>NC_143583.1:25053407-26505907 GCF_048544385.1 Mastigoproctus giganteus
CACTGTCAAGAGAAACTGCTTGAGTTTCACCAAACTGTTCTGTTAAATTTGCCCTAAGATGAGTAACATAAACCAATATATCACCATTCAACACTGACAGAGTCCATATTGCGAGGTGATCTGATTGAAGTGTATAAGAACATGAATGGGTTGAGCAAGCTGAATACTGATGGATTCTTCCTCTTGCTCAGATTAAGAACCTGAGGGGGCATAGATTCAAATTGAGGACAGGCAGTTGTAGAGTAGATGTGCAGAAATTTGCCTTTAGCCAGCAGGTGGTTGATTGGCAGACCAGACTTCCATCTTTTGTTGTGGAAGTTGATAGCCTAAATAAATTTAAGGTAGAACTGGACAGGCATTTGAAACAAATGGAGGGGTGAAATGGGATGTTTTTTTTGGGTAATGCTGAATAAGCTTGCTTTCTTGCATTGTATGCCTCTACTAATGCTAATATTATTTAAGTACACTAATTAGTTTTACAACAAAACATTTTTTCCAGAAAATTATGAACTGCACAGTGCAATCCAAATTGAAAATTACAGTTACAGAAGTATTTCCTTAAAGAAAAATATGGCAAAAGAATTTCATATTACATCCTGTGCACTTTCCACATTTTTGAATGAATCAGAGGTCACAACAATATGCAAAACATCCCATCAACATTTTGCACAAAAAAAAATAATAAAAAAATAAATAAAAACAAGAATGTGTGATTATAAATTTTGGTATACCTGTAAGTCACTTTTTTCTTCTTTATTTTATTGGATAAATTTTAAAAAATGTTCAAATGGAAGAAAACATTGGAAGCAGTAATGAAACAAGCCTCATTTTTTCATGAATTTAAGCTTTTGTAGTTCCATTTAAATAGTTCACTCAATTGGCATAAAAGTATCAGAATTAGTAACCGTATTAATATGTGAAGAATAACAATTGTACCTCTGTTAATGCTAAAACAATTGCTGCTGTCCAAAGTGAGTCATCTCAAAGATATCAAGTTGCCACACAGACTACTTGATCTTAGCTGAAAGGCCGAGAAGTGAGATACAGACTCTCTTTTTTTTTTCCTTTTTCTTTTTTCCCATTTATTAATACGCACAGTTTACATACATTCATATACAGTCCATTCCGGTTATTTGGGACACATCGGGACTAGTGCATTTTGGCCCGATTAAGCGGCTGCCCCAATTTTCCAAAGTTTCACGTAAATAGTTAAAAATACAATGTACCCCCCCCCCTACAATTAGTTCACTGTACAATCAAATCACGTTACGATGACCTCACCATAGTAAAGTACCGTTCACTATACGATGTGTAGTAAGTGCCGGTCGTTGTGATCACGTTTGTGAATTGAATTTTAATTCTATTAAACAACAATTCTAATTATAGAAAATAGGAGGAATATTATCCACAGGCTATAAAAGCAAAGATATATTAAGCACAAATTTACCCTTTATTACCTTACCAATTAAAAAATTAAATGATACGTGAAAATCGGAAGAATATACGTGATAATCGGAATAATTAATACATACTGTAATACGTACATACGAACTAGTTTTTTTTTTTTTTTTTTTGATTTGGTAGTTGTTGGCGCATCGGCGTCTGTGGCCATATTGCACCTCCCAAGGTTTTTGCAGTACTTTGATCCAAGCCCGAAGCGGGAATCGAACCCGCGACCTTTGGGTTGCCGGGCAGGTACTTTACCCACTCGGCTAGCCCGGTCGGCTACGAACTAGTTGACATTTCTGTTCACTGACAGTTGTGAGCTGGGGTTAAAATTTAAAACAGTAAAAAGATAAGCAATCAATAACAAAGAACACGGCACACACAAATTGCAAGTAACACGATACATGCAAGTGAGAACGGAGTAACGAGTTACAAAGCTTTAAAAATAGGAATGAAGAGGAGCTGAAAATTAATTTTTTTATATGATTGAAGATTTCATGGAAGTGTAAACACATTTCACCATAATAACCCACAGAATTCCAGCTGTCGGTATTATCGTAAATTCAGTAAGATCGAGTTTACTGTCCGTTTATGATAGATTTCACTAACAGAAAAGCCCAATAAACAGGTGACTGCTAATTGTTTTTATTGTTTTTTGGTTGTGACCTCCAGAATTTCGACTGAACCACGTGGTACCATCGGAGACAATCGTAGGGTAATCTCCAATGCTGCGGTCTCCTGCTCCGATTAAATGGCATGCTGTCCCAATTAAGCGAAGTAAATAAACCCTGGCCACTTTCTCGATTGGTTTCTGTTTTTTAAGATTTGCACCAAATAAACGGCTGTCCCAATTAACCGGTGGCCCAAATAACTGGAATCCATTGTATATACAAAACTTACATAGATTTATATACAATTATATATACATTTCCCTCATCCAGGGCTTGTGTGTGTGTACATGTATCATGGTGGCTCCAAGGCAGTAGCCCATCTCCACCTTTGTTCTCTGTATTGGTGTAGAAACACTAGGCCACTTCGCCACCAGGGAGCAGCGAACACCTGGGAAGCTGCTGCCTGGTGCCTGTAGCCAGGCAAGATGAAACTGGCCTGGGTCTACTGACCTATATGTGCTTATAAGCACAAATTCCAACCCATCAGAGGTAGTGCAATACCGGTGGGTGTGCTATACAGACTTTTTTTTTTCATTCATTTATTAATTACACACATTATAGTCTCAACATTATGTACATAAAAGTATATACATGATTTATATACAAGATATATTTACATATAATTATATGCTCTGGCAAACATTAAACTCTCGTGTGTGTGTGTGTGTGCAAGTGTGTTCTTATTCAGGGTAGCTCCAAGGCATAAGCCCAAATCTACCTTGAGAACTTGGGAATATATAGTCTTTACAAAGCATTCCTTAAAAAGTATGTTAAATTACCTGAGTCTCATTTTACTGTAGCGCTATTCGCACTTGAAATCCCGCACCCACTGGAGGTAGTGCAATACCAGTGAGTGCCAGCAATCCCGTGCCCCAGGTTGCCCATACCAGGGAGCCAGCAGGGAATAAAAAAATAAAAAAATAATAATATATATATATATATATATATATATATATATATATATATATATATATATATAATAAAACAACAATAATATTCAATAGTCTGGATGGCACAACTATAAACTTCAAAAATCACAGTTCAACTGAATATTTCCTCAGTTGCTGTTTCACATGCACTGGAACCTCCAAAACCAATAACGGTACTATCCAGCAATCTCCAACTGTACGCCATGGATAATAGAACCTTTAGACCACCAGACCCGACGCAATGAATCTGATCCAGCACGGCAGAATCCAGAATGGAGTATTCATGATCGCAGCACAAAAGACAACTAACCAGAGCACCAGACCCAACACCATGAATCAGGTCCAGCACCCCAGCTGTAGAAACAAATAATGAAACTCCATGAAGACAATTAAGACAATAGGTTTGCCTCTCAAGAAAGGCTCTGAGAACAGTTCTTCTTGCAAAAACAGCAGCTGAAAACTCCTGAAATAAATTAAAACAGTCACGATTTGCAATAAGCAAATGTACTGTATCAAATGATAAGTCAGGAATATGCGCCATCAAAATCCGCCTTTGGTCTTCATACTCCCGACATAAAAAAATGACATGCCTCCAAGTCTCCTGCTCGCCACATGTACAGAAAGGATCTGTCTCCAACCCTCTCTCATATAATTTGGCCCTAAGTGAGCCGTGTCCTGTTACCAAATAAGAAGTGTACATAGAAGGCATAAACCAAGATGCCATGGTTTTTGCCAATGCATAGTTCACCTGGGGAATATATTTCCTCGTCACAGCTCCAACATCACCACTTTCCCATCTGGTCTGCCATAAATCCATTAATTTGTTCCATATTCGTTGTTTTTCTTCTTTAATATTATTCTCCAAATCGATTGTAATATCCAAAAACGTTATTGATGTACCCTTTTTCAATTTGTACAAAAACCCTCTGTAGACAATAAATAAATCCAATGGCATGGTACCAGCAATTACCTGTAGGGCGTTTGTAGACGCTGTTCTAGGTACTTTCAATAAAGTTAATAACATAGAGCGCTGAAGCGATAAAAGTTTCGATCAAATGCTATACAGACTGTGAGCTTGCTATATCAGCAGCACACTGACATCTTAATCAAAGACCATGAATTACAGGATAATTTTCAGAGTAGGAATTTTGCTAGCCTTTCAGTCATTAAACAGTTCAGAGGATCAACTGATGCTGTCAGATCTAACAAGATATCAAATGAGTTGCAGATAGTTAAGGAGCATAAAGTTGACACATCTGTTAAAACTATGTAACAATTTCTTCATCAAACACTCATATAGCTCAGCATCAACAAACAAAGAGCTGTGTTGAGATAGGATGAGATGTTAAAAACTGTTTTATGAAGTGGAATATGCATGATAATGAGCAACAATGCCACAAGTACTGCAGATACAGTTCCATCAAATCATAGAAGGGATATTAGTCATCTTCAACATTCCTTTCAGGAATTACACATTTGCCTAGAAAAAATACAGAGATTAACCAAATGTCACTTTTGTTATGAGTCTCACTGTATTGATTAGTGAAAGCTGTGTAATTATAGGCAAGTTTATGGGGTAGTTACTTGGTGAATATGTATGTTTACGTTTAGAAAGTTGTATATGGAATTAAGTTAAGTGAATTTTAATTTCAAAAATGTTTTCAAAATCCAAACACCACTGTTATCATAAACGTCAAAAGATTGTGCTCCTTGACATGAGAGACTACTTCTACAGGGATGGGGTACACTTAAATAGAAAGGGTGCAAGAATATTTGCTGATGTTATCGAGGCAGTGTTAGGTGGGTCGGAAAACTTCTAGCTTGGGGGATACAGACTAAAAGGTTAACAGTGTCTGCAGGCAGAGGCAAAAGTGATTCTTGCACTGCTTCTATTAGAATGAGTAGCAGCCTGGAAAGCAAGGTAATGGAAATTTCAAGGACTGCTGGGAGTCATAGTGGAACAAGTAAATACGTGGGCTGTGTTAGGGTAACTAGGAGTAGGAAAAGGTGCATGTGTACTTGCATGTACACCAATGCTAGGAGTATAGTTAATAAATATGATGAGCTCTGAAGTGCTAGTCAAGACATCAAAGGCAGATATTGTTGGGATATCAGAGACATGGTGTCACACAGATATAAGCAGTGCAGAATTGGAATTTGGAGAGTACAATGTGTACAGGAAGGATAGACAGGACAGGAAGGGAGTAGGTGTTATGCTGTTAGTTAAGAAACACAAAATCTAAGGAAGTGCATCCAATTGATGTTGGTGGACAATGCAGTGTTGAGTCTGTTTGGTGTGAAATAAGCACAGGCAAAAGAAAAATGAGAGTAGGTGTGTGTTATAGGCCTAATGAATCTGAGGAGTATAATGAGAAATTGTGCAGATAAATAGTGGGCCAGTAAATCAGAATGTCTTATAATGGGGAATTTTAACTTTCCAGATACAACTGAAACTTGTGGATTAGTCACTTGCACACTAGCAAGACTTTTGTGGATTTATTGGATGACTGTTTTCTACAGCAACATGTTCGAGGGGCAAACAGAGGGAGTAATACTCTCAATCTGATTATCAGTAGTGATTATTCATACATTAAAAATTTGCAGATAAAGGAACCACTGGGTGACAGTGATCACAATGTACTGATGTGGGAATTACTTAAAGATGTAACTACCATCAAGACTAAAGGAAGGGCTTTTGCTTTCTTAAAGGTGACTACAGTGGTCTCAGACAGTTTTTAAATTCTGTATAGTGGGATCAACTGATGATGTTACCAACGTTGAATTCTAAATGGGAAGTCTTCAGGAACTTAATTTTGAGGGCTACCAGGCTTTTCATTCCAACTAAGAAATACCGTTCAAGGTTTACTCCTAAATGGATATCAGATGAATTAATGAGGCTCGTGACAAAGAAGAAGAAGAATGTATGGGATGCATATAAAGTATCAGATGACACAGAAGCCTATGGCAGGTATAAACTAGTCTGTAATCAAGTCACAAAGGAGATTAGGCAGGCAAGGGCAGATTATGAGAAATCTTTGGCAAAGGATGCAAAGAAAAACAGCAAAGAGTTCTTTACTTATGTAAACTCTAGAAGGAAAGGGATGAATCAGATTGGACCACTTAACATAGATGGGTTGACTATTGATGATCATGCTCAGGTAGCTGACAAACTGAATGAGTATTTTGCATCTACATTCACATATGAGGAGTCATTCAATGAAGGGAGTGTCAAACGTTTATCAAACTCTAACAGGGAGCTAAGTGATTTTGTAATAACTGAGAGCAAAGTGGAGGAGAAGTTGTTGAAGTTAAACATAAGGTAGGTACCTGGGGTGGATGGGATCTATCCAGTTATATTAAAGGAGGCAGCAAAGGAAATAAGCAAACCCTTAGCCATAATTATGAGAGCTTCCTTGGACTCAGAGGAGGTCACCGATCACTGGAGGTGTGCAAATGTATCACCAATTCACAAAGGGTGTTAAAAAGGTTACTTGTATCACCTTTTAAACACAAGTTAAACCTGTTAGTTTAGCTTGTGTTCCAGGGAAAATAATGGAATCACTGGTTAAAGAAGCATTGCAGGATCAGCTAGACAAGACTGCAGTTATAGTTAAGACACAGTACAGATTTTTAAAGGGAGGTCTTGCCTGACCAGTTTGATTGGATACTATGATGTGGTCACAAAGGAACTGAATGCAAAAAATAATTTTGATATCATATACTTGGATTTCAGGAAATCTTTTGCTACTGTTGCACATGGAAGACTGCTATACAAATTGGAGAGGTATGGTATTAAGGGTAAGTTTCTACAATGGATAAAGGGATGGTTGAGTGGGAGACGACAGAGAGTGGCAATCAATGGACACTGCTCTTTGTAGACAAATGTTAGTGGAGTTCACCACGGCTCGGTGTTGGACCCATTGTTGTTTTGTATATTTATCAATAATAGAAGGTATATCAGGTTTAATGTCCAAGTTTGCAGAGGATATAAAGGTTGGCAGGGTTGTTAATGACAGTAAAGACAGTATGCTACTCCAACTGGATCTAGATAAGTTTGGAAAATGGTCTGAGAAGTGGCAGCTGAAGTTTAACATTAACAAATGGAAAGTACTGCATGTGGCGATAAACGAAGAGAAACTTACCAACTCTGTGTTACTACACTCAGAGAAGTGGAAAGTGAAAAAGACCTGGTGGTAATTGTGCTGTCAAATATGAAGTTTGCTGAGCAGTGCAGATGGGCTTTCAGGGCAGGTCATGGAGTCTTTTCAAAGATATATAGGAATTTTACTAGTAGGGACAGGGAGGTGAATATCCTGTTGTATAAGGCAATGGTCAGGCCACACCTAGAGTACGGTGTACAGGTCTGGAGGCCTCATTTTAGGATGGATGTAGAGTTGCTAGAACGAGTACAAAGAAAGACAACAAGGTTGGTGAGGGGAACAAAGGGGTACTCTTACCAAGAAAGGCTTAACTTCTGCAAATTGCAGTGCCTGGAGAGTAGACACCTGCAAGGTGATCTGATTGAGGTGTATAAATCCTTGAATGGGTTGAGCAATCTTAATGCTGATGGGATTCTTTCTCTTGCTCAGACTAAGAACCTAAGGTGACACAGTTTCAAATTGAGGAAAGATAGTTGTAAAATAAATGTGCCGAAATTTGCCTTTAGCCAGCGGGTAGTTAATTGGTGGAACAGGCTTCCATCTTTCGTTGTGGAAGCTAATAGCCTAAATTAATTTAAGGCTGAGCTGGACAGGCATTTGGAACGAATGGAGGGGTGAAATGGGAGTGTTTTTTTTTTTTTTTTGGCTGATGCTGCATAAGCTTGCTTTCTTGCATTGTATGCCTCTAGTAATGCTAATTAGCATTAGCATTAGTAGAGGCATTTGATGCAAGAAAGTAAGCTTATGCAGCATCAGCCAAAAAAAAAAAAAAAGTAAAATAAATAAATAAAAAATAACCACTTCCACTTCACCCCTCTGTTCATTCGAAATACCTGTCCAGGTGAGCCTTAAACTTATTTAGGCTATCAACTTCCACGACAAGGGATGGAAGTCTGTTCCACCTACCAACCACCCGCTGGCTAAAGGCAAATTTCCGCACATCTATCCTACATCTGTCTTTCCTCAATTTGAACTTATGCCCTCTCAGGTGATTATTCTGAGCAAGAGGAAGAATCCCATCAGCATTGAGCATGCTCAAACCATTCAAGGCTTTGTACACCTCTATCAGATCACCTCGCTGATGCCTAGTCTCCAGACACCGTAATTCGCAAAACTTAAGCCTTTCTTCGTAAGAGCACCCCTTTGTTCCATTCACTAATCTTGTTGCTCTTCTCTGTACTCGTTCTACCAGCTCTACATCCTTCTTGAAATGAGGCCTCCGGGCCTGTATACAGTACTCTAGGTGTGGCCTGACCATTGCCTTATACAAGGGGATAATCACCTCCTTATCCCTGCTAGAAAAATTCCTATATATCATTGACAATACACCATGAGCTACTCTTGCAGCCCGTCTGCACTGCTCAGAAAACTTCATATCTGCCTGCACAACCACCCCCAGGTCCCTTTCATTCTCTATCACTGTCAGTGTAGTACCACAGAGCTGATACGTTGCTCTAGGGTTGCTGTTTCCCGTATGTAGTACTTTACATTTGTCAATGTTAAACTTCATTTGCCACCTCTCAGCCCATCTGCTCAACCTTTCGAGATCCTGTTGCAGCATAGTGTCAGTAGTGTCCTTGACAGCCCTGCCAACCTTCGTATCGTCTGCAAACTTGGACATTAAGCTTGATATACCATCATCAATATCATTTATAAATAGAGAACAATAAAGGACTCAATACTGAAGCCTGAGGGACTCCACTAATAACATTAGTCCACGATGAGCAATGTCCATTGATTACCACTCTCTGTCTTCTCCCCCTCAACCACCCCTTTATCCATAGCAGCAATTTGCCTCCAATGCCACACTGCTCCAATTTGTGCAGCAGTCTTCCATGTGCAACAGTATCAAAAGCCTTTCTAAGATCCAAGTATATAATATCAAAGTTATTCCCTGCATCCAGTTCTTTTGTGACTGCATCATAGTATCCAATCAAATTGGTCAGGCAAGACTTCCCCTTAACAACACCATGTTGTGTCCGAGCTATAACTGAAGTCTTGTCTAGGTGATCCTGCAGTGCTTCTTTAACCAGTGCCTCCATTAATTTTGCGGGAACAGAAGTTAAACTCACAGGCCTATAATTACTTGTGTCAGCCTTTGATCCTCCCTTGTGAATTGGGGTCACATTTGCACATCTCCAGTCCATGGGTACCTCCCCTGAGTCCAAGGAAGCTCTCATAATTATGGCTAAGAGTTTGCTTACTTCCTTTGCTGCCTCCTTTAATATAACTGGATAGATCCCATCCACTCCAGGTGCCTTTCTTGTGTTTATCTTCAACAATTTCTCCTCCACTTTACTCTCAGTTATTACAAGATTCTTTAGCTTGCTGCTAGAGTTGAATACACCTCTGGCATTCCCCTCGCTGAATAACTCCTCATGTGTGAATGTCGATGCAAAATATTCATTTAGTTTGTTAGCTACCTGAGCAGGGTCATCAACAGTTGACCCATCGATATCAAGTGTACCAATCTGATTCATCCCCTTCCTTCTAGAGTTTACATAAGTAAAGAACTCTTTGCTGTTTTTCTTCGCATCCCTTGCCAAGGATCTCTCGTAATCTGCCTTCACCTGCCTAACCTCCTTTGTAACTTGGTTACAGATCAAGTATCTATCATAGGCTTCTGTGTCATGTGTTAATTTGTATGTATCCCATGCATTTTTCTTCTCTGCCATATGCCTCATTAGTTCATCTGACATCCATTTAAGCCTAAACCTTGAACAATATTTCTTAGTTGGTATGTAAAGCCTAGTAGCTTGCAAGATAAGTTCTTTGAATGCTTCCCATTTTGAATTTGCTGTTGGTAACATCATCGGTTGATCCCACTTTATAGAATTTAAATACTGTCTCAGTCCATCGTAGTCGCCTTTACGAAAGCAATACCCCTTCCTTTTACCCCTAATGGTAGTTACCTCTTTGAGTAACTCCCACTTCAGAACACTGTAATCGCTGCCACCTAGTGGTTCATTTATCTGCAGATTCTTAATGCATGAAGAATCACTACTGATAATCAAATCAAGAGTATTACTCCCTCTAGTTGCCTCCCGAACATGCTGATGTAGAAAACAATCATCCAATAAATCCACAAAAGCCTTGCTAGTGTGTGAGTGACCAGCCCCAAATTCCAGTCAATATCTGGGAAATTAAAATCCCCCATTATATGACTCTCTGATTTACTGGCCCACTCTATTTCTCTGTATTTCTTATTATACTCATCAGAGTCATTAGGCCTATAGCACACTCCTACTCTCAATTTTGATCCCCCAATGCTTATGTCACACCAAACTGACTCGACACTGCACTGTCCAGTGATGTCGACTGGCTTCACTTCCTTGGATTTTATGTGTTTCTTAACTAATAGCATAACCCCTCCTCCCTTCCTATCCTGTCTATCCTTTCTGTAGACATTGTACTCCCCAAATTCCAGTTCTGCATTCCTTATAGCTGTGTGACACCACGTCTCTGAAATCCCAACAATATCTGCCTTTGATGTTTTGAGCAATAACTCAAATTCATCAAATTTATTTACTAAACTCCTAGCATTGGTGTACACGCAAGTATACATGCACCTGCTCTTCCTCTTAGCCACCCCAACACAACCCATGTGTTTACTTGTGCCCCCATGATTCCCAGCAGTCTCTGTAATATCCTGCATCTTATTTTCCAGGCTGCTGCTCATTCCAATAGAAGCAGTGCAAGAATCACTTTCTCCTCTGCCAGTGGCTACTGTTAATCTATTAGTCCTTGTATCCCCCCAATCTAGCAGTTTTCCGACCCACCTAACACTGCCTCGATAGCATCAGCAAACATTCTTGCACCCTTTCTATTTAAGTGTATCCCATCCCTGTAGAAGCAGTCTCTCCTGTTAACAAGTACAGACCAGGCTGAAAAAAATTCTACCCCTTGAGCCCTGCACAGTCTTTCCAGGGCCGAATTGATCGACAGGGCTCTCATCATATACTCCCTCCTATTGTGTCTGGGCAGAATTGAAGACACTTTCAAATTCAATCCTAATTCACGGCTTTTTTTCATCAGTGACCTGTACTTGTTAAGTAATTCCGCCGGTCTTCTACTCTTAATATCATTAGTGCCAACGTGTACAACTATATCACCTTTTGTGCCCTTAAAATATGATATCCGCTCTACAACGTCATCAACCTTTGCCCCTGGCAGACATACCCTGGTCCTGTTCCACCTATCCTTTTTACAAAGCATGTTTCCCGTTTCCCTGACAATAGAGTCACCAACTACTAGTTCCTTTGAGACCAGTGCATTGTGCCTTGGGGGTTGCCGCTGTGTTGCGTGATGACCAAGTGCAAGCTCTGGCATTGGTGTGGGCAGCTGAGAGCTTGATGGGCCCCCTCACTTGTAATCCTTCGAGGGCATCCACCCTGTCCTTCAAGCTCTCATATAGGCCCATAACAACACTGAGTTGTCACCTGATTTCCTTGCATCGTGCACATACAAAGACATCCCCCATGGCAGTATCATGTCCCATACTTGACTGCACCGCAAACATCAAGCAAATAGTGCATCTTAAAAGGCTGTGATTCAGAGGGCAACTGCCCCCCTCAGTTCTCCCCTGAGCCACAGCATTCCCATTAGCTTGAGCCTTTTGCTTTGCTGCCCTGGTTTGAGTCATGATTTCGATTTACTTTCAATAAAATTTCAATTTCAGTATAAAATTAAATCCTAAACTTGTATCCCAACACAGTTATAACGCTATATTTATGTTTCAGTAACGAGTGTTATCTACGAAATCTACGAGTGTTATCTACGAAATATTTATGTTTCAGTAACGAGTGTTATCTACGAAATATTTGTTTCAGTAACGAGTGTTATCTACTAAATCCCTTTATATAACTTCTGTATCGTTATGTATTAATTATTTATTTTTACTAATTATTTATGTTACGTAACCTAAGCGGTTATATGTATAGTTAAAAGTACAATTTAATTGCCAGTGAAGTTCGACAAGATTAATAGATTTTACTGATTAATTTTCCCGTAACAATGGCGGCTCTTTACGAACGGTAAACACGTGGACTTGATACTCTTTCCGATACTAAGTAATACCTACAAAATCTCTATCTAAGTTACTTTAAACTTAAGTACCGTAAATAGGAATATAAAGCTATTCTAGAAAATAAGTTAATATGTCAATTTAAACTAATAAAGCAGAAATAAATCAGAAAAAACTTCTCTGTTCCAAGAGCGGCAGAAAGGCACGTCCGCACCGGCAACCCTCGTCCTCAGACTTCCTAATGCTGATGTCAAGTGCTGAAAAGAAAAAGTTTCGACAGTATCTTGTGTGATGAATATCTAGCTTATGGTTTTATTGAAAGCCCATTCGACTCAAGACAGCTTATGTGTAATAGTTCTTTTTCAAAGGAGGCTATGAAACCATCAAGACCTTTAAATCACTTATAAAGGAAACATTCTGATAAAGTTGGTAAACATATTGAATGTTTTAAATTTTTAAAACAGAATTTTGAGCAACATTACACAATGTTTAAGAAGAACACACAAACAAAGATGATGGAGTGATTGGGTGTTATAAATTGGCAGAAATAATTGCAAAAACTATAAACAGCACCTGTATGTAGTGTGCTTTTTAAAAGCATTAGCATTAGTAGAGGCATTTGATGCAAGAAAGCAAGCTTATGCAGCATCAGCCAAAAAAAAAAAAAAAAAAACACTTCCACTTCACCCCTCTGTTCGTTCAAAATACCTGTCCAGCTGAGCCTTAAACTTATTTAGGCTATCAACCTCCACCACAAGAGATGGAAGTCTGTTCCACCAACCAACCACCCGCTGGCTAAAGGCAAATTTCCGCATGTCTATCCTACATCTGTCTTTCCTCAATTTGAATTTATGCCCTCTCAGGTGATTTTTCTGAGCTAGAGGAAGAATCCCATCAGCATTGAGCATGCTTAAACCATTCAAGGCTTTATACACCTCTATCAGATCACCTCGCTGGTGCCTAGTCTCCAGACACTGTAATTTGCAAAACTTAAGCCTTTCTTCATAAGAAGAAAGGCTTCGTAAGAAGAAAAGCATTGCCATTAAGCAACTATTCAATTTGAAGATGAATCGATGAGACGTCAGTTAACATTGAAGAGCAGCTAATTCACAAACTAAAAATGAGAAAATTTTCTATTCAGATTGATGAATCTACAGTTACTGACAATAAAGCCCTTCTAATGGCATATGTTCGTTATTTCGATGATGATTGTAAATTGCAAGAACAGATGTTTGTAAAATTTATAGAAAATGACTGTACTGGAGCATCCATTTTTGCTGCTGTAAAAACATGATTTAATGAAAAACAAGTACCATTGGAAAATTTGGTATCTGTGCCACTGATGGTGCTACCTCCATGGTTGGAAAACAAAGGATTTATAGCCCACCTAACTAAGATTCTTGTAATACGCTGCATTGTGCACCGACATTATATAGTTGCAAAAAATATTTGTCCAGTTCTTTATCAGCCTCTCAGTATAGTTATTAAAACCATAAATAAAATAAAGTCACATAGCAAATACGATTGCATTTTCAGAAAATTTTGTATTGATAATGAAAAACAGCATGTGAGGTTTCTTTTACATACAGAAATCAGATGGCTTTCTAAAGGAAGTGGTTTAACAAAATTTGTAAACATTTTTGATATGATAATTAGTTTTTTAGAAAGCAAAGGAAATCAGCAAACACAAAAACAACGCATACTATATGGCATGGATTTTTCGAAAACTTAATGAGGTGTCACTTCACCTTCAAGGGAAATTAATTATGGTGATAGACTGCAAATGTGCATTAAAAGCCTTCACTGAAAAATTCGAAAAAAGTGGAATGGTTGAGTTGTGGGGATCAAAAACAACTAATCCTCTTTATCCAACAATGTGGTCTGAAATGGCCAAAGTACTGCTTTGTTTTCCAACATCTTATATGGTTGAAATTGGTTTTAGTTCAGTAAATCAAATATTAACAAAAGAAACACAATTGATATATGTTCAAGAGGAGACAGTAGAATTAAGCTTACTAACATCATACTGAACATTGAACTTTTAGCTAAGAAGAAACATCAGGCTCATTGAATAAAAAGAGCAAGTATAAAGTATTTTCTTGTTTAAAATTTCATTTTGGGAGGTGCCATTAGGAAAAAAATTGTCTTAAAAAACCCTTTAGGGGGCAATAATTAAAAAAAGGTTGAGAAACACTGGTCTAGAGGTAGGTCTATGAATACCATCACTGAAATCTTCAAATTGAGAAAGAGTAGGCTTATTGCAAAAATTCATTTGAGTAAAATGAATTTTTCATTTCATTTGTTTGAGTAAAATGAATTTTTCATTTTACTCAAAGTTTTTTTCTTTTTCTTCTTTCATAACCAGATTCATGTTTTCGCATATATCCTTCAAACACTGGGAGATCAAAATTGTTGTAGGCCTAATGACTCTGGCCTAATAAAGAACTGTACAGGGAAATGGAGTGGGCCAGGAAATCAGAGTCCTATAATGGGGGATTTTAATTTCCCGGATATTGACTGGAATTTGTGAGTTGGTAACTCACACACTGGCGGAGCTTTTGTAGATTTATTGGATGATTGTTTTCTGCATCAGCGTGTTCGGGAGGCAGCTGGAGGGAGTAGTGCTTTTGATCTGGTTATCAGTAGTTATTTTTCATGCATTGGGAATCTGCAGATGGGGGAGCCACTGGGTGGCAGTGATCACAGTGTGCTCAATAGGGATTTGCTCAAGGAGATAACTGCCATCAGGGGTGGAGGGAGAGGTTTTTGATTTCGTAAGGGCGACTACGGAGGTCTGGGATGGTATTTAAATTCAATGGGAGGCATTCGGGGAATTGATCGTGGAGGCTACTGGGCTTTGTATGCCGACTGGGAAATATTGTTCACGGTTTGGACCTGAATGGATATCAGATGAGATGGTGAGACATGTGGCAGGGAAGAGATGTGCATGGGATGCATGTGGATTGATGGGTGACATGGAGGCCTATGATAGACGTGAGCTGGTCTGTATCCAGATCACAAAGGGGATTGGGTAGGCAAAGGCAGATTGTGGGGGATCTTTGGTGAGGGATGCAAAGAAAAGCACCAAAGAGTTCTTTACCTATGTAAACTCTAGAAGGAAAGGGATGAATTGGGTTGGTCCACTGGATGTTGATGGTTTGACTGTTGATGATCCTGCTCGAGTGGCTAACAGGCTGAGTGAGTGTTTTGCATCTGCATTTGCACATGAAGAGTTGTTCGGGGAAGGGAGTGCCAGAGGTGAATTGAACTCGAGCAGTGAGCTCGAGTTCAATTCACCTTCTGTGTTTAACGTGATGTTGTATTGTATGATTGGCCTCTTTGCACCCAATCAATGAACCAACTCAAATTTAAATTATCATTTAATGGTACCTGAACTTGTTTGCTCATATTATGTATTGCATACTTGTCTGTAGATGTGTGTATGTGTTCACAGGGTGATTTGCATGTTGCATAAGCTGAAAAATAACTTAACTACAACTGGCAACTAATTACCTCAATTGAAGATGACTTTAGAAATTCCTCCAGTCATCAATAGGAATCGAACCCAGACCTTGTCAAACATATGGGCTTGGCACACCCAGGGTCCTGAGCTGGTTATCATCATTCTTCTCTTTCTTAGTGATTCCCCTCCTACTTCTCTCTCTCTCTCTCTAAGGTAACTTGGGAATTTTTTTTTTTTTTTTTGTTTGTGAATCATGCTGACTAGGCTATCATGGAGGATACCAACCTCTGTGGTAGCTACTAAATTCACAGTGAACAGTAACAGTCCACTATTTTTCAATGGAATGTAGTAGCACAAGGCATCCAGTCTGTATTTTTAGGACTAACACTATTTTCAACCATTGTAGTAAGTCTTTAGGGTAGACTGAATGTATGAAATTTGGCCAGCACCAAACTTGCAAAAAATTATAAAAAATTCTTGCAAAATTTAAAACATTTATGAGTTTAATAAGTTACAACCCTCGTCTCTTGTACTGTCCCTCCCTGGATGTATCACATATGTCATGTGCCTTGTCACTCTTAGTATGAGAAAAAAATATACTGTCAAACAGAGCATATTACAGTTGATGGCCCAGTATCCACAATACACATAGATGGATCCAAAACTTAATCAAGCAGGTGCAACTGCAATATTCCTCAACTCTCAACTGAATGTAGCAGCTATGTTGCAGGACTATGTTTCAAACAGTCCTATATTTTACATGCTGAACAACCATATTGCACAGTGTGCTTTGCACATTATATATACAGACTTGATTAGTGCTACTAAGCTGTCCAACAGTGGAACAAGGAATGATAACCAATTACTCAGGCAGATTCATGAAGTTAATAATAAAAAAAAATTACAATGAATCCTCTTTTGTTGGATCATTGGTCATTTTGGAATCACTGGAAACAAACATGTTGACTTAGCCACCAAAACTACAATGGATCCCACAACCTCCCAAATTTCATATGGTGAAGTGTCTCTGATTACATGTTCATTATAAAGAAGCAAGGTGTTACAAAATGGCAACACACCTTGCAAAACCAACTCCTCGTATAAAGAAAAGCCTTAAACCATGGAAATCCAGTACCCAAGGTAATAAACATAAAGTTATATTAGCTAGACTACAGATAGGTCACACATATATAACCATTTACACCTTCTTATAGCTACTGATTCATTAGAATGTCCAAACTGTTATTTGCAGCTCACTTTTCAGCATATACTTTTAGTTGTTCCATACACTACAGAAATTGATAAACTATCTTTGCCTCATTTACCAGTGTGAACACCTCTCACAATAGGCCAACTTTAGCTTATGCATGTGACATGGCAAAAATGCATTATTATAGTCAGTGAAATGGGATGGTTTTTAAAATCATTAATGGTTAAACTTTGTCATATTGTTGTTACGTAAATTGGTGTTAAGTAATATGCATGCATCAAATTTTCAGCAAAAGCTTATTATTTCAGTACTTACCTCTAAGATCCATGTTTAGGGTTTAGAATTCATAAAAAAGTGGAGATAAAAGATTAACTACATTAAATTAAATAAGAACATACCCTGTCATTAATATATAACTAATATAATATAACTGTCAGTAATATGCATGATCAACATTGTACTTTGTCAAACATTTCTTCAAGTTCAAAATTGAAATTCAATTTTAGGTGGCAAATCAACATCTTTTTGGAACAGAATTAAGAATCGAAATCTGCACTGAAAAAGTTCAGGAAAAATAAAGCATGTGTGACAATTGTATACTTTTATGATTTATATAGTACTGTTCAGATTAGATGCGCAATAAACTGCCTTGAATGTAATCACTTCCTATTATTATTCTTATCACAGGTGTCCTTCAGATGGCAGTGCCAACCCAAGGCAGTATACAGCTTGGAACTCCAACTAACCAAGCTAGTAGTGTACCTTCTATGGTTACTGGTAATACTGTAAAGATGATCAATAGTGGTCATATTGGGTAGGTTAAATTTTAATTGTGAAGCAGAATTTCACTATGATACATTAACTTGACATTATTGGTCTTTACTTAATATATTTGTGTCACGTTACACATCACATATGTAATTCATAGAGATAAAATAAGGTCTTTGAAAAGCATGAAAATGCAGGCTATAATTGTTATTTTGAAGAAAGACATGTCTATGCATGCATTCATTGCAAATAAATTTCATAAAAGCTAAGTAATGGCAACGTACATTGAAACCATATATTCCAGTTCATATTTTGGATTCTTCCTCAGTGGTGATAAGATATAAAAATTACTGTAAATTGCATAGTGAAATGAATAACAGCAAAATGAATGAAGAACAGCAGTATTGAATATCCTTAAACTGGCACACTGAGAAGGCTACAGTATGAACAAAGGTTGGGCACATGCCCCATGTGCACCTTCCTTCCTTCCTTTTATTGGCTTTGTTAGTGCAAGCTGTCTACTGTGACTGTCTGATCACTGGGACAAGTTCCCTCTCCAGTGACCACTGGTTTGCAGATATTTATTTGATTACCTCCAGTATTAGGCATGGTACTGAAGGTAATCAGAGGCACTGTGGGAGAAGTAGAGGAATTAGGTTTAATATTTATATATTATCACACTGAAGAAGGTTCCAAGATAGGAGACAGAATGCATAGTTTTATTTTATATTAACTTTATAGCTTTTTTAATAGACTGCTACTGTTGTAAAGGAAGACAGAGAAGTGTCTTCCTTTACGACAGTAGTTTGAGGATAAGAATTCCATTTTTTGTTTATTTTGCCAAAGGATGATTTTTTTTTTTTTTTTGGTCATAAAATTTCATTGTAAAATGTTTGTGACTTAATTAGATGGTGGGAGGATTCAGTAGTGGCCATATCATCCCATATTTATGGGACTGCTGTTAACCACTGATAGCCATGGGCAATAATACATAATGAAAATCACTAGGACTGCCAATGTTTCATGCTGCAAATCACTGTTTAATGAATGTTACAGAAAAATTTGTGAGAATGTTGGGAAAAAGCAGCATATTTGAAAATCAAGAAAGTTATTGGACAGCCACTTATTTGTTGAAATGTTTCAGTATTGTTCATTTATAATAAATTGTAACACAGAAATGCTGCTGTTTCTTGAGTGTGTAGTGTAATATATTGTATAGTATGCAGTTGGAATAATTGAAATAAATAGCATTTTATGAAAAGAACAATTTCCCGTTTTTTTTTATTCAACAATCACTATCAGAGTAAACTTCTTTTCTTTTTTTTTTTTCACAATATAATACACATCTCAAAAACTAGCAATTTTTTTTGTTCCTGTAGTTCCCTTCAAATATAAGAGGCATGATTAGAAAGTTCTAAAAATGACTTTATATCAAATCGAAAGGTCCTCCATCTCAAGAGCAGTAATTAAGGGGAATATTGAAAAGTTTTTAGCCTCCACATGAAACAGTAGACTCTCACCATTATTATTTTTCAATATTGCCTCCTTGGAGCTGCAAACTTGCTCCAGCAATACTACTTTGTGGTTATCCTACTCTTGTAGAACAATTCATTCAAGCTCTGAAAAAATGCTCCCACAAATGATATAACCTCTTCATTTGTTGTGAAATTTAAGTTTAGGAAAGAAAAAAGTTGTGTGATGAGATGAATTCTGCTGTCCATGCAGCAACAATTCTTACCCACACTGATTTATTTTGGTCATATCATCATTAATTTTCTTTTCGACTTGATAGAGAACTGAAGTTGAATGAATAAATGAGAAAGAAGAAAACTGGGTTCTATGAGTTTTAAGTTGGACAGTAAAAGGATGTTGACTGGTCGCGGCATGTGTTCAGACTGCTTTGGATTTGTAATAGCGATAGTATCTTGTAATTGATGTAATAAGTTAGCATAGTATACTCCTGTTACAGTTTTGACCTCTTGAAACAAAACCCACCATTATTATTTCTTTGGAATCCCAAAAAGTTTCTGCCATCACTTTTCAAGCTGATGGAACTGCTTTTGCATTCTGTAGAGGCAGTGAGCAGCTGCTTGGACTGAGACCATTAGTGGTGGATTCGTTTCTCGTAGCTTGCCAAAAACGTTTCTGTTTCTGCTTCATAATGTGTCAGCAAATCCAAAGAAGGCTTGTGCTAATCACATTTTTGATCAGGTATTGGAAGCCATATTTCATTGCAGAAACCTTTCATAAACCCAGTTTCTTTGTCAAAATTTATTTTTCATATGGGATGCCTATAGTCTGCCAGTATTTTGTGTATTGATAATTGCTGGACACCATTACCATATCGTGTATTGCCTCAACGTTTTCTTGGCAGTTAGCTATTGTTGCTTGTCTGCTATGAGGATCATCATCAGTGCTCTCCCCCCTCCCTTTCACATAGCATGTTAATAATTACAGGATTTTCTTGCAAGTCTGTTTCAATACTTAAGCCAAGGTAGGGTCTTCAAAATTCAAACACCCAGTAGATCCAAATTTTGACAAACATATTTCAAAGTGGTTTCAAAACTGTCTAGCAATAATAGTGAACAGGAAGATTAGATTGTACAAAGAAAGTTTGTGATACCATAATGCCCTTTCACATATGCAAATTTCAAGTATTTTCATGTGTTTTAACCAAAGGATAATTTTATATCTGTGGTTATCACCATTAAGCTGTTTGACATTGACCCTGTGCTCTGGCTGACTGATGAGGACTATAGACTGCAAAATTTGGGTTTTTACATATGATTATTCAGTAATTTTGGAATTGTGTATAATATTGTTTCACTGCATGTTTCCCTAGAAACTTCTATATTGGCGTATATGCCTGCACGGTAGCTGCCCTCTTATCCAACACGTGGCTGATAGTTGATCAGTTAATTGAAAAAGTCAGTTAAAGCAGAAAATCATAAAAAGAATATACATTTGTAACTTAAGAATTATACATATATACATAAACATATGCATATACATTCATTTACATAAAATCAATAATTTTCTGCTGTTTAGATGATGAAATGTGACACTTTGCAGTATGGTCCTTTTTTTTAAAATAAACATTGCATCGTTGACCGTTGAATTTCGCTTTTGTTCAGTATAATATAGTGTAGCGTCTAAAGTGTTTTTTGGCTGCTTTACGAGAAATTTTTTGCTCTGGATTTGATTCAATCTCTTCTTCATATTTAGATCCATCTGTTTCTGTTGCAGTGAGTATGATTTCTGCATCATTCATAATTTCATTTTCCAACAAATTGTCATTGATTTTTTGGAAAACATTATTGAAGTCGTTGTTCTTCTTCTTCTTGTAAATCTTTGGTACCTTCAGTTTGCCTGAAATCAGTTAATAAACTGTGTTCTTCATTATCTTCTTGTAGTTCAGGACTCACATTAGCATTATCAACCTTGGGCCAAAGTTTTCTTCAAGATTTAGTAAACTTGGAATTTCATTCATTGCTAGTGCCATATTGTAAACACATCTTTGATGCCAACAACTTTTAATGATTATACAAGACCTATATTTGTGTCTTCTATTTTTTCCAAAATCAAGCTCAATAACTTTCGCCTATGTCATCTCTTTAAACATTCTAAAACCCTCTTGATCCATAGGCTGGATCTAGGATTTTACATTCAGTGTTAAAAACCCGGTCTTTATGCTCCCTTCTTTAAATTCCTCACAACTGGGATGAAGTAGTGTTATCCTGAAAGAGAATAGCCCTTTCAGGTAAGTTTATTATTTTTTTTCAAGTGTTTCTTTACAGAAGGTACAAATTCATGAAAAACCATTCTTTGAATAATGCACACTCCATCCATGCTGACTTTTGTGAATGATAGTAAACTAGTAAAGAAGAACAATTTATATTTGTAGAAGTTCTAGAATTAGTTGACTTACCAACAAAAAGTGGCATGTGAGTTCCAGTTGCATTGCTGCAGGCGGTTTCCATGATTCTCTCTTTGAATTTTTTTTACCCTGGTGCTATGGGCTGCACTTTTTTTGTCATCATTTTTGTAGGTAACACCTTATAATTTAGACCTGTTTCATCTATATAGAATTGTTCTCCAATCAGTTTTTCCTCTATTGATAAGCAACCTTAAATCATCTGTAAATTTTTGAGTCAAGTCAATCAGCAAATAATCTCTCCCAGCTAATACTCAATACCATGCCATTTTTTATAATGTCCGATCACTTGCTGTAAAACTTTCTATTCCATCTTTTGATGGAATACCAAGGCCTTTTATTTTTGATGGTGCATTTTTAGGTCTGCTGATTTAAAGTTCCCATAAACTATAGCCATAATGCATTGTCTTCTATCTTTAATTTTGGTTCCTTTAAAGTGGAGCAAGAACTTAATCACTCCTTGATTTTTTTCCCATCTTTTATGCCCACACCTAATTCAACAGCTTTTTTTTATAGACTCACCTTTACCAAGTCTTCCAGAGCATCCAACTTAGTTTTCATAGAAACAACACCTCTTTCTTTACATACCCATATTTCATTAATTTATGTAATATTTAATTAAATTGCTTATTGTAATTACAATAACAAATAATTTTACTGGTGCAAACACAGCTGACCTCTTGGGAAGCAAGCACCTCAACAGGCAGGTGTGATGTACCACACTAGCTTATTAGCTGTGAGTATGCTGGACTAGTGCCCACAGCAGTTTGTCACGAGCATTAGACAATATGTTTTAAAGAGGGAAGGAGGATGTCAGTTAATAATTCAAACACAGCATGGGTTTGTTAAGGGGAAGTTCAGCAATAATTCAAACACAGCATGGGTTTGTTAAGGGAAAGTCTTGTCTGACAAATTTGATTGGTTATTATGATGTGGTCACAAAGGAACTGGATGCGAAAAATAATTTTGATATCATATACTTGGATTTCAGGAAAGCTTTTGACACTGTTGCGCATGGAAGACTACTGTACAAATTGGAGCAGAATGGTATTAAGGGTAAGTTGCTACAATGGATAAAAGGATGGTTAAGTGGGAGAAGACAGAGGGTGGTAATCAATGGGTGCTGCTCTTCGTGGACTAATGTTATTAGTGGAGTCCCACAGGGTTCGGTGTTGGGTCCACTGTTGTTTTGTGTATTTATCAATGATATTGATGAAGGTATATCAGGCTTAATGTCGAAGTTTGCAGATGACACAAAGGTTGGCAGGGTTGTTAATGACAGTAATGGCAGTGTGCTACTGCAACAGGATCTAGATAATTTGGGCAGATGGGCTAAGAAGTGGCAACTGAAGTTCAACCTTGACAAATGCAAAGTACTGCATATGGGTAGAAGTAACCCCAGAGAAACGTACCAACTGTGTGGTACTACACTTAAGGTGGTAGAAAATGAAAAAGACCTGGGAGTAATTGTGCAGTCAGATATGAAGTTTTCTGAGCAATGCAAACAGGCTGCTAGGGCAGGTCATGGGGTTTTGTCAATGATATATAGGAATTTTGCTAGCAGGGAAAAGGAGGTGATTGTCCCTCTGTATAAGGCAATGGTCAGGCCACGCCTTGAGTATTGCGTACAAGTCTGGAGACCTCATTTTAGGAAGGATGTAGATTTGCTTGAGCGTGTACAGAGAAGAGCAACACGATTGGTGAGGGGAATGAAGGGATTCTCTTACCAAGAGAGGCTTAAGTTCTGCAAATTGCAGTGGCTGGAGACTAGGCACCTGCGCGGTGATCTGATTGAGGTCTATAAGGCCTTGAATGGGTTGAGCACACTGAATTCTGATGGGATCCTTCCACTTGTTCAGATTACGAACCTACGGGGACATAAGTTCAAATTAAGAAAGGACAGATGTAGAATAGATGTGCGGAAATTTGCCTTTAGCCAGCGGGTGGTTAATTGCTGGAACAAACTTCCATCTGTCGTTGTGGAAGTTGATAGGTTAAATAAATTTAAGGAGGAACTGGACAGGCATTTGGAGGGAATGGTGTGATGATTTTTTTTTTTTTTTTTGGCTGATGCTGCATAAGCTCCTACACTTGCTTTCTTGCATCATGTGCCACTACTACTACTACTATTAGACAATATGTTTTAAAGAGGGAAGGAGGATGTCAGTTAAGCAGAAGTTTTATGTTAGTTATTACTGTAACATACTGTATTATGTTAGTTATTATTATTAAGTAGGTAGTGGGAAAAAAAGAACCTGGTAGTCTGATATGAAGTCCTCTGAGCAGTGCAGACATGCTGCCAGGACAGCTCATGGTGTTTTGTCAGTGATATACAGGAATTTTGCTAGCAGGAATAAGGAGGTGATTTTTGTATAAGGCAATGGTCAGGCCACATCTTGAGTACTGCATACAGATCTAGAGGCCTCATTTTACAAAGGATGTAAAGCTGCTGGAATGGGTACAGAGAAGGGCAATGAGAGTAGTGAGGGGGAAGAAAGGGGTGCTGTTACCAAGATAGGCTTCATTTCTGCATATTGCATCATCTGGAGACTAGGCACTTGCCAGGTGATCTGATTGAGGTCTTTAAGGCTTTGAATGGCTTGAGCAAACTCAGTGCTGATGGATTACTTTCTCTTTAGATGTCATTTAAGCAGAAGTTGATTAAGAAGTCCTCTACTGTATTATGTTAGTTATTATTATTATTAGAAGGAGTTTTGCTGAAATCAAATTGTAAAATCTTCTCTATTCCTTTTGGAATGATAATTTTTAAAATTAGTTTTATATCGAAGCAGCAGTTTCATCTTGTCAGTCTATTTGGTATAAAGCCTTCTTTGCTTCCTGCATATAACAAAACCAGATGTCAACTTTTCCCAAGCAGTATTTTTCTACTACATAAATCCACACTATTATCATCATGCCAGTATACAGAATTTTTCTGTTTGGTCTTTAAAATACACATACACATCTTAAATAGTGATGATGAGCACTAACATCCATTCTTTCTGTACTTCTGATTATCAATTTTTCTGTATTTCAGACTCAATTGTTGGACTAAATGCAGTGAAGCAAAGTTGCCCTACCACCAAGTTGAATTTTGTTCTTTAATCAATTTAATATTTCTATGACTGTTGGATATTGGTCATCTCAAAATACTTTTGTTATTGTGGATTATACAGAAAAAAATAATTAGTCACTGAATATCATACACCTGTAGCAGCATAGATTTCTTTATTTATTGATGGTTCATGTTTTTTTCCCAGATGGTTAGTATAAACATTAAAAATGATCTCTATAGTCTTCTAACTACTGATAAGTTTACTATGTTTAAGAAACTTGTGCTTGTTTGTCAACACCATTACTAATGGTTTGGCAAATTCTTTAATAAGTTATATAATAAATTATATATATAATAATAAATCTTTTATATATTATATCTTTAATAAATTATATCTATATAAGGAGGCAGGGTAAACAGCAGAATTTATTATAAGCTAAAAATAGACAAAATAAAAATAAAGTATAAAAAAAGTACTTTCCTTACCTTTGAGTAATCCAATAGCTTTAAAAGTGGAACAATGAGAATTAGAAAGCAAAAATGTAGAGTTGAAATAGGAAATGTGTATCTAGTGAACTCTTATTTGGGTAAACTAGGTTCATGACCCTGGAGAGAGAGAGAGAGAGAGAGAGAGAGTATAAAATAAAATTAAAAAAATAAGAAATAATTAAAAACCATTATAATTATTAATCCTTCTCAACACTAAAAAGGTAACCACTGAAATTTTGTTATGATTAATATTCAGGATGCTACATCAACCCCATATTCAGAAAATAGCATTTCAAATGTGTGAATTGCTATTTTCTAAGTTAAAACCAGAGAATAAAAGCTTCTATGAAATAAACTCTTAAATATCCTTAGATAGTTCCTTCTTGATGAAAATTTTGAACAGAAATGCTGAAACAAAAATTAACCCACCAGAACAGAATTATTGTCAAAAAATAAATAACCTGCAATAAAATTCTGTAAAACTGCACAGTTAACTTAAAACTAGATTTGCTAGAAAATTTAGAACTGAAAATAATCCTTAAATTTGTGATTAAATTGGAAATAAATAAACTCGTATTAAAATATATGTAATCTAGATAGTCCTTTATAACCAGTTTAGCTGAATTACTTAGAACTGAAATAACCCTCAGTTTGTGTTGAAAAATTAATTAATTAAATAAACAAACCTGTTATAAAAGACTGTGAAACCTGGATAGTACATTTAACCAGCCTAGTTGTAAACTTTAGGATCAGAAATAATCCTTAAATTGAAAGGGGTTAAAAAAAACCTAACAAAGTTTGGAAATTTCACATATTTGTTAGGTATTTCCTTCAGTACTATTTTTCATATTAAAACAAAAGACAAAAGTGCCTTAACACTAGAGATAAGAGCCTTCAGTTTTATCTTTGTGTCCCATAACCTTGTTTCAGCTTTTGTGACCTGTGCTATTTCTTTGTTATTGATACAGTTTATTATTATTACTTCTCCCCAATGGCAGGAAAAAGACCTAGGCGTTCCCACCCTGTGACAGTTACTGGTACCAAGTGCAAAGAGTGGTTGTTATGTCCAACTATTATTACTATTGGTCAAGGAATTCTCTGACTGACTGTCCTACAAGTGTTCAGGATTTAAACTTTTTGAATTTCCTTTGTAGGTGTTCTCTGGCAAGCCCATTGCTGCTAGGCTCTAAAGGCCTTCAGCACTTTGCCTCGGTGGTCAACACAGTGATTGAGATGGTCATTACTTGTTCCATATGCCTCGTCTCTTTGACCTTCTGTTTTAGGTTTGTGTTGCCAGTGTTGGGCACCTCCAGAAATTATTATTATTTTTTAATTTAAGGGCTGTTTGCAGTTTCAGATTTTCTGACTAGGCTGTCACCTAGTGTCAGTTTCTCTGCTTTCCTTTATGGCTCATCTTAAATTTTTGAGTGTAGTGGATAGACATCTCCAGTGATTGTTTTTCTATATGGTGTGTAGTCTATCAAAATAATTCCTTTCATATTCCAAAAAATAGTGGCCACAAACCAACTCAGCTCTTCCTAGAGCTGGGTTGGTTCCTGAATTTTTTGGCAGTGATGACCCATGGTATTTACATTGCATGGAGGCATGTTTTGTTTTCAGACCCCAGTGATGGATCCATGTTTCATCACCAGTTATAATTCTTGAAATAATTGTAAATTCTTGCATGTATAAATTTTTCTCTCTCAAATTTGAATTCTATACCACTTTGAAGTATAGAAGATTATGGTATTCTTGATACTCAGAATGGTTGACCTTTGACGCAGCCAAATGTTCATGGAGGATGGTCAGTACTGACCCCTCAGAAATACTACATTCTTTGGTAATCATGGACACTTTAATACACCTATCTTTCATAACCAGGTATTCAGTTTTTTAGCAGATTTCTGGAGTTGTCACTTCCATTAGTCATTCTGAGTGGGGGTCACCTTCTGTGGATTCTGAACACCCTTTAAAATGCTTAGACAAAAATTTTATATGGTGTTGAGAAGAGGTAGCATCACATCTATAGCTGTCATGCAATCATGAATAACTTTTGATCCATTCCCTTCTTTTGTCAAAAATTTGATGATGCCCGATGCTCCAATTTCTTGACATCCATGTTTTTTTTTAGTTGGCTAATTTAATCTCTTCAGTTGTTCCATACTGCCTGTATTGAGCTGGACTTGTACAAATAAGATATAGACATTTATGAGAGTATGATAAAAGTGTAGTTTTTTAATATTAATAAAGCACATTTATAGTCAAGGTGGTTAACTTACTGAATGCTTGTCATAAAATAGACGTTTCTAATAGAAATTTGATAATTCTGGTCAGTAATATATTACACAGATCGTAAAATTTAAAAAGTTTGGTAACTATTGTAATGTGTTTTTTTCCATAAACGTAGTCTTTACCACGAGAAATAAAAATAAAAATAGAAATCGGCCAATAGTAATCAAATCTAGAGAAGAATCACCAATATTAAATACTCTAACTATGAAATGAAGATGTTTGGCTGAGGCAGAAAAGACTAAGGCCCTTAGTGGTGGAAAATTTATATTATGACATGTGAGTGCATCAATCCAATAGGAACATTAATGAGATCATTAGGTTCTAGGATAATTATCTCGGACAGGAGGAATGACTGTCTTCCCATTCCATAAGGGAGGAGCTAAGGAGATAATGAGCAACTATACAGTGAGTTTGATTTCTGTGATAGGAAATAGCATGGAGTTTATGGTTAAGGACAAAATACAGGACAACCTTGATGAGAATGGAATCCCAAAGGGATCTTGCCAAGCAAAAACTAATTCTTTATGACGAGGTCATAAAATGGATACAAGAAATCACTTTAACATTTTCTATCTGGGTTTTAGTAAATCTTTTGATATGGTCTTTGCAAGTGGTTATTATATAAACTGGAGCAAAATTACCTTATACAGAAAGCCTTAAGCATAACGAAAGATTGGCTGAATGATAGAAGACAAAGGCTAGTCATAAATGGGCATTTTTCAGAGTGAACCAACAGAGCAAATTCTTTTAGGGATGTGTAACTGAGAATTATAGAAAAATAGGATGCAGAATGTTGATCAAGCTCCATTACTTGCATTCTCACCTGGATTTTTTCAGACCAATTTTGGGTGATCTTGGTCAAGAGCATTGGAAGAGATTCCACCCGGACATAATAATCAATGGAGAAGAGGTACTAAGCAAGGTGGGATGAAGTTGTGATAGGCAACTGTATCTGGTTTTTTGTTTCAGGTTAATCATACTGACTACAAGAGACAAAGATGTTCAAATTACATTTTTAAGGAAATTTTTTTTTTTTTTTTTTGATTAACCCAAGGAAGGTTTCTACTTTTTAATTTGTAATTTTTTTAGCTTGTTGTTTACATGTAGCAAAAATTAATACTTGATTCTGTACAGATATTAAACATTGTTAATAAATCTGATATATTGTTATTGTTATTGCATATTTACTTTTCTTTTGCTAATTCTGTACAACTAACTAACTGTTACTTTTCTAATGCTGTACAACAAAAAGTAAGGCCATATTTGAAATCAACATGCCAATTTAACACCTTACCTATATATATATAGACAAATGTATTTTATCAGTGTATTGGGTAAATATATAAACAGATATTTATGTAAACAGAGAGATTTAGTAAAGGATGTCAACTGAGTCAAAAAGATTTCACAAATCAAGAAGCATAACATCTGGTTACTGTGATCTAAGAACCTCATAATATCATGACTGAATAATTCTATTTTTAAATAATGATACCTATTTTATTAATCTTACTTTCACCAAAAACTATTCCATCTACTGTTTACCTCTTTTCTATGTTACCCTTTAAACTTTTATTTTAAAGAGTTACATTAAAAAGCCATCTATATATATATAAAAAAAATAAAAAATATATATTCTTGTTTCTATTACTGAAAATACTGTATCGTTTAAAAATAAGCCAAAAGAGAGTTGGTTGTTAGTATTAGTTGGTTGTTGGTCTGGCTGTTAGTATAGTTACTAAACTATTGATAGCATTATTTTATACAGTGAATCCTGTTGGTTGAATGAATGTGATGAAGAATGAAGCTCCCACCAAATGGCCCAAGGATGATTCCTAGGGCCATTTGAGTGCAAAGGCTAATGAAAACTACATCCCCTCCCCCACCTCTTAGAGTCTAAGACAACTCACAGACTAGTTGAGAATTTAACATATTGTACAGCCATAAATAGGCTAGGCCTTAAATTCCACAAGGTTAAGATTTAATAAGAGATGTAAACAGAGAGAACAAACAGTTTAGTAAAGGATGTCAACTGAGTCAAAAGGATTTCACAAATCAAGAAACATAACATCTGGTTACCGTGATCTAAGAACCTCATAATATCATGACTGAATAATTCTATTTTTAAATAATGATACCTATTTTATTAATCTTACTTTCACCAAAAACTATTCCATCTACTGTTTACCTCTTTTCTATGTTACCCTTTAAACTTTTATTTTAAAGAGTTACATTAAAAAGCCATCTATATATATATATAAAAAAAATAAAAAATATATATTCTTGTTTCTATTACTGAAAATACTGTATCGTTTAAAAATAAGCCAAAAGAGAGTTGGTTGTTAGTATTAGTTGGTTGTTGGTCTGGCTGTTAGTATAGTTACTAAACTATTGATAGCATTATTTTATACAGTGAATCCTGTTGGTTGAATGAATGTGATGAAGAATGAAGCTCCCACCAAATGGCCCAAGGATGATTCCTAGGGCCATTTGAGTGCAAAGGCTAATGAAAACTACATCCCCTCCCCCACCTCTTAGAGTCTAAGACAACTCACAGACTAGTTGAGAATTTAACATATTGTACAGCCATAAATAGGCTAGGCCTTAAATTCCACAAGGTTAAGATTTAATAAGAGATGTAAACAGAGAGAACAAACAGTTTAGTAAAGGATGTCAACTGAGTCAAAAGGATTTCACAAATCAAGAAACATAACATCTGGTTACCGTGATCTAAGAACCTCATAATATCATGACTGAATAATATAAGTTAGCCAGGATTAATCTTCTTTTAAGAAACCATGATGATAATAATTCATAATTCTAATTAAATAATTATTTCATTGACCAAAAACAATTGCCTTGCTTATTTTCTGTAAATCTTTAATAACACTAGCCAACAAAAAATATTCTTTGTCATACCTCCGCAATGAAAATGTGTGATTCTGGAGGAAATAAATGCACTGATTCCGAAAATTACGATAAAAAGTCTCTATCATGTCTACATCAAAAGATGTACCAACATTTAATGTCAAAATAAAGAGATATATACATATAATTCAAGTTTGTAATACAAGTGTAAAAAAATATTGTGTTTGGAGGATAGATTTACAACCCTGAGAACATGTCACAATCAGTTAATACTTGGAAAACCTTGGCACAGCCTACAAAAATCCTCACCAAAAGTGCTAAGTGTGTTCCATTCAGATTGTAAATTGTTGCGTTGGAATTTGATCTTAAGAACCATAAGTAGAAGTCGATTATATTTGTCACAAGAAAACCGAGGCCAGAATCGATTGCTAAAATTAAGTGAATTATCTTACATCTGTTAAAATAAATCAGTATGTCATTACATTACTGGCTAGATTATGCGAAACTGGCATATTTTGATAAAATGTAACTCCCTCTATATTTAATAACTGTGACGTGATGTGAAACTATCATGGTGATTTTCGAAATTTATGTATAAAAATTGGTTAAAAGCTGCATTTAAGTTCTTGGAGGTAAAAATTGTGTTGGCTAATGTAATAGAACAGTAACAGCACAAGGTGAAGTGGGTGACAGCCCGAGGCCTCACAGTGGAAATTTTTCAGGTCAGCTTATATAAATGTACAGAAAATTTAGCATAGATATTTGAAGAACCAGTAGCTCAATGAAAGTCTAGTACAAAATTTTACAATGATACTATAGTTTTAAAAAATAACTTTAAAATTTTCATTTTCTTTGAAATTTTATTTGTTTACTGAAGATTTCCTTTTGAAATCTTTAGTGAACACATGCTTTCTAATGAGTCATTTTCTACAGAGCTTTTTTTTTTAATAAGTTTGATTGTAGATTGAATGTATGAGGACCAGTACAAAAGTAATGCCTCCTAATTTTTTGCTTTCAAATGTGGTGCTAGAGATCATTTCACATGTCACTGAGTGGTCACTAGAGGTCTCTAGTTTCATCATACTAAGTGGCGCTGTGATCCAGCTTGTGAGTGCAACACACGAATAGTTCAAAAATGGTGGATGTTACAGATATATGTATCAAGCAAAGAGTGGTGATTGAATTTCTTACCAAGAAAGTGACACCTATCAAAATCCATACACATCTCAAAAATGTTTATGGTGATATAATACTGTAGATGTGGGTAGAGTTAGATGTTGGGTAAGACACTTTAAGAGTGAGGAAAGTGATATTGTTGACAAGCCCCGAAGCGGCCTGCGAGTAACGTCAGTGACAACAAACAAGAGCTAGATCAACACGCTGATCAAAGAGGACCACGCATCACAACACACGAATTGTGCGATGCAGTAGGTATAGGGAAACCTGCTGTTAACCATCATAAAGAAACTTAGGCTACAACAAGGTTTGTGCCTGGTGGGTCCCAAAAATGCTGACACATGAGCACAAAGAAGCCTGGAAAATCATCTGTGTAGAACTTTTCCAGCACTATGAGAATGAAGGAGAAATTTTTCTTTCACGCATAGTCATAGGTGATGAAACCTGGGTCCACCATTATGACCCTGAAATGAAGAGACAGTCGGAGTGGCACCATCAAAATTCACCCTACAAGAAGTTCAAAAGACAGCCTTCTGTCGGTGGTCATGGCGAGTGATTTGGGACAAAGATGGGGTCTTGCTTATGGACTTCTTGGATGGCACCACAGTAAACTCAGATTGATATGTGGAAATGTTGAAAAAGTTGAAAACCCATATCCATAGAGCTTGACCAGACCAAAACCTTAATGAGGTTTTCTCCATGACAATACACAGCTCCACATCTTTCCAATCATTAGCAAACTTGCAAGCTCCTCTAACCCTCTCTCATGTACTTGGTGACAAAGCAAACCTAAGTGAGCTCTTTATATATATTAAACATCTAGGAATAATAAATGCACTCTGATATATTCATCCTAAACATATGATATTGGCCACAGTTGCTCTTGTGTCGTGAAACTTTCGTTGTTGTTGTTGTTTGTTATTTAGTTTTTAGGAGCATTAGCAACTAAGGCCATATTGCTCCGGGATATGCGGTGGTCATTTCCTGACCTTTCCGCATCCTCCGTATTTGGTGGTGACGGGCTTGAACCCCGGTCTAATCAAGAAGCGTGTGCTACGCACTGCTGCTCCTTCCCACCTGGCTACGGAGACGCCTGTGAAACTTTCATACCAACAACAACAACTAGTCTGCGCACAATGGAGGCCATTACAAAACTGGGGTATACTGTTCTTTAGGACACCTGTCTGTGTCCTAAAGGTGGTTGCAACAGACAGCTTACTGTCTGTTGCAACCACCTTCTCAAATTAATTTTTTTTTTATTCTATTTTTAATTCAACCCCACCAAGTGTATAAGTTATTTTGAGGTTGCTATTCCCTAAGTGTAAAACCCTTGCACTATTAAAACATGGTTTTTTTGATCATCCTTGAAGCCTCTCAGAGTCATCCTGAAGAAGTGCTGCTTGGTGCTAATTATTAAGCACGCTTCCAATTTTAACATTATCTATAAATTTTAATATCATCTCTATCCTTTTATCAATGCCATTTAAGAAAATCAGAAATAACAGCTGTCACAGTATCAATCATTGGGAACCTCACTTCACACATTAGCCCAATTTAATGAGTAACCATTAATCATAACCTTCTAACCCCCTGTCCTGAGATCCATCTATGAATCCTACCTGTGATCCTAACATATTCTTGCTTATACAGTAATCTCTTGTCAGACTTAATCAAATGCTTTGCTAAAATTCAAATAAACAATGCTGAAATTATTTCCTATGTTCATTTCATGAGTGACTCTTTCAAAATAGCTAACTAGGTTAGTTAAATGTTAAACATGAGTTTTCCTTAACAAAGCCATGGGGCATCATGAGTTTATTGCACTCTTGATCATTGCTTTCGTGACTTTCACTACCACTGAAGTCATACCGATGGCCTGTAGTTACCCATTTTGCTCTTATAACTGTCTTGTATTCAGCAGTTTTTTCACATAATTTTCTTAGCCTCTGCCTTCTGAATATTATAACCAGAGCTTGACCAACAGCTGCTGTGGCCACTAGTATTTTATAGGTCAGTCTAGCAGCTGTGAAGTTAAAGTGCCAGTTCTTTGTTTTACAATTACTGCGATCTGTCTTGCAAGGATTGGCACAACTTTCGACAAAAATATAGTCTGGCTGTTAGTATAGTTACTAAACTATTGATAGCATTATTTTATACAGTGAATCCTATTGGTTGAATGAATGTGATGAAGAATGAAGCTCCCACCAATTATACCAACATTCATTAGGATAGGATGAAAATTGAAGTAATCTGAAGAGCATTTGATAATTAGTTTCTTATTTAACATTAACAGTGCACATTTCATCCTTTTTTTAATTCATCAGGGAAAACATAACTATTTGATTATTGTTCATTTGTTAAGTCATACTGTCTATCTTGTAGAGCTTTGTTCACATGCATGTGGTAATTGGATATTTAATCTCCAGAAGTGACCCAGTAATTTATCATCTCTTGTGCTTTTTCAGTTTGCATTGCTTTGGTGTGCTCATAATAGTTAATATATTATTTATAATTAATTTAATATATAGATAAAGGTTAATCACATAATGAAATTTAAAAGCTTTTAATTTCATAGAGCTTAATTATCAATGTATTGTCCAATATCATAGTGTGAAGTTAATTGATGTCAGCTGCTTTAAGAATTTAGCATCATATGAATATAACAAACAAAATAAACACTGATCTCAGATGTAGCCGCCTCCGTAGCCAGGTGGGAAGGAGCAGCAGTGCGTAGCACACGCTTCTTGATTAGACCGCGGTTCGACCCCGTCACCACCAAATACGGAGGATGCGGAAAGGTCAGGGAATGACCACCGCATATCCCCGGAGCAATATGGCCTTAGTTGCTAATGCTCCTAAAAACCAAATAACTAACGATCTCAGATGTTCTTCTACAAGGACAGCATTTGTAGCATTCACCAAAGTAGTATAGGAAGAAGTGGTGGTATAGGAAGTACCATGAAACATTTGAAAATAATTTGTTATCCTTTAAAGAAATTAAAGGCAGATTACATTCTACACAGGGTGATGCGTGTAGAGAGTAATTATTATTTTCTCACTAATTTCTATAAATTATGTGATTGAATAATAAAAATGCCTTTCTTATTATTATTATTTTTTTTTTAGTATTCTCCCCTCCAGCTTACAACTAAATTTTTGCAGTGGTGCCTACCTTGAACAAATGTGTCAAGGCCTAATTATGACTATTAATTCACATTATGATCATCTTAGATTAAATATATGTTTTTTTTTTTTATTTTTTTTTTTCATTTCTCTTTTTTATTTTCCTTCATTAAACAGTTCATCCAATCCTAAGAATCCTAGTCCAACAGTACAAGGAGTTATTGTGAACAAACAAGGAACAGCAATTCCAGTAACATCTCCTCAGGTAGTCACCATCACTCCTTCTGTAAGTGGAACAGCAGACGCAGCCCTTCATCTTACTGGAGTTAATCAGGGAACTCACACCATTGCTATTGCAACACCACCACCACCACATTCACAATCTCACACCCAGAGACTGATTCTTCCATCTAATTCCAGGTATTTAAATTTTTTTTTCTCATAAAAAGTGTGTAAATAATTTTGCACTTAAAATGCTGAGTAATTATATAGCTTCTCAAATTTTATATCACTCAAAGTACTTAAGAAAGAGTTGAAATTGGTGCACTGTGTTATGCATTGTCAAAGATACTCTTGAATATTGGTTTATTCATTACATTGTCTCTGTGCTCTAGTTTTGTATCTACAAGTACAAAGACTACAAGTCTTTGTATATTCAAAAAATTTGTATATTGATACTAATTAGGATTAAATAAACCAATTTTTAGTTATGAAATGACATAATTGAATGAGTTGTATAATCTCTTTATGCCAAACTTACGTTGCCACTTGAGGATTATGGCATAGCAGATCTCAATAAGTGTGTTAACCTGTTTAGTAACAAACTTCATAAATAAACAAGTTCAGTTTGCTTGTGTTTTGTTTTTCAATATATGGAATCATATCCTGATGTGAACATGGATTTTTTTTTAAATTCTTATGTTTTTAATTCTCTTTGACAAAAAAAAAAAAAAAGCAGCGTGTGTATCCTGTACGCACGAAAGATGTTTATTTTATGCGAAAACATCCTTGGCTTGGACAAGGTTAAAAGGTTTTAGGAATGAAAAGAATCCAAACTTGTTTAACATTTTAAAGCATTTATTTTTTTTCGACAGTTTTATTAATTTGAGGTTGCAATACATGTTCAGTAGGTAATTTACTTATAATGAGTTTGTGATAGCTAAAATATGATATGTACACTTGAGATTGTAAAGAGTGTAAATATCTTTGAAACACAGCATCATTTATAGTTCCATGATTAGTAGTTGACGCACAGATCTAGAAGTATTTAACATTAGTCCACATTTATTTGCTAAAAAGTCAGTCTAAGGTTTGGATTGAGGAGCTGCAAAATTAACGTTAAAATATCTACTAACTGTCATTGGTATTCGGTCCCATTTTTTTTTTTTTTGAGAAAATTGTTGTAGCAGTGCAGCTCCTTCAATCGTGTAAAACGAAATGGATGACTTCAATGATGTGTTCGATCATTTGGTTAGGTGAAATGTAAATGACTACCAACAATATTGTTGGTCTATCAGGAAGAAGGCATTCAGCCACACAAGTCTCCAACAGGTCAAATACTCACTGATTTTCCATCAGTTTGTCAAATCACTTCCATATGAGAAGTAACAACACGAGTACAATTTTTTCTCTTATGATAAACTGCTACTTCACCAGCTTCCTGATCTTCATGTTTGAATTGAAATCTTCAGGAAGTTCTTGAATATAATTTCGTGTTGATGGTCCAGCTTCTTGATGAGAAGTTGATGTAGAAGGATGATGTTGATCAAAATCTTGAGAAGCAGATGCCATTAAACTCTGCATTTTTTTTTTTTTTTCATCCTCTGTTTTTGAACTTGCTCTTTTGTTGACATGGGAGGCTTCTTCGGCGGCTTTGAAACTTTTATTCTTGCATAATTTTAACCATCTTCAAAATACTCTTATAGGTTGTTAACTGAAATTAGATCTGGTATTTTTACAATTCAGAAGTTAGCGAAATCCATTTGTAAAAAAGTATGACGTCATAACCAAAAACTACTGCAAGAAGTGATTATTTTATTGTTGGTGTTAACGAACCATTTAAATTTTTAAACAGTTTAATTGAACAGCTATTAAAATCTAACAGCCACCGAAGTTATGAATAATGTAGCGATTTATACTCACACCCACTATTTACTTACACTACTTAGAAGGTTGATGTTGATCAAAATCTTGAGAAGCAGATTTCATTAAACTGTGCATTTTTTTTTTCTTTTGTCGACATGAGAAGCTTCTTCGATGGCTCCAAAGCTTTTGTTCTTGCATAATATTACTACCCACTGCTTACTCTACCAAATCAACGTTAGTGACTGAGTTAGCATCATTTAAGAAGGGATGTCATTTCCATCTCTTAGTATGAAGTATGTAATGCTTTATTTTCACACCCACCACTTACTCTACTTAATCAACATTAGTGACTCAACTAACATTGTTAGTGCCATTGGCGCCTCCGTAGCCAGGTGGGAAGAAGCAGCAGTGCGTAGCACACACTTCTTGATTAGTACTGGGGTTCGAGCCCGTCAACACCAAATACGGAGGATGTGGAAAGGTCAGGGAATGACCACTGCATATTCCGGAGCAATATGGCCTTAGTTGCTAATGCTCCAAAAAACCAAATAACAAACAAACAAACAAACAGTGCCATTTAAGAAGTGACATCATTTGCATCATTTTCGTAAGAAAATTTCATTACCAATTGGTTTTGTTTCAGTCTGAAAATGTAGTAGGAGTTGCCAAAGATGTTTTCACATAAAAAGGGGGGGGGGGAACTGATTATGAAGGTAAGACATGGATATAAATGAGAAAGTTTATCACTGGGAATAGAGTCTACAAATTAAATATTTTAACATTTTTTTACAAAATTGCAAGACTAAGTTTATTTGAAATATTGTTCAGTCCAATAACCAATTTAGTTTGTGCAATTTAAATTCATGTGTAATGTAAATAATCACTAAAAATGCAATAATAGGCCTATGAGAGTAACTCTTGCATCTGGGTGTGTATGATCTGTCGTAACCTTTAAGGGCACGAGGGTTTTGATAATGGTAAATGCACACAGGTTTCAGTTTATGACCCTCCATATTAGCATCAGACAGAAGTGTTAGCCAATCTTTCACCACCTTAAAGCCACACATAGGCTTTTCAGCAATAGAAATGTGCGATCAGGTATTTTTTTCCAATATAAATTTGTTTCATCAAGGTTGAATATCTGTTTGGGTATGTGCTTCCCCTCCTCTATGATCGCCTTCAGTTTCACAGGGAATGCTTCCACAGCATTTTTATTGACTGTTGCAGCTTCTCCACATGTTTTCACATTATGAAAAACATACCGTTGACGAAAATTCGAAAACCATCCTGAACTTGCTGAAAAGGGCTTAACTTCCCCATCCTCGAATTCCGAATCTTGAAATAACTGGGAGTAAAGTGGAGGAGAAACTGTTGAAGATAAACACAAGAAAGGCACCCAGGGTGGATGGGATCTATCCAGTTATATTAAAGGAGGCAGCAAAGGAAGTAAGCAAACCCTTAGCCATAATTATGAGAGCTTCCTTGGACTCAGGGGAGGTACCCATAGACTGGAAATGTGCAAATGTGACCCCAATTCACAAAGGAGGATCAAAGGCTGACACAAGTAATTATAGACTTGTGAGCTTAACTTCTGTTCCAGGAAAATTAATGGAGGCACTGGTTAAAGAAGCACTGCAGGATCATTTAGACAAGACTTCAGTTATAGCTCAGACACAGCATGGTTTTGTTAAGGGGAAGTCTTGCCTGACCAACTTGATTGGATACTATGATGCAGTCACAAAAGAACTGGATGCAGGGAATAACTTTGATATTATATACTTGGATCTTAGAAAGGCTTTTGATACTGTTGCACATGGAAGACTGCTACACAAATTGGAGCAGTGTGACATTGGAGGCAAATTGCTGCTATGGATAAAGGGGTGGTTGAGGGGGAGAAGACAGAGAGTGGTAATCAATGGACACTGCTCATCATGGACTGATGTTATTAGTGGAGTCCCTCAGGGCTCAGTGTTGGGTCCATTATTGTTTTCTGTATTTATAAATGATATTGATGATGGTATATCGGGCTTAATGTCCAAGTTTGCAGACGATACAAAGGTTGGCAGGGTTGTCAAGGACACTACTGACACTATGCTGCTGCAACAGGATCTGGAAAGGTTGAGCAGATGGGCTGAGAGGTGGCAAATGAAGTTTAACATTGACAAATGTAAAGTACTACACATGGGAAACAGCAACCCCAGAGCAACGTATCAACTCTGTGGTACAACACTGACAGTGGTAGAGAATGAAAGGGACTTGGGGGTGGTTGTGCAGGCAGATATGAAGTTCTCTGAGCAGTGCAAACGGGCTGCAAGAGTAGCTCATGGAGTATTGTCAATGATATACAGGAATTTTTCCAGCAGGGATAAGGAGGTGATTATTCCATTGTATAAGGCGATGGTCAGGCCACACCTAGAGTACTGTATACAGGTCTGGAATCCTCATTTCAAGAAGGATGTAGAGCTGCTGGAACGAGTACAGAGAAGGGCAACAAGATTAGTGAATGGAACAAAGGGGTGCTCTTACGAAGAAAGGCTTAAGTTTTGCAAATTACAATGTCTGGAGACTAGGCACCAGCGAGGTGATCTGATAGAGGTGTATAAAGCCTTGAATGGTTTAAGCATGCTCAATGCTGATGGGATTCTTCCTCTAGCTCAGAAAAATCACCTGAGAGGGCATAAATTCTAATTGAGGAAAGACAGATGTAGGATAGACGTGCGGAAATTTGCCTTTAGCCAGCGGGTGGTTGGTTGGTGGAACAGACTTCCATCCCTTGTGGTGGAGGTTGATAGCCTAAATAAGTTTAAGGCTCAGCTGGACAGGTATTTTGAACGAACAGAGGGGTGAAGTGGAAGTGGTTTTTTTTTTTTTTTTTTGGCTGATGCTGCATAAGCTTGCTTTCTTGCATGCATCAAATGCCTCTACTAATGCTAATGCTAATCCTCACGTCCTTTTAAATCATCATAAAGGCTACAAACTTTCTCTTGCACTTGCAATAGGCTAATGTTAATGTGTTTTTTATTTTGGTCACTCATCCATGTAGCAAGCATTTTTTCCATGTGTTCCATCAAACTTGATTGAACATATGACGACTTTTGTGTAGTTAAAGGCACACCATTCTTAACACTTTCTTTAATTTTATCAGCACTATCTCAAATAGTATTTAAAATAATTAAATGCACATGGCATTTGAGGTAGTTTATTTGAGGTAGTGCAGTATCATGGCAACTCGTCGTGAAGGCAGAGCACAATATGAGAAAGAGCAAATGATGCCCACAACAACTACTTTGTAGTTTTTTTTAAGAGTGTCTATGGTGTATCTAAACACCGATATTATATAGATACTAAACTCTTAAAGTATTATGCCATGTACATTTAATTATTTTAAATATTATCTTATACACCTTTTGGCATCTCTCATATTGTGCGATTAACTTCACAACTGGGTCGTCATGTCTGCAATACTAGGGTACCTGCCCACCCACTGATGATAGGCCAATAGCCTTGAAACATGTCTGGGTGGTGGTACTCACTGAGAATAAGTAACAATAGTCTTCTCTATTAGTGAAGCGTTACTTATTTGAGGTAGTGCAGTATCATGGCAACTCGTCGTGAAGGCAGAGCACAATATGAGAAAGAGCAAATGATGCCCACAACAACTACTTTGTAGTTTTTTTTAAGAGTGTCTATGGTGTATCTAAACACTGATATTATGTAGACTCAAATAGTATGTAATGTACTTTCACTCAGACTTAGAGCATGTTTAATGTGTGCTGTGCTCTCACCCCGTTCATAGTGCTTGAGCACCTCCAGTTTCATTTCAAGCAAAAGCGATTTCCTTGAGCACTTACCATCACTTCCACTAAAACTATGAGGACGCTTACTAGCCACAAGGGTAATAATAAAAACAAAATAAGTAAAAATAAACACAAAAGAAAAAATTATGCACTTCCAGTAGACTACTAATCGACATTTTTCAGCAAAACAAAATGAAAAATGGCCAGCTATCGTGCTGGCTACTCATGGCACTTTCCAGTAAATATGATTGCAGCATGTTATTTTAAATTTGCATAATTTAAACACTCGTAAAGTAAGAAGTCACTGTATTAAGAATGCTGAGGAATATTAGAGGAATCAAGATATCCAAGAAATTATTAATATCTGCAAAGAGCAAAGCATTGATTTATCTACAATGACTGACAAGGGTGTAACATTATGAATTAGTGAAGCATTGGTACACATATGGATGTGACGTTGGAGCTGCACTATGAGAATATGATGTGTGCATAATCTCCATCATGTTCCAGTAAAGTAGTGAGTAATTTGATAAAGAAATTTGATACCACATATTGTAATGCCATAGACCATGTAAAAGACTCAAAAGATTTACTGTTATAACTTTGTAATAGTACAGAAACTATTGCTGAAGTCTTTGTTGCAATTTAAGAGCAGGAGTTCAAAGATGTGCTGCTAGTACACCTGTTTCCTGTCAGTTGGAGGTGCTGGTATCAATGTTAAACCCATTTGCTGAACTTAAAACCAGCTTATTTCTGGTTATGTGGATCAGCATCTTTTCACAAGTTCTTCAGGTTCAGGCTTTTTTAACTGACTACAGCATGTGTCTTAACTTTATATTGCAATTTCTTACCAAATTGGAAAAGGATGGGGGATGGCCCAACAACATCCTGTGACAGATGAAGTACACTTCACTCTTTGGATGGCGTGAACACAAAATTGTGTCATTTATTCAAAACCAAGCTATTCTCTATAATGTGAGATTGACAGTTCGGTTTTGGTGTTGGTTCACTGCTCATTTCAGAGTACATATAAGCTACTGGGTTCCTGGTCTGCCACCACGGGGCATAATTGGGGCAACGTTGGGCCCCAGTTGGGGTTTAGCAGCTAAACGACCAGAAGAACAACGGTACACGACACTAAACGATCCAAGACCCACACACTTTTAAATCTCTGGCATTTACAGCGTACTGTAACACACCACAATGTAAACTACACGGAGATGGGGGAAACCCCTGGTGCCGCTTGACCCTAAACACACCTACACTTACTTACTTGCTCATTTCATCCTTGATATGTATTTTTCTTTGAGAAACTAAGGATGCAAGGAACAAAAACATGTACAACAGCCAGTACCACAAGCTGTTTACCCACCCAGATTATACCCACTCTGCAAAGGATGGCAGTGAGAAAGATTACCTTCATGCAAGGCAGTGCTCCACCACACATTAGCTGATGTCCTTGATGAACATCTTCCTAGCAGGATAATTTTTCATTACATCCTAGAAATCTGCCAGTGTTAAATTCGTTTGCTGAACTTAACACCAGTTGATTTCTGGTTATATGGATGTCTAAAGTGCAGAGAGAATGGGTGCCCATAACAGTATCATAACTAAAAAAAAGTGGCTTTCATTTAAGAGTTGACAAATATCCCAGATTACATGCTTTCATCAGTTAACTATAAGTACACAAATACACAATACAGTGCAGTTCCTTCTTGTATTTTCTCTCAGTGTTGTGAACCCCTCTGACTCTTTGGTTGTACTGGAGTATAAACAAAAAATTTATTTATTTAAAGCAATAAAAATATGTAACTCCATATAATAAACAGACAACACTATAGTTTATTGGTTACCAATTATAGCACAGTTATTATGAAATAAATTCCATGTAACCTAATAATCTTTCTCAATATTGGATGATTGAGTTCTTTTTGTTCCATTATGAAGTCAGATGCACAAACAAAATCAGATTCATCATTATTAATTTGGTTACTGTGCAAGAAAGAACAAATTTCAGTCATGTTTTACTTCATAATGGTGCCCCAAAATGATCTGAAACATCACCTGATATAAGGTAAGATTGTCTAGTTATCTTTAATTTATTTCTTAGTAATTGTACTAGGGTTTTAAACCAGAAAACTAATTTTTTATGTTTATAGCATGGAATTCAATACCTTATTGCTTTGAAGTTAATTGTGTAACCATGCCATGCATTTCATCCAGAATAAAATTTTATCAGCTGTTTTGTCAGTGAGCAGTCATATATAATGTATTGTAGATATTAATGGTGGTCATATCAAAGGGATGTTGTGAAGTTTGGCACCTTTGGCACTTTTCATGTTTTCTGATTCTAATTTTGTTGTAATGTTTTATATCAATTTGTTTCTTTGTCCTAATAATAGTCATCTTGCATCTTATGGAACTGTGAAGTTATTCAAAGTGTAAATTTATTAAAATCTGATGTTAGATATATATACCTAATCTCAGACATATACCTATGTAGAAATAACACAATTTCACAATTTGGAACAATTTCTTGTTCCAGCAAGTAATTTGAGAGATGTAAGGCCCTCAAACTCTATTATAAGTTATTTTATAATTACCTTGTATATTTATAAGCAAACTTGCTTACACACAAAAATAATGGTTACTTCTTTATATTGTCATAGCTAATCAATATTTTTTTCCCTACAAGATTACAGTCAACTCCATCATCTCCAGTCACTGTAGCAACACATTCTTTGTCGCTTGTGACCAAAGCATCTGAATTATCTTCTTCCATGCAGGGAGCAGTATATGTTCAACAATATGTCACTGTACCAACTCCAAAAGGTGAGAACACATCTTTCAGAATAAACTAGATTATGATATTTCTTTTAGTCAATAGAATTACAGAAGCACATATTAATATATTTTTAAAAGATATATCAAACAGCATCACAATCATAAACAAAATATGGAATAGCAGTTACACGGCATGTATGTTTGGTTATGGAGAATTAGATAAATAAGGTATGCATCTGTATGTATGTGTGTGTGTGTGTGTGTGTGTGTGTGTATTAGAGAAGAATGTAAACCAAAAATTCCAATAGATATTTTAGTCCAATGAAAAAAAGAAATAGGCTGGTTAATAAAGCAATGGGGAAATGGTTCCTTGAGCTAAAACCAAAGAGAAAGCTCTAAAAAAAAATGAACATAAAGCTAATTAAATTAATAAAGTTTTCACCATTTATTACTAAAGAAGATGTATTGAATGGTGTGTTATCAAAGGCTAGCATCTAAACAATAATTATCAGAAGCTATCTGTTTCTGTTTTGCTACTAATCAGTTCTGTAAATTGCAGCATCTCAAGACTAGGGACCTGCAGTTGAGGTGTTTAAAGCCTTGAATGGATTAAGCTTAATGTTAATGTCATTCTTACACTTGTTGAGACTACACACATGAGGAAGGAGCATAAATTCAAGTTGAAGAAAGATGGTTGCAAGATAGATGTGTGGAAGTTTGCCTTCAGCCAGCAGGTGGTTGATTGTTGGAACAGGCTTTCATCTGTTGTTGTTGAAGTGGATAGGTTGAATAAATTCAAGGAAGGACTAGACAAATTCTTGGAGGGTACAAATGGTGAACTGTGTAGGGCCCACTTCGGCTGATGCTACATAAGCTTGCTTTCTTCCAGTCATTTTCCAGTACTACTACTACTACTTGCCTAAAGTAGTAGTAGTAGTACACTAACCACAGTACCTAAAGATAAGCCAAAATGCATATTATGAACAATGGTAATAATTTATATCAACAATTTAATAACTAGGGGAGGGTTAGAAGAGGGTATGCAATAAGTCAAGGCTAAATTAGGTGAAGCGAAGGGAAGAAATAGGATATTAATAGATACTCCAATCACCTCAAATTGCTCTAATAGTCATGGAGTGTAAAAAAGCATAAAGCCCTGGTATTTCAGTAAGGCATGTAGCAATAATAGCATTAGCATTAGTAGAGGCATACGATGCAAGAAAGCAAGCTTATGCAGCATCAGCCAAAAAAAAATAAAATAAAATAAACGCTCCTCCGATTTCACCCCTCCATTTGTTCCAAATACCTGTCCAGCTCAGCTTTAAATTTATTTAGGCTATTAACTTCCACAACAAAAGATGAAAGTCTGTTCCACCAATCAACCACCCACTGGCTAAAAGCAAACTTCCGCACATTTATCCTACAACTGTCTTTCCTCAATTTGAATTTATGCCCTCTCAGGTGATTATTCTGAACAAGAGGAAGAATCCCATCAGCATTGAGCATGCTCAAACCATTCAAGGCTTTATACATCTCAATCAGATCACCTTGCAGGTGAAAAGGATCAATATTGAACCAAATTCACCTTGCAGGTGAATAGGATCGATAATGAACCAAATATAACATAAACTAATAGGATTATAGAGAATATTGAGAATAGCCGTAAAGGTAAAAGAGAAAGAAAAGCACAGACAACAGCCTGTAAATATTTTGCAAGCTAAGTCAAGCAATGCCTATTAATAGAATTATTTAAATGAAAATTTATTTTTCAGAAATGGGCAAAATAGTGTTTTCAGCAAAAGTTACAAAAAATAATTAACAATATTGGAAAAAAAAAAAAAAAAAAAACAAGCCCTCCTTCCAGTATATCCTATCATCACTGGAAGGAGGGCTGATTTCTTTAAATCAGCTTCCTCTTCAGCTCCCTCCATGACTTGTTTACTTACTCCATCTTATCCACTGTTCTCTAGGTTACTTTGAGTCTGTCTTTTCTTTTTCCCTTGAGGTTTCTACTATAGTGCTGGCTGACCAATTTCTTTCTCAGGGTGTTTCTAAGTATGTCTCATACATTTTCTTTTCAGTGTAATGGGGTTTTTTTTTTTGCTTGTGTCATCTCCCACAGTAATACATTACTTATTTTTCCAATGTCATACTGTTCATTTAAGGAATTTATTTACATAGACTTGGAGTTTGTTTATAATGTTCTTAGGTAACTTCCATGTTTCAGAACTGTAAAGAAGGCACTGTTTATTTACATTGCTATTAAATAACCTAAATTTAGTTTTTCATTTAATTTCTTTAGATCTCCATATTGTTTTCAGCATGTTAAAGGTCCATCTGTGCCTTTTGTATTCTGTTATGAACATCATAACAGAACAGTATAATTGATCCTAAATACATAAAACCTGCCCTCCATTCTGACCTTAGTGCTTTATTTTGATTTTATTTTGCTTTTTTTATTTTCATATAATATTTTTCTTATATATTTTAATTCCAAAAAGTCTTGGCTTGTTCCTTTAATTTTTCTGTTTTTTTTCTACATATGCTAATACTTTGGGCCAGCAAATATATATCATCTGCATAGTCATGGTCATTCAGTTTATTTATCATGTCCCTTTTATTACTGTTTTGTCTGTAATAATAAAAAGGATTCTTTCATTTTTCAGTCCATTACTGATAAGAATATTGTGGAAAAAATAAACAACTTTGTCTTACTCCACTCGTCATTATAAACCTCTTAGTTAAATCCTCATTACAGGAACGTCTTGATTCTGTGTTCTTCATATGGCTTGCTAATTATTCTTATTTTTATTGGTATCCCATAATTTTTCAGTAGTTTCCAGATGAAACTCCTCTTCGTGCTGTCAAATGCTTTTTTAATGTTTATGAAATTTACATAGTGCATGCTCTGACATGAAGAGATTGTTTTATGATTATTCTTAAGGTTGTGATTTGGTCTGTACAAGACCTATTTGTTCTAAATCCTGCTTGTTCATTGGCTATCAATTTTATGCTTCATTTTTTCTTATGTTATTCTTGTAAAAATTTTAGTAGTAGTTAACAGCAGAGATATCTCCTTCCAATTATTGCAGCAGGTAGTATCTCTGCTTTCTTGTGGTTCCTAGTAATTAAGCCAATATTCCATTCCACTAGTCACTGTTCTTGTTTCGGTATTTCATTCAGTGTGTAATATTCCCATTGTAAAATTTGTGCCAGCATTCAGTAGCTCCAAAGGAAAGTTGTTTCTTGCTGAGTTACCATATTTTAATTTTGTTATTGCCCTATCTCATTTTTGCTTTTTCTCCTGTTTATTCTTTAGGAAGTTCTGTCATTATCTAGTATATATGGCTGTAGCATAGTTGCTATCCCTATTAAATAGTTCCTGAAAATACACTCTGCATTGAATGGTTTTTTCTTGTTCTTTGATCAGCAGTAAACCTTCTTTACCTTTTATTGGTCTATTTTTCCCTTATATATCTACCAGAAAGCTGCTTTGTTATTTCATATAATCTTCTGATGTCCTGTTTTTCAACTACTGTCTAGACCTTCTTGACATCATCTCTGTATCTTCTAGCTTTCCTGGCATTCCTCTTCACCTCACAGTTCTTTAGCACATATCTTTTTTTTTAAATTGTCAGCAATACCAGATCTCTGTTACTCTGCAATAGTTTTTTCTTATTTCCTTCCATGTAATTCTTATAATCACGTAATAATATTGTTCTACTAGTGATCCATTGTTTTAGTTTCTTTTGCATCTATCCAGTACACCCCCCCTCTGTCTCTCTGTTGGTTTTTTTTTTACATCTGTGATTTTTATCCTCAACATTTTATTATCCCTGGATTATAAAGGTGTGCCTATTTTGAAGTATCTTAATGTACTGTTCATTAATTGACTTTTCATTTAATTTATTGATATATCTTATTCTGCTGTTTATTTTTTTTAGACAAGTTAGCCAACTTTATTCTTACTACACCTGTGGCCAGTGTGTGAGCTGAATGTGCATTTGCACATTTCTGTGCCCTTGCATCCAACATAGATGATCTCCATAATTTATTATTGCAATATGATCTGTGGGGTTTTGAGTACTTCCATCTATGATGTTTCATAGGGGAAATATATTTGGGCTGAATCCTCTAGCCATCGGCTTCTCATCCAGAGCTTTCCTTTATGCACATTGTGTATTTGCCAAATCTCTCTGTGCCCTTGCATCCAACATAGATGATCTCCATAATTTATTATTGCAATATGATCTGTGGGGTTTTGAGTACTTCCATCAGGTGATGTCCAGATTACCCTATGTATCATCTTATGCTAGGACATTGTGCTACCAAGAATTAAATTATTTAAAAAGGCAGAAATCCTTGAATAGTGTTCCATCCTCATTACTTGGCCCAATTTTGTGTCCCTGATGGTTTCCCTATCAATATTATTTTGCCCAACCTTTGCATTTAGGTACCCATTACTAAAATCAATCTTTTTTATTATTCTTTTCTATTTCCTTTTGCAACATATAATAAAAAATTTCCTTATAATCCTTTTTTGACACTGTTTATCAAAGCATAAATATTTATTATTATGGTATCTTGTTATATCTTGTTTTAAATTGGTTTCTTATTGTCCTCTGTAATACTAGTTTCCATTCCAGTAATGCTCATCTTACTTTACTAGACATAAGGATTCCCTTACTGTGCTCATTTTCTTTATTTGGTTTTCCTGAATACACCTTTTGATTCCCAGATGGAAAATGCATTTCACTGCTTGTGTTCCACATAGTTCTACTTAGGCTCAATATTTCAATGTTATATTTTTCATTTCTCTTATTATGTGGGTAGCTTTACCTGTCTCATAGTGTTCTAGCATCACTATGATGTTTCATAGGGGAAATATATTTGGGCTGAATCCTCTAGCCATCGGCTTCTCATCCAGAGCTTTCCTTTATGCACATTGTGTATTTGCCAAATCTCTCTACTACTTACATTTATCCAACTTTTGTTAATATTTTCTGTAGCAGTATGTGTTTTTCTTATTATGATTGCTAGTCATAAGCATCGCTGCTCCATTCTCATTCAGGCTTGGGACTGGCAACAGTGAAGTTCATGTAAATTAGGTAAACTAAATGAATCTTTGCATACAAATGCATCATGTCTGTACATAGTAAATTAACCGAAGTTGTTATTGTAGCATCATATCATTACATCTCTAGTAAATTAACCGAAGTTGTTATTGTAGCATCATATCATTACATCTCAAGTAAATTAACCGAAGTTGTTATTGTAGCATCATATCATTACATCTCATATTTTGAATGCCTTCACGGTGAGTTGCCCATTTGTTTATACTTCGAATAAGTAATGCTTCCTCGATAGAGTAGACTATTTTACTTATTCTCAGTGGATACCACTGCCAGAACTTGGTGGTATCCACTGAACTTGGTTTTCCACCATTCCGGCGCCTCCGTAGCCAGGTGGGAAGGAGCAGCAGTGCGTAGCACGCGCTTCTTGATTAGACCGGGGTTCGAGCCCGTCACCACCAAATACGGAGGATGCGGAAAGGTCAGGGAATGACCACCGCATATTCCCGGAGCAATATGTCCTTAGTTGCTAATGCTCCTAAAAACCAAATAACAATAACAACCACCATTCCACCATGGAAAACCAAGTTCAGTGGATACCAAATAGCCATTTCAGGGCTATTTGGCTCTTCATCAGTTGGTAGGTATGCTGATGGTGTTAACAGCTGACAACCCAGTTGTCAAATTAAAGTCCACAATATGAGAGATGCCAAATGGTTTTTAGCAGTTTAATACTTAATAAAAAATCAGGGAAAAGGCCTCAAACTGTGAGAAAATTTACAGACATATAATTTAGTACAAATGCATCATGTCTATATGCAGTAAATTAACCAGAGTTATTATAACTTTTTTTTTTTTTTTTTTTTTTAAATGAAAACCCCAAACATGAGAGGTATTAGAACCTTGTATCGTGCATGGGTTGGAGGTTGAGAAGACGAAAGAAGATATTTGTTGACATTAGACTTGAACTTCTGTAGACTGTAATTTTCAGGAAATACATATGAAGGAAGGTTGTTCCAGAAAACAGCAGTTGACTGAATAAAAGAGGAAGATGAAAAGTTGGTTTTGTGAGTTTGAAGTTGGACAGTAAATGGATGTTGGATGGTGGCGGCACGTGTTCAGATTGTTTTGAAAGAGAGAGTGGGAATAATAGAAGCCAATTCAGAAGAACAATGCCCATGGAAGTATCTGTAAAAAAGGCATGCAGCAGAAACAGTACATCTATGAGACAGCGAGTGGAGAGACACTGTTAGAGGGGAGTCATTAAATAACCTAACTGCCTCTTCTGAATGGAATCGAGAAGCTTGAGAGAGGTTTTGGGGGCACTGCCCCAGATGTGGGAACAATATTCCATGGTAGTGCAGATTTTCGATTTGTACAGCGTGAACAGCTATTTGGAAGAAAAGTAATGCTGTGAGCAAAAGAGAAAACCAAGTTTTTTACATGCAGAGAAAGCAATATTTGTAATGTACTTGTGCCAAGAGAAATTAGAAGTCAGGGTAATCCCCAAAAGAGATATATCAACTTGCCTAGAAATCAGAGTGTCATCAAAGGTAAGCATAGGAGCAGAAGAATCCTTTTTGTGAGATATAAGACAAGACTGAGTTTTAGAAGGATTGAAATCGACTACGTTGTCTTTGCCCCACTGGAGAATTACCTGGAGATCGGCATTTAAGGAATTGGTTGCAGATATTCGAGAAGTTGAAGCTGATTGTGCAGGGTAAGGTTTCTCAAAATCGAAAGTGGAATGCAATGTGCTATCATTGGAAAAACTATGGATAAGATTTCCAGGCAATGGAAAAAAGGTCATTAATATACAAGAATAAAAGAGTACGGGAAAGAACTGAACCTTGGGGGACACCAACATTAATGGAGAAGTTAGAAGACAGAGAGCTATCTACCATCACCCTCAGTGAGCGATTAGAGAGAAAACTGGATAACTAATTACAAAAAACAGTTGGCAAACCATAAGATGAAAGCTTGTTTAGAAGACCTTTATGCCAAACATGATCGAAAGCCTTTCACGTGTGAAGAGCAACTGCTTGTGTTTCACCAAACTTTTCTATTGAATTTGTCCATAAATGGGTAACATAAGCCAGAATATCACCAGTGGATCGACACTGACGGAATCCATACTGGCAATCGTTGATCAGACGGAAGGTTTCTAGGTAGTTTAAGAGTTGGCAGTTAATTGATTTCTCCATTACTTTAGAAAGAGTAGAAGTAATTGCAATGCAATGATAGGAGGGATTTGTCACCCTTTTGGATGGGAGGGATTTGTCACCCTTTTGGATGGGAGGGATTTGTCACCCTTTTTAGAAACTGGCTGGATATGAGCCAGTTCCAAGCAGAAGGAAAAACACCTTAGGAATAAGAAAGTGAAAAAAAGCCAGCAAAGAACAGGAGTAAGTTCAGCAGCACGGGTTTTGAGAACAAGTGGAGAAATACCATCAGGACCTGGAGCTTTCTTAGCATCAAGATTCATCAAAATCCTTCTGACATCCTTTTGAGGAGGAGGCATTGAATGGAATGTGTTGGGAATGGTGGGAGGTGTTTTACCAAGATCATTAATACATGAGTTGGAAGAAAAATGGGATGCTAGCAGGTCAGCTTTATCGTTGGCTGAAGTGACAACAGAACCATCCGGTTTTGACAGAGGTGGGAGCAAAGATGGGCAAAAGTTGCGGCCAATAGCTTTAGCAAGAGACCAGAATGCTCAGCTAACATTACGGCAAGAAGCAAGTTTTCTACTCTTAGCCTGATCAGAACCTAGATTGAACTGATTAATGACTGCTTTACAATCGTTCCAAGCTTTGGTGTAGGCAGAAAATGAAACTGAAGAATTGGAAACAAGCCAATTCCGATATGCAATGTTCTTATCTTGAACAGCATTAGCACATTTATTTTCCAGCCTTAGCACATTGGAAAAACAAGGTTTAGACAAAGGACGAGATTTTAAAGTGAAGTGTAGAATAAAGGATTCCATTCCTACAAGAATAATTTGACTGACATGATCTGAGCAAATGTTGACATCAAAAGTTTTGAAACAGTAATCCAACCAGGGAAAAGAAGAAAAGAAATTTTGCAAGTCATCCCATTTTGCATTCTTGTAATGCCAAACAAAATGAGGTTGGGAATAGCCATGAGATAAAGGCTCCATTGGAGAAGAGACAATCACTAAGTTGTGATCTGAGGTGCCCAAAGGACCACTCACTTCGACCGTGTACTTAGAAGGGTTGTTTGTGAGAAAAAGATCAATGTTGGCTGTATGGTTAGGATTGTCCAGTATTCTTGTAGATAAATGAACAATCTGTGCAAGGTCATTAGTAATTGCAAAAGCCTCAGCATCTCGACCAGCTGGGTCAGTGTGTTTAGAAAATGGAAGCCAGCTGGAGTATTAGCATTAGTAGTGGCATATGATGCAAGAAAGCAAGCTTATGCAGCATCAGCCAAAAAAAACCCCACTCCCATTTCACCCCTCCATTCATTCGAAATACCTGTCCAGCTGAGCCTTAAATTTATTTAGGCTATCAACTTCCATAAGGGATGGAAGTCTGTTCCACCAACCAACTACCCCCTAGCTAAAGGCAAATTTCCACACATCTATCCTACATCTGTCTTTCATCAATTTGAATTTATGCCCTCTCAGGTGATTATTCTGAGCAAGAGGAAGAATCCCATCGGCATTGAGCATGCTCAAACCATTCAAGGCTTTATACACCTCTATCAGATCACCTTGCCATTTCCTAGTCTCCAGACACTGTAATTTGCAAAACCTAAGCCTTTCTTCGTAAGAGCAACTGTTTGTTCCATTCACTAATCTTGTTGCCTTTCTCTGTACTCGTTCCAGCAGCTCTACATCCTTTTTGAAATGAGTACTCCAGACCTGTATACAATACTCAAGGTTGGCCTGACTATTGCCTTATACAAGGGAATAATCACCTCCTTATTCCTGCTAGAAAAATTCTTGTATATCGTTGACAAGACACCATGAGTTACTCTTGCAGCCCGTCTGCACCGCTGAGAAAACTTCATATCTGCCTGCACAATTACCCCCAGGTCCTTTTCATTCTCTACCACTGTCAGTGTAGTACCACAGAGTTGATACGTTGCTCTAGGGTCACTGTTTCCCATATGTAGTACTTTACATTTGTCAATGTTAAACTTCATTTGCCACCTCTCAGCCCATCTGCTCAACCTTTCCAGATCCTGTTGCAGCAGCATAGCATCAGTAGTGTCCTTAACAACCCTGGCAACCTTTGTATCGTCTGCAGACTTCGACATTAAGCTTGTCATCAGTATCATTTATAAATACAAAAAACAACAATGGACCCAACTCTGAACCCTGAGGGACTCCACTAATAACATTAGTCCATGATGAGCAGTGTCCATTGATTACCACTCTCTGTCTTCTCCCCCTCAACCATCCCTTTATAAGCATAGGTCTGATTTTGCCTTGTTTCCAAGTTGTAACTATTTTTGTGTTACGGGAAATGTTCAAAATGACCACTGTGCTCCTGAATATAAGCCTGTAAATGCCTTATCATAGACCTCCTCACCCTCTTAAAAGTTTCAGCTGTCTGTCAGATTTTCTGCTCTGATGCTGATGGGTCTACCACCAGCTGAAACTTGTTTTCTAAGTGACCCAGTTTCTGTAAGGCATTCATGTATCCTCTGAAAGGTCTTATTTAGCAATATACAGCAATTCTAGAATTCCAACTCTTTGCATGCACGATCATTTTTTATGTGCATTAGTGCAAACTGTTTTGACTTTGTAACAATATTTATTTTATATTTCATCTCGTTTTTGGCACATAATTTTCTACAAATATATTTTGCAGAAATATGTAATATGCATCATATATATCAAAATGATGCGTATTATCAATGTAGTAAATGCATTCATTTTAAAGAGATGCCCCCCCCCCCCCATTTTTTCTTAAAAGTAATTAATTTATCTAATAATGCAAGTTAAGTATATTATGTAACCATGTGCTAAGAATTTATTAAATTATTCAATGTGTCCAGAATGTTTTCCATTTGTAATTTACATGTGTAATTGTATTATTATTATTTTGAGTTTAATTATATTTCTCATTTCAGAACAATGTCCATTAACACCACTAACACCTCTAACTCCTGTTACACCGACAAAGGGAACTCCTCTTCTTATAACTTCAAACGTTCCTCCTCTTGCTTCTACACAAAATAACCGTCCTAATGGTGTTACACCTGCAAGAAGTCCTCGTCCAAGAAGCCATTCACCACAGTTTTATACAGGTAAGTGTTTCTTTCTGTTTTTCTTATTTGTTTTCCGAAGTTGAACGTAAATAAAATTATTCTCAGCAGAACCTGTTTCCTTTTCTATTTTTATATATCAAGTATAGGGATATTCACCCAAACAGTTTGAAGCTCTATTAAATTAACATCACTGTCTTATTCAATTTATTCATAAAATATTATTTAAAGTTTTCTTAAGCTTTTGTTAATAAATTTTTTAATTAAAATAGAAACATGCAATATGATTATGATAAAAAAAAAAAGTATTTCTATGATTTAAATTGGAATATTGTACATGTGTGAAAGATAATATTTTTACAACTGTCCACTGAATTGGCATCAAAATTCCTATGAAATAGCTCTAACTGCCCTACATTTAGTATTTTTAAAATTTTTTTATTGAAACCAACCCACAGTAATATGCCACATTCTACACATAGCTAGTCCATTTCTGCAGCCTGTGATTAGCTGATAATGATCACGAGCATAATTGTTTAAAAAGAGCTTAAGTGCAGTAACACAGTAGAAGGTTTTATATTTTGGTGACTTTGTAGCTAGATGAGACTCTCAAATAATTAATGAAATATAATAAAAAATTACATAATGCCAAAATGTATTGAAATGCAAAATTTTCTTGGTCGGTCCTGCTCGAATGATCATCTTGAATTCTCCAATTAGTTTGGGTGGTGGGGGAGGGTTCAGGTCACACTGCAGTTGTTCAGTGTGACCTGAATGAACAACATGCCTTCTGTGGAAAAAAAAAAAAAAAAAAAGTAGGGATCAGTTTACTCTCACTTCATTACCAGTGGGTTAATTTAAATTATTTTTTTTATTATCATTATCTTTAGATTAGCATTAGCATTAATTGGGGTGATAGAGCATCAGCCAAAAAAAAAAAAAAAAAAAACCTTCCCATTTCACCCATCTGGTCACCCCAAATGTTTATCTAGTTCAGCTTTAAATTTATTTAAGCTATCAACTTCCACAACAACATATGGAAGTCTGTTTAGGCAACCAACTACCTGCTGGCTAAAGGCACACTTCCACACATCTATTCTACAACAGTCTTTCCTCAGTTTTAATCTATGCCCCCTCAGGTTCTTAATCTGAGCAATCAGAGGTATCCCATCAGCATCGAGCCTGCTCAAACCATCCAAGGCCTTGTACACCTCACTCAGATCACCTCGCAGGTGCCTAGTCTCCAGATGCTGCAACTTACAGAATTTAAGCCTCTCCTGGTAAGAAAAACCCCTTTTTTCCTCTCATCAATCTTGTTGCCCTTCTGTATTCGTTCTAGCAACTCTACATCCTTCCTAAAAATGAGGCCTCCAGACCTGTATGCAGTACTCAAGGCATGGCCTGACCTATACAAATTGCCTTATACAAAGGTATAATCACCTCCTTGTCTGTGCTAGCAAAATTCCTATATATCATTGACAAAACTCCATGACCTGCTTTGTCAGCCCGTCTGCACTGCTCAGAGACTTCATATCTACTGCACAATTACCCCCAGGTCTTTTTCATTCACTACCTCCCTGAGTGTAGTACCACACAGTGGGTACATTTCTCTTGGGTTATTGCTACCCATATGCAGCACTTTGCATTTGTCAATATTAAACTTCACTTCTCAGCCCATCTACCTAACTTTTCTAGATCCTGTTGCAGTAGCATACTGTCTTTACTATCATTAAAAACCCTGCCATCCTTTGTGTCATCTGCAAACTTGGACATCAAGCCTGATATACCTTTTTTGATATCATTAATAAGATAGTATGAATCAGAGCTGTAATACTCAATATGTTCTATGTTGATAATAATATTAGTAAATTAATAAGAGGAGTTTACCTCAATATAGTACGTAGAACACTTCTGTATGATACCCTCCAGAAATTAAAACGGAAAAAACGAAAAAAATCCACAACTTACCGGTACATTAAAGTAAAATATAAATAATTAAATAATCAATTTAACACAATTCAAAATCAATTTAAAACAATTAAAATTCAAATTAACGCAATTAAAAGAATCTAACGAAAATATTCAAAACGATTTGAATATTTTCGTTAGATTCTTCTAATTGCGTTAATTTGAATTTTAATTGTTTTAAATTGATTTTGAATTGTGTTAAATTGATTATTTAATTATTTATATTTTACTTTAATGTACTGGTAAGTTGTCGATTTTTTCGTTTTTTCCGTTTTAATTTCTGGAGGGTATCATACGGAAGTGTTCTACGTACTATATTGAGGTAAACTCCTCTTATTAATTTACTAATATCTTTAATAAATACACAAAACAAAAATGGGCACAGTGCCAAACCCTAGGGTACTCCACTAATAACATTAGTCCACGTAGAGCAGTGTCCATTTATTACCACTCTCTGCCGACTTCCACTCAGCCATCCCTTTATCCATTGCAGCAACTTGCCCTTAATGCCATACTGCCCCAATTTGTACAGCAGTCTTCCATGTGCAACAGTATCAAAAGCTTTCCTGAAATCCAAGTATATGATATCAAAATTATTTTTTGCATCCAGTTCCTTTGTGACCACATAGTAGTATCCAATCAAATTGGTAAGACAAGACTTCCCCTTAACAAAGAGTGCCTCCGTAGCCAGGTGGGCAGGAGCAGTAGTGCGTAGCACATGCTTCTTGATTAGACCAGGGTTCGAGTCCTTGACCACCAAATATGGAGGATGCGGAAAGGTCAGGGAGTGACCACCGCATATCCCTGGAGCAATATGGCCTTAGTTGCTAATGCTCCTAAAAACCAAATAACAAACAAACAAACCCAAGCTATGTCTGAGTTATTACTGCAGTCTTGTCTAGTGATCCTGCATTACTTCTTTAACCAGTGACTCTATTATTTTCCCGGAACAGAAGTTAAACCGACAGGTTTATAATTATTTGTGTCACCCTTTGAACTCCTTTGTGAATTGAGGATACATTTGCATATCTCCAGTCCATGGGGACTCCCCTGAATCTGAGGATGCTCTCATAATTAAGGCTAAGGGTTTGCTTACTTCCCTCGCTGCCTCCTACAATATAATTGGATAGATTCCATCTGCCCCAGGTGTCTTTTTTATGTTTAACTTCAATAATTTCTCCTCCACTTTGCTCTCCGTTAAACTTCTGTCCTCCCCTTCCTTACAGAATTCCTCTTGTGTGAATGTAGATGCAAAATATTCATTCAGTTTGTCAGCTATCTGAGCAGGATTATCAACAGTCAAACCACCAACGTCAAGTGGACCAATCTGATTAATTCCATTCCTTTTAGAATTTACATAAGAAAGATGTCTTTGTTGTTTTTCTTTGCATCCTTTGCCAAGGATGCTTCTATACTTCTAGCATTGGTGTACATGTACGTATACATGTTCCTATTCTTATTCTTAGTTACCCTAACACAGCCCATGTATTTACTTGTTCCATAATGACTTCCAGCAGCTCTTGAAATTCCCAGCAACTTGCTTTCTATGCTGCTGCTCCTTACAATAGAAGCAGTGCAAGAATCGCTTTCACCTCTGCCTGTGGCTACTGTTAGTCTTTCAGTCTGTGAATCCTGTCATCCGCACTATATATCTGGATATACAGATATCCAGATATACAGTAATTCCTTGATTTGTGCAGGGGTTTCCTTCCGGGAAAACACCACACAGTCCAAATCCATGCAATGTGAAATGTAGTTTATATAACATAATGAGGGTTCCGTTCATGTACAATAAAAAATTACAAAAAAATTTAAATTGAAATAAATTGTCTTTATTCAGTAAGAAAAAATAAATTATAAGTCCATAAAATTAATCTTGCTAATACATACCTCTAGATTGTTAATCTAAATTCATTAGCATTAGCATTAGCATTAGTAGAGGCATTTGATGCAAGAAAGCAAGCTTATGCAGCATCATCCAAAAAAATAAATAAATAAAAAATAACCACTTCCACTTCACCCCTCTGTTCGTTCGAAATACCTGTCCAGCTGAGCCTTCAACTTATTTAGGCTATCAACTTCCATGACAAGGGATGGAAGTCTGTTCCACCAACCAACCACCCGCTGGCTAAAGGCAAATTTCCTCACGTCTATCCTACATCTGTCTTTCCTCAATTTGAATTTATGCCCTCTGAGGTGATTATTCTGAGCAAGAGGAAGAATTCCATCAGCATTGAGCATGCTTAAACCATTCAAGGCTTTATACACCTCTATCAGATCACCTCGCTGGTGCCTAGTCTCCAGACACTGTAATTTGCAAAACTTAAGCCTTTCTTCGTTAGAGCACCCCTTTGTTCCATTCATTGCTTCTTCATCACTTTTTCTGTAATATGCTTGCAACAGTATCCGCTAATTTTTGGAAAAAAATTAGTTAAAATTATTTGCTTAGCAGCACACTATTTTTCTCTGTAAATTTCTTCATAAGGAATTCAAGCTAATGATAAAGTTCTACGAAAATTTAAACTCCTCTCCAAATTAGGATCCACATCCAGAGCTTCTTGGCTAAGCTGATTTGCAAGTCTTAAAAATTCAGCTGGTCTCTTCCCGGTCAAATTTTTGTGTGCATCTTCTTCATTTTTATAATTTTTTTTCAATGGTGAAAATGATTAGTATAGATGGATTTTTTCCAAATCCTTCTTTAGTACAGCTTTCTGTCCACATCTTTTTCCACATTCCATTCGTTGTTGAGTTCTTAACTTAGCCCCACGTGAACTTAGTATTTTTTACAGCATCCAGAAAGTTATAATTCTGCCAATAATCTCGAGTTGAAGGACTGTCTATTCCATCAGTATCTTCCACTAATTGTAAAAAAGATCTTCTTAGGTAATAAAGTTTAAAAGAGGCTTTTTAAAAGCCTCTTTTAAACTTTCCTTTAAAAGCATGAGGATTTTCTGACATATAAATTAGAAACATTTTTCCCTTAAAGTCACCCTCTACATTGCCACATAACAAAAGTGTTAACCTGTCTTTTGTAGCTTTGAAATATGAGGTGGTTTTCTCTTTTTTTGAAATGAATGCTCTGCTTGGCATATGCTTACAAAATAAGCTGGTCTCATCAGCATTAAACATTTGACTTGCTAGATAGCCCTCAGTCACAATAACATCCATTAAAGTTTTCGGATACAAAGAAGCAGCTTCCGTATCTGCACTAGCTGCTTTTCCTGTTAATTTTAGATTGTGAAGGTGGATGTTTTTTGAAATTTTCAAACCAACCCTTACTGGCCTGAAAGACATCAGCATTGGGTGGACTGGCTTCTTCTTCTTGTAAGCGATTAAAAATTTGCAGAGCTTTAGCATGAATAATATCTGAACTAAGAGGCATTATTTTTTTAATAAGATCTTCTATCCAGAAAGCAAGTAATTTTTCAGTTTTCTTTATTAATGGATTTCTCACTTGTAGTGCTTTTTGCAGCCAGTGATTTGGAGCAGATAACTGAACTTTTAATTTTCTCTAATTTATTGAATGCTAGATTCATTTATGCCATATTTCTTAGCTAAAATCAACCTCTTTGCCATTTTCTAACTCCTTAACAATTTTTAATATTTCCTCTATTTTTTATTTATTTATTTTTTTGTTGTTTTAGCTTTCTTCATTTTAGGCACTAATTAAACACATACTTTATATAGACAAAAATTATTAAATTAGAGAAAGCAACGCTTACCGATTAATGCACTTTACATTGTGCAAACCACAAAGATTCTGTCTAAACATCTACATAGGATACAGTAATTGATGAATGGGGTTCCCGATTAGGAAGCGGTTTCAAAAATAACCCAACAAACACACCATCGTTTATTGCTGTTTGGTTATAAGAATCAATTTTGAATGCCTTTGTGATATTTTTCTAAAGCACATTTCTGGAGGTCATGACCATAAAATCATAAAAACAATTTGCAGTTTCTGGTTTATTGAGCTTTTTGCACTGTACATACAATCTATCATTAGCTGGAATTCTGTGGGATTTTACTTTATTATGGTGAAATGTGAACTCTTCAGTCATATAAAAAACATAAATAAATTTTTAAAATCTGCTCTTCATTCCTATTTTTTAAGCTTCATAAACTTGTTACTCCCTATCTCACCTCCATGTGTCGTGTTAGTTGCAATTTGTGCGTACCATGTTCTTTGTTATTGATTGGCACTTATCTTTTTTACTTACTGTTTTAATTTTTTTACAAACAAAAAAATGTCAGTGAACAGAAATATCACATTACAAAGTGTTATGTTCATTTAGTATGTATATTAATTAAGCTATGTACGTAAGTTAAATTTTATTTTATTAATTAGTAAGGTAATAACGTGTGAATTTGAGCTTTATATCTTTATTTTTATAGCCTGTGGATAATATTCCTTTGATTTTCGTTTATTAGAATCACCCTTAATAAAATTTCATTTGCAAACATGATCACAATAACCAGCGCTTACTGTGTGTAGATGGTGTTTTTGAAAAATCACACAGTAGCAAAGCTTGTTGTGCAATCTAAAATTTTGGAAGTAAATACCTGACTGCGCAATAGCGAAACTTTACAATAAAAACCATGCAATTGGAGGGATGACTGCACGTTAAATGGAAATGACTACTTGTTAACTAAGTAGAATCAGAAAAGTAGCTTTCCTGATTCCACTTAGTTAACAAGTAATAAATAAATTAGTTAATAAATAAAGGATGTCCACCTCTGAGTTAGTATCTGTATATTTAATGCGAAGCCGTTTTCTTTACTCTGTCAGTGTGAATGATAGGCTTAACCGATCTTCTGGAAGTGGTCCCAAATTGAACAAAGGTGTGCACAAAGTTATTAAAATTTAAAAATTCTGAATAGTTTTATTTTACGGAATGGGCCGGTTTTGTACTACAAACGAGAAGAGTTCAACATTCACTTCATAGATGGAGCCACATGAAGTTGTTAACTGTTAAACAAACATATGTCCCCACGTTGTGCACACAAGCTCATACACTCATTACAATTCATTATGTTTAATACGTTCAGAACTCATCATTTTATCATTATAAACTTTGAGTTTATTTGTTTCTTTGTTTTGAGGTTATTTAAGGTAAGTAATTTAAGGATTTAGAAGTATGTCACAGTCAAAATGCTACTCTGACTGGTAGTGTTGAACGTACCTTGCGGCAAAGGAGAAACATGCCTTTTCGTATTTCTGCAAATGTATTCAGAATTGTTTTGAAAGACCGATCCTGAATACAGTTTTCGTGTATATATTGATACTACATGGGTACTACATTTCTTTAGGACAGCTAGAGAAAACTCTGCTACCAATTGCGAAATTTTTGCAAGGGATACTGCTAGTATCTTGTTATCTTTGCTTGACAATCTAAGCAAACATTAGTTGTTTATTTATTTTAATTGGCTGGTTCACTTATGTAAAGAAATAGTGCTAGTGATACCAACAGTATTTTTACATAAATCACTGTAACTTAGCATTACTGATAACAGCACTATTATGCCTGCAATAAGCTTCAGTTTACACTTATTATGCCCCTTTATTGCCATCATTGAAGGAAATCTTGATATCCGGCAATATCAATATCACGTTCACCATGTCCAGAATACTTGATGTAATTTAATTTCATTTTCAGTATTACAGGTTTTTTGCTCTTTCATTATCAGAAGTACTACAGATGCTGTAAGAAGCTGGGGCATCAACACATAGAAAGAAGGTTGCCTGCATGCTGGTAAGCAGTGTTGATATGCAACTCGATGTTGCAGTTGAAGTTTAACATTGACAAATGTAAGGTGCTACATATGTCAGTGCAAATGGGCAGCTAGTAAATTTCAGATTTAGTCAACAATATACAGAAATTTTTCCAGCATGGATAACAAGGTAATTACTCTGCTCTATAAGATGATGATGGTAAGGTCACTTCTTGAGTACTGCTACAGGTCTGGAAGCCTCATTTTATGAAGGATGTAGATCTATTGGAACAGTTCCAAAGAAGGGCAATGAGATGAATGAAGGGAACAAGGGTACTCTTACTAAGGCAGACTTCAGTTCTGCAAATTGCAGCATCTGGAAATTAGGCACAAATGAGATATGATTGAGATTTTTAAGGCTTTGAATGGATTGAGCAGCTAAATGTTGATGGCATTGGCATAAAGGTCTTCTAAACAAGCTTCCATCTTATGGTTTGCCAACTGTGTTTTGTAATTGGTCATCCAGTTTTCTCTCTGATCGCTCAATGAGATGGCTCTCTGTCTTCTAACTTCTCCACTAATGCTGGTGTCCCCCAAAGTTCAGTTCTTTACCCCACTCTTTTCCTCTTGTATATTAATGACCTTCTTCCATTGACTGAAAATCCTATCCATAGTTTTGCAGATGATAACACATTGCATTCCACTTTCCATTTTGAGAAACCTTGCCCTGCCCAATCAGCTTCAACTTCTCGAATATCCACTACCAATTCCTTAAATGCCAATCTCTGGTAATTCTCCAGTGGGGCAAAAACAACTTAGTTGATTTCAATCCTTCTAAAACTCAGTCTTGTCTTATATCTTGCAAAAAGGATTCTTCTGCTCCTATGCTTATCTTTGGTGACACTCTGATTTCTATGCAAGATGATATATCTCTTTTGGGGATTGTTGTTGTTATTTGGTTTTTAGGAGCATTAGCAACTAAGGCCATATTGCTCCAGGGATATGCGGTGGTCATTCCCTGACCTTTCCGCATCCTCCGTATTTGGTGGTCATGGGCTCGAACCCCAGTCGAATCAAGAAGCGTGTGCTATGCACTGCTACTCCTGGCTACGGAGGCACCTTCTTTTGGGGATTACCCTGACTTCTAATCTCTCCTGAGTTTAGAAGTCAGGGTTTTCTCTTTCGCTCTCGGCATTACATTTCTTCCAAACAGCTGTTCATTCTGAACAAATAGCAAATCCGCCCTACCATGGAATATTATTCCCACACCTGGGGCAGTGCCCCCAAAACCTCTCTCAGGCTTCTAGATTCCATTCAGATGAGGACAGTTAGGTTAATTAAAGACTCATCTCTAACAGAATCTCTCTACTCGCTGTCTCATAGATGTACTGTTTCTGCTGAATGCCTTGGTGCCTCCATAGCCAGGTGGGCAGGAGCAGCAGTGCATAGCGCACGCTTCTTAATTAGACTGGGGTTCGAGCCCGTGACCGCCAAATGTGGAGGATGCGGAAAGGTCAGGGAATGACCACTGCATATCCCCTGAGCAATATGGCCTTAGTTGCTAATGCTCCTAAAAACCAAATAACAAACAAACAAAACAGCTGCATGCCTTTTTTACAGATACTTCCATGGGCACTGTTCTTCTGAATTGGCTTCGATAATTCCGCTCTCTTTCAAAACAGTCCGAACACATGCCGCCACCAGCCAACATCCATTTACTGTCCAACTTTAAACTCACAGAACCAACTTTTCATGTTCCTCATTTATTCATTCAACCGCCTTTTTCTGGGACAACCTTCCTTCATACATATTTCCTGAAAATTATAGTCTACAGAAGTTCAAGTCTAATGTCAACAAATATCTTCTTTCGTCTTCTCAACCTCCAACCCATGCACAGTACTAAGTACTATAGGTTCTAATGCCTCTAGTGTTTGGGATTTTCATAAAAAAAAAAAAATCCTAACTCTTGCTCAGGCAACACACACACACACACACACACACACACACACACACACACACACACACACACATGTGCGCGGATGGTGGAACTCAAGTGGAAATTAAGTGGACTGAATTTCAGCGAAATCTGGTCATTCTGTGACTATCAAATCTAAGTGATAGATGACTCTCATCAACCAATGCAATACTGCCACTTCAGATCAGACAGCCTGATTGGTCTTTGTATTTTGTGAATAATCACTTTGTCAGAGAATTACACAATTTGGCTGCTCACTATTATCATATGGCAGTAGATCTCAATAAGGATATTATAAGTGCCAAAACTGCAGTATAGTTACTGGTATACATTTTAAATATAACATACTTCTCCATTTAGAGTAGTTCTTTTTAATTAAAAATCAAGATCAAGAACAAAAATCAATATCAAGAAAACTTGTGGTGAATTAAGGAATATAAGAATGATGCATATTGTAGCAAACTTTGAATTGTTCATAGCTACATACAAAAATGAGGCTATTACCCTACTTTTCTTGGAAGTGATATAAATATGAAATTGAAAGTTAAGATGTAACCTTTATATCTGATATAAACAAATTAAGTAAACAAATTAAATTTGTGCAAAATTGCTAGATACCAACCTGTTTATATTTGAAACAAAACCCACAAATAATCAACTTCCCCTTAGAATGCCAGGAATTGAATGATATCTACTTGGATCCAAAGCAGGATTGCCAATCATCCATAACTTACAGAGCATCCATTAAACAGAGCTAAAATATCTGGAATTTTTGCACAAATTTAATTATGTCTTGCCTTTATGTTGAGAATTACATATTTTTTTTATTTAATGTAGGTGTTATGAACATTAAATCTGGAAGTCTTTCTACATCCTCAGTAAATTTAGCTCCTAACAACAAAGGTGATATTACAATATCAACTCACAGTTTACATCCTAAACCATTAAGGGTGAAAGCATCTGTTGCTTCAGTTCCTATTGCCAGCAGTTTAATTCAGCCAAGCAACCAGTTTTTGTTAGGTGGACAAGACAAGGATAATAAAACAAATCAAAACCCAGGTAATAGAATATGTGTGGTCTTAAATCATTAATTTTTGAGGTTAAAATTAAGTTGGTAATTTTCTAACACAATCTTGTTTTAGGTCAATGGGTCCCAATCCAAAAATGGGTTGTTATTAGGTTTGCTATGTGTCATGAAAATATATTTCTGCTATACCTGTATATATATTATATTTAGTATGAACCAGAGCTATAATAATGCTCAATACGTTCTACGTTGATATCAATATTTGTAAAAGAATAAGAGAAGTTTACCTCAATATGATACGTAGAACACTTCCGTATGATACTCTCCAGAAATTAAAATGGAAACAATTAAAAAATCGAAAATCTTGCATTACAGTAAGAAATAATTAACAATAATTAAAAATCAAATGAACACAATAAAAATCAATTTAATGATTGCATTAAATTGATTTTTAATTATTGTTATGCTTTACAATAATTCTTGTTAATTATTGTCTTATTCTTTTACAAGTATATTATAGTTATAATAAAATACCAATAAATAGTTTAATAATGCATTACTACAAACTATGTCACTACACAGCAATTAATATATGCTGCCCCAAACAATCCACTTTTCACAACATGCATGTCTGGCTTCACTTTTTATTAGCTAAATCATAGTCAGTTGGCATCATGCACAAATAATACAATTGATCAGTTTAAAGAGAATAATATACAAATTGAAATAGTAATAATATTCACCATATAGTGCAAGGAAGCCACAGGCTTTTTGCTAAAAAAAAAACCAAGTAGATAAAAAAATACAAATTATATGCTTCCCACCTCCCACAGTTAACTATCCAGTTGACCTTTGAATTTATTCAAACTGTCAACTTCAACTACCTGCAAGCACAACTTGTTCCAACAACCAATGACTTACTGGCTAAAATAAAACTTCCTACAATCTAATCTAAAGCTCAACCCCTGTAATTTGAATTTATGGCTCCTAGTTTTGGAATTCTTTATAACAGTGAGAATTCCACCATCATTCATTTTACTAATCTCTATCAGAGCCTTATAAACCTGCATCAGGTCACCTCTGAGGTGCCTGGTTGCCAATCTCTGCAGCCCACATAATCGGAGTACAGCCATCGTACAGCCTCCTTTGCCGATCTTGCCATTCGAGTTGCCTATCTTTGGGCCTTTTCAAGAAGCTCAATGTATTTTTTCAGTTTAGGTCTCCATACTTGAACACAGTACAGTCTGTCCTCGTATAGCACGATAGTTGTGTTCCTAGAAACCCTCGTGCAATATAAACAACAGGCCCTATGGGAAAAGTGGGGTTAGGTGCCGACCACCCAAGATTGCACACACATTTGGAACCAAACACAATAAATAATCGGGTAATTTTAATCGTTATAAAATACTTACGTATTTTATATCGTTATAAAATCGTTAAAACCGTTTTAAATCGTTATAAAATACTTACGTATTTTATAATGATTAAAATACGTAATAAAAATATAATATATTATAATAAAATATTTTTAGTATTTTTTACGAATAAAATACATATTTTATTCGTAAAAAAATTATTATATTAAATAAAATAGTCCTAATAAAATGCTTACGTATTTTATTACGACTATTAAATAAAATATTGCTAATGCTTTTACTTCTATCGTAAGCAAACTTGTTTTTTGTTTGATTTTCTATCCAAACAGATGACAGCCGTTCCATCTCTTCCACTTCTTGTGTCTTAATCTAATGGATTTTAATTACACTTTGAGTTGTTTCCCGCTACGAAAGTTGTTTTTATTTTCTCCGCATTCTTTGTAATTCTCGGCGTTACCTCATTTAGGTCTGTAGCACGTGGAATATCGCATGGTCTTTCATTTCGCTCAAAGCGTTTCACAATTTCATATTTTTTTCTCTATCGACAGAGGCGGACTGGCCATAAGCCTTACCCGGGAAATCCCGGTGGGCCGGAAGCCGGTGTGATTTTGGCCATAAACCGTAGTATGAGGCCACTATAAATTTTCCCTGGTAAGAATTTTTGATCCAGTCCGCCTCTGTTTATCGATATTGCTTTTTTCTTCTCTCTCTCTGAATCTGCAGTGTCTTCGCCAGGACGCTTCCTTTTCACACCTTTTAAGTATTTTACTAATTTTTAGGGAATAAAGCGCAATCACAGAACGAGGAGGCACGCTTAATACACATAAACAAAGCTGCGCGCGTATAGCAACTGAATAAACAACACCGTAAAGGCCGAGATACACTATTAACACCCCACATTTTACTAAAGCACATTTCTGGGGGTTACTACCATAAAACAATAAAAACAATTTCCAGTTTCGTTTCTGCTAGTGGAATCTGTTATAAACTGGTAGTAAACTCCATCTAATTGCATTTGCGATTATATCGATAGCTGGAATTGTGTTGGTTTTTACGTTATTATGGTGAAATGTGTTTCCCCTTCACTGATATAAAACACATAAATACATTTTCAGAATCTTCTTCATTCCTATCGTGTTGCGTTCGGTTGGGGTGATTCCGCGTTCGACTGCCATTTCTTGTAAACACAAAGGCGAATCGTGCATAAGCGAATTCGGTTCATGTTATATAAGATAACGCTATTCCCCTATTTATAGATATTCCCCTATAGGGGAATAACGATATTCCCCTATTTATAAATCGTGTATGATCGAATTCGTGTAATGTAAACATGTGTTATATGAGGACCTACTGTATTCCATATGTGGTCTTATAATTGCCCTGTACAGTGGGATTATGACCTCCCTATCTCTACAGGATATTGTTCAATAAACCATCGATAGGACACCATGGGCTTTCCTAGCTGCCTGTTTACACAGTTCAGAAAACTTCATATCTGCCTGTATTGTAAATCACAGATCTCTCTCCTCCTCCTCCACTGTTTTAATTCAACCCCACCAAGTGTATAATTTATTTGTGGGTTGCTATTCCCCAAGTGTAAGACCTTGCATTTAGCAGCATTAAAAAATAGCTGCCATTTCTCTGACCATATTTGAAGTCTGTTCAAGTCATCGGGAAGTAGCGCTGCTTGGCACTGATCATTAATAACTCTGCCAATCTTTACATCATCTGCAAATTTTGACATCTCACCTTCTATCCCTTCCTTGATGTCATTTTTGAAATTGAGAAACTACAGTGTTCCAAGAACCGATCCATGAGGGACTCCACTCCTGACGTTACATCAATCTGAAGAATGTCTATTAATCACAACTCTCTGCCTTCTGCCCTGCAGCCACCCAGTCATCCCAGCCTGTTCAAGCTTATACAGTAACCTCTTCTGAGGCACAGAGTCAAATGCTTTGCTAAAATCCAAATAAACTACCTCGAAATTATTCCCTAAATCCAGCTCATAAGTAACTGTGTCAAAATAGCCTACTAAGTTAGTTAAACGTGGTTTTGCCTTAACAAAGCCATGTTGTGTGTCCTTCAGAATGCTATATATATCTAAATGTCTCCTGGTTGCACTCTTAATCATGTCAAAATTTAAAAAAAAACTTTCTTGGTGGAGGACCCCCACACCCCTTTCCTGAGTTTGATTTGGGTCACAAGGCCTTACCAAATTGTCAAATTGGGTTGTATTCTCAAAAATGTTGGGAACTGCTGTTTTAGGCATCCCCTCCCACATTTTTTCTCTATTTGATCTTTCTTCATTTTCAAGTTCCATCTTCAATTTGAATGTTGGAGACCAACATTTTCCAGCTAACTCTATCCCTTGCTTTGTGAAATAGTTCATGTGTTGAAAGACCCCCTGTCCATTCTTTAATGTTATCAAGCCACTTTTTTCTTTGTTTTCCTTTTGCTCTTTTGCCCTTAATCTTCCCTTTCAGGATTAGTCTCTGCAGGTCATATCGAGGGCCTCTTATAATATGCCTGAAATAAGCAGTCTTCCTCCTTGCAATTGTAGTTAGTAGTGTTCTTATGGTCCTTGCCCTCTTAAGGACCCGCTCATTGGTGATGTGATCTGTCCATGGAATTTTGAGCAATCTTCTGAGCGTCCACATCTTGAAGGCTTCCAGTTTCCTGATTTCCACATGACCCAGGTCTCGTATCCCTATAGAAGGGTGCTCCATGTGTAGCATTTGGCTATTCGATATCTTTTCTGAAAATCTAGTTTAGTGTCGCAGAGGAAGTTCTTAAGATTCTTAAATACCTCTTTGGCCATACCGATACTGCTTCTAATTTCTGTGCCTTGGTCACTGTTATTTGTGAAGATCCTCCGTAGATATTTAAAGCTATTCACTTGTTCAATGGGGGAGTTCCCACAGCATATTTTGATTCTAGGTTTTTTTGCTTACAACCGTAATTTTGGTCTTTTGCCATTAATTGTTAAGCCTATTTGTTTACTTGGCTGTTACAACTTTGTTGAGGATTATTTGTAACATTTCCTCTGATGTTGCAATGAAGGCAATATTGTCTGCATATCTCAGTCTACTGATAACTGAACCATTAACAGTAATTCCTTCTTTAGGCTCTTGTATTATATCTATAATGGTTTCAGCAGCTAGATTGTACAGCATAGGAGACAACACACAACCTTGCCTCACTCCTTTCTGGATTTTGTACCAGTCTGTGTTTTCTCCCTCTACAGTGATTGCCGCTTCTTGTTCAAGATATAGTAGCCATGGTATCCTTAGTTCCTTGGGATCAATGTTTAGTTTGTTCAAGAGCTGGAATAGGATATCATGTCTCAAACAGTCAAATGCTTCATTAAAGTCAATGAAGCAGACGAATAGGTTCTGCTGGTGTTCAGTTGCTTTTTCTGCCAGTACACTCAGAGCAAATATTGCTTCTCTTGTGCCAGTCCCCTTTTTAAAAGCCATCTGGTCTTTTCCAGTTTTCTCTTGTATCTTACCTTCAATTTAGGGAGTATATGATGAGAGCCTTGTCGATCAATTCGGCCCTGGAGGGATTGTGCAAGGCTCAAGGGGTAGAATTTTTTTCAGCCTGGACTGTACTTGTTAACAGGAGAGATTGCTTCTACAGGGATGGGATACACTTAAATAGAAAGGGTGCAAGAATTTTTGCTGATGCTGTCGAGGCAGTGTTAGGTGGGTCGGAAAACTGCTAGTTGGGGGGGATACAAGGACTAATAGATTAACAGTAGCCACTGGCAGAGGTGGAAGTGATTCTTGCACTGCTTCTATTCAAATGAGCAGAAGTCTGAAAAACAAGATGCAGGATATTTCAGAGACTGCTGGTAGTCATTGCGTTACAAGTAAACACATGGGTTGTGTTAGGGTAGCTAAGAATAGAAACAGGTGCATGTATACCTGCGTGTACACCAATGCTAGGAGTTTGGTAAATAAATTTGATGAATTTGAGGTATTGCTCAAAACATCAAAGGCAGATATTGTTGGGATATCAGAGACGTGGTGTCACACAGATATAAGTAATGCGGAACTGGAATTTGGGGAATACAATGTATATAGAAAGGATAGACAGGACAGGAGGGGAGGAGGGGTTATGCTATTAATTAAGAAACACATAAAGTCAAAGGAAGTGAAGCCAGTTGACATCGATGGACAGGGCAGTGTCGAGTCAGTTTGGTGTGACATAAGCATAGGGAAATCAAAATTGAGAGTAGGAGTGTGCTATAGGCCTAATGACTCTGATGAGTATAATAAGATATTGTACAGGGAAATAGAGTGGGCCAGTAAATCAGAGAGTCTTATAATGGGGGATTTTAATTTCCCAGATATTGACTGGAATTTGTGGGTTGGTCACTCGCACACTAGCAAGGCTTTTGTGGATTTATTGGATGATTGTTTTCTACATCAGCATGTTCGTGAGGCAACAAGAGGGAGCAATACTCTTGATCTGATTATCAGTAGTGATTCTTCATGCATTAAGAACCTGCAGATAAATGAACCACTAGGTGGCAGTGATCACAGTGTGTTGAAGTGGGATTTACTCAAGGAGGTAACTACCATCAGAGGTAAAGGGAAGGGTTTTTGTTTTCGTAAAGGCGACTATGATGGTCTGAGACAGTATTTAAATTCTATACAGTGGGACCAACTGATGATGTTACCAACAGCAAACTCAAAATGGGAAGCATTCAAGGAACTAATCTTGGAGGCTACCAGGCTTTACATACCAACTAAGAAATATTGTTCAAGGTTTAGGCCTAAATGGTTGTCAGATGGACTAATGAGACATGTGGCAGAGAAGAAAAATGCATGGGATACATACAAATTAATGGGTGACATGGAAGCCTATGATAGATATAAGTTGGTCTGTAACCAAGTCACAAAGGAGATTAGGCAGGCAAAGGCAGACTACGAAAAATCCTTGGCAAAGGATGCAAAGAAAAACAGAAAGGAGTTCTTTACATACTTGAACTCGAGAAGGAAAGGGATGAATCAGATTGGTCCACTGGATATTGATGGTTCAACAGTTGAGGATCCTGCTCAGGTGGCTAACAATCTAAACGAGTATTTTGCATCTACATTCACGCATGAGGAGTTATTCAGGAAAGAGAATGATGTAGGTAAAGTAAACATTGGCAGTGAGCTGGATGATTTTGTAATAACTGAGAGGAAAGTGGAGGAGAGATTGTTGAGGATAAACATAAAAAAGGCACCTGGGGTGGATGGGATCTATCCAGTTATATTAAAGGAGGCAGCAAAGGAAGTATGCAAACCCCTAGCCATAATTATGAGAGCTTCTTTGGACTCAGGGGAGGTACCCATAGACTGGAGATGTGCAAATGTAACCCCAATTCACAAAGGAGGATCAAAGGCTGACACAAGTAATTATAGACCTGTTAGTTTAACTTCTGTTCCAGGTAAATTAATGGAGGCACTGGTTAAAGAAGCACTGCAGGATCATCTAGACAAGAATTCAGTTATAGCTCAGACGCAGCATGGTTTTGTTAAGGGCAGGTCTTGCCTGACCAATTTGATTGGATACTATGATGTAGTCACAAAAGAACTGGATGCAGGGAATAACTTTGATATTATATATTTGGATCTTAGAAAGGCTTTTGATACTGTTGCACATGTAAGACTGCTGCACAAATTGGAGCAGTGTGGCATTGGAGGCAAATTGCTGCTATGGATAAGGGGATGGTTGAGTGGCAGAAGACAGAGAGTGGTAATCAATGGACACTGCTCAACGTGGACTAATGTTATTAGTGGAGTTCCTCAAGGTTCAGTGTTGGGTCCATTGTTGTTTTCGGTGTTTATGAATGATATTGATGATGGGATATCAAGTTTAATGTCTAAGTTTGCAGATGATACAAAGGTTGGCAGGGTCGTTAAGGACACTACTGACGCTATGCTGCTGCAACAGGATCTGGAAAGGTTGAACAGATGGGCTGAGAGGTGGCAAATGAAGTTTAACATTGACAAATGTAAAGTACTACATATGGGTAACAGTAACCCCAGAGCAATGTATCAACTCTGCGGTACTACACTGACAGTGGTGGAGAATGAAAAGGACCTGGGGGTAATTGTGCAGGCAGATATGAAGTTCTCTGAGCAGTGCAGAGCTGCAAGAGTAGCTCATGGTGTCTTGTCAATGATATACAGGAATTTTTCTAGCAGGGATAAGGAGGTGATTATTCCCTTGTATAAGGCAATGGTTAGGCCACATCTTGAGTACTGTATACAGGTCTGGAGGCCTCATTTCAAGAAGGATGTAGAGCTGCTGGAACGGGTACAGAGAAGGGCAACAAGATTAGTAAATGGAACAAAGGGTTGCTCTTACGAAGAAAGGCTTAAGTTTTGCAAATTACAGAGTCTGGAGACTAGGCACCGGCGAGGTGATCTGATAGAGGTGTATAAGGCTTTGAATGGTTTGAGCATGCTCAATGCCAATGGGATTCTTCATCTTTCTCAGAATAATCACCTCAGAGGGCATAAATTCAAATTGAGGAAGGACGGATGTCGGATAGATGTGCGGAAATTTGCCTTTGGCCAGCGGGTGGTTGGTTGGTGGAACCGACTTCCATCACTTGTTGTTGAAGTTGATAGCCTAAACAAATTTAAAGCTCAACTGGACAGGTATTTCGAACGAACGGAGGGGTGAAATGGGAGAGGGTTTTTTTTTTTTTTTTGGCTGATGCTGAATAAGCTTGCTTTCTTGCATCATATGCCTCTACTAATGCTAATGCTAATGCTAATGCTAATTTTGCGTAGAATCATCTTCAAGAGAACTTTCATGGTATGGCTTATGAGACTTATTGTACGGTGGTCTGCAGATTTTGCTGCTCCTGTCATTTTTGGTATGGGAATAAAGATGGATCTCAGAAAGTCAAGTGGAAGGTTTCCTCCATTGTGGATGTCATTTAAAATAATGAGGACCTGTTTTCTTCCTCTTGTTCTGAGGTACTTGAGCATTTTGGCTGGGATGTTATCAATGCCAGTTGCTTTGTCATTGTTCATTGACTTAATTGCTTGCTCCATTTCTTCCATTAGAAAGTCTTGATGTTCACTATATGTTTGGATGTTATCATTTCTTAGTTCTTTGTCCTCGTTGCAGTATAGTTCCCTCAGATACCCTTGTCACCTGTTCTTTTTTGTTGCTTGTCCACTATTCCCCTGTTGATTTTATCTAGAATGTGACCTCTTGCGTGGTTTTCCTGATGTTGCATAGTTCCTTCACTTCCTTGTGGACTAGATGTTCCTTATGCTCATTTTGCAGATATTCAATTCTTTTGCATCTCTCCTCCTTCCATATGTTTTGCCTTCCTTATTTCTGTTCTAATCAAACTGTCATACATTATAATTTTCTTCATCTTTGTTCTTAAAGTTTTTCCTGAGATCCTTTAGCTCTAGTATCTCACTTCTCATCCATTGCTGTTTGGCTTTCCTTTGGGCCCATCCAAAAGTTGCATTTTCAGCTTCTGTCATTATCTTCTTGAACTGAGTCCGATTCTGGGTCTCTATGTAGCAGAACAAAATTACTATTCTTCATTCGCCCTTCCATTATACTTGTGAAATGTTTCCCATATGCAGGCTGGCTAAGTTTTTCTTTGTCTCAGACTTTCTTTAGTCCTTTACTCTTGATTTCCTTTAATTTTATAACCAGTTTTCCTATTAGTGGGCAGTGGTCTGAACTGATATCAGCTCCAGGATAGGTTTTGACACTTTTGATGATGTTTCATAATCTTTGATTAGCAATGATGTAGTCATTCTGATTTTGATTAATCTATTATTGGATGCCATCGGGAGCCTTCCATGTGTATAGTCTTCGTGGTGGTAGCTTGAACCAGGTATTCGTAATGACTATTTCATTCTCTTGGCAAAAGTCAACTAGTGCATCTCTGCTTTCATTTCTTGTTCCCAGTCCGAAAAAGCCAACAGTGTTGCCAGCCCTGCCTGCTACAACTTTGGCATTGAAATCTCCCATAATTACATTGATTCCTTTTCTTTTAGCCCAGTTTAGGATGTATTTGAGATCTTCTAGAAAATATTGGTATTCTTTGTCAGTGTATGATGTTGAGTGGTATTGGAAGAGTATTAAATTGGGCTAAAACAATCCTGTCTGAAAAAGCATAATATCCATTCAGGAATTTGATCTTTTCATTCCTGATAAGAATTCCCACTTCTCTGTGATGTTCATTTCCTCCAGAGTATACGAGTTTGGCCTTTCACTGTACTCATTTTGCCTTGTTCTGGTCATCGCACCTCTCCTAGGTTCAGGATGTCGATATTCACATCGTCAAGTTCTTTTGTGATATTTTCTAATTTCCCTGCTTGAAACAAACTTTTGACATTCCATGTCGCAGTTTTAAGTGGTTGATCTTTGTCTTTTGAATTTAATTCTATAAGCATCTGCCTTATTGTTTGAGGAAATAAACCAGGGGATTCTTTGCCCCCTCTGGCTATTTGAAGCCTGCCTGGGACTGAGGGCCATTTTTGTTGTTTGGCTAGTCATGTTTTATTCATAGGATGTTTTTTTTTTTTTTATTTTTTATGAAAACCCCAAACACAGGAGGTATTAGAACCTATAGTACTTAGTGCCATGCTTGGGTTGGAGGTTGAGAAGACGAAAACGAAAACGAAAGAAGATATTTGTTGACATTAGACTTGAACTTCTGTAGACTGTAATTTTCAGGAAATACATACGAAGGAAGGTTGTTCCAGAAAACGGCAATTGAATGAATAAACAAGGAAGATGAAAAGTTGGTTCTGTGAGTTCGAAGTTGGACAGTAAATGGATGTTGGCTGGTGGTGGCACGTGTTCAGACTGTTTTAGCATTAGCATTAGCATTAGTAGAGGCATATGATGCAAGAAAGCAAGCTTATTCAGCATCAGCCAAAAAAAAAAAAAAAAAACACCACTCCCATTTCACCCCTCCATTCGCTCGAATTACCTGTCCAGTTGAGCCTTAAATTTGTTTAGGCTATCAACTTCAACAACAAGTGATGGAAGTCGGTTCCACCAACCAACCACCCGCTGGCCAAAGGCAAATTTCCGCACATCTATCCGACATCCGTCCTTCCTCAATTTGAATTTATGCCCTCTGAGCTGATTATTCTGAGCAAGATGAAGAATCCCATTGGCATTGAGCATGCTCAAACCATTCAAAGCCTTATACACCTCTATCAGATCACCTTGCCGGTGCCTAGTCTCCAGACTCTGTAATTTGCAAAACTTAAGCCTTTCTTCGTAAGAGCAACCCTTTGTTCCATTCACTAATCTTGTTGCCCTTCTCTGTACCCGTTCCAGCAGCTCTACATCCTTCTTGAAATGAGGCCTCCAGACCTGTATACAGTACTCAAGATGTGGCCTAACCATTGCCTTATACAAGGGAATAATCACCTCCTTATCCCTGCTAGAAACATTCCTGTATATCATTGACAAGACACCATGAGCTACTCTTGCAGCTCGTCTGCACTGCTCAGAGAACTTCATATCTGCCTGCACAATTACCCCCAGGTCCTTTTCATTCTCCACCACTGTCAGTGAAGTACCGCAGAGTTGATACGTTGCTCTGGGGTTACTGTTTCCCATATGTAGTACTTTACATTTGTCAATGTTAAACTTCATTTGCCACCTCTCAGCCCATCTATTCAACCTTTCCAGATCCTGTTGCAGCAGCATAGCATCAGTGGTGTCCTTAACAACCCTGCCAACCTTTGTATCATCTGCAAACTTGGATATTAAATTTGATATCCCATCATCAATATCATTCATAAACACCGAAAACAACAACGGACCCAACACTGAACCCTGAGGAACTCCACTAATAACATTAGTCCACGTTGAGCAGTGTCCATTGATTACCACTCTCTGTCTTCTGTCACTCAACCATCCCCTTATCCATAGCAGCAATTTGCCTCCAATGCCACAATGCTCCAATTTGTGCAGCAGTCTTCCATGTGCAACAGTATCAAAAGCCTTTCTAAGATCCAAATATATAATATCAAAGTTTCCCTGCATCCAGTTCTTTTGTGACTACATCATAGTATCCAATCAAATTGGTCAGGCAATACCTGCCCTTAACAAAACCATGCTACGTCTGAGCTATAACTGAATTCTTCTCTAGATGATCCTGCAGTGCTTCTTTAACCAGTGCCTCCATTAATTTACCTGGAACAGAAGTTAAACTAACAGGTCTATAATTACTTGTGTCAGCCTTTGATCCTCCTTTGTGAATTGGGGTTACATTTGCACATCTCCAGTCTATGGGTACCTCCCCTGAGTTCAAAGAAGCTCTCATAATTATGCTAGGGGTTTTCTTACTTCCTTTGCTGCCTCCTTTAATATAACTGGATAGATCCCATCCACCCCAGGTGCCTTTTTTATGTTTATCCTCAACAATCTCTCCTCCACTTTCCTCTCAGTTATTACAAAATCATCCAGCTCACTGCCAATGTTTACTTTACCTACATCATTCTCCTTCCTGAATAACTCCTCATGCGTGAATGTAGATGCAAAATACTCGTTTAGATTGTTAGCCACCCTGAGCAGGATCCTCAACTGTTGAACCATCAATATCCAGTGGACCAATCTGATTCATCCCTTTCCTTCTTGAGTTTAAATAGGTAAAGAACTCTTTTCCAAGTAAAGAACTCTTTGCCAAGGATTTTTCGTAGTCTGCCTTTGCCTGTCTAATCTCCTTTGTGACTTGGTTACAGATCAACTTATATCTATCATAGATATAAGTTTTGAAAGAGAGAGCGGGAATTATAGAAGCCAATTCAGAAGAACAGTACCCATGGAAGTCTGTAGAAAAGGCATACAGCAGAAACAGTACGTCTATGAGACAGAGAGTAGAGAGGAGTCATTAATTAACCTAACTGCCCTCTTCTGAATGGAATCTAAAAGCCTGAGAGAGGTTTTGGGGGCACAGCCCCAGATGTGGGAACAGTATTCCATGGTAGGGTGGATTTGTGATTTGTACAGAGTGAACAGGGGCGCCTCCGTAGTCAGGTGGGCAGGAGCAGCAGTGCGTAGCACACGCTTCTTGATTAGACCGGGGTTCGAGCCCGTGCCCATCAAATATGGAGGATGCAGAAAGGTCAGGCAATGACCACCACATATCTCCCGAGCAATATGGCCTTAGTTGCTAATGCTCCAAACAACAACATAACAGAGTGAACAGCTGTTTGGAAGAAAAGTAATGCTGAGAGTGAAAGAGACCCAAGTTTTTTAGATGCAGAGGAAGCAATATTTGTAATGTGCTTGTGCCAAGAGAGATTAGAAGTCAGGGTAATCACCAAAAGAGATATATTATTTTGCCTAGAAATTGGAGTGTCACCAAAGATAAGCATAGGAGCAGAAGAATCCCTTTTGCGAGATATGAGACAAGACTAAGTTTTAGAAGGATTGAAATTAACTAAGTTGCCTTTGCCCCACTGGAGATCAGCATTTAAGGAATTGATAGTGGATATTTGAGAAGTTGAAGCTGATTGAACAGGGCAAGGTTTTTCAAAATGTAAAGTGGATGGCAATGTGCTATCATCGGAAAAACTATGGATAGGATTTCCAGTCAATGGAAGAAGGTCATTAATATACAAGAGGAAAAGAGTGGGGGAAAGAACTGAACCTTGGGGGACACCAGCATTAGTCGAGAAGTTAGAAGACAGAGCCATCTACCATCACCCTCAGTGAGTAATCAGAAAGAAAACTGGAAATCAATTACAAAAAACAGTTGGCAAACCATAAGATGGAAGCTTGCTTAGAAGACCTTTATGCCAAACACGATCGAAAGCCTTTCATATGTCAAGAGCAACTGCTTATGTTTCACCAAACGTTTCCATGGAATTTGTCCATAAATGGGTAACATAAGCTAGAATATAAGCCAGAACCAGTGGATCGACACTGACGGAATCCATAGAGGTGATCATTGATCAGACGGAAGGTTTCCTAGGTAGTTTAAGAATTGGTGGTTAATTGATTTCTCCATTACTTTAGAAAGATTAGAAGTAATTGCAATGGGATGATAATTGGATGGGAAGGATTTGTCACCCATTTTAGGAACTGGCTGGATGTGAGCAAATGAAAAACACCTTTTGAATAAGAAAGTGAAAAAAGGCGGCAAAGAACAGGTAAGTTCAGGAGCCCAGGTTTTGAGAACAAGTGGAGAAATACCATCAGAACCTGGAGCTTTCTTACATCGAGATTCGTCAAAATCCTTCTGACTTCCTTTTGACGGAAGACCACAGGAGGCATTGAATAGAGTGTGTTGGGAATGGTGGGAGGTGTTTTTCCAAGATCATTAATACATGAGTTGTAAGAAAAATGGGATGCTAGCAGGTCAGCTTTATCCTTGGCTGAAGTGACAACAGAACCATTTGGTTTTGACAGAGGTGGGAGCAGAGATGGGCAAAAGTTGTGTCCAATAGCTTTGGCAAGAGACCAGAATGTTTGGCTACCATTAGGGCAAGAAGCAAGTTTTCTACTCTTTGCCTGTTCAAAATTTAGTTTGGATTGATTAATGACTGCTTTACAATTGATGCGAGCTTTGGTTTAGGCAGGAAATGAAACTGAAGACTTCTCTTGAACAGCCTTAGCACATTTATTGAAAACCAAGGTTTAAAGGACGAGATTTTAAAGTGGAGTGTGGAATAAAGGATTCCATTCCTACAAGAATAATTGCACTGATACGATCTGAGCAAACTCCAACATCAGAAGTTTTGAAACAGTAATCCGGCCAAAGAAAAGAAGATAATGCCAAACAACACGAGGTTGGGAATAGCCATGAGATAAAGTCTCCATTGGAGAAAAGACAATCACCAAGTTGTGATCTGAGGTACCTAAAGGACCACTCACTTCGACCGTGTACTTAGAAGGGTTGTTTGTGAGAAAAAGATGAAGCGTGTTGGCTGTATGGTTAGGATTGTCCGGTATTCTTGTAGGCAAATGAACAATCTGTGCAAGATCATTAGAAATTGCCAAAGCATTAGCATCTCAACCAGCTGGGCCGGTGTGACTAGAAAACGGAAGCTAGCTGGAGTTGTGAATACATTAAAATCACCAAAGAAAATTATCTCACTGTTAGGAAAGTTGGACTGGAGAAGGTCAAGTTGCAAAGAGAGGAAGTCAAAGAGCTCCAAGTGATTAGTGAAGTTGGGAGAACAGTAGAAACAACAGATAAATTTGACACAGTGAGGTAGACAGATTTGAAGCCAGAGAAGATCGAAGAGAGAAGATTCCAAATAAAAAAAGTGGGGGGACATACGCCATGTCCCCCCACTTTTTTTTACTATTGTATTCAATAGTAAGAAAAGTGGCGGGGGGGGGACATGCTGTATGAAGTAATGAAATTTTTGGATATGGCGTACATATGGTAAGAATATACCCAGATCCTTGACATAACGGGGCCTCGACAATGCCCCCTGCACACACACACTACTTGGACTCTCTCTCCAGTCACTATCTGACAGAATAGAGGTAGCAAGATTATACACCTAGCTGATCTGAAAGCCTCCTAAAGAGTTACCAATAGGTTTGATCTGATGTACTAACTAGCAGCTGGCCTGCAAACGCCGTTTTAGAGCTCTACCCTTGAAATGTAAGGAAGATTGGATCTCGCCATGATGTTCATCATAACCTCAAAATTCATCAGGCATACTGCATGATGGAAGAGATGGGGAAGGGTTGACCGGAACTTAGCTCTGGAGACTAAACATGGGTTCCACCACTTCAAGCCTCCAATAAGCAAAGTGGTGGTATTGCACCAGTTGATGAGAGTCATCTACCACCTAGTAATGTCTGGTAACACAGAGGGGCAGCATTCCTCCATGTGGTGTGGGCACCACACTTTGACTTCTGCTTACATTGGTTCATACCTGGATGGTCACCCACAGTGTGCATGTGCATGGAGGTTATACCCAGGATTACTAACAGTCCCACCATCATGAAGGTGCAAGCAGAGGGTTTGGCTGTCACAGACCATCCGGACTTCGCTGAAATTGGGTCTACTTGACTTGAATGTCACACGAATATCAGTTCCATCAGTGTTTTAGACTCCCAGGTAGCCAGTACAGCATGTCTGGCATATCTGAGAGAATGTCTGTGACATCTTCAAGGACCAAATGTGGTAGTTTCCCCTTGCTTTCCACATCACAGTGCTGTAGCCATAGGCTTGCCTAAGTTTTCAGTTTTCCAGTCCTGATTCTAGTTGCTGTAACCGTCTCAGGTTGGTAATAGTGAGTGCTGCTGCTGCCCACCACTATGGTTTGTATCAGAGTTTTCCTTCTCCTAGGCATCTCTCTTGGTCTGGCTCCTACCCACGAAGACCTGTCCAGCTTGTGTGTCCCTTCTGATAGCTAGGCTATCGCTGGTATAGCTCCCTCACCGTGACAAGGTGAAGATACTACCATGGTAGCTTTGATCTTTAGTAGTCATGTATAGAGAAAAGTATCAACATTATTATGTGTTCACACCAATTTAAATAGGATTCAAAAAGGAAAAAAGAAATAAAATAAGCCTTTGTTCTGATCTCTGAAATACCTTTGCATTCCTATATTATCATTTGCAGTTTCCTTTGATAGTACTGTACTGAGATTTATGTTGAGTGGTTTGCGTTTATACGCATGTGCGGGGGACTTTGGTCTGGTACACAATATTCATGGAGGGGTGTTCGGTTACTGTCAGTCATATGGCGTTTTTACTAATCTAGATTTTATTTTATGGTACATGAAAAGTGTTATGTTTTTGATTCCACATATTTTTGATATGCATTCACAAAAGGTTCGCCATCGCTCGTTTATACGCTACAGTACCCGCCAGACTTGAACTGCAGTTAATTAGTGCAAATGAACAGACAGAAAGAATCACAAAACGAAACAATGATTCCCAAAGTCGATGAAACTACTGCTTAGGTATCTAGCAAATATAACCAGGTAAGGATGGAATATTGGGATTCATCGCATGTATGTAGTTCAAGATGATTGCTGAAGCACAGAAAGGAAGCATCTTCAAAAGCTATTACAGATTATTATCTGGAGAATAAAACTTACTCAGGAATTAAGTATTCATTACAGTTTTTCAAAATTCTTTAATTTAAAATATTTGAAAAATATCTGGTTCTAATTTGCATTTTAAATACATAATGTTACATCTGTGACATTAGTCTACATTGTGTTTTTGCTGAAATTTAATTTGAAAGAGTCATGTAGAATGGCCATTTTTTTAATGGAATCAACCTTATGTAATTTCAGTTTAGCAGTTGTAAAGTAGTGTATATCATCGAAGTCTTAGTGATCATAATAATTTATCAGAATTACCAAGTTCACGCTTTTAAAACAAGAATAGCTTTTTAGAAGTATTTTACATAAACAGCAATGAAATTATTTGCATTTATAAAATTATAAATTACCTAAGCGCACAAAATATTAAATCATGCAGTTTCCTTCAGATTGCATCACTTTCAAAATCGATCTCCATGTAGATGATTTTTTTAGATTTCTGAAGAGGGGTTTGACCTTTGTCCCTTCTAGCAAAGTTTCCATATACAGCCACTCCCCGACTAATGTAAGGGTTGCATCCCGCAGAACTCAACATAAGTCGAATTTACGTATGTCGGAATTTCTCTAAATGCTTATGCAGCACTCGCAACTATGATCACTGAATTTGATTGAAGCAAAAAAGAAATGTTCGATGAATATATAAATAGAATTATTTATTCAATTTTTTTATCTCATGCGCAGGAAAAATTACAAAGTTATACAAAATTACAAAAATTTCAAAATTAAAAAATTACAAAAAGAGAGAGTGGAAACAAGCATAACGTCTGCAAGTTTTACCTTTCGAGCATTGTTCCAGAATTAACTCTCCAGCTGATAAGCACACTTCTGCAGAAGTTGTAGACTGTGGAGATTTAGAAGGGGTTTTTTCCAACACATCACAGAATTTCTCTGCAGCTGCAGAATCGGCACTGGCCACTTCATCGCATACTTTGATGTTTTGGAAACCAGTGCGATGCTTGAACCTATTAAACCACCCATTGCTTGCCATGAAATTGGCTTGGGGTTTGCCATTCTTATCCTTAATATCTTCATAAACACTTGTTGCTTTTGCTTGAATGACCATTGGACTCAAGGGGCACTTGCTTCTGAATCTGATTTTCCATCCATGTTATTAATAGATTTTCCATCTTCGATATAACACCTGAATGCTGTTTTGTGATCACTGTTGATCTTAAATGTGTTGATCCTTTAACATGTTCTTTTATACGCACACTGTCCCTTCAATAGTATTCACTGTTGAAGCAGCGAGACCTAATTCCGTGCAATTTCTGACAAACTTTGTCCTGCTTCGTAGTTCTTAATTAATCATCTTCATTTCTAAATCAATTTTGTTTCGTTTCCTAGCACTGCCACCACTTGCACTTTCTGCTGGTCCCTTTTCCTCCACCATTGTAATAAGTAAATAGGAATGAAGAGAAGATTCTGAAAATTTATTTTTGTTTTTTATATGATTGAAGATTTCAGTGAAGGGAAACTCACTTCACCGTAACATAAAAACCCACAGAATTCCAGTTATTGTCACAAATGCAATAAGATCAAATTTACTACCTGTTATAATAGATTGCTCTAACAGAAAAGCCCAATAAACTAGAAAGTGCAAATTGTTTTTATTGTTTTATGGTAGTGACCTCCAGAAATGTGTTTTAGAAAAATATTACAGAGGCATTCAAAATTGATTCTTATAATAGAAGATATGATAACGATGAAAGGGTAGTGCAATTTCCATTATAAAAATGACCTTTTAGAGAGATAAATAGCTTAGTTATACAGCGAAAATTTCAACTTCTGAGGTCTAGGAAGGAATTTCCAAAAAAAAAACAGTGTTATTTGGTTCACATTATGATATTTTCACGATACCTCCATTTTTTCCTGTGGGATGCAAAATAAGGTTCCATGATCTTTTTAAGTTTGCACCGGCCAGCAAAAACTTACATAAAGTTGAATTTCCGTAAGTCGAGTATTATGTAAGCCAGGGAGCACCTGTATATCACTGACAGAACTTTATGATCTGGCCTGTTTGCACTGCTCAGAGAACTTCATCTCAGACTGCACAATACCCCTAGGTCTTTTTCATTATATAAGGCCACCCAGAAAGTTATATAATTTTCCTAATTCTTAATTGTATTTTTTTTTTTTTTATCAGTATATATCCCCTTGAGTTCAGTACATGCCCTTGATTTTGGGGGCAATGTGGGAAAACCCGAAAAAAAGAAATCTTTGTTCTGCCCTTTGGAAAAGCCATTTAGATCTTTCTTGGATTCATCACGTTAAAACCAATGCCTATACAATTGTTTCTTCAGATTTCTGAAGAGAAAATAATTGGGTCCAGTGGTTAAATTCCTGGAATCCACAATCTTTCAGAGCACCAATTACTTATGGTACTTGCATACGGCAACTGTATAATTAAGAAAAATCACCTAGTGTTAATTTCCCTCTTTTCTGTTCCTTTGTGGCCTGTCTTAAATATTTGAAAACAGCAGCATAGACATCTGGAGTGATATTTTTCTTATGTAGATTTTTCTTAGTCTATCAAAGAATTCTTATCCAACATATCCCAAAAAATGTGCCATTTTTTTCCCCAGAGGAGGATTGGTTCCTGAATTTGTTTCCAGTGGTGAACTGTGGTGTTTCCAATGCATGGACCACTGTTTTGTTTCCAGATCCCAGAAATGAATCCACATTTCATAAATTAAAATTCCTGAAAGAAACTCCTGTAGATCTGCATCATCATCATCAGCCATTTTCAATACACTGCAGGATGAAGGCCTCTCCAGCAACTTTCCAGTGCCTTCTATTTTATGCAATGGCCATCCATTTACTACCCACCAACTCTTGAATTTCATCTGTCCATCTCCATTTTTGTCTTCCAGGTTTTCTTTTAGCTCCTCTTGGGTACTATTCTATTATTTTCTTAGTCCATCTGTCGTCATGTCTTTGAGCTGTGTCCTGCCCAAGTCCATTTCACTTCTTCAGTTTTGATAAGGATGTCCTTTGCTTGTGTTTGCTGCCTAATCCACGTGTTCCTCTTCTTATCCAACAGTCTGATTCCTAATATAATTCATTCCATTCTTTGCTGTGTAATTTTCAGCTTCTCTTCCATTCTTTTGGTGAGTGCTCGAGTTTCACTTCGATAAGTCATGGTGGGGAGTATAGACTAGTTCATTATTTTACATTTCAGGCAAACTGGGATATTGCTTCTCGATATGTGACTATTTCCTGAATGCTATCCATTTGAAATTTATTTCTCTTAACTTCTGGCCATTTATCATTGTTACAGCTAATGACCTGTCCAAGATTTTTTTTTTTTTTTTTTTTTTTTTTTTTAGGAGCATTAGCAACTAAGGCCATATTGCTCCGGGATATGCAGTGGTCATTCCCTGACCTTTCTGCATCCTCCGTATTTGGTGGTCATGGGCTCGAACCCCGGTCTAATCAAGAAGTGTGTGTGCTACGCACTGCTGCTTCTGCCCACCTGGCTACGGAGGTGTTCCCATCTAAGATAAGTATATGAATCCACCTTTTCAATTTCTACTCCTTCAACAATTATATCCCTTTCTGTGGCATACTTGTTCATCATTACTTTGGTTTTCGCCCTATTCATCTTTAGTCCAAAATCCTTACTAACTCTGAGTAACTGATTAAGGTTTCCTCTTAATTCTTCTGAATTGTGGCTTATGCTCACAACATCATCTGCAAATCGTAAATGGTTTAGAAGTCAATGTGAATCATCCATTCACATTGACTTCTTTCTGTGACCAGTCCAGTCTTCTGAAAACTTCCTTAAGAGCAGCAGTAAACAACTTCGGAGATATTGTTTGGAGATCTGCATCAGGCATGTGTAAATTTTCTTCACAAATTTGAGTCTTACATTTTTGAAGATGTGTGGGCATTCTTGGCACCAGCAAGGCGCCTCCGTAGCCAGGTGGGAAGGAGCAGCAGTGCGTAGCACACGCTTCTTGATTAAACCGGGGTTCGAGCCCGTCACCACCAAATACGGAAAAGGTCTGGGAATGACCCCCGCATATCCCGGAGCAATATGGCCTTAGTTGCTAATGCTCCTAAAAAAAAACCAAATCACAACAAATCAGCACCAGCAAGAACTCACCCTTAACGGTCATAGACACTTTATTATGTCTGTCCTGTAGAACCAAGTTTTATGTGTTTTGTGACACATTTCTGGAGTTGTCACTTTGATTGGTTGTTTTGAGTGTGATCATCTTCTGTGGATTTTCATCCCATTTAAAATGCTTAGACCAAAATTTTATCTCGTATTCAAAAGGGTATTCAGAAGTGATCACCATATATGCATTTGTGAATAATTTTATGTCCATTCCCTCCTTTTTTTTTTCTCTAATTTGATGGTCTGATGCTCCTATTTGGTAACATCTATTTTCCTTTGAGTTGACTACTTTAACTTTCATCTCATCTGTTCTTCCATACTTCAGTATGGAAGAACAGATGAGATGAAAGGAACAGAAGTTAAACTAACTGGTCTGTAATTACTCGTGTCACCCTTCGATCCCCCCTTTGTGAATTGGGGATGCATTTGCACATCTCCAGTCCGTGGGGACCTCCCCTGAGTCCAAGGATGGTCTCATAATTATGGCTAAGGGTTTGCTGCCTCCTTTCATATAACTGGATAGATCCCATCCACCCCAGGTGCCTTTCTTATGTTTAACTTCAACAATTTCTCCTCCACTTTGCTCTCAGTTATTACAAAATAATTTAGCACCCTGCTACAATTTGATAACCTTCTGCCATTTTCAAACCTTAATAACTCCTCATGTGTGAATGTAGATGCAAAATACTCATTCAGTTTGTTTGATATCTCAGCAGGATTGTCAACAGTCGAACCATCGATATCAAGTGGACCAATCAGATTCATCCCCTTCCTTTTAGAGTTTATATAAGTAAAGAAATCCTTGCTGTTTTTCTTAGCATCTTTTGCCAAAGATTTCTCGTAATCTGCCTTCGCTTACCTAACCTCCTTTGTGACCTGATTACAGGCTTCTGAGTCACTTGATAATTTATATGCATCCCATGCATTTTTCTTCTCTGTCAGGACTCTCATTAGTTCATTTGATAACCATTTAGGCCTAAACCTTGAACAATATTTCTTAATAGGTATGAAACTTTTAGTAGCTTCCACGATTAATTCCTTGAATGCTTCCCACTTAGAATTTACTGTTGGTAACATCATCAGTTGAGACCACTGTACTCACCTTTATGGAAGCAAAAACCCTTTCCTTTACCCCTGATGGAAATTATATCTTTATATAAATCCCACATCAGTACACTGTGATCACTGCCACCTTTATCTGAAAATTCTTAATACACGAATGATCACTGCTGATAACCAGATCAAGAGTATACTCTCTCTTGTTGCCTATCGAACATGCTGCTGTAGAACACAATCATTCAATAAATCCACAAAAGTCTTACTAGTGTGTAAGTGACCAACCCACAAGTTCCAGTCAATATCTGGGAAGTTAAAATCCCCCATTATAAGACATTCTGATTTACTAGCCCACTCTATTTCTCTGTACAATTGTTCATTGTACTCATTCGAGTCATTAGGCCTATAACACACTCCTACTCGTATTTTTGCTTTCGCAGTTCTTATGTCACACCAAACTGACTCAACAGTGCACTGTTCATCTATATCAACTGGATGCACTCCTTTTGATTTTATGTTTTTCTTAATTAACAGCATGACACCTCCTCCCTTCTTATCCTTTCTGTATACTCCCCAAATTCCAGTTCTGCATTCCTTATATCTGTGTGACACCAAGTCTCTGCTATCCCAACAATATCTGCCTTTGATGTCTTGACCAACACTTCAAATTCATCAAATTTATTTACTATACGTCTAGCATTGGTATACATGTACCTATCCTTATTATTAGTTACCCTAACACATCCCATATACCCACCTGTTTCACGATAACTGCCATCAGTCCCTGAAACCCCCAGCACCCCTCGCTCCATGTAGCTATTTTTTACTACTAACACTGCCTCGATAGCATCAGAAAATATTCTTGCACCCTTTCTATTTAAGTGCATCCCATCCTTGTAGAAGCAGTCTCTCCTGATAACAAGCACTGACCATGCTGAAAAAAATTCTACCCCTTGAGCCTTGCACATTCCCTCCAGGGCCGAATTGATTGACAAGGCTTTCAGAATTGCAGACACTTTCAAATTTAATCCTGACTCGCGACCTTTTTGCAACATTGACCTGTACTTGTTAAGTAAATCTGCAGATCTCCTACTCTTAATGTCATTGGTGCCAACGTGTACAACATTATCACCTTTTGTGCCCTTAAAACATGATATATGCTTTACAACGTCATCAACTTTTGCCCCTGGAACAGGGGCACAATATATTCCCCGTCTCCCTGACAATAGAGTCACCAACAATAACTAGTTCCTTTGGGACCAGCGCATTCTGCCTTGGAGATTGCCGCTATGTTGCCTGATGCCCAGGAGTGAACTCTAGCATTTAGTTGGGCAGCTGAGAGCTTGACGGGCCCCCTCAGGGTTCGGTGTTGGGTTCTCTGTTGTTTTGTATATTTATCAATGATATTGATAAAGGTATATCAGGCTTAGTGTTGAAGTTTGCAGATGATACAAAGGTTGGCAGGGTTGTTAATGAAAGTAATGGCAGTGTGCTACTGCAACAGGATCTTGATAATTTGGGCAGATGGGCTAAGAAGTGGCAGCTGAAGTTTAACCTTTATAAATGCAAAGTACTGCATATGGGTAGAAGTAACCCCAGAGAAACATACCAACTGTGTGGTACTACACTTAAGGTGGTAGAAAATGAAAAAGACCTGGGAGTAATTGTGCAGTCAGATATAAAGTTTTCTGAGCAATGCAGACAGGCTGCCAGGGCAGGTCATGGGGTTTTGTCAATGATATATAGGAATTTTGCTAGCAGGGAAAAGGAAGTGATTGTCCCTCTGTATAAGGCAATGGTCAGGCCACGCCTTGAGTACTGCGTACAGGTCTGGAGGCCTCATTTTAGGAAGGATGTAGATTTGCTGGAACGTGTATAGAGAAGGGCAACAAGATTGGTGAGAGGAATGAAGGGATCCTCTTACCAAGAGAGGCTTAAGTTCTGCAAATTGCAGTGGCTCTAGACTAGGTACCTGCACGGTGATCTGATTGAGGTGTTTAAGGCCTTGAATGGGTTAAGCATGCTGAATTCTGATGGGATCTTTCCACTTGTTCAGATTATGAACCTAAAGGATTATGAACCTAAGGGAGCATAAATTCAAATTAAGAAAAGACAGATGTAGAATAGATGTGCGGAAATTTGCCTTTAGCCAGCGAGTGGTTAATTGCTGGAACAAACTTCCATCTGTCGTTGTGGAAGTTGATAGGTTAAATAAATTTAAGGAGGAACTGGACAGGAATTTGGAGGGAATGGTGTGATTTTTTTTTTTTTTTTTTTTTGTCTGATGCTGCATAAGCTCATACACTTGCTTTTTTGCATCACATGCCACTACTACTACTACTACAATTTGCATAACTACACATAAATATTTGGCGCCTCCGTAGCCAGGTGGGAAGGAGCAGCAGTGCGTAGCACACGCTTCTTGATTAGTTCGAGGTTCGAGCCCGTCACCACCAAATACGGAGGATGCGGAAAGGTCAGGGAATGACCACCGCATATCCCGGAGCAATATGGCCTTAGTTGCTAATGCTCCTAAAAACCAAATAACTAACCAACATAAATATTTAAAACCCAGATCCAGTTAGTCCAGTCCAGAAAAAGATGCTGAGCTACAACCCCATTAGATAGGAAGCTGGTTAAAATGTTCAGTCCATCAATTATAAAAAGTGCACATTGATGAAGTTCAGACTTAATGAAGATGCCACCAGAAAGAAGAATCCACATTAGCTGACTTAATTCGGTGAGGTCCAAAAGAAATGATGGGTTCACGAAAGATGTAGCTGTGGTACTTCTTGGTAGACTGTAAATACTGTTAACAGCAAATCCAGATAAACCAAATTATGTCTGCCCATCATCACCAGTCCATCAGGTATATATGGTCACAAAATCAGAATATAGTCCAAGCTGAAACACTTGGCAGCACACATTGGGAGTTGAGTAAGGTAGAACAGAGCAGGCTCCCACCAGTAATCAGAACAGTACCCACATCCTATGTCTGCTCTGCTAATAAATATTAATCTGTTCTGATGCCTGCGAAACCTGCACAGATTACGAGCCAGTGTGCTGCTCCAATTGGAACTTTTTTTAACCAGGTGGTCCCTGCCAAATTTGGGTAGCCTCGTCGTATATTTACAATACCGTACATACAGTATTACAGATACAGTTCATAGTATTGTACAGAGAATGAAGTGCATCCTTTTGAAATAGGCAACAATGTCCAAAATCCAACCGCACAAGAACCCTCCAAGATGTCTTTCTCTCTGAAACGATTTGGGCGTCATTGCCCACACAAGGTAAGCTCCCACCTATAATTAGAATGGTACCACACATCCTGTGCTTACCCTGTTGAAATATTGAAATCCGTTCTAATGATCAGCCAACCAGGTTGTTTTCTAATCAGCCTCAGGACTTTATTACATGATGCAACAGTTAATTTCCTTGCTCCTCTGTTTGTTACAAGATTAACCATCTTCAAAATACCTGGACAGCAAACTCTTGGAAGGATTTGAAATCCGCCTCTGTTCCTACCAGAAGTTGTTCACATTCAGAATTCAATTCATGTAGATTCAACGACCCTGCTATTAATTCCGCTCTAAGATTAAGTCAGTGGTTTTCAACCTTTTTTTAATAATGGCACCCCTAAGTAATTTATTTTATTTTGCGGCATCCCTATTTAGTTTTCTGCCTGTTAGATCCGATTCTCTCTCTCTCTGTATATACAGGGTGTCTCAAAAATATTCGTTCAAACATTTAGGGGAGGTAGGTAACATCTAAAGGAATGTGAAATGCATAGGAACCCATAACCGGAAACGTCACGGGAAAGTAGTAGCAGAGGCACAAGAAGCAGAAATGACACAAGACGGTAATTAGTGGCAAACATTTATTTGACATAATATTAACAATGGAGTACGAGGTGGATGCATTTCATGATGTTACAACAGATGCTCGAAGGTTCCACCACGAGATGCGATGCATGTGTGACAACGACGCAGCATGGATTGGCGGACATGGTCGACTACACCTGGAGTTTCTTTGACAGTAGCAGCAGCGCAGACGAGTCTCACCACGAGATCCATTTCCATCTCCACAGGTGATTCATACACGATAGATTTGAGGACCCCCCCACAGAAAGAAATCAAGGCTCGATAAATCAGGTGAGTGTGGGGGCCAGGCAATGGGTCCACCATGGCCAATCCATCGACGCCCAAAATGCCTGTTCAAATGTCACGAACACACCTTCCATAATAGGCACGCGCCCTGTCATGTTGAAACCAAATGTTGCATCTCACATTTGCTGGAACATCGTCAAGTACTGGTAGAACTTGTTCAAGAAAAATCCGATATTTAGCAGAGTTCATGCGGAATGGTAACAGGTACGGGCTGACTAAGCAGTCACCGACCATACCTGCCCACACATTTATTGCGAAGCGATGTTGTGCCGCATGGGGAGGTGCACACCGTGTGGGCCCTCTGCTAATCTATACACTCGATGTATGTCTGCCAGCTCACAGTTCGTATATCGATGCATGCCCTTCGTGCTGCGACTAGTGCTTGAATGAGTAAACCAGAAATTTTTCCTCTCGCGAACTGATGAACAGTGCCGTGTACCGACTTACGGTGACGTTTCCGATTATGGGTTCCTATGCGATTCACATTCCTTTAGATGTTACCTACCTCCCCTAAATGTTTGTACCAATATTTTTGAGACACCCTGTGTATATATATATATATATATATAATATTAAAAAATATGTATGTTATATGATATTTATTATAATAATATAATTATAAAAAGTACATTTCATAATACAAATTATATATATATACAGTATATAATTTTGTTCTTTATATAGAGGTACTAAGTAAACATCAATTATAAATCACCACAAAATTAAAAAGATACTGTACACCTTTTTATAATGAAATAAATATATAAATTAAAAAATAATAAGTGTAAGTAACTTAAACCCAAATTACGTGGCACCCCTGGAATGTTGTTGCGGCACCCCAGTTGAAAACCACTGGATTAAGTACTCATAACAGTCATATAATATATGTTTCCAAGTTTCATCTTTTCCAGAGACTCAATCAGAATGATTCATGACCTATCAAGAAGAAGGTGGTGGGTAAATTTGAACAAAAACATTGGACCAAGATTTACCATTAATATTTACATGTCAAAGGAATTTATTTGTAATGTGACCCTTACTACCATCATTCCATCTCTCCTGTCATTGACTAACCAAGAGAGCCCAGATACAGTTCTTCCCTTCTTTGTATGCACAAGCACAATCAATTTCAATTGATAAATGCCTGTATGGTATTCTATGCCTTAAATGAAAACACATTGACTTGAAAACCAAATGTAGGTTTAGAGACAGCCATCCAGTCGCAACATGTAATACATCATTCGAAACAGTTCTGCAGGCAGCACTTAGCTTCAGTAACATTGCATGCTGTATTGCAAACAGCTTCCTGACGTCCACCTTTTTCAACCCCCAGTCTAGCCATACATGTATACTATAACTAACATTTGGCAAGAAGACACAGTCATAAAACAATTCTCCAGACTTTTCTCAATTATCCCTGCAATCATTCCAACAAATTTTTGGATCTTATTTACTATGTAAGTATTATGGAAAAAGAAGCTTAGCTGCTTATCAGTTAGGATTCCTAAGTATTTCATCGTTTTCACAGACTGGAGATGAGCTCCACCTAAAGAAGCCACCTGGTTCCTAGTCACTGACAGGTGCCCTTTCAGTAACACAGTTTTATTTTTTGCTAGACACTGTCAGTCTATGGTTTGCACCACTGAAGTTTGCCCCTGGACCAACACTATCAAGTTTGAATGTTCTTCCATTTGTGTTTGTGAATCACCTTCCACTAACAGAACCAGGTCATCGGCATAAGTTATCATCAAGACATGATTATAATTTCATTTCAGCCATTCATTGAGCACTAGGTTCCACAGAAGTGGTCCAAAGACCGAAGGCAACCTCTTACTACATTCCCTGTAATCGTCTCACAGAAAGACATGACAGTTACAAATGTGTTTGTGAAATAGTCCTTATAAAGGACTATTAAGACTTATAAAGGTTTATTCTGTTATAAACAGAACATAATTACTTTGTACATTTTGCTCGTCACATAACAAATAACACTCTTCCAATTGATTGTGTTAAACACCCCAGTGAAATCAATGAAAATGACAAAGCAAACTGGCACTGCAGGTGCTGGCTGGTGCTCTCCCACTTTACTTGAAAATAGCCAAAAGAGGCTTATACTACAGATGTAAGAAGGGCATACCCGCAGAATTTCTGGGGATAGCCCTTGGCACAGCCAACACCATCAAGGCTGTGAAAGAAAGGAATAGCCACAAAGCTCCATGAGCTATGGGGAAAACAAATTTCGGGCAGGAAACCAAAGGTCTCATTACCAAAAGGTTTCTGCCCCAGGTGGCAATGGTTAGCCCAAAGCCACCAAAGTGGTTCACCCCTGGCCTTTTCACAACAGTTATAATGACAGGTCAAGGCTCCCTAAAGGTGAAATTAACCTCCTTAGGGCTGACTGATATAATAACTACTTGTGCGAATCTAATGAATAAATATATACGTTTATATACATGGACGACCTCTGGAAACCTGGCTAAAACCAGTTGTAATCAGCCTTCTGCACTAAGCGGGGCTCTGCTGTAGTCATCTTTCCTCTTTGAGAGGATCTCGTGGGATGCATGATGATTAAAGCTGGCCCCTTTCAAAATTGGCCATGTGGTAGGCAATGGCATACCATTGCATTATCTGATGCCACAGAGACTATAACAAAACCAACTCCAAAAACTGCTGTTAAAGGAAGACCTGCAACTAGGTGGAAGGATGGGTTCAGTGAACTTTTGGGCGTGACATTTTGCGATGCCACTCATATATACAACATGATCAAAAGGGCACAAAAGGTAATATAGTTGTAACGTTGGCACTAATGATATTAAGAGTAGGAGACCAGCGGAATTACTTAACAAGTACAGGTCACTGTTGAAAAAAAGCCGTGAAGTAGGGTTGAATTTGAAAGTGTCTGCAATTCTGCCCAGACACGATAGGAGGGAGTATATGATGAGAGCCTTGTCGATCAATTCGGCCCTGGAAAGATTGTGCAAGGCTCAAGGGGTAGAATTTTTTTCAGCCTGGAATGTACTTGTTAACAGGAGAGATTGCTTCTACAGGGATGGGATACACTTAAATAGAAAGGGTGCAAGAATATTTGCTGATGCTATCGAGGCAGTGTTAGGTGGGTCGGAAAACTGCTAGCTTGGGGGGAGACAAAGACTAATGGATTAACAGTAGCCACTGGCAGAGGTGAAAGAGATTCTTGCACTGCTTCTATTGGAATGAGCAGAAGCCTGAAAAACAAGATGCAGGATATTTCAGAGACTGCTGGAAGTCATTGCGGTACAAGTAAAACATGGGTTGTGTTAGGGTAGCTAAGAATAGAAACAGGTGCATGTATACTTGCGTGTACACCAATGCTAGGAGTTTAGTAAATAAATTTGATGAATTTGAGGTATTGCTCAAAACATCAAAGGCAGATATTGTTGGGGTATCAGAGACGTGGTGTCACACAGATATAAGGAATGCAGAACTGGAATTTGGGGAGTACAATGTGTATAGAAAGGATAGACAGGACAGGAGGGGAGGAGGGGTTATGCTATTAGTTAAAAAACACATAAAATCCAAGGAAGTGAAGCCAGTCGACATTGATGGACAGGGCAGTGTCGAGCCAGTTTGGTGTGACATAAGCATAGGTAAATCAAAATTGAGAGTAGGAGTGTGCTATAGGCCTAATGACTCTGATGAGTATAATAAGATACTGTACAGGGAAAAAGAATGGGCCAGTAAATCAGAGAGTCTTATAATGGGGGATTTTAATTTCCCAGATATTGACTGGAATTTGTGGGTTGGTCACACACACTAGCAAGGCTTTTGTGGATTTATTGGATGATTGTTTTCTACACCAGCATGTTCGGGAGGCAACTAGAGGGAGTAATACTCTTGATCTGATTATCAGTAGTGATTCTTCATGCATTAGGAATCTGCAGATAAAGGAACCACTGGGTGGCAGTGATCACAGTGTGCTGAAGTGGGATTTACTCAAGGAGGTAACTACCATCAGAGGTAAAGGGAAGGGTTTTTGCTTTCGTAAAGGCGACTATGATGGTCTGAGACAGTATTTAAATTCTATACAGTGGGACCAACTGATGATGTTACCAACAGCAAATTCAAAATGGGAAGCATTCAAGGAACTAATCTTGGAAGCTACCAGGCTTTACATACCAACCAAGAAATATTGTTCAAGGTTCAGGCCTAAATGGTTGTCAGATGAACTAATGAGACATATGGCAGAGAAGAAAAATACATGGGATACATACAAATTAATGGGTGACATGGAAGCCTATGATAGATATAAGTTGGTCTGTAACCAAGTCACAAAGGAGATTAGGCAGGCAAAGGCAGATTATGAGAAATCCTTGGCAAAGGATGCAAAGAAAAACAGAAAAGAGTTCTTTACCTATTTCAACTCAAGAAGGAAAGGGATGAATCAGATTGATCCACTGGATACTTGATGGTTCAACAGTTGACGATCCAGCTCAGGTGGCTAACAATCTAAACGAGTATTTTGCATCTACATTCACACATGAGGAGTTATTCAGGAAGGGGAATGTCGTAGGTGAAGTAAACATTGGCAGTGAGCTAGATGATTTTCTAATAACTGAGAGGAAAGTGGAGGAGAAATTGTTGAGGATAAACATAAAAAAGGCACCCGGGGTGGATGGGATCTATCCAGTTATATTAAAGGAGGCAGCAAAGGAAGTGAGCAAACCCCTAGCCATAATTATGAGAGCTTCTTTGGACTCAGGGGAGGTACCCATGGACTGGAGATGTGCAAATGTAACCCCAATTCACAAAGGAGGATCAAAGGCTGACACAAGTAATTATAGACCTGTTAGTTTAACTTCAGTTCCAGGAAAATTAATGGAGGCACTGGTTAAAGAAGCACTGCAGGATCATCTGGACAAGAATTCAGTTATAGCTCAGACACAGCATGGGTTTGTTAAGGGCAGGTCTTGTCTGACCAATTTGATTGGATACTATGATGTAGTCACAAAAGAACTGGATGCAGGGAATAGCTTTGATATTATATATTTGGATCTTAGAAAGGCTTTTGATACTGTTGCGCATGGAAGACTGCTGCACAGATTGGAGAAGTGTGGCATTGGAGGCAAATTGCTGCTATGGATAAAGGGATGGTTGAGTGGCAGAAGACAGAGAGTGGTAATCAATGGACACTGCTCAACGTGGACTAAATGATATTGATGATGGTGTATCAGGCTTAATGTCCAAGTTTGCAGACGATACAAAGGTTGACAGAGTTGTTAAGGACACTACTGATACTATGCTGCTGCAACAGGATCTGGAAAGGTTGAGCAGATGGACTGAGAGGTGGCAAATGAAGTTTAACATTGACAAATGTAAAGTACTACATATGGGAAACAGTAACCCCAGATCAACGTATCAACTCTGTGGTACTACGCTGACAGTGGTAGAGAATGAAAAGGACCTGGGGGTAATTGTGCAGGCAGATATGAAGTTCTCTGAGCAGTGCAGACGAGCTGCAAGAGTAGCGCATGGTGTCTTGTCAATGATATATAGGAATTTTTCTAGCAGGGACAGGGATGTGATTATTCCCTTGTATAAGGCATTGGTCAGGCCACACCTTGAGTACTGTATACAGGTCTGGAGGCCTCATTTCAAGAAGGATGTAGAGCTGCTGGAACGAGTACAGAGAAGGGCAACAAGATTAGTGAATGGAACAAAGGGTTGCTCTTACGAAGAAAGGCTTAAATTTTGCAAATTACAGAGCCTGGAGACTAGGCATCGGCGAGGTGATCTGATAGAGGTGTATAAGGCTTTGAATGGCTTGAGCATGCTCAATGCCGATGGGATTCTTCCTCTTGCTCAGAATAATCACCTGAGAGGGCATAAATTCAAATTGAGGAAGGACGGATGTCAGATAGATGTGCGGAAATTTGCCTTTTGCCAGCGGGCAGTTGGTTTGTGGAATAGACTCCCATCGCCTGTTGTTGAAGTTGATAGCCTAAACAAGTTTAAGGCTCAGCTGGACAGGTATTTCGAACGAACGGAGGGGTGAAATGGGAGTAGTGGTTGTTTTCTTTTTTTTTTTTTTTTTTTTTTTTGGCTGATGCTGAATAAGCTTGCTTTCTTGCATCATATGCCTCTACTAATGCTAATGCTAATGCTAATGATCGATGCAGTTGAAGGAATTTGTTGGTGGCCACAACAGCTTCTCAGGAAACTGTGACTGGAAGAAGAAGAAGGGCTGACTGATGGCCCAAACTGTAACTGTGGCAAAAGTGAAGCCTGGGCACACACATTCTATATGAATGTACAATTTATGATATACCGAGAGCCCAGTTAATAGCAGAAATTGGCCCCCTACCCAGGGGACAAAAACACTTATTTATAACAGAAGAAAATAATTATAAAGCTTTCACAAGTTGCTTCACACAAAAAGTATTTGAAATGTGTAGAAACATCTAGAGATGAGCCCTACAGCCTCCACAGCAAAACAACAATCCATAGCCAAAGTGCCCATATCTCTCACCATGCCCAGATGATGACATTTTAAATTGACGGGGTAACTGTATCAGCTCCCCGACAGATACCCAAATTTGACTAAACCTGGTTGACTAGGCCTCCCAGGTTTACTCTGCTCCTAGTGGGGGACTTGGGGGCCCCACACCAAACAAATAAACATGTAGGTGAGAGAGATGTCAGGCAGAAGTAGCTTATCTGAAAAATATTAGTAAGCTGCAGCAAGGAGATGCAATGTAGAATGAAAAAAGAATGAATGAAAGGAAAGATTGAGTGAATGAGCTGGACACTGAATGATAGAGTGAAATAGGAATTGTGGTAAAAGGAATGAATGTTAGTTTTGCTGAGAGAGAGAGAGAGAGAGAGAGAGAGAGAGAGAGAGAGAGAGAGAGAGAGAGAGAGAGAGAGAGAGAGAGAGAGAGAGAGAGAGAGAGAGAGTGACCCAGCAAGGAAGCAAGAGAGTGAATGAGTGTTATGGGAATGAGTAAAGAAATGAATGAAATTGGCTGCAAGAATACATAGGTAACAGTATATTTATTAGAAATACTAACACAATCTGGACTGTATACTAACAATGACACACACACTGCATCCTCCTGGCTTGCAAGATCTGCAGCTGGACTGCACTTTAACTGAAAAGTATTAGTAAGTTGAAGTGCCCGGGGCGAGCAGTACAGTAAGAAAGAACTGAATAAATGAGACAAATCCCAGCAAAATAAATGAGAGTATGTCTGTGAGTATGACAGGGTGCAAATCACATATTGATTAATATAAGTATTTACTAACCCTTAGTCTTTAGCCAATTAATTTTAAGTTTCAGATATTTAGTATAGAAGTAGTAGTAGTAGTGGCATGTCATGCAAGAAAGCAAGTGTATGAGCTTATGCAGCATCAGCCAAAAAAAAAAATCGCACCATTCCCTCCAAATGCCTGCCCAGTTCCTCCTTAAATTTATTTAACCTATCAACTTCCACGACAGCTGGAAGTTTGTTCCAGCATTTAAAAACCAGCTGGCTAAAGGCAAATTTCTGCACATCTGTTCTACATCTGTCTTTTCTTAATTTGAATTTATGCCCCTTAGGTTCGTAATCTGAAGAAATGGAAGGATCCCATCAGAATTCAGCATGCTCAACCCATTCAGGCACCTCCATAGCCAGATGGGCAGGAGCAGCAGTGCGTATCACACGCTTCTTGATTAGACCTGGGTTTGAGCCCGTGTCCACAAGATGCGGAAAAGTCAGGGAATGACCACCACATATCCCTGGAGAAATATGGCCTTAGTTGCTAATGTTCCTAAAAACCAAATAACAAACAAACAAGCTCAACCCATTCAAGGCCTTATACACCTCAATCAGATCACCATGCAAGTGCCTAGTCTCCAGCCACTGCAATTTGCAGAACTGATTACAGACTAGCTTATATCTGCCATAGGCTTCTGGGTCGCTTGATAATTTATATGCATCCCATGCATTTTTCTTCTCATTAGTTCATTAAATAACCATTTAGGCCTAAACCTTGAACAATATTTTTTAATAGGTATGAAACTTTTAGTAGCTTCCACGATTAATTCCTTGATTGTTTCCCACTTAGAATTTACTGTTGGTAACATCGTCAGTTGATCCCACTGCACAGAATTTAAAAACTGTCTGAGACCACTTTACTCATCTTTATGGAAGCAAAAACCCTTTCCTTTACCCCTGATGGTAATTATATCTTGAAGTAAAACCCACATCAGTACACTGTGATCACTGGCACGTAGTGGTTCCTTTATCTGCAAATTCTTAATACACGAATGATCACTGCTGATAACCAGATCAAGAGTATTACCCTCTCTGGTTGCCTCTCGAACATGCTGCTGCAGAAAACAATCATCCAATAAATCCAGAAAAGTCTTACTGGTGTGTGGAGTGACCAACCCACAAGTTCCAGTCAATATCTGGGAAGTTAAAATCCCTGATTATAAGACATTCTGATTTACTAGCCCACTCTATTTCTCTGTACAATTGTTCATTATACTCATTCGAGTCATTATAACACACTCCTACTCTTATTTTTGCTTTTGCAGTGCTTATGTCACACCAAACTGACTTAACAGTGCACTGTTCATCTATATCAACTGGATGCACTTCTTTTCATTTTGTTTTTCTTAACAGCATGACACCTCCTCCCTTCCTATCCTGTCTATCCTTTCTGTACACATTATACTCCCCAAATTCCAATTCTGCATTCCTAATATCAGTGTGGCACCACATCTCTGATATCCCAACAATATCTGCCTTTGATGTCTTGACCAACCCTTCAAATTCATCAAATTTATTTACTATACTTCTAGCATTGGTATACATGCACCTATTCCTAGTTACCCTGACACATCCCATATGCCCCCCTGTTTCACGATGACTGCCATCAGTCCCTGAAACCCCCAGTACCCCTTGCTCCAGGTCACTACTTATTCTAATAGAAGTTGTGCAAGAATCACTTTCACCTCCGCCTGCGACTACTTTTACCTTTTAGTCTGCGAATCCCCCCAAACTAGCAGTTTTCCGACCTACCTAACACTCTATTTAAGTGTATCCTATCCCTGTAGGAGCAGTCTCTCCTGTTAACAAGCACCGACCACACTGAAAAAATTCTACCCCTTGAGCTTTGCACATTCCCTCCAGGGACGAATTGATTGACAAGGTTCTCGTCATGTACTCCCTTCTATCGTGTCTGGGCAGAATTGCAGACACTTTCAAATTTAACACTGACTCACGACTCTTTTGCAACATTGACCTGTACCTGTTAAGTAAATCTGCAGATCTCTTACTTTTAATGTCATTGGTGCCAATGTGTACAACAATATTGCCTTTTGTGCCCTTAAAAGATGATATGTGCTTTACAACATCATGAACTTTTGCCCTTGACAGACATACCCTGATCCTGTTCCATCTATCTTTTTACACAATATATTCCCCGTCTCCCTGACAATAGAGTCACCAACAATAACTAGTTCCTTTGGGACCAGCGCATTCTGCCTTGGAGATTGCCACTGTGTTGCCTGATGCCCAGGAGTGAGCTCTGGCATTGAGTTGGGCAGCTGAGAGCTTGACAGGCCCCTCATATTAATTTCTTTGAGGGCAGCTACCCTGCACCTCAAGCTCTCATAGACACCCAGTAGAATGCTGAGTTGATGCCTAATTTCTAGACACTCTCTGCGCCTGGCACAGACAAAGACATCCTCCTTGGCTAGATTATGTTCTGTTCCAGAGAGTTCGGCAAATATTTCACAAGTTGCACATTTTTTTAGACTGTGATGCATTGGAGAATTGCCCCCTCAGTTCTCCCCGAGTCACAGCACTCCTGCCACTTTGTGCCTGTTACTTTGCTGCTCTAGTCTGGGGCATGATATTTTAAATTAATAAGATCAGATCAATAAATTAAATTAATTAATTGTCAATACTTCGCTATCTAATAGAATCCTAAATGCATTGATGCGTATTATGCTATAGAATTAAAAGTTAGTGCTACCTAGTTACCACAATTAAAAATTTTAATTCCCTACTACTCTATACAAAAACAGTGGCTGCAAGATTCGAACGAAATAATGGTTTTATGTATATTAAGTAGTAATCTACAAAAACTCTTTATCTAAATTAAAAATAAAAATAACCAGCGTAACTATAAGACTACATATAAAGTACAATATAAAATAACAATTAGGTAAATAAAAAGGCAAACACTTATCGCTTTTTCGGAAACTGTAATTCACAGCCGTAATTTTAAACAGAGTTGGCGCTCTCTCAAGTACACTACACACCATTGCATCCCCCCCCCCCAGTATGAGAAAGAAGAAGTATGTTGGGGGTGGAGGAGTTTACAACCTAATGGCGCCTCCGTAGTCAGGTGGGCAGGAGCAGCAGTGCGTAGCACACACTTCTTGATCAGACCAAGGTTCGAGCTCGTGACCACCAAATACGGAGGATGCGGAAAGGTCAGGAAATGACCACCGCATATCCCGGAGCAATATAGTTGCTAATGCTCCTAAAAACCAAACAACAACAGCCTTAGTTGCTAATGCTCCTAAAAACCAACAACAACGTTACAACCTAATAGAAAATGTAAGAAAAAAGCACAATAATAGTCAGAGTGAATGAGGATTATGAGTAGTTAAAATTTTCCTTCCCCCCAGATGGATAATGCGCAGATGGCCATAGTGTCCCCCTGCCTCTCCAAGCAGACACCGTTGCCAGTTATCCAGTATGGTGTGGTATGCTGACACTGGCCAACAGGTCTTGTCCCTTGGTTAGTGTGGGATAGAGCACCAACACAGGTGCTCCAACATAGGGACTCTTTCCCTATGATCCTTCATTCCTACCACCTGGGTCGGTTGTTCTCTCACTTTACTTCTTTAACCAGTGACCGTATTATTTTCCCTGGAACAGAATTTAAGTTAACAGGTCTGTAATTACTCGTGACACCCTTTGATCTGCCTTTGTGAATTGAGGATATTTTTGCACATTTATAGTCGACAGGAACCTCCCCTGAATCCAAAGATGATGCTCTTATAATTATGATTCTTACCTTCTTTGCTGCCTCCCTTAATATAATTGTATAGATCCCATCCACCCTAGATTCCTTTCTTATGTTGATGTGATGTTCGACAATTTCTCTTCCACTTTCCTCTCAGTTATTACAAAATCATTTATCTCCCTGTTTGAGTTTGATAAACTTCGATGCAAAATACCTATTCAGTTTGTCAACAACCTGAGCAGGACCATCAACATTTAATCCATCAATATCAAGTGGATCAATGTGATTCAACCCATTCCTTCTTGTGGTTACATAAATAAGGAAGTCTTTGCTGCTTTTCTTGGCTTCCTTTTCCAAAGATTTCTCATAATCTGTATTACCTGATAATTCATATGCATCCCATGCACTTTTCTCTGCCATGTGTCTCATTACATTTATTTAGATCTAAGCCTTGATTCAACAGTATTTCTTAAATAGTATGAAAAGCCTAATAGCTTCAATGATTATTTCCCTGAATGCTTCCCATTTAGAATTTTTTGTCGGTGACATCGTTAGTTGGTCCTACTGTGTACAATTTAAAAACTGTCTGAGACCACTGTGGTCTCAGACAATGAAAAAGAATAAATTTTTAAAATAATGTTAAAAACTTTTTCTGAACTTTTCATGTTATTTTAAAACTTATGATTTGATGAACAAACTTTTGAAATTGTTCTCTTATGAAAATATAATTATTACCTGTTTTGGCTGTTATAGCAGAATGTTTGATAATAAAAATTTATAAATAATAGTCAGAGTGAATGAGTAAATCAGAGTGAATGAGTTACTTTGAGTAAATCTCAAACAATTCTGTCCTTTGTACAGTATAAAATGAGCCAATTTAAAAGTTTATTTTTCTTGTTCAGTAAATTCCTGTACTGTACCACAATCAGTATTGTCTCCAGAAGATTCCTCAGTTCAAGATACCGAAATGAAATTACAACGATCATGTAAAGGTAAACGTTATAAAGAAATTATGGCAGAAGGAGGTATTAAAAGTAAAAAGAAAGTAAGTTCTTTTAATTTTATCAACTTCATATTTTTACATATAGGAAAATGATCAGCTAATTTTTGCAGAGGCTTATCTACCTATCTTAGTAACTGTGATCATTGTCTTTTATTTGTTACATAAGAAATAAACATTAAACATAGAAACAGGGTAGATAACTTGAATCTGCCCTTTTATATCAATCAGCTTTTTTTTTTTTTTAATTTTATTATTATTATTTTTTTTTGATGGTGACTCCCAAACATTAATTGTAGTGGTACATAAACTGCTCAAAACCATGTGTGGATTGAAGATGAGAAGGCAGAATGCAATTGTCAATGCTGTACTTGAATTTCTGTCCTTGAATTTGGAAAAAAAAAGCATGTGAATTTACAGATACAGAAGTGCCCATGGAAATAATAATAATAATATAAAATTTTCTGTTATACTCTGGGATGACCACATGGTCAGCAGAGTTCACAAAATAGAGAGAATACAAGTAACAGTACCATATTTAGCAGTCATGGGCTTGAACCCCTGTCACTCAAAGCACATGTACTTTTGCACTCTTGTGCCTGGCCACTTGCTAACAGAAACTAAATATGTTTATATGTTATGAGAATGGGGGGGGGGAGACCACTAGACCAAGTGAGTTTGTAAGTGAGGAACCTTTAATTAATTTGGCTGCCAGCTTTTGGCCAGAATATAGGAATTTAAGAAGAAGCAATATTTGTGATATGTTTAGGCCAAAAAAGGTAAATAAGAGTTATATGCAGTGAAGATATATTATTTTCTCTAGAAATGTGAATGTTGTTCAAGATGAACATGGAAGCAGTAGACTTCTAAAAAATCCTGTAAGGACTGAGTTTTTTAGAAGAATTGAGTTTAAGTTTCCTTCTTTCCACTGGAAAGTTACTTGGAGCATTATAGGAACTTGTATTATTAATGGCAAATGATGCAAGAAAGAAAGCTTATACAGTTTCACCATCTCCTAAAAAAAAAAAAAAAAACTTCCCATTTCACTTATCCATCCCCTCAAATAAATTGTCTACTTCTTCCTTGAATTTATTCAAGCTATCCACTTCCACAATAACAGATAGAAGTTTATTACAGTATTCAACCAACCGCTGGCAAAGGACAAACTACTACACATCTCTTTTGTAACCAAACTGCCTCAGTTTGAATTTATGCCCCTTCATAAGTGTAGCCTCAGCAAGAAAAAGAATCCCATAGCATTAAGCTTGCTTAATTCATTCAAAGCCTTAGCTCAATCAGATCACCTCGCAGGTGCCTAGCCTCCAGAAGCTGCAATTTGCAGAACTGATGCCTTTTTTTAGTAAGAGCACCCCTATGTTTCCCCTCACCAATCTCATTGCCCTTCTCTGTACCCATTCCAGGAGTTCTACATCCTTCCTAAAATGAGTACTCCAGACCTGTATGCAGTACTCAAAATGTGGACTGACCATTATTGTATACAATGAGATAATCACCTTATCCCTGCTATCAAAATTTCTCTGTCATTGGCAAAACCCCATGAGCTGTCCTGGCAGCCTGTCTGCCTTGCTCAGAGAACTTCATATCTATCTACACAATTACCCTCAAATCTTTTTCTCTTTAAACTACACTCAACCAGCCCTTTATCCATAGTAGTAACTTGCCCTTAATGCCACACTGCTCCAATTGGTATAGTAGTTTTTTATGTGCAACAGTATCAAAATGTTTCTGAAATCCAAGTATACAATATAAAAATTATTTTTGCATCAAGTTCCTTGGTCACTGCATCATGGTGTCCAATCAAATTGTTTAGACATGACCATCCCTTAACAAATTCATGTTGTGACTACACTATAATTGCTTTCCAGCCCAGATTTTTTTTTTTTTTTTTGAAAACCCCAAACACAAGAGGTATTAGAACCAATAATACTTAGTACCATGCATTGGTTGGAGATTGAGAAGATAAAAGAAGGTATTTGTTGACATTAGACTTGAACACCTGTAGATTGTAAATTTTGAGAAATACGTAAAATGAGAAGGTAGATGGACCTGCATTACTTGTTTAACAAGTGACTCCATTATTTTCCCTAGAACAGACATCAGTCTAACAGGTCTGTAATTACTTGTATCACCCTTTGATCCCCCCTTTATGAATTAGGATACATTTGTACATCTCCAGTGCACAGGAACTTCCCCTGAATACAAAGATGCTCTCATAATTACATCTAAGGGTATTGATCCCAGCCACCCCAGATGCTTTTCTTAACTTCAAGAATTTCTCTTCAACTTTCCTCTCAGCTATTACAAAATCATTTTCTCCCTGCTAGAGTTTGATAAACTTCTGGCATCCCCTTCCCTAAAGAATTCCTCAGGTGTGAATGTAGATGCAAAATACCTATTCAGTTTGTCAGCAACGTGAGCAGGATCATCAACAGTTGAACCATTTATATCAAGTGGGCCAATATTATTCATCCCCTTCCTTCTAGTGTTTACATAAGGAAAGAAGTTGTTGCCATTTTTCTTTGCATCCTTTGCCAAAAGTTTCTCATATGTGCTTTAGCTTACCTGAATTCCTTTGTGACTTAATTGCAGACTAGTTTTTATCTACCATAGGCTTCTGTGTCACCTGATAATTTATATGCATCCCATACAGTTTTCTTATATATTGTAATTTTTTAATTTCAATACACTTTTGATTACTGTACTGCAAATATTTATAATTATCCTTTGCTTTTATACTACTATACATTAAACTGGCATAAAAAAACATATTTTTAAAAATATTGATTGGTATATTGTAGGTCTTGGAACAATTAGGCTATTTTTTGTTGATTATTAACTTCGATTAGCATGATTCTGCATAGTGCCCCATTTTCGCAGAACCAATTAATCGCGCTAATCGAGGGATTCCTGTATATGCATTTTCGAGTGCTTTAATTTAAAAAGTTATCATTTTGTTCTGAATAAAACCATGTAATTATTACAATGCAGAAATTAAGTGAAAAATTTTTTGTTCACCCTGTACTAATTTATAGTCCTTTTGGGCGTGTTAGTAAATGTTTTAATATTATAAATTTTCTTAGAATTTACAGACCTGCCATAACTGTCCCATTCTACACTAGAGCTCAAAAGCTAAGAAACATATACATGTAAAAATATACATGTAAAAACATGTATATTTTGAAATGCAAATAAAAAAATACAACCAAATCATTTATGAAACAAAACAATTACTGTCCAGTCCAATAAACAAATTTGCCATTTCTTTATTGGATTGGACATTATAATGCCAATCATGGAAAAAATAGATAAAAATGTTTACCTGAAACAAAAATGCTTCAACTTCCACTTCCAACTTTTCATCTTCCTCGTTTATTCATTCAACTGCCGTTTTCTGGAACAACCTTCCTTTATACGTATTTCCTGAAAATTACAGTCTACAGAAGTTCAAGTCCAATGTCAACAAATATCTTCTTTTGTCTTCTCAACCTCCAACCCAAACATGGTACTAAGTACTATAGGTTCTAATACCTCTCATGTTTGGGGCTTACATTAAAAAAAAAAAATTATCTGTTTCATTCTAATTAACTGAAGATTATCATTATTGTGAATTTCACAAAAAATGCTATTGGGATAATTCTTTGAAGTGGAGAGCAATAGGAAGTATAGAAGCAGGACAGAATCAAGCAAAGTGTAGACGGTCTCATATACCATCCCTGAAAAACCTGTATATTCATTTTATGTCCACATAAGATGATCATGATCAGCCATAACTGTGTGGCATCATAGAGAGTTAACACAGCAACCTTCTGTGGAGCTTGCTGGATCTATAATTGGGCTGATATCGAGGCTTCATGAGAGGAGCCTTCATATACAATGATTAGCTGTCTGCATTCACTTGATCCACCTCCATGCACAAAAGAGCCCATTTGAATTGGTGCTAGGAGAATCTGGCTCAAGGAACAGTAGCCGATAGTGCTGCTCTTCACTGATCAGTTGAAGTAGTCTTCAGTAAGAGGAAACATTGGAACTATTTGGAAAAAATGGAACCACATTCTATTCCACTACTGTGGATCTATAATTGGGCTGATATCGAGGCTTCATGAGAGGAGCCTTCATATACAATGATTAGCTGTCTGCATTCACTTGATCCACCTCCATGCACAAAAGAGCCCATTTGAATTGGTGCTAGGAGAATCTGGCTCAAGGAACAGTAGCCGATAGTGCTGCTCTTCACTGATCAGTTGAAGTAGTCTTCAGTAAGAGGAAACATGGGAACTATTTGGAAAAAATGGAACCACATTCTATTCCACTACTGTCATAGAAAGAAACATATTTGAAGGTAGTGGTTTAATGCTGTGGATTGTATCTTTGTCATTGGTCATACAGACCTTCATGTTTACTGCATGGAACTTTTATGGTTCTTCTTAATCCTTATGTTGCCTTTTTGCAAGAGCAGTTGGTCCAGATTTTTATTTAATGGATGATAATGTGATAACAGAATAGTACTACTACTATTCTATTACATTATCATCCATTAAAACCTATTATGATACTACTGCATGAGATAGTAATAGAATAGTATTTGCCTTATAGTGCAAGGAAGCCACAGGCCTTTGCTGTCCTGCCAAAAAAAAAAAAGTAGATAAGAAAATACAAATTATATGCTTCCCTCCTTACGCAGGTAACCATCCAGTTGATCTCTGAATTTATTCAAACTATCAGCTTCAATTAAATGCAAGGGAAACTTGTTCCAATAAGTGCGTCCTTCAGAATGTCATATCTATCTAAATGTCCCTGGATTGCACTCTTAATCATTGCCTCTAGGATTTTTCCTACCCCTGAAGTCAGACTAACCAGTCTGTAGTTACCAACTTCACTCTTAGAACCACTTTTATGTATTGCTGATACATTGGCACTTCTCTAATCCAAAGGAATATCTCCAAAGATGCCCTCATAATTAGCTTCAGTGGTTCAGTACATTCCCTTGCGCTCTTCCTCAAAACTACAGGGTAAATGCCATCAACTCTGGGAACCTTACTTGCCTTTATTCTCAAAGGTTTTTCTAATAAACAGTCATCTGTAATTACAGCATCACTAATTTCATATGGCTCAGCCTCACTGGCATAGCCTCTTCTCAGCATGAAGGGTCTTTCGTCAGTAAAATCTGATGTAAAGTACCTAGTCAATTCATCCACAGCATCAGCTAAGTTATCTAAGACTTTCCCACACCCATTGCACAAGGGCCGAGCTTTCTTCTTCATTGTATTCATATACATAAAAAATTCCTTGTCCCCATTCTTTGCTCTCTTAGCCAATGCATTCTCATATGCAGCCTTGGCCTCCCTGACCTTATTTGTGGTATACTATTACAATGAACTTGTACCTGTTGTAGGCTTCAGTACTTTTCATTGCATTGTAACTGTCCCATGCTATCTTTTTCTGCTCTATTTGACCAGCCAGCTCCACGGTCATCCATTTCAGAATCCTTCTCCTGCAATAATTTCTTAAAGGTATGTATGTGTTCATGGCTTCTGTGATTTTTGCTTTAAAAGTATTCCATAATTCAAATGTATTTGCCATCCCTCAGCAATCCATCCAATTCACAGATGCCATATTGCACCTTAAACTGTCCAAGTCCCCTCTTCTGAAGTTAAAACCCATGCCTTTACATTTATCTACTGCAACACCTTTCTTCATCTTCCAACTGACCATTGCATGATCACTTCCTGACAATGGTTGCTGTACTTTAAGCCCTGTAGTGTCATCTGATTCATTAGTAATGATGAGGTCCACAATATTCTCACACCTTGTACTTTGTCTAACATGCTGGTACAAATAATAATCATCTAGTTTATTTAAAAAAGTTTTTCCCCATGGTGAGTTTCCCTCTCACTTATTCCAATCAGTTTTGGACAGATTAAAGTCACCCATAATAAGACATTCACACTTGCTTGCCCATTCCATGTGCATGTAAAGACACTCTCATCACTAAGACCCCTCTCAGGCCTAAATCCAGTAAAACGTGCCTGGTGCTCCACTGGTGAAGGGCAGGGACAAAGAGTACCGTTCATATGTACCCTAGCAGAAATTCACTGAGCTTGCGTTAGTTCTTTCAGCAGACAGAGATGTAGCAATGCATGGACAGTAGGGGCACCTGATCTACAGGAGCATCGTGAGTGTTAGGTGGCACTACTTATTTATTTAGGGGCCCAAATGTATTGCATTACCTCCCAGTACCATAATAACCTCACTACTCCCTCGTCCATCAGCAGAATTGAAGTTGATACTTCCAGCATTAATTAATAGTTTTTTTTTTTTTTTTTAATTTTAATTAATGTCTTAATATGAAAAGTTCACATCAATCCTGTACTGCTACCCATTGAGATTGTGTTATGATTTGTTTACGTGGCTATCAGTGTGCCATTTTTGTCTACTCACAAACTCACTTGCATTACACTAATTTCATATTGAAATTTGTTCAATCTTTTTGCATTATTGTGACATTAAAATAAATATCTCACTAATGTTTTGTTATTGTTAAGAGTTTTGATATACAGTAAAACTAGTTATAGCATCGTTGAGGGGATGTAATAATAAAATTTTATTATTATATACATGGTGTCTCAAAAATATTGGTACAAACGTTTAGGGGAGGTAGGTAACATCTAAAGGAATGTGAATCGCATAGGAACCCATAACCGGAAACGTCACGGGAAAGTAGTAGCAGAGGCACAAGAAGCAGAAATGACACAAGACAGTAATTAGTGGTAAACATTTATTTGACATAATATTAACAATGGAGTACGAGATGGATGCATTTCATGATGTTACAACAGATGCTCGAAGGTTCCACCATGAGACCGCAATGCATGCGTGACACTGACGCAGCATGGATTGGCGGACACGGTCGAACACACCTGGAGGTTCTTTGACAGTAGCAGTGCAGATGAGTCTTGCCACTAGATCCATTTCTGTCTCTACAGGTGATTCATACACAATAGATTTGAGGGCCCCCACAAAAGAAATCAAGGCTCGATAAATCAGGTGAGTGGGGGGGCCAGGCAACGGGTCCACCACAGCCAATCCATCGACGCCCAAAACGCCTGGTCAAATGGTCACGAACACACCTTCCATAATGGGCAGGTGCCCCGTCATGTTGAAACCAAATGATGCGTCTCACATTTGCTGGAACATCGTCAAGTAACCCTGGTAGAACTTATTCAAGAAAGATCCAATATTTAGCGGAGTCCATGAGGGATGGTAACAGGTATGGGCCAACTAAGCAGTCACCGACCATACCTGCCCACACATTTATTGCAAAGCGATGTTGTGCCACATGGGGGCGCACACCGTGTGGGTTGTCATGAGCCCACACATGAGCATTGTGCTGATTGAATAAGCCTTCCCAAGTGAAATAAGCCTCATCCGTGAACAAAACATAGGCTGGAAAATTCAAGTCTTGAACACTTTCTTAGAGAAACCACTGCGCAAAAACCACACATGCAGGATGATCTTGGGGGAGCAGTAACTGAACCCTTTGGAGATGAAAGGGGTGTAAGGAATCGTCGTGCCAGGCATGCTATACACTGCAGTGAGACACTCCTAAGGCAGAGGCAACAGCACGTGTGCTGGTAGTAGGATTATTCTGGACGGCATTCAACACACTTTCTTCCATGGCGGGAGTTCGCATCGAACGTGGTCTGCCCGTACTACTCCTGTTACCTCTAAATGACCCATAATCACACAAATTTTGATGCACATGTGCAAACAAACGGTGGTCTGGTACATGTCTGTCTGGGAAGCGTTCTCCATAAATTCGTTGAGTGGCTCGTCCATTGCCATCTGTTAATCCATACACTGGGTGCATGTCTGCCAGCTCACAGTTCGTATATTGATGCATGCTCTTCGTGTGGTGACTACCGCATCATCTACCGACTTACAGTGACATTTCCAGTTATGGGTTCCTATGCGATTCACATTCCTTTAGATGTTACCTACCTCCCCTAAACATTTGTACCAATATTTTTGAGACATCCTGTATAAATATACAAATATAAAAATGCAGAAATATCACATAAAGTTATGATTAATAATTACACTAAATACTGTTTCACTTTCATATGCTTTGTGTGCACTGTTTGTATATGTGCAATTATTTGTAAAGTATATTGTACATTTAATAATATTGTATTATCTAACAGAAATAATCAGATTTTTTTTCCCAACCATTTTTCTAGTCATATTCAGTTTTTTGCAGTTTGTGAAACAATATTATGATATTTGCAATGCTTTGGTCTTTTTATAAAAGTTTAGCTGCTTGAAGTACTTCATTAATAGTTGGAACTTTCAGTTCTATATCTTTTTCAGCTGCTTCTTTGCCTTGATCTCTATCTTTCTCACACATTTGATTTTTCACTTTGTCAACGATGTCCCTTGTTAAAATTTTCTGTGATTGTATCATCAACTATAACATAGGCATCTAATTTGCAATGATTTAAATCAGTCTGATATGTTTTGCAAATCCATTTTGATGAAGGCAAGTCTTCCACTTTAGTATCAACAGAATCAGTCCTAAGAGCTTCTGTATTACATCCCACATGATGTCCTTTTGGATACACTGTTCTATTTTCGAAGTTTTCTGTTGCATCCAGTAATATTATTGTTTAGTTCTCTCTTTAAAGACAGGCAGTCATTTAAACAAAATCAATTTTTGAAAATGAAATTTGAAACTTAGTATTATCCCCTTTTTCATGATTTGCAAGATACTTGTTGATTTACTATTGTATATTACATCTTGAGACCATTATACAGTTATAAACATATGTATTGTGATTATTACAGTATAAAGTTGAAAATGTACCATCAGTACATTGATTCCCAAACATAAATTATTTATAATGCAAATTGAAATGACAAGAAATAAAATATTGTAAAAATTAAAATTAAAACAATAATACACATAAAAATGAAATAATATTCTTATTTCATTCTTATGTTATGTAATTAAGACGAAAAAATCGAAAATCTTACATTAGAGTAACAAATAATTAAAAATCAATTTAACACAATAAAACTTAATTTAACACAATTAAAAATCAATTTAACGTAATTAAAAATAAGAAGATTAATTAAAAGAATTTAACGAAAAAATTGCAGAACAATTTTCCTTCCTAAAGCCGACAACGCTTTTCAATCGTATGTCGTGATCACAGGAATGAAAATTACAGAATAGGGGTGAGCATGAAACTTAAATAGGGATTATTTGTCTTCACGCATGCACATAAAAGCCCACAAATCGGAGATCAGATATCGCTGCCGAACATTAACAGAATTTTCGTGCAATTTAATTTCTACAGTTTGTGCAATTAATAGTCTCGTGTAATTACGTTGGACACTAAGTATTTTTGCCTCATTAAATAAAAAAGAATGTTTTTCGTTAATGGCATGAAAGGCTAATTCTGATGGTGCTGAACGAGAAGCACAAACTGAGGCTGCATGTTGATTAACACGAATGTTCAAAGGAAAATGCGTCGAACCTTGGTAAGACTAGTCGCAATCACTGTAAGAAATGTATACCAGGTCATTAATTTGTGTTACAAACAAGGAAAGGACTAAGCGATTGTTCAGTATAGTGTGTAATTTCCATATTGGCCTGGCCACAATTTTAAATTCTGTATCTTTAAAGAATCTGTTAAGCTGTTTGTGCCACTGTTCAACATATGGGACAGAAATAAAGTATTTTTTGATATTACTATTGCTGGATGGTGTAGTATTTCGTATCCTATCCTATCCTATCCTAATTCGGTTTATTGTAACAAGGGGATAACCCCTGTTTAAGAATCTGCTGGTTAATATTTGTATTTCTAAGTGGGAAGCGTTCAAGGAATTAATCGTGGAATCTACTAAAAGTTTCATACCTATTAAGAAATATTGTTCAAGGTTTAGGAATAAATGGTTATCTAATGAACTAATGAGACTCGTAATAGAGAAGAAAAATGCATGGGATGCATATAAATTATCAAGCGACTGAGAAGCCTATGGCAGATATAAGCTAGTCTATAATCAGGTGACAAAGGAGGTTAGGCAGGCGAAGGCAGATTACGAGAAATCCTTGGCAAAAGATGCTAAGAAACACAGCAAGGATTTCTTTACTTATATAAACTCTAAAAGGAAGGGGATGAATCTGATTGGTCCCCTTGACATCGATAGTTCGACTGTTGATGATCCTGCTCAGATAGCAAACAAACTGAATGAGTATTTTGCATCTACATTCACACATGAGGAATTATTAAGGTTTGAAAATGGTTATCAAATTGTAGCAGGATACTTAATGATTTTGGAATAACTGAAAGCAAAGTGGAGGAGAAATTGTTGAAGTTAAACATAAGAAAGGCATCTGGAGTGGATGGAATCTATCCAGTTATATTAAAGGAGGCGGCAAAGCAACTAAGCAAATCCTTAGCCATAATTATGAGAGCGTCCTTGGACTCAGGGGAGGTTCCCACGGACTGGAGATGTGCAAATGTATCCCCAATTCACAAAGGGGGATCGAAGGGTGACACGAGTAATTACAGACCAGTTAGTTTAACTTCTGTTCCGGGTAAAATAATGGAGTCACTGGTTAAAGATGCATTGCAGGATCATCTAGACAAGACTGCAACAATAATTCAGACACAGCATGGGTTTGTTAAGGGAAAGTCTTGTCTGACAAATTTGATAGGATATTATGATGTGGTTACAAAGGAACTGGATGCAAAAAATAATTTTGATATCATATATTTGGATTTCAGGAAAGCTTTTGACACTGTTGCGCATGGAAGACTATTGTACAAATTGGAGCAGAATGGTATTAAGGGTAAGTTGCTACAATGGATAAAAGGATGGTTAAGTGGGAGAAGACAGAGGGTGGTAATCAATGGGTGCTGCTCTTCGTGGACTAATGTTATTAGTGGAGTCCCACAGGGTTCGGTGTTAGGTCCACTGTTGTTTTGTATATTTATCAATGATATTGATGAAGGTATATCAGGCTTAATGTCAAAGTTTGCAGATGATACAAAGGTTGGCAGGGTTGTTAATGACAGTGATGGCAGTGTGCTACTGCAACAGGATCTAGATAATTTGGGCAGATGGGCCAAGAAGTGGCAACTGAAGTTTAATCTTGACAAATGAAAGTACTGCATATGTAACCCCAGAGAAACGTACCAACTGTGTGGTACTACACTTAAGGTGGTAGAAAATGAAAAAGACCTGGGAGTAATTGTGCAGTCAGATATGAAGTTTTCTGAGCAATGCAAACAGGCTGCCAGGGCAGGTCATTAGCATTGGCATTAGCATTAGGAGAGGCATATGATGCAAGAAAGCAAGCTTATTCAGCATCAGCCAAAAAAAAAAAAAAAAAAAAAAAAAAAAACAACCACTACTCCCATTTCACCCCTCCATTCGTTCGAAATACCTGTCCAGCTGAGCCTTAAATTTGTTTAGGCTATCAACTTCAACAACAAGCGATGGAAGTCTATTCCACAAACCAACTGCCCGCTGGCTAAAGGCAAATTTCCGCACATCTATCCGACATCCGTCCTTCCTCAATTTGAATTTATGCCCTCTCAGGTGATTATTCTGAGCAAGAGGAAGAATCCCATCGGCATTGAGCATGCTCAAGCCATTCAAAGCCTTATACACCTCTATCAGATCACCTCGCCGATGCCTAGTCTCCAGGCTCTGTAATTTGCAAAACTTAAGCCTTTCTTCGTAAGAGCAACCCTTTGTTCCATTCACTAATCTTGTTGCCCTTCTCTGTACTCGTTCCAGCAGCTCTACATCCTTCTTGAAATGAGGCCTCCAGACCTGTATACAGTACTCAAGGTGTGGCCTGACCAATGCCTTATACAAGGGAATAATCACATCCCTGTCCCTGCTAGAAAAATTCCTATATATCATTGACAAGACACCATGCGCTACTCTTGCAGCTCGTCTGCACTGCTCAGAGAACTTCATATCTGCCTGCACAATTACCCCCAGGTCCTTTTCATTCTCTACCACTGTCAGCGTAGTACCACAGAGTTGATACGTTGATCTAGGGTTACCCATGACAGCAGCTTTTAATTACTCAAATCATACATTAGTAACAAAGCACAAGCATCCAGGTTACATTCTCATGTTCAGCCTTTAGCTGTTGTACAAGGTAAAGTCTTTTCTTTTAAAAACACACTATAACAAGTTAGTGTCAAAGAGACTATTGATTTTCAAGAAAAGGACTACATACAACAGTATGGTTAAAAACAATTAAAGCATTACTGTTTCCCATATGTAGTACTTTACATTTGTCAATGTTAACCTTCATTTGCCACCTCTCAGCCCATCAGCTCAACCTTTCCAGATCCTGTTGCAGCAGCATAGTATCAGTAGTGTCCTTAACAACCCTGCCAACCTTTGTATCGTCTGCAAACTTGGACATTAAGCCTGATACACCATCATCAATATCATTTATAAATACAGAAAACAACAATGGACCCAACACTGAACCCTGAGGAACTCCACTAATAACATTAGTCCACGTTGAGCAGTGTCCATTGATTACCACTCTCTGTCTTCTGCCACTCAACCATCCCTTTATCCATGGTAGCAATTTCCCTCCAATGCCACACTTCTCCAATTTGTGCAGCAGTCTTCCATGCGCAACAGTATCAAAAGCCTTTCTAAGATCCAAATATATAATATCAAAGTTATTCCCTGCATCCAGTTCTTTTGTGACTACATCATAGTATCCAATCAAATTGGTCAGACAAGACCTGCCCTTAACAAACCCATGCTGTGTCTGAGCTATAACTGAATTCTTGTCCAGATGATCCTGCAGTGCTTCTTTAACCAGTGCCTCCATTAATTTTCCTGGAACCGAAGTTAAACTAACAGGTCTATAATTACTTGTGTCAGCCTTTGATCCTCCTTTGTGAATTGGGGTTACATTTGCACATCTCCAGTCCATGGGTACCTCCCCTGAGTCCATAGAAGCTCTCATAATTATGGCTAGGGGTTTGCTTACTTCCTTTGCTGCCTCCTTTAATATAACTGGATAGATCCCATCCACCCCGGGTGCCTTTTTTATGTTTATCCTCAACAATTTCTCCTCCACTTTCCTCTCATTTATTAGAAAATCATCTAGCTCACTGCCAATGTTTACTTCACCTACGACACTCCCCTTCCTGAATAACTCCTCATGTGTGAATGTAGATGCAAAATACTCGTTTAGATTGTTAGCCACCTGAGCTGGATCGTCAACTGTTGAACCATCAAGTATCCAGTGGACCAATCTGATTCATCCCTTTCCTTCTTGAGTTGAAATAGGTAAAGAACTCTTTTCTGTTTTTCTTTGCATCCTTTGCCAAGGATTTCTCATAATCTGCCTTTGCCTGCCTAATCTCCTTTGTGACTTGGTAACAGACCAACTTTTATCTATCATAGGCTTCCATGTCACCCATTAATTTGTATGTATCCCATGCATTTTTCTTCTCTGCCATATGTCTCATTAGTTCCTCTGACAACCATTTAGGCCTGAACCTTGAACAATATTTCTTGGTTGGTATGTAAAGCCTGGTAGCTTCCAAGATTAGTTCCTTGAATGCTTCGCATTTTGAATTTGCTGTTGGTAACATCATCAGTTGGTCCCACTGTATAGAATTTAAACACTGTCTCAGACCATCATAGTCGCCTTTACGAAAGCAAAAACCCTCCCCTTTACCTCTGATGGTAGTTACTTCCTTGAGTAAATCCCACTTCAGCACACTGTGATCACTGCCACCCAGTGGTTCCTTTATCTGCAGATTCCTAATGCATGAAGAATCACTACTGATAATCAGATCAAGAGTATTACTCCCTCTAGTTGCCTCCCGAACATGCTGGTGTAGAAAACAATCATCCAATAAATCCACAAACGCCTTGCTAGTGTGTGAGTGACCAACCCACAAATTTCAGTCAATATCTGGGAAATTAAAATCCCCCATTATAAGACTCTCTGATTTACTGGCCCATTCTATTTCCTTGTACAGTATCTTATTATACTCATCAGAGTCATTATGCCTATAGCACACTCCTACTCTCAATTTTGATTTACCTATGCTTATGTCACACCAAACTGACTCGACACTGCCCTGTCCATCGATGTCGACTGGCTTCACTTCCTTGGATTTTATGCGTTTTTTAACTAATAGCATAACCCCTCCTCCCTTCCTATCCTGTCTATCCTTTCTGTAGACGTTGTACTCCCCAAATTCCAGTTCTGCATTCCTTATATCTGTGTGACACCACGTCTCTGATATCCCAACAATATCTGCTTTTGATGTTTTGAGTAATACCTCAAATTCATCAAATTTATTTACTAAACTCCTAGCATTGGTGTACACGCAAGAATACATGCACCTGTTTCTATTCTTAGCTACCCTAACACAACCCATGTGTTTACTTGTACCGCAATGACTTCCAGCAGTCTCTGAAATATCCTGCATCTTGTTTTTCAGGCTTCTGCTCATTCCAATAGAAGCACTGCAAGAATCTCTTTCACCTCTGCCAGTGGCTACTGTTAATCCATTAGTCTTTGTCTCCCCCCCAAGATAGCAGTTTTCCGACCCACCTAACACTGCCTCGATAGCATCAGCAAATATTCTTGCACCCTTTCTATTTAAGTGTATCCCATCCCCGTAGAAGCAATCTCTCCTGTTAACAAGTACATTCCAGGCTGAAAAAAATTCTACCCCTTGAGCCTTGCACAATCTTTCCAGGGCCGAATTGATCGACAAGGCTCTCATCATATACTCTCTCCTATCGTGTCTGGGCAGAATTGCAGACACTTTCAAATTCAACCCTACTTCACGGATTTTTTTTCAACAGTGACCTGTACTTGTTAAGTAATTCCGCTGGTATTCATAGGGATTTGGGGTTTTGTAATTCATGGGGTTTTGTCAATGATATATAGGAATTTTGCTAGCAGGGAAAAGGAGGTGATTATCCCTCTGTATAAGGCAATGGTCAGGCCACGCCTTGAGTACTGCATACAGGTCTGGAGGCCACATTTTAGGAAAGATGTAGATTTACTTAAGCATGTACAGAGAAGGGCAACAAGATTGGTGAGAAGAATGAAGGGATCCTCTTACCAAGAGAGCATTAGCATTAGTAGAGGTATATGATGCAAGAAAGCAAGTTTATTCAGCATCAGCCAAAAAAAAAAACACAACCACTACTCCCATTTCACCCCTCCGTTCATTCGAAATACCTGTCCAGCTGAGCCTTAAATTTGTTTAGGCTATCAACTTCAACAACAAGTGATGGAAGTCTATTCCACAAACCAACTGCCCGCTGGCTAAAGGCAAATTTCCGCCCATCTATCCGTCATCCGTCCTTCCTCAATTTGAATTTATGCCCTCTCAGGTGATTATTCTGAGCAAGAGCAAGAATCCCATCAGCATTGAGCATGCTCAAGCCATTCAAAGCCTTATACACCTCTATCAGATCACCTCGCCGATGCCTAGTCTCCAGACTCTGTAATTTGCAAAACTGAAGCCTTTCTTCGTAAGAGCAACCCTTTTTTCCATTCACTAATCTTGTTGCCCTTCTCTGTACTCGTTCCAGCAGCTCTACATCCTTCTTGAAATGAGGCCTCCAGACCTGTATACAGTACTCAAGGTGTGGCCTAACCAATGCCTTATACAAGGGAATAATCACATCCCTATCCCTGCTAGAAAAATTCCTGTATATCATTGACAAGACGCCACGAGCTACTCTTGCAGCTCGTCTGCACTGCTCAGAGAACTTCATATCTGCCTGCACAATTACCCCCAGGTCCTTTTCATTCTCTACCACTGTCAGCGTAGTACCACAGAGTTGATACGTTGATCTGGGGTTACTGTTTCCCATATGTAGTACTTTACATTTGTCAATGTTTAACTTCATTTGCCACCTCTCAGCCCATCTGCTCAACCTTTCCAGATCCTGTTGCAGCAGCATAGCGTCAGTAGTGCCCTTAACAACCCTGCCAACCTTTGTATCGTCTGCAAACTTGGACATTAAGCCTGATACACCATCATCAATATCATTTATAAATACAGAAAACAACAATGGACCCAACACTGAACCCTGAGGAACTCCACTAATAACATTAGTCCACGTTGAGCAGTGTCCATTGATTACCACTCTCTGTCTTCTGCCACTCAAATATCCCTTTATCCATAGCAGCAATTTGCCTCCAATGCCACACTTCTCCAATTTGTGCCGCAGTCTTCCATGCGCAACAGTATCAAAAGCCTTTCTAAGATCCAAATATATAATATCAAAGTTATTCCCTGCATCCAGTTCTTTTGTGACTACATCATAGTATCCAATCAAATTGGTCAGACAAGACCTGCCCTTAACAAAACCATGCTGTGTCTGAACTATAACTGAATTCTTGTCCAGATGATCCTGCAGTGCTTCTTTAACCAGTGCCTCCATTAATTTTCCTGGAACCGAAGTTAAACTAACAGGTCTATAATTACTTGCAGCCTTTGATCCTCCTTTGTGAATTGGGGTTACATTTGCACATCTCTAGTGTATGGGTACCTCCCCTGAGTCCAAACAGCTCTCATAATTATGGCTAGGGGTTTGCTTACTTCCTTTGCTGCCTCCTTTAATATAACTGGATAGATCCCATCCACCCCGGGTGCCTTTTTTATGTTCTTCCTCAACAATTTCTCCTCCACTTTCCTCTCAGTTATTAGAAAATCATCTAGCTCACTGCCAATGTTTACTTCACCTACGACATTCCCCTTCCTGAATAACTCCTCATGTGTGAATGTAGATGCAAATACTCGTTTAGATTGTTAGTCACCTGAGCAGGATCCCCAACTGTTGAACCATCAACATCCAGTGGACCAATCTGATTCATTCCTTTCCTAAGATCAGAGAGGCTTAAGTTCTGCAAATTGCAGTGGCTGGAGACTAGGCACCTGCGCGGTGATCTGATTGAGGTATATAACCTTGAATGGGTTGAGCACGCTGAATTTTGATGGGATCCTTCCACTTGTTCAGATTACGAACCTAAGGGGACATAAATTCAAATTAAGAAAAGACAGATGTAGAATAGATGTGCGGAAATTTGCCTTTAGCCAGCGGGTGGTTAATTGCTGGAACAAATTTCCATCTGTCGTTGTGGAAGTTGATAGGTTGAATAAATTTAAGGAGGAACTGGACAGGCATTTGGAGGCAATGGTGTGATTTTTTTTTTTTTTGGCTGATGCTGCATAAGCTCATACACTTGCTTTCTTGCATCACATGCCACTACTACTACTACTATTTCTGAGCCTAAAGCATATTCCATCGTTGAATATTTATAGGCATTTAGAAATTGATTAAAGATAATCGATCTTTTGTAGGTGAACAGGTGATAGCTGTTATAATGTAGAAGCATACTGGTGTTCGTAGGTTTTTGATAGATGTTAAATTGGATTTTATTCGAGTCCCGAGTAAGCATGAAATTTAGAAAATTTAATGACTTTGTATCCTTATCCTCCTTTTCCAATGTAAATTTGAGTCTAGAGTGAATATTATTAAAGAAATGTAAAATGTCTTGGATTGTACTACTATCAGTAATAACTAGAACATCGTCTAAATACCTCCCATAGTATGTGACACGGGGTCGAAAAGGCATCAAATGTATATGCTCAATCGTTGAGAGATAGATCTCCGATATTAAGTCACTCAGGCTCAATCCCATTGGCAAACCAAAAATTTGTTTGTACACTTTGTCTTCAAAGGTGATATAGTTGGCCTCAACTAACAGTTTATTAAGTGAAAAATTTCCTTACTAGGAAGCTTCGTATAATTAATCAGTATCGAGTTATTAATTAACATATCCCAAAAAATATCTACTGTGTATTCAACATTCACATTCATATATAATGAGGTAACATTTAGTGAGAATAAATTGTCATTGTCGCCAAGTCTACAGTCCTTCAGGTTATTAAATACTGTATCGTAGTTCTTAATTCCAAATTGTATCGCCTGTCTAAAGGGCTTTATAATGCTATATACACGTGTGGCCAAGGATGAAAATGCTGAGTTTCTGTAGGAAACAATAGGCCAAATAGGAAATCCAGTCTTGTGTAATTTTACCTGACGAAAAGTGCAGGAATATTGTATGTTCTGGCCTTCAATTCCTTTAACTGAGCCATAGTAATGTAGTCGTTTTTTCGATACGTGGTTAACGTTTTATTGTATTAATTGACCAAATTGGTAAATAGTGCCGGGTGTACTTCAAGATAAGTGGAGTTATCTGAAACAACTGATCTAACTTATTAATATAATCAGGTTTATTGAGTATTACCACTGTATCTCCTTTATCTGCCCTGTGTATAATAATGTCTTTATTTTCCTGAAGTTCAAGTAAAGCTGAACCGTCGTGTATATTCAATTTAGGAAGTCGTGTCTCTTTTATGTTTTTCACCACTTGGTTAACTTGTTGAATAAATAAATCCTTTTGTGGAACATTATGAAGTTCAATATCAATTACGCACTGTTTTTTAGGTAGTTTTCGAGGTGGTAAATTATTATTTAATCCTTTGGATAAAAGTGAAATCTGGTCATGCAATAGTGTATACGAGGAAAGATTTGTAGCCTGTTGATATGTTGGTTCATTGAATGCTGGGCGAGGGGGTGCTCGCGAACTAGCTGACATATTCTGTGGTAGCACATTGTGTGTGTGTGTGCAGGGAAGTCATCACCCAACTTGATTGGGTGACCAATTTGGGTGACCAATCAACTGACCAATTTGATTGGATACTATGATGCAGTCACAAAAGAACTGGATGCAGGGAATAACTTTGATATTATATACTTCGATCTTAGAAAGGCTTTTGATACTGTTGCACATGGAAGACTGCTACACAAATTGGAGCAGTGTGACATTGGAGGCAAATTGCTGCTATGGATAAAGGGGTGGTTGAGGGGGAGAAGACAGAGAGTGGTAATCAATGGACACTGCTCATCGTGGACTAATGTTATTAGTGGAGTCCCTCAGGGCTCAGTGTTGGGTCCATTATTGTTTTCTGTATTTATAAATGATATTGATGATGGTATATCAAGCTTAATGTCCAAGTTTGCAGACGATACAAAGGTTGGCAGGGTTGTCAAGGACACTACTGACACTATGCTACTGCAACAGGATCTGGAAAGGTTGAGCAGATGGGCTGAGAGGTGGCAAATGAAGTTTAACATTGACAAATGTAAAGTGCTACACATGGGGAAACAGCAACCCCAGAGCAACGTATCAACTCTGTGGTACTACACTGACAGTGGTAGAGAATGAAAGGGACTTGGGGGTGGTTGTGCAGGCAGATATGAAGTTCTCTGAGCAGTGCAGACGGGCTGCAAGAGTAGCTCATGGAGTATTGTCAATGATATACAGGAATTTTTCCAGCAGGAATAAGGAAGTGATTATTCCCTTGTATAAGGCAATGGTCAGGCCACACCTAGAGTACTGTATACAGGTCTGGAGGCCTCATTTCAAGAAGGATGTAGAGCTGCTGGAACGAGTACAGAGAAGGGCAACAAGATTAGTGAATGGAACAAAGGGGTGCTCTTACGAAGAAAGGCTTAAGTTTTGCAAATTACAGTGTCTGGAGACTAGGCACCAGCGAGGTGATCTGATAGAGGTGTATAAAGCCTTGAATGGTTTGAGCATGCTCAATGCTGATGGGATTCTTCCTCTAGCTCAGAAAAATCACCTGAGAGGGCATAAATTCAAATTGAGGAAAGACAGATGTAGGATAGACGTGCGGAAATTTGCCTTTAGCCAGCGGGTGGTTGGTTGGTTGGTGGAACAGACTTCCATCCCTTGTAGTGAAGGTTGATAGCCTAAATAAGTTTAAGGCTCAGCTGGACAGGTATTTTGAACAAACAGAGGGGTGAATTGGAAGTGGGTTTTTTTTTTTTTTTCTGTTTTTTTTTGGCTGATGCTGCATAAGCTTGCTTTCTTGCATCAGATGCCTCTACTAATGCTAATGCTAACTTGTATGCACTTGGTCGCAAGCCCGCGACAATGTATTAGAATTCGTATGAACATGTCTTGACCCTCCCAATAATGTTTGTAATTTGTTAACGTGTCTGTTATTTATATCTGAGGCCTGTGCTTCCCGTTACAAATCTATGGAAGTCTTCAATACAGACCAATCGTTAGGATGTAGATAGTTTTTTAATTTATCATGAAGCTTCCTAACCTGGGAAAGGTATTTTTGTTTATTAGAATAGCGAGATTTTAAGGCAAGTTTAACGATATTACGCGATGTGGCAATTGCTAGTTGTTTTATGCCAGAAATTTTTTGATTTAAATTGACCCTAGCAAACTTCGGAACGATGTTGTTTTGAAGGCAATATTTTAGAAAAGAAATATGGTAACTTTGGGCCAAGTATCTTAGTGTTAATTTAATGTAATTTTGCACCAAGCTGTTCAAAAAATCCCCCATAATTATGTGTATCAATAGGTTATACCTGGAGAGAAAGGAAGAGAATGAAATAGTCAATAAGATTTTAAAAAATAAAATAGATAGTATGAACCATAGCTGTAATGCTCAATACGTTCTACATTGATACCAATATTTGTAAAATAATAAGAGAAGTTTACCTCAGTATAGTACGTAGAACACTTCCGTATGATACTCTCCAGAAATTAAAACGAAAAAAATCAAAAATCTTACATTAGAGTAACAAATAATTAAAACTCAATTTAACACAATTAAATAATCAATTGATTTTTAATTGTGAAAATTAGAGACATTAGAGTAACAAATAATTAAAACTCAATTTAACACAATTAAAAAAATCAATTGATTTTTAATTGTGTTAAATTGAGTTTTAATTATTTGTTACTCTAATGTAAGATTTTCGATTTTTTTCGTTTTAATTTCTGGAGAGTATCATATGGAAGTGTTCTACGTACTATATTGAGGTAAACTTCTCTTATTATTTTACAAAATTTATTTTATTTTATATTGTATTCTATTTCATGTCATTTTAATTAGGACTATTTCAGTCTGGTATTGCATGAATGTCATAGAATTTGAAACAGGAAACATTATTGACGAGTTGCATTTCTTTCCTTCAGAACTGGGATAGAGGTGGGGCCAATTGAGCTATATGTAATTTATATTTAAGTTTCAATATACTGTTTGTCACCAGTAGGTAACCATCATTATTTGAAGCTTTGTCTTATGATATTTGCACATCTTATAATATTTGTAAAATATTGAGTATTGAGCTCTGATTCATACTATCTACATCTTAAAATATATGCTTACAGTGTTGTTAAGATGCAATGTATAATGGTACATCAATAGTTTGATAGCATACACCTGCTGATATTATTAATTATTATATAGATATAAGAAATGAGTGTAATTGCTAGGCAGTGCCATCAAACATGACATTAGGAAAATACATTAGCATAATACAGAGTAGTAAATTAAAAGTAAATTTAAATAAAACTCAAATTTTATAACCTGCAAAAACCATCTATAATATATATACTAGGTAGTATGAATCAGAGCTGTAATGCTCAATAGGTTCTATGTTGATATTAATATAGTATAGTACGTAATATAGTACGTAAAACACTTTTTAGCATTAGCATTAGTAGAGACATATGATGCAAGAAAGCAAGCTTATGCAGCATCAGCCAAAAAAAAAAAACACACTTCCATTTAACCCCTCCGTTCATTCGAAATACCTGTCCAGCTGAGCCTTAAATTTATTTAGGCTATCAACTTCCACAACAAGGGATGGAAGTCTGTTCCACCAACCAACTACGTGCTGGCTAAAGGCAAATTTCCGCACAATTATCCTACATCTGTCTTTCCTCAATTTGAATTTATGCCCTCTCAGGTGATTATTCTGAGCAAGAGGAAGAATCCCATCAGCATTGAGCATGCTCAAACCATTCAAGGCTTTATACACCTCTATCAGATCACCTTGCCAGTGCCTAGTCTCCAGACACTGTAATTTGCAAAACTTAAGCCTTTCTTCGTAAGAGCAACCCTTTGTTCCATTCACTAATCTTGTTGCCCTCCTCTGTACTCGTTCCAGCAGCTCTACATCCTTCTTGAAATGAGGCCTCCAGACCCGTATACAGTACTCAAGGTGTGGCCTGACCATTGCCTTATACAAGGGAATAATCACCTCCTTATCCCTGCTAGAAAAAGTCCTGTATATCATAGAGAATACACCATGTGCTACTCTTGCAGCCCATCTGCACTACTCAGAGAACTTCATATCTGCCTGCACAACTACCCCAAGATCCTTTTCATTCTCTACCACTGTCAGTGTGCCTCCGTAGCCAGGTGGGAAGAAGCAGCAGCAGTGCGTAGCACACGCTTCTTGATTAGTCCGGGGTTCGAGCCAGTCACCACCAAATACGGAGGATGCGGAAAGATCAAGGGAATCACCACCACATATCCCAGAGCAATATGGCCTTAGTTGCTAATGCTCCTAAAAAAACAAATAACAACAACAACTATCGGTGTAGTACCACACAGTTGATATGTTGCTCTGGGGTTGCAGTTTCCCATATAGAGTACTTTACATTTGTCAATGTTCAACTTCATTTGCTACCTCTCAGCCCATCTGCTCAACCTTTCCAGATCCTGTTGCAGTAGCATAGCGCCAGTAGTGTCCCTAACAACCCTGCCAACCTTTGTATCGTCTGCAAACTTGGACATTAAGCTTGATATACAATCATCAATATTATTTATAAATACAGAAAACAATAATAGACCCAACACTGAACCCTGAGAGACTTCACTAATAACATTAGTCCACGATGAGCAGTGTTCATTGATTACCACTCTCTGTCTTCTCCCCCCAACCACCCCTTTATCCATAGCAGCAATTTGCCTCCAATGTCACACTGCTCCAATTTGTGTAGCAGTCTTCCATGTGCAACAGTATCAAAAGCCTTTCTAAGATCCAAGTATATAATATCAAAGTTATTCCTTGCATCCAGTTCTTTTGTGACTGCATCATAGTATCCAATCAAATTGGTCAGGCAAGACTTCCCCTTAACAAAACCATGCTGTGTCCGAGCTATAACTGAAGTCTTGTATAGATGATCCTGCAGTGCTCCTTTAACCAGTGCCTCCATTAATTTTCGTGGAACAGAAATTAAACTCACAGGTCTATAATTACTTGTGTCGCCCTTTGATCCTCCTTTGTGAATTGGGGTCACATTTGCACATCTTCAGTCTATGGGTACCTCCCCTGAGTCCAAGGAAGCTCTCATAATTATGGCTAAGGGTTTGCTTACTTCCTTTGTTGCCTCCTTTAATATAACTGGATAGATCCCATCCACCCCAGGTGTCTTTCTTGTGTTTATCTTCAACAATTTCTCCTCCCTTTACTCTCAGTTATTACAAGATTATCTAGCTTACTGCCAGAGTTGAATACACTTCTGGTGTTCCCCTCGCTGAATAACTCCTCATGTGTGAATGTCAATGCAAAATATTCATTTATTTTGTTAGCTGAGCAGGATCATGAACAGTTGAACCATCGATATCAAGTGGACTAATCTGATTCATCCCCTTCCTTCTAGAGTTTACATTAGTAAAGAACTCTTTGCTGTTTTTCTTTGCATCCCTTGCCAAAGATTTCTCGTAATCTGCCTTCACCTGCCTAACCTCCTTTGTAACTTGTTTACAGATTAACTTATATCTATCATAGGCTTCTGTGTCACGTGTTAATTTATATGTATCCCATACATTTTTCTTCTCTGCCATATGTGTCATTAGTTCATATGACATCCATTTAGGCCTAAACCTCGAACAATATTTCTTTGTTGGTATGTAAAGCCTAGTAGCTTCCAAGATAAGTTATTTGAATGCTTCCCATTTTGAATTTGCTGTTGGTAACATCATCAGTTGATCCTACTGTATAGAATTTAAATACTGTCTCAGACCATCGTAGTCGCCTTTACGAAAGCAATAACCATTCCCTTTACCCCTGATGGTAGTTTCCTCTTTGAGTAAATCCCACTTCAGCACACTGTGATCGCTGCCACCTAGTGGTTCCTTTATCTGCAGATTCTTAATGCATGAAGAATCGCTACTGATAATCAAGAGTATTACTCCCTCTAGTTGCCTCCCGAACATGATGATGTAGAAAACAATCATTTAATAGATCAACAAAAGCCTTGCTAGTGTGTGAGTGACCAGCCCACAAATTCCAGTAAATATCTGGGATATTAAAATCCCCCATTATAAGACTCTCTGATGTACTGGCTCACTCTATTTCCCTGTATAGTTTCTTGTTATACTCATCAGAGTCATTAGGCCTATAGCACACTCCTACTCCCAATGCTTATGTCACACCAAACTGACTCAACACTGCACTGTCCAGCGATGTCGACTGGCTTCACTTCCTTGGATTTTATGTCTTTCTTAACTAATAGCATAACCCCTCCTCACTTCCTATCCTGTCTATCCTTTCTGTAGACGTTGTCCCCAAACTCCAGTTCTGCATTCCTTATATCTGTGTGACACCACGTCTCTGATATCCCAACAATATCCGCCTTTGATGCTTTGAGCAATAGCTCAAATTCATCAAATTTATTTACCAAACTCTTAGCATTGGTGTACACGCAAGTATACATGCACCTGCTGCTATTCTTAGCTACCCTAACACAACCCATGTGTTTACTTGTACCGCAGTGACTCCCAGCAGTCTCTGATATATCCTGTATCTTGTTTTCCAGGCTTCTGCTCATTCCAATAGAAGCAGTGCAAGAATCACTTTCACCTCTGCCAGTGGCTACTGTTAATGTATTAGTTCTGTATGATACTCTCCAGAAATTAAAACGAAAAAATTGAAAACTTACATTAGATTCAAAACGATTTTAAAATCGTTTTTAATATTTTTGCTAGGTTATTTTTAATATTTTTAATTGCGTTAAATTGATTTTTAATTGTGTTAAATTGGTTTTTAATTATTTTTTACTCTAATGTAAGTTATTCGATTTTTTTCGTTTTAATTTCTGGAGAGTATCATACGGAAGTGTTTTACTTACTATATTGAGATAAACTCCTCTTATTATTTTACAAATAATATATATATATATATATATATGCAAGATTAAGTTTTTTTTTTATTTATTTATTATTATTATTTATTTTTTTTTTTTTTGTACTTCAGCCTCCAAAATTAGGATTATTATCTGAATCATCACATGTACAGCCAGACACAAATTCTAAAGCCATAACAGCACTTTCCTCACAAATGCCTGATGAAGAAATTCTTGAAATACCAGAATCCCACATTTCTGAAAATGACATTTCACCATCCCAGTCTTTTGTACTTGCTCCAACTCCAGCTCAACTTGGCCGTGCACCAGGACAGTTGAATCAACGAAGGCATTCAGAAAGTTCTCAAGGGGATTCTCCTGAATACGATGGCACACTGCCAAACGTTAATGGCACACCAAACAAAACAGTTTTACAAGACATATCTACAAGTCCGAAAAAGCCAATCTTGAAACGAAGTTTAGATGATGGCATGGACAAGTGAGTCTTGATTAATTTATTCTTCATATGAATAATAAAATAGAATGTTTTTATTTCAATGATTCTTGTTTTGTTGATACGTGAGTTACTCAGATACCAAATTACTATTTTAGATATCTCATGAATGTCATAGAATTTGATTGAAGTAAAACTTTTAAGTACATGACTCATGATTTCTCATTTAAGACCTGAGTAATCCCCTCCGCAACCCATATGCTCATTCTTTTATGAGCATGATGGTATGTTCATCCTTCCTTTAGAACTGGAATAGGGATAGGATTAATGCACTTATTTCTATCCATTAGCAACTCTTTACAGCAAATTCATATTTTGACTTCTTGCAGTCTAAGAGATGGCTAAAAATTAGCCTCAAGAGTAACTGTAGTTTTTCCTGGCAGTTAACTAAACACAATCAGATCTCAACTTACAGCATGTACAGCAGAGGTTATATTAGCATTAGTAGAGGCATTTGATGCAAGAAAGCAAGCTTATGCAGCATCAGCCAAATAAATAAATAAATAAAAAATAACCACTTTCACTTCACCCCTCTGTTCGTTCGAAATACCTGTCCAGCTGAGCCTTAAACTTATTTAGGCTATCAACTTCCACGACAAGGGATGGAAGTCTGTTCCAACCAACCAACCACCCGCTGGCTAAAGGCAAATTTCCTCACGTCTATTCTACATCCGTCTTTCCTCAATTTGAATTTATGCCCTCTCAGATGATTATTCTCAGCAAGAGGAAGAATTCCATCAGCATTGAGCATGCTCAAACCATTCAAAACTTTATACACCTCTATCAGATCACCTCGCTGGTGCCTAGTCTCCAGACACTGTAATTTGCAAAACTTAAGCCTTTCTTCGTAAGAGCACCCCTTTGTTCCGTTCACTAATCTTGTTGCCCTTCTCTGTACTCATTCCAGCATCTCTACATCCTTCTTGAAATGAGGCCTCCAGACCTGTATACAGTACTCTAGGTGTGGCCTGACCATTGCCTTATACAAGGGAATAATCACCTCCTTATCCCTGCTAGAAAAATTGCTATATATCATCGACAATACACCATGAGCTATTCTTGCAGCCCGTCTGCACTGCTCAGAAAACTTCATATCTGCCTGCACAACCACCCCCAGGTCCCTTTCATTCTCTACCACTGTCAGCGTAGTACCACAGAGTTGATACGTTGCTCTTGGGTTGCTGTTTCCCATATGTAGTATTTTACATTTGTCAATGTTAAACTTCATTTGACACCTCTCAGCCCATCTGCTCAACCTTTCCAGATCCTGTTGCAATAGCATTGTGTCAGTAGTGTCCTTGACAACCCTGACAACCTTCGTATCGTCTGCAAACTTGGACATTAAGCTTGATATGCCATCATCAATATCATTTATAAATACCGAAAACAATAATGGACCCAATACTCAACCCTGAGGGACTCCACTAATAACATTAGTCCACGATGAGCAGTGTCCATCGATTACCACTCACTGTCTTCTCCTCCTCAACCACCCCTTTATCCATAGCAGCAATTTGCCTCCAATGCCACACTGCTCCAATTTGTGCAGCAGTCTTCCATGTGCAACAGTATCAAAAGCCTTTCTAAGATCGAAGTATATAATATCAAAGTTATTCCCTGCATCCAGTTCTTTTGTGACTGCATCATAGTATCCAATCAAATTGGTCAGGCAAGACTTCCCCTTAACAAAACCATGCTGTGTTCGAGCTATAACTGAAGTCTTGTCTAGATGATCCTGCAGTGCTTCTTTAACCAGTGCCTCCATTAATTTTCTGGGAACAGAAGTTAAACTAACAGATCTATAATTACTTGTGTCGCCCTTTGATCCTTCTTTGTGAATTGGGGTCACATTTGCAAATCTCCAGTCCATGGGTACTTCCCCTGAGTACAAGGAAGCTCTCATAATTATGGCTAAGGGTTTGCTTACTTCCTTTGCTGCCTCCTTTAATATAACTGGATAGATCCCATCCACCCCAGGTGCCTTTCTTGTATTTATCTTCAACAATTTCTCCTCCACTTTACTCTCAGTTATTACAAGATTCTCTAGCTTACTGCCAGAGTTGAATACACCTCTGGCATTCGCTTCGCTGAACAACTCCTCATGTGTGAATGTCGATGCAAAATATTCATTTAGTTTGTTAGCTACCCGAGCAGGATCATCAACAGTTGACCTATCGATACAAGTGGACCAATCTGATCATTCCCTTCCTTCTAGAGTTTACATAAGTAAATAACTCTTTGCTGTTTTTCTTTGCATCCCTTGCCAAAGATTTCTCGTAATCTGCCTTCGCCTGCCTAACCTCCTTTGTAACTTGGTTACAGATCAACTTGTATCTATCATAGGCTTCTGTGTCACGTGTTAATTTGTATGTATCCCATGCATTTTTCTTCTCTGCCATATGTCTCATTAGTTCATCTGACATCCACTTAGGCAAATATACCATGATGCAAATATACAAAATATACCATGTTGTATATTTTGCCTAGGTTCATTATGAACTTCTCTTTGGTGCAATTCTCACTGTCTGAAATACAGCAGATGCTTTATTTTTTATAACAAGTTATGATTTTTAGGTCAACTATTCTGCAGTCTATGAACCTGCTCCAAAGCTTACCACTTTGTGAGAGAGAGAGAGAGATAATCTTTAATTTTTATCAATAATCTTTTTATTATCTATAAAAAAATTATCTATAAAAAAATTTCTATATCTATAAAAAAAAAATCAATAATTTTTTTGTCTATTGTAAAACTAAATATATTGCTTAATTAAGTAGATAAAAGGTTCCTAGTGAGTTCCATGTGTAACCTATATCCTTAAGTGTTTGTATTGAGTCTGTAGAAGTGTGTTATGTTCATGGACTAAGTTGCATGTGGTGCAGGCTAAAAAACCAGAATAACGCATGGGGAAACCCTACCCCCAACTGCTGAGATCAGCAACTACAGCCTCGATTAAAGAGGGCTTTAGAAATTTTTCTGGTTGTCAATTGTACTCAAACCCAGACCTCTCCAAAAGAGAGAGGTGGTGGGACTGCTATACCTTTATGGAGAACAGTCAGCAACATTATATGGGAACAGTGTTAACTAATGACATTTTCTTTTAGTATTAGTATTGGCAAAATGATGCAAGGAAACAAAGCGAAAAAAAAATCCTTTATTTATCCATTCCTTTGTCTGTGTCAATAATTTGTCTGTGTCAGTGAATATCTGAGTTGTAACTCAGATATCACTCCCACAACGCTAGATGGAAATTTATTCCAAGAGTCAATATCTATTGCCAGTTATTCATTCCATTATTATTCAATCCATTTAAAGCCTTAATCACTTCAATTACATTTCCTCGCAGGTGCTTAGTTTCTAACAGATTTTATTAACAAAAGACTAACTAGGGCTTACAATACTGGGATCTTGAATACCGGGATACCAGTCATTTTTTTCCGGTATTGATAACAAAAAATACCGGGTTTTCAGTATTAATTTTTAAAAAATAATTGTTTATAATTTAATCACATAAAGGTTATAAAATCACCTTTATGTGATTATGACGTCACTATCTCTACTAGCAAATGTTCAATAAATCATCGATAGGACACCATGCAACATTGCAACCTGTCCACAATTCTCGGACAACTTCATGTCTGACCGTATCGTAACTCCCAAATCCTGTTTCTCCACTAATGACTTTAGTTCAACTCCACCAAGTGTATTTTGGTGTTGCTGTTCCCCAGGTGTAAGACTTTGCATTTTGCTGAATTAAAGCATAGCTGTCACTTTTCTGACCATCCTGGAAGTCTATCTAGCTCACTCTGAAGAAGCTTGCTTGGCGGCGATCATTAACTACTCTATTGATCTTTACATCATCTGCAAGTTTAGACCTCATGCCTTCCATTCCTTCATAGATGTCATTTAAGATAATCAAAAACAACAGTGGTCCCAATACTGATCCTTGGAGAACCCCACTACTTACATTAACCCAATCTGAGGAATAACCATTTATCGCAACCCTCTGCCTGGTGCCCTCAAGCCATTGTGCTATCCACTAAGGATTTTCCCTATGATTCCAGCCTCCAACTTATAAAGTAACCACTCATGTGGGACTGAGTCAAATGCTTTTCTGAAATCCAAATAAACAATGTCGAAATTATTCCATAAATCCAGCTCACAAGTGACCTGTCAAAATGGCTAACCAGATTTGTTAAAACATTATTTTCCCTTTACAAAACCATGCTGTGTATCCTACAGAATTCCATTTCCATCTAAGTGATCCTGAATTCCACCCGTGATCATTGCCTCCTTGATTTTCCCTACTACTGAAGTTTTAGACTGGCCGGTCGGTAATTTCCCGTTACACTCCTAGGACTGCCTTTATGTTCCAATTTACACCAATCCAACAGAATCTCTCCTGTCCAGTAATGCTCTCATAACTAGCCTTAATGGTTCGTGCACTCACTTTCCGCCTCCTTTAAGATTATAGGTTATATGCCATCAACCACAGGAGCCTTACTCGCCTGTAGGCGTGAAAGTTCTCATTAAATAATCATTTGAAATTTCAACATCATTAATTACATTTTTTTCAACTTCACTTCCATAATATCTCATTGACACAAAGGGGTTTTTTTATGTAAATATCGATGCAAAGTAACTGTTGAGTTCATCTGCAACTTCAACTACATCCCACGTCCATTATATAAGGGGTCAATAATAAATCTGATTTGTCCTTCTGTTCTTTGCATTTATATATGTGAAGAATTCCTTAACTGCACTCTTTGCTCTTTTCTTTATTCTTTATCCCCACTCTTTGCTCTCTTCCAGACTCAGTAAAGATACTATAGTGAAAATTATACTTCGCAGAATAAAACATATTTCTCCTTCAGAAAATGATGAACATAATTCAACCATGGAAGACCAACGGGGAACAGAACATCAGTGTTCCACAAATTGTTTCCAAAATAAGAAATTTCCCAACTCCGATGAGATTTTAAAAGATGAACTTGAGTCGGAAATTAATGAAATACTTTTAACTATTTTTGCAAAAAAAGTTCAAAGCCTAGAAAATATGGACTGAGATTGTCTACAATTATCTCAGTACCAGAATAGAATCCGAAAGGGCGTTTTCTGCTGCTAATCAAATACTGTATGTACCAAAATTAGATCCATTTTAAACGATTATACTATTGATTGCTTATGTTTCTTAAGAGCTCGCTTTATTCGGACAGGTAGTGTGGATGCTTAAACATAACTAAACTTTGCAGTAACAATATGTATTTTTTTGTTTTTAGAATAACTGTATTTTAAATTTTTTTGCAGAATATTTAATATTGCAATAAAAGTTTATTTAAAACATGAATAATTCAAGTAATTACAGTACTTTTTTTTTTTCCTTATTTTATTGCACCTAATTGTCATCAAAATTTATTGAGAAAAACGTTTGTTTTTGGAATACCGGTATCCCAGTTTCATAAATTAAAAATACCGAAACACCTGTATTAAGATTTTGATCAGTATTGTAAACTCTACTAACAACTAATCCCCTTTGCATCTGTGACTGATCTTGTTGCTCTTCTCTGTACCCATTCCAACAGATCTATATCTTTCCTAATATGAGGCTTTCAGATCTATATGCAGTACTCATGGTGTACCCTAACTATTGCCTTATATAGTAGGATAACCACCACCTCCTTGGTGATTATCTCCAACCTGCTGGCAAAATTCCTGTATATGTCACTCATAGATCCCCATGAACATCCTAGCAGCCTTTCTGCATTACTTAGAGAACTTCACCTGCTGTACAATTAACCTTGGTCGTTTTTCCTTGATTAATATCATTAACTGCACTGCCACCTTTGTGTCAGCTTAGGAATCACACTTGAAATACCTACATTAGTATCATTAATAAATATTAAAAACACTAAGGAACAACATACAAATGTCCACTGTAATACTGAACCCTGTTGGATTCCATTCATAACATTGGTCCATGAAGATTAGTGGCTATTTTTTATCTATGCTGTGTCTCCTTTTGTGCACCCTGTTAATACACCTATGACTTGATTATCCCTTTTCCATAGTAGTAAATATACACTGATTGATCACTGAATTATGACCACTTACCTAATACTTTGTAGGTCCTCCTTTTGCCCTCAGTACAGCAGCTATCCAATGTGGCATTGATTCAACAAGATGTAGTAGTAGTAGTAGTAGTAGTAGTGGCATGTGATGCAAGAAAGCAAGTGTATGAGCTTATGCAGCATCAGCCAAAAAAAAAAAAATCACACCATTCCCTCCAAATGCCTGTCCAGTTCCTCCTTAAATTTATTTAACCTGTCAACTTCCACAACAACAGATGGAAGTTTGTTCCAGCAATTAACCACCCGCTGGCTAAAGGCAAATTTCTGCACATCTATTCTACATCTGTCCTTTCTTAATTTGAATTTGTGCCCCCTTAGGTTCGTAATCTGAACAAGTGAAGGATCCCATCAGAATTCAGCGTGCTCAACCTATTCAAGGCCTGAATGTTGGAAGCATTCAGGAGGTATGGCCAGCCAAGCTGTGTGTAATGCGGTCAGCAATGCTGATATGGAGGTGATTGGTGTACCAAGACTCCTGATATGCCTTTCCTTAGTGTCCCACAAATGCTCTATGGGATTGATATCGGGGAGTTCACGGGCCAATCGATATGCTGGAAGTCAGAACTGTGTTCCTCAAACCATTTCTGCATAACAAGTGCCCAATGGTTCGGCACATTATCGTCTTGGAAGACACCATCGCTATTCAGGAAAAAGTGTAACATAGCGTGGTGTACACAGTCGGCAAGCAGTTGATGATAGCAGAGACCACTGATACATTGTTCCACATGCACCAGGGATCCAAGTTCCTTCCAGTGAAACATACCCCACACCCTACAACTGCCTCCACCAGCCTGCACTTTTGATACTATGCATGATGGATGAAGAGCCTCATGTTGTTGACACCAAATCTTTACACGACCATCCACGGTGTGGAGTAAATAACATGACTCATCCGACCAGCACACCTTCTTCCGGCACCTCTGTAGCCAGGTGGGCAGGAGCGGCAGTGCGTAGCACATGCTTCTTGATTAGACCGGGGTTCGAACCCGTGACCACCAAATGCGGAAAGGTCAGGGAATGCCACCGCATATCCCTGGAGCAATATGGCCTTAGTTGCTAATGCTCCTAAAAACCAAAATAACAACACCTTCTTCCAGTCTACTATCATCCAACTTGCATGCTCTTTGCACCAGGCGAGTCTTTTACGCCGATGAACCTTGGTTAGGAGAGAATGCTGTAGAGATCATCTGCTGGTATAGCCCATACGTGCAATGCATGGTGATGCCAGATATTGTTCCTGGTTGGCTCATGTTGTATTAGGTAGTCAAATCTCCAACAATGCTGCACTTGTTCACCTGTATGAGTCGTCGGACCCTGTGCTCACCTCTAAAATCAACCTTTTGCTGACCTTTGCAGTTTTGCCATTGGGTCGTTTGACCATTTTGATGCCAGTCCTGGTACACTTTAATTACTGCAGCTCTCGAGCACCCCACCAGTTCAGCCGTTTGGGAAATCGAGGCACCAGCTCGTCAAGCACCCACAATCTGTCCTTTATCAAAGTCTGATAAATCCTTCCTTTCACCCATCATGCTCGGAATTTTATTACCTACTGAACCACTGACAGCTTATCTATGCTACGTAGGTCGACTAACTGCACACTCTCGTATCTCACGTGGTCAACAGGTCACATTCAGTTTTAATGGGGAGGTCATAATTTAGTGATCACTCAGTGTATATAATATATATGCTGTTATATTATATATATTTGCAGTATATGTTATACTGTTCATATAGAATGATGTTATACTGTTCATATAGAATCCAAATAAATGATGTCAGAATTCTGTGCGACTAGTTCCTTTGTGACAATCTCATAACAGATAATCAGATTGATCAGACAAGGTCTTTCCTTTAACAAATACATGCCATGGCTGTCTTATAACTCTGTACCTATAAAGATGGTCCTGCATTACTTTAATTATTGTCTCCATTATTTTTCCTGGCACAAAACTCACATTTACAGGTCACATTTACATCAAAAAGGGAACCCTAAACTACATTATACATACAACAAATTCCTACTGTCTTTTTAAGGCTAAACTTGGTGAGGTGCAATTCTGCTCCTATGCACCAAGCTAACCTAAAAATAAAATGAAATAAACTTTGTGCTGCTGGAGGTAAGTGTTGTTTTGTTTTGTCTTCTTTATTTTGTGTCATTTTATTTTTAGGTTGGCTTGGTATATTAGGAACAAAATGTCACCTTATTAAGTTTAAAAGTTTAGCCTTAAAAAGATAGCAGGAATTTTCTGTATTATTTTAAAAGATTTATTGCCTGAGCAATTTTTATTTTTTCTAATGCTTCTACTGATGGTATAACTAATTTGTAACATGAATTCTCTTTTTTCGTAAGTTTTAGTAATATTACCATTAGATATTACTTATAGTAAAGTATAGTGAGGTCTGCAATTACCTATTTTACCATCTGAATCACCCTCCTGAATAGGTGGGGGGGGGGACATTTGCCCATATCCAAACAACATTTGATTACCTCTTTTTCTACTTTTCGTAATATAACTGATTGCATAGATTTCATCAGCCCTGGGTGCTTTGTTCACTTTTAGCTGCAGTAATTTCTCATTCAGCTTTTTTTCAATTATCATAAAATAATTAACTACCAATCAGTACTAGATAGGCATCTACTCTCTCTCTATATATATATCTAAAAACTGCTTTTTATGTGAATGTACAAGGGGTGATCATTTAATTTGCAAACTGGTTCAAGATCTTATCTTAATTGTCATCTGAATCTTCTGTGGATTTCTCTTTCTCGAAATACTGTCCCTTCAACTTTACACACTTTCACCACCATCGTACCCACCCATTAACTGCTTCTTGCAAGCCATTTTTCGAAAGCTGCAAAGTGCTTCCATTGTGGCTTTGTGAGCATCATTACTTCGGATGCAAAATGCTTGCCTTTCAAATCAGACATGAAAACAGAAAGAAATCACACGGGACTAAGTTCGGTAAATAAGGGGGATATGGCAGAACCTCAGCACCTATGGCAGTGATTACTGCCTGCACAATATTAGCCATATGGGGCCTGGCATTGTCTTGATGGAGAAACCACTTCACACCAGAAAGCTCAGTCATACTGGAATATGGCTGTCCTACCAAGACACTCATTACCATACACTTCATTCACCTCTTTAACTGTTTCTGATGCATTTAAGCCCCCACTGAGATAATAACGAATCACTGTCACTGTTCAGTTGGTATGTCCAATATGATACTTGCTTCAAAACGATCATCAATAACATGCAACTAAAAAAACTCTCTTCACACAACACTAGCTTTACAAATACTGGCATGCACACACAGAGTCCACTCAGTAGCAATCAAGGAGAGCACCTCTAGCGGAAGTTATGGAAAGTTTGCATGGTAAACATAAAATCTTGCACCAGTCAAAATATTTATTCACTTCATTTATTTATTTAGCAACCTGTGCAAGATCATCAATAGTTATGCCATTCATATCAGCTGGACCAATGTGATTCATCCATAAAATCCTTTTTTTCCTAATTGCATGGAATGCCAAGGCTGACCATACTATCTTTTTTGTTGTTACTGTTACTGCTGTTTTTGATTCTGCCTAGAATCAAAAACAGCTGTAACAACAAAAATTAAAATTTTAGAAGACTAAAAGTTTTGCATATCTGTTTCATTATTTTTATTGAGGTTTTAAAAATTTTATTGCCCAAGAAATTTCTATTTTTGTGTGAAAACATCTTTGGTGGCACCCGCTAAATTTTGGGCTGAAGTAAAACCAGTTTGTCACAGAAATGACAAAAATTATGCCACTTCCTAAATGACACTAATGCAGTCACTAACATCTATTTGGTAGAGTAAGTAGCGGGCATGAGCATAAAACGTTACATCATTCATAACTTCAGTTCTAGCTGTTTGATTTTAAAACAGCATTAAAAATGTTCTGATTTTCGTTAAAGATGTTTTCACACAAAACATCTTTCATGAGTACAGGGTACATACATACTTTTTTTCTAATGCTTCTACTCAGGGTCTATGTGTAACATCATTTCATCAGTTGGAATTCCACAAGATAGTATCCATGGAAATCCCACTTTTTTTTTCTTATGCAGACATCCTAGTTGTCACCTTACAGGTCCCTCATTAATGGTTTTTGTGCCATTAAACTCAAACCAACCTCATGAGTGGGCTGTCAGCTTGATTTATTCATTGCTTGGTTCAGGCTCAGAAAGATGTCTCTGTTTTGGTGTTTTCATTATTTCTATTAAATCAAATTATTTCATTTTTATTTGGCACTTACCCCACTCAGCCTGCATTACACATTTTTTGAGGAAGAAAAATTCAATTTTCCCCCTGTTTACAAATTTGCAGCTTTTTGAAAGCCTCCTGAAAAGCAGGAAGAGAACTTTTGAGCAGGAGAAATAAATTAGTGAAAAATTTTTCTTTGAATCCACCTTAAAAACTTCTAAAAATTTCAGATATGGAAATCAGTCAGTGCGGCCATATAGGTTACCAAGATTTAAAAAAAATTAATGAGAATTATTCATAAACATTGCACCAAAAGCATTTAGATTTTGGGCAGAAATTACACCGTCTGCCTACTTGCATTACAAAGAAAAAACAAAATGACGTTATTGTTAATCCTGAGCAGCAAGTGCTACTTGGTCATGAAGTAAAAATAAGCAAACTCTAATTTGTTCTCACTGTCATTTTGTACATAAGAGGTATGAAATAAATATGAGAAATTAAATATACTGAGCACAACAAACATTAACACAATACTGTTTAAAAGTGAGTAGCCTACTTTGTGCAGTGGTGACTGGTAACCTAAAGGTTCCCAAGGTAAAACACTGTTTAGAATAGTTGATGTACTCAAGTACAAGTTGAAGATGTATTTATTAATGGTAAGATTGGCAGCGGCAGTAATCCTTTTTTATCTGATTAATTACAGTATTCACAAATGTTTTTTGGAAAATAACTTGAGTTCCCCCTTCCCTCTACTCTCCAAGTATGTTGTGAGGACACCATTATGATCATAACTAAGAAAATATAATTTAAATTTGGTCTTCACACCACCTGGAACTGTACATGATATTACTGCCATGGAGAAGAATTTTCCATTGGCTTCATATAAAGATTTTAATTTACCCATCAATACCTATTAGCATAACAAGAGGATGCGATGTGCAGGTATGGCAGGCATCATGTAATATGAATGCCTGAGGATAATTCTTTCAAATTCAAAATAGGAATTAGGCATTACAATTTTTGCAGTAGTTCATTGAACTTTGAATATTTTTGAAGAGGAATGAATATTTTTGGGTAGCAGTAGGAATGAATTTTCTTCTTTCTAAATCACTTTGATTTCTGCATTTCTTGGTGTTCAGAACTGAACACCAAGAAATGCAGAAATAATTTAATTTTCAGTTACAGTTCTTAAAAAGTAATACTTCTGATTTGCTTAAGTTTGTTTAAATTTTCACTTTTGTTAAGGGTTCAATATTTGGGACACCCAGTATTTTGCTTATGTCAAATTTTTCATGCAAAATGATCAAGACAGTTAGGCTCAGAAATTGTACATTTTCTAACATGTGTCGATAGTATCATTCTTCTTTCATGATTTGATTTTCTTGATCAAATATCTTTCTGAATTGATTTTCTTTTTTGAATTAGCTGAAACTTTTACTTGAAAATATGACAGATCAATATTCTGATTTATAATTCATGATTAAAATTTTTTCTAATATGGGAGATGAAAAACATGATGCAGTAAAGCATGCCTTCATCTGCATTACTGCATACTAGTTTGCTACTTTGGATGAATTAATAAACTTATATATAAATTTAGTATATACGTCGATAACCTTGATATAACCTTACATATAAATTTAGTATACCTCGATAACCTTGATATAACCTTACATATAAATTTAGTATACCTTGATAGCCTTGCATAACAAATTCTGACTTGAAATCTCCATCAAAGGCTTAATAGAACTAAATAAATTTGCATGAAAGACTATAAGTATGTAAGTGCAGTCAATCAACTTAATTTATTTTGTTTTATTCAGCTGTTGACAAAGGTAGAAATCATAATGTAAGACTGTTCTCACTCTAAATTTTTGTATAAATTAGTTGTCCACATTAATAAATTCCTAATTTATATGCAGTAGTTTATCTGTAGTTTATCCTAATAGTTTATCCTAATAGTTTATCCATAGTTTTTTGTATCATCTTACAGTATTTTTTTTGATAAAAAAAATTTGATCAAAGTTTCAGTACCATTAAATCTTATATTTATAGTCTCATATACAACAATAACTATTTGCCGTAACAAGAGTTTGGAAGTATTATGCACTAGTCCTCCTCTCCAACTTATCATGTCCAGAAATACCTTAATAGTTTCTCTACACTGGTATGCTTTACTCCATATTAGGAGTAGAGCATAACAGTGTAGTACTTAGTGTCTTTATTATAATAAAACATATTTCAACTGGCTAATATTTAATTTAATGGTAAGAGATATTCTAACTTCATAGGTTTAATATTGGATTAATATCTGAATATTCTATTTTTTTTAATTGGAAAATTTCCAAATTTTTATTAAAGTAAATAAAAATTATTACTTTAACACATTAGATAAAAAAAGATGGATGCTATGGTTATAATGATATTATTTATATGATATTATTTAGGGTACTAGAAGAAGTAGACTTTGAAGCACGCTTTGCTGAACTTCCTGAATTTAATCCTGAAGAGTCACCATCAGCAGCTGCTTCTTTGCCCAATTCTCCTCGAGCATTTGTTCAGAGCTACCGCAAAAAGCGCAGACTTTCAAGTAAGCTCTGCATATCATTAGCATATAATTTAGTGATGTGATTTCATAAAGCAACAAACAGAAATTATGTTTATTATGGTCATCAAGGAATGATGCAAAAGTTTTGAATGCCTATATTTTTTGATATCTTGGGTTTGCATCAATGAATTTGGTGTTACTAAACATGTAAGATATAGGAGGTTTTTTACTTCTTGGAGATGCATCCTAATGGAAAAATTCTGTACACAAGATGGGGTATACTATAGAGCAGTATGTATTTTGTGTGAAACGGTTTCATCAGACTGGAAGTTTTTTGCAGTGCAGCGTGGATTTAAAGTGAGGTTTGGTTGCAGAAAAGGTCCATTGTTGAACATTTCATTAGCAGTTTAGAGATTAGAAAATAAGTTGAACAGTCTGTTTTTGTGATAGACTAAAAAAATGCTTTGTTGTTAGAAAAAAATATGAGGATACCTGAAAATAGTGAACATGTACAGGAAGTGATTATTCATAGTTCAAGGAAGTCTGTGAAGTAATTGTTGCAACAGTCTTGATAGGAATATCACTAATCTATAAAATGTAAGACTTTTCTCTTTCTAAACTCTCATGTATTGCATTTTAATGACATTCATCAATGCCAGCACAATACATAAAAAAATATTGGTTTTCAAAACTGTTGTCTTTTCTTGATGACCCTATATTAGAAATGATTAAAAAAGGATACAAGGACTGTATTTTGAAAATTATCATATTATACATGTGAAATTATGTATATAAACTTCTTTGTAGTCGATTTGATGGTTGAGATGGTTGTTAAAGCATGAAATCAGATTATTTATACTAGTGTTGTTTAAGAGATCCAAATAAGTGTAAATCACTTGGTATAAGATTATGACTGTACGTGATGGTTGGATGTTATTGTTTGTTATTTGGGTTTTAAGAGCATTAGCAACTAAGGCCATATTTCTCCGGGATATGCCGTGGTCATTTCCTGACCTTTCCGCATCCTCTGTATTTGGTGGTGACGGGCTCGAACCCCGGTCTAATCAAGAAGCATGTGCTACGCACTGCTGCTCCTTCCCACCTGGCTACGGAGGCGCCATGACGGTTGGAGGGTTGGGGGATTCAAGAACATCTCATCCACACAAAAACAGTTGGTCCTCTGTTTACAACATTTTGCTACAGTGATATAACTATTTTATAGCAGTTGTCATATGGATAATGAAATACGCTAACTGCATTTTATGAACATAATTTAGACAATTCAGTTAATTAACACCCACATTATAGTACCCCCAACATTTCAAAACACTGTGGTTCTCTCTGTGGATAATTAGTTTAAAAAAAACTGTTTAGATATCTACCTGTCTTCATAAAAACTCTGACACATTATCCATTTTAAATTATCACTCCATCTCCTTATCAGTAAAGTTTGAAAGCATGATCCTCAGAGCAATTAGTTTTCACACCTGACAGTCTTGAACAAGAACTGAATAATATCACATACACACTGAACCATAAACAATATCCTACAAATGTAATGAGAAAACCTATTAAGAGAGCCATTGGCAATTTTACATCTAACTCCTCCCCAAGGACACAGCAGGAATCCCTCAGAAACTGTTAACAGATTGGCAAATAAGCATAATATTGACATTCTTTTAAACAGGAACAGAAACTGAAAACAAATACTTAAGTCTCCCTTCCAATAGGCAAGAGATGTGGTTTATACACAGTTAGGACAAATGTTGAAATCTCCAAATTCGAATCAATAAAGATAATCAATATAAATAATACAGAAACATCACCCAAAATAATGTTACACGTCATTCCATCTCTGAGGAACATGTTTTGTTCATCATCTCAAACCCAATTCTGAATGTTGCACGCCAGCAAATGAGGAAGGACTTTCTTGAAGTGGTCCATATCCAAAATAATTATCAAATCACAGTAAACAGAAACATCAGTAGGGGCACCCCCACCTTCCTGGATCTCTCTACGATAGCAACCATGATGGATGCGGCAATAAACACCAAGCCACCTGACAAAAACCACAGGTTAGCTCTCCACATCACAGTATTTCAAAAACTATCGGATTACCAGTACAACACAGAAAATGGTTTTGTGTGACAGCTGGAGTGGAAAACAGTCTGAAACCATAACATACAGGTAGAAAGGGGAATGAGTCAGATGATCTGCCTCCTCATCCTCTCTACTGATCAATATGGCTTACATTCAAAGAGTAGTAGTAGTAGTAATAGTGACATGTGATGCAAGAAAGCAAGCATATGAGCTTATGCAGCATCAGCCAAAAAAAAAAAAATTCCTACCACCATTCCCTCTAAATGCTTGTCCAGTTCCTCCTTAAATTTATTTAACATATCAACTTCCACAACGACAGATGGAAATTTGTTCCAGCAGTTAACCACTTGTTGGCTAAAGGCAAATTTCCGCACATCTATTCTACATCTCTCTTTCCTCAATTTGAATTTAGGCCCCCTTAGGTTCGTAATCTGAACAAGTGGAAGATTCCCATCAGAATTCAGTGCCTCCGTAGCCAGGTGGGAAGGAGCAGCAGTGCGTAGCACATGCTTCTTGATTAGACATGGGTTCGACCCCGTCACCACCAAATACAAAGGATGTGGAAAGGTCAGGGAATGACCACCCCATATCCCAGAGCAATATGGCCTTAGTTGCCAATGCTCCTAAAAACCAAAAAAACAAACCCATCAGAATTCAGCATTCTCAACCCATTCAAGGCCTTATATCAGATCACCTCGCAGGTGCCTCCAGCCGCTGCAATTTGCAGAACTTAAGCCTCTCTTGGTAAGAGGATCCCTTCATTCCCCTCACCAATCTTGTTGCCCTTCTCTGTACACACTCAAACAAATCTACATCCTTCCTAAAATGAGGCCTCCAGACCTGTATGCAGTACTCAAGGTGTGGCCTTACCTTTGCCTTCTACAGAGGGACAATCACCTCCTTTTTCCTGCTAGCAAAATTCCTGTATATTATTGACAAAACCACATGACCTGCCTTGGCAGCCTGTCTGCATTGCTCAGAAAACTTCTGACTGCACAATTACTCCCAGGTCTTTTTAATTTTCTACCACTTTAAGTGTAGTACCACACAGTTGGTACGTTCTTCTGGGGTCACTTCTACCCATATGCAGTACTTTGCATTTGTCAAGGTTAAACTTCAGTTGCCACTTCTCAGCCCATCTTCCCAAATTTTCTAGATCCTGTTGCAGTAGCACACTGCCATTACTGTCATTAACAATCCTGCCAACCTTTGTATCATCTGCAAACTTCGACACTAAGCTTGATATACCTTCATCAATATCATTGATAAATATACAAAACAACAGTGGACCCAACACCGAACCCTGTGGGACTTCACTAATAACATTAGTCCACGATGAGCAGCACCCATTGATTACCACCCCCGTCTTCTCCCACTCAACCATCCTTTTATCCATTGTAGCAACTTACCCGTAATACCATTCTGCTCCAATTTGTACAATAGTCTTCTATGCCCAATAGTATGAATAGATAGCTTTCCTGAAATCCAAGTATATGATATCAAAATTATTTTTTGCATCCGGTTCCTTTGTAACCACATCATAATATCCAATCAAATTTGTCAGACAAGACTTTCCCTTAACAAACCCATGTTGTGTCTGAATTATTGCTGCAGTCTTGTCTAGATGATCCTGCAGTGCATCTTTAACCAGTGACTCTATTATTTTACCTGGAACAGAAGTTAAACTAACTAGTCTGTAATTACTCGTGTCACCCTTCAATTCCCCTTTGTGAATTGGGGATACATTTGCACATCTCCAGTCTGTGGGGACCTCCCCTGAGTCCCAGGACGCTCTCATAATTATGGGTTTGCTTACTTCCTTTGATGCCCTCCTTTAATCAATTTCTCCTCCACTTTGCTCTCAGTTATTACAAAATCATTAAGCACCCTTCTACAATTTGATAACCTTCTGGCATTTTCAAAACTTAATAACTCCTCGTGTGTGAATGTAGATGCAAAATACTCATTCAGTTTGTTTGCTATCTGAGCAGGATCATCAACAGTCGAACCATCAATATCAAGTGGACCAATCAGACTCATCCCCTTCCTTTTAGAGTTTATATAAGTAAAGAAATCCAAAGAGGAACCAGTTGACCTTCTCTTTGTCTAAGAACTATTTCCTTGCCTCCTCATTCTCTTTAGCTTCTTTGTGCCTTTTATTTTTTTTTAAACTATTTATCCAAGAAGAAGGAACCATAGCACTCCAGAACATTGGGAGTATTGTAATATACGGTTATTAATTAATTAAATTGTCCAAATTATGTTCACAAAATGCAGTGTAATATGTTTCATTATTAAATTAGCCATTCTTGTGTTTAATACCATCCTTCAACTCTCTTAATCTGAATAGTTTTTTCACACGTCACAGATTTTCACTATAATGTCTTTATAAAAATTGAAGGGTGTGCTAGAATTGTTTCTGTCTGCACAATGAGAAAGAGTGCATAAGTTTGCTGTGCCATTACTCAGTGCCCCATGCAGATTACTTGTTTGTCAATTCTCTATCAGTTTGTTGCACATTATAATAGTAACAGTATAAAAATTGTACATTGTTTCTAGACCCACATCTAGAAAAACAGCCAGCAATACAGCTGATATGGAGAAATCAGAAGTACTAAAACAGTTCATGTCGGTAAATATGTGATGGAAACAGGTTAAGCATTTAACATACTGTGAACTATTATTATTATTATTTCTTCTGATGGGGTTGGTTTTTCCCCCATACCACAATGAGTACTGATACAAAGTTCATGGGATGGTTGTTATGTCCAGCTATTATTGTTTTTGGTTGAGGAGCTCTCTAACTGTCCTACAGGTATTCAGGATTGTAACTTTTTGGAGTTCCCTGTAGGTGTTCTCTGAGAGGCCTATTGCTGCTATGTTCTTATGTAGGCTCTTTGTCAATGTGCCAGTGATTGCCATAGTGATCAGGATGATCATTACTTGTTCCACATACTGCATCTCTTTGACCTCCTGTCTTGGGTTTGTGTACTTCCTTATCTTTTCTTTGTAGGTTTTCTGGAGGTTGCTGGTGTTGGGCACTGCTATATTGATCAGATAAATAGCCTTTTCCTTCTGGTTGACAAGGGTTGCGTGTGGTCTTTTGTGCAGGATCGTCTTGTCCATTATTATGGCATGGTCTAGTACAGCTTGTGGGCTTTAATATTATTATTATTATTATTATTATTATGTTGCTTTTATATTATTTCTCTGATTAGGGGTTCCACCTCGTGATGGGCACTGCCACCAAGTACACAAGATGGTTGTCTGGTGTTACTGTTGGTCGAGGAACTCTCTGACTATCCTACAGGTGTTCAGGATTGCAACTTTCTGGAGTTCTTTGTAGACATCTGCTGAGAGACCTGTTGCTGCTAGGCTGTTATGTAGGGTCTTTGGCACCATGCCAATGGTTGACACAATGGTCGGGATGGTTATTACTTCTTGCATATGCCACATCTCTTTGATCTCCTGTCTTAGATTTTTAGATTCGTGTACTTCTTGATTTTTTCCTCTTGGGTTTTCTGGAGGTTGCTAGTGTTGGGTACTGCTATGTCAATCAGATAGGTAGCCTTTTCTTCTTGTCCACAAGGGTTATGTCCAGTCTGTTGTGCAGGATTGTCTTATCTGTTATTATGGTGGGGTCTCTAGTACTGCCTGGGGTTCGTACTTGTAGTACAGTACACTTTCTTTCATCAACTGGTAGTTCCTCACTAGCTTCTGATGTATTATTCTGGCTACCTGGTCGTGTCTACGAGTATATTCAGTCTGGGTGATCATCTTGCATCCCGTGGTGATGTGTTGGATTGTTTCTGAAGCCAGGTAGTATCATCAACTTGTGTCATCTGACACTCCAGGCTCCTTGGCAGTGTATTTTCTATAGTTTTTGGTGTTGATTAACTGGTCTTGGATGACAAGCATGAATCCTTCAGTCTTGGGGAAGAGTGTCCCGCTTGTGAGCCATGCATTGGAAGCCATTTTATCTGTGTGATCTTGATGGAGGTCATTGTAGTGTCTGAGTGTGTTTTTTGCCCACTTTTCCATCTTCATTTGTGCCGTCTGGGCAGGTGGGGACTCCTCGTTTTCCGTTGTTGTTATTATTATTATTATCATCTTTAATGAGCTACCCTGGGAAAAAACATTGGCACAACATGTTCATTTAACCTGAAGTTTTTTACAGAAATTGTATTTATATTTTGTATTTACATGATCTACAACAGGATGTGCTTTGACTGCACTTGGTATATACAGGGTGTTTCATAACATGTTGGCCATTCTTTCAGAATCAACTCAGGAACTGAAAACTGGAAAAGTTCATATAACATATGACCCATTTTGAACAGTTATGGAGCTATGGCTGTTTGAATTTTAAAAAATGGCTATGGAGTTTTCAATGGTAAAAAATAAAATCATAATTAAGAACAAACAAACTTGTACCTGTTACAATTAAAGATTTTACTGGGTATAATGGCCATTTGCCATTATTACTACTACTACTATTCTTATTTATTATTTTATTATTTTTTACCATTTGAAACTCCATTGCCACTTTTTAAAATTCAAACAGCTATACTGTCACAACCATTCAGAATCAGACAAATATTATTATTATAAAAAAAATACTTTTTCTCCTTTATGTGGTTGTGCCCCCCCCCCCCCACGACATGTACTGGTACCAAGTGCATGGGGTGGTTGGTTGTATCCGGTTGCTATTATTATTGTTATTATTACTGCTGTTCAAAGAACTCTGTCTATCATCCTAATCAAATTAATTGTTTTGGATAATTCTTTGCAACAGAAAAATTGGTTTATTATTTTCCATTCAAAACAAATCTAATAAAAGCAAAGAGTTGTTCTTTACTACTGATATCAGTTATTTCATATTGGATGAAATTGGATTAATGTGTCTACTAATTGTATTATTAAAAAGAGGAATTTAATTCTTCTTCATTCTCCCATATGGATTATACCACTTATTACTTAATAGAGACTATTTTACTGATTATTAGAAATGTTTGCAACAAAGCAATTAGGAAATGCTGCACAACTGGTAAAATGCACTCATCCCTATTATTTAGTGGTCTGCTCCTAGCACATTATATACCTTCCATTTTTAAACATACCTTTTCATACCAGTTTTGATAGTGCTTTCATAAAAGATTTTCCCTCTTCCACTGTTTTGCATTCCTCTCACTGCAACATTTTATTGCCTTTGGGTTTCATTTCATCCCATTTTTTTATTTGACAATTATTTCAGTATTGAATCCATTTCCCTCTTTTATATTAAAAATATGATCACTCCTTTCTCATACCTTTGATCCACAGTCCACCTAATAGTGTCTGTTCTAGTCAGAATACAACTTTACAATTATGCAATTTTAATTTTACTTTTGCATTTGTATCTATTAAGCTTTGTCCATTGTTTTATCTTCTCTATTTTTAATCGTGTATAGTTTTAATTTTTTTTAGCAAAATATCCAAATTTTTTCTTCTATTGCTGTATTACTTTCTTTTGTTTAAACTTCTTTTGAGTAATGAAATGTTTTATATCATAGCTGCACAAGAACAGGAAGAAGCTGAGTTAAAGTCTCCATGCTGCAAGCAGAAAGGGTATTCTAGCAGCTCTGAAGCTGGAACACCAAAGACTCCAAAGAGTGCTAAATTTGAAGGAAATAAATTTTTTGGCCCAAGTTTTAGTCTTGAAGGTAAGGCTTAGCCTTTTATTAAAAAGCTGATATGTGTATGCTGAAAAAATTATGAGTAATTTGATGATTATAATTTTGGTAGTGATAGTTGTCTTCAAAATGTTGGGGGGGGGGAATTAAGCACTGAAAAATAAGTAATTGTTAGAAGGTACTGTGGTAGTGACTGAGCTGGTGCCAATTTTGAATGCTGCTAAGTAGACAAAGATTACATAAAAAATATTGACCTTTGTTATGTTTTTGGTTTATATTATTAGCGTAGTTATTATTTTTGTTTATCTGATCAAGTAGGTGAAATTGTTCCATACTTGGCCTCAGAAAATGCTCAAGAAAAACAAGTGTCAGTGTAAGAAGGAATTCTTCCACCATTGTTTATTGCATCAGTATAAGAACAAAACATACATTATTTAATATTCTTTTATGTAATTCTCTAGAAGTATAATTAGTTAGAAGTATCTTCACTTCTTTGTAAGCTATAACTTTACTAGAATACCAGTGGACACTTCTTGTTGCACTGATCTACAATTCACTCTTGTTTGTGCATGGCTTTCAGCATTACATTGACATCTAATTTGATTTTGCTCACCAGTGTGTTAGCCCATCTATTTGCAAATCTTTCTCTATCGAGCTCATGTCATTTATCTGTTTCTTCCTCTCTTTCAATCCTTTGCCAGTTTGCTTTACTTTCAACTTCTTTTTTCAGCTGCTTTTTCATCACTCTGCCAAGCTCTATATCACCTATTTTGTTCTTGAGCTTGTCAGCAACATGTTTGAGAAGCAGTTTCTCCTGGCATGTTCTATTTTCTAAAAATTAAAAATAAAATAATGGAAATTTTTAAAATCTAAAATTGGTTGGGAAAAAAAATAACAGAAATTTTGAAAATCAGCCAGAAAATTTTTTGAAAAATTTTACTGCTAAATAAAACCTATTGCAAAAGGAATCAGGTTAAAAGTACCCATGGTGAATATTTAGCCAACACTGTTTCAGAGAAGTAAAGATACTATGGAAATAATTACAAAAACCTTTCCCTCCGCTCTCTTCGCTGCCAGCTAATGTGTTCTCAGTGGGACAGTCTCAGATAAAACTGCAGTTGATAATTTTTTGTGTGTATGACTAATTGTCCTTTAAAAAAAATTACAATTATTGCACAAAAATTATTTGTTCCTGGAAACTACTATATAAAGTTGTCCACGAGCAAAAACACCAACTAAGATTTGTTGATTGTGATAACAAAAGCTAAGATATTGTCTTTTCTTCAAACTGAATGGCAAATTAGTTTCACTGAGAGCTAAATCAATTCTTAGGCTTTGAAAATCGATCAGAAAATTTTTTTGGATTTTTTTTTTTTTTTTTTTTTCAATTTACTGCTAAATAAAACATATTGCAAGAGGAATCGGGTGAAAAACTTGTTTAGTCTTGGAGTTATTCAAGCTCTGAGAACAAGAGTAGCCTGTGCGGACGTAGCATATATTCTGCTCCTGGAACAGAGAAGTTTTTTCTGATTTATTTTCTATTTTATTAGATTAAATTTGCATATTAACTTATTTTCTAGAGTACCTATATATTCCTAGTTACAATACTTAGTTTAAAGTTTAACTTAGATAGAGATTTTGTAGGTTTTACTTAGTATCGGTAAGGGTATCAAATCCACGTGTTACAAGTTGCAGCTCCGTTGAATGAGAGGTTTTTTTTTTAACCATATTTAGCCGATTTATTAACCAATTGTTATATCAAATTATTTTCTGTAATTAGCTAGTCAGGATCCTTAGTTTATTCTGAATTGAGACAGCGAGATTTGGAAGTTAATCGATACTTAAGGTCTGTAGATTTACCGTTTGTAAATTGCCGCCATTGTTACGCGATACAAAATAGCATTAGTAGAGGCATATGATGCAAGAAAGCAAGCTTATTCAGCATCAGCCAAAAAAAAAAAAAAAAAAAAAAACACTCCCATTTCACCCCTCCGTTCATTCGAAATACCTGTCCAGTTGAGCTTTAAATTTGTTTAGGCTATCAACTTCAACAACAAGTGATGCAAGTCGGTTCCACCAACCAACCACCCGCTGGCCAAAGGCAAATTTCCGCACATCTATCCGACATCCGTCCTTCCTCAATTTGAATTTATGCCCTCTGAGGTGATTATTCTGAGAAAGATGAAGAATCCCATTGGCATTGAGCATGCTCAAACCATTCAAAGCCTTATACACCTCTATCAGATCACCTCGCCGGTGCCTAGTCTCCAGACTATGTAATTTGCAAAACTTAAGCCTTTCTTCGTAAGAGCAACCCTTTGTTCCATTCACTAATCTTGTTGCCCTTCTCTGTACCCGTTCCAGCAGCTCTACATCCTTCTTGAAATGAGGCCTCCAGACCTGTATACAGTACTCAAGATGTGGCCTAACCATTGCCTTATACAATGGAATAATCACCTCCTTATCCCTGCTAGAAAAATTCCTGTATATCATTGACAAGACACCATGAGCTACTCTTGCAGCTCATCTGCACTGCTCAGAGAACTTCATATCTGCCTGCACAATTACCCCCAGGTCCTTTTCATTCTCCACCACTGTCAGTGTAGTACCGCAGAGTTGATACGTTGCTCTGGGGTTACTGTTTCCCATATGTAGTACTTTACATTTGTCAATGTTAAACTTCATTTGCCACCTCTCAGCCCATTTGTTCAACCTTTCCAGATCCTGTTGCAGCAGCATAGCGTCAGTAGTGTCCTTAACAACCCTGCCAACCTTTGTATCATCTGCAAACTTGGACATTAAACTTGATATCCCATCATCAATATCATTCATAAACACCGAAAACAACAACGGACCCAACACTGAACCCTGAGGAACTCCACTAATAACATTAGTCCACGTTGAGCAGTGTCCATTGATTACCACTCTCTGTCTTCTGCCACTCAACCATCCCCTTATCCATAGCAGCAATTTGCCTCCAATGCCACACTGCTCCAATTTGTGCAGCAGTCTTCCATGTGCAACAGTATCAAAAGCCTTTCTAAGATCCAAATATATAATATCAAAGTTATTCCCTGCATCCAGTTCTTTTGTGACTACATCATAGTATCCAATCAAATTGGTCAGGCAAGACCTGCCCTTAACAAAACCGTGCTGCGTCTGAGCTATAACTGAATTCTTGTCTAGATGATCCTGCAGTGCTTCTTTAACCAGTGCCTCCATTAATTTACCTGGAACAGAAGTTAAACTAACAGGTCTATAATTACTTGTGTCAGCCTTTGATCCTCCTTTGTGAATTGGGGTTACATTTGCACATCTCCAGTCTATGGGTACCTCCCCTGAGTCCAGAGAAGCTCTCATAATTATGGCTAGGGGTTTGCTTACTTCCTTTGCTGCCTCCTTTAATATAACTGGATAGATCCCATCCACCCCAGGTGCCTTTTTTATGTTTATCCTCAACAATCTCTCCTCCACTTTCCTCTCAGTTATTACAAAATCATCCAGCTCACTGCCAATGTTTACTTTACCTACATCATTCTCCTTCCTGAATAACTCCTCATGCGTGAATGTAGATGCAAAGTACTCGTTTAGATTGTTAGCCACCTGAGCAGGATCCTCAACTGTTGAACCATCAATATCCAGTGGACCAATCTAATTCATCCCTTTCCTTCTCGAGTTTAAATATGTAAAGAACTCTTTTCTGTTTTTCTTTGCATCCTTTGCCAAGGATTTTTCGTAGTCCGCCTTTGCCTGCCTAATCTCCTTTGTGACTTGGTTACAGACCAACTTATGTCTACCATAGGCTTCCATGTCACCCATTAATTTGTATGTATCCCATGCATTTTTCTTCTCTGCCACGTGTCTCATTAGTTCATCTGACAACCATTTAGGCCTAAACCTTGAACAATATTTCTTAGTTGGTATGTAAAGCCTGGTAGCCTCCAAGATTAGTTCCTTGAATGCTTCCCATTTTGAGTTTGCTGTTGGTAACATCATCAGTTGGTCCCACTGTATAGAATTTAAATACTGTCTCAAACCATCATAGTCTCCTTTACGAAAACAAAAACCCTTCCCTTTACCTCTGATGGTAGTTACCTCCCTGAGTAAATCCCACTTCAACACACTGTGATCACTGCCACCTAGTGGTTCATTTATCTGCAGATTCTTAATGCATGAAGAATCACTACTGATAATCAGATCAAGAGTATTGCTCCCTCTTGTTGCCTCACGAACATGCTGATGTAGAAAACAATCATCCAATAAATTCACAAAAGCCTTGCTAGTGTGCGAGTGACCAACCCACAAATTCCAGTCAATATCTGGGAAATTAAAATCCCCCATTATAAGACTCTCTGATTTACTGGCCCACTCTATTTCCCTGTACAATATCTTATTATACTCATCAGAGTCATTAGGCCTATAGCACACTCCTACTCTCAATTTTGATTTCCCTATGCTTATGTCACACCAAACTGACTCGACACTGCCCTGTCCATCGATGTCGACTGGCTTCACTTCCTTGGACTTTATGTGTTTCTTAATTAATAGCATAACCCCTCCTCCCCTCCTGTCCTGTCTATCCTTTCTATACACATTGTATTCCCCAAATTCCAGTTCCGCATTACTTATATCTGTGTGACATCACGTCTCTGATATCCCAACAATATCTGCCTTTGATGTTTTGAGCAATACCTCAAATTCATCAAATTTATTTACCAAACTCCTAGCATTGGTGTACGTGCAGGTATACATGCACCTGTTTCTGTTCTTAGCTACCCTAACACAACCCATGTGTTTACTTGTACCGCAATGACTCCCAGCAGTCTCTGAAATATCCTGCATCTTGTTTTTCAGGCTTCTGCTCATTTCAATAGAAGCAGTGCAAGAATCACTTCCACCTCTGCCAGTGGCTACTGTTAATCTATTAGTCCTTGTATCCCCCCCCAACTAGCAGTTTTCCGACCCACCTAACACTGCCAAATATCTCGAACTAAATAGCATAAGCTTATTATGTACTATACTATACTAAGCTTATGCTATCTAGTTCGAGATATTTTGTATCTCAAACTAGATATATTGTCAATTAATCAGTAAATCTATTAATCTTGTTGAACTTCATTGTCAATTAAATTGTACTTTTGACTATATTCATATAACAACTTAGATTACATAACATAAATAATTAGCAAAAATAAATAATTAATACTTAACTTGATACGGAAGGTATATAAAGGGATTTCGTAGATAACACTCGATACTGAAACATAAATATAGCGTTATAACTGTGTTGGGATATAAGTTTAGGGTTTTGATTTTATACTGAAATTGAAATTTTATTGAAATTAAATCGAAATCATGACTCAGACCAGAGCAGCAAAGCAAAAGGCTCAAGCTAATGGGAGTGCTGTGGCTCAGGGGGGGGGGGGGGGGCAGTTGCCCTCTGAATCACAGCCTTTTAAAATGCACTATTTACTTGATGTTTGTGGAGCAGTGAGGTACGGGACATGATACTGCCATGGGGGATGTCTTTGTATGTGCACGATGCAAGGAGTGTAAGGAAATCAGGCGACAACTCAGCATTGTTATGGCCTGTATGAGAGCTTGAAGGACAGGGTGGATGCCCTCAAAGGATTAAAAGTGAGGGGCCCATCAAGCTCTCAGCTGCCCACACCAACGCCAGAGCTTGCACTTGGGCATCACGCAACACAGCGGCAACCCCCAAGGCACAATGCGCTGATCCCAAAGGAACTAGTAGTTGTTGGTGACTCTATTGTCAGGGAAACGAGGAACATGCTTTGTAAAAAGGATCGGTGGAACAGGACCAGGGTATGTCTGCCAGGGGCAAAGGTTGATGACGTTGTAGAGCGGATATCATCTTTTAAGGGCACAAAAGGTGATATTGTTGTACACGTTGGCACTAATGATATTAAGAGTAGGAGACCGGTGGAATTACTTAATAAGTATAGGTCACTGTTGAAAAAAAGCCGTGAATTAGAGTTAAATTTGAAAGTGTCTGCAATTCTACCCAGACACGATAGGAGGGGAGTATATGATGAAAGCCCTGTCGATCAATTCGGCCATGGAAAGATTGTGCAAGGCTCAAGGGGTAGAATTTTTTCATCCTGGTCTGTACTTGTTAACAGGAGAGACTGCTTCTACAGGGATGGGATACACTTAAATAGAAAGGGTGCAAGAATGTTTGCTGATGCTATCGAGGCAGTGTTAGGTGGGTCAGAAAACTGCTAGATTGGGGGGATACATGGACTAATAGATTAACAGTAGCCACTGGCAGAGGTGAAAGTGATTCTTGCACTGCTTCTATTGGAATGAGCAGCAGCCTGGAAAATAAGATGCAGGATATTACAGAGACTGCTGGGAATCATGGGGGTACAAGTAAACACATGGGTTGTGTTAGGGTAGCTAAGAAAAAGAACAGGTGCATGTATACTTGCGTGTACACCAATGCTAGGAGTTTGGTAAATAAATTTGATGAATTTGAGGTATTGCTCAAAGCATCCAAGGTGGATATTGTTGAGATATCAGAGACGTGGTATCACACAGATATAAGTAATGCAGAACTTGAATTTGGAGAGTACAACGTCTACAAAAAGGATAGACAGGATAGAAAGGGAGGAGGGGTTATGTTATTAGTTAAGAAAGACATAAAATCAGACATAAAAAAGACATAAAAGACATAAGAAAGATATTATATACTTGGATCTTAGAAAGGCTTTTGATACTGTTGCACATGGAAGACTGCTACACAAATTGGAGCAGTGTGACATTGGAGGCAAATTGCTGCTATGGATAAAGGGGTGGTTGAGGGGGAGAAGACAAAGAGTGGTAATCAATGGACACTGCTCATCGTGGACTAATGTTATTAGTGGAGTCCCTCAGGGCTCAGTGTTGGGTCCATTATTGTTTTCTCTATTTATAAATGATATTGATGATGGTATATCAAGCTTAATGTCCAAGTTTGCAGACGATACAAAGGTTGGCAGGGTTGTCAAGGACACTACTGACACTGTGCTGCTGCAACAGGATCTGGAAAGGTTGAGCAGATGGGCTGAGAGGTGGCAAATGAAGTTTAACATTGATAAATGTAAAGTACTACACATGGGAAACAGCAACCCCAGAGCAACGTATCAACTCTCTGGTACTACACTGACAGTGGTAGAGAATGAAAGGGACTTGGGGGTGGTTGTGCAGGCAGATATGAAGTTCTCTGAGTAGTGCAGACGGGCTGCAAGAGTAGCTCATGGAGTATTGTCAATGATATACAGGAATTTTTCCAGCAGGGATAAGGAGGTGATTATTCCATTGTATAAGGCAATGGTCAGGCCACACCTAGAGTACTGTATACAGGTCTGGAGGCCTCATTTCAAGAAGGATGTAGAGCTGCTGGAACGAGTACAGAGAAGGGCAACAAGATTAGTGAATGGAACAAAGGGGTGCTCTTACGAAGAAAGGCTTAAGTTTTGCAAATTACAGTGTCTGGAGACTAGGCACCAGCGAGGTGATCTGATAGAGGTGTATAAAGCCTTGAATGGTTTAAGCATGCTCAATGCTGATGGGATTCTTCCTCTAGCTCAGAAAAACCACCTGAGAGGGCATAAATTCAAATTGAGGAAAGACAGATTTAGGATAGACGTGCGGAAATTTGCCTTTAGCCAGCGGGTGGTTGGTTGGTGGAACAGACTTCCATCCCTTGTGGTGGAGGTTGATAGCCTAAATAATTTTATGGCTCAGCTGGACAGGTATTTTGAACGAACAGAGGGGTGAAGTGGAAGTGGGTTTTTCTTTTTCTTTTTTTTTTTTTTGGCTGATGCTGCATAAGCTTGCTTTCTTGCATCAAATGCCTCTACTAATGCTAATGCTAAATCCAAGGAAGTGAAGCCAGTCGACATCGCTGAACAGTGCAGTGTTCAGTCAGTTTGGTGTGACATAAGCATTGGGAGATCAAAATTGAGAGTAGGAGTGTGCTACAGGCCTAATGACTCTGATGAGTATAATAAGAAACTGTACAGTGAAATAGAGTGGGCCAGTAAATCAGAGTCTTATAATGGGGGATATTAATTTCCCAGATATTGACTGGAATTTGTGGGTTGGTCACTCACACACTAGCAAGGCTTTTGTGGATTTATTGGATGATTGTTTTCCAAATCAGCATGTTCGGGAGGCAACTAGAGGGAGCAATACAATTGATTTGATTATCAGTAATGATTCTTCATGCATTGAGAATCTGCAGATACAGGAACCACTAGGTGGCAGTGATCATAGTGTGCTGAAGTGGGATTTACTGAAAGAGGTAACTATCATCGGGGGTAAAGGGAAGGGTTTTTGCTTTCTTAAAGGTGACTACGGTGGTCTGAGACAGTATTTAAATTCAATACAGTGCGACCAACTAATGATGTTACCAATAGCAAAATGGTAACATTTTGAAAATGGGAAGCATTCAAAGAACTGGTCCACTTAGAAGCTACTAGGCTTTACACACCAACTAAGAAATATGGTTCAAGCCTAAATGGATGTCAGATGAACTGATGAGACATATGGCAGAGATGAAAAATGCATGGGATACATATAAATTAACATGTGACACAGAGGTCTGTGATGGATATAAGTTGATCTGTAACCAAGTTACAAAGGAGGTTAGGCAGGTGAAGGCAGATTACGAAAAATCTTTGGCAAGGGATGCAAAGAAAAACAGCAAGGAGTTCTTTACTTATGTAAACTCTAGAAGGAAGGGGATGAATCAGATTGGTCCACTTGATATCGATGGTTCAACTGTTCATGATCCTGCTCAGGTAGCTAACAAATTAAATCAATATTTTGCATCTACATGCACACATGAGGAGTTATTCAGGATGGGGAATGCCATAGATGAAGTAAACACTGGCAGTGAGCCAGATGATCTTGTAATAATTGAGAGTAAAGTGGATGAGAAATTGTTGAAGATAAATACAAGAAAGGCACCTGGAGTGGATGGGATCTATCCAGTTATATTAAAGGAGGCAGCAAAATAAGTAAGCAATCCGTTAGCCATAATTATGAGAGCTTCCTTGGACTCAGGGGAGGTACCCACAGACTGGAGATGTGCAAATGTAACCTCAATTCACAAAGGAGGATCAAAGGCTGACACAAGTAATTATAGACCTGTGAGTTTAACTTCTGCTCCAGGAAAATTAATTAAAGCACTGGTTAAAGAAGCACTGCAGCATCATCTAGACAAGAATTCAGTTATAGCTCAAACAAGCATGGATTTGTTAAGGGAAGGTCTTGCCTGAATAATTTGATTGGATACTATGATGTAGTCACAAAAGAATTGGATGCAGGGAATAACTTTGATATTATATATTTGGATCTTAGAAAGGCTTTTGATACTGTTGCACAAGGAAGACTGCTGCACTAATTGGAGCAGTGTGGCATTGATGGCAAATTGTTACTATGGATAAAGGGATGGTTGAGTGGCAGAAGACAGAGGGTGGTAATTAATGGACACTGCTCATCGTGGACTAATGTTATTAGTGGAGTCCCTCAGGGTTCAGAGTTGGGTCCATTGTTGTTTTCTGTATTTATAAATAATATTGATGATGGTATATCAAGCTTAATGTCCAAGTTTGCAGACTATACAAAGGTTGGTAGGCTTGTTAAGAACACTACTGACGGTATGCTGCTGCAACAGGATCTGGAAAGGTTGAGCAGATGGGCTGAGAGGTGGCAAATGAAGTTTAACATTGACAAATGTAAAGTACTACATATAGGAAACAGCAACCCCAGAGCAATGTAATAAACTCTGTGGTACTACACTGGCAGTGGTAGAAAATGAAAAGGACCTGGGGGTTAATATGCAGGCAGATATGAAGTTCTCTGATCAATGCCAATGGGCTGCAAGAGTAGCTCATAGTGTCTTGTCAATAATATACAGGAGTTTTTCTAGCAGGGATAAGGTGATTATCCCCTCGTATAAGGCAATGGTCAGGCCACACCTTGAGTACTGTATACAGGTCTGGAGGCCTCATTTCAAGAAGGATGTAGAGCTGCTGGAACGAGTACAGAGAAGGGCAACAAGGTTAATGAACGGAATGAAGGGTTGCTCTTACGAAGAAAGGCTTAAGTTTTGCAAATTACAGTGTCTGGAGACTAGGCACCGGCGAGGTGATTTGATAGAGGTGTACAAAGCCTTGAATGGGTTGAGCATGCTCAGTGCTGATGGGATACTGCCTCTTGCTCAGAATAATCACCTGAGAGGGCATAAATTCAAATTGAGGAAAGACAAATGTAGGATAGATGTGCGGAAATTTGCCTTTAGCTAGCGGGTAGTTGGATGGTGGAACAGACTTCCCTCCCTTGTTGTGGAAGTTGATAGCCTAAATAAATTTAAGGCTCAGCTGAACAGGTATTTCGAACGAACGGAGGGGTGAAGCGGAAGGGTTTTTTTTTTTTTTTTTTTTTTTCGCTGATGCTGCATAAGCTTGCTTTCTTGCATCATATGCCTCTACTAATGCTAATGCTATGAACCTGCAGTGCTTCTTTAACCAGTGCTTCCATTAATTTTCCTGGAACAGCAGTTAAACTCACAGGTCTATAATTACTTGTGTCAGCCTTTGATCCTCCTTTGTGAATTGGGGTTACATTTGCACATCTCCAGTCTGTGGGTACCTCCCCTGAGTCCAAGGAAGCTCTCATAATTATGGCTAACGGATTACTTACTTCCTCTGCTGCCTCCTTTAATATAACTGGATAGATCCCATCCACCCCAGGTGCCTTTCTTGTATTTATCTTCTACAATTTCTCCTCCACTTTACTCTCAAGTATTACAAGATCATCTAGCTCACTGTCAGTGTTTACTTCATCTATGGCATTCTCCTTCCTGAATAACTCCTCATGTGTGAATGTAGATGCAAAATATTGATTTTGTTTGTTAGCTACCTGAGCAGGATCATGAACAGTTGAACCATCGATATCAAGTGGACCAATCTGATTCATCCCCTTCCTTCTAGAGTTTACATAAGTAAAGAACTCCTTGCTGTTTTTCTTTGCATCCCTTGCCAAAGATTTTTCGTAATCTGCCTTCGCCTGCCTAACCTCCTTTGTAACTTGGTTACAAAGGAGGTTAGGCAGGCATTTTGAATTTGCTGTTGGTAACATCATCAGTTGGTCCCACTGTATAGAATTTAAATACTGTCTGAGACCACCGTAGTCACCTTTAAGAAAGCAAAAACCCTTCCCTTTACCCCCGATGGTAGTTACCTCTTTGAGTAAATCCCACTTCAGCACATTGTGATCACTGCCACCTAGTGGTTCCTTTATCTGCAGATTCTTAATGCGTGAAGAATCACAACTGAAAATCAGATAGTAGGAATTCTTCCCTCTAGTTGCCTCCCGAACATGCTGGTGTTGAAAACAATCATCCAATAAATCCACAAAAGCCTTGCTAGTGTGTGAGTGACCAACCCACAAATTCCAGTCAATATCCGGGAAATTAAAATCCCCCATTATAGGACTCTCTAATTTCCTGGCCCACTCTATTTCCCTGTACAGTTTCTTATTATACTCATCAGAGTCACACCAAACTGACTCGAAACTGCACTGTCCAGTGATGTCGACTGGCTGCACTTCCTTGGATTTTATGTTTTTTAACTAAGGTGGTAGATGACTTTCATCAACCGGTGAAATACCACCACTTTGCTTATTGGAGGCTTGAAGTGGTGAAACCCATGTTTAGTCTCTAGAGCAAAGTTTCCGGCATCCCCCTCCCCACATACCTCTCCTTCAACCCATGCATGGTACTAAGTACTATAGGTTTTGATACCTTTCATGTTTGGGGTTTTCATAAAAAAAAAAAAAAAAACTAATAGCATAACCCCTCCTCCCTTCCTATCCTGTCTATCCTTCCTGTACACATTGTACTCCCCAAATTCCAGTTCTGCATTCCTTATATCTGTGTGATACCACATCTCTGATATCCCAACAATATCTGCCTTTGGTGTATACACAAGTATACATGCACCTGTCCCTATTCTTAGCTACCCTAACACAACCCATGTGTTTACTTGTACCGCAATGACTCCCAGCAGTCTCTGAAATACCCTGCACCTTGTTTTCCAATTACAAGGCCTGCTGCTAAGGGAGGGTATCAAAGGACAAGCAAATATAGGGACTCTGTTAGGGTTATCAAGAGCAAAAACAAGTACACATATGCATGCTTGTACACTAGCACTAGGAGTATATAAATTTGATGAATTTGAAGTATAGGTCTTCATCTAATGCAGGCAATAAAAATGTCAGAAACATGGTACCACTGAGACCTATGGGGTGCAGAATTTGAATACAGTTAGTATATGTACAGAAACGACATTTCTGTATGTAGCTTTTTTATAGTGGTTCCAGAGGATTCCCTCAAACTTGCCCCATGTGTATTGAGCACCTCTTCAAAGCCAGCTGTGCACGTTGTGTTGATTATTGTGCTTAGTGATTTGTTATGTTGTGTGACTGACCTCTTATCAAGCAGCCGCTAAAAGTCACCTAGAAATCTGCTGGCTGGTGTCCATCTATATGCATTAAATTACTGTTTTTCAGCCTCTTACGAAAACTCTGGGGGTTGCAGCGAGAGTGTCCAGTAAAGGACAGGGGGCATAGTAGGAAGGGAAAAGTAGATAGTTACACTAATAAAAAAAAAATAATAAAATAAAAAATATATGGAATGAAGGATTGGATAGGAAATTGCATTTAATGCTACTGGGAGGGGTACAGTATTAGGAGAGGCATCTATCAGGTAAGGATTGCAGAGTAAATATTGGAGCAGGCACTATTCTCCATACATGCTGTATGACAGCATCACACACCCTGTTTAACAGTCACTGCTTTGCAGATATAATAATAATAATAAGATTCTTTATTAACATAAATTTTATACACTAGTGATTCCTTACACAGAAAGCCAGAGGAACCTTACAATTAGTTGTTTATACAAGTGATTTTGATTTATAAAAATAAAAAAAAAATAATAATAATAACTAAATAATAATTAACAGATCAAAGCAAAGATAATAGTCAACATGTAAAAATGAATGAAGTAGTAATTACAGCGACTACAAATTGAGCAGAACATGAAATTACATCGGCTAACTAAGATCGGCACTTACATAAATGTCCTTTACAAACAGCAAGATGGGACAAGATGCCATCTCGATATGCCTTGTCTATCGTCCACAGGTCGATGTCGATGTTGAGCGAGTTGAGAGTGTCCAGAGTCACATTAGGGAAGTGTCTTTTGAAATTCTGTAACCGCTGGAGCCTTGAGCATAAGGAGGGAGGGCAAACACCAACCAACCCTGTTCCAGATGTTGATGTGATCCTGCTTAGCTGAGCACAGATGAAGGAATGACTTTATTTTTAGCACATGGGCTCTGTGGATTATGGGCATATATTGCAGGTTGCAGCAGAGAGTAGATTTAGATGTTGTGTAGATCTGGTGCGACCACAAGTTGGCCCACTTCAGCACCCAGAATTCGAGGCCCCATAGTTTCCTGAGGCTGGTGGGTGTAATAAGCAGTGTAATACTGCTTACTGTATGCCAAGTGCTGTGTATGCTATTCAGATTACTGGGTCAAGCTCATTTACGCCATTCAAAACAGGTTGCTTCTTAGTAAAGTTAGTAACTTTTTTTTTTTTTTTTTTTTTTTTTTTTTAAATCCAACTGATATTTTGCATAGTACAGGGAAAAGGAAATGATTACTAACATATAATGTTGTGTAGAATATTTGTTTAGGGTGTTTTGGTTAGTCAAGATGAAACTAGAATCCCACACCTTGTAGCCAGATGTTAGTATATGATGAGAAGGCATTTCCATAGTTCCTAAAAAGGGTGTTGGCCAGGATTAGTTGATGGTTCAAATTAGGTTGCAACTATGACAAACCTAAGGATTGCCATGGAATTCTCATATAAGTAGTCAGGATAATGCAGAATACAGCAGGGCAGCAAAAGCTGCATATGATCATCTGTAGGAATATGGTACTAGTGTACAGAGGTCACAAGCAGAGACTGCTAATCACCCTAGCAGCAAACCCAGAAAGGTGACACTAGGAGGAGGGGCCAGATAGCAGAGGCACAGAGTAGAATCTAGGGCAGCTATGCCAGCTGAAGGAGAGAGCAAGTTGCAGTCGGGATAAAGCTACTCAAGTGGAAGACCATTATTATTAGTAGAGACAATTGATGCAAGGAAACGCGCTTATATAGCATCAGCCAAATATAAGCTTGTTTCCTTATATTAAAAAACCTTTCCACATCACCTGTCCATCCCCTCTAATAATTTCTCTAATTCTTCCTTAAATTTATTCAAACTACCACTTTCACAATGCCAGAAGGAAGTTTATTCCAACAACCAACTACCCACCGGCTGAAAGCAAATTTCCACACTTCTATCCATCAATCATCCTTCCTCACTTCAAATTTATTCCCTCATTTGTGTTGTCTGGGCAAGAAGAACACCATCAGCATTTAGTTTATTCAAATCCATTCATAGCCTTAAACAGCTCAATCAGATATCCTCTCAGATGCCTAGTTTCTGGATGATGTGATGTGCAGAACTGAATACCCTTTTGTTCCCCTCATCAATCTTATTGCTCTTCTCTGCATCCATTTCAGCAGATCCTCATCCTTCTTAAAATGTTCCTTCCAGACCTCTATGCAGTACCCAAATTGGGCCAAACTGTAAACTAATACAATGCATTAGATAATTCCTACTGGCAAAATTCCTGTATATTATTGAGAAACCCACATGTGCTTCTTCCCCCCCCCCCCAAATCCTAAGTATGAGAGGTATCAGAACCTATTTTAGGAAGGATGTAGATTTGCTTGAATGTGTACAGAGAAGGGCAACAAGATTGGTAAGGGGAATGAAAGGATCCTCTTACCAAGAAAGGCTTAAGTTCTGCAAATTGCAGTGACTGGAGACTAGGCACCTGCGTGGTGATCTGATTGAGGTGTATAAGGCCTTGAATGGGTTGAGCACGCTGAATTCTGATGGGATCCTTCCACTTGTTCAGATTACAAACCTAAGGGGACATAAATTCAAATTAAGAAAAGACAGATGTAGAATAGATGTGCAGAAATTTGCCTTTAGCCAGCGGGTGGTTAATTGCTGGAACAAACTTCCATCTGTCGTTGTGGAAGTTGATAGGTTAAATAAATTTAAGGAGGAACTGGACAGGCATTTGGAGGGAATGGTGTGATTTTTTTTTTTTTTTTGGCTGATGCTGCATAAGCTCATACACTTGCTTTCTTGCATCACATGCCACTACTACTACTACTACTACTATAGTATGTAGTACCATGCAATGGGTTGAAGGTTGAATTACTTGAATTTCTGTAGCTTGTAATTTTCAGGAGATATGTATGAAAGGAGGTTGTTCCAGAAAACAGAAGTTGAGGGAATAAATGAGGAAGAAGAAGAAGAAGAAAAGTTGATTCTGTGAGTTTGAACTTGGACAGTAAAAGGATGCTGACTGGTTACAGCATGGGTTTGGACTGGTTTGGAAGAGAGAGAGAGAGAGAGTGAGAGTGAGAATTATAGAAGCCAGTTCAGAAGAACAGTGCCCACAGAAGTATCTATAGAAAGGTACCTTCTAATCCATAGATGTTGATGAGACGTCTGTGGATTAGGAGGTAATTATTCTGCTGTATAAGGAAATGGTTAGGCCACATCTTGAGTACTGCATACAGGTCTAGAAGCTTCATTTTAGGAATGTGGCTATGTTGGAACAGATGCAGTGAAATGCAAAAAGATTAGTTAGGGACACAAAAGGATACTCTTACCAAGAGAGAGACTTCGGTTCTGCAAATTTCACTGCTTGGAAACTAAGCATCTGCTAGAAGACCTGATTGAACTGTTCAAGGCTTTAAATGCATTGACTAGACTAAATGCTTATGGTATCCTTGTTCTTTCTCAGATGACACACATAAGGGGACAAATTTAAAATAAAAAAGGATGGTTGCAGGGCAGATGATTTACTTGCAGACAGAGAATAATTGAGCTTTCAATAACAGTTGGAATCATGTTGATTATTAAGTTGACATCAGTACTTAGATTTTGCTCAAAAATATTGCAGTTAAGTGTAATATTGGTTAACGTAAGATTCTGTGAGAGTATGGCAAATGAAAACAAGAGTTCATTGTCTAAATTTAAATGTTGCCACAGGTATAAATTTATTGATTGATACCAATGCTTCTGCTGAACAATAGGGCACATTGCCTGTCCTTGGATGCTCAGTAAGTCTTCCTGAGCATACAAGGCCAACAACAACAATATGGTTTTTACAGTGGCAGGTGCATCCAGGATAACACAATACAGTGTTATTCAATTAGTTACAGCAGAAGGTATCTCTCTGTCAGAAATTCGCTGGCATATGAAAAGACATTGCAACTGTATGTAATGCCCACAAGTGTATGAATGAGAAAATCATTACTATGCTGAAGGAAAAAACAATCTAGAGGATCACTCACCCAGAACAAACTAACACAATTGACACAGAAGAAATTGTTGTCTTGAGGCATAATCAGGTCAGATCAAGTACATGACAGTTGATGATTCAGGAAGCAGGACATCAATCATTGATTTGTATGGAAAGAAATTAATTCTGGAATTGCACAATTGTATATGAAACATAGTGCAAGCACTTTGAACGAGAAACAAATGACACAGCATGCTGTGAAAATGTCACTAATAACAATAGCAGAAAATATTCAATGTTTTTGAAATCACAGGGAAAGTTGTGTTATGCTGTTCTTTAACTTTTAGGGACAACTGCCATGCCATTTCATGTATGGAGGTGAAAGAATAAACTTAAAATTACATACAAATCCTCAAAAGCAAGAGATCCAGGTGCTTCTCTGATAGTTTGCCAACTATCCAGAAACTGCACTTGAGTAAGTGATAGCTTGGAGATATTGCTTTGCAATTTTTATGTTGTAGAAATAGTGAAAAATTATAAATTTTTCAAAATTTCCAAATCCCAAACTTCATTTTTAGATAGTAAATTGTAAATTACTATAATGAATTTCTTTAATACTAGTAGTAACATACACAACAAAGGTACTTTTCTGTACCATATGATCACTGGTTAAAGAAGCATTGCAGGCTCATCTAGACAAGACTGCAGTAATAATTCAGACACAACAAGGGTTTGTTAGGGGAAAGGCTTATCTGACCAGTTTGATTGGATACTCTGATGTGGTAACAAAGGAACTGGATGCAAAAAAATAATTTTAATGTCATATACTCACCAGGAAAGCTTTTGATACTGTTGTACATGGAAGACTACTATACAAATTGGAGCAGTATGGCATTAATCGCAAGTTGCTACAATGGATAAAAGGATGGTTGCATGGGAGAAGACAGAGAGTGATAATTGATGGACACTGCTTTTCATGGACTAATGTTATTAGGAGTCCCCCAGGATTCGCTGATGGGCCCATTGTTGTTCTTTTGTTTATTTATCAATGCTATTTATGAAGAATATCAGGCTTAATGTTAAAGTTTGCAGATGATACAAAGGTTGGTAGGGTTTTTAATGACAGTAATGACAGTATGCTACTGCAACAGAATCTAGAAAAGTTGGGAAGATAGGCTGGGAAGTGGCAACTAAATTTTAACATTGACAAATGCAGACAGTAACCCCAGAGGAACGTACCAACTGTGTGGTACTACACTTAAAGTGGTAGAAAATGAAAAAGACCTGGGAGTAATTGTGCAGTCAGATATGAAGTTTTCTGAGCAATGCAAACAGGCTGCCAGGGCAGGTCATCATGGGGGATTGTCAGAGATAGACAGGAATTTTGCCAGCAGAAATAAGGAGGTGTTATCCCTTTGTATAAAGCAATAGTCAGGCCACACCTTGAGTACTGCATACAGGTCTGGAGGCCTCATTTTAGGAAGGATGTGGAGTTGCTAGAACGAGTACAGAGAAGATTGGTGAAGGGAACAAAGGGGTGCTCTTACCAAGAAAGGCTTAAATTCTGCAAATTACAGCATCTGAAGACTAGGCACATGCAAGGTGATCTGATTGAGGGGTATAAGGCCTTGATTGGTTTGAGCAGGCTCAATACTGATGGGATTCTTCCTCTTGCTCAGATTACAAACCTGAGGAGGCATAAATTGAGGAAAGACAGTTAAAGAATAGATGTGCTGAAATTTGCCCTTACCAGGGGGTAGTTGATTGCTGGAACAAACTTCCATTGTCTATGAAGTTTTAGGAAGTTGATAGCTTAAATAAATTCAAGGAAGAACTGGACAAACCTTTGGAGTGAATGGATGGGTGAAATGAAAAGCATTTTTTTTTTTTTTTTCTTGTTGTTTCCTTTTTTTGGCTGATGCTGTATAAGCTTGCTTTCTTGCATCATATGCCTCTACTAATGTTGCTAAAGACTGAAAATCAGTTTTACTACTTTCCAAATTGGAATATGCTAAATTGTAATTATTTAAATGTATCCCTTGCATCTTCCTTTTTAAAATCTGATTTTATAAACATCCTTTTAAAATTTTTGATAAGAATCAAAATTACATTTACTTTATAGATTTTTCTGATGCTGATATTTCTCCTCGTTCTCCGCGAACTCCAAAAACACCAGTGGAAGGTGAGAAAGGACTGTCTTCACAACGCAGAATTCTAGATCAGCGAAGGCATTTAGTAATGCAACTCTTTGCTGAAGAAGGCTTATTTCCTTCTGGTAATATCATTTAATACAAATTTAATGATTTAGATATGTAGTATATTTGCAAAATTTTTGATGTAACACATCTGAAGTGACAAACTGGTATGTGTATGTTTGTACTATATATATAACACAAAAAAAGGGCAAAAAAAGATATTGACTTTGTATTCTCTCTACTCAGAAAGATAACAGTATTAATTTAAGTATTATTTTTTTATTATTATTTTTTTTTAAATAAAGAATATTAACATAGATGAATTATACTAAAAAGAATAAATGCGTAAGGTGTAATAGACTACTGATTGGTAATTCACTATAAGAATATCAGTGACATCATCTTATTTTTCCGTAGTAGTAAAAAACTACAAAAGTAGTGTGAATGGCATTGATTTAATTGTATCTCATATTGTGACTACCTTCACAACAAGTTACCGTGTATTGTACTACCTTGAATAAGTAATGCTTCACCAATGGAGAAGACTATTGTTACTTATTCTCAAAGGATAGCACCAGCCAGAGGGCAATATTTCAAGGTTTGTTGGCCTATCGTTGGGCAGCTAGGTACTCTGGTGTTGCAATCATGCCAATGCAGTTGTGAAGTATAACTCCACAGTATGAGAGATGCCAGTTGGTGTGCATAGTAATAATACTAAAAAGAATAAATACACAAGGCATAATAGACTACGGATCGGTAATTCACTATAAGAAAATCAGTAACATATCACCATATTTTTTTCTGTAGTAAAAACTACAGAAGTAGAGTAAATGGCATCGATTTAATTGTATCTCATATTGTGACTACCTTTACGAGTTACCATGTATTGTACTACCTCGAATAAGTAACGCTGCGCCAACGGAAAAGACTATTGTTACTTATTCTCGGGTGATACCACCACCTGGATGGCAACGTTTCAAGGCTTGTTGGCCTATCGTCGGTTGTCAATCGACATGATTGCAACACTGGAGTACCTACCCACCCACTGACGATAGGCCAACAAACCTTGAAAATGATGCTGTCTGGGTGGTGGTATCCCCCGAGAATAAGTAGCAATAGTCTTCTCCATTGGTGAAACATTACTTATTCGAGGTTGTATAATACATGGTAACTTGTTGTGAAGGTAGTCACAATATGAGATACAATTAAATCGATGCCATTTACACTACTTCTGTAGTTTTTTACTACTATGAAAAAATATGGTGATATGTCACTGATATTCTTATAGATGAAGTATATAAAATATATTTTCTTTACTGTAGATAGCTGGCATGTAGTGAGTCCTTTTTTTAAAAGTTTTAATATTAGTTAAAATTTAAAAAAAAAATTTAAGATATTAAAATATCCATGAATTACTTTCCTTTTAGTATTAGTTATGTAATGCAAGGAAGTCTGAGGCTTTTGCTACACCAACAAAAAAAAATAATAATTAATTAATTAAAAAATTAAAAATAAAGAAAAAACTAAAATAAACTGCCTATTTGACTTCCTCCTCATGTAGGTACATATCCAGCTTCAAGTTTTCTAAGCTGTAAACCTTAAAGACCCATGGAGGTAACTTATCCCAGTAATTAACAACTTGCTGGTTAAAAGAAAACTTCATGTAACCCGATCTAATCTTCTCTCCCTGCAATTTGAATATATGGCCCCAGGAATCATATACAACAGTAAAAATTTCTGCTCTCAGAGCCTTATACATCTTAATTAGGTCTTCTATAATGGGCCTAGTTACCAGGCTCTGTAGCTCACATGTTTAAAGTCTTTCCTCATGTGGGCATCCATTTGCCAATCTCACTAGATGCACTTTCCAACATCAAGTGTTCATACAATGCAACATAAAGAAGGTGGACAGATATGTATGGATGCTTTATATGCAATTCACTTTGAGAAGGGAGATGAGAGATTTAAGTGACTTTAAACATGGCATAGTATGAGTATCTATGAAACTACAATCTGGCTACAATTACTTTGGGCTCAGGAACACCAGTTCTGAACAGTGGAAGATGAAAAAAATGTTGCCTAGTCTGATAAATCCACAGTTACTGCTGTTTCATGACAATGGGAGGACTAGAATATGGTGAAACAGCATGAGTTCATGGACCTATCCTGCTAAGTGCCAAGAGTGCAGGTAGTGTAATGATGTGGAAAGTATTTCCTTGGTTCAAATTGGGCCCCTTGCAGTAGAACAACATTTGGATGCCACAACCTATCTGGAAATTATTTCTAACAAGGTGTGTCCCTTTACGTTTGCAGTGTATCCATCTGTAAAAGGACTTTTCCAATAGGATAATACTCTATGTCACAAGGCTAGAATTCTAAGAACATGAGAGTAAATTCAGCCTACTGTGGTGACCTCCCAGTCACTAGATCTCAATCCATATGAACAGCTCTGGATGAGGTGTTCATATGGGATGAGGAATTAGCTCTTCCAAGTAAGGATCTGCAATCATCCAGTTTGCAACAACTGTGGAAAGTAGTTGATCATCCAAGTTTCTTGCAATGACCGACTAATTGGTTAAAATACATTTATTAAAATAAATAAATGATATATACATAAGATAAAACAGAGATAAAATAAGATAAAAGCGTTAAAATACAATAAGATAAACGTATTAAAATGTAATATAATAAAAGTGTTAAAATACATAGAAGCTTTCGAGATGAAGTGCCTCTTCATCAGCTAGTCAATGAATGGTGTACTTCAGTATATATTGATGGTTACAATAGCAAAAGTCAGCTGGGCATGATCATGTATCATCAGTCTGGTGTCGGTAGAACAGAATTACGATGACCGCCAGTGCTCATCGCACTGCAATACAGTACATTCTATAATAGGGTGTAAGTGCATTCCCCTCGTGTGATTCATAGTACTATTATTGGTAGCTATGTGCAGTGCTTCAAGCCATGAACACTGAAGGTAATCACGTGAATAGTCAAGGATTTCAATATCCCATCGGAGATCAAAATTGTGCTTCTTTGTGCAGAGACGGCACTATTGTAATCTTACCTGCAGATAAGGGGTGGCACACTGTTGTCCTGGACAGGTCGGACTATATTTGTAAAGCCCTCACTCTGTTACAGGATCGGGAGGTTTATGAAACTGTGCAAGACCCTTCCTGTGAAAAGTGTTGGAGAAGTTGGAATCTAAAATTAATAAACTTGTGCATTCTTGGTTTTTAGCTAATAAGATTACCAAGAACATTTGCTGGAAACTTCATGCGATAGGTTGTCGACTCCCATAGTTTTATGGACTTCCAAAGATCCATAAACCTGATATTCCTTTATGGCCCATTGTTTCTTGCAATACATTTCATGTTTATGAACTTTCTAAACATGTCGCCAAGTTATTAGCACCCCTTGTTGGGAAAACTGTTTACGCTGTTTCCAATAGTATGCATTGTCTGCATATTATTAAAGATTTTACTATTTCTGAGAGCGAGGTTATGGTCTCCTTTGATGTGGTTTCTCTGTTCACTTCTGTTAACAGGCTATTCCATGTGCGAGACATCTTTTGAGCAGGGATACCACATTGAGAGACAGAACCTCACTCTCTACAGATGATATTTGTACTGCTCTCAATCTGTGTTAAATGGGAACATGATCATGTTCAATGACTCTCTGTTTTGCCAAATACAGGGCACAGCTATGGGTGCTACTGTTAGTCCTATCATGGTCAATATCGCCATGGAGGAACTTGAAAGTCAGATTTTCTTGAACTCAACTGCTGCAATATCTCATTCCCTGTCGCCCATCATTCAGTTTACAATTGAACTAGAGGTTGATAATACTTGTCCTTTTTTGGATGTGTTAGTCCAACGCTTGGATTCGCATTTTAGTAACTTCCATTTTTTAGGAAGCCAATGTGCGCAGGCCAATTTACCAATTATGGGTCTGTGCATGCCCCTGGTCATTTGCATAGCACTGCTCGCACTTTATTCTCCCACACTTGGATGCACTCTAGTTCAACTGGTGACAGGCAATTGGAGATTTCCAAAATTAGGGCAGAGCTTTCAAATTGTGGCTATCCACCTCATGTTCTAGATAGATGTGAGCTTCAGGCTCACAAATTTGTTATGCAATCTAACCCTCCTCGCATCAATGAATTTATTTCTACTGCCTACATCCCCTACTATCCGGGCATGTCGGAACGTCTTGTTAGGCTTTTGCATATCCATCATGTACAATGTGTGCAACTTCCAGGGAGGAAATTACAGTCTATTATTTCTAAGGTGAAAACATCTTTTCCTCCTTTCCTACAGAGTGGTTCCGTATACTGCATTACATGTCCGGATTGTGGGGGGTGTTATGTAGGTGAGTCTGGTAGAAGATTGAAAGACCAGATTTCTAAGCATGAGGTGGCTCTGTGATCCGCTAATTTTGAACACTCCTCAGTCGCCGAGCATTATTGTGTTGAGCAGCACAATCTTGATCCCCGACAGAATATTGAAATCGTCGACTATTCATGTGATTACCACCAGTGCTCGTGGCTTGAAGCACTGCACACAGCTACCAATAATAGTACTATGAATTGCATGAGGGGAGTGCACTTACACTCTATTATAGAATGTACTGTATTGCAGTGCGATGAGCGCTGGTGATCATCACGTGTACGCAATTCTGTTCTATCGACACCAGACTCGTGATACATGATCATGCCCGGCTGACTTTTGCTATTGTAACCATCATGGTGTACTGAAGTACACCATTCACCGACTAGCTGATGAAGAGGCACTTCGTCTCGAAAGCTTCTATGTATTTTAACACTTATCTTATTTTATCTCTGTTTTATTTTATGTATATATCATTTATTTATTTTAATGAATTTATTTTAACCAGGTAGTTGGTCATTGCAAGAAACTTGGATGATATGCAATCCGACGCACAAGGCCTGTTTTCTAACGAAAGTAGTTGAGTCCATGCCACAATGAATCCATGCTGTTATGAGGGCTACAGAGGATCTATTTACTATTAATTTACTATTAATTATATCAGAATTTTAAATACATTTTGTGCTATATTGAAGAAAGTCATACTCAAATTTTATGTCAGGTGTATCCAGATTTTTGTTTTATTAATATTAGTGTCATTTATTTTATTATAATGGTTAAATGATGCAAGGAAGTGGGCTTTTTCTGCATTTGCCAAATGAAAAAGAGCCTGTTATTCATACCTTCCAGTTTTTCCAGATTATCCAGTTCTGCTTTGAACTTTACCAAACTGTCAATCTTGACCACTGTGGCAGGCAGTTCATTCCAAGAAGTAAACCTCATGAGATCCAGCCTTTTGTTACTCCTAAAAATTTGTGTTTGTGTCTCTAGTTCTCCCTTCGTCCAGTGAAAATATACCTCCTTTGTTCATTTTACCAATTCTCTTCAGTGCCTTAAACTCTTTTATCCATCAGAGACATTTAGTTGCCAAACTTTGCACTCCACCCTTTCTAAGTCTTCATGTGGATATTGATTAGTACCCTGTACTAATCTGGTTGACCGTCTCTGAACCGTTTCTTGAAGTTCTACGTCTTTCTTAAAGTGTGGCTTCCAGACCCGGACATATAAAATGTGGTCTCGTCATTATCTTGTACCAAAAGATAATGATATCCTTTTTCCTACTTGGAAAAGTCCTATATATCATAGATAAGACACCTGTTAACACTGCATGGAAAATTTCATATCTGACTAAATCATAACCCTAAAGTCTTTTCAACTTGGACCATTTTTAATTCCACTCCTCTTGTAACTCCTGGATTTCTGTTCCCTAGGTGCAAACCTCATATTTAGAAGCCTGAAACTTCAGTTTCCATTTTTCAGATGTCAGTTGCATAAATGACTATTTGTTAAACTGATCTAAATCATTTGAAGCAAAATGGCCCGGTTCTGATCATCTTCAGTAAGGAAGATAAGAAAAAAAAGAAGTGATCCCAATACTGATCCCCGAGGGTCACTTTCTATACTGGTACACCCTGAGGAATGTACATTTATGACTATTCTCCAAATTTTTTTTGCAGCCGGTCTCCTGTCTTTTAACCAGTCCTTGATCTAACAAAGGAACTTACCATTAATTACAATTTACCTTTGTTCATGTAATAGCCTTTCATGGAGAAATCACATCAAAAGCTCTACTGAAGTCAAGGTAAATAATGTCAAAGTTGTTTCTTGCAACTAACTGTTTTAATACCTTGTCATAATAATTAACTAGTTTGGTCAAGCAAGACTTGCTCTTCATGAACCTGTGACACGATCCATTAAGGATATCATTCCTGTAGAGATGGTCCTATATTGTATCCTTAATCAGAGACTCCATGGTCTTCCCCCCACTGCTGAGTCTATAGTTTCCCATTTGTCCCATTTGCATCTTTCACACCTTTGTGAATTGAAGAGATGTTAGCACTTCTCCAGCCCAGATGGATCTCCTCAGACTCCAGTAATCTCATTAACATCCTCAATGGGATGATGCACTCATTTGCAGCCTTTTTAGTATAACAGGATGTATACGATCCATTCCTGAAACCTTGCTTCCACTCATCTTCAGTAGTTCCCCCCGTACATTCTTCTCCAAGTTTGATATGAGACTTAATCTATAGCAGCCTAACTTCTTGTTACTGATCCTTCATGGTTTGATGGTCTCCATTTTTCATATTATATATGAGAAATGCAAATTTGTATGTTTACAGCTCTGACATTCAAAATGCAGGGTGTATGTAAATTATTCACCTGATTATGAGCTCAGTTAAAATTTTATTGTTGTTATTATTTACAATATTCTGTTTGAAATTAGTACTCTAGACAAAAAGCTGACATTTATTTCTGCAATCAAATGTAATTTAACCTTGTTTTTTTTTTTTTTTTTTTTCATTTTCAAATTAAACATAAGAATTAAACATAAGTGAGGGCTGCAAACTGCAGCCCTCACTTTGATTTTTGAAAAAATTATACCATCATCATCCAAATCTGTAATATTCACTGGGTGCAAAAGTTACTGAGATAGCATAAATCAGTCCTTCTGGACTGTTATCCTTCCATTTGCTATTTTCATCTATTTTATACTATTTTCTATTAGATCTGTAGCTGTCTTTTCATTAATGCTTGTTTGATACCATTGGGCCACCTTTCTCTTGATCTACCACTGTCCATACCACCTTATGATATACAGAAATTTGCCAGAAGGAAAAAGGAGATGACTATCCCATACAGGCTTCCAAGACAGTCAACAGTAAGATTCCAAGACAACAATAAGGTAATGGTTAGGCTACATTTTGAGTACTGCATACATGCGTAGAAGCCTCATTTTAAGAAGGATGTGGATCACTTGGAACAGGTGTAGAAAAGAGCAACCAGATTATTTCAGGACACAAAAGAGTACTCTTACATGAAAGACTTCAGCTCTGAAAATTGCAACATCTGGAAACTAGGTGCCTTTGCAGCTGCCTAGTTTCCAAGTTTTGTGAACAGGATTCATGCTGCAGTTGCTGCCAACCTTATTAGAAATAGAATTCAAAAGTTAGTATTTCATCTTTTACATGCTATCTTACTATTTTTGTATAGTGTAAAATTGGCTGCAGAGTCCAAACCCTGCTAGAAATTCTTAAGATCACTAGATTTTTTTTTTTTTTTTTAATATGTTATTAAATTACTTTTGTTGTTAACTTCGTGTACTAAGAAAATTTCTCAAGTAAAGAATTTCAAACTAAATCTTAATATATATTTCAGCACAGTCAACAGCGTCGTTCCAGCAATCACATCAGGATATATTTCCTACCAAAAATACTCTTCAGCTTAAAATAAGAGAAGTTCGCCAAAAGCTTATGGCTCAGAGTAGTGTGGTAACAGTACAAGGACCTACCACCCCTACTCCATCAACTCCAACTGCCACATCTTGCTCTATATCTTCCAGTTCTAATACCTTAACTTCTCAAAATCAGGGAAATACACCTCCAAAGTCAGAAATATTATCTGAAACCCAACCATTCCTAGCTCCAGGACCTGTGACTGTTACTAGAAACCCTGCTGTTGTGAGGACTCCTCCTTCATCACAGACTCTTCTTGCATCACCTGGACTTTCAGGTAGTGCTGATAGTAGACAAGGGCGACCATCTTCAGCACCTCCTCCTAGTGAAATATCAGCTACTAATAGGATAGACTCAAAATCTTCACCAGGAATTCAAAGATGATTATTAACTTTTGTGGAAAATCATTTGGACCAGAAATATTTATAAAGATGTTTAGAAGTCAGAAAATCATTTATAAAGTGCATTTTAATTATTAAAGTTATTGTGGTATAGTTTTGGTAAACATAACTTGCCATATTTGCGATGGCATTTAAACGTTACAAAGGGATAAAAAAAATATATCTGATTATCCATATATAACATACTTAACAAGAACCACTGATATGCTCTAAATATAAAGAAATAATTGAAGTAATGTGTATTCATTCCTAGATATCTAATTAAATATTTTTTTCAGCTTTTCATTAGGGCATATTATTATTATTCATTGATAATATTTGAAAGCCAAATTTTTCATAAAATAAAACTTGAATTTTCTAAAATTTTTCATATAAGGAGTAACTTAGAATGTAGTTTATAATCACAAAATACCACTTAAAAATAATTAAGAGTTGTACTTTTGGACTTGGTTAAAGTGTATTATCTTTTCACAGATAATTTTAAAAATAAACTATTAGCATTATTTGTGTGCTGCTTTTAAAAATGTTTTCGTAACTTCAGATAGGAAAGCATTCTGTATATTATTGAGATACTTCACTTATTTGTAATATACAAAAAATAATTAAAATCAAAATTGGTAAGTATATAATGAATGTATATAGTACTGTAATTCTAGTTTAAATGCCTTGTTAAGGGTATTCTTTATGTGTAAGCAAGGCTTTATCATTCCTCCTTTTAATGATCATTTATACTCTTTTGTATAATTTAAGACTGTTATAAGTTTAAAATACAGTTTTAATAATCATGAGGGTTGCAACAGCAGAAAAAAGAGCTGATTATGTTAAAAAAATAATTTTTTTTATCATCCAAAAGTTATATTTTTTAATATTTTAGCTGCACTGCTAATTCTGATTTTGGATCCCCCCCCCCCAACTTGGAACAATTCAACAAAATAATTTGTTTTATTTTTATTATTATTTTTTAAATCTTGATCTCTGTAGTTAGAATTTCCAGTTGTTGTTGTTGTTGTTGTTGTTTGGTTTTTAGGAGCATTAGCAACTAAGGCCATATTCCTCCGGGAATATGCGGTGGTCATTCCCTGACCTCTCTGCATCCTCCGTATTTGGTGGTGATGGGCTCGAATCCCGGTCTAATCAAGAAGCGTGCTACGCACTGCTGCTCCTTCCCACCTGGCTACGGAGGCGCCGAATATCCAGTTAAAACTCAGTTTGAGGTGACATAATGCTACTAGACCTAAACAGCAGATTCCTCCTAGTAAGAATTTAATGATACAGGTTTTGAATATTTTGAATTAGGCCTGTCTTTCCTTCCATCAAACAAATATCCCAAATAAAAGCATTCTTTGACATTGCTTCCATCACGTGTTTCCATAATTTGCAAAGTTCAAACATTTTCTTTAAAAATTATTTGAGGTTTGTTTTTTAACTTAAGAAAAGAGCAAATATTAAAAATTCAACCTTAGTTATATGAATCATCTTTTTTCCTTCTATCCAGTTTAATTTTTATAACATGATTACTGTTATTTTTAATTTAACAAAATATTATTAATATAACTTTATAGCATATTTAGAAAAAATCACAGAATTTTTAGAATATGCTTATTTTATTTACTAGCTTGAAATGATTCTAAATTATTTTATGGAATTATAAGAATTATTTTATATAATAATTGGGTAGTGATTTTAGTTTTTACTTTAAACTTTAAATAGACTCCACTGAAATCATTTATGGAAGGTTGTTAAACAGTTGACCTACGAAGGACATAAAAAACATCCATTTTGAAAAATATTAAATATTATTCTTATATATGTTATGCATTTAGAAACATAAAAAATTAAAATAGAATTAACCAAGTATACATAAAGGTGACATTTTTTACATTTCCCGATTTTACAATGGGTCACACCTTGTTTTTATTATTGTATTCTGTTTTTGGTCATTCTTTTATTGTTTGTAGCATGCTCTTTTAGGACCACTGTACTATGGAAACTTCTCTAAATGCAAAGAAATAATATTCTTTATTATTTAAATCCGATAGGTTTTAAGATGCATCATTTCAGTAATTCTTTATAGTTTTTTTAATACAAAAAAATTAAAGATATAATCTCACATCTAAGGGACTAATATAGAATGTTTTTTGTGCACTGTTTCAGAACTTTGAATGTTAATCTTTCATGTCTGTTGCACTTGTTGTTCATGTTTTGAACGTTTTTTTTAAATAAAAATATTGTAATGTATTTTATTCACCTGCATACCATAGTAGGAATAGCATTGTTTCTTGATGTAATTTAATCTATTCATGATTGTTCTCCAGAAATTTCATTACTGAATAAACAAGCTCTAATAACTTGAAGTATAGAGAAAGGGGAAATGAATGAGGCCAAACTCATCTTACCTTATAGCACTTTTTTTTAAAAATCCACAGTTGTTTATTATTATTATTATTATTTTTTTTTTTTTTTGTTTATAAAATCTACAGACCCACTTCTCGTTGTCATGCAGTTGAACAGTGCTGTTTATTACATTGTAACCGTGGCAGTTATATTGAAAGTGCAGTCTAACTGCTGAAACTATTTAGAATGCTAATGTTTTGCAGTTGTATATAAATAATCTGCAAGTATTCTGATGTATAAAGTAGAAATGTAGATTAGAGCTGTGGTTGCTATTTTTATAACCTTTTTTGAGACAAGCAAGAAAAAAAAGGTGACTGGTATAGTTGCCTGTTCATGTGTATATATATATATATGTGTGTATGCATATAGGTATATATATTCACGTATCTATACATATATATATATATATCTATATTGCATATTGTACATTTATAGGCATCACTTATTCATACACAGCATTCTTTTTACTATTGTAAACATTGCACAGTCACATTTGTGAATTGCACCTGAAGTTATTTTGAGTTAATTTTAACTGTAATATATTACAGTTGCATTTCACCTGTACATGATTGATCATTGACTGTAAATTGTAGACAGTGAATATTGTGAAGCGAACAATAAATCTAATTGTTTGTGTGCAGCATTATTTCTTTGTTTTTTTTTTTTTTTTGTATTTTATAAAAATGAAGTATGTTTCTTAAGTTTTTAAAATTTTTTAGATGTTTCTTTCACCATTCTTCAGTTATAATAGCATTAGCATTAGCAATAGTAGAGGCATATGATGCAAGAAAGCAAGCTTATTCAGCATCAGCCAAAAAAAAAAAAAAAACCCCACTCCCATTTCACCCCTCTGTTCGTTCGAAATACCTGTCCAGTTGAGCTTTAAATTTGTTTAGGCTATCAACTTCTACAACAAGTGATGGAAGTCGGTTCCACCAACCAACCACCCGCTGGCCAAAGGCAAATTTCCGCACATCTATCTGACATCCGTCCTTCCTCAATTTGAATTTATGCCCTCTGAGGTGATTATTCTGAGCAAGATGAAGAATCCCATTGGCATTGAGCATGCTCAAACCATTCAAAGCCTTATACACCTCTATCAGATCACCTCGCCGGTGCCTAGTCTCCAGACTCTGTAATTTGCAAAACTTAAGCCTTTCTTCGTAAGAGCAACCCTTTGTTCCATTCACTAATCTTGTTGCCCTTCTCTGTACCCGTTCCAGCAGTTCAACATCCTTCTTGAAATGAGGCCTCCAGACCTGTATACAGTACTCAAGATGTGGCCTAACCATTGCCTTATACAAGGGAATAATCACCTCCTTATCCCTGCTAGAAAAATTCCTGTATATCATTGACAAGACACCATGAGCTACTCTTGCAGCTCGTCTACACTGCTCAGAGAACTTCATATCTGCCTGCACAATTACCCCCAGGTCTTTTTCATTCTCCACCACTGTCAGTGTAGTACCGCATAGTTGATACGTTGCTCTGGGGTTACTGTTTCCCATATGTAGTACTTTACATTTGTCAATGTTAAACTTCATTTGCCATCTCTCAGCCCATCTGTTCAACCTTTCCAGATCCTGTTGCAGCAGCATAGCGTCAGTAGTGTCCTTAACGACCCTGCCAACCTTTGTACCATCTGCAAACTTGGACATTAAACTTGATATCCCATCATCAATATCATTCATAAACACCGAAAACAACAACGGACCCAACACTGAACCTTGAGGAACTCCACTAATAACATTAGTCCACGTTGAGCAGTGTCCATTGATTACCACTCTCTGTCTTCTGCCACTCAACCAACCCCTTATCCATAGCAGCAATTTGCCTCCAATGCCACACTGCTCTAATTTGTGCAGCAGTCTTCCATGTGCAACAGTATCAAAAGCCTTTCTAAGATCCAAATATATAATATCAAAGTTATTCCCTGCATCCAGTTCTTTTGTGACTACATCATAGTATCCAATCAAATTGGTCAGGCAAGACCTGCCCTTAACAAAACCATGCTGCGTCTGAGCTATAACTGAATTCTTCTCTAGATGATCCTGCAGTGCTTCTTTAACCAGTGCCTCCATTAATTTACCTGGAACAGAAGTTAAACTAACAGGTCTATAATTACTTGTGTCAGCCTTTGATCCTCCTTTGTGAATTGGGGTTACATTTGCACATCTCCAGTCTATGGGTACCTCCCCTAAATCCAAAGAAGCTCTCATAATTATGGCTAGGGGTTTGCATACTTCCTTTGCTGCCTCCTTTAATATAACTGGATAGATCCCATCCACCCCAGGTGCCTTTTTTATGTTTATCCTCAACAATCTCTCCTCCACTTTCCTCTCAGTTATTACAAAATCATCCAGCTCACTGCCAATGTTTACTTTACCTACATCATTCTCCTTCCTGAATAACTCCTCATGCGTGAATGTAGATGCAAAATACTCGTTTAGATTGTTAGCCACCTGTGCAGGATCCTCAGCTGTTGAACCATCAATATCCAGTGGACCAATCTGATTCATCCCTTTCCTTCTCGAGTTAAAGGTAGATAAAGGTAATGGACATTTAAAGTTAAGTGTCCATTAATTGTCATGATGAACTAAAGGCGACAAATGAAGAGCAAGATAAACACTCATAAGGAGAAAATTGAGTATACTGAGTTATGCAAAGCCATTAGAAAGAGAATCAGAGAGGACATAAAAAGATTTAACACAAGAAAAGTAGAACAAGCATTAAGGGAAAACAAAGAACTTAAGTCAGCAGCCATGAGTAGTAATACTGAAAGTGAAAAATAGTGATGGTGTACTTATAAATAACAGAGAAGGCATAATTCAAATAGCAGAAGACTACTATAGAGAATTATACAAGGAGCGAGGGAATGATGCCAGCAGTGGGGAAGATGGATTGCAAATTAGTACCACATACGACATATCCGACATCCTTCCTGATGAGGTAGAACATGCATTGAAGAAAATGAAGAATCAGAAAACCCCAGGTGAAGATGAAGTTACTGTAGAGTTGTTAAAATTGGGAGGAAGAGACATGACACAGAAACTACAAAGACTCTTCACAAAATATATTAGGAAAGGTATGACACCTAAGGAATGGAATAATGCAATCATAATTTTGCTGATACGTTACTCTTCAAAAGTTGATACGTTACTCTGCAGATTACCGCTTCCCATATGTAGTACTTTACATTTGTCAATATTAAACATCATTTACCACCTCTCAGCTCATCTGCTCAACTTTTCTGGATCCTGTTGCAGCAGTGTACTGTCATTAGTGCCCTTAACAACTCTGCCAACCTTCGTATCGTCTGCAAACTTGGATATTAAGCCTGATATACACCATCATCATATCATTGATGAATACAGAAAAAAAAAAATGGATCTAACACTGAACCCTGGGAGACTTCACTAATAACATTAGTCCATGAAGAGCAGTGTCTATTGATTACCACACTCTGTCTTCTCCCACTCAACCATCCCTTTATCTATAGCAGCAATTTGCCTCCAATGCGACACTGCTCCAATTTGTGCAGCAGTCTTCCATGTGCAACAGTATCAAAAGCCTATCTGAGATCCAAAAATATGACATCAAAGTTATTCCCTGCATCCAGTTCTTTTGTGACTACATCATAGAATCCCATCAAATTAGTCAGTCAAGACTTCCCCTTAACTCACCCATGCTGTGTCCGAGCTATAACTGAAGTCTTGTCTAGATGATCCTACAGTGCTTCTTAACCAGTGCCTCCATTAATTTTCCTCGAACAGAAGTTAAACTAACAGGTCTGTAATTACCTGTGTCTCCCTGTGATCCTTTGTGGATTGGGCTCACATTTGCACATCTCCAGTCCATGGGTGCCCAAAAGCTCTCATAATTATGGCTAAGGGTTTGCTTACTTCCTTTGCCGCCTCCTTTAATATAACTGGATCGATTCCAGTTATATTAAAGGGATATATATTAAACTGGATAGATTCCAGGATAATATAACTGGATAGAATTTGCTGATGCTATCGAGGCAGTGTTAGGCGTTACGGAAAACTGCTAGCTTGAGGGATACAAGGACTAATAGATTAACAGCAGCCACTGGCAGAGGTGAAAGTGATTCTTGAACTGCTTCTATTGGAATGAGCAGAAGCCTACAAAACAAGATGCAGGATATTTCAGAGACAGCTGGGAGTCATTGCGGTACAAGTAAACACATGGGTTGTGTTAGGGTAGCTAAGAATAGGAACAGGTGCATGTATACTTGCGTGTACACCAATGCTAGGAGTTTGGTAAATAAATTTGAGGTATTCCTCAAAGCATCAAAGGTGGATATTGTTGGGATATCAGAGACGTGGTGTTACACAGAGAAAGGATATAGAGAAAGGATAGACAAGTAGGAAGAGTTATGATATTAGTTATGAAACACAAAATTCAAGGAAGTGAAGCCAGTCGACATCGCTGGACAGTGCAGTGTCGAGTCAGTTTGGTGTGACAAGCATTGGGAGATCAAAATTGAGAGTAGGAGTGTGCTATAGGCCTAATGACTCTGATGAGTATAATAAGAAACTGTACAGGGAAATAGAGTGGGCCAGTAAATCAGAGTTTTATAATGGGGGATTTTAATTTCTCAGATATTGACTGGAATTTGTGGGTTGGTCGCTCACACTCTAGCAAGGCTTTTGTAGATTTATTGGATGATTGTTTTCTATATCACCATGTTCGGGAGACAACTATAGGGAGTAATACTCGTGATTTCATTATCAGTAGTGATTATTCATGCATTAAGAATCTGCAGATAAAGGAACCACTAGGTGGCAGTGATCACAGTGTTCTGAAGTGGGATTTACTGAAAACGGTAACTACCATCAGGGGTAAAGGGAAAGGTTATTGCTTTCGTAAAGGCAACTACGATGGTCTGAGAGAGTATTTAAATTCTATACAGTGGGACCAATTGATGATATTACCAACAGCAAATACAAAATGGGAAGCATTCAAAGAACTTATCTTGGAAGCTACTAGGCTTTACATATCAACTAAGAAATATTGTTCAAGGTTTAGGCCTAAATGAATGTCAGATGAACTGATGAGACACATAGCAGAGGGTAAAAATGCATGGGATACATATAAATTAACATGTGACACAGACGCCTATGATAGATATAAGCTGGTCTGTAACCAAGTCACAAAGGAGGTTAGGCAGATTATGAGAAATCTTTGGCAAAGGATGCAAAGAAAAACAGCAAAGAGTTCTATACTTATCTAAACTCTAGAAGGAAGGGGATGAATCAGATTGGTCCACTTGATATCGATGGTTCAACTGTTGATGAGCCTGCTCAGGTAGCTAACAAACTAAATGAATATTTTGCATTGACATTCATACATTTGGAGTTATTCAGCGAGGGGAATGCCAGAGGTGTATTCAAGTCTGGCAGTATGATAGAGAATCTTGTAATAACTGAGAGTAAAGTGGTGGATAAATTGTTGAAGATAAACAAAAGAAAGGCACCTGGGGTGGATTCAGGGGAGGTACCCACAGACTGGAGATGTGCAAATGTGACCCCAATTCACAAAGGAGGATCAAAGTCCTACACAAGTAATTATAGACCTGTGAGTTAAATTAAACTTCTGTTCCAGGAAAATTAATGGAGGCACTGGTTAAAGAAGCACTGCAGGATCATCTAGACAAGACTTCAGTTATAGCTCAGACGCAGCACGGTTTTGTTAAGGGCAGGTCTTGCCTGACCAATTTGATTGGATACTATGATGCAGTCACAAAAGAGCTGGATGCAGGGAACAACTTTGATATTATATACTTGGATCTCAGAGAGGCTTTGGATACTGTTGCACATGGAAGACTGCTGCACAAATTGGAGCAGTGTGCATTGGAGGCAAATTGCTGCTATGGATAAAGGGATGGTTGAGTGGCAGAAGACAGAGTGGTAATTAATGGACACTGCTCATTGTGGACTAATGTTATTAGTGGAGTTCCTCAGGGATTGTTTTCTATATTTATAAATAATTATTGTTTTCTATATTTATAAATAATATTGATTATGGGATATTAAGCTTAATGTCCAAGTTTGCAGACGATACAAAGGTTGGCAGGGTTGTTAAGGACTCTACTGACGCTATCTGCTGCAACAGAATCTGGAAAGGTTGAACAGATGGGCTGATAGGTGACATGGACAAATGTAAAGTCCTACATATGGGAAACAGCAGCCCCAGAGCAACGTATCAACTCTCTGGTACTACACTGACAGTGGTAGAGAATGAAAAGAACCTGGGGGTTAATATGCAGGCAGATATGAAGTTCTCTGAGCATTGCCGATTGGCTGCAAGGGTAGCTTATAGTGTCTTGTCAATAATATACAGGAATTTTTCTGGCAGGGATAAGGAGGTGATTATCCCCTTGTATAAGGCAATGGTGAGGTCACACCATGAGTACCGTATCAGGTCTGGAAGCCTCATTTCAAGAAGGATGTAGAGCTGCTGGAATGAGTACAGAGAAGGGCAACAAGATTAGTGAATGGAACAGAGGGTTGCTCTTACTAAGAAAGGCTTAAGTTTTGCAAATTGCAGTGTCTGGAGACTAGGCACCGGCGAGGTGATCTGATAGAGGTGTATAAAGTCTTGAATGGTTTGAGCATGCTCAATGCTAATGGGATTCTTCCTCTTGCTCAGAATAATCACCTGAGAGGGCATAAATTCAAATTGAGGAAAGACAGATGTAGGATAGATGTGCGGAAATTTGTTTTTAGCCAGCGGGTAGTTGATTGGGTAGATGGAACAGACTTCCATCCCTTGTTGTGGAAGTTGATAGCCTAAATAAATTTAAGGCTCAGCTGGATAGGCATTTAGAACGAACGGAGGAGTGAAGTGGAAGGTTTTTTTTTTTTTTTTTGGCTGGTGCTGCATAAGCTTGCTTTCTTGCATCATATGCCTCTACTAATGCTAATGCTAGATTCCATCTACCCCAGATGCCTTTCTTGTGTTTCTCTTCAACAATTTCTCCTCCACTTTACTCTCAGTTATTACAAGATTATCTAGCTTACTGCCTGAATTGAATACACTTCTGGCATTCCCCTCTCTGAATAACTCCTCATGTATGAATGTCGATGCAAAATATTCATTCAGTTTGTTAGCTACCTGTGCAGGATCATCAATAGTTGAACCATCGATATCAAGTGGACCAATCTGATTCATCCTCTTCCTTCTAGAGTTTACATAAGTAAAGAACTCTTTGCTGTTTTTCAGAACGGACATATGCACAAGTACCACCTTTGAGGCGAAAGGAATCATACAGTGCATAATTTGGGCATCTGAGATGAGCAGCAGATGAATCAACCGATAACTGAGATTCTGTCAGAAAAAGTACATGGGGTTTGGCAGACTGCAAGTGGAAATGGACATCGTTGATATTAGAATTTATACCACATGTATTTGTGAAATTAATTAGGAAGCATTTGGGAGGTTTAGATCTTTTCACAGATAAGCTTGCTCTATTAGTTTGACAATTCATGGTGTATTCAATAGTAAGAAAAAGTGAGTGGGATATGCTGTATGAAGTAATGAAATTTTTGGATATGGCGTATACATGGTAAGAATATACCCAGATCCTTGGCTTAACGTGGCCTCGACAATGCTCCCCGCATACACACTACTCGGACTCGCTCCAGTCACTATCTGGCAGAGCAGAGGTAGCATGATTATACACTAGCTGATCCGGAAGCCTCCTTTTTAGAGAGTTACCAAATTATTCGGTCTGGTGTACTAACTAGCGGCCGGCCTGCGAACACCGGTTTAGAGCTGTACCCTCGAAATATAAGGAATATTGGATCTAGGCACGATGTTCGTCATAACCTCAAAAGTCATCAATCATACTACATGATGGAAGAGATGGAGTAGGGTTGACCGGAACTTAGCTCTAGAGACTAAACATGGGTTCTACCACTTGAAGCCTCCAATAAGCATAGTGGTGGTATTGCATCGGTTGAGGAGAGTCATCTACCACCTAGTATTGCCTGGTAACAAAGAGGGGCGGCATTCCTCCATGTGATGTGGGCACCACACCTCGACCCCTGCTTACGTTGGTTCACACTTGGGTGGTCACCCACCACATACTAGTGCATGGAGGTTATACCCAAGATTACTAACAGTCCCACCATCGTAATGGTGCAAGCAGAGGATTTGGCTGTCGCAGACTGTCCGGACGTCGCCGAAATTGGATCCACTTGACTTGGGTGTCACCCGAATATCAGTTACATCAGCGTTTTAGACTGCCAGGTAGCAAGGACAGCTTGTCTGGCATATCCGAGAGAATCTCTGTGACGACCTCATGAACCCGACAAATACAGTCACATACTTAGGAGCAATATCCCAATTTGTCTGAAACGTAAAATAATGAACCAGTGTATGCTACCCACCATGACTTACGGAAGTGAAACTTGGGCACTCACCAAAACTACACAGTGAAGAATGGAACGAATATATTAGGAATCAGACAGCTAGATAAAAAGAGAAACACATGGATTAGGCAGCAAACACAAATGGACATTCTTTTCAAAACTAAAATACTAAATGGTACACATAGCTCGAAGACATGATGATAGGTGTACTAGGAAAATAACAGAATAGTACCCAAGAGAAGCTAAGGGGGAACCTGGAAGACAACAACGTAGATAGCAGATGAAGTTCATGGGTAGTAAATGGATTGCACAAAACAGAAGGAACACGAAAGTTGCTGGAGAGGCCTTCATCTTGCACTGGATTGAAAATTTATGATGATGATGAATATAGTTGTGAAAAGACACTCTATAATGCTGTGTGAAAAGACTATAGTGCTTTCCCTTCATTTCTCACATTACAAGTTTATAGTTCACTATGATTATAAAGACTATGCTCTACTCTGTAGTATAAGACACAATACATAGAACCAAGTTTTGTTATATTGCGATGGCAGATTGATACAAATACATACATTAAAAATCATTGAAAGGGATGTGTACTAAGCATGTATAACTTACCTTCTGCACCAATTAACAGCTTCAACTTAACGCAGCTTGCCCTTTTCCATTATAAAATTAAATTTTTTCTGTTTATACTCCGGCACGACAATCGTGTCCGTAGAGTTTACAATAAATCGTCGATACAAATATTTATCGTATTTAGTAGTCACGGGCTTCGAATCCCGGTCCACTCAAGGAACGCGTGCTATGCACTCTCGCTCCTAACCACCGGGCTACGTCAGGCTTGGTTGGGTTGTTGACAAAATAAACCCTAGGGTAGCTATGGTTATGAGGTATCAATGCATGATGCATAGTTTCTATAGGAAATCATCCATAGGAATCATCCATACTCAGACGACCAAATTTAAAAATATATATACAAATATAAATCAGGAAGGTAATGCCTCAGTGATTTACATGCACATTATTCTCTTCATCTTTCTTCTAATAGGAAAAAAGCTACCCAGTTCATTTGTCTAGCCTTTCCAATCTTCTTTATTTGTCCTAATATGAAAGGTGAATCCTCAGAAAAATGCTATAGGATATGATAAAATAAAACTGGGATCAGAGTCATATATACACTGTGCTGCCACTTTATTAGGTACACCTACCTAGTAGCGTGTTGAGCCTCCTTTGGCCTTTAAAACATCCTGAATTCTTCTAAGCGTGGATTGAGCAAGATGCTGAAAATGTGTAGAAATGGAGTACGATGCAGACATGAGTGCGTCACACAGTTTCTTGAGATTCGACGGAGGTGTAGGCCTGCAGCGAACAGCCCTTTCCAGCTCATTCCAAAGATGTTCAATAGGATTGAGATCCATGGACTGAGCAGGCCACTGCAGCAAAGAAAATTCATTGTCATGTTTCTGGAACCATTCCATAGTGATTTGGGCTTTGTGCACCGGCGCATTATCCTGCTGGAAGTAACCATCTGACTGAAGATAAACTGTCAACATGAACGGATGCACTTGGTCAGCAACGATGTTTAGGTACAATGTGGCATTCAGACGTGAATCTATGGGTATCAATGGACCCAACATGTGCCAAGAAAACATTCCCCACACCATAACACTGCCCCCACCACCTTGCACAGTAGTCAGACATGACGGGTCATTGATTCATGTTGTTTTCTCCAAATTCTGAGCCTTCCATCAATATGATGCACCAGGAACTTCGACTCGTCGGACCAAGCAACTGTTTTCCAATCCTCGATTGTCCAGTGCTGGTGTTGCTGTGCCCACAGGAGGCGTGCTCTCTTGTTCTTCTTGTTGTTCAAATTGATAACAAAGGTATGCAATGGCGCTGTGGCCGTCGGCTGTTGTAGCCCATTCGCAACGAAGTGGGACTAATGGTCCGTTGCAATATTTTGTTCTGCGAACCAAGGAAAGCTTCAGGAAAGCTTTTGACACTGTTCCGCATGGAAGTCTACTGTACAAATTGGAGCAGAATGGCATTAAGGGTAAGTTGCTACAATGGATAAAAGGATGGTTAAGTGCGAGAAGACAGAGGGTGGTAATCAATGGGTGCTGCTCTTCGTGGACTAATGTTATTAGTGGAGTCCCACAGGGTTCGGTGTTGGGTCCACTGTTGTTTTGTATATTTATCAATGATATTAATGAAGGTATATTAGGCTTAGTGTCGAAGTTTGCGGATGATACAAAGGTTGGCAGGGTTGTTAATGACAGTAATGGCAGTGTGCTACTGCAACAGATCTAGAAAATTTGGGCAGATAGGCTGAGAAGTGGCAGCTGAAATTTAACATTGACAAATGCAAAGTACTGCATATGGGTAGAAGTAACCCAGGAGAAACGTACCAACTGTGTGGTACTACACTTAAGGTGGTAGAAAATGAAAAAAACCTGGAAGTAATCAGGATATGATCTGCCCTGGCAGCCTGTCTGCATTGCTCAGAAAATTCATCTCTGACTGCACAATGCAGACAGGCTGCCAGGGCACATCATAAGGTTTTGTCAATGATATACAGAAATTTTGATAGCAGGGAAAAGGAGGTGATTGTCCCTCTGTAGAAGGAAATGGTCAGGCCACGCCTTGAGTACTGCGTACAGGTCTGAAGGCCTCATTTTAGGAAGGATGTAGATTTGCTTGAGCATGTACAGAGGACAACAAGATTGGTGAGGGGAATGAAGGGATCCTCTTACCAAGAGAGGCTTAAGTTTAAGTTCTGCAAATTGCAGCGGCTGGAGACTAGACACCTGCGAGGTAATCTGATTGAGGTGTATAAGGCTTGAATGGGTTGATCATGCTGAATTCTGATGGGATTCTTCCACTTGTTCAGATTACAAACCTAAGGGGGCATAAATTCAAATTATTATTATTATTAGCTATATGGTGCAAGGAAGTCCGATGCACCAGCCAAAAAGAAAAAATTTCTGAATTACCCTGTGTGTGTGAGAGAGAGAGTCACAAGTAGAAGGAAATCGCCAAGAAAGAGAAGAATGATGACATCCAGCTCAGGACCCTGGTGTTCCAAGCCCATACTCACCAGATGTGAGCCCTTGGGACAATTTGAGGAAAGACAGCTGTAGAATAGATGTGCAGAAATTTGCTTTTAGCCAGCGGGTGGTTAATTGCTGGAACAAACTTACATCTGTCATTGTGGAAGTTGATAGGTTAAATAAATTTAAGGAGGAACTGGACGAACATTTAGAGGAAATGGTTGTGTGAATTTTTTTTTTTTGGCTGATTCTAAACATAAGTTCGTATCCTTTTTTTTTTGCATCACTTGCCACGATTGCTATTACTATTGTATTCAGATGTAGGAGGCCACACACACACACACATACAACAACATAAGGCCACTAGAGAGGGTTTGAAAAATGATAACCGGATTGATGAGCAGTGTGCTGATCCATGTGGAGAAAAGCATATAATTTTCAACTTGCAAAGCTTGGCCCTGTAGGGGATGAATAAAATGAACAAGGGGAAAGTATATTCTCACTGATATAAGATACGAAATGTTGGATAGACCTGTGTAATTGAGACCTGCTATTATTCAAAGGGGAAGTGAACACGTGTCGAAGGCCGTATTTATATGGACCAGACACATTCCGTTGTAGTATTTCGAAAGCGTGAGAGGGGATTTAAGTAGGCAAAAGGGAGAGAAGGAAAATTCCTGCCCCTCGTATTTCACTAACAGTTTGGGAATTTGAAATTTTAGAGATTAGAACTTAAAAGCTTTTTGGAGGAAAGAATATGAAAGTTTCCATTCGGAAATCCGGGTGCATGACTACCCATCCTTATTAGTAGAGGTCCTGGATGGAGGGTGGGGTACGCTTTGTTATTAAATTTGAACTTATAGGATATTTGTTTTAGATCCCACTCCTCAGAAATTATTATTGGTCTATGTTCGTTGATCTTATTTGTTAGAGTCATTGATTTCTAACTTAAATTTTGCATCTTGTTTGTCTAATATGGATCTAATATAAGTACTCAAGTATACATGCACCTGTCCCTATTCTTAGCTACCCTAACCTTGTACCCAGTGGTGAGCTGGGAATATTTTAACAATGGGCTCGCAGTTTTTCAGAACCCAGTAAATTTGATTGGTCACGGAAGTGACGTCATCTGCAGCTCCATCAGAGGCGCTTCCCAAGCTCACATACTTCCTGAAGTTATTACTGCAGTAAGTATGATTGCAACAATATAAATATTTGTCAACAATTTCTTTTTTCGTCTCCCATTTTCGTTACATTCCATTGTTAGGTTCCCCTAACAGTTGCGTATGTCGCTTCAACTACAAGATCGGTACATCACTCGGTGCTATTTTACAGAGATATTTAGATACGTTGCACTCGCAAGTATACATCTCTTACTTTAGTTATCATAAATCCATTGTATCTTGTCTTCTAGAAATTATGAAAATCTCTGAATGATCAATAAAATATTTACGATAAAAAAAGATCTTTTATTTCGTAATCGATATATACAAATCAAAATACCAAAAAGAAACGCGAACGATGTTTCGCATAAACCATCTACCGCGCGTGCTTCGCACACGCGCAACTTTTTTATTCGTCTTTTTTTTAACAACAAGGGAAATATAATGGATACATTTTTTTCACGATAAAATTTTAATATTGCGAAAAAAAAATAACACGAAATATTTCCCATTATAAAAATTAACAAAAACTATCACAAAGCATTCCACAATTTAAAAACGAATATTACATAAAAAAACAAACTTTCTAGAAAAAGTACACAAAAAAAATCACAGATTACATGAAAAAAAATTATTTCCCAAATATTCAAGAAAATTTTATTCTAAAAATTGCCAATTTACTTCTTTATTAAGGATAAAACAATGCATTTAATAACCTGTCACGAGGTAATTTTTTTGCTTTCGATTCCTTCAAATTCTTTTTCAATTTTAGCTTCATAATTTCCTTCAGAATTTTTCAAATTAGCAATAGCATTGATAGTTCGAATAATTAAATTATCTGCTATTCATTTTTTAGTCATTATTTAAATCCTTATTTTATTTATTTATTTTTTTACTTTCTTTTTTCAACAATAATGAACTGTTTTCTTCATAGTAATACTAATAATGAAGTTGAAAGTTTTTGTAATAATATTCACGAAGTTATTGTTGTAGTAGTAATATGGATTTATTTGTTTTGTTATTTTTAAATAGTTTCCTTTATCTCTACCAGTAGCTTGTTCTTTGTCACTCCGCATTCTAAATTTTTAATATATACATTATTTTGGCTACCTATCTATCCGCCTATTATACAATCATATTACAAAATATTAGAACAACATATTTGTTTAAAGAATACTGTGAGTACAATAATTTTTTGCTGAATGTCTCTGATTTTACTTTCTTTTGAGATTTTATTGCCACTGTTCGTAATGGAAGAAATTAATTCAGTACCATGAAGCTATTTCAAGTTCATGAATTTTAACGATTTTAAAAGTACAGGAATAATCCAATAATCCGGAATATGATTATCCAGAATATTATAAAACAGAAACTGTTTTTTTTTTTTTTTTTTTTTTTTTTTGCATTTAGGTTTATCAAAGAACAAACTCATCCATCCATGTATATTTATGTCCATAAATTGCGTGTATTCTCTTGTCGGTTTGCTTGTTTTAATAGGGAAAAAACCTTTCTATCCTCGCCTGAGACCGACTAACTCAACTGCAGAATGAAAAAAACCCGTGAAGTTCCTCTTGTCATTGACGTGATTCGAACCTGGGCCTTTTCTATCCAGTTGTGAGAAGGAAACACAGCATTTTATGTTTTGTTTGTGCCTTTGGAAGACAGTCATCCACTAGTATCTCTTGAATTCCAGAAGACAGCTGCCATGACTTTACTTGGCATTCCAAAATCATCTAGACAAGACTGCAGCAATAATTCAGACACAGCATGGGTTTGTTAAGGGAGTCTTGTCTGACAAATTTGATAGGATATTATGATGTGGTTGCAAAGGAACTGGATGCAAAAAATAATTTTGATATCATATATTTGGATTTCAGGAAAGCTTTTAACACTGTTGCGCATGGAAGACTATTGTACAAATTGGAGGAGAATGGTATTAAGGGTAAGTTGCTACAATGGATAAAAGGATGGTTAAGTGCGAGAAGACAGAGGGTGGTAATCAATGGGTGCTGCTCTTCTTGGACTAATGTTATTAGTGGAGTCCCACAGGGTTTCGTGTTGGGTCCACTGTTGTTTTGTATATTTATCAATGATATTGATGAAGGTATATCAGGCTTAACGTCGAAGTTTGCAGATGATACAAAGGTTGGCAGGGTTGTTAATGACAGTAATGGCAGTGTGCTACTGCAACAGGATCTAGGTAATTTGGGCAGATGGGCTAAGAAGTGGCAACTGAAGTTTAACCTTGACAAATGCAAAGTACTGCATATGGGTAGAAGTAAACCCAGAGAAACGTACCAACTGTGTGGTACTACGCTTAAGGTGGTAGAAAATGAAAAAGACCCGGGAATAATTGTGCAGTCAAATAAGAAGTTTTCTGAGCAATGCAGACAGGCTGCCAGGGCAGGTCATGGGGTTTTGTCATTGATATATAGGAATTTTGCTAGCAGGGAAAAGGAGGTGATTATCCCTCTGTATAAGGCAATGGTCAGGCCACGCCTTGAGTACTGCGTACAGGTCTGGAGGCCTCATTTTAGGAAGGATATAGATTTACTTGAGCGTGTACAGAGAAGGACAACAAGATTGGTGAGGGGAATGAAGGGATCCTCTTACCAAGAGAGGATTAAGTTCTGCAAATTGCAGTGGCTGGAGACTAGGCACCTGCGCGGTGATCTGATTGAGGTGTATAAGGCCTTGAATGGGTTGAGCACGCTGAATTCTGATGGGATCTTTCCACTTGTTCAGATTACGAACCTAAGTGGGCATAAATTCAAATTAAGAAAAGACAGATGTAGAATAGATGTGCGGAAATTTGCCTTTAGCCAGCGGGTGGTTAATTGCTGGAACAAACTTCCATCTGTCGTTGTGGAAGTTGATAGGTTGAATAAATTTAAGGAGGAACTGGACAGGCATTTGGAGGGAATGGTGCGATTTTTTTTTTTTTTTTTTGGCTGATGCTGCATAAGCTCATACACTTGCTTTCTTGCATCAAATGCCACTGCTACTACTACTAGCCGATGAAACTAAAGTGAATTTATTCGGAGGCGGTGAATTAGAAAGTTTCCATTGTTTTTACTGTAATTTTGAATCTTGTTAACAGACACGATGCCACATTTCATACTCAGTTACATACCTGGCCAGAAAATGTTTAGAATCTGCACGACAATGAAATTAAAAGTTGTTTTGAATAGAAGACATTTCTTGATCTGGTGTCAAAAGGCGAGGTTCCATCGTGAGTATCTTTGCCATACTTAATTCATTTGAGAATTTTTTTCACGAATTGGACTGAGATGGATGTAGCCAATAATTGTTAACTGGTGTTGATGGACATCCACTGCGCTGTTCATCCTCGATACGGGTTCTGTCAAATTCAGCCTTCCAACTTTTAATGGTTGCATATGATGGGGTAAATTCTCTTAAACTATTTACCCTGTCTTCATGAATATTCTAGGTCGATAACCTCTTTTTGTAAAGAAATTTTGTTGCTGCTTGATTTTTATTATTATTATTTATTATTTTATTTATTTTATTTTTTTTTTGCCTGAATTTATGCAGGCTCGAACTTCAGTGACAATCAAAATAAATTTATTCATGCAATTCAGCTGCCCTCATGGACAGCAAAGTTGGTAGAATCGCCGTCCTTCCCACACCGAGTGGAAAAGACTTGAGTTCGGGTTCCGTCGATGACGAGAGGAATTTTTATGGGCCTTTTTCATAACGTGGCTGACTTAGTCGGTCTAGGGCGTGAATGGGCCCCAGAACATGCAATTTAAGACACTATGCACAAAGCAATATAGCCTTAGTTGCTGATGCTCCTAAAACCCTACTACAACAGCAATTCAGCAAGTCTTAGCCTGTCAACACGAGCTGGATCGTACTTATCTATTAATAAATAATTAAACTCAGATTCGAATGCACATTTATGGAAAGAAAAATGGAAGTTTTTTATGGTCATTAGAAATAACCACATGTATTTCAAAAGTATTAACAGCACTGGTGATAAATATTTATATATTGTAGGAAACAATGGACTATCAATCAACAGGTATGAAATATCAATTGCCACATGGTCTACGTGATCTGTTACAACCATTTGTTCAATCAGTATTGATCAGACAGCCCAAAAATATCTTGGAATTTGCAGCCAATTTTTTTGAAAGAGAAGTGGAAGAACGTGATAGACTGACCATTGGTAAGTATCTTTAAAACCTCATAGCCTTAGTTTGAATGGGCAACAGTGCATTATACAACTGTGCTGATTGGATACAGTTGAATTTTCTTTTATATGATACACCTTCAAAAATTACAAGATGTGCATGTACATAAACTCTGTAGAAACAGAACAAAAAGACAGGAAGTGCATTCATTATAATTATAATTGTGTTTTCTGTTTGTAAATCTGAAAAATTCTTTCTTTTTTTGCAGTACTGGATCAACTGAAAACTAATTTCATTTTTACGAATACATATACAAGCCTCGGAGCGAATTTAAGGTAAGTCTTATTGTTGAAACTGGCATCGAGAGAGAAGTCTCCAGAGCCAGGGGTTATGATTAGAGCCATTGCTTTGACCTATAAAAGATTACGTAGGTTATTTATTTGCCGTTTTGATTGAGTCACTTTGGGGAAACCGGCAATCCTTACGCCGGGCGAGTACCGCATGAATATGTCGCGTATACGTTTAAATAAGAAGCATCCATGGCGAAGTGACCACATTCTAACCATTTAATGTATGCTCTTTATCCTAACCCTTTGGAGAATATCAAAGGAGGCAGCAAAGGAAGTAAGCAAACCCTTAGCCATAATTATGAGAGCTTCCTTGGACTCAGGGGTCAGGAGCTCAGGAGCTTCCATGGACTGGAGATGTGTAAATGTGGCCCCAATTCACAAAGGAGAATCAAAGGGCGACAAGTAATTATAGACCTGTTAGTTTAACTTCTGTTCCAGGGAAATTAATGGAGGCCCTAGTTAAAGAAGCACTGCAGGATCATCCAGACAAGACTTCAGTTATAGATCGGACACAGCATGGGTTTGTTAAGGGGAAGTCTTGCCTGACCAATTTGATTGCATACTATGATGTGGTCACAAAGGAACTGGATGCAAAGGAACTTTCATATATTACATTTGGATCTTAGAAAGGCTTTTGATACTGTTGCACATACTTTTGACTGCACAAATTGGAGCAATGTAGTATTGGAGGCAAATTGCTGCTATGGATAAAGGGATGGTTGAGTGGGAGAAGACAGAGAGTGGTAATCAATGGACACTGCTTTTCGTGGAATAATGTTATTAGTGGGGTCCCTCAGGGTTCAGTGTTGGGTCCAATGTTTTCTGTATTTATAAATGATATATTGATGACGGTATATCATGCTTAATATCCAAGTTTGCAGACGAAACAAAGGTTGGCAGGGTTGTTAAGGACACTAATAATAGTACGCTGCCGCAACAGGATCTAGAAAAATTGAGCAGATGAGCTGAGAGGTGGCAAATGAAGTTTAACATTGGCAAATGAAGTTTAACATTGACAAATGTAAAGTACTACATATGGGGGTAATTGTGCAGGCAGATATGAAGTTTTCTGAGCAGTGCAGACGGTCTGAGAGTAGCTCATAGTGTCTTGTCAATGATATACAGGAATTTTTCTAGCAGGGATAAGGTGATGATTATCCCCTTGTATAAGGCAATGGTGTCAGGCCACACCTTGAGTATTGTATATAGGTCTGGAGGTATCATTTTAAGAAGGATGTAGAGCTGTTGGAACGAGTCAGAGAAGGGCAACAAGATTAGTGACTGTAACATAGGGTTGCTCTTACGAAGAAAGGCTTAAGTTTTGCAAGTTACAGTGTCTGGAGACAAGGCACCGGCGAGGTGATCTGATTGAGGTGTGTAAAGGCTTGAATGGTTTGCGCATGCTCAATGCTGATGGGATCCTTCCTCTTGCTCAGAATAATTACCTGAGAGGGCATAAATTCAAATTGACAAAAGAAATTGTTGTATATGATAGATGTGCGGAAGTTTGCCTTTAGCCAGCGGGTAGTTGATTGGTGGAACAGACTTCCATCTCTTGTTGTGGAAGTTGATAGCCTAAATAAATTTAAGGCTGAGCTGGAGTATATGGAACGGAGGGGTGAAATGGGAGCGGTTTTTTTTTTTTTTTTTGGCTGATTCTGCTTAAGCTTGCTTGCTTTCTTGCATCATATGCCTCTACTAATGCTACTGTTAATATCACGGTATGCATAGAGAGATCACTACTAATTTGGAATTGGTTGATCTATGTTAACTTCAAGGAAGCTCTAGTTATGAGATATTGGTGCATGATGTATACAAATGGTTTATCTCTCTGGAGACTGAAAAAATTCAAAAAAAACAACTATATCAGTATAGCTAAATGACCCCCCCCCACCTCACGATTAAAAGCTCCTTACGTTCCACTGGCACAACTGAATCCAAATTAAGCACATTGAGCCACACAAATTCGCAAATAATCTGACAAAGCCAACATTTCTTGGTATAATTCGTCTACTAGATAAGCAGGGGCGTAGAAAAGATGTAGTTTTTTTGTTTCGATCGACTCACCTTGGAAAGCGGAGCTCAAACTGGCAAACCTTTCGACGGGTGAATCCGCATGAATTTTTCATGTACACTTTTAAACAAGGAGTATCCATGGCAGATTACGAAGTAAACACACTCTTAATAATTCAAAGCCAACCCCCCAAAAATTATAAAGTACAGTATTATAAATATTACAAGATTTGCTTTCATATGTGGCATATCTTGCATAAATATCGAGGCATGACAAAAACTTTTTGGCCAAATATGATAAATGAACCTCTAAGTTTTATTGAATTATTGTTTGATAAATAAATGAATTTAACATTGATTTAATAAAAATTGATATAATTCTAATTCAATATAGTTTCAATTAATTTATTACAGTATTAATTTAATTGGCAATAATTAATACTGGCCTATTATCAGTGGGGGCTCGTGACTCTGATATTTGGGGGTGCTGCGTCTTAAAGTTACATTAAATTGCCTTGGTCGTAAGACATGTAGACATACACAATAATAATAATAAGCAAGTTAAAAATACTACAAAACATTAACTAGACATTTACCATTAACAGGCTTGAACTTTTATTTAAAAACAAAATACATTCTTCGGTTTTTATTTGTTGAAAATAGATTAATAGCTTTTTCATTCAAGTTTGGTGCACTGTTGACCAAGCTTTTCTCTTTCGAAAGCATTGCTTGAGCATTTAGCCTTTCTTCATTCATAGTGCTTAAAAATATTTTTATTCATTTTAATGTCGAATGGCAGCGTTCGGCTCTGAAGTAGTCATCGGAATGGTCAAAAAACGTTTGAGGTTTGTAAGTTCACCAAGAACTTCAGCTAGATTATTTTCTGAGATAAATTTCAGCACGTCAGTTAATTTGCAATAATTGTGTAGATCATGTCTGCTTTAGAAAACTTGTAATTCCGTAAGAAGTTTTCTCTTTCAATCATGAGATATGCCTCAGTAGTCTCCCATATCTCTTCCATGGGCATTTTCCTACGAAAAATAAAGTTCTCCTTGTTAAACAATTTAGCAGCAATTAATTGCTTTGTAAAAGATTATCTCTCGCCTATGTCAACACTTATATAGTGGCATACTTCCTTCGCTTCAATCATGAGTGTTTTTGAAGGATTTTCACGGTACATTGAATTCATGATTTTTAGAATGGCATTCCTAGTTTTCTATATATTCATGTATTTTAACTGCCTCAATTTCTCGAGATTGCATTTGATTATAAATAACTTCCACGAGAGGTATTAGCTGATGGAAAAGTTCTAACCAGAACTGGAATGTTTCATTACTCAAGATGTGCAAAATTCCAGTTTCTTCTGAAATCGTCTTATCTGCGTTTACTGTCGTTTGTAGTTCCTCCATGCACTTTTTTAAGGATTCAAAATTTTCATAAATGCTGTTCACAGCGCGTATATTGAAGTTCCATCTTGTAGGGGAAGGTGGGGAAAGACTGCTGTTCATATGCTTTCTGAGAACAGAGAGATGCTGTGGTGACCTCGAGAAAAATGTTGGTATCGACATGAGGTTCGAAAAGAATATTCTTGAATCTCGGGAACTACTTGCTACATTTCTCATCATCAGATTCAGTTGGTGTGCATAACAGTGAATAAAATGTGCATTTTTGTACACTTCTTTTATTTTAGCTTGAACTCTCCCCTTTCTTGCCTTTCATCAAACTTGCGCCATTAAATTTCTAAGCAACCAGTTTTTGGGCATTCCCTTCGAGGATTATGTCTAACTGATGTAGAATGCACGTTGATATTCCGTCTGCCGTTTGGTTTTCCGGAGTGAAAACCCCCCAAAAATGCTCAAAAATGTCTCAATATCTCTGAACAATTACCATTTTTATATGTTCTGAAACATCTGTTGTCATCAGCCATGACAGCTACGAATGAAGCTTCTTTAATTTCTCTTTTTATTTCATCCCAGCATATTTGCAGCAAACAGTCAAGACTATCATTCTGAATAGTTTTTAAAGTTGCCTTTAAATGCTGCATTACTTTCTAAATAGTTCTTTAAATTGGAATCTAGTGTACAGGCACAATTTATTAATCCTCTGAATGCTCCTGGATTTTTAGAATCGTCTTTTTCGTCATGTCCACCTAAAGGAATTTCAAATTGTCCACAAAATTTAATGCAACCAAATTTTTTACATAATATCTCACGATTTTTGGTAACTTTTCTGTTATGTTTGCAGATCGAAAGTCTGCAGGCCTCACTAAGCTGTTCTTTAATATTTGCGCTTCCTAAAAGCGATAGTGAAATCACATTATCAATAAGTTTCTTCGAACTCATGTTTTAGAATTTTTTCTTTCATTCTGTTTATGTTTGTAAAGCCACTTTTTGTCCACATTAAGTTACCTCCGAACAGTAAACATGGAAAACAAAACAATGCATTTTTAACTTCACAATCACGAAGCCAACTTTTCCTTTGGTACCATTCAGTTTTAAAACTGCGAATATATTTCTTATTATTACTTATTCCCCACTGAGAAATTTGAATCTTTGGTGTGGGGTGACCTTTTTTTTTAATCGCATTTTTTTTTTCTTGGAGAGATAATTGTGAAAAACTAAGTTGCTGAAGTTTATTCACTTTCAAGCGATTTACTTCATGCGGATTGCATGGAGGCCATGATCGAATCAAATTTCACAATATCATGTGTCGCAGAAATAATGTTTTACTTACACATCACCATAATGTAACTTCAACTTACCAAGTTCAAGCTCAATTCGCAATTTATTATTATTAGCCATATGGTGCAAGAAAGCCTGAGGTTTATGCTGCACCAGCCAAAAAAAAAAAGTCCCGAGTTACCCTGAGAGAGAGAGAGAGAGAGAGATGTAGAAGGGAATCACCAAGGAAGAGAAAAATGATGATATCTAGCTATGGGTGTGCCAAGGACCCTGGGTGTGCCAAGCCCATACTCACCAGATGTGAGCCCCTGGAGTGAATTAAGTTGTAATCACACTGTTGAATGTTGACTTAACACTGATATTATTTAGTTACTTAATGGAATTCGGGCGAATAACAAAAAGACACCAACATTGTGGCTACACACCCATCATGGTCAATGATGAAACTTTGTGCTTTACAGTGACTTTGATTTATTTCGCCTATAAAAATTGTATATTGGCAACCAACTACGAGATATTCACTGGATGCAAAATGTGTCACTGCCTGGCGTACAGTGAGGCCTACAGTTAATTAAATTTCAAAGTTGGAAACGATTTCGTGTTTTTATTCGATTATTGAAATGATTACTGGAAATAGAGGATGCTCATACTATATGTGGGTCCTGTTAATAAAAATATTCAAGGCGTTGCATTGTTCTTCACAAAATTTCATAACTCCGTTCACTGTATATCTAGATTTAAATAGTTGGGGCGCTGCAGTGCCTATGGACGAACCGCCCCTGCACAAAAGGATGATTTCTATTGGTTTCCTCCATTTGTGTATTTTCCTTCAAAGTTTATCGTATTACATGACTTTCTTTAAGTACTTCTGTCAGGGCTCTTTCCATTAGACACTGTGTGAAGTGCCGATAAAACTTCAGAACCAAATTCATAGAAATGCTTTCGAATTTCTTTAAGAACAAAAATTAGATTTAACGCAAGGACAATTTTAATACTTTGAGTATAATGTGGCCTTGGAATGAGAGTATGTAGAACCTACAAATACCAGAGTACCTAGGGCTATAAACACAAGACTCAGCTTCCTGTGTTTTCTTTGTGGTCCGCACGCTCGCGGCCGCCAAATTTTTTAGTTGGTGTCATAGTATTGGTAGGGCAAATGCTATAAGAAAGCAAGTTTATAAAATATTAGCCCCCCCCCCAAACTGTTCCCACATCGCTTTTCTATCTCCTCCAATAATTTGTCGTTCTTCCTTGATTTTATTCAAATTACTCACTTCCATAACAAAAGATGGAAGGTTGTTCCCATAAATGCTGTTTGAAAATAACGGATTCATTTCATCCAATCCAGATGTTGAGCTCTTTGTTCTCAGCCTTACTTTACATTTTCGGTTACAGTCGCCTCTGTTCCTTCCACGGACGTTTTCGGGAGTTGTCCATTCGTTAGAATCGAATAACGCTGGTTCTGAACCCTTGAGAAGTGCTGCTGTAGCACCTGCTAAACGCACGCCAATAATCACAACCCGCTTTGGAAGTCCATGCGATCCTGTTCTCCATGGCCGATAAAATTATTTGGGCACTAGTCGGGATATGGATCTTTCCTGCTAACGCTAGTGTTGACCGCTTTAATCTACAAATTTTTGAGAACGTTGACAGACAAAAAAACTTCAGGCAGATTTCAACTTTGTTGAACTCATGTATGGCCCATTAGTCCCCCATTTGCTAATTTAAGATCAAAGGTTTGCTTGTGGCTTTTCCAATTTTAAAGTAAAATTTCTCTATTTAGTGCACTCATTTTTAAATAGATGTGAAAATATATCTTCATTACTAGCCACAATACCCTATATAAAGTGAACAACTAACTGTTCAATGGTAAGGTTGAGATATCACTAAATAAATTTAATATGTTCTTTCGTAGTGCATTCTTCACTCTGAAGGAGTGGAAACCAGATACTTTGATCACAGTGTACTGATGTGGGATTTACTTAAAGATATAATTACCATCAGGGGTAAAGGAAAGGGTTTTTGCTTCCCTAAAGGTGAGTACAGTGGTCTCAGACAGTTTTTAAATTCTGTACAGTGGGATCAACTGATGATGTTACCAACAGCAAATTCTAAGTGGGAAGCATTCGAGGAATTAATCGTGGAAGCTATTGAGAAGTGGGTGTGAGAGTACATGTGTACAGACGAAGTTTTTACGACTCCAGCAAATAGAGCTGTTTTTGCTTTTTTATTGACTTAAATTGGCATATTAATTTATTTTTTAGAGTTGCTTTATATTCCTAGTATCGGTAAGGGTATCAAATCCAAGTGTGGACAGGTAAAGTAGCTTAATAGGCATAGTCAAGCTCCGTGGTTTATATTGAATTTAGATAGCGCGATTTGGAAAGTAAATAATACCTCGTGTGTCCATTAGATTAATTTCATAACATGACACCATTGTTATAAGCTAAAACGTGTGCTAGCATAATAAACCTTAAGGGAAAACTAGATAGCGAGTATAGCAGTATCAATTAATCAGTAAAATTTATTAATCTTATTAAATTTCATTGTCAATTGAACTGTATTTTTTTAACTAAATAAATATAGCGACCTAATTATTACAAACGTAACATCATAAATTAATACATACAAGTTGAACGGGGAAAAATAAAGTCAATAAAGGTAACTCGGGATAATATTCATTACCGAAACATATGGGTAATCAATGGGTGCTGCTCTTCGTGGACTAATGTTATTAGTGGGGTCCCACAGGGTTCGGTGTTGAGTCCACTGTTTTGTATATTTATCAAAGATATTGATGAAGGTTTATCAGGCTTAGTGTCGAAGTTTGCAGATGATGCAAAGGTTGGCATGGTTGTTAATGGCAGTGTGCTACTGCAACAGGATCTAGAAAATTTGGGCAGATGGGCTAGGAAGTGGCAACTGAAGTTTAACCTTGACAAATACAAAGTACTGCATATGGGTAGAAGTAACCCCAGAGAAACGTACCAACTGCGTGGTACTACACTTAAGGTGGTAGAAAATGAAAAAGACCTGGGAGTAATTGTGCAGTCAGATATGAAGTTTTCTGAGCAATGCAGACAGGCTGCCAGGGCAGGTCATGGGGTTTTGTCAATGATATATAGGAATTTTGCTAGCAGGGAAAAGGAGGTGATTGTCCCTCTGTATAAGGCAATGGTCAGGCCACGTCTTGAGTACTGCATACAGGTGTGAAGGCATCATTTTAGGAAGGATGTAGATTTACTTGAGCGTGTACAGAGAAGGGCAACAAGATTGGTGAGGGGAATGAAGGGATCCTCTTACCAAGAGAGGCTTAAGTTCTGCAAATTACAGTGGCTGGAGACTAGGCACTTGCGCAGTGATCTGATTGAGGTATATCCATGAGCTTGATCCATTCGTCCTCGAATGGATCGAGCACACTGAATTCTGATGGAATCCTTCCACTTTTTCAGATTACAAACCTAAGGGGGCATAAATTCAAATTAAGAAAACATGTAGAATAGATGTGCAGAAATTTGCCTTTAGCCAGTGGGTGGTTAATTGCTGGAACAAACTTCCAACTGTCGTTATGATTTTTTTTTTTGGCTGATGCTCCATAAGCTCATACACTTGCTTTCTTGCATCACATGCCAGTATTACTTTATCAAGACTTCACAGCTGAAACTTCTATTGTCCTAATAAAGTGGCCTGTGTGTGTGTTGTTTTATTAAATCTTCAGTGATATTTCACAATACTTTGTTCATAGTAGTGAAATACAACAGTAGTACGAGTAGCATCAATTTTATTGTATCGAATATTCTGACTACCTTAACGAGTTACCTTTATATTGCATTACCTCGAATAATCAATGCTTCACCAATGGAGGCTGTTACTTATTCTTGGTGGATACCATCATCCAGACAGCAGTTTCAAGGCTTGTTGGCCTATCGTCGATGGGAGGGTAGGTACTCTGGTGTTGCAATCATGCCGACTTAGTTATGAAGTATAAACTGCACAATACCTACCCGCCAATGATAGGCCAATAAGCCTATCATCGGCGTGCAGTCTGGGGGTTGTATCTGCCAAGAATAAGTAACAAGTCTTCTCCATTGGTAAAGGATTACTTATTCGAGGTAGTGCAATATCAAGGTAACTCGTGAAGGTAGTCAACACAATGAGATACAATTAAATCGATGCTACTCATACTACTGTTGTAGTTCACTACTACGAAGTATTGTTATTTGTTTTTTTTTTTAGGAGCATTAGCAACTACAGCCATATTGCTCAGGGATATGTGGTGGTCATTCCCTGACCTTTCCGCATCCTCCGTATTTGGTGGTGACAGGCTCGAACCCCGGTCTAATCAAGAAGCATGTGCTACGCACTGCTGCTCCTTCCCACCTGGCTACGGAGGCGCACGACGAAGTATTGTGAAATATGAGTTCTGTAGTGAATTTCCAATTTGTAGTTTATTGAACTTTATTTTTCTTAGTATTATTACTATGTACACCATTTGGAATATCTCATATTGTGGAGTTAAACTTAATAACTGGGTTAGCATGACTTCAACACCAGGATACCTACCTGCCCACCGATGATAGGCCAATAAGCTTTGAAACGGTGCCGCCTGGGTGGTGGTATCTGCTGAGAATAAGTAACAATAATCTTCTCCACTACCTTGAATAAGTATTACTTATTCAAGGTAGTGCAATATCAAGTTAACTAAAGAAAGTAGTCACAATATGAGACAATTAAATCGATGCCATTCATACTACTGTTGTAGCCCACTACTAATAAACAAAGTATTGCGAAATATCACTAATAGTTCTGTAATGAATTTCCAATTCGTAGTTTATTACACCACGTGCGTTTATTTTTTAGTTAAGATCTAATGTTTGTTATGCAATTCATTACTTATGAATCACTCTTTAAATTTCAGATAAGCATGGGGTCGATTTTGCTGGTTGATTAAAACAAAAGGACAGCATTATCAGGAGTGAATAAAGAAACTTGGCAAATTATCTATATGTATGTTATCAATATTATTGTAGGCTGTAAAAATGGATTCTTAAACTTGTATATTCTAAATATGCTTAATAAAGTTTATAAATAGCAAATGAGTGAGCATGATTAGTTTTTCAGTCTACATATTTAGAAAGAATCAGTGACACAGCAAAGGTCAACATGGTGGAAATTGTGACGCACAATAATTTGAAAAGAATATTGTTAGGCTATCTTGGATATAACTTTTAGCTTGTTAGTTGAAACAGTTAACTGAAGTAAATCAAGTGCTTACACAAATGATCTTTCCATTTCTTTCTTCTATAGGAAAAGGAGAAAAAAAAAAAAAAAAAACACAACCTTTTTTTCATGCTTGGCCATTAGCCATAAAAATCTTGCACATAAATATAACACCAAACCAAAAAAAAAAAACCACAGGTTAGGGTAAAATTTGAAAGTGGTTGCAATTCTGCACAGACACGATTGGAGGAAGCATATAATGAGAGCCTTGTCAATCATTTCGGCCTTGGAAAGATCGTGCAAGGCTCTTGGAGTAGAATTTTTCTCAGTGCGGTTTGTGTTTGTCAACAGGAGACTGCTTCTACAGCAAAGATATACACTTAAATAGAAAGGGTGCAAGAATATTTCTGATGCTAATGCTATCAAAGCAGTGTTAGGTGGGTCAGAAAACTAGCTTCATGGCAGTAGCATTGCATTCCTATGTGCCGCCAGTAAGCAAAATAAAATTTGCTGCCCTAAATGTTGAATACCGATAAGCGTTAACCAATCAGAAAACAATATCGAAAAAATATTTCTGCAACTTCTTGAACTGTCGCCCGTAAGCAACTCACCTCGCCTACCCACTTGCAGCGGCCCTGCTTCAGGGGATACATGGACTAATAGATTAGCAGTAATGGGAGAAGTGAAAGTGATTCTTGGACAGCTTCTATTGGAAAGTAAGGTGCTGGGTATTTCAAGGACTGTTAGGAGTTATCACCAAGTAAATATATGGACTGTGTTAGGGTAACTAAGAGTAAGAAAAGATAGATGTATACTTGCATGTACACCAAACTAAGAGCATAATAAATGAATTTGAAGATATCCAATGCAGACACAGTTGGGGTATTGCAGAATTCCAATGAAGAATTTGAATATGGGGAGTACAATGTGTACAAAAAGGTAGAAGAGGTGGAAAGGTTATGCTTTTAGTTAAGAAGCACATAAAATCTTAAGGCAGTGCAATGTTGAGTCAGTTTGGTGTGACATAAGCACTGGGAAAGCAAAAATGAGTAAAAGTGTGTTGTAGATCTAATGACTGATAAGTACGATGAACAACTGTACAGAGAAATAAGAGTGGGCTTGTAAATCAGATTGCAAATAATGGATTTTAACTTACAAGATATTGACTGGAACTTGTGGGTTGGTCACTTGTACACTAGCAAGATTCTGTGGATTTATTGGATGAATGTTTTCTAAAGCAGCATATTAGAGAGGCAACCAGAGGAAGTTGTTGTTGTTATTTGGTTTTTAGGAGCATTAGCAACTAAGGCCATATTGCTCCGGGATATGCGGTGGTCATTCCCTGACCTTTCCACATCCTCTGTATTTGGTGGTGACGGGCTCGAACCCCGGTCTAATCAAGAAGCGTGTGCTACGCACTGCTGCTCCTTCCCACCTGGCTACGGAGGCGCCTTCCAGAGGAAGTGATACTCCTGATTTGATTATCAGCAGCGATTATTCATGCATTAAGAATCTGCAAATAAATAACCAATTGGTGGCATTGTTCACAGTGTACTGATATGAGATTTACTTAAAGATGTAACAACCATCAATCAAGGGTAAAGGTTTTGCCTTTGTAAAGGTGACTACAGTGACCTCAGACAGTTTTTAAATTCTATACAGTGGGCCAACTGATGTTACCATCAGCAAATTCTAAATGGGAAGCACTCAAAGAATTAATTAAACAAGTTAATAAGCTTTTCATACCAATTAAGAAATACTCTTCAAGGTATTTTCAGCCTAAATGGATGTCAGGTAAACTAACGAAACTCAGGGCAGAGAAGAAAAGTGCATGGGTTGCATATAAATCATTGGGTAACATAGAAGCCTATGGTTGATATAAACTAGTCTGTAATCAAGTCACAAAGGAGGTTAGGCAAGCAAAGGCAGATTATAAAAAATCTGGATAGTTTGTGTGAGGAGGGATTTTTTTTTTTTTTTTTTTTTGATTTGGTAGTTGTTGGCGCATCGGTTTCTGTGGCCATATTGCACCTCCCAAGGTTTTTGCAGTACTTTTGATCCAAGCCCGAGGCGGGAATCGAACCCGCGACCTTTGGGTTGCCGGGCAGGTACTTTACCCACTCGGCTAGCCCGGTCGGCGTGTGAGGAGGGATGCATAACTTATATTTTATCTACTTGTGTGCCCCCCCCCAACAGTAGCAAAAGTCTGTGGCTTCCTTGCCTTATATGGCAAATACTATTACTAAATCTCAGGTGAAGAATACAAAGAAAAACAACAAAGACTTCTTTACTTATGTAAGCATCAGGGAGAAATCAGATTGGTCCACTTGATATTCGTGGTTTGACTGTTGACGATGCTGCTGAAAAACTGAATGAGTATTTTGCATCTACATTCACACAATTCTTTAGAGAACTGGATGTCAGAAATTTATGAAACTAACAGAGAGCTAAATGATTTTGTAATAACTGAGAGGAAAGTGGAAGAGAAATTATTGAAGTTAAACATAATGGAGTGGATGGTATCTATTTTATAATGTTAAGGGAGGCAGCAAAACCTTAGCCATAATTATGAGAGCATCTTCGGATTCAGAGGAGGTGCCCGCAGACTAGAGATGTACAAATGTAACACAAATTCACAAAGGGGGATCAAATGGTGACATGAGTAATTACAGACCTGTTAGTTTAATTTGTTCCAGGGAAAATAATAGAATCATGGTTAAAGAAGTAACACAGGATCATCTAGACAAGCAGCAATTATACTTCAGACGCAGCCTCGATTTGTAAGGGGAAATCTTGTGTGACCAATTTTATTGGATATAATTATGTGATCACAAAACAACTGGATGCAAAAAAATAACTTTGATATCATATACTTGGATTTCAGGAAAGCTTTGGACAAAAGACTGCTGTACAAATTGGAGCAGTGTGGTATTAAGGGCAGGTTGCTGCTCCGGATAAAGAGGTTGAGTAGAAGAAGACAGTTATTATCAATGGACACTTCTCTTTGTAAAGTAATGTTTCTAGTGAAGTCTCCAGGGTTCTGTGCTAGGCCCATTCTTGTCTTCTGTATCTATCAATGATATTAATGAAGGTATATCACGCTTGATAGACTAGCCATCTGTTTTTTAAGGTTTTGAATGAACTGAGCAAGCTCAATGCTGATTGTATTCTCTCTCTTGCTCAGAATACACATATTCAAATTGAAGATTGCAAGAAAGATGCAAGGAGGAGGTTTGCCTTCAGCCAGCAGGTGGTTGGCTGTTGAAGCAAACTTCATTCTGATATGGAAATTGGCAGTTTGAATAAATTCAAGGAAGAACTAGACAAATTATTGAAGAGGACAGACAAGTGATGTTGGAGGTTTTTTTTTTTTTTAACTAATGCTTTATAAACTTGTTTCCTTGCCCAATATGGCAATAATAATAATAAAGCTTTTGATACTGTTGCACATAAAAGACTGCTGTCTTTTGTCAAATTGGAGCAATGTGGCTTTAAGGGTAAGTTACTACATTGGATAAAGGGATGGATGATTGCATGGGAGAAGACAGTGGTTATTAATGGACAATTCTCTTTATGGACTGATGTTATTAGTGGAGCCCTCAATATTCAGTGCTGGGTCCATTGTTGTTTTCTATATTTATTAATGATACTGATGAAGGTATATCAGGTATATTGATTGATAAAAGTACATTTAAGATAGTTCCCAATGCTTGGCTCACGAAAAGAAGGATCTTTCCCGAGACCAAATGATTCATGCTCACCATCCAAGACCAGGTAATCAACATCAGGAACTACAGGAAATACACTGCCAAGGACACTGGAGTAACAGATTACAGATGTTGCTGATGCTCAAAAAACAATCCAGCACATCACCACAGGATGCAAGATCACCCAGACAGGTGGCCAGGATAATACGTCATAAGCTAGTGCAAAAATACCAGCTAATCAAAGAAAGTTTATTATATTACCAGTACAACCCTCAGACCATACTAGAGACTCATAATCACAGACTGTACTGGGACTGTGCCATAATAACAAACAAGACAAATCTACACAACAGACCATGCATGACCCTCACTGACAAGATGGAAATAGTTACCTGCCTGATCAATATAGTGGTGCCCAACACTAGCAAGCTCCAGAAAAAATACAAGGAAAAGATCAGGATGTACTTAGACCTAAGGCAGGAAGTAAAAGAAATGTGGCAGTGGAACAAGTAACAACCATCCTTATCACCATGTCCACCATTGGCACGGTGCCAAAGAGCCTCCATAAGAACTTAGCAGAAATAGGCCTACCAGAGAAAACTTACATGGATTCTAGAGTCACAATCCTAAACACCTGTAGGATAGTAAGAGTTCCTTGACCAATAGTAATAATAACAATATAATAGTAACCAACCACCCCATGCATGGGATGAAAAAATCTCATAAAGGTGAAAAGGCTTAAAATAATAATAAACAGGGCAGGAGGGGAGAGAGAGAGATTGTGCTCTTAGTTAAGAATCATGTCACGGGGGTCGAGAGCAATGTTGAGTTAATATGGTGTGACACAAGCACTAGGAAAATGAAAATAGAGCAGGAGTGTTATAGGCCTAATGACTGTGATGAGTACAACAAACAGCTATACAGAGAAACGGAGTGGGCCAGTAAATCAGAATGTCTTATGTGGGATTTTAACTTTCCAGATATTGACTGGAAGTTGTGGATTTGTCACTTCATACACTAGCAGGACTTTTGTGGATTTACTGGATGACTGTTTTCTACAACATCATGTTAGAGAGGTAAGAGGAAGCAATATTCTTGATCCGATTATCAGTAGCGATTCTTTATGTATTAAGACTGCAGTAAAAGACCCACTGATCACAATGTACTGATATGGGATTTACTTAAAAACAACTACTGTGGTCTCAGTTTTTAAATTCAATGTTGTGGAACCAACTGATGATGTTATCAACAGCAAATTCTAAATAGGAAGCATTCCGGTAAGTAAGTAACTGTAGAAGCTATTAGGCTTTTCACACCAACTAAGAAATACTGTTCAAAGCTTAGCCCTAAATGGATGTCAGAACGTCTCAGCAGTCTACACAGGGCCATTCTGCCCTCAATTACCAGTAAGAGAGAGGTTTGCTTTCAGCCAGTGGGTGTTTGATTGCTGGAGCAAACAGCCATCTGCTGTTGTGGATGTAGGTAGTTGGAATAAATTCAAGAAAGAAAGAATGGGGATGGACAGGTAATGTGGGAAGTTTTAGTTTTCATTTTTTTTTATTAGTTGATGCTGTATAAGCTTGCTTTCTTGCAAAATGTGCCAATATTAAATCGTTTGCAAACATAAGCCATGTACTTTAATTTTCACCATCTTGAATCTCATTGTAGTAGTAGTAGTAGGAAGCATTCCGGTAAGTAAATAAGTAACTGTAGAAGCTATTAGGCTTTTCACACCAACTTTTCAGAGAGATACTAATGTTGCAATCTTAATTACTGGTGGTATTACAGAAAATTTAGACTATTTTTAAATAACAGAGTACCAGTTAATAAAAAAAAGGTTCTATTTTTATTAGTCTCAGTTCTAAATCAAGTTGAGGAACTGAATTTTAAATTTTAACATTAAAACTCAATGAATGTTGTGCAAGCAAATAAATACAAAATTACAAACTCTGAGTATATTTATGCTTTGTAAATGTTATTTCTGCAATATGTACATACTATTAAGGTAGAGAGAGAGGGAGGGGGAAAAACACCTATAAAACAAGATTCAACATTATTTCCATGCTGTTTCTTTCAATATGATAAATAATTTTCCTAATTACAAGTCCCCTCTTCCAAACTTGAGATTAGAACTCAGTTAAGTACAGAGCCTCATGATACTGCACATTTTCTTTGCAAAATTATCAGCTCTTTCTGTTAAAGGATATGGCAAAAGTGTTACTTAGAAAATAATGATACACCATAAACACTGAAATCGAGCAAGTTGTCATCTCCAACTGAATAATTCAAAGAAAATCACACGGAAAACATCTTTATAGGTTATATTAAAAAGTTAATTATGAAAATAAAATGTGTAAATTCTGTGAAATATACATTAACCTGTTTTATCTAAAAGAATCAGAGCTGTACTTGCAAAAGATGTGAAATTAAAATTAATTTACATCTCACAATTTAAAAAGGACTAGTTTCTTTCTAACATCAAAAACGACTACACCAAATAAAAAGTGGCTCTACCTTTATTCTCCATAAAAAACTCAGATGTGGTAACTTTTGAGTTTTATGGAGTAAACATGGGATGTTCTGTTACCATGATGTTGATGCCAAAATACCATCTCATGTGAGTGTGCATGCTCATGTGAGCATGCACGCACACAAAACCTGCTGTTATTACCACAACTAATTACTGAGTGACCATGGTTGACTCAAATGGCTCCAAAAGTGTACTTTAATGAAATTTTTAAATTACTCTCCCAGAATGACTTTTTAAACTTTACTCAAGTCTTGATTATAATAAATAGCTTTTTAGAGTCCAAACAGGTGATCTGAATTAAATTTACATAAAAAATGCATATACATACAGGCTGTGATTTAAATCAGTTAAAAATTTAGAAATCAGTATATGCAAATTCAAAAAATGATGTTCCTTATAATATATACTTCACACATTATTATTAAATTAAATTAAAAAATGTAAAGTATTCGAAAGGTGACAAGTGAAATCTTTCCAAAAAAAATTTGTAATACTATACATATTTACATACCAGTATTTACACACACAACCATTTTAAAAACATTCACTAAATAATTATCTACTTTCATAAATTCATATTTTAAGTGTTAATGTTTTAAAATTTTAGAAATGTGTGAAAATACACTACTATTATAATGTACATATGTATATATTTATATATATATATATATATATATAATTACTAAATAAACTGCTAATTATAAAAGACCTAACTTTTATTATCACATTTTATCAACAAATGAGTGAGGCAATTTCAACTGCAGACTCATCAGCTAACTTTATTTTTTCTTCCCATATTCCCCACTACCTTGCATGTGTACACACAATGCAATCTCTTATGTTCCATTCGTACTGAGCTGCCAATCAAACTTAACAATACTACAACAGCTAATCAACATGCGTGCAGTTGTCTGAATTACAGTTCAACATGACAGATGTAGTTCCTGTACAACAAAAATTTCATGGACTGTACAATTTGTAGTCTCTGAATTCATCAGACCTATATAATGCAACAATATCGTGCAGGAAATGGCATGCCACAGAGTGGGCCTAGCACCAGAGCAGTGCTAGAAGTTCAGTATAATTTACCTCTTTCACAACTGTACAAGTATGATTTCTTTTCCCCTCCCTCCCTGATGAAGACTGCATATTAGTTGGCTTACAATTCACTACTTAAATATAAATGATACCATCGGTGCATTGCTGGACATGATCGGGTGGAACACAACTGGAGATGGTATCATCAATGCTTAGGAGTGAAAAGCAGTTTCCAATCTTTGGTTTCTACTTCAATATGAAAACATCCAAAAATGACTCCCTCCAACTTCACATTTTTTTTTTTTTTTGAAGATGGTAGTTCTCACACACCTCTACAAAAGAGGCAGTTTATGAACTAAAAAGTTAATCAGCTGAGTTAGGATATGGACTGTGGTTCAAGGTGAATTTGAAGCAAAGTGCATCTAGTTCTCAATCACAGACTTGAGAACTGGAGGAGAAAGGAGATAAGAAAATATTTATTCCATCTCCTTCCCACTATGGGAAGTACCAAAACAGGAGGAATTCTGTTTATTTAAACATCATTCTACTAGGATCATTCAGTCTTCATTGCAGCTTCCCATTCGCCACTCCTTATAACGAGTTCCATAGCACAACGAAACTTCTCAGGTAAATCTTGAAATCGATGAAGGGGGACGGCTTTCCACAACCGCAATTCTGTACTAGGATCTAGCAGTTTACTTAGGAAATCTTGAAGTTTTTCTTGTTTTTGACCTAGAGAGGGGGGGAAAAAAACTTTATTCATAATGTATTTAAAAGAAGTGTTGCACAATAAAATCTTACTTTATTTCAGAGGTTCCCAAAGTGTGAGGAACACACTTGGATTTGGGGGGGGGGACTTGTTTTTGAAGCACTTTTTGAAAAATGGACAAACCATCCCATTAATCCAGGTACAAAGCATTTTTTCCATTTATTTCTATTATTTGTATTTCATTTCTTTGAGATTAAATGTATTGAAGTATACAATTTATAAAACATATGTATATTCAGAGCTAAATGTTAGGTCAAATCTGTTTATTTCAACCTGTTCTGGAACTTTGAAATTTACAAAAAATTTTAAGGGGGCTCAAGGGAACCTCTGCTTTATTTGAAGATTGTATAATAAATAGTATACAATTTTAATGAATGTTTATTAGGATAAGATCTGATTCTAATAAAAAACAGAGATTTTTAAATGCCAATAAAATTAAGAAAAATTTTTAAATATTTAAATTTAATAGTCAATATTATGTGCTTCAAAATATTCTACATGTTAATTTTTCTAACCTGGCTATTGGTGAAAAATGTAGCTACTGGAGCTGTTCAACATATACTTCAGCAGTGACCATATTTCATATTTCCTGAAATGTACTCTCCATTATGGAAAGCTCTTTGGATTTGGGGGACGAGGGTGGGGGGAATGTACCGAGAGCTCTGTTGGCTAGTCCCACTGAAGATCATGCTGCAAATCTGTCTACAAAGATGTTTTTTCATTCCTTCAAAGAGTCATTTGGATCAGGTCTGGTGAGTTGGCACCCAAATATTTTTTTGGTGTGATACCTTATCTGTGTGTTTCCAGTGAATGGATAGATGGCACTTCATTTCTGGATTAAATTGGAAACCATGATTCATTTTGCATTATGGCTAGTCAGATGAATACTTTAGAATACATCATGGATAGACACATTATCATCTCATTTGCCTTTATTCTAAAGTGAGGCTGTAAGACACAGAACACACATGTATTCACACTCAACTGTTTCATAAGATTGTCATGGGCTGAATCAACTGATATCAGAAACATGAGGCAACCTCCTCAACACTGAAATGGCAGTCTTCCATAATCACAAACTTACTGATACATTTTTTCATTTATGTCTCTGTTTGGCACTTTAAACTGTGAGCCATCTTCCGTCATTGTTTGTCACTCTCTGAAGTGATGCAAAAAACCTTAGGATGACACTTTCATCTAGGGTTGATTCTATATCTGCCTATTGCATTTCTATGAGTTCTTGAGCATTGCCATGAATTTGAGAATAACTCACCAAATTCTGATCTAGAATTATACAAAACACCAGTGTCCTCTATTCAACACCCTGTAACAACAAATTAAAATTTTCAGATTACAGTCAAGTCTCATTACAGCGGGATCCTCCCCTCTTTTTGAAGGCTATTTTTCATGTTATCTATTAAAATATATTTCAGTATTTTAGTAGATAACATTTACAGGCATGTTTGCACATATATACATGCAGCCATTGTCTTCACCACGTCCTTCCACTCCCCCCCCCCCCCCAAAAGTAACAACTATTCCCAGTGGGTAGATTTTCATGAAATTTTATACTTGAGCCTTTTAAAAATATTTGTTGAGCCATTCCAAATTTAAAAACTGGACAAATAGAAATCCAGAAAATAAAATTTATACATAAAAAAGAAATTCATAGACAATGTAGTTGTAATGCAGTACTGTTATCTTTAGATAGTCCATGCATGCTTTCATGCATTATGTAAGACTCGTGAACATGGTATGCCTTGTTAACACACACACACACACACACACACACACACACACACACACACACACACACACACACACACACACACTAATAAATATTATACAGTTGTAATTAAACTGAACAACTATGTTTAAGGAACATAAAATTATAGTTTTAAGTGCTTTATAAAGTAGTAATCTTAGTAGAGTTGATAAGGAGATAACTGCATCTATTTTTTACTTTATTAATAAAAAAAAAAAAAAACCCAAAATGCCTTAAGTGTAACATACCACTTACATTAAATAACTTTTTTTTTTTTTTTTTGTAGGTTTTTTGAAGCAATGGTTTATATTGAATTGAAAACCTGCACACTTAATGCACTGCTTGCTTTTTTTTTTTTTTTTTTTTTTTGGCACCTTGATTAAGTGATAAATGTAGTATTAACATAATAATAATGCTATCATTAAATGACATTTATTGATAAACATACTGAACATACGAACACACAAAAGACAATTGTTGTACCAGAAAGAAAAGTGAACAAATAATGTTGAATTTAAAAAAAAAAAAAAATACAAAGCTGAGAAAAGTAATTCAAATGTAATGATGAACAGCTAGATGCTATGTTGTAAAGAGTGAACCAACCTATTTTAAAAGGCTTCAGTTAAATATAAAATAAACATCACTTACACTGTAAATGAGTTCTATGAAGTAAACAAAATTGCACTTAAAGATTCCTAGAATTTAGTCCCCACCATTCCTTTCCAAAGCCGGAAATCAAGAAGGAGAGTTATATCCTGGTTTAATCCATTTTGGGACCTTAAAATGTGATCCAAGCTGGAAAGCATTTAAATGGGAGTGCTTTAGCCATTAAAAAATGCAAGGTACTGCACAGGATTAACAATGGGACTAGAAGAAAAGGGCATTACAAGCAGAATAGCTCGCACTCTCTCTCTATATATTACATATTTAACTTAACACCTCTGAAAAGTCAGTTGACAATTTGCTACCTAAACATTCTGTTTTGAACCAGCAGACTGTCAACTGTCATAAGGAAACATGCTTTGGTCTTAAGAAATGACAGAAAGTAAACATTTATTCATAAATGTCATACAGCTTCTACAAGTGTATTAAATAGTTGAAGTAGTAACACTTCATTGGATCATATCAGCATATAAATCACCCCGATGGCACACTACTGGCAGAATTGTACTAATGTTTCTTTTTTTCTTTTCTTTTTAACATATATCTATAAAACAAGTAGACACTGCTCTGGATGTTGTGATGTACCATTGATCAGTTCATCATCCATTAACCTGTTTTGACGTTCATAATGTATTGTCTTTGTATTTTTCTCTCATTGGTCTCTAACAGCCTTCATTAATGTATTGACAGAGAAGGGTAGTCTTTTGGCTTGTTTCTAGGCTGTTAGCAACATGAGTTAGAGAAGTTGCCATTATATACATTTATTTTATTTGAAAATATATCTTTAATGATTGTATTTACATTCACATAAGGAATTCTTTAGGGAAGCATAGGCCAGGAGTTTGTCAAACTAACAGGGAGATAAATGATTTTGTAATAACCGAGAACAAAGTGGAGGAGAAATTGTTGAAGTTAAACATAAAAAAGACACCTGGGGTGTAGGAACTCCACTAATGTTATTAGTGGAGTTTGCACAGGGTTCAATGTTGGGTCCATTGTTGTTTTCTTTATTTATCAATGATATTGATGAAGGTATATCAGGCTTCATGTCCAGGTTTTCACACAATATGAAGGCTGGCAGTGTTGTTAATGGCAGTAACGACAGTATGCTACATACTTGAAGTCTGAGAGGTGACAACTGAAGTTGCCACCTCTGATAAATGCAAATGCATTTGTCATTGTTTGCTATTGACAAATGCAAAGTACTGCATATGGGTAGTAGTAACTCCAGTAACATACCAACTGTGTCGTACTACACTCAGGGTAGTGGAGAATGAAAAAGACCTGGGAGGGGAGCATATTATGCAGTTAGATATGCAGACAGGCTGCCAGAGCAGCTCATGAGGCCTTGTCAATGATATACAGGAATTTTGCCAGCAGGATAAGGAGGCATTATCCCCTTGTATAAGGCAGTGGTCAGGCCATGCCCTGCATATAGGTCTGGATGTAGAGCTGCTGGAATGAGTACAGAGAAGGGCAAAGAGATTGGTAAAAGGGAACAAGGGAGTTGCTCTTACGAAGAAAGGCTTAAGTTCCGCAAATTGCAGAGTCTGGAGACTAGGAACCTGTAAGGTGATCTGATTAAGGTGTATAAGGCTTTGAATGGTTCGAGAAGGCTCAGTGCTGATGGAATTCTTCATCTTGCTCAAATTAAGCACTTGATGGGGCATAAATTCAAATTGAGGAAAGAAAGTTGTAGGATAGATTTGTGGAAATTTGCCTTTAGCCAGAGGGTGGTTGATCACTAGAACAAACTTCATTTATTGTTGTGGAAGTTGATAGCTTAAATAAATTCAAAGAAAAACTGGACAAACTTTTGGAGTGAATGGATGGGTGAAATAGGGAATTTTTTTTTTTTTTTTTTTTTTGGCTGATGCTGTATAAACTTGTTTTCTTGTCATATGCCTCTACTAATGCTAATACTAATTAGTTCTTATTAAACTAAGTTCCCTTAATAAACTAAATTCCTTTATTAAAGTTTACTCCTTTATAAACTGAAAGGGGATATCATCTGTGGGTTGGGTTGTTATGTGCTATGTTGGAAATGATTAAACTATTAAATTCTAACTGGAAGCTCAATGATTTTTAGCAGCAGACAAACTAAGAGGAAGGTGGATCTATCCAATTGTACTGAGAGAGAAGTAGCAAAAGAGGCAAACAAATCTTTAGCCACAATGAGAACATCACTGGTTTCATGGGAGGTCCTGTGGATTGGAGATGTGTAAATGTCTCTCCAAATCACAAAGAGGGATCAAAGGGTGAAGTGAGTAATTGCAGATCTGTAAGCTTAACTTCTGCTCAGGAAAAAATAACGGAACCACTGGTTAAAGAAGTAATACAGGACTATCTGGAGAGAAAGTTATATGGAAATCACAGCATGAACTTATTAAGCGGAGATTTTGTCTGACCAAATTGACTAGATACTATGACACAGCAGCAAAGGAACTAGATGCAAAACATACTTTGTCATCACATACTTAAATATCAGCAAAACTTTTGATACTGTTTGATATGAAAGACTGCTGTACAAATTGCGGTTGAATAGCATTAGGGATAAGTTACTGCTATGGATAAATTGATATTTGAATGGAATTAGGAAGAGTGGTTATCAATAGGTATTCTCTTCTTGGGCTAATGTTATAAGGAGAACCCCCCACTGTTTTCAATATTTTTTAATGATATTGATGAACACATATTAGGTTAATGCAGAGGTTCACAAGTTTTTATAACTTGAGGCCCCCTAAAATGTTTTAGGGGGCCTCAAGTTCCAGAACAAGTGCAAATAAACAGATTTCACCTAAAACTTAGCTATGCATATACATACTTTTATAAATTAATATATACTTCAATATATTTAATTTTAAAGAAATAAAATATGAATAACACAAATAAATACTTCATTAGTAAGATGGTTTTGTCCATATTTTGTTAAAAAAGTGCTTTATAAAAACAAGTTCCCAAACAAAAAACCAAGTGTGCTCTACTGTCAATGTTAAAAGGAAGGGTATTAGCTTTTCCAAGGAAAATTATGGGCTTAGGTATTATTTTAATTATTCAATAGGAACATTTGGCAAATCCCATTAATTAAGAATTTTAAATAGGAAATGATCAAAGAAGTAATTCTAGAAGCACCATTCCTCTACTGAACAACTACTGAATTGATAAAATCAGTAACAGAAAAGGAAGTTACATAAGCAAAACATTAGTTAAAGATATTCTGAACCTTATGAAAGTATAATCTAATAATGCTACTTTGGAATTATTAAGACTTTTAATCTTGCAAATATGTTGTTAAATGATTTTCCCATTTATATTAGTGTCTAATAAAACATGAAATAATGAAGCAAATAATCTAATACAAGCTAAGATTTTATAGCTTACTTGCAATTTCCTCACCCAACATAGAACACCATCGGCTTCTTATTTCTTCTGCTGCACGAGTATCATAGTTATAAGCATTTGGAGCAGTTAGGAAGTCCATACTAGGCACCACACAGTCATTCATTAGTGATAAGGCATTCAAGGCAATTTTTAGGTCATTGGACTCGAACTGTGTAGCTGCCTGCTCATTCAAATGCTGTAACAGAAAAGTCATTCAAAGCTTATGTTATCAAATATATGGCTTTAACAGCATGATCTAATAAGACCTTAAAATATAAATGAAAATTATAGAAAATATGGGATAATTATTTGAAAATAATAAAACTTCAGCAGACAAATTTAAATTTACTTGAAAGAGAATTACAATTAACTATCTTAAATAAAAATAAAAAATTAAATAACAAAAAAAATAAAAAACCCAGAAAGATTCAGTATAAAATTTATGCTGTTTCTGTTAACTTAGTTTCTATGTTTTGCTATTGATAAGGAGCCATGTTGCTTTGAAACATCTGACATGTATATATAACTTATCTTTTTAAACCATTTAAATTTTGCAAGTTACAACACAGTACAGTATTTTCCTTTAATTTTGCATTGCATCCTTATAAAAACTCATTAAGCATAGACAAACCCAACACCAGCATCCACATCTTATACCACTCATTTAAAATAATTCTAGTTCAATCACTCTCACAGATACAATAAATTTTATTATTTCTCCTGGAAATACAAATCTGTGGCAACAGAAGCTGAAATAGGTGCAGACAAATACAGTAGACACACAATTATCTAAGGTCTCTGTGGCCCAGTTAATTCCACTTTGTTTCTTGACAAGTCTCTTCTCAACTACCTGGAGAAACAAGGAAACACCAGTCTTGCTGACAAGAGGATGCTTCAAAAATTTATACAACATTTGCAGAAAGCTAAAAGCAAATTTCATTTCCACTTCATCATCCTCTTCATCCACCCATGTCCACCAATCCCCCTCTCAATTCATGTATCACAGCTTTATGCCACCCCCCCCCTCTGGGTCTCTTCTCCTTAACTTTTCCCTTCATCACATCCTTTATCAATCTCTCACCATGCAATACATGTCCATCCAATCCAATTTCTCTTCTGCTTTCTCATTGCTTCAATCAAACATCTCTTCTCACTCATCCTTCCCAAAATCTCCTAATTTCTCACTTTATCAACCTACATTACCTTTTGATCCATCCTCCATAACCACACCTCAAAACTTTCCAATCTTCTAATCTCAATCTTTTTCTTAAACTAATTCCTAATCTTCCACATAATATTTTTCTTTGCACTCAAAAGCTTTTTTACCCATTGTTATTCTTATTTCTCTGCTGCTATTTTGCTTATTCCACCATTAGGCTTCTCAAATACTAATATTCACCTGTTCGGTTTTCTATCCTACAACAATATTTAACCTCTTTTCTCTTCCCACTCTCAGAACTTTTGCCCTCTCAATATTTATTCTCACTGAAAACCTATCACAATTTTCCATCAGCCTATTAGCCAATTTTTGTAATCCTTGTGCAGAATCAGTCACCCCTGCCATATCATCTGCAAATCTAACACCCTCAATAATCTTTCCTTCATCTCCACCCCATACAATTCTCCCTCATCCATATTTCCCTTACCAAATGTCTCTAACTACTTCTATATATATGATGTGTAACAATAAAGTTCCCAGAATGGTGCTGTTGCAGTCATGTTTGAGGTGTTTTAGAATAAACGGAAGTGGTATATTGTACTTCAAACTTCCTCCAAAAGGTAAGTCGTACAGAGATAGTCAAGTAGGCTGAGGGTGCAAGTAACAACCAGTTCCGTCAGTGGTTCTACGTCACGATTTTGCAATGGAGCAACAAATTAATATAAAATTTTGCTTTGAATTGGGAAAATGTCAATAGATACATACGAAAAGTTAAAAACTGTTTATGGAAATGAAACATTAAGTTATATCAGTGTGTTTGAATGGTATAAGCAGTTCAAATATGGCCATGAGAATATTCATGATGACCCAAGAAGTGTGTGTCTGTCAATCTCTCAAAATGAGGCCAGAGTCACACGTTCAGGAAATGGTGGAAAGAGATTGTCATTTGATCATCATATTCTCCATATTCATATCCAACTGATGAGTTGGATATAAATATGAAGATTTGTCAAATTCTGCACAAAGACTTAGGGTAAAAGATCTGTGGAAAATTTGTGCCACAGTCTCACAGATGAGCAGAAACAAAGAGTCATCATGCAAAGACTCCAACTAGAATTGTCAAGACAATTCTAATTTCCTTGACTGTATTGTCACTGGAGATGAGTGTTGGGAATTTCAGTACGGCCCAGAGGCAAAGCATCAAAGCATGCAGTGGACTTCAAAATCATCACCAAGGCCCAAAAATTTTTGTTTACAGAAGTCCACTATCAAGACTATGCTAAGTATGTTTTACAATAAACAGGGTGTAATTCACAAATAATTTGTACCTGAAGGGGAGAGAAAATCAATGCTGTTTTCTGATACAGGTGCTTCAAAGACTATGAAACACATTTCCTGGGGAGGCCACAATTTCAAGAGAAAGGCAGCTGGTAATTGTGGTATTACAACTACCCCAACTCATTCTGCACTTGCTGTGAAAACATTTCTGATAAAAAATGGTATTGCTACAAATCAATGTTCACCTAACTCTCCCAGTCTAGCACCAGCAAACTTCTTCCTCTTTCCTAGGTGAAAACCGTTCTCAAAGAAATGAGACTTCAGGATGTTAAGGACTTAAAGAAAAATGCAACCACTAAACTGAATATCTCTTTGGATGCCTTCGCTGACTTTTTGGAAACTTCTAGAATAGTGTAATAAGTGCATCAATCAGGTGGTGATTACTTTGAATAAAAATGAAACCATTTTTTAGTTCCTGCACCTTGTATCCTTTTTATTTCACTAGTCCGGGAACTTTACTGCCACACACCTTGTGTGTGTGTGGTGTGTGTTATAGATGAAGCTGGGAACAGACAAATGCCCCTATTCACCTCATCCTATCCTTACACTTCCAGAATCACTTCGTCCTACCCAACTATTACTTTTTGTCCCTAAGATAATCAACCAATTATTCTTCTGTCCTTCCAGTCCACCACTATCCTTTCCAATATATTCAATAATTGGACCCAGTCTAGCTGATCAAAAGTCTTTTCTGAATCTATAAAGCATATATTTTTGCTCACTTCCAGATATCTTTCTGCAACCATTTTCATTATGCCTATTGCATCCTGTTCTTTCCACCCTCCGTAGCTGAGTAGTCAGGAGCGGGAGTGCAGCAGCACACACTTTGAGTAGACTGGGGGTTCAAGCTCCTGACTGCTAAATATGTTCGATCTGCCAACTGCACTGGACCAGCATGGCAGATTATGGTCCATTTCATTCAACATGAATTGTAAAGGAAGCTTCCCCATTGTGTAGTGGATTGATAATGCATGCTGCTCACATTTTTTTTTTTTTAAACTAAATTGTCCTCTCATATTTTCCTTCATTCCTTTTATCACTGTAGCAGACTGTAGTATATTTTTATAAATATAAATACTACTGTATTATAATTTTTCATTTTATTCAATATGTAAGCACAAACAAGGAGATGACTGCCATGTTGAATAAGGCAATGGTAAGCCCACATCTTGGGTAGTGCATACAGGCTGGAAGCCTCAATTTAGGAAGGATGTGAATGTCTTGGAATGGGTGCATTGGAGAGCAGTGTATCCGTGTCAAATGGCACCAAGGGTTCCCCCCATCTCCGCTCAGAGGGGAACACACACACACACACACACACACACACACACACACACACACACACACACACACACACACACACACACACACACACACACACACACACACACACAGAGGTAGTTACAACAAAAAATCTTTAGTTCTGCAAATTGCAGCATCCGGAAACTAAGCATCTAAGGTAGGGAGGGACCTGATCAAAGTATTTAAGGCCTCAGATGGATCCAGTTAATTAAATGGGATGGAATCCTAACTTACCCAGAGGACATATAAAAGGATGTAAATTTAAACTGAAAAAGGATGGTTGTAAAACTGATATGAGAAAACTTGCATTCAGCCAGAGTGATTGATTGTGAAACAAATTTTCACATGATGTTGTGGAAGTGGGTAGTTTGAATAAATTTAAGAAATAATAAGTTAAATTATTAGTGAGGATGGACAAATGAGGTGGGTACTGTTTTTTATTTTATCTTATATTTTGACTAGTGAAGTACAAGCTTGCTTCCTTGCATTGTTTGACAATACTAATACTAAATTCACAAGCTTTTCTTTCATTTTACAATGATTCCTCTGAGGTTTTAATTCCCAACCATCCCAGATAATTGAGTCTACTGTATACATCAGGATGGGTGGAGGGGTAATTAGATATTAATCTGTTTTGCATATTATTCGCAATATAGTTCACTTTTCTAAGTGAATTCAAATTAAATAAAATTATTAAATTTTATTAATTAGTTGCTAAAGTACAAGGAAAGAAATGGCCTGAATCATGGTGATAATTGAATACATTACATATTTAAAAGGTTAGTCGATGTACACAGTCTGTTACTTTCAGACACTAAATTCACAAGTTTTTCTTTCATTTTACAATGATTCCTCTGAGGTTTTAATTTGTTAGCAAATAGTAATAATTTGTGATGTAAATATAACGAGAGAGAGAGAGAGAGAGAGAGAGAGAGAGAGAGAGAGAGAGCGAGCGAGCGAGCAAAAAGCAACAACTTTTTGCACAATTGCACAATCAGGTGCAAATTGCACAATTTGCACCTGACTGCATTCTCCAAACTGAGAATACTTCATTTACACATCTGCCACATTGTCCATTCATTTATACAATCAGTACACAGGGACAAACATAATATCAGGTGCTTCAGCTACAATATACTATATAGGGATAACATATGTAATATGTATGAAAAAAAAAAAAAATAAATAAAATAATAATTACTGGATTTCTATTGATCTGGTTTTAATGAAATTTTGGGAAGGGTTAACAAATCATTCAAACAAAGTGAAATAAAATTTTTTAATGAAAATCTATCCACTGGGAATCGAGCATATGGACACATGGGAAAGACAACAGGCACATTATGCATATATACCCGCCCCCCGACACCAGGTTTAACATGCCTAAAAAAGATTTCAAATTACATAATAATCACAAACTAATGCAAAATAAAAATAACACTACAAACAAAAACCATTTGAAAAGTAAAAATAAAGCAAAAAAAAAAAAAATAACACAAAAGGAGTAAACACTCTAAAAAGAAAGAAAATCATAAAAGGTAAACAAAAAAAAAAAAAACACACCTCTGAGCATGTAAAGCAAGTAAAGTTACCATCCATGATAGTGCACTGCAGGATTATACCACAAGAGTGAACCATTTGAAGATGCACAGATTCAAACTAAAGTAAGCTCAAACCTTGGGGGGATTTAGACATGTTAACGTCATACCAAAACCCACAATAAACAGCATTTCCCAAAAGCTTTCATACATCTCGCAATGCACCCAAATAAAAAATCCATTATTACCAATACATGCAGGCTGAAAATAAAAATGCATTAAAATTAAGATAATTGACAACTAAAAAGAAGGGAACATGGAATATGGGAAGGGTCCACCTGATTGCATTCTCCAAAGGATGCAGAAAAGGATGTAAACAGGATGCAGCAAAGAAACAGCAATTAAAAAAACATTTAATTTCGTTTATTTATTTTTTTTTTGAAGAAATTATAAATATACTAATGTACAAAGTATAGTAAAAAGCAGCTTTGGAAGATAACTTCTTCAAGGTGACTTGGCACAGACACTCCTCCAATCTTAAGTGCATGTTTTCATTAAGCTGCCCGACATATCCACTGGGATTCCAATTATCTCTTCTTGAATTCTAAGTTCAGCAACACTAGGCAATCAACACATAGGTGAAATAATGAGCATTTAAACCTGTGCAGATTGTAATCTGTTTTTAATTTCTTAGAGAATTACAGATTTCAGATGTTTTGTGGCATTTCCTGTATCACTTCTTCAGTGAACTTCCTGTAATTTACAGAAGTTCTCTGTTACACTCCATGCAGGTTTAAGTGCTGATTATTTCACCAATTATCTTTATTTACAACCCCCCCCCCACAATGCCTACCATCAAATCAAGCATTCTTGCTGGACAAGAAGTCTCCATTCTTGGATATGCCATGATGGGGAAATGTTTTAGCATTCATCAATATTGTGGCAATATGAGAAGCCACCTGTTTTGCTGAAATCAGGTGTCAACTTGAGGAAACCAGTTAATTCTTGCTTCAGAAACATCTCGATGATGCAGACATATCATTGTTGTCTTAAAAGAATTAATTTTGATATCGCATGACATTCTATAACCTTAGAAATGAATAAAGGTTAACTGAGCAGTAGATGGGGAATTTCAAGTGACCAATGATGATAAAAAATTTTGCTTATTAGAAAATCTGAAAAAGTAAAAATTTTAAATGTGCTTCATCACCCAGAAGTGCCTGGAATAGCTAGCAAAAATTTGCTAACATATCAAAATCTTTCAATGTGTGCAACGTCTGGAAATTTAGATCTCCCAGAAAGGGACTCTAATTAACATCAGTTGTTTTGCATGCAGAAGTGTAAATTTTTTAAGAATCTTTAAATAAAAATCATATTATCAAGATATTTGAAATATAGTACAATAAAGTGCAATGAAGTGAAAATGTGATTTAAATACATGCATGTTGATTTAAATTTGCATATTGTTATGCAATATTCTTTTTTTGAATAAACAATATTTTTGTGGACACCATCCAATAAGGAAATGTACCTAAATTTTTTTTTTGTTGTCACATTTCTTGTTTGGTCGATGTCCACAAAAGTACTATTCATATTTCGCTCCTGACTTCTGAAATGGGCCAATACAGTCTTGTGGTTGTGTTGGATAGAAATCTACTTTGTGTTGCTTGCACCTTTAATTCAAAAGGAAATTTTCTCTAATCCCAGTGAGAGTTGTCTGCTTTTCAAGAACACCCCCCACCATAAAGACAAAATAAAAAATAAATTAGAAGTAAAATGATAATTGGAAAAAATAATTAACTAAGAAATAATAAACAGGAATTACTAATACTAAGGCAAGTAAAGCTATCAAATCCAAATGAATATAAATTCAATGATGTAGAAATATGTATAATGTAAGCAGAATTACACAAAGTGTAAAAATAAAGTACAAAAAGAATGAGTCAAGAATGGGGGAGGGGGCTTGGACAAATTTTGTCAGCTAATTTAGTTTTCTCCATCAATGGGATCAGTATAAAGACTTCATATTTTGAGCACTTTTTTTTCCTATGCAATGGCAAGCTGCTCATCTCTACATATGAGCTGTGAATGGTGGATGTTCTAAAGCAGGGGTACTTAACTTTTCTGGCCAGGATCTAGATTAAGTTTGGAAGTCAGCTTTGCAACTCATGGTTCAGTTTTCAATTAATAATACATTTCCTTTATTACCTTTATTAATGCCTACAAATTAAGTGATTAAAACAATTAATGCTTAGGAAACTGACTAATAAAAATAATTATATTGAAATATCATTAGTTTACAGTTGGAACTATAAACTAATAGTACCAACTATAAATTAATAATCAGCTTTACAAAATAATAGTTTTGGTAGTAGAAGACTTAGTCCACTATTCGTGTAAGATTAGTGTGGCCAAATCAGCATGCTTAAATTCACACAGCAAGTGGGGAGTGGGGTGAACTTTTGTAGGAATCATTGAAGAGGATCATAGTGATCCACCATAAATAGCACGGTGGATCAAAAACCCATATGTTAAGAACTCCTGTTCTAAAGGCTCCTACAGCTATCCTAAGACAATTATGGATGGGATGAAGCTGCATTAAAAGCTTTTCTGGTTAAGTCATCTATGACATGAGGGTGTATAGTGATCTACACCCTCATGTCATAGAATCTGTATATGAAACATGATGGAATCTGTATATGAAACATGATGGAATCTGTATATGTAACATGCTCTATACAGTTAAGTTCTGTATAAAAAATTAGGCTTGAGAATTGAATTTGATCTTTTAACTTTATTATTTGTTCTCCCAAATCTCAATACCAAACTTGTGTCCTTATTTTGAAGCCTGGTCTATTTCTGTAAGGGCTGTCCAGTTTCATTCGTCAAGTTATATGTAATGGTTAAATTAATTTTACACTACAAACAAAAAGCATCTGAAAAATAAAAACAAAAGCCAAAAAAAAAAAAAAAAAGGAGTAAAAGCTCTAAAAAGAAAGAAAATCATACAAATAAAAATAAATCAAAATTGTTAATTAAATTAATTAATACATTAATTGGTTCATTTATATTTTAAACGTCTGAACAGGCATTTAAAATAAGAATATATACAGTCTCATTAGACCAGTTGTGAAGCTTGGAATTAACAAGCAGAGACGAGAGTTGTTGAGCGTGTTTGAGTGTAGAATTTTACGAAAAGTTTTTGGTCCATACAAGATGTTGATGGATCCTGGAAGATCAGAATGAACCACGAGCTTGACAATCTTATTCAGGGTGCAGACATAGTAAGATTTGTGAAGAGCCAGAGACTTGCCTGGTTGGGACATGTTATGAAAATGGATGACAGTAGAACAACTAAGAGTATAATGAAATGGAAACCTACTGGGAGAAGGGCGGGAGAAAGACTGCAGAAAAGATGGACGGATGACGTAGAAGACTTAAAGACCATGAGAATAAGAAGTTAGAGAAGTTTAACTTTTGGGAGGGCATACTGATGGAACACATTTCAAGAAGGCTAAGCCCCACCCTGGGTTATAATGCCAGAAGAAGAAGAATTTGTTCTCCCTGTCATACTTCAAGTTGAGTATATTTTAAAAAGATGAACTGCAAGAAATTCTGAGATAAATGATACCACTTGAGTGATGGAATATGGGTATAGCTGATGATGAATAACATAGAATAACAGAACCACAGTGTGAAAATAAAGTAACTAGAGTGGTATAAAAAGAACAAGTCAAGAATGTGTGGCAGACTTAATTTCACTGAATTTTAGAGCTTGTTTGTTTGTTATTTGGTTTTTAGGAGCATTAGCAACTAAGGCCATATTGCTCCGGGGATATTCCCTGACCTTTCCGCATCCTCCGTATTTGGTGGTCACTGGTTCGAACCCCGGTCTAATCAAGAAGCATGTTCTACGCACTGCTGCTCCTGCCCACCTGGCTACGGAGGCGCCTGAATTTTAGAGCTCCTCAATGGAATGACCTAAATACACATTAGTCTCTTCATAGTATTTGGTGTGATTTGCATTAATTTGTTAATTCTGACAGCACAAAATGCATAGCACTGAAAATCGACCCCTATGAAATGGCTTCTTTCTGTAAAAATGATCAAGAAATGACATTACAGTAACAAACTTGAAATATTCTGCTGCAGAGAAAACTTTGGACAAGGATTAGTATTTGGCCTTAGGAGTCCCATGTTATATAGCTCAAAACACTAAATTTACTAGAAAAACTAATAGAAAAAAAAAAAAAAAAACATTAGGAAATGTTTGCATTTGCTCTTTTGCCAGAGAAGCGGTGTAATTACACTATTTTAAACACTAAAAAAACCTGCAGATATTTATAAAAAGAATTCAAGTGCATTTACATAATATTTTCAAGCATGTGCTAATACAGAGTCCAGTCACAATATTATGATCCCCCCCCCCACCAAATGCAGACATCACACACCGCAAGCATACAAGGCTTGATGTTCGGCATCCATGAACACAGTAACAGCCTCTGTCATGGGCAAAGCACGCGACCTATCAGACCTGGAAAAAGGCATGATCATCAACTAACAGGCCAGGGGTGCCAGCATTTCTGAAACAGCAGACTTCGTGAAATGCTCATGTGCTGCAGTGTGCAAGTGTATCAAGACTAGATGAATGGGACAGTTTTGATGACTCAACGTGCCAATTGTGGGGCCTCATACGCCATTGATCCCAGAGGTCAACATTGGCTGAAACGGTTGGTCAGGACTGATCAGCACATTGTTTTTTGTTATTTGTGAGCATTAGCAACTAAGGCCATATTGCTCCGGGATATGCAGTGGTCATTCCCTGACCTTTCCGCATCCTCTGTATTTGGTGGTGACGGGCTCGAACCCTGGTCTAATCCAGAAGCGTGTGCTACACACTGCTGCTCCTTCCCACCTGGCTACGGAGGTGCCTCCGATCAGCACATTACTGTTGCTCAACTGGTCGTCCAAATGAACCATGGGGCCACCTGAAAGGTCTCCAACATGAGAGTGCAGCGAACCCTGTTGAGCATTGGGCTCCGGAGCAGATGCTTGGTGACAGCACCCATGCTGACGGCCGTTCATCGCAAACAACGGCATCAGTTTGCACAGCAATACCGACACTGGACCATGGTCGAGTGGCAATGGGTGGCCTTCTCCGATGAGTTGCGGTTTTTACTCTACTGAGTGGATGGACAGTGGCATATTAGTCGTGAAACCTCTGAGAACAGACACTCGGACACGACTGTTGGCAGAAGGCAGGCTGGTAGGGGTGGCGTTATGGTCTGGAGAATGTTTTCATGGCATGGTTTGGGGTCTGCTGATACCTCTGGAGGGCACCATGAATGCGAATGGTTACCTATCGATCGCCGCCGATCAAGTACACCCATACACGTTGACCGTGTTCCCTGGGGGGGGGGGGGGGTATCTACCAGAAAGACAATGGGCCATGCCATGTTGCCAGAATTGTCCGTAAGTGGTTTGAGGAGCACGACGAAGACTACAAGATACTCTCTTGGCCCACCGAATTGAAAATTTGGGGAATTCTATGGGACCACCTCGATCAACACATCAGATGGATGGATCCTCCACCAAGGAGCCTACAGGAACTCTGGGGTGCACTGCAGTTTGCACGGTCACAGATACCTGTAGCAACCTTCCACGGACTTATTGAGTCCCTGCCATGGCGGCCGGGCTGCTGTGCATGCTGCAAAAGGCACATTCTGGATACTAGGTAGGTGGTCATAATGTGACTGTACCCTGTATGTATCCTATAAGGCTTACGTATGATATAAGTAAAGATACATGCTTAATGAAATCTGCTAAAATAAAATTTTTAAATTAAACCCCTTGTTACATACCAATAAGCACTGCCGTCGGTAATGAGCTAACAGAAGGGAGTTTAAGCCTCGCCTATCTCCAGGAGACTTAGCTATAAGTGCTGCATTTAAAATACAGGCCTTCACAAGATATGGTAAGGCTTCTTGAAACCTATAAACATTGTTATAGATTTTGAGAATTAAAGTTTCATTTTAAGAATTATTTAATTAAATCTAACAGCAAATTTTCAAATTACAAAAGTAAACAGCAAAACTAACTAGAGCAACAGGTGCAATTTAAAACTTCCAAAAGTACAGAATATATTTTTACTGTAAATATTTATTGAAAGCCTTATGTAAATATAATATTGTGATGATAAGCATAGTATTGCTGGTGATTACAATGATATTCAAACAGTTACTTAATGCAAATACAGTCAGAAAAAAAAAAAAAAAACTCAATGTATAACTTATAGCAGCAGTTCACAGGCCTCAGATAAAACAGATTACTGCATGATTAGACACTTATAGCTTTCTTTCATTTTTCTGAAAGGAACTGTTAGTTGCAGATTGCATAAAAATTAAACTAGCAAATTTAAATTTTATATTTAGTCTTCACCTATGAAGAATTTAAAGGAATCCTTTCTCTTTAAAAAGTAAGCGAGCAGCACTACTCTCTTCAAAGTGTTGTGAGCTCGATTAAAAACGGACAATTTGTTTTATGTGCAAGTAAAGTGCCATTAAGAAAAAGTGCTTTTTGATTGACATTGTTTTTTTAGCAATAAACAAGATGTGTCCAAAATTTTAGCAATTTCTGTAAGAAGTGCACTGATTTAGATCAGACTGCATGAGCAATTCAAGCCAAAACAATTTTTCCCCCTTGATGGTCCTGTAGTATTGACATATAATACAAATCAAATAAGTACAGTTGAACTTCCCAAATCCAGAAATGCATTGTCCAACACCACCACCAAAGAATCAGCAACTTCGTTCCCAGATTGGCAATAAAGATTTCACCTCTTAGCTATAAAAGGTTTACTACCAACAACAGTGGGAAATTTGTCAGGTCACAGAATTGTTTAATTGTTACTCACAAAACAAGGTTTGCAACTCACTAATAATAAGCAGATCACTCAGTTTCTTCTTATACTTTGAGCAAAAGCATTAGACTGAGGTAACCATTCAACTAAACATGTTTACTGTTTAGTGAATGTTTTAGAATATTTTAGATTATAAAGGAGAATGGGCCTGTGGTACTGGATTCCATGATAAGGGAATAATAATAATAATAATACTGTATATCCAGTGGATCAGTAACTAGATTTAAACTCTAGTTACTGATCCACTGGATGTACAGTATTATTATTACTCCCTTATATCTTAGATTCTTTGTAAACAACACTGACAACTTTCATCTATTTGTATTTCCCACAGGCTGTTTAAAAGAATATCAAGAAACCCAGATAATTGTGGCCTTTTGATATTCATGCACAGCATTGGTGATTAGTAAGTGACTCAAGTCAACAATAATCTAATGACTCAAGCTACTGATCAGAGATATGGCCACCTAACTGCCAGTGCTGATACTGATAGTCAACATACCAGTACCTCTATTTACAAATGGCTGGATCCAACTACATATATCATCCTAAGCTTCAAAATATACAAACAATTCAACCTTGATTTGGCAGGAATTTTATTCTACTATGGCACATCTTGTTCCATCATTTATCCCTTTAAAATCAGTCAAAAGCTGATACTGAAATGCAATTTCAGTATAAAGTGAGGGAATTTTCTCAAAAGAGATACTGATTATCTCTAAATAGTACAGGAGGTTGACAACTGAAAGTGTCCAAAATAATGTTTGTCAATTTAAATCTAAAATAAAATGTTTAAATTTTTTAAAAAAAATTTAGTACTTTTTTTTTTGTCCTTAAATCTCACATACTGCATCAGCTATGCACTGCATTTTAATGATACATTTGTAATTCAATGCATAATACATTAATACAATAATAAAAATAGCAGTGAAATCAACCATAATTTATCCGTAATTAAACTACAAAAGTAGTATGAATGGCATTGATTCATTCATACTACTTTTGTAGTTTAATTATGGATAAATTATGGTGCTGACCGGGCTAGCCAGGTGGGTAAAGTGCCTGCTTGGCAACCCAAAGGTCGCAGGTTCGAATCAGAGTAAAATGCAAAAATAATTTTGGGAGGTGCATTATGGCCACAGAAGCCGATGCGCCAACAACTGGGAAAAAAAAAAAAAAAAAAAAAAACACTTTTGTAGTTTAATTATGGATAAATTATGGTGATTTCACTACTATTTTTATTGTGTATTACCAATCTGTAACATATTATCCATTGTAGGGTTTAGTTTATCAGTATTACTACTATATACACCAACTGGAATCTCTCATATTGTGAAATTATACTTCACAACTGGGGGTACTTATCTGCCCATTGATGGTAGGCCAACTAGTCTTGAAATGGTGCTGTCTGGGCAGCAATATCCCTTGAGAAGTAGTAACAATAGTCTTCTCTATTGGTGAAGTTTTAATTGTTCGAAGTAGTGCAATACATGGCAACTCGTTGTGAAGTCACAATATGAGATACAATTAAATAGATGCCATTCATATTACTTGTGCTACAAGTTTTATCTGTAATAAAACTTGTAGTTTTATTACAGATAAATTATGGTGACTTCAATGCTATTTTTATTGTGTATTACCAATCCGTAACATATTACACCTTGTAGCATTTAGTTTATCAATAATAGATTAATGTATTATGCATACATTAATTACAACAATGCACAAAGAAATAAAATACACAACATTGTGATTTTTCCAGTACAGGCAACCCCTGTATAACAGTACTTTTACAACACGGTTTTGCTATAACACGACTGATAAATTGTGGCAATCTTCACACAACATGGTACTACTACAACAAGGTTTCGATCTAACACGATATTTTTGAGCTTTTGTACTGGGAAAACCCTGCTATTATATTAGATATAATTTTCTACATTTCCATTCCTTTTTGTGAATCCCTGCTGTTGACTCGCTAGTCGATATCACCTTCGTGATATTTTTCTAAAGCACATTTCTGGAGGTCACTACCATAAAACAATTTGCACTTTCCAGTTTATTGGTCTTCTCTGTTAGTGTAATCAATTATAAATGGTTAGTAAACTCAATCTTCTTGCATTTGCTATAGTACCGATAGCTGGAATTCTGTGGGTTTTCACATAATTATGGTGAAATTTGTTTCCCCTTCCATGAAATATTCAATCATATAAAAAAACATAAATAAAATTTTCAGAAACATTACTTCGTGTTTGTTGCAATTTGTGTGTGCCCTATTCTTTGTTATTAATTGCTTATCAATTTTACTGTTTTAAATTTTATAAAAAAAAAAAAAAAAAAAAAAGCCAGTGAACAGAAATATCAATTAGTATGTACATACTACAATACTCTTAAATTACAGGTGAAAACCTCATACCTTTTTAGTAGGACTGTTAGTCTCAACACTCAATCACAATTGATTATAATATGAACTTACTCCCCCTCCCCATACATAGTCGTAAATAAATCAAGTTAAAATAGCTTTTAATTAAAATAATCATGCCTTCGACTCTCATATCACGTCAAGGGAATCGGAAAGAATTACGTAAAGACGGCGGCCACCAACCTCCAAAAAACCAACCAACGTCATAAGCCATCATGAGAATTGAAAAACAATTGTAACAAAATTCTAAAAATGACGAAACAAATTAATTCACAGATACAAAAGTGATTCACGAACGATATCCCACCCTTTTATATAAAATTAACGAAATCTGACATGAGATTATTTATATAAACCAATGTATAATTACTATTCATGCACGTGCGCAAGCGTCCAAGGGTCCAAAATATAAGGTCTGCGTATATTAATAGATTTAACACATTCCCGCTGTTCATTAAGAACCTTCAATTCATTAAAAAGGAACACATATCCATCAGTGATTGCATGAAACGCAAGCTCAGAGGCACCCGTTCTACCTGCCCTAACTGATGCCACATGCTGCTGTATCCTTACCGAAAGTAAATTTTGGGTCAAGCCAATATAAGTAGAATTGCATCCACCACAAGAAATATTGTAAACAATATTGTGAGCTTCCATGGTAGAAACTACATATGCCCTATATTTCAAGATGGCATGAAGCTTATTCATGGGTTGTGGAACAATCTTAAATTCAGTGTTCTTGAATACGTTAATAAATTGTCTATACCAATGCTGTACATACTTTTTTTTTTCTTTTGTTAGTTGTTGGCACATCGGCTTCTGTGGCCATAATGCACCTCCCAAAGTTTTGGGAGATGAGATGCATTTATGGAAAATTTAAGTATTTTGCACCGTGCAAGCTATCACCCTTTTACATATAAAAGGAGCATTATTTTTATCAGTTTCATAATGCATATAGATACAGCTCTACTCAAGAATCCGTATTGGATGAGCTCATGGAACTGAAAAAAGATTTTTAAATAGGGGTTATTCATTAGTACCATTATGTAGATTAGTCAACAGGCGAAATATAAATTGGAGACGGGTACAACAAATGACAGGGCAGATCACAAACATTTTATTAACATATTCAAGAACACTGAATTTAAGATTGTTCCACAACTACATGCCGTCTTGAAATATAGGGCATATGTAGTTCCTACCATGGAAGCTCACAATATTTCTTGTGGTGGGTGCAATTCTACTTATATTGGCTTGACACAAAATTTACTTTTGGTAAGGATACAGCAGCATGTAGCATCAGTTAGGGCAGGTAGGACAGGTGCCTCCGAGCTTGCGTTTCATGAAATCACTGATGGATATGTGTTCCATTTTAATGAATCTAAGGTTCTTAATAAACAGTGGGAATATTTTAAATTATTAATTGCCAAAACATTAGAAATGAGATTGAATGTTAACTCTCTTAATATATGCAGACCTTATAATATTTCGGACTCGTGGATGCTTATGTGCATGGATGAATAGTAATTTATACATTGGTTTATATAAATAATCTCGTGTCAGGTGTCATTAATTTTATATAAAAGGGTGGGATATCATTCGTGAATCACTTTTGTACTTCTTGTGAACACAGTAACAAACTGAATAAGGTGGTCTCTTAAAAGAAGTTAAAAAACAGTTTTAAAGTTTAATTTATGTGTGAATTAATTTATTTGTTTCGTTGTTTTTAGAATTTTGTGACAATTGTTTTTCAATTCTCATGATGGCTTGGGATGTTGGTTGGTTTTTTGGAGTTTCGTGGCCGCCGTCTTTCCGTAATTCTTTCCGATTCCCTTGGCATGATATGAGAGTTGAAGGCATGATTATTTTAATTAACAGCTATTTTAACTTGATCTATTTACAACTATGCACGGGGGGTAAGTTCATATTATAATCATTCGCGATTGAGTGTTGAGAGATTAACAGTTCTACTAAAAAGGTATGCAGTTTTCACCTATAATACGTATGTAAGCGTAAATTTATTTTTATTTTGCTAACTGGAAAATATTCTTCCGATTTTCCCATATCATTTAAAGCAGGGGCCCCCACTGTATTTTGTTGGGAAATCCCTGGGTTAGGTTCTGTGCTATTGAACTTGTGCTTGTTTGAGACAACAAAAAATAATTGCGACTTCGAAGAGATTTTGCTTAGCTGCAATGACGAGGAAGGAAATTAAATGAATGTACATTATCTGACATATAAGTATCACAGTTTGTAAGGTAAGATGTTTGTTCAGCTATTACTACTATAAAAATTAAGTTTCCATTAGTGATATATATGGGGTCCGGAAAATTTTCCACCGCGTCAGTTTATTGCATTTTACCGTTTAGAAGCAATGAGATGTGTTTGGTCAAATCATAAAAAGTTATTTTTTATTTAAGTTTCTGCCTTAAGCTATGATTAGCATATTTTTGGAATTCCATGAACTGTAAGAGAAATAGTACGAAATAATAAAAAAAAAAAAAAAAAAACACATGTATGGAGATATGTAATTTAATAGGTAGATTATGTATTTTAATAGTTACATGTATCACAAAAATAGTAAAAAATCCATTATTTGAACAATATAACAATTGGTTAATTTTAAACTAAACTAATAGTAAAAAATACACATTAGGTGTCATAGTACACTGCAAAAATTCAAAATGAATGTTTATGCAATCTTCAGAATCAGTCATGTTGGGATAATTAATTACTAAGAAACTAATATTTACAACACAGTATGTAAATTATTAATAAGAAATATTATGCGCTATACCTCTTAGATAATCAACAATATCGCCCCGTTCATCGTGTGCACTAACAAGCCTTTTAATTCGTTCATCACAATCGCGATACTTCTTTTTTTGTTGCCCGGATCACTTCCACTTAAATATTGTTCAATGCGCATTTCGTTAATACTTTGTTATTTTTTAATGCAATCGATAAATTTCCAAATGTTGGGATGATAAGCAGCGACTCGTACCTCAAATCCTCCATGCCACCCTTCAACAGAATTATTCGTTCTTGGTTATCCTTCAAGAACAAGCTGGTGTACATTCCACATTTCATGGGAATACTTTGGTGGTCGACGAAGATGTCGTCTGGTTGGGCATTCAATCCATGTATCCTCAAAATAACCAAACAACTTGTTGCGATTCTGGAGGAAAAAACACCATTTTCACACAAATGTTCAAAAACGACCATCTCAATAGGAGTGGGCACAAATGCAATTGCTGCCAAAATTCACATATTTAAAGCAAAATTAGCATCAGTTTCATAACGTTGTTTCAATCCATTATCCTGAATGGAACGAAAAATATATTGTGAAAAGTGGAAAAAACAATCCCGTTGCGAAGCGTCAGGAAAAACTCTTCTGCAAGCATTCATCATCGACGTCTCAAAATCTATAGTTATTGATTGCGAGGACATAGCTGGTTCCAATACTTTCAGCTGCTGTAGTAGAGATACATACATTTCTTCAGACTTGTTAGGCAATAATGCATAAACTAATGGAAGCGATATTTTGTCCTTGAATCGTATACAGCTGATAAAAAGTAAGGTAACAGTTTTGAAAGTCCCACCGGCATTCCAGTGTTCACTTCGCACTAACAACTGCAAATTTCTTTTCATACTGAAAATTAACATACAATTGTCCTCGGGTCCAGAATAAAATTGTAGAAACAATTCTCCATTGTGTGATGTTTTATATTCTTCTGTAAAAACTGTCTCTACGACGTGTTGGAAGAACTGGTCCATCAAAATTTCGATTTCTTATATTTTGGATCGTTCGTTTCATTGTATCTACATTTGGAAGCTTAGGGGCTGCTGTTGGCTGCTACAGATTTTCGAAACATTTGAAATAATATTATGAGGTGTATTATTTGTTGTTTCTGCATAAGTTCGAATGGTATCAAGAAGTTGTGCTCCTTCCATGTTTTAACGATGGTGTTATCTACCGTAGTAACTCGAGCGGCACATTTGGTTTTTCGGTAATTTTGACACTTCCAATGAATTTTTGTTTCACTTTGCCTGTCTTTATAAAATAAATGTCCACTAAAGCACAATTTCGGTTTTCCTTTTTCTGATTTCAAAAATTCCACCAACATGATGCGTTCACAAACTCAAAAGGACGAAAAAGTTGTGATTGTAAGAGATTATAAATATATAAGTACCTCCCTAATCGGCATGTCCTATCTCCACTCCCGTAAAACATGCTACTTAAGTTAAAAATAAATTTATATAAATTATATGTATTCCTGGCGATATTTGTAGGCTATAAATTGTTTATGCGATAAACTGACGTGGCGGGTAAACTGCTAGCAATTAATTGCTGGCGATAAACTTTCCTGGACTTAGTCTAGGAAAGTTTATCGCCGAAAGTTTAAGAAAATTTAAGTTTATAAACAATTTATAGCCTACAGATGATCACTAGCATATTTTATTGCCAAGCAGTACATATAATTTATATACATTTATTGGTTATTTTAAATTGAAAATAAGGCTTTTCTATAGGAGTTATTTAAGAATTAAGTGCAGTTAAAAATGGAAGTTATATGCTAGGTATACATTTCCTAGAAATACATACCATTTTAGGTGCTTTAATTTAATTGCCTGTTATTTTCCAAAATTGGAATTAGGGGAGTGGGGCTACGGTTAAAACATGGAAGGAGCACAATCACTGTGGAGACGAAGCAGGAGTTGAGGCAGCACAACTTCTCGATACCATTCGAACTTAGCAGAAACTACAAATAATACGCCACATAGTATTATTTCAAATGTTTCAAGAATCTGTAGCCAAGCAGCAGCCCCCAAGCTTCCAAATGTAGATACAATGAAACGAACGATCCAAAATATAAGAAATCGAAATTTTGATGGCCCAGTTCTTCCAACGCATCGTAGAGACAGTTTTTACAGAAGAATATAAAACATCACACAATGGAGAATTGTTTCTACAATTTTATTCTGGACCCAAGGACAATCGTATGTTAATTTTCAGTACGAAAAGAAATTTTTGTACTGAAAATTTTTTTCTGAAAAGAAATTTGCAGTTGTTAGCACGAAGTAAACGCTGGAATGCCGATGGGACTTTCAAAACTGTTCCCTTACTTTTTTATCAGCTGTATACGATTCAAGGACAAAATATTGTTTAGTTTATGCATTATTGCCTAACAAGTCTGAGGAAACATATGTATCTCTACTACAGCAGCTGAAAGTATTGGAACCAGCTATGTCCCCGAAATCAATAACTATAGATTTTGAGATGAATGCTTGAAGAAGTTTTTCCTGATGCTTCGCAACGGGGTTGTTTTTTCCACTTTTCACAATATATTTTTTGTTCCAGTCAGAATAATGGATTGAAATAACATTACGAAACTATTGCTAATTTTGCTTTAAATATGCAAATTTTGGCAACAATTGCATTTGTGCCCACTCCTATTGTGATGGTCGTTTTTGAACATTTCTGTGAAAATGGTGTTTTTCCTCCAGAATCGCAACAAGTTGATGATTATTTTCAGGATACATGGATTGGACGCCTAACCAGATGACATCTTCGTCGACCACCAAAGTATTCCCACGAAATGTGGAACGTACACCAGCTTGTTCTTGAAGGATTACCAAGAACGAATAAGTCTGTTGAAGGGTGGCATAGAGGATTTGAGGAACAAGTCGCTGCTTATCATCCCAACATTTGGAAATTTATCGATTGCATTAAAAAAGAACAAATTATTAACGAAATGTGCATTGAACAATATTCAAGGGGAAGTGATCCGGGCAACAAAAAAAAAAAAAAAAAAGTACCGTGATTGTGATGAACGAATTAAAAGGCTTGTTAGTGCATACGATGAACGGGGTGATATCGTTGATTATCTAAGAGGTATAGCACATAATATTTCTTATTAATAATGTACATACTGTGTTGTAAATATTACAGTTTCTTAGTAATTAATTATCCCAACGTGACTGATTCTGAAGATTGCATAAACATTCATTTTGAATTTTTGCAGTGTACTTTGATATACCTAATGTTACAATTAGTTCAGTTTAAAATTAACTAATTGTTATATTGTTCAAATAATGGATTTTTTACTATTTTTGTGATACATGTAAGTATTAAAATACATAATCTACCTATTAAATTACATATTTCCATACATGTGTTTTTTTTTTTAATTTCTTACTATTCCCTCACAGTTCACAGAATTCCAAAAATATGCTAATCATAGCTTAAGGCAGAAACTTAAATAAAAAATAACTTTTTATGATCTGACCAAACACATCTCATTGCTTCTAGACGGTAAAATGTGATAAACTGACATGGCTGTAAATTACTAGCGATAAACTTTCCTAGACTCATATATACAGGGTGATTCACTACCCAGTGTGACAAACTTGAAGGAGGTGTAGGGGGAATGAAAACGATCGGAATCACATAGCATTGCAGGGTTCGAAATGTCTTCGTCATGCGATAGAGGACGTTGAACGGGAGGTCGCGTGAACAGCGATCCCGCTGGAAGTCAGCATTTGCAAACCGGTTCCCAAGGCAGTAGGATGGACGAGTATTCAAACGTTGAACTGTCCAACATGCACCTCGCGTATGGGGCTGTGGACTGTAATGGGCGCGCCGCGCTTGTACCAGGAACGTTTCCCGCACGTGTGCACAGATAGTTATGTGAGACTGGTTGTTTCACGAGAGGTACCATGAATCAAGAGCGAACGACGAGGACGCCAGAAAACGAGGAGAATGTCCTGTCTTGCAGAAGGCAATCTGAGTAAGAGTACTCAAGCGATAGGCCAACAATTGGGTATTCCCGAAACCACTGTATGGAGGATACTGTCAACAAACCAAATGAGTTCATACCATCTGGCTCCAATGATTGGAGCCTGCGGATTATCCGCTCCGGAGGACTTTTGCTACTTGGTTTCTTCAACAGAAATGGTTTGCAAATGCTGACTTCCAGCGGGATCGCTGTTCACGCGATCCTCCCGTTCAATGTCCTCTACTGCATGATGAAGGCATTTTGGATTTGGACCATGCCATGCTACACGATTCGATTCCGATTCGTCTTTGTGCCCCCCCTACACCTCCTGCAAGTTTGTCGCACTGGTAGTGAATCACCCTGTATAAAGAAGGATGTATTTTTGTTAGTTTCTGAAACATAACCCCCCCCCCCCTTTGTACTGGTTCTTAGACCCGCATAACATGGTTTCGCATTACACGAGATTTTGTAGGAACCAAACTACTGTGTTATACGAGGGTTACCTGTATTGTGTGAATCATAAAAAATTAATAAAATAAATATGTGATTAAATTTGTAGGCTGGCAAAGTGATCACATTTTTTGATTCAAGTCTAAAAAAGACACTTAAACAATATGTGCAATCATTACATGGAATAACTTGCCGCTATCCCCCAAATAATCTGTGGGTGGGGGATAGCGGCAAGTTATGCACTATTCCCATTTATATTATAAAGTATGTCTGCCAGAGGCAAAAGTTGATGACACTGTAGAGCAGATATCATCTTTTCAGGGCACAAATTGGAACTAATGACATTAAGAGTAAGAGATCTGCAGATCTATTCAAGTACAGGTCAATGTTGAAAAAAACTCACGAGTTAGGGTTGAATGTGAAAGTGTCTGCAATTCTGCCCAGACACGATAGGACGGAGTATATGATAAGAGCCTTGTCAATCAAATTTTTTTTTTTTTTTTTTTTATGTAAACCCCAAACACGAGAGGTGTTAGAACCTATAGTACTTAGTACCGTGCTTAGGTTGAAGGTGGAGAAGACGAAAGAAGATATTTGTTGACATTGGACTTGAACTTCTGTAGACTGTCATTTTCAGGAAATACGTATGAAGGAAGGTTGTTCCAGAAAACGGCAGTTCAATGAATAAACAAGGAAGATGAAAAGTTGGTTCTGTGAGTTTGAAGTTGGACAGTAAATGGACGTTGGCTGGTGGCGGCACATGTTCGGACTGTTTTGAAAGAGAGAGCAGGAATTATAGAAGCTAATTCAGAAGAACAGTGCCTGGAAGTATCTGTAGAAGAGGCATGCAGCAGAAACAGTACATCTATTAGACAGCGAGTGGAGAGACTCTGTTAGAGATGAGTCATTAATTAACCTAACTGCCCTCTTCTGAATGGAATCGAGAAGCCTGAGAGAGGTTTTGGGGGCAACACCCCTGATGTGGGAACAATATTCCATGGCAGGGCGGATTTGCGATGTGCTTGTGCCAAGAGAGATTAGAAGTCAGGGTAATCCCCAAAAGAAATATATCATTTTGCCTAGAAATCGGAGTGTCACTAAAGATAAGCATAGGAGCAGAAGAATCCTTTTTTGCGAGATATAAGACAATACTGAGTTTTAGAAGGGTTGAAATCAACTAAGTTGTCTTTGCCCCACTGGAGAATTACACGAAGATCACCATTTAAGGAATTGGTAGCAGATTTTCGAGAAGTTTAAGCTGATTGAGCAGGGCAAGGTTTCTCAAAATGGAAAGTGGAATGCAATGTGCTATCATTGGCAAAACTATGGATAAGATTTCCAGTCAATGGAAGGTCATCAATATACAAGAGGAAAAGAGTGAGGTAAAGACCTGAACCTTGGGGGACACCGGCATTATTGGAGAAGTTAGAAGGCAGAGAGCCATCTACCATCACCCTCAGTGAGCGATCAGAGAGAAAACTGGATAACCAATTACTAAAAACAGTTGGCAAACCATAAGATGGAAGCTTGTTTAGAAGACCTTTATGCCAAACACGATCGAAAGCCTTTGAGATGTCAAGGGCAACTACTTGTGTTTCACCGAACCTTTCCATTGAATTAGTTCATAAATGGGTAACATAAGCCAGAATATCACCAGTGGATCAACACTGACGGAATCCATACTGGCGATCGTTGATCAGACAGAAGGTTTCTAGGTAGTTTAAAATTTGGCGGTTAATTTATTTCTCCATTACTTTAGAAAGAGTAGAAGTAATTGCAATGGGACAATAATTGGATGGGAGGGATTTGTCATCCTTTTTTTAGGAACTGGCTGGATATGAGCAAATTTCCAAGCAGAAGGAAAAACACCTTTAGAATAAGAAAGTGAAAAAAGGCGGCAAAGAATAGGAGTAAGTTCAGGAGCACAGGTTTTGAGAACAAGTGGAGAAATACCATTGGGACCTGGAGCTTTCTTAGCATCAAGATTCGCCAAAATCCTTCTGACATCCTTTTGACAGAAGACCACAGGAGGCATTGAATGGAGCGTGTTGGGAATAGTGGGAGGTGTTTTACCAAGATCGTTAATGCATGAGTTGAAAGAAAAATGGGATGCTAGCAGGTCAGCTTTATCCTTGGCTGAAGTGACAACAGAATCATCTGGTTTGGACAGAGATGGGAAAAAGTTACGGTCAATAGCTTTGGCAAGAGACCAGAATGCTTGGCTACCATTAGGGCAAGAAGCAAGTTTTCTACTCTTAGCCTGTTCAAACTCTAGTTTGGACTGGTTAATAACTGCTTTACAATTGTTGTGAGCTTTGGTGTAGGCAGAAAATGAAACTGAAGAATTAGAAACAAGCCAATTATGATATGCAACATTCTTCTCTTGAACAGCCTTAGCACATTTATTGGAAAACCAAGGTTTAGATAAAGGACAAGATTTTAAAGTTAGAGTGTGGGATAAAGGATTCCATTCCTGCAAGAATAATTTCACTGACACGATCTGAGCAAACGTTGACATCAGAACTTTTGAAACAGTAATCCGACCAGGGAAAAGAAGAAAAGAAGTCTTGCAGGTCATCCCATTTTGCATTCTTGTAATGCCAAACAACACGAGGTTGGGAATAGCAATGAGATAAAGACAACTACTCAGTAATGGATTGTTAAATGCTCATTCTGTTATTTGAAACAATCAAAAAATTCAGTAGTTTTCAATTGGCTTACTAAATGAATAGAATGCACTAAGAAAAGCTGCTTTAAGCACTGATTTATCTGATTTTTCTGAAAAAAAAAAAAAAAAAAAAACCAAACAATTCAATGATTTCATTAAATTGTACTCATTATTGAAGTATAGCACAATATTAGATCAATACAACATGACACATACATAGTCATTTCCCTCAGGCAGTTTGGGTATTTGAATCTCCTAGACATTCAGTGTCTCAGACATTTTTGGGCATTTGGTGATATTCAGTTAAAAATTTTCACTCACTGACCATTGTTACTATGCTAAACGATTCTGGGTCTTCACTAAAGTAATTTTTCCCTTCAAAAAATTATAATGTACTGTGTGCTATATATTTTGTGCTTTTACACGTACTGTACATTACCTTTCTCTTGAGGGGGGGGGGAGCCTACTATTGCACAGTACTATGTACAATAAATTGCAGTAAAAATAAAAAAAAATTTTGGAGCATTTTCATGGCAAGGAAGCAACAAACCTATATTATATGGAATTACATTTTTATTTACAGTAGGAGCTCTGAAGTCTGGCAGACTTATTAATTCTTATTAGACTTATTAATATATTAATTCTGAAACAGGTGCAGTTTTTAAGAATTGTTAGCATATATGCATACGGCACCTATTGTCTTCACTAAGTTCATCGCACGTAATAACTAAACTTAGTGTAAATAAATCCAAGTGTAAATCCTACTGTAAATAAAAATGTAATTCCACATAATATAGGTTCTACTGTAGAAGTGCTTTTAGAAGGGGCATGTCGAGCCACTACAATTTTCATAAAATTCAAACAGAAACCCAGCAATTATTTTTTTGCCCTTCTCTCCACGTGTAATAATGTAGTAACCCTGGGCTTAGGGTAGGATTTAAGCTGATACTGTACCCATTGGTTATGTAATAACTGAGAGCAAAGAGTAGGAGAAAGCATTGAAGTTAAACATAAGGCACTGGGGTGGGAGGGTATCTATCCAGTTATATTAAAGGAGTCAGTAAAGGAAGTAAGCAGGCCCTTAGCCATGATTATGAGGGCATCCTTGCACTCAGGGGAGGTACCCACAGACTGGAGATGTGCAAATGTATCCCCAATTCACAAAGGGGATTGAAAGGTGACATTGGCTGTTGACATATAAAAACAAAAACATGAGCAATTACAGACCTGTTAGTTTAACTTCTGTTTCACTGGAACTAATGGAGTCACTGGTTAAAGAAGCACTGCAGGATCATCTAGACAAGACTGCAGTTATAGTTCAGACATAGCATGGGTTTGTTAGGGGGAAGTCTTGCCTGACCAATTTGATTGGATACTACAATGTGGTCAATAAAGGAACTGAATGCAAAAAATTATTTTGATATCATATATATGGATTTTAGAAAAGCTTTTGATACTGTTGCACATGGAAGACTACTGTACAAGTTGGAACAGTATGGCATTAGGGGCAAGTTGCTACTATGAATAAAGGGATGGTTGAGTGGGAGAAGACAGAGTGGTAATCAATGGACACTGCTCTTCATGGATTAATGTTATTAGTGGTGTCCCCAAGGGTCCATGTTGGGCCCACTGTTGTTTTCTGTATTTATCAACGATAATGACGAAGGTATATCAGACTTAACGTCGAAGTTTGCAGATGATGCAAAGGTTGGAAGGGTTGTTAATGATAGTAGTATGCTACTGCAATAGGATCTAGAAAAGATGGGCTGAGAAGTGGCAGTTGAAGTTTAACACTGACAGATGCAAAGTACTGCACATAGGTAGCAGTAACCCCTGTACCAACTGTTCCAGGCACATTTTGTATTATAAGTATATGGTGCAAGAAAGTCAGACTTTTATTGTACCAACAAAAAAAAAAAAAAACAAAAAACCATCCTCTTACATGTTTCCCTTTTTGTGCATGGGTACAATTCAGGAGGACTATATTAATATCTACAAACCATCCATGCAGGCAACATATTATATCAATTACAACTCCCTCGCTAAAAGAGAAAACAATCCAGTCTATAATTCTTCACCATTAGTTTGAGTTTATGCCCCTGGTCACAACATCATTTAATATCACGAAACTTTCTCCTTCATTCATTATAATGTACTATCCTCTCTAGGGTACCTAGTTACCAAGCTCTGTACAAACCCACATACACAAAATCTCTACTCATATGTGCAATCTCACCAAGAATACTCCTGCCTTAACAACAGAATTATCACCTCCTATCTCTACAAGCAATTGTTTGATAAATCAGTGACAGCACACTATGGGATGTATTGATCATTAATGACACTATGACATTTTGTCATATAATATACAATAAGCCAACTTGCTAATGTAGTGTCTATATCGTTCTTTGCACTGCATAGGAAATTTCATACCTGCTTGCATCTAACCTTTAAAGCTTTTCTTTTTATACCATTTTTAACCCAAACTCTCCAAGTGTGAAAGTTATTTTGGGAATATTTTCACAGTGCAAAACCTTGCATTTGGCAGAATTAACCTATCAAAGTATCTTGGCTATGGTCATTAACCATAATACCATAGTAACAATTATACCATCATAACTATTATTCACACCTGCTTGCATCTTAACCCTCAAATCTTTCTTTTCATATCATTTTTAACCGAAACCCTCCAAGTGCAAAAGTTATTTTGGGGATATTTCCAAAGTGTAAAACTTTGCATTCAGCAGAATTAACCTATCTAAGTTTCTTCCAAAACAGCATAACTTGCCAATGGTCATTAACGATTGTACCAATCTTCGCATCATGCTTTGTATCCTTTCGCTGGTCCAATCACCGATCCCCAAGGGAACTCAATCCTAATCTTAGCCCATTAACCACAGCCCTCTGCATCTTGTCATGTGGCCATGCAATAATCTGCAGATTTCTACAATCACAATATGGTCCAGCTTACAGCAATTTCTTATGTGGGTATCAACTCAAATCCAATATAAGAATAATACTGTCCTGTCATAACAGGACAGTATTATTACAGTATTAGTAAACAGGACAGTATATTTACAGTATTAGTAAAAGTCAAAAGATGCAAGGAAGCTAGGCTTTTCCTGCATTAACAAAACAAAACAAAAAAAAAAAACCCTTTGTCTATATAACCTGTATCACTTTTATACTCTTCTGGCTGCCAAAAGTACTAATCCATTTACCCTTAAATTTTGACAGACTATTAACTTCAACTACCCAAAAAGGAAGTTTATTCCAGTAATCAACAGTATGCTGACCAAAAGTAAACTTTCTGAGGTCCAGTGTATTAGTTTCTCTGTACTTCAGTTATGCCATCTGGTTTGTGTCCTAATGGATTTCAACATGAAAATTCCACCACTGTTCAATTCCCACTAACCTGAAGCCAAAAAGAGATTTCTATAGGTGATGGGGGATTGGTAGGAGATATCAAAATCAGAACTGATCCTAAAAAGAACTTTCTAATGGATTAAAAGAGCATATTTTATAAAACTGGTGTTAATTTGACTTTCTATGTACAGCAATGTCCAAAATTTCCTTGTGGAGCAATCTGAAGCATACATCAATTTATATACAGAAATAACAATCAAAGTTATGGGGGGAGGGGGGGAAGCTGAATATCTACTGGTTCAATTTAAATGAAATATGGGATTACTATGCAGACTTATTTTCTCTTAAAAGACCTAAATATAAATTTAAATTTATCTAAATCTATTCCATTGGGTTGCTGCATGTGGATTGTGGACAGACAGAGAAATGGATGTTACATGGTAAAGACAATACATGCTTTACACAAATGTGAACAGAACTAGTCAAGTTTTATTTTAAGTATTTATAATAAAAGGCACATTCTATTATCAAATAATGTACCTTGGGGGTTAAAGCCTTCTTGCCGTACTCAGAAGTGTTTACCAAAATCTGATCACAATGTTCATGGGATGGGTAGCCATGAAATGTGTGTAGGATTTCTTTAATTTTGAAGGGGGAGGGGACAGGTGCACAGGGAAGGATGTGAGTTAACCTACTGGCAATGCAATCTGGTATAAAGGTCCAGAGGAATATTCTGAATAAGTGAGAAAATTCTGGTAAGGATCAGAATTTTCTCACTTATTTATTTTTGTAAAGGGTGAGAGTGGACTATGAAACTGGAATTGGAGTAAAACCTCACAAGGCCCAATAAAACATTCAGCACCATCCAACTTTTCCTTTTTAAGTAATACACAAAACATACTTTGACTTACAGTAATCTCTTTAAAATCTGGTACCCTTGGGGATTTAGAGAGGTATATCAAATGGTTGAGTAGTTTCAAAGAAGCACATTTCAATAAACAGTAAGCACAAACAACTGATCATATTTAGATCTGTAAACATGACTATTTTGTCATTTCATTTGTTTCCTGTGGGCAACAGTATTTAAACATTGCATTATCTATGAAACAGGATTTCATGGATAATGCACGGGTCTTATTCTCACAGCAGAACAAACTTGCTTTTGTAATGAGTTGCCTAGTATTGTATTACTTTTGACAGGTATCTTTAGCAATATTACAACTGTGGAAAATGATTTTGTATACAGGTGAAATACGAAACAATTGTTTGAGAGCAGTGCAATACCAGGACAACTTTTTTCAAAGGCCAGTTTGTTCTGTCATAGAATTAAAACTATTGCATTATCTGGGCAATTAAATCCTGCTGGCTGCAAAAACAGATTAAAAGTTAAGATAGTCCTGCAGGCATCTTATAATGAGAAAAATGTTACTTTTCTTCCATTATAAGTTGCCTGCAGAGAATGTGTTTGTTGATAAAAATACCAGACTGATGTCTTAATATTTTTTGGATTATAAAATGTTGATTTTTTTTTTTTTTTTTAGAAAGTGTCAAATTTTACAGATTTAACTGTATATACATTTATTTGGTTGGTGTGTGGGGGAAGGAACCAGGATGTAAAACCATAATTGGTTTTTAAAGCTTCCCCAGATCAACAACCCCCCCCCCAATATTTGATGTCAATCTGACATTTCCTTCTCACGTAATACTCAAACATCTGAAACTAATTTAGGTTTCTGAAATACATCAGTTTGTCAAATACATCCTTTACATTAGCATTTCAACAAACTGGCAATACAACAAATAACACTAAACATGTTCACGTGACAAGACAGTATTTTTAAAATCAAGCTGAACACAAGCAGCTTATTTTTTGGCCTCTGGTGTCCAGTACAATAGTGGCGGACAAAAAAAAAGCTGCATCACCTTAAAAAAAGTAACATTTGTAGTGAAACATATAAGATATTGTTTGATTACAGTCATTTTGTTTGTCACAAAACAAAGGTATTGCATCAGCCATTTCTATAAATACGGTGTTGGAATGGTATACACGCTCATTAGTATCCTGTTTTGTGGAGGTGTAAGCATGGCTCCATATGTTCAGTTGATACCAAGGAAAAAAAAAAGTGTAGCTGTTGCTCTGTCCCAGGAAGGGCTTTCTACATGTGCTATTGCTGATAAAATAGGCTGCACCAGTCAACAGTATCCCGGATGCTGAAATTAAAGCGTGAAACTGGCGATGTGAAGAGAAGAAATGGATCAGGCCGTAAGAGAGTGACTACGCCTTCTCAAGATCAAGACAGCTATTTGAACAGCTAATTTGAACAGGCCTTTGTAATCGCCATGCTAGTGCTCCCGATCTAAAAATGGACTTCGAGGTGGCCTCTGGTTTTGAAACAAGTGTAAAAGATGGCTTTCGGAATGTGGTTTGTATGCCTATCGGCCCAAGAAGAAGCTTTTGTTGACCCAAACAAATGTTTCATGGACAAAAGAGCAATGGGATGCCATCATGTTTCCTGATGAATTGAAATTCAACCTGCATGGCTTGGATGGGAAGCGATATGTCAGAAGTCGAAAATCAGAGGGATACCATCCTAACTGAATAACACCGACTGTAAAGTTCCCTGCCAGTCAGATGGTGTGGGGATGAATAACAAGCAAAGGGGTGGGACAAATTAAGTTTATTAACAGAACAGTGAATACAGAAACCTACACTGCTATCTTGGAGGAGTGCCTGAAACCCATTATTAGGGATCACCACAGTCTAAAACTGCATTTTTCAACAGGACTCGGCACCTTGCTACATAGTAAAATTGGTAAGTTTTATGCTATTTAGATTTAACGATGAGTTTGTCTTCTTGTCTCAGAAGGCTTAAAACATACTTACACCAATGTTTCCCCTTGTTTTTCTTCCTTAAGGTGCAGTCATACCTCAGAAATGCTGGAATTAGTGTTGGACTGGCCCGGATTTGAACCCTATTGAAAATTGCTGGTACATAATGTTGTCTAAAATTGCTCAGAAGAAGCCAACAAGTAAGATTCAGATGCAGGAGAGCATTGTAAGGGTGTGGTACCACAAAATTGGGTCAACCGTATATCCAGAAGTTGATTAACACTATGCCAGATCATTGCAAGGCTGTAAATGCAGCTCGAGGAGGAACAACAAAATAGTGAGGACTTATTTTTCTGATTTACAGTACATAATACTATTACTTTAACTTGTAAATTCAGTTTGTACACGTAAATGCAATAAATTGTATGTTTGGTTGCCATGATTTCACATATTTCCATTAATTACACATTTTTAACCTTTGTAAAGATATTTATGACAATTAGGTATATCAGGTGGAGTCTTTTTATTGGATTTCATTCTTAGAGATATATATCCCATCTAACAAAAGCATTTCGAACATTTCTGCAACCCACAATGCAGCACAACACACATTAGCAAAATTCACAGGTGATGTGGTTTTTTTTGTCTGCCACTGTATATTCTTTGCAGTTCAAATCTTTAAGTATATCTGAGCATGCAATCTAAATTTTAAAGTATTTACACTAACATTTTTTAAAATATTTTTTTTTTTATCAAACGTGTTGGGAAAAAAGACATGTTTAGCTCTTTAATAAATAAATAAATAAAAAAAAAAAGTATAATTATTACATAAAAACAATTTGCCTACTTTTCTGTATGATAATTCTCAACACCAATGATGAAGTGAGTCACAAGCTGTCGAAACTTGCTATAATCCTCATGCCAGCTTAAATATGTTTGATAGTCGCTCTCTTTAAGGCTGTGTCTTAGGGCATCTAATTTACGATGGGCTGTTAGCCGGATGTGATTTCCTCTGTAATATAAATAAGGAATGTATACATTAACTACTTACATTTTATTGCATAATTAAAAATGTTTTGATTAATATAGTAAGCCCTTATTTATCCAGCCTATTCTAATCTTATTTATAACCGGAAAATTTTTAAATAAATATATACTTGAGTAATCCGATTCTTCAGTGGGAACATAAAAAAATTAAGCGTACAGGCACATGGCACACTATCAATATCTGTAAACTAGATAAGGAATAGTTTAAAAAGGTAGAGTATGCCAATAATGAGCATCAGATTTTTTTCTATAATCATACTTCTTCAATTTTAGTATGATCAGTGATGCAATTAGATTGCATGTCAAAACCATATTGGAGGAATACTAAAATTCACACTATGTAACTAACAGATAGATTTATTTTTATTTAAATTTTTTTTTTTTTTTTTTTTACAAAAGTTCTCCTACCGAAAACTTTTGCAAACAGTTCTCAGTAGGAGTGCTAACATTACCATTAGTAGAGGTATAAGATGCAAGAAAGCAAGCTTATGCATCATCAGCCAAAAAAAAAAAAAAAAAAAAAAAAACCTCCTATTTCACTCCTCCATTCGTTCCAAATGCCTGTCAGCTCAGCCTTAAATTTATTTAGGCTATCAACTTCCACAACAAAAGATGGAAGTCTGTTCCACCAATGAACCACCCACTGGCTAAAGGCAAACTTCCGCACATCCATTCTACAACTGTCTTTCCTCAATTTGAATCTATGCCCCCTCAAGGTTCTTAATCTGAGCAAGAATCCCATTAGCATTCAGCTTGCTCAACCCATTCAAGGCTTTATACTCCTCAATCAGACCACCTCGCAGGCACCTACTCTCCAGGTGCTGCAATTTGCAGAACTTAACGTTTCTTAGTAAGAGCACCCCCCCCTTGTTCCCCTCACTAACCTTCTTGTCTTTCTTTGTACTCATTCTAACAACTCTACATCCTTCCTAAAATGAGGCCTCCAGATGTACACTTCTAGGTGTGACCTGACCATTGCCTTGTGAAATGGGATAATCACCTCCCTGTCCCTGCTAGCAAAATTCCTATATATCACACACAAGACTCCATGACCTGCCCTGGCAGCCCATCTGCACTTCTCAGCAAACTTCAAATTTGACTGCACAATTACCCCAGGTCTTTTTCACTTTCCACTTCCCTGAGTGTAGTACTGCACATTTGGGACGTTTCTCTTGGGTTATTGCTACCCATATGCAGTAGTTTGCATTTGTCAATGTTAAACTTCGGTTGCCACTTCTCAGTCCATTTGCCCAACTTATCTAGATCCAGTTGGAGTAGCATAATGTCTTTACTGTTGTTAACATTGCCAACCTTTGTATCATCTGCAAAATTTGACATTAATCCTGATATATCTTCATCAATATCATTGATGAATACATAAAATAACAATGGACCCAGCACTGAACCCTGGGGAACTCCATCAATAACATTTGTCCACGAAGAGCAGTGTCCATTGATTACCACTCTCAGCAAAATTCATGTTTGACTGCACAATTACCCCCAGGTCTTTTTCACTTTCCATTTCCCTGAGTGTAGTACACACATTTGTAGTACCTCCTTTAATATTAAATGCCTACCCATATGCAGTACTATGCATTTGTCAATGTTAAACTTCAGTTGCCACTTCTCAGCAAATCGGCCTAACTTTTCTAGATCCTGTTGCAGTAGCATACTGTCTTTACTGTCATTAACAATCCTGCCAACCTTTGTATCATTTGCAAACTTCGACGGTAAGCCTGATATACCTTCATCAATATCATTGATAAATATACAAAACAACAGTGAGCCCAACACTGAACTCCGAGGTCTTCAATAATATCATTAGTCCATGAAGAGCAGCATCCATTGATTACCACTGTTTTCTCCCACTCAACTACCCTTTCATCCATTGTAGCAAATTACTCTTAATACCATACTGCTCCAATTTGTACAGTAGTCTTCCATGTGTAATAGCATTAAAAGCTTTCCTGATATCCAAGTATATTATCTCAAAATTATTTTTTCATCCAGTTCCTTTGTAACCACATCATAGTATCCAATCAAATTTGTCAGACAAGACTTTTCCTTAACAAACCCATGCTGTGTGTCTGAATTATTAGTGCAGTTTTGTCCAGATGATCCTGCAGTGCATCTTTACCAAGTGACTCCATTATTTTACTGGGAACAGAAGTTAAACTAACTGGTTTATAATTACTTGTGTCACCCTTAGATCCCCCTTTGTGAATTGAGGATACATTTGCATATCTCCAGTCAGTAGGGATTTCCCCAAGTCCAAAGATTATGGCTAAGGGTTCGCTTGTTTACTTTGCCACCTCCTTTAATATAACTAGATAGATTCCATCTACCCCAGGTGCCATTTTTATTTTTAACTTCAACAATTTCTCCTCCACTTTGCTCTCAGTTATTACAAAATTATTAAGCACACCATTAAAGTTTGATAAACTGCTGGGATTTTCCTCCCTCAATAACTCCTCATGTGCGAATGTAGATGCAAAATACTCATTCACATTATTGGCTATCTGACCAGGATCATCAACAGTCGAACCATTAATATTAAGTGGCCCAATCTGATTCATCCCCTTCCTTCTAGTGGTTTATATAAGTAAAGAAGTTCATGATGTTTTTCTTAGTATTCTTTGCCAAAGATTTCTCGTAATTTGCCTTTGTTTACCTAATCTCCTTTGTGAGAAGGTTACAGATTAGCTTATATCTACCATAGGCTTCTGTGTCGCCTGATAATTTATATGCATCCCACGCATTTTTATTCTCTGTCACGAGTCTCATTAGTTCATCTGACATTCATTTAGGCCTAAACCCTGAACAATATTTCTTAATCTGCATGAAATGCCTAGTAGCTTCCACAATTAATTCCTTGAATGCTTCCTACTTAGAATTTGCTGTTGGTAACATCATCAGTTGGTCCCACTGTACAGAATTTACGGAAGCAAAAACCCTTCCCATTACCCCTGATGGTAATGATATCTAAGTAAATCCCACATCAGTACACTGTGATCACTGCCACCTAGTGGTTCCTTTATCTGCAAATTCTTAATGCATGAATAATCACTGCTGATAATCAGATCAAAAGTATTACCCTCTCTGGTTGCCTCTCGAAACTGCTGCTGTAGAAAACAATCATCTAATAAATCCACAAAAGTCTTGCCAGTGTGCGAGTGACCAACCACAAACTCCAGTCAATATCTGGGAAGTTAAAATCGCCCATTATAAGACATTCTGATTTACTGGCGCTCTATTTCTCTGCACAAATGTTCGTTGTAATCATTAGAGTCATTAGGCCTATAACACACTCCAACTGCCATTTTTGCTTTCCCAGTGCTCATGTCCCACCAAACTGACTCAACATTGCACTGTCCATCTATGTCAACTGGATGCATTTACTTAGATTTTATGTTTCTCTTAATTAACAGTATAATACCTCCTCCCTTCCTATCCTGTCTGTTCACATTATACTCCCGAAATTCCAATTGTGCACTGCTTATATCTGTGACACCACATCTCTGATATCCCAACAACATCTGCCTTTGATGTCTTGACCATCACTTCAAATTCACCAAATTTTTTACCATACATTGTGTATTTCAGTCATAATTCCTTTAATTTTGAAGAATACAAGAAGCATGGTTTTCATTTTTAATTTTGACATTTTTGTTTTTTTTTTTTTTTTTTGTCTGTTTGATTGTTTTATTTTCCACTGCATTAACTGTCTTTAGTTTCTGGGTTGTACGGGAACAGCCAACTTTAAATTGCAAGTACTTACATTACTCAGAAATGTTTGGATCATCTTCAATTTTTTTCAAAACCTCTTCACAAAACTTGGCGTTTCTCATCCTTTGATCCTCATTTAAAATTTGTCTAGCTGTTTCTTTGTCCATGCTGAGCTCTGATGCAACCATTGTAATGCTTAAATGATGATCAATTCATCAATGTCCCAGTCCACATTTTCATCACTTTTCATAGATACTGGATGGTCTTAGTCATTCATCTTCCACATTCTCTTTCTTCTGTTATGCCATTCAAAATGTGAGTTCTTGACATAGTATCTACCCCATAAACTTGACATAGCAACTCATAACTTTCAGTTGGTGTTTTCTTTAGTTATGTTAAAATTTTGAATGATTTGTTGTTAGATTCTTTTGTCCGTTATTTTCCCAGCAACTGCAAAAACAAAGGTAATGAAAACCTGTCTCACTGCAAAGCAAATGGGCACGTTAGAATGTGACGTGCAGACAATTAGGGAAAGGTTCAAGGTCAAGATGTGGCTTTGTTGTATGGATGGCACTTGGTATGTAGTGTCTGTATGCATAGTTTCTTATTTAATAGCCACATCTCATATTAGGTTTCTCAGTGATTCAAACAAGCACAACTGTAAAAAAAAAAAAAAAAAAGTAAAGTGCAGCCATTATCAACCCACTGCAGGATGGAAGCCTCCTCAACAATTCATGCTGAGGGAAATGGACCATAATCTGCCACGCTGGTCCAGTGCAGGTTGGCAGATCGACCGTATTCAGCAGTCAGAGGCTTGAACCCCGTCTACCCAAAGAGCGTGTGCTACTGCACTCCCGCTCCTGCCCACTCGGCTACGGAGGCCATTTTCTGTGTAGCACAACTGTGTTAAGTCCCAAATCGTATTCTCAATTGTCAAATTTTCACATTTTAGAGAAACTTTCTGCAAATTCAACTCTCCTATCTTGATCATCCTCATTAAGTACATAATGCAATTTTGGATCATAAACCACATATCCTCAATCTTTTAACACTTTTGGGTATTTTGGGTATTTTTAGTTCATTTTAAAGCATTCTTTCATAGGAAGTGTGCTTTTGCGGGGGGGGGGAGATTCAATCCAGGACTTGCAAAACATAGAATTATCTTGAGGTTGAGCTGAATGTGGTCTTCACTTTTCACTTTGAAGATTAGCTACATCTCTTGCCTCCTCAAAACATATCTATTCCTACCAAAATAAAATAAACAGATTTATTTTATTTTATTATTATTATTTTTTGACTGCTGCAGCAAAAGCCTGAGGACCTTCTTGCATTATATGACTAATACTAATACTAAAATCCCCCATAAGACACTGATCTACTGGCCCATTCTATCTGCCTGTTCAGTCATTTAGCCTATAACATAGTTCTACTCTCATTTTTTATTTTACCAGTACTTATGTCTCAGCATAATGTTGAGTCAGTCTTACCAGACTGATTTAACATTATGGGTGTTGCATCAGAGTTTGAATCTGCTTATTAACCAAGATCTTATCACCCCCCCCCAAATCACGTTCTGTATACATTGTATTCACAATATTCAAATTCTGCATCCTTTATGTCAGACTAACACAATGTTCAGGGTCACCCCGTAATGCCCACATTTGATGATTTCACCAATATTTCAAATTCATCATTTTCCTACTCTGTACCATCAGCCTAGTTAACAAAGACTATGTAGAATAGTGTAATAAAGTGTTGCTTTAAAAAAAAAAAAAAAATCTACCCCGGGAAGTTATTTCAGCTGTGATGCATAAACGTTTCTTCCTTTTTAGAAAACTATTTCTTTAACCTGTTTTCCCACATGTCTTATTCTGTATATGATCTAAAAGTCAGAACATATCATAACATAACATGAAAGAGGAGATGTGAGCTATGCATAATTATTTTAAAAAACATTTATCAGTGGTAACAGCAATTAAATGTTTTTCAATGTAGTTTGTATCTCCTCTTTTGTATGGTTATATTTTAAAAAATGAATGAAAAATTTAATTTATTTTCAAAATGATCATCAAATGGAAAAAAGAAATACCAAATATCACACAAATTTCTACTATCTCACCTATTAGTTTCTCCTAAGTCAGGATGTGAAAATTGCTCTAAAACAGCCCACTGAATGAACAGATCAGGTGAGTCTTCATTTTTTAATATATATACTCCTATGTGACATAAACGGGGATCTTGAATACCATTAACAGGAAGCCTAGAAAGCTGATGGATGTGTGTTATCTCAGATTTCAAGGCCTAGGTTGTTAGAAAGGGAGACAAAAAAAAAAGTCAGTCTTGAGACTAAACTCATTTTTTCAGATAAATATCAATAAAACTAGTGTAATGATAATTTTTTTTTTATTTAAAAACATGTAAACATAATGTGCATAGCAATTTACCCTTGAGGGGTGAACACCCTTGACATCAGGAAGTCAAAGACTACATCCTGGAGGCATAATCCTTCTTGCAAAAGGTCTAGATTTGATCGCATCCTCGACCTTTTGCAAAAGGTCTAGAGTTGATCGCATCCTGGTCCTCTTCTCTCATTCAGGACTTCCTCGTAGCAATGAAGGTTGTTGGAAGCCAGACAGTCTCTCTGTACTTGAGATACTGATCTAAAAGCCACTTTGCTACTACTTAATACAGAAATTGAAGAAAGCCATCAATGTAAAAGTTCTTCATTTCATCTTCACCACCTATTCACGAGATAACTAATTTCACTCAACTGAACTAAATTGGGAGTGTGCCATAAACAGTTCTTTATAAGAGGGCATCGATCTGAAACTTGACCAGTTAGCCAGCTCAACAAACCTTTCTTGCATATTTATTTATTTATTTATTTTTTTTAGTGTCTCCTTTTGAAATCCAAGGAATTCAGTGACAGGCCATAACTTTCTTTATGTAATAGTTACACAATAGGAACAGACCTCATCAGAGGCAATATTGTGTAATGCATTCTTGACATTGAAGTGTTTCCAAAATTCCTTTAAAGTGAGCTTTTCTACATCAGTTGTCTCCAAGTATTTAGAGAATGTTCATATGGTAGTGCTGTTTGATATTAGCAATTATATTCTGGTCAATGGACTCTATGATTGATTTTGAATTGTGGGAAAGGAGATGGACTTTATTTCATAAAATGAAACAGGCTTTTAAACACCATCCTACAACTAATTCATCTACGTGTGTGTGTGTGTGTGTGTGTGTGTGTGTGTGTGTGTGTGTGTGTGTGTGTGCGCGCGCGCACACATGCACACACTGCCCTACATTCACGTCAATCTGGAAACCTCCTCCGTTGATAGTTGCTACATCTTACCCAAGCATGAGTTTTACTATAAATATAGGCCTTCGAGGAAATAGAAGTACAATTGCGAATGAAGACTGTGCCTGACGGGGACAGACTTTCAGTGCAGAATGGTAGTATACTCAGTGCCATAAAAGCAATTGGTCTATACATTGCAATGGCACCGAATATCTCTAGGTTGACAACTATGATGTGATCTGCATGTCAATATGAAATAAATTGAAGTTGAAAAGGTCACAAAACGACACAAAAAACCTCCAAAGCTGACAGAATGAGATAGGAGAGCCCTGAAAAAAAATTGTCTGCTCATAAATCAGTTCAATGTTAACACAATTCCCCAGTGAGAGAGACAATTGGGAGACATGTCAATACCAATACAGTGTATAGGATGCTTCATGATGTGGGTTACCATGCAGATGTCCATAAGCGACTAATCATCATGACTAACACCAAGTAGATTAGCCTGCCATCTTGAACAGTAAAACAACTGTAGGGCTGTTCTTTAAAGTGCAGAGTCATGGTACATGGTCTACCAGTCTGATGGTCATGTATGGGTGTGGCAGATTCTTGGAGAAAGCTACCTGCTGGACTGTATTGTTCCCAACAATGAAGTTTGGTGGAAGAAGTGTGATGGTCTCGGACTGTTTTTCATGGTTTGGTCTGGGAGCATTGGATGTTATGTACAAAGCCATGAATACAGATGGCTATCTAGATGGCCTGGATAATAATATGTTACTTACTTTGTGCCAGCACATAATGGAAGGCCCATATCTCTATCAGCAGGATGACATGCCATATCAATACTTCTCATGCTGTGACAAACTGGTTTGAGGAGATGAGCATAAAAATGTTGGACTGGTCAGCCCAGACCCCTAAACTCAATCCAACAGAAAATGTCTGGTATGAATTGGATACTTAAGAGGGGAACCACCCCAAAAAAAGAGGTGAACTCCCCGCTTTAAAGGTAGTGTTCCTCGGAGATTACAGACTGTTGTAAAGGAAATTTGTTTCAGATTTTAAAATAATCAGCTAAACTGCAATGTTTAGGATTATTTTAAAATAATTCAGTGCAAGAATACAAGCTTATATAGCATCAAAAAAAAAAAAAACTTCTGTATATCCTCTAATAGTTTTAGTTCTTCATTGAATTTATTCAAACTACCCACTTCCACAAAAATAAAGATGATGGAAGTTTGTTCCAACAATCAACCATCTGCTCACTGAACGCAAACTTCCACATAAATTCTCCAACCATTCTTCAATTTGAATTTATGCCCCCTCATGTAAGTAGTCAGAGCAGAAGGAAGAATGCCATCAGCACTGAAGTTGCTCAATCCATTCAAAACCTTAAACACCTAAATCAGATCACCTCACAGGCACCCACTTTCCAGATGCTGCAGTTTGCAGAACTGAAGCCTACCTTGGTAAGAGCACCCCTTGGTTCCCCTCACCAATCTCATTCTCTGTACCTGTTCCAGAAGATCCACATCTTAAAAGAAATCTCCAGAACTGTATGAAGTATTCAAGATGGAGGCTAACCATTGCCTTGAACAGTGGGATAATAACCTCCTTATTTCTGCTAGCAAAATTCCTATATATCATTAACAAAATCCCATCAGCTGTCCTGGAAACCTGTCTCCATTGCTAAGCAAACTTGATATCTGACTGCACAATGACTTCCAGTCTTTTTCATTCTCTGCTGCCCTGATTGTGATACTACACAGGTGGCATGTTAATCTGGGATTTGCTCCCCATATACCTTGCATTTGTCAATATTAAACTTCAAATGCCACTTCTCAGCCCATTTGCCTAGATCTTGTTGCAGTAACATGTCCTGACTAACATCATTAACCACCCTGCCAAACTTTACATCAACTACAAACTTTATGCCTGGTATATCTTCATTAATATAGAAAACAACAATGGGCCCAGCACTGAACCCTGGGGTACTCTGCTAATAAGATTTTTTTTCAAGAAGAGTAGTGTCCGTTGCCTTTAATGACACATTGCTCCAATTTGTACAGCAATCTTTTATGTGCAACAGTATCAAAAGCTTTCCTGAAATCCAAAGTATTTAATATCAAAATTATTTTTTGCATCCAGCTCCTTTTGTTACCACATCATAGTATTCAATCAGATTAGTCATATAGATTGCCCCTTAACAAATCCATGCAGTGACTAAGTATAACTGTGCTCCCATCTAGATGGTCCTGCATTGCTTCTTTAGTGACTCCATTTTTCTCCCAGGAACAGAAGTTAAGCTAACAGATTTGTAATTAAGTTTACCCTTTGATCCACTTTGTGAACTGGAAATACATTCACTCATCTTGTCCTCAGGAACTTCTCCTGAACCCAAAGATGCACTCATAATTATGGCTAAGGGTTTGCTTACCTCCCTTAATATAACAGGATAGATCCCATCCCGAGGTGCCTTTTTTATGTTAAACTTCAACAATTCCCTTCAACATTCCTTTCAGATATTACAAAATCATTTAACTCCCTGTTAGAATTTGATAAACTTCTGGCATCTCTCTTCACTAAAGAATTCATTATATGTGAATGTAGATGCAAAATACTTGTTCAATTTGTCAGTAACTTGAGCAGAATCATCAAAAGTTAAACCAGTGATATCAAGTGGACCAATATAACTGAGCCAAAAATTTTTCATAATCTGTCTTACTTTGACTAACCTCCTTTGTCATTTAACTGCAGACTAGTTTATATCTACCACAGTTTTCAGTATCACCTGATAATTTATGCTATCTCATGTATTTTTCTTGTCTGCTGCAAGTCTCATCACTTCATATGACATCCATTTAGGTTCAGTACTGGGCCCATTGTTATTTTCTATATTTATTAGTGATATTGATGAAGGTATATTGGGTTTAATGTCTAAGTCTGCAGATGATACAAAGGTAGGCAGGGTAATTAATGAGAGCAATCAAGGTATGCTACTGCAACAAGATCTAGAAAAATTAAGCAGACAGGTGAGAAATGGCAATTGAAGTTTAACACTGACAAATGCAAGGTACTGCATATGAGTAGTAGTAATCTCAGATTAATGTACCAAGTGTCTCGGGCTACATTGGATTTTTTCAAAATATTCCAGAATTTTGCTAGCAAGGACAGGGAGTGATTATTCCATTGTATAAGGCAATGCTTAGGCTGCATCTTGAGTACTGCATACAGGTCTGGTAGCTTTATTTTAAGAAGGATGTAGAGCTGCTGAAGAAAGTATATGGAAGGGCAACAAGATCGGCAAGGGGAACAAAGGGGCACACTTCCCAAGAAAGGCTTTAGTTCTGCAATATGCACATCTGGAGACTAGGCATTGCAAGGCAACCTGACAGATGTTTAAGACACTGAATGGATTGAGTAAGCTCTATGCTGATGGTATTCTTCCTCTTGCTTACACACAAGAAAGCATAAATTCAAATTGTGGAAGGACAGTTACAGGAGAAATGTGCCAAAGTTTGCCTTCAGTTAACAGGTGGTTGATTGTTGGAACAAACTTCCATCTGTTGTTGTGGAAGTGGGTATTTTCAATAAATTTAAGGCCTAAACAAACTATTAGAGGAGGTGAATAGGTTATATGGGATTTTTTTTTTTTTTTTTTTTGCTGATCCTGTATAAGCTTGCTTTCTCACATCATTTATCCCTACTAATATTAAAATAACTCTGCACTGTTGTTTTGTTATGCCCTTGTCAGGTTTTCATAAAATTATAATCATCTGATATCTGGAAACCCCAAGTTTCTACTCTTACCAATTAGTAAAAGTGAAACTAAGTTCCCAACACATTGTCCCCAATCATGACAGTTATACTTTCTTTGTACAGTTTCAGGGACCTTTCTTCAACAAGTTTTGTTGAAGAAAAGTCCTTGAGAGCAATTACTTTTCCAGAAGTCATTTTAATCCATTTTAAAACTGGTTTGTTGACATCCTCATATATGCAAAGTTGCATCCTGCATTTCCTTGTTATTAAATAAAATTTCTGTTTTTAAAATTGTTGATAAAGTCCTCTGAACTGCTGTTTGGAATATCAACTTTTGCAATCATATCAACTTCTTGAACCCTTTATCAACTTCATCTATGTCTCGCTGCCACTCAAGCACTGAACTGATTGCCAGACTAACAAAATTGGGGAACAAATCCTAGCAGCATACTCAGAGTAGACATCACTAAACAGCTGATGTCAGCAGTAAAAACTTTCCCACAGCACATTTTGATGTTGTTGTTGTTATTTGGTTTTTAGGAGCATTAGTAACTAAGGCCATATTGCTCCAGGGATATGTGGTGTTCATTCCTTGAACTTTCCGCATCCTCCGTATTTGGTGGCCACGGGCTCGAACCCTGGTCTAATCAAGAAACGTGTGCTACGCACTGCTGCTCCTGCCCACCAGGCTACGGAGGCGCCAGCTCATTTTGATTGGTAGTTGCCAATTAAACTGCATAATGTATGTTTCAATGTGGAAAATGATCCATGGGAATGTTTTCTCTGATAATGTCAACTGTACTACTGTACAGTAGTGGTAGTTCATACAACTACCTACAAGATTTTCTATCAGTAAGCTTCCATAAGCTTCCTTAAAGGATGCCACAAATTTAAAAACAAACCTGTTAGGATTAATAATTCTTCATGAGTACCACAATGTTATATTTTTCCAGTATAAGGGCATCCCAAGTCACAAAATGTTGAGCAATACTCACCAAAACTGAACTGTATCTTTATCAGGTGACAAAGATACAGTCACCTTTTGGATACCAAGCTTTATTGAAGTTTCATGCCAACAAAATGCAATACCTCCCTTAATATCCCAAAATGTAATACCTCCCTTAATTCAAAATGTACCTTTTGAAACACTAACAGAGCCCCAACCTTAATGAACAACAGGGCAGTGTTATTTTTTAAACTTACTTAAACATTGCTGTAGTAACAATAACAAAATGCAAATTATTTTGAAATCCAAGGTTCATCACAAAATTTCACTATAAAGAGAATTTTATGATACAAAAGTTTGTTACAGATAGGGCTCAACTGTATTTTTCTTCACCTCTCAAATAAGTCAAAAATTAAAATTTAAATTACCTCATCAATGGCAGCCATAAGTTCACGGCCAGACATTCCTTTAGACAGCTGTTCCACTTTTCTTGCTGTTGATTCATATGAAAGGTGAGCATGTTCCAGCTGTAATGAATCAGGTGGATGGGCAACTGTACTTTCACCTGCAAGTATACAGCTTTATTCTGCAAATTTCATATCTTGAATAGTTAATTACAAAAAAAAGTACTTATAAATATATACAAGTTAAACACAATAAGAGTGGATTTCAGGTAACCTAACACATCTAATGAATTTTAATGATAATTTATAATTAACTATTCTGGACAGAAACTTGTCCAAGTATTATTTCCAACAAATTTCCTTCTACTTACCCTCACACACACAAAAGGGAAGTTTTCCACTGTTCTGACACATTTTGACCAAAATATATAAACAACTAAAAAATATAGATCAAATTTTGTGATGAACCACTCTTTTACATGGATAATACAAAATTAGTTTATTAAGTTCTTTTGACTTACACTAAACTAGTTAAAAATGTGACACTTCATAATCCTTGTCACAGGCTACACATGGGCTGTTATAACATTCCATGTCACAACTACGATTGCTCTATGTTAATGTTACACTAATGTAACAAGTTTAGCACAATTAGGTCAAAAGAGCTTTAACTTTGTACTATTCACATGATAAAAGGGTGGTTTGTTATGAAAATTAATTTATGGATAATCACCACACAGTGTCATTTCCAAATTATATAAAAATACACTCCAGCTCATTTATAACAAACTCAAAAGGGGCTGATAAAAACTTCATTTTATTCTTAAATTTATTAAAAAAGTAACTTCAACTAAAGAGATGAAATTTAGTAGTTTTTATGTAAAAAAAAATGAATGCAAAGCAAACTCAAACTTTGTGCTTGAACTCAACTATTTTTTAATTAGCCATTCTTCTAAATGAATCTGCAGGATAAATCATTAATAGGATGCCATTAGCCTTCCCTGCCACTTGTCTATGATAATTTGAGAACATGTCTGAACATATTGTAATGTGCAAATCCTTTTCTTCCTCTACTGTTTTTAATTCAGTCCCCACCAAGTGAATAAGTTATTTTTGGGTTGCCATTCCAAAATAAAAGACTATGCATTTTGCTGCATTAAAAGACAGCTGCCAATTTTTCTGACCATCCTGGAAGCCTATCCAAGTTATCCTGAAGGAGTGATACTGATCATTAATCACTCTTCTAATATTCAGATTATCTACAAATTTTGATATCACACCCTCTAAATCCCTTCATTGATGTCATAAAAGAAAATGATAAACAACAACAGTCCAAATACCAATACTTTGAGAACCCCACTTTTTACAGCCTGAAGCATAACCATTAATCACAACTCTCTTGCAACCATCCCATGATCCATGTCATGATTTTTCCAGTAATTCCATTCCAATATTTTCCAGCTTATACAGTAAGCTCTCATTTTGGAACGAGTCAGATACTTTACTGAAATTCAAGCAAACAATGTCAAAATGATTTCGTACATCCAGGTCATGAATGATCTATCAATATAGAATACCAGATTGGTCAAACATGAAAACCTTAAATTCCATTTATATCACTGTCACTTTCTATTCATTCTTAGAATTGCCTTTATGTACTGGCAATACATTGATGATTCTCCAATCTAAGGGAATTTCTCCAGAGTCCAGTGAATTCTTCATAATTAATCGTAATGATTTAATGCACTTTCTTGCTATCTCTATTTCAGTATTACTGGATATGTGCCATCATTTCCAGGAACCTTATTCACCTTTAGGCTTTGAAGTTTTTATAATAAATAATCTTCTGAAATAATCTATTGCTAATTTCATGCTTCCCAGCTTCAATCACACAGTTTCCCCTCACTAGGAAGAGCCTGTCTCCTGTAAATACTGATGAAAATACCTATTTAATATCTAAGATTCCCCACCCCACCCATTACATAAGGGTCTAATCTGAGATTTGTTATTCTCTTCTTAGCATTCACATGTGTGAAAAACTCCTTGTCCTCATTCTTTGCTCCCTAAGTCAGCAGTTTCTCATAATCTGCCTTTACCAGCCTAACATTTACAATGGTACTATTACAGATAAACTTGTAGATATTATTTGTAAGTTTCAGCACTCTAACTTTCCCATGCCATCTTTCTCCGCTCTATTAAGCTGGCTAGCTCATCATGCTACATTTTCTTAATGGCAGTTCGTGGCTCCTGTGATTATAGCTTTAAAAATATACCATCATTCTAATGTATTTGTGCTATTTCACTAGTTGGTAGCACACAGCACAAATATAGCACTTAAGCTGTCAATCTCTCCTTTTCTAGCCCTATGATGTCATCAGGTTCATGGGCGATGATTGGGTCTAGATACAAATAGCAATCATCGGGTCAATTTAACAATCATTTCCGGGTGAATTTCCCTCTCAGTTGCTCCAATTATTTTGGGGAAAATTAAAATAACTTCCCCCACATGTGGTAATATGTTAATACAAACCAACAATGTGTTACTACTACTATGGGAGAGGGAAAAAAATTAAGAATTTTGTTTGCTTACAAAACCATGTAAATCAAAATGAACTTCAATATCCATTCATGAAATTCTGCACATCAACCTTTAATCTGAAATAAAAAGAAAGCTGCCAAATGATACTGAAAAATTTAAGATTTCAATATAAGTTTTGATAGTAAAGCAAAGTATTTTATTAATATTTTAGAAAGTATAACAAAATAAAATGCCCGCATATCTTATTCCTAATCTCCTACAGAGTTTTCCAGCATGTAGCTCAAACTGTTTATCTGCTGTTTTGTATAAATATATATATATATTATCACTTCTACTTTAAATCCATATATTATATAGAAACTGCTTTTCTTATGCTTATGCCTTTTTCACTATGATTACCTATGTGAAATACCACAACTACTGTACAAAGCATTTAAGAACATGCTTAACTAAACACAATGTTGCCAGCATACAAAAATTCAGACCTTTTTCTTCTTCATGACTGGCAATCCTGCCCATAGTGCTGAACATGCAAAACCAATGGAAAGGAAGAAATTCAAAACACTTTATTCAGTTTCCATGAGACTGTACTTTCTGGAACTAACAACATTGCTGATCAACAATTAAGACTGCTGTACCTACAACCATTTACACTTTTGGTACTGCCATCAAATTTCAGAATGCAAGGCAATTTTACACCTTTAGTTTTCAGGGGGAGAAAAATTCTCTTATGGTTCAAAAAATATAGGAAATAATCCAGCAATGTGCCTGCTCAATTGGCCGTTATATTCATGTCTGCAAAACAGTTCATACAACTCTGAAGACACTGCTGTTTGTTTAGAGACCATGCTCAGTCTCTTCCTGGTCAAATAATAGTAGTCACAGTAGATATATCTTTTTTGTGATTTTAATCTGCATCTCATTCTACTATTTCTTGCTGTAGAGCATTATTGTCCTTTTTTACATGTTGCTGAGCTGTCTAAACAATCTGAAATGTTAGTTCTACTTTTCTGGTTTATTTAACATTAAGGATTACTAAATTTTTATAAGTTGATTATGGACCACAAAATAAGAAATAATACTTAAATTGTTGGAATTACATTATTACTTTCTAAACATAAATGAATCAAAGTATCATAATGAAAAATAAATTATAAATATACCTATTCTCTTCTCGGCTAATATTGTACATTCTCCATCTCCTCCTGGTCCAATAATAGTTGTCATAGTAGATGTATCTTTCTTACGACTTTGTTCTGCATCCCACTGTTCTATTTCTTGCTGTAGAGCATTATTGTCCTTTTCTACATATTGGTGTAGATCTGAAGGTAAGCTGTCTAAACAATCTGGAACTGCTAGTTCCACTTCTCTGTTTTCTAAAAAAATTACAATAAATTTTATATGACAACAGCACACCAAACACCTTTTTCCTTCAACAGTTTAATTACCTATACTTGAAAAAAATATATAATAATAAATAAAAATTAAAAATAAAGATAAAAAAAAGTGGAACCACAAAATTGTCATGCTATTGTTCCTTTGGCTGTTTGTACAGTGCAAACCAACAAACAGAAAAGAGGAGTATACTTTCTCAGCTAAACTATAGTAGGATTTCTACTGAAATGCATGGTCATTTATATAGGATGTTTCAAAATTGTATGGAACAAACATAGGAACATATTCTACAGCTAAAAATAAGAAAAAAGTCACTATAAACAAGTCTCAAAAGCTATTTCCAAGACATTAAACTTTTAATCATATATTACAAAACCACATAAAACAGAAAAATTTTTACCAAAAAAATAACTTTAAAATGGATATTAAACAGTAAAAAGCACATGTACCAACACAAATATGAATAGTGCTATTCTACTACGTGAATCATACCAATTACTCAGTTGTGATTACTAGTGTAGCAGAGTAATGTGACTGTTACTTAAGTTTCAGGTTCCAAGATGACTGACTTATTTACAGAATTGCAAATGTTAAATTGATACATGAGCAAAAGAATTCTGTTAACTTGTCAAAAGAATTCTGATATTAAACAGAATTCTTTTGCAGTTAATGATTTTAATTCATGGTGAGTTTTATAAGAATTCCATGGCAGCTGTTCATAGATAGGGAACAAAATTTCCAACTCAACAAGTACCATCTCATAAAACATTTGCTGCTATGGAGAGACAAATTTGAAAAACAGGTACACAGAAACCATTACAAGTAAATGCTGGCAGAGGGAGATTTTGGCAAACTGCATACACTGAAGAGCAAATACTTTGTACTGTACAAGTATCTCCTTCCTGATGCAGCATGTTCACATGCTGATGCTAAGAACGAACATATGGAGAGAGAAAACTGAAACTATGAAAATGAAGCCGTCACAAATTCAGTTGTTAAAGTTAAGCATGAAATGAAGTTCAAAACTTGTGTATGAGAAACTTTATGAAGAATATAGTTGTGAAATATACTGTTTTGGGCATTTAAATGAAAGTTAGCATAATTATTTTCCTGCTGAAGAGGATAAACAAAATGCATACCACGTCGTTTGTTTGGAAGATTGTTAATGGCATATAGTAAAGGCAAAATTTAATTTGTAAATAGCAATTTATATTTTTCCTTTACTATGTAATGAATCATTACACATGATCTCTCTCCACACATAAGAAAATGAAGTATGAAAACGTGTGAAATTTTATTTATTTCGTAAAGTACAGCAATCTTCAGAAGGAATTTTCTTGCAAGGAGAATAAGATATAATGCTTGCGGAAAAGGCTTGCTGACAATTTTTTAAGAAGTTGTCTTTTATGATACTGGCAGTTGGAGAAAAATTCTACTTTATCAACTTGCTTGTCATCAAAGATATCACACTATGAGAGCTTGTCTCAAATTAGAATACCACTGTCTCAACACTGAGACAGTGGTATTCTAATGAAAACTTGTAGTAGAGGCTGCCCAAAGTTGAAGTTTACTGCTGTCATGCAATGTTTGCTCTTGTGTTGATAAACAAGGTTCTTTGTAATTATTCTTTCAAAAAAATTAAATTATTTTATTAATGAGAACAGCCTTTCAGAACTTGACTAATTTTATTTCTCTGATGAATCTGATTAAGGAGAATAAAAGACCAGTGGGTTTCTTGTTGTAATGAGGGAGTGTCTTGCAAATTGTGGTTTTAGTTTAGATATTATTGCACCACACACACACACACACACACACACACACACACACACACACACACACACACACACACACACACACACACACACACACACACACACACACACACACACACACACACCATTAGATAAGGAATGTTATCTTATTAATAAATTAATATCACTAGTGTTGTAGAATCAATTACCTATATATTCTTTGGCTATCGACTATATTATTTAGTTAATCTTTTGGAATTTATAACTTATTTAACGCTATTTCCAAGCACCTGAATTTTACCTACAATTCACAACTGTATTTGCATTCACATGTCCCACACTGAACTCTAAATAGTAATTTGTTGAATTTACTTTTCTGGTCACATACCATTGGTAACAGTACTGGTTACTGGAAAGACAAGCTTACAATTTAAAAAAAGAGGGAGAAGAGACAAAGCTAGTCAGGTTATGATAGTGCAATGTATGTGACATGATTTCTCTAGTGTTTACATGCAAATTTAAGAATAAAGTTAATACAGCACTTTCCAAGTTTACTTTTGTGAACTTGGAAAGTGTTTTAATGAAGGCTAAGCACATAAGTGATTTTAAAGGATTTTTTAAAGTTGATAGTATTTAATTGAAGAGTTATGTTTTGAGTTTTTATTTGGGAACTTTTGCTACAAATTTCAATGAATGTTCTTGCAAACAGAAAACCAGAGTAAGTTAATGTATAAATTAGTATTTCAGATAAAGTTTCTGAATCTTTCTTCAAGGAAATGAAAATGATCTGCATCAAAAACTTTGAGGTAAGCGATATTTACGCTTTTCATAAATCAAGTTCTTGTTGTTGATATGACTCTTTAACAGCAAAAGGGCTGCTAGGGAGAAGTTATGCCTATTCAGAGATTGCCTGTGAGGTATGCAAGTTCACAACGAAAGTTATAAAACATCAGAATTAATGATATTAGCATTAGCATAGTATGCAAGAAAGCAAGCTTATATAGCATCAGCCAAAAAAAAAAAAAAAAAGAACACCTTCCCATTTTCACCCATTCATTCACTCAAAAAGTTTGTCTAGTTCAGCCTTGAATTTATTTAAGCTATCAACTTCCACAACAAAGATGGAAGTTTGTTCCAGCAATCCACCAGCTGGCTAAAGGCAAATTTTTGCACATCTATTCTACAACTGTCTTTCTTCGATTTGAATTTATGCCCCCTCAGATGTGCAATCTGAGCAAGACAAAGAATCTTATCAGCACTGAGCTTGTGCAAACAATTCAAGGCCTTATACACCTCAATCAGATCACCTCGCAGGTGCCTAGTACTCAGATGCTGCAATCTGCAGAACTTAAGCCTTTCTCGGTAACACAACCCTTTGTTTCACTCACTATTCTCGTTGCCCTTCTCTGTACTCTAGCAGCTCTACACCTTTCTTAAAATGAGGCATCCATACCTGTGTGCAGTACTCAAGGTGTGGCCTGACCACTATATTATACAAGGGGAGAATCACCTCCTTATCCCTGCTAGCAAAATTCCTATAAACCATTGACAAGATCCCATGACCTGCTCTGGCAGCCTGTCTGCACTGCTCAAAAAAACTTCATATTAAACTGCACAATTACCCTCCAGGTGTTTTTCATTCTCCACTACCCTGAGTGCAGTAATGCATAGTTGGTATGTTACTCTCTGGGGTTACTGCAACCCATATGCATCACTTTGCATTTTTCAATGTTCTTCAGCTGGCACCTCTCAGCCCATCTGCTTAACTTTTTCACATCCTGTTGCAGTAGCATACTGTCACTACTGTTATTAAAAACCATACCAACTTTCGTATCATCTGCAAACCTGGACATTATAAGCCTGATATACTTTCATCGATATCACTGATAAATACAGAAAATAATAATGAGCCCAACAGGGACACCACTAATAACATTAGTCCATGAAGAGCAGTGTCCACTGATTTACCTATCTCTGTCTTCTCCCACTCAATCATCCCTTTATCCACAGCAGCAACTTCCCTTTAATGCCATACTGCTCCAACTTGTACAGTAGTCTTCCATGTGCAACAGTATCAAAAGCTTTCCTAAAATCCAAGTATATGATATCAAAATTATTTTTTTGCATCCAGTTCCTTTGTGATCACATCAAAGTATCCAAAACAAACCTCTGCTGTGTCATAATTATAGCTGCAGTCTTGTCTTGATGATCCTGCAATGCTTCTTTAACCAGCGACTCCATTATCTCCCCCCCCCCCAAACAGAAGTTATACTAACAAGTCTGTAATTACTTGTGTCACCCTTTGATCTCCCTTGGTGAATTGAGGATACATTTGCACATCTCCAGTCCACGGGACCTCTCATGAATCCAAGGGTGCTCTCATAATTATGGCTATGGGTTTGCTTACTTCTTTTGCTGTCTCCTTTATTAAAACTGGATAGATCCCACCCAGTCATGTGCCTTTATGTTTAATTTCAACAATTTCTCCTCCATTTTTGCTCTCAGTTATTACAAAATCCCCGTTAGAATTTAATAAGCTTCTGTCATCCACTTTCCTACAGAATTCCTCATGTGTGAATGTAGATGCAAAATACTCGTTCAGTTTGTCAGCTACCTGAACAGCATCACCATCAGTCGAACCATCGATGGCAAAGGGACCAACCTGTTTATATAAGTAAAGAAGTCGTTACTGTTTTTCTTTGCAATCTTTGCCAAAGATTTCTCATAATCTGCCTTTGCTTGCCTAACCTCCTTTGTGAACTGATTACAGACTAGTTTATATCTACCATATGCTTCTGTGTCTCCTGATAATTTTTATGCATCCCATGCATTTTTCTTCTTTGCCATGAGTCTCATTAGTTCATCTGAAATCCACTTAGGCCTAAACGTTGAACAGTATTTGTTAATCTTGGAAGCCTAGTACCTTTCAAGATTAATTCCTTGAATGCTAATTAGTCAGTATGAATTTTCCCCTCATATGGTCGTCCTTTGAATCCTTGTTCGTAGTGTTAAAACATCGTATGTACAAGAAATTACTAATATTTACCTACATATATGTGTACTCTGAGTTTGTTAAATATAGACTGGTGTGTATGTCTGTGTGTGTGCCAAAAAATATAGGTGTATAGGTTCTGTACATTAATGATAGCAACATCACTGATTATAAGCAAATCCACATCTTATGTGGAAACTTTCACCTCTTTCACACAGAAAAAAATCTCACAAAATCCAATTTAAAAACGTATACTTTTTATAAAATGCAATATGAAGTTGACTGCCATTAAACAGTTCGTTGGGCAGATACAGATACCACACAAAATATTAGTCACTTGTGGTATTTGGGATTACACAGATTGAACACTATACATTGCATGTATAGTCTATGCTTGTTTGCTTACAGCACTGAAATTAGAGTACAAAGTTAAACCATTTTCTCTATTTACAAGTATGGTAGCTGTGAACTGAAGTAAGGCTTTCCATCATGAAAGATGAGGTGCAGAAAATATGTTAGTGAGTAGCAAAAACAAGTGACAGCATTTGGCTGGTCCAAAGGACATCATTTTAAAGAAATGGCTAAATCACTGGTGTTTCAGAAAAACACTAGTAAGAATTTTTAAGGAAGAGTTAAAGTCAATATCAACCAGAAATCAAGCAGCAGAACTTGAGTCAAAACTCTATGCCAATAAAGTGTCTGTGAGGTACACGTGGGCCAATTTTTTTTTTTTTTTTTTAAGCTTTCTACAATTTTATGTTATTTATTGTAATATTTATAGATACTCGTACATTAAATTTTATTAATAAGAAAAACAAAATACAAATTCAAGATAAAATTGCAAAAATACAATTACAGTATACAATTATAAAAAAAAAATTTTAATCAAAAATTATTATAAATTTCAAAGATTTTATAAAACCTTAATTTTAGCTTTTCAATTATGCACTGCAATAGGTTTCAATAAATACCTTCATAAAAATAAAAATGGTAAATCATCTACAAAGTATTTACTTTTATCCGTCGATTATTCACTGGCATTTGCCATTGAAATGCATAATATACTTGGAATGCAATAATGTTCAGCAGAGCCAAGAGTCCAGGAACCACTACTGATTGTGTGCAAGTCCATGTCTGTTTACCAGTTGCCAGAAGTTATGCTTGCTTACCATTTAACAACACTGCTGATTACTTGAGTTGTGATATATGGCACAAATTGAAATGATTAATTAGATGCTGTACAAACAAAATGTTAAAAACAATTCAATAACAGCAAATATAATAAAAATTACAATAAACATAAATTTCATAATATATATTCTTCGGCAGGCCATCCATTATATATATTTTGAAAATGACTGTGGAATTAGCACTTTTTCTGGCCAGAGGTTTCCAGGAGGCTTCCATCCTGCAGTGGGTTGATAATGGCTGCACTTTACCTTTACCTTTTACCCTCCGTAGCCAAGTGGTCAGAAGCGGGAGTGCAGTAGCACGTGCTCTTTGAGTAGACCGGGGTTCAAGCCCCTGACTGCTGAATACGGTCGATCTGCCAACCCACATTGGATCAGCGTGGCAGATTATGGTCCATTTCCCTCAGCATGAATTGTTGAGGAGGCTTCCATCCTGCAGTGGGTTGATAATGGCTGCACTTTACCTTTTACCCAGTTTTGGATAATGTAAAACTATATTGAGCATTACAGCTCTGGTCCGTACTATCTAACGTAAAACTAGATAACTTTATTGAGGAACTAATTTTCAATATTTTCATGCTGTCATCTATTTATAAATTGTCTATTAGCTGGAAACTAACAATCTATAACAGATAACAGCATGTACTAAAGGATTCAAAGACAAACAATACTTAATATAATGGACACATTATTTGAAATGACCTTCAAAAAATTATCCCCAGTGAGCACACATGTTATGAAGTGCACAATGTATTATCTAACATCCAAAATTTTATTTATTGATGGATAAAGTGCCACAGAATTTTCTAGAAATTTTTAAATACATCAATACTAACCTTCAAAAAGTTCTTGATGCCTTTTATCAACATACATGAGGCAATAAGCTGAGGCATAATGATGTCCTCCCATAGACTCTTTCTGAAGCTCTGACCATGATGCTTCTGTGACTGTGACATCATTAAATTTAAGCCATAAACCCCTCTGAGGACTATATACATAGGCCCAATAATGACCAGAAGCTGCCTGACCTTCATGTACTAAAACGGCATGAAGTCTGTAGGGAACCTAAAAATATAAAATAAAACTGAATTTAGTCAAATATGAATAATAACAATGGGTGTTTAAAAAGTTTGTGGCCTGAGTATGAAGGGTTTATTTGAGGAGACTGGCAATAACATGTCACTTTTTAACATAATCCCCTCTGGAGTAATTACTCTTCTGCCATATGCTGCAAAGAAAGTTTTCTCTTCGGCCTGCAGGAATACATCCATTGCAGCAATGGCATCAGTGTAAGTGGGAAAATGGATGCAAGCCAGGTATTTTCTTAAAGGAAATAGGTGAAAGTCCAATGGCGCTAAATTTAATGAATACGGGGGTCAAAGATTTCAAAGCTGCACTCACTTTTAGTGCAGCCATGGCAACGACAGACTTGTGAGGAGGCATGTTGTCCCGATGGAACAAGGTTTTCCTTGGCACCTGTCTTTAATGTTTTCATGAAAATGCCCCACAATGCTCGAATAATATCCTCCTGTGAAGGTCTGACTTTTCTAAAGGTAATCCACTAGCAACACTCCATCAATATCCCAAAAAACCGAAACCTGCATTTTTTGGAGGGGGAGAAGATTTCATTTCCATTGTTTTGACTGCTCTTTTGTCTTTGGCTGAAAGCGATGGATCCACATCTCATCCATGGTCACAAACCCTGCAAGGAAATTTGCTGGATCTGCTCGAAAACTATGCAAATGTTCACTTCACTTGATAACTCGTATGCGTTTTTGATCTACCAGTTTGGGGACCCATTGTGCTGACACCTTTTTCATAGCACGAACCTCTGTTATTATGTGGTACACACATTCAGATGAGATGCTCAAGATGCTGGCAACGTACTGAACTGATCACTTAATGCCAGATCATGCACACTGTCAACTTCTGAAGTTGATGGATATTGCAGGTCTTCCACAGCATGGGTCATCTTCCAGGCTCTCCCTCACTTTTTTTTAAATTCTGCTGCCCACTTCTTAACCCATGGAACAGGAAGGAGCATCCTTTCTATTCCATGGTTAAGAAGTGCACCTTTTTCCTTAATTGCCTTTGGCATTAGTTCCCCCTTTTTTCTAACTACTGGATGACTGCACAGTAACTGATTTTGTTCATCTTTCCTGATTCACACAACTTTGTTGACTTCATACATGAATTAAAAATAAATGTTATTGAAACTGCATGAAACTGTGGGTTGCTATATGAAGTGTTATACATTAAGTCCAGAAATTTTAACGCTGTACCACTATCCTTTCATACCCAAGCCATCAAGTAGAATTTAGGCAAATTTGAATAACAAGTTGAGTACTTTAATTTTTTTTTATTTTAAATTTCAATTAAATTAATTTAATTCAAACAGAAAGCAACTTGAATTAAAGAGATTAAACTGCAATTCAGCAGGGGCCAGTGGAGAGAGATTTCAACCCAGTAGTGGTTTTAAAATGCAATTGTCCTAAATGAATGGCCAATTGTGCCAAAACGTTTAGAATCCTACAGCTATATTAAGAGTGAGTGAATGGTAGCAATAAGTTTAGTATGAGTTGCTGTGAAAAGTCTTAGAAGGCTTCCCATAACACTCACTTGTGTAACTTTGTTAATTTGGCCTATGACATCATGTTTTTGATGTTTTTGTCCTCTAGCACTCAAAGCAATTATTTAATAATCAAAAGAAGCCTAATTTCACTTTAATCCAGTTGTTAATTTGCTGAGACTTTCAGTATTTTTTTATGGAAAGCATCCATTCATTGAATACTTTAAAGTTACTCCACCATGGCTATTAAAAGAGATGGGGATGTACTCGAGATGTCACCTCTTGTCTCCTACAAAAATTAGCAGTTCTCTAATATATTATTAAAGATGTATTGAGTTTCAAACTGTTTTGATTTGGTGACTAGGTTTAAGTATCACCTATACTTTAAATAAAGAATTAAAAGCTGTCCATTACAGCATCTTAATTATATCTTAACTACTGATCATGAATATTTGTCTTGATTTCTGTAAGAAAGGTTACTGAATGTATCCTTTGTGAATACTGAAGGTCTATATTCAGAAATTTGCCTTCAGCCAGAGATTACTGGACCACTTAAATCAACAAGATTAGTCAGGACACAAAGGAGTATTCTTACCATAAAAGCCTTAAATTCTGCAAATTGCAGCACTTGGAAACCAGGCACCCGCAAGGAGAACTAAATGCCAATGGCATTCCTACTCTTTCTCAAAAACACATATAGGGGCAATAAATTTAAGCTAAAAAGGATGGCCGTAGGACAGATGTGCAAAAATTTGCTTTCAGCCAGGGAGTGACTGTGTTGGAACAAATTTCTACAGGTGTTTTGGAAGTGTGAAATTTGAATAAGCTTAAGGAAGAAATAGAGAAATTATTAGAATGGATGGAAAGGTGAGGCAGGGCAGGTTTTTTTTTGGCTGATGCAATATACATTTGCTTCTTTCTGTCATTTGCCACTACTAATACCAAACTTTTATGCTGATTTTTATCAGCATAAAAAAAAAAAAAAAAACTTGCTTCCTTACATTGCATTGCCAATACTAATACAGGGTCATTATAAAAGATACCTATATAAGTATGTGTGATATAGTTTATTAAATAATTAAGTTATAGTGGTAGCTTAATACGATTGTGTTGTTGATTAATTATTTAATACTTACCTCATTTATGTCCACATGGCTCTAGTATCACATTAGTGGTCTAGCATCAGTAAAATGGCAATGGTACAAGAGAAAATTCAGTGTAGTATGGTATGTGGAACCCAAAAGAAATTCTTCCTTCCACAAAGCTATTTCTTGTTGATATAATCAATTTAGAGTAACTGGTAGTGTTGAGAAGAGAAAATCATCAGGCAAATTGTATATGGCAGAGAAAGTGGCTGAACAAATCTGACAACTGCATGTCAGGCAGTCAGAATATCAAAATGAAGCATCTAAAATGTGTTAGATAAATAAATGACATATCATGCTTATAAAATTCATCTGAAAGAAAGTCAAACTAGTCATCTGGTTTGATCTCCTGCCTGAGAAAGTGCACAAAATTTTTGTTGTAGACTGATGCATGATTGTGTTACTGAACACAATCTTTTTACTTTTTTTAAATATTTTTTGCTGAAAATACAACAAATGATTTGACTGATTTGGACAGAAAGCTGTGTCATTCCTCAGACTGATGAATGTGGAATGCAGTTTCATTAAGCAATATGGTGCCACAGATTTGAATAATACATCAAAATATGCTTCGATGAAACATTTCCAAATTGCTGGACTAGAAGAGTTGGGCTGATCTTGCTCCCCTAGAGGTCCTAATCCCACTAGTTTATTGAAAAAAATAGAAACCCAAAAGTTTGATATTAGCATTAGCAGAGGCATATGATGCAAAAAAAAGCAAGCTTATATAGCATCAGCCAAAAAAAAAAAAAAAAAAAATCCTTCGCTCCAAATGCTTGTCTAGTTCTGCCTTGAACTTATTTAAGTTGTCGACCAGATGGAAGTTTCTTCCAACTATCAACCACTCACCGGCTAAAGACAAATTTCTGCACATCTATTCTGCAATTGTCTTTCCTCAATTTGAATCTATGCCCCCCTCAGGTTTATAATCTGAGCAAGCGGAAGTATCCCATCAGCATTCAGCCTGCTCAAACCATTCAAGGCTTTGTACACCTCAATCAGATCACCATGCAGGTACCTAATCTCCAGATGCTGCAACTTGCAGAACTTAAGCCTCTCTTGGTAAGAGCACCCCTTTGTTCCTCTCACCAATCTTGTTGCCCTTCTCTGTACTCGTTTTGTGACAACAATCAATATAGCTTAATTATTTAAACTATAGTACACAGAAATGAGTATTCTTTTATAATGAATCATACTAGAAGAGAGGAAGGGGATAGAAGCTTTGCACACAGGACAAATAGATTTCAACCTTTCAAGTCTTCAATTTTGTCACTTCACACCAATGAGATTACATCCAAAGAAGGAAATGCAAAAAAATGGAATGAAAAGATAAGTATTACTTTCAATAAACAATGGAGAATAACTGCAAAACAATCAGCATTCCATTTTAAGGAAAGTCAATGTTTAGTCATTAATTTCACCAGGATTAAGAAAAAATATTTATTCTTACATATTGTATAATAAAATCAACACTTACTTTCTGAAGAGACTGTTCATTGTATATTTCCTTAATTATGTTATCTATCCTGTTTATATGATCTTGAAGTTCTAAACATGAGACAAAAACAGAATTTATATTTTATGTGCTGCATTTTAATAATGAATTTGTAACAGAGATAAATAGCTTTCAATCAATACATTACGGCTTGAAATAATACAAGCTTCAAGTCTACTTTCACAGGACATTTCAAGAAGATCAATGTCTTTTTTTACGTGCAGTCTCCATAACTTAAAACAGTATTCTAAGTGTGGCCTTACAATTATCTTATATAGAGGGATTATGACCTCCCAATCTCAACAAGTAAAATGTTTGATAAATCACTGATATGACACCATGGCCTCCCTTGTTGCCTGTCTACATTGTTTGGGGAATTTCATGTGAAACAAGATCGTAACCCCAAATCTTTCTTCTACTGTTTTTAATTCAGCCTCACCAAGTGGATAAGTTATTGTGGAGTTGCTATTACCCAAGTTTCAGAATTTGCATTTGGCTGCATTAAAACAGAGCTGCTATTTCTCCAACCATCCTTCAATTCCTGTTTAAGTAGTCAAGGAGAACTGCTTGGAACTGAAATTATGTCCCATGTCCCTTCTTCAGCATTAGCAGAGACATACGATTAGTATTAGTAATGACCACATGGTCCAAGGAAGTCTAAGGTGTATGCTGCACCAGCCAAAAAAAAAAAAATAAAATAAATACTTAATAAATAATAAAAGAAAAGAAAAAGACAACCTATGCATTTCCCTCCTCCCTTAGGTAATTATCCAGCTGACCTTTGAATTTCCCCAAACTGTCAATCTCAACCACCCATGTAGGCACCTTATTCCAGTAATTTGTAACTCGCTGGCTAAAATAAAACTTCCTGCAATCCAGTCTAAACATCTCTCCCCATAACATGAATTTATGGCCCCTAGCTAAAATTATTTAAAACCTTGAAAATTTCAACCTCATCCAAACACCTCAATCAAGTCTCTAAGGTGTCTAGTTTCCAAGCTGTGAAACCCACATATTCAAAATCTTTCCTCATAAGGGCAACCTTTAGCCAATCTCACCAAGCAAGTTACATGCCTTCGGACCCTTTCAAAAGAACCACTGCATAACATTTAATCAATCAACTTTTTTTAAAGTGCAATCTACACACTTGAACATAGTATTTCACGTGTGGTCTAACAATAGCCTTATATAATTGGATTATGACATCCTTGTCTCTACCAGCAAATGTTCGATGTATCAGAATAATCACTATGGGCCTTCCTTGCAACCTGTGGCATTATTACAGATCAATTTGTAGCTGTTATAGGTTTTATTGCTCTAACTTTTCCATGCTGTTTTTTTCTGCTTAAGAAATCTGGCAATTTCGTTATTCATCCAACTTGGAATCCTCTTTGTGGAGTATTTTTTTTAATAGTTTATACACACGTCAAAGCTTCTGTGATTAATGTTCTAAAGGTATACCATAATTCAATTATATTAATTCTCTATGATATATCTACCAGTTAATAGAGGCCATGTAGCACCTTAAGCCGTCGTAATTTCCTTTCCTTTCCTGAAATTATAACCCATTCCTTCGCCTCTCTCTCTCTCTCTCTCTCTCTCTCTCTCTCTCTCTCTCTCCATTATCAGCCGTAAAAGTCAGTCTTCATTTCCTGTGCTGTAATCTTTTCTCTAATACTTTCCTTGACATGTTGATACAAATAATCTAGTTGATTTAAAAATTGTCCCCTATGTCAAGTTTCCTTCCCATTTGCTCCAATCATTTAGAGGCAAATTAAAATCGCTCATAAGAAATTCACACTTACTTGACCATTCCATCTGCATGTAGAGGTGCTCATCATAATCTACACAATCACCTGGTCTGTAGATTACTCCCACTCTCATTATACCTTTGCTTCCAACTATCTCATACCATACAGATTCTACACTATCATGCGAAATGTCTGAATCCGGGAAAGCTTTCATCACACTCAGGCTACTTTTGACAAGAAGCATGACTCCATCATCCCTTCTATCTGCCCTATCCTTCCGAAATATATTCTACATACATACCGAAACTCATCATCTCCCATTTCCAGGTGGCACCATGTTTCCATAAGCCCTATTATGTGAGCGTTACTTATCCTAACCAGCAGTTCGAATTCACTCATTTTATTCACAACATTTCTGACATTACCACATAGACAATTAAGACAGTGTTCTTGTATAGTTAACTACCCTGATGCACACCTTTAAGTTATTTAAACGTTGCTTCCTTATCATTGGTTACACATTCATTTGAAACACTTCTGCTCTCAGAACATCTTGCTAATATGATCTGTTTGGTAACAAATGAGAACAAGGTATGTGTAAGCATTACTTTGACCAATATTATCAGATAAACGTGTGTTTATATTACCATATCCCCGGCCCCCCAAACCAGCAGTTTCCATGAACCTCATAATAACAGTCGTCGGTGACTCTATTGTTAGGGAAACGGGGAACACATTATGCAAAAAGGATAGGTGGAACAGGACGAGGGTATGTCTGCCAGGGGCAAAGGTTAATGATGTTGTAGAGCAGATGTCATCTTTTAGGGACACAAAAGCTGATATTGTTATACACGTTGGGACTAATGATATTGAGTAGGAGACCAATGGAATTACTTAACAAGTACAGGTCACTGTTGAAAAAAAGTCGTGAATTTGGGTTGAATTAGAAAGGTGTCTGCAATTCTGCCCAGTCACAATAGAAGGGAGTACATGATGAGAGCCTTGTCGATCAATTTGGCACTGGAGAGACTGTGCAAGGCTCAAGGGGTAGAATTTTTCTCACCCCGTCTGTGCTTGTTAACAAGAGAGACTGCTTCTACAGGGATGGGATACACTTAAATAGAAAGGGTGCAAGAATATTTGCTGATGCTATCGAGGCAGTGTTAGGTGGGTTGGAAACTGCTAGCTTGGGGGTGATACACAGACTAATAGATTAACAGCAGCCACCGACAGAGGTGAAAGTGATTATTGCACTGCTTCTATTGGAATGAGTAGCAGCCTAGAAAACAAGATGCAGGGGATTTCAGAGACTGCTGGGAGTCATTGCAGTACAAGTAAACACATGGGCTGTGTTAGGGTAGCTAAGAATAGGAACAGGTGCATGTATACTTACATGCACACCAATACTAGAAGTTTGGTAAATAAATTTGATGAATTTGAGGTGTTGGTCAAAACATCAAAGGCAGATATTATTGGGATATCAGAGACATGGTGTCACACAGATATAAGGAATGCTTTTTATTGTTGTTTGTTTTTGGTTTTTAGGAGCATTAGCAGCTAAGGCCATATTGCTCCAGGGAGATATGCGGTGGTCATTCCCTGACCTTTCCACATTCTCCGTATTTGGTGGGCACAGGCTCGAACCCCGGTCTAATCAAGAAGCGTGTTGCTGCTCCTGCCCACCTGGCTACAGAGGAGCCATATATATATATATAAAATATAGAAAATTAATAAATATCTTATGTAAAGTAAACTAAACAAGAACTGATTAATGCCATCTATACATATCTAGATAGAATATTACATCAGCCTTATTATATATTTTTTGTATAGTTTAAGTACAATTAGTAAAATAGGTAAGATATAAATAAATATATTTCATATTGGATAAGCTGGTAGCTACTTAACCCTATAATAGTCATAACTGGTCCACGAGGCCAAACCTAGTAAAGGATGATCATTAGTCAAAGTAAAAGTAAAAATAAAAAATTAATAAACATAATAATAATATATATCAAGTCAATTATAGGTCAATAGTCAATTATAGTCCTCAGTAAAACGATGCCCTCATGATGAACCTTAATAGTTCAACACACTTTCTTAAGCTGCCTTCAAAATTACTGGGTATGTGATAAACTCCAGGCACTTAACGTGCCTTTCAGTTTAAAAGTTTTCTTAATAAACATCACGACTGCTGAGCTTCACCAATATACCTTATCCTCAATATGAAGGATTTTTATTTGTAAATCTCAATGCAAAATATCTGATCAGTTCATCAGTATGTCAGGCACTTTGCAACATCATATTATCGCATTAAATATACATTACTAGTAGTTCCCATGATGCACCATTGTCCCAAGGTCAATGTTCTGTTTGAGTTGCCATATAGAAGAAAGGTTCATTGGTAGTTCCTTTGTTTAATATGACAATTCAAACATGTAAAGTTTCCAAATCACGTTAACAGTGCAATGATGGGACTAGTACTAATCTCTATTTAATGCAATATCACTCATTTTTTCACATGTGAACTGGCTGATGATGTGTTTATCATGGAAGCTTGTAGTCTTGGCTCTTAGTTTTTTCCAATGTTTTCACTTCTTAGATGTTTTTAAATGATTTAATGATGATTCAGGAATAAAAAGGCACTTTCTCCAGCAATTAAAGTACCCTCTACAAACAGTTTTTTTTTTTTTTTTTTTTTTTTTATGTAAACCCCAAACATGAGGTGTTAGAACCTATAGTACTTAGTACCATGCTTGGGTTCGAGATTGAGAAGACGAAAGAAGATATTTGTTGACATTAAACTCAAACTTCTGTAGACTGTAATTTTCAGGAAATGCGTACGAAGGAAGGTTGTTCCAGAAAATGGCAGTTGAATGAATAAATGAGGAAAGCGAGTGGAGAGACTCTGTTAGAGAGAAATCATTAATTAACCTAACTGCCCTCTTCTGAATGGAATCTAGAAGCATAAAAGATGTTTTGGGGACACCACCCCAGATGTGGGAACAATATTCCACAGTAGGGTGGATTTGCAATTTGTACAGAGTGAACACCTGTTTGGAAGAAAAGTAAAGCCAAGAGCAAAAAAAGATAAAACCAAGTTTTTTAGATGCAGAGGAAGTAATATTTGTAATGTGCTTGTGCCAAGAGAGATTAGAAGTCAGGGTAATCCCCAAAGATAAGCATAGGAGCAGAAGAATCCTTTTTGCGAGATATAAGACAAGACTGGGTTTTAGAAGGATTGAAATCAACTAAGTTGTCTTTGCCCCACTGAAGAATTACCTGGAGATCGGCATTTAAGGAATTGGTAGCTTCAACTTCTTGATATTCAAGAAGTTGAAGCTGATTGAGCAAGGCAACGTTTCTCAAAATGGAAGTGGAAGGCAACATGCTATCATCGCCAAAACTATGGATAGGATTTCCAGTCAATGGAAAAAGGTCATTAATATACAAGAGGAAAAGAGTGAGGGAAAGAACTGAACCTTGGAGAACAACAGCATTAGTGGAAAAGTTAGAAGACAGAGAACCATCTACCATCACCCTCAGTGAGCGATCAGAGAGAAAACTGGATAACCAATTGCAAAAAACAGCTGGCAAACCATAAGATGGAAGCTTGTTTAGGAGACCTTTATGTCAAACACGATCGAAAGCTTTTGAGATGTCAAGAGCAACTGCCTGTGTTTCCCTGATCTTTTCCATTGAATATGTCCATAAATGGGTAACATAAGCCAGAATATCTCCAGTGCATCGACACTGACGGAATCGATATTGGCGATCGTTGATCAGACGGAAGGTTTCTAGGTAGTTTAACAGTTGGCAGTTAATTGATTTCTTCATTACTTTAGAAAGAGTAGAAGTAATGCAATGGGACGATAATTGGATGGGAGGGATTTGTCACCCTTTTTAGGAACTGGCTGAATATGAGCAAATTTTCAAGCAGAAGGAAAAATACCTTTAGAATAAGAAAGTGAAAAAAGGCAGCAAAGAACAGGAGTAAGTTCAGGAGCACAGGTGGAGAAATACCACCAAGACCTGGAGTTTTCTTAGCATCAAGATTCATCAAAATCCTTCTGACATCCTTTTGACGGAAAACCACAGGATGCATTGAATGGAGCGTGTTGGGAAGTGTTATACCAAGATCGTTGATATAGGAGTTGAAAGAAAAATGGGATGCTAGCAGGTCAGCTTTATCCTTGGCTGAAGTGACAACAGAACCATCTGGTTTTGACAGAGGTGGGAGCAGAGATTGTTACTGTTATTATTTGGTTTTTAGGAGCATTAGCAATTAAGGCCATATTGCTCCGGGGATATGTGGTGGTCATTCCCTGACCTTTCCGCATCCTCTGTATTTGGTGATCACAGGCTCTAACCCCAGTCTAATCAAGAAGAGTGTGCTAAGCACTGCTGCTCCTGCCCACCTGGCAACAGAGGCACCTGGGAGCAGAGAAGGGCAAAAGTTGTGGCCAATAGCTTTGGCAAGAGATCAGAATGTTCGGCTACCATTAGGGCAAGAAGCAAGGTTTCTACTCTTAGCCTGTTCAAAATCTATTTGGACTGATTAATAACTGCTCTACAATTGTTGCGTGCTTTCGTGTAGGCAGAAAATGAATCTGAAGATTTGGAAATAAGCCAATGACGATATGCAACGTTCTTCTCTTGAACAGCATTAGCACATTTATTGGAAAACCAAGGTTTAGATAATGGACGAGATTTTAAAGTGGAGTGTGGAATAAAGGATTCCACTCCTACAAGAATAATTTCACTGACACGATCTGAGCAAACATTGACATCAGAAATTTTGAAACAGTAATCCAACAAAGGAAAAGAAATCTCGAATCCCATTTTGCATTCTTGTAATGCCAAACAATATGACGTTGGGAATAGCCATGAGATAAAGGCTCCATTGGAGAAGAAAATCACCAAGTTGTGATCTGAAATGTCTAAAGGACCACTCACTTTGACCGTGTCCTTAGAAGGGTTGTTTGTGAGAAAAAGATCAAGCTGGGTCGGTGTGACCAGAAAACGGAAGCCAGCTGGAGTTGTGAACATTAAAATCAACAAGGAAAATTACCCCACTGTTAGAAAAGTTGGACTGGAGAAAATCAAGTTGCAAAGAGAGGAAGTCAAAGAGCTCAAAGTGATTAGTGGAGTTGGGAGAATGGTAGAGACAACAGATGAATTTGACACAATGAGGTAGAGAGATTTTAAGCCAGTGAAGATCGAAACGAGGAGATTCCAAATTACCAAGTCTCTGACAGGGAATATCGTAACAGACCTATGCACAAGTAACACCTTTGAGGCGAAAGGAATCATACGGCGAATAATTTGGGCAACTGAGATGAGCAGTGGTTGAATCAACAGATAACTGAGATTCTGTCGGAAAAAGTACACGGGGTTTGGCAAACTGAAAGTGGAAATGGACATCGTTGAGATTAGAATTGAGCCCATGTATATTTGTGAAATGAATTAGGAAGTGTTTGGGAGGTTTAGATCTTTTCACAGATAAGCTAGCTCTATTAGTTTGACAATTCATGGTGTATTCGATAGTAAGAAAAAGTGTGGGGATGGGACATACTGTATGAAGTAATAAAATTTTTGGATAGGGCATACACATGGTAAGAATATACCCAGATCCTTGACATAACATGGCCTCGACAATACCCCCCCCACACACACACACACTACTCGGACTCCCTCCAGTCACTGGCAGAGTAGAGGTAGCAAGTTATACACTAGCTGATCCGGAAGCCTCCTAAAGAGTTACCAATAGGTTCGGTCCTGTGTACTAACTAGCGGCCGGCCTGCGAATACCGTTTTAGAGCTGTACCCTCGAAAAGTAAGGAAGACTGGATCTCGCCATGATGTTCATCATAACCTGAAAAGTCATCAGTCATACTGCGTGATGAAAGAGATGGGGAATGGTTGACCAGAACTTAGTTCTGGAGACTAAACGTGGGTTCCACCACGCCTCCAATAAGCAAAGTGGTGGTATTTCACCGGTTGGTGAGAGTCATCTATCACCTAGTATTGCCTGGTAACACCGAGGGGGTGGCATTCCTCCATGTGGTGTGGGCGCCACACCTAGACCCCCTGCTTACGTTGGTTCACACCTGGGTGGTCACCCACAGTGTGCATGAGCATGGAAGTTATACCCAGGGTTACTAAAGGTCCCACCATCGTGAAGGTGCAAGCAGAGGATTTGGCTGTCACAGACCATTCAAATTTCGCCGAAATTGGGTCCACTTGAATTGAATGTCACCCGAATATCAGTTCCATCAGGGTTTTTGACCCTCCCCCAGGTAGCAATACAGCTTGTCTGGCATATCTGAAGAACCTCAAATTAGGAAGTCTAGTTTTCAAAACTAACAATGCTAAAAATTTTCAGATCTGTACTCTTTCAACAGGAAGCTTATTTCATTAGATTTCCATTCACTTCAAGCATTACATTAGCATTAGTAGAGGCATTTGATGCAAGAAAGCAAGCTTATGCAGCATCAGCCAAAAAAAAAAAAAAAAAAAAAAAAAAAAAAAAAGTAACATAAATAAATAAAAATAACCACTTCCACTTCACCCCTCTGTTCGTTCGAAATACCTGTCCAGCTGAGCCTTAAACTTATTTAGGCTATCAACTTCCACGACAAGGGATGGAAGTCTTCCACCCACCAACCACCCGCTGGCTAAAGGCAAATTTCCACACATCTATCCTACATCTGTCTTTCCTCAATTTGAATTTATGCCCTCTCAGGTGATTTTTCTGAGCTAGAGGAAGAATCCCATCAGCATTGAGCATGCTCAAACCATTCAAGGCTTTGTACACCTCTATCAGATCACCCCGCTGGTGCCTAGTTTCCAGACACTGTAATTTGCAAAACTTAAGCCTTTCTTCGTAAGAGAACCCCTTTGTCCCATTCACCAATCTAGTTGCCCTTCTCTGTACTCGTTCCAGCAGCTCTACATCCTTCCTGAAATGAGGCCTCCAGGTCTGTATACAGTACTCTAGGTGTGGCCTGACCATTGCCTTATACAAGGGAATAATCACCTCCTTATCCCTGCTAGAAAAATTCCTATATATCATTGACAATACACCATGAGCTACTCTTGCAGCTCGTCTGCACTGCTCAGAGAACTGCATATCTGCCTGCACCACCACCCCCAGGTCCCTTTCATTCTCTACCACTGTCAGTGTAGTACCACAGAGTTGATACGTTGCTCTGGGGTTGCTGTTTCCCATATGTAGTACTTTACATTTGTCAATGTTAAACTTCATTTGCCACCTCGAAGCCCATCTGCTCAACCTTTCCAAATCCTGTTGCAGCAGCATAGTGTCAGTAGTGTCCTTGACAACCCTGCCAACCTTCGTATCGTCTGCAAACTTGGACATTAAGCCTGATATAACCTCATCAATATCATTTATAAATACAGAAAACAATAAAGGCCCCAATACTGAACCCTGAGGGACTCCACTAATAACATTAGTCCACGATGAGCAGTGTCCATTGATTACCACTCTCTGTCTTCTCCCCCTCAACCACCCCTTTATCCATAGCAGCAACTTGCCTCCAATGCCACACTGCTCCAATTTGTGCAGCAGTCTTCCATGTGCAACAGTATCAAAAGCCTTTCTAAGATCCAAGTATATAATATCAAAGTTATTCCCTGCATCCAGTTCTTTTGTGACTGCATCATAGTATCCAATCAAATTGGTCAGGCAAGACTTCCCCTTAACAAAACCATGCTGTGTCCTAGCTATAACTGAAGTCTTGTCTAGATGATCCTGCAGTGCTTCTTTCACCAGTGCCTCCATTAATTTTCCGGGAACAGAAGTTAAACTCACAGGTCTATATTACTTGTGTCAGCCTTTGATCCCCCTTTGTGAATTGGGGTCACATTTGCACATCTCCAGTCAATGGGTACCTCCCCTGAGTCCAAGGAAGCTCTCATAATTATGGCTAAGGGTTTGCTTACCTCCTTTGCTGCCTCCTTTAATATAACTGGATAGATCCCATCCACCCCAGGTGCCTTTCTTGTGTTTATCTTCAACAATTTCTCCTCCACTTTGCTCTCAGTTATTACAAGATTCTCTAGCTTACTGCTAGAGTTGAATACACCTCTGGCATTCCCCTCGCTGAATAACTCCTCATGTGTGAATGTCGATGCAAAATATTCATTTAGTTTGTTAGCTACCCGAGCAGGGTCATCAACAGTTGACCCATCGATCTCAAGTGGACCAATCTAATTCATCCCCTTCCTTCTAGAGTTTACATAAGTAAAGAACTCTTTGCTGTTTTTCTTCGCATCCCTTGCCAAGGATCTCTCGTAATCTGCCTTCGCCTGCCTAACCTCCTTTGTAACTTGGTTACAGATCAACTTGTATCTATCATAGGCGTCCGTGTCACGTGTTAATTTGTATGTATCCCATGCATTTTTCTTCTCTGCCATATGCCTCATTAGTTCATCTGACAACCATTTAGGCCTAAACCTTGAACAATATTTCTTAGTTGGTATGTAAAGCCTAGTAGCTTCCACGATAAGTTCTTTGAATGCTTCCCATTTTGAATTTGCTGTTGGCAATATCATCAGTTGATCCCACTGTATAGAATTTAAATACTGTCTCAGTCCATTGTAGTCGCCTTTACGAAAGCAATACCCCTTCCCTTTACCCCTAATGGTAGTTACCTCTTTGAGTAACTCCCACTTCAGCACACTGTGATCACTGCCACCAAGTGGTTCATTTATCTGCAGATTCTTAATGCATGAAGAATCACTACTGATAATCAAATCAAGAGTATTACTCCCTCTAGTTGCCTCCCGAACATGCTGATGTAGAAAACAATCATCCAATAAATCCACAAAAGCCTTGCTTCTGTGTGAGTGACCAGCCCCCAAATTCCAGTCAATATCTGGGAAATTAAAATCCCCCATTATAAGACTCTCTGATTTACTGGCCCACTCTATTTCTCCGAACAGTTTCTTATTATACTCATCAGAGTCATTAGGCCTATAGCACACTCCTACTCTCAATTTTGATCTCCCAATGCTTATGTCACACCAAACTGACTCGACACTGCACTGTCCAGCGATGTCGACTGGCTTCACTTCCTTGGATTTTATGTGTTTTTTAACTAATAGCATAACCCCTCCTCCCTTCCTATCCTGTCTATCCTTTCTGTAGACATTGTACTCCCCAAATTCCAGTTCTGCATTTCTTATATCTGTGTGACACCACGTCTCTGAAATCCCCACAATATCTGCCTTTGATGTTTTGAGCAATACCTCAAATTCATCAAATTTATTTACTAAACTCCTAGCATTGGTGTACACACAAGTATACATGCACCTGTTCTTTTTCTTAGCTACCCTAACACAACCCATGTGTTTACTTGTACCCCAATGATTCCCAGCAGTCTCTGAAATATCCTGCATCTTATTTTCCAGGCTGCGGCTCATTCCAATAGAAGCAGTGCAAGAATCACTTTCACCTCTGCCAGTGGCTACTGTTAATCTATTAGTCCTTGTATCCCCCCAATCTAGCAGTTTTCCGACCCACCTAACATTGCCTCGATAGCATCAGCAAACATTCTTGCACCCTTTCTATTTAAGTGTATCCCATCCCTGTAGAAGCAGTCTCTCCTGTTAACAATGCTAATGCTAATGCTAATGCTAATTACCTTGATCCATTTCATCAGATAAATGTGTATCTATATTACTCTTATTCTTTTCCTCCACAACCAGTAATGTTTGTGAATGCTTTGTCAGTATCATTGAGGGTACCAGTGATACTGACAAACCATTCACAGAAGTGGCACAATTACCCTCAAATGGCAAAATTAATCCTAGTATGAAAATTATTTAATTTTTAGTTTTAATTTAAAAAATTTAAACTAATGCTTTATTGAAGCTATTCATTCCCAACCCAGGTCTTTTGTTCTGTAACTTTTGTACATCTACTAAATTTTTTAAACAAGCATTAGCATCATTAGGTTTAGAAATTACACAGTAAGGCAATCTATTATAAAAATGCATACCTTTCACATCATTTTCTACTTCTGTTCGCCACCTTTTCAGACAGCTCTGCAATACTCGAAGTTCTAAATCTGAAACATGTCGGGGAGAAGGTACCATGTTAACAACAAGAACATCTTGCATTTGATCATCTATTGCAACAGAAGGTACAGATGTACTTCCTGGATGAAGAAAGCTAGAAGTACTGTATCCACTTGGAAGTACTGTACCAGGTATTTGGGCATTTAATGATGTTTCTAAAAGGGGTGCCTTATGAGGAGAATTACACGGGGAGTCTGTTCCCATGCTGAAATAAATATTTAGATTATTTTTATAAAATGAAAAAATCTAATATAATAAATTTATAACTTTCTGTTATGGAGAGCTCTAGTCCATTTACTATAGATGGACTGCCATGTAAACCAAAATTTCCAAAAAAAAAAAAAAAAACCTCTTCCCGAATAGTACTCATTGCTCATATGGACTGTTATCGCCACAAGTTCTCCACATAATGCTACGATTAAGAGTGTTTCTCTTCCTAGAAGTATATTTTTCCCTATTCATAATAAGAACATAATAAATAATATGCTCATTGAAAAGGAGTTTAAATTCATAGTGCAATATCAAAACAACTTGGACAAAATTTTATTTACCTGAGAGAGAGAGAGAGAGAGAGAGAGAGAAAATCATACAAGGGAGGGCTGCCCTTAATTTTTTTACCACCATATATAGTAAATGGAACAAAGTTTTTTTATGCATAATATTATGCCATTTATGAGCATAAATGGCTTTAATTTTCAACTAGAACAAATTAACGCATAACAGAATAACGAAAACTGCTACACTGATGCAACTATGTAAATTAGTCCCTTCCAGCCAAACAATCTAATGAGCTAAAGCTAGAAATTTTATACTCATGGCAGTTGGGGAGGGGGGAGATTATCATATAATTATTCAATTTACTGATGTTTATTTGCTTATAGTTCTTATCCGATTTATATATAGTCTATTTGATTCACTACTTGATGCATGCACATTTGAACAGACATAATACAAACTGCATGAATTACAAAACCATATAAATTGGTGTACAATAACCAAAGTATCAATGTGCAAAAAGTTTCCAAGCAACCAGCAATAAATTAAAATATATATATATTGTATTTAATCATGTATAAGTATAGTGGAAAAGCATCAATAATATCTGAATTAAACCAAATCTGAATTAACAGAATGTTAGCAAAATGGCATCATTTTAAGTTATCTCATGTTGTGAATACCTTCACGAGTTGCCATGATATTGCACTACTTCGAATAAGTAATGCGTCACCTGAGGAGAAGACTAATTACTTATTCTAATTACTATTACTTATATGAGAATAATTACATATTCTCAGATGGATACTACCACCCAGACGGCACCATTTCAGGGCTATTTGGCCCTTCTTTGGTGAGTCCCTAGGTACCCGAGTGATGCAATGATGGCAAAAGAGTTATGAAGTATAACTCCACAATATGAGAGATGCCTGATGGTGTATGATGTGTTTAGACTATAAAGCGTTTAGGGCTGAAGCCTCAAAGCTATGGAAAAGTCTTAAAAACAATGTAACTTAAAACGATGCCATTTTGCTAACATTCTGTTAATTCAGATTTGGCTATGTATTATTGATGCTTTTGCACTATACAGTAAACCCCCGCTATTCGCAGGGGTTACGTTCCTGAGAAATTCGCGAATATAGCGAAAACGCGAATACTGAGTTATGGCTCCCATAGTAATAAAGGGGTTCCGTTCCGAAGTATGAAATATATAAGAAAAACTAGTCTAAAATTTTGTCTACGTATGTACCTTCATAATATGACTATGTACATAGACAGTACATAGTGAAATGCAAGCATATGGCATCGAAATGAAAATAACAAACAATTTAATATTAAATGTAATATTTATTAGAAATTTCAAACCAGCGCCTTTGCTAGCAAAAAAAAAAACATCCCGCCAGTGCTATCACCAGTTTCGCTAAAGTGTTGATAGAGGAGTTTTGCCTTTTCGCGAATGATGAGTGAACTTAACGGAATTTTATTTCGAGTTCGGTCTTCTATCCACAGATTTAAAGCCTTTTCCATTTTTTCTAATTTAACATCACGAGTTACAGAGCAAATTTTTGAAGCAATTAGCGCGTTTTCACGGACACTACGGCGGATTTTTGATTCCGATTTCTTGATTGATCGTACCGTTGACTCATTGATTTTATAATGTTTTGCCACTGAGGAGACACTTTCACCATTAGAAATTTTGTCTAATAACTCAATTTTATTCGCTAATGTTATCACCTTCTTTGATATTTTCACATTTCTCTTTTTATTCGTAGCCATATTTTTGTAGGGGTTAGAAAGAACTTGTCCACAATAAAGTCACTTTCTTCCGTTAACACACTCGAAAAAGTCTGTTTTACACTGCAAAACGGTAGATTTATCATTTTTGTAAGCATATCAATTTATAAATTGATAAATTTATTCAGTTTATAAGCATATAAATTAAAAGCAAACGACGAAACCTTCCATGACTAACACATACTGAACAAGGATTAGCGAGAAACATCCACGCTCGCGATTTTTTCACCCCTCTCCCCCCACCCACTGAGCGCTGTTTTGACCGGGAAAGATAATTTTAGCCACGCCCATGTTTTTCATGGCGGAAAATATTCACGGCGCTTTAAAATTCACAAATTTTTAGGTTTCATTTTATATTAAATCGGCGATCGCGAATACGCGAAACCGCGAATACAGATACCGCGAATAGCGGGGGTTTGCTGTACTTATACATAGTCTAGACTTTTCCATAGCCTGAGGCTTCCACCCTAAATGCTTTATGTATTTAATCATTTAACTTATAGAGATACACTTCATTATCAAATTACTATATTTAATCACCAACATATGAGTTAAAGGGCATAATAATAACAAGTAGGTAAGGGAACTTGGTACAAACATGTTCCCAGTTTATGAACATTGATTTAAAAACTCAATCTCAAATCAAAAAATTTTGATGATATCCACATCACCTATTTAAATTTATCAACTCACATCTTCAATCTTTCAATGCAAAATGAGTAAGAATGAACTATTTTCATTTTCGGCATTTATGTACTGATAGCAGTTAAATATAGTGCAGTGGGTCCTAGTTATCCACGGATAATCGGTTCGAGAAAATTCCACTTAAAACGGGGATCAGATTTTCATAATGTGTATTATGTACAGTACTTGTATACAGAAAAAAATGGATTGAAGGAATTGAAAAATGAGAAAATTATTTTATGACTTTTTTATTATATGTTGAACAATGTAAGGTTAAGTAAAGTTTATTGAAGTTACACTATTTTTCAGTTTTACGAATAAAGAATGAATCTAGTTTTTTTTTTTTTTTTTTTTTTTTTTTGCCATATTTTTCTAATAAAATTGTGTTGTAGCATTTAGCTGTCTCTAACTTCAAGCTTAACTTTTGCTGCACCATCATGAAGAGTCATTCTTACAAAATTATTCAAGTATGCGGTCAATTTTCCTAAGGGCTTTCTTTAATTCTTAAATCCTCATAACTGTAGGGACTCAGACAATGAATACTCAGATACTGGAGACCCCCTGTACACTATTTAAAGTATACTTGTGATGAAATGTACCATCAAGCACATGATGAAAGTGCAAATTATCAACAGCATTTGCTATTAAATCAAAGATCTGTTAAGAAGAGTTTAATTTATTATCCCTTTTTTACCAGGATTTTTTTTCTTTACTAGTGTGCTCTTGGTAACAAGCATAAGTAATCAGTAAACACACATCCACAAAATGTAAAAATATTTTTTTATCACTTTATTGCTTTGTGTAAGCATGCTCTACTGAACTGAGAATCACATCAGATGTGCCCTCTGAATCCATGTTTTTGTTTTATGCCATTTGTTTGTTTACATACATTTTTGTTGGAAACTTTCTTGGCGTCAAACATCTTTTCTGCATGAAGTGTTGTTAGCAATCTAGCTTCTCTTATGGTTCCTTTCATGCAACTCCTTAGAAAGCAGCAAAACTACAGGGGGGGGGGCAACATCTGATGGTAATTCATTCCACAAAACCCATTGTATGTTGAAAATATTGTTAATTAAAACTAATAATACATTCATTTCCTGTAATTCGTTCCCTAACAACACATATTACATCATTTTATACATTACACGTTATACATCATTGACATTAAAAATTTGTGTTTTATAAAGATTATTAAAATAATAAATACTGAGTGATCACTGAATTATGACCACCTACCTAATACTTTGTAGGCAAAATATCTCCTTTTGCCCTCAGTACAGCAGCTATCCAATGTGGCATTAATTCAACAAGATGTCGGATGCATTTGGGAGATATGGCCAACCGAGCTGTGTGTAATGCAGTCAGCAATGTAGGTATGGAGGTGATTGGTGTATACAGACCCCTGATATGCCATTCCATAGTGTCCCACAAGTGCTCTATGGGATTAATATCGGTGGAGTTCGGAAGCCAATCAATATGCTGGAAGTCAGAACTGTGTTCCTCAAACCATTCCTGCACCAGTGCCTGATGGCTCGGCGCATTGTCATCTTGGAAGACGCCATTCGGGAAAAAGTGTAACATAGCAGAGTGTACAGTCAGCAGCAAGCAGTTGATGATAGCGGAGACCAGTGATATGTTGTTCCACATGCACCCGGGGTCCAAGTTCCTGCCAGTGAAACATGTCCCACACCAATACAACCACCTCCATCAGCCTGCACTTTTGATACCGTGCATGATGGATCAAGAGCCTTATGTTGTTGACATACCATCCACGGTGTGGAGTAAACAACGTGACTCATCCGACCAGCACACTTTCACCTTCTTCCAGTCTTCTAACGTCCAACTTGCATGCTCTTGGCACCAGGCGAAGAACCTTGGTTAGGAGAGGATGTCGTAGGGGTCGTCTGCTGGTAGAGCCCATGTTGTATTGGGTAGTCAACTCTTCAACAGTGCTGTGGCTGTTTGCCTGTACGAGTTGTCGGACCCGGCACTCACCTCTAACATCGCTGACTTTTGCAGTTTTGCTGTAGAGTCATTGTTTGAACATTTTGATGCCAGTCGTGGTACACTAACTACGGCAGTTCTCAAACACCCCATCAGTTCAGCTGTTTGGGAAATCGAGGCACCAGCTCGTCGAACACCCACAATCTGTCCTTTATCAAAGTCCAATAAATCCTTACTTTTACCCACCACGCTCCGAATTTTACTACCTACTGAACCACTAACACCTTATCTATGCTACGTAGGTCGAATAACTCTGCACTCGCGTATCTCACATGGTCAACGGGTCACATTCAGTTTTCATAGTGTGTCATAGGTTTTCAGTGATCACTCAGTGTATATTGTAGTCATAAAACATCTTAAAATAAAAAACAAACAAATTAGCATTTATCTAAGACTCAAAGTGTAGAGCTGATGAAATCAATGGTGGTGGTGGGACTATATCAAGTGTCTTTTCAGTCTTCTGTTGCTACTGGCAAAGAAACTGTCCAAAGTGGACTGTTTTTTACGACTTTTTTGTAGCTTTCTGAAGTAAGAAATGACTTCGTTTTTCCATTTTGCATGAGTTCAGTGTTTTCAATGTTGGCGTGTTTTTTTACCACTTCTCTTAAACGCTCCCAACAAGAAATGATAGCCTTCAACTCTTCAGTTGATACTTTTTGGTGTATTTGGGTGTCCTTTTCTTCCTTTTCCTTTCCCGTGTCACTCTCCATAATTTTCTCCAACTCTTGTAGCTCCTCTGCTGTTAGCTCAGGCCCTTAAGTGCTAATAAGGTCTTCTACATCCTTTTCGCCAACCTCCAGACCCATCGATTTATTAAGAGTAACAATATCATTTGTCAAAGCACCATCATCTTCAAATCCATCAGCGTTATGGATAATTAAAGGCCAGATATTTTTCAAGGCTGAATTTAAGCACCTGGTGAAAACATCATGCCAACAACTTACAATCAGTCTCACACAATCCAGCATGTTGGACTTTGACCTACAAAAATCTTTGAGGGTGACAGAATTTTCAACAGAGGTCGCTGCAAAGCAACTTGCGAACATTTTCGTGGTGTAGATTTTCTTGAAGTCTGCAATCACTTGTTGGTCATTAGCTGAAGAAGAGGAGCAGTGTTGGGTGGCAAACATTTGACATGAACAAAGTCAAACTGTACCCCAAGAGATTGAACAAGGTTGGGATCATGGCCTGGCGCATTATCCAGCAGGAGCAGTGCCTTCACAGGAAGCTTATTTTTCTCAAGATAACTCTTCACTGAAGGACAGAAAACTTCAAGCTCCCATTCACTGAAGACATATCTTGTAACCCATGCCTTATTACTGTGCCGAAACACTCCCAGCATGCCGTTGTCGACCTTTTGTTGTTTAAATACCCTGGGGGTGGTGCTAGAGCGATACACAAGCAAAGGCTTTGGCTTAAAATCAAGAAGCATTGGCACCCAACAGGAGATCTAACATAGGCTTATGCCCAGGTAAACTAGCCTCATCCTTGGTGATGTACATTATCATGGGCATTGGCTTGAAGAAGAGACCGGTTTTGTCAATGTTAAAAACCTGCTGGGGAAGATAGTCTCCTGATCAACAAACTCTTGAAATTCAATTTTAAAGGTCTCAGCTAGAAGAGAGGTTAAAAGATATAGTGCCTCAAAATTACCAAGTTTGGCCTTGCTATTGTTATTTTTCTGTTGTCATTTATTCCAAATTCTAATTCAACCTTTTTTAACATTTATGACTGTAAGCTCAGTTAACCTGTTATAAACAATAATAATAAAAATAAATCTTCAAATAGGCCTCTGGGGGTTGGGAATATTCATAATAACTGCACAATCATACACCAACCATTATTAAAAATATAAAGTGCTATGTTATATTAAAATAATGATAGATAAATAAAATAAATAGAATGATAAAATTCCACCAGATAAAACTGATAAAAAGGTAACTGTCTGTACAATAAATTAGCATTAGCATTAGCATTAGTAGAGGCATATGATGCAAGAAAGCAAGCTTATTCAGCATCAGCCAAAAAAAAAAGGAAAAAAAAAAAAAAAAAAAAACAACCACTACTCCCATTTCACCCCTCAATTCGTTCAAAATACCTGTCCAGCTGAGCCTTAAATTTGTTTAGGCTATCAACTTCAACAACAAGCGATGGAAGTCTATTCCACAAACCAACTGCCCGCTGGCTAAAGGCGAATTTCCGCACATCTATCCGACATCCGTCCTTCCTCAATTTGAATTTATGCCCTCTCAGGTGATTATTCTGAGCAAGAGGAAGAATTCCATCGGCATTGAGCATGCTCAAGCCATTCAAAGCCTTGTACACCTCTATCAGATCACCTCGGCGATGCCTAGTCTCCAGGCTCTGTAATTTGCAAAACTTAAGCCTTTCTTCGTAAGAGCAACCCTTTGTTCCATTCACTAATCTTGTTGCCCTTCTCTGTACTCGTTCCAGCAGCTCTACATCCTTCTTGAAATGAGGCCTCCAGACCTGTATACAGTACTCAAGGTGTGGCCTGACCAATGCCTTATACAAGGGAATAATCACATCCCTGTCCCTGCTAGAAAAATTCCTGTATATCATTGACAAGACACCATGAGCTACTCTTGCAGCTCGTCTGCACTGGTCAGAGAACCTCATATCTGCCTGCACAATTACCCCCAGGTCCTTTTCATTCTCTACCACTGTCAGCGTAGTACCACAGAGTTGATACGTTGATCTGGGGTTACTGTTTCCCATATGTAGTACTTTACATTTGTCAATGTTAAACTTCATTTGCCACCTCTCAGCCCATCTGCTCAACCTTTCCAGATCCTGTTGCAGCAGCATAGTATCAGTAGTGTCCTTAACAACCCTGCCAACCTTTGTATCGTCTGCAAACTTGGACATTAAGCCTGATACACCATCATCAATATCATTTATAAATACAGAAAACAACAATGGACCCAACACTGAACCCTGAGGAACTCCACTAATAACATTAGACCACGTTGAGCAGTGTCCATTGATTACCACTCTCTGTCTTCTGCCACTCAACCATCCCTTTATCCATAGCAGCAATTTGCCTCGAATGCCACACTTCTCCAATTTGTGCAGCAGTCTTCCATGCGCAACAGTATCAAAAGCCTTTCTAAGATCCAAATATATAATATCAAAGTTATTCCCTGCATCCAGTTCTTTTGTGACTACATCATAGTATCCAATCAAATTGGTCAGACAAGACCTGCCCTTAACAAACCCATGCTGTGTCTGAGCTATAACTGAATTCTTGTCCAGATGATCCTGCAGTGCTTCTTTAACCAGTGCCTCCATTAATTTTCCTGGAACCGAAGTTAAACTAACAGGTCTATAATTACTTGTGTCAGCCTTTGATCCTCCTTTGTGAATTGGGGTTACATTTGCACATCTCCAGTCCATGGGTACCTCCCCTAAGTCCAAAGAAGCTCTCATAATTATGGCTAGGGGTTTACTTACTTCCTTTGCTGCTTCCTTTAATATAACTGGATAGATCCCATCCACCCCGGGTGCCTTTTTTATGTTTATCCTCAACAATTTCTCCTCCACTTTCCTCTCAGTTATTAGAAAATCATCTAGCTCACTGCCAATGTTTACTTCACCTACGACATTCCCCTTCCTGAATAACTCCTCATGTGTGAATGTAGATGCAAAATACTCGTTTAGATTGTTAGCCACCTGAGCTGGATCCTCAACTGTTGAACCATCAACATCCAGTGGACCAATCTGATTCATCCCTTTCCTTCTTGAGTTTAAATAGGTAAAGAACTCTTTTCTGTTTTTCTTTGCATCCTTTGCCAAGGATTTCTCATAATCTGCCTTTGCCTGCCTAATCTCCTTTGTGACTTGGTTACAGACCAACTTATATCTATCATAGGCTTCCACGTCACCCATTAATTTGTATGTATCCCATGCATTTTTCTTCTCTGCCATATGTCTCATTAGTTCATCTGACAACCATTTAGGCCTGAACCTTGAACAATATTTCTTGGTTGGTATGTAAAGCCTGGTAGCTTCCAAGATTAGTTCCTTGAATGCTTCCCATTTTGAATTTGCTGTTGGTAACATCATCAGTTGGTCCCACTGTATAGAATTTAAATACTGTCTCAGACCAGCATAGTCTCCTTTACGAAAGCAAAAACCCTTCCCTTTACCTCTGATGGTAGTTACCTCCTTGAGTAAATCCCACTTCAGCACACTGTGATCACTGCCACCCAGTGGTTCATTTATCTGCAGATTCCTAATGCATGAAGAATCACTACTGATAATCAGATCAAGAGTATTACTCCCTCTATTTGCCTCCCGAACATGCTGGGGTAGAAAACAATCATCCAATAAATCCACAAAAGCCTTGCTAGTGTGTGAGTGACCAACCCACAAATTCCAGTCAATATCTGGGAAATTAAAATCCCCCATTATAAGACTCTCTGATTTACTGGCCCACTCTATTTCCCTGTACAGTATCTTATTATACTCATCAGAGTCATTAGGCCTATAGCACACTCCTACTCTCAATTTTGATTTACCTATGCTTATGTCACACCAAACTGACTCAACACTGCACTGTCCAGCGATGTCAACTGGCTTCACTTCCTTGGATTTTATGTGTTTTTTAACTAATAGCATAACCCCTCCTCCCTTCCTATCCTGTCTATCCTTTCTGTAGACGTTGTACTCCCCAAATTCCAGTTCTGCATTCCTTATATCTGTGTGACACCACGTCTCTGATATCCCAACAATATCTGCCTTTGATGTTTTGAGTAATACCTCAAATTCATCAAATTTATTTACTAAACTCCTAGCATTAGTGTACACGCAAGTATACATGCACCTGTTTCTATTCTTAGCTACCCTAACACAACCCATGTGTTTACTTGTACCGCAATGACTTCCAGCAGTCTCTGAAATATCCTGCATCTTGTTTTTCAGGCTTCTGCTCATTCCAATAGAAGCAGTGCAAGAATCTCTTTCACCTCTGCCCGTGGCTACTGTTAATCCATTAGTCTTTGTCTCCCCCCAAGCTAGCAGTTTTCCGACCCACCTAACACTGCCTCGATAGCATCAGCAAATATTCTTGCACCCTTTCTATTTAAGTGTATCCCATCCCTGTAGAAGCAATCTCTCCTGTTAACAAGTACAGTCCAGGCTGAAAAAAATTCTACCCCTTCAGCCTTGCACAATCTTTCCAGGGCCGAATTGATCGACAAGGCTCTCATCATATACTCCCTCCTATCGTGTCTGGGCAGAATTGCAGACACTTTCAAATTCAACTTTCAATTTCATTTTAAAATATGAAATTTTAAACTGCAAAGAATTATTTACAATAAAACAATGTAAATAAAACACAGGATGATAAAAGCACTAAAACACCGTAGCTTTCAGAGGCATCCACCTCCTTTTTCAACAGTGAGGTTTGAAAAAGGAGACGGGAGCATGCCAGGCAGATGAGTGGTTCAGCCTGGCATGCTCCCGAGCCATTTCCGGTTCCAGTGCACATGAGGAGAATACTGCCCATGCTCCTGTAGAACCACATGCTGAGAACCGTGAGCCTGCTGATATTTAAGGATGTGCCGTATGATAAACCTCACTGTTGAAAAAGGAGGCGGATGCCTCTGAAAGCTATGGTGTTTTAGTGCTTTTATCATCCTGTGTTTTATCTACATTGTTTTATTGTAAATAATTCTTTGCAGTTTAAAATTTCATATTTTATTGTACAGACAGTTACCTTTTATCAGTTTTATCTGGTGGAATTTTATCATTTATTTATTTCATTTATCTACATCATTATTTTAATATAACATAACACTTTATATTTTTAATGCAATTAAAAATATAAAGAAATAAAAATAAAAAAAGAAAATGCAATAATAAAAATAAATCCTATCTCACTAAGATTTCAACCATCGCAAAAATGGTTCCGCTTTCTTATGAGTTGCAATATTTGCAAGACTTGATACAGTCAAAAATTCTTCATTCAAGGATACCAATACCAGAATAGCAAATGCAAGTCATTAAGTTTTAAATTCAGTCATTGTAATTTAACTAATAAACATGATAACAAACCTTGAAGCAGAAGCAGGGGAAGCCATTTCTACATCTTCTGGAGACAAAGAAGGAGGACTAGGTTCAGAGTCAGACTTACTTTCAACGAACTCAAGTGTATACTGAAGTACGTCCTGTAAAGGAACCCTCTTTGACCCTGAGCCATAATTTAGATATCTGAGAGAATGGGGAGAGGGAGAGAGAGAGAGAGAGAGAGAGAGAGAGAGAGAGAGAGAGAGAGAGAGAGAGAGAGAGAAAAAACTTTACTGAAATATAAAAAATCATAAGTGTAAAGAAGATATCAGCAATGTTATCAGCTAAATACAGAATAATTGGAACAAAATCATTTCTTTTAATATGAAAATACACAAAATATAACATACAGGCTAGGTGGATTTCTCTTATTTCCAATTATCTAAACTAAATTGAGGTGAAAATGTAAATATAATGCTTCACTTCATGCAATAGCCCTAAGTGACTGAAGAAGAGAAACTCAAGCTAGTAAATTCAATGAGTGCAATGATATCCCTTTCCAACTTCAAATGAAAAATACTTGAAGTAATGAGGGGGGGGGGGGTTTGCATTCTCACCAAGATGGGAATATAGAAATGCAACTTTTTCTAATAGAGGATTTCTAATTGTTGTTATTTGGTTTTTAGGAGCATTAGCAACTAAGGCCATATTGCTCCGGGATATGCAATGGTCATTCCCTGACCTTTCCGCATTCTCCGTATTTGGTGGTGACGGGCTCGAACCCCGGTCTAATCAAGAAGTGTGTGCTGCACGCACTGCTGCTCCTTCCCACCTGGCTATGGAGGCATGCAGAGGATCATGCAAGTGGCAAAAGCCACAGCTCCGTATGTAGCAAGCTGCTGTGTTTTGTAGCAACTAAGTTTGCTACAAAATGCAGTGGTCTCGTATTGTGAAATAAGTCACCACAAATCGAGGACTTAGTGTTAAACAACGTTAATTACAAAATCATTTTGTAGTTGTTATTTGGTTTTTAGGAGCATTAGCAATTAAGGCCACATTGCTCCGGGGATATGCGGTGGTCATTCCCTGACCTTTCCGCATCCTCCGTATTTGGTGGTCACGGGGTCGAACTCCGGTCTAATCAAGAAGCGTGTGCTATGCACACGCTTCTTGATTAGACTGGAGGCACCTCATTTTGTAGTAAATGTTTTTGCAATTAACCAAGAAAAAGTCTAATATTTTCTTGGTTTACCGGAAATGTTCTTATAGCCCAAGCTGACTTGTAAAGTACTAAGGAGATACAGTTCTATGACATGATATGCATTGTTATTTTGTATAAAATAAAACTAAATAACTTTAGTTTTATTTTATACAAAAATGCAATTTTGCATTTTTGTATAAAATGTGCAGCAGTGCAAAAGAAAATGTAATTTTGGTGTTCAGTTTGTTTGACACTAAACCCTTGAAATTGCCTCAACACTACCTCATATAAAAAAAGCACTGCTCCAAAGGAACATTCTGCTATTCATTTTATCTGGCACAGTGATTTTTTTTTTTTTTTTTTTTTTTTTAAATCTAATGACATTTTATTTTATAACTTTACTGCTTTTTAAAATTGTTTATGAAGATAGTTAATTATCAGGAATGAAATCTCATAAAACTGACAGTCATATTAGCAAAATAACTTACTTCTCAAGTCTGCTCTGCAACTTTTCTCTTTTTTCTTTTAACTGCCTCACCTCTTCCCTTTTAGAACGAGTAATATTTTTGTTGTGCTCCATATACCTAGAAAAGATCAATTTATGATTATGAAATTCAATCATTTTAAATATATAAAATCTAAGTGTATAAGCCTCAGTCAGCTGATTTAAAAGCACTAAAACAAACAGCATTAATGGATAAAATTTGAACATTCAATACAGATGTTTCATGCTTAAAATGGCATCAGTGTTTGCACACAGCCATCATCAGAAAAGGATGTGTCCTATGTGGAGTCTAGCAAGAACAACTCCAACTTTATTACCCCTCCATAAACCAGGCTGCCATTGTTGGATTACAGGCCTAATTGGGTATAATTTCTTTGAAGCTTGCTCATGTCATGAATGTTTCTGTTGGGAAACCAGTTTTTCATATTACTGCCAATAGTCTGTACAAGGGAAATCTAATTTGGCTGCAATGTCAACTAAATCATTTCCCCTGATTGCAACGTGGCTTGGGGAATCCAGCAGAAGTAAATATCAAAATGCATTTCCAACGTATGTTGGAAATGCATTCTAGTCAGTTTAATCAACCTTTCACCATATAATAATCTACAAGGTAGATCATTCTCAATAATTAGGATAGTGAGAATTGGTCATTTATCACATATGGTTTCTCTTTCACCTCCCAAGTGAAGGTAGTAAAGAAGGTGAGCAGATAGAGACCAATGGCAGAAAACACATGGACATGTGGAAAAAGGTGCCAGTTCCCACACCTTTAATTATACTTTGACAATCCATCTGATTAATATCAGCACCACACCCACAAGATGTAAGCCAGGATGGAGCACATCATTAATAGCATTAGTAGAGGCATATGATGCAAGAAAGCAAGCTTATATGGCATCAACCAAAAAAATTCTCATTCCCATTTCACCCATCCATTCACTCCAAATGTTTGTCTAATTCTGCCTTGAATTTATTTAAGCTGTCAACTTCTGCAACGGCAGATGGAAGTTTATTCCAGCAGGTTTTGGGAACAAGAGTAGCCTTGTGCAGGCGAAGCTTTTATGGCTCCGGCAAATAGAGAAGTTTTTTGTTTTATTAACTTAAATTGGCATATTAGCTTATTTTCTAGAGCAGCTTTATATTCCTAGTTATGATACTTAGTTTAAATTTTAATTTAGATAGAGATTTTGTAGGTTATTACTTAGTATCGGTAAGGGTATCCAATCCACATGTTTTACAAGTTTTGCAGCTCCGGCGAACAGAGGTTTTTTTTAGCTGCTTAATTGACTAATTGTTATATTAAATTATTTTCTATAAGTAGCATATAGACAGAGAAGATCCTTAGTTTATTCTGAATTCAGACAGCGAGATTTTGGAAGTTAATTAATACTTAAGTGTCTGTAGATTTACTGTTCGTAACTTGCCGCCATTGTTATATGAAATAACATTATATTGTTAGCTTATAGTATAGTATAGTATATAATATTATCAAGTAATCAGTTAAATTTATTAATCTTGTTAAACTTCATTGTCAATTAAATTGTACTTTTTAACTAAATATATATAACGCCTTAGATTTTACAAACGTAACATAATTAATTAATACATAACTTGATACGGAAGTTATATATCAGAACTCGGAGATAATACTCGATACTGAAAAAAATATATAGATATATAGTGTTATAACTGCATTGGGATACAAATTTAGGGTTATAATTTTGTACTGGAATTGAAATTTTATAGAAATTGAATTGAAATCATGACTAAGACCAGAGCAGCGAAGCAAAAGGCTCAAGCTAATGAGAGTGCTGTGGCCCAGGGAAGAACTGAGGGGGGCAGTTGCCCTCTGAATCACAGCCTTTTAAAATGCACTGCTTGCTTGATGTTTATGGAGCAATCCGGTACGGGACATATTGCCAAGTGGGATGTCTGTGTGTGCGCGATGTAAGGAGTGTGAGGAAATGAGGCGACAACTGCATTTTTATGGGTCCATATGAGAGCTCGAATGATCTAAATTGAGGGGCCCATCAAAGCTCTCAGCTGCCCACATCAACACCAGAGCTTGCACTTGATCATCACGCAACACAGCGGCAACCTCCAAGGTAGAATGCGGCGTTCCCACAGGAACTAGTAGTTGTTGACTATTGTCAGGGAAATGAGGAACATGGTATGTAAAAAGGATAGGTGGACCAGGACCGGGGTATGTCTGCCATGGGCAAAGGTTGACGAGCGGATACCATCTTTTAAGGGCACAAAAGGTGCATTGTTGTACACTTTGGCACTAATGATTTTAAGAATAAGAGACTGGTGGAATTGCTTAACAAGTACAGGTCACTGTTGAAAAAAAGCCTTGAATTAGGGTTGAATTTGAATTTGAATAATGTATTGTGGAGTGCAATTCTGCTCAGACACGATAGGAGGGAGTATATGATGAGAGCCTTGTCAATCAATTCAGCCCTGGAAGGATTGTGCAAGGCTCAAGGGGTAGAATTTTTTTCAGCCTGGTTTGTACTTATTAACAGGAGAGACTGATTCTACAGGGATGGGATACACTTAATAGAAAGGGTGCAAGAATATTTACTGATGCTATCGAAGCAGTGTTAGGTGGGTCGGAAAACTGCTAGCTTGGTGGGATACAAGGACTAATAGATTAACAGTAGCCACTGGTAGAGGTTAAAGTGATTCTTGCACTGCTTTTACTGGAATGAGCAGCAGCCTGGAAAACAAGATGCAGGGTGTATTTCAGAGACTGCTGGGAGTCACTGTGGTACAAGTAAACACATGGGTTGTGTTAGGGTACCTAAGAATAGGAACAGGTGCATGTATATTTGCGTGTACGCCAATGATAGGAGTTTGGTAAATAAATTTGATGAATTTGAGGTATTGCTCAAAACATCAAAGGCAGATATTGTTGGGATATCAGAGACGTAGTGTCACACAGATATAAGGAATGCAGAACTGGAATTTGGGGAGTACAATGTGTGTGGAAGGATAGATAGGATAGGAAGGGAGGAGGAGTTATGCTATTAGTTAAGAAACACACAATCCAAGGAAGTGAAGCCAGTCGACATTGCTGGACAGTGCAGTGTCGAGTCAGTTTGGTGTGACATAAGCATTGGGAGATCAAAATTGAGAGTAGGAGCGTGTTATAGGCCTAATGACTCTGATGAGTATAATAAGAAACTGTACAGGGAAATAGAGTGGGCCAGTAAATCAGAATCTTATAATGGGGGATTTTAATTTCCCAGATATTGACTGGAATTTGTGGGTTGGTCCCTCACACACTAGCAAGACTTTCGTGAATTTATTGGATGATTGTTTTCTACATCAGCATGTTCGGGAGGCAACTAGAGTTTGTTAGATCCAAACAAACATAGTCAAAACAAAATGTCAGAATATCAGTGGATGTGCTTCAGAGAACAAATGCTATCACAATGGAGAATAAAAACAAGTTATTAAGAAGTATTTATTATGAGGCAATCTGTGTTAGTTTACATGACATTGTTTTTAATAATGTATTGTGGAGAAATTTAATCAATTTCTCACATGTAATAACAAAGATAACTGCATTTCATTTTGAAGTCATTACAGCAATTAGCAGGCAGAAATAAAAAGTCACTCAGTCAGAATTACTCACTAGGCCTTTTCTTCTGTAGCATTAGTACAGAGTGGAAGACAAGTGAGTGACCATGAGCTACCTGTTGTTTTCTCTCCATACTTCAGCCATGTGCCTGACAACAGCAAGCTATGTGACTAGTTATAATGGTGGCAAAAAAAACCTTAGCTATGTGGAATTAAATCTATTGCTTGTGCACTTCAGCAAGTTGTTTATGAAAGAGATTAACCAGACATTAATGAAGCATACATTTTTCTAGCTGTACCCACACTGGAAATTCTTTAACTCTCTTCACTCTCAATTGTTCTAAGTGATGTTAAATTGGTAACCAACTCACATAAGTATATGAGCCATGCAACTGTAATCTGCAAGAGCAGTTCATGCTAAGTTATGAAGTTATTGAATAATAGAGAAATTCAAAGTTATAATACAGCTAAAGCTATATGTGGCATCAGAGAAAGATCAAAAGATATTTGCAGTCAGCAGGATTTAATAACAGTAATAGCATCTGCCATATAATGCAAGGAAGCCATCAGCTTTTGCTGCACTCGCAAAAAAAATAATAAAAATAAAAAATAAATAAATAAAATAAAAAAATAAGAAAATAAAAATTATATGCTTCTCTCCTCACACAAGAAACTATCCTGTTGACCTTTGAATTTATTCAAACTGTCAGCCTCAGCTACCTGTGAGGGCAACTTGTTCGAGCAATCAACAACTCACCGGCTAAAAGAAAACTTCCTAATGTAATCTAATGTAAACCTCAAACCCTGTAATTTGAATTTATGACCCCTACTTCAGGAATTCTTTATAACAGTTAGAATTCTACCTTAATTTATTTTACTATCCCTCTCAGAGCCTTACAAACCTCAATCAGGTCACCTCTGTGGTGACATGTTGCCAAGCTCTGCAGCCCACATAATCGGAGTCTTTCCTCATACGTTCATCCTTCCACCAATCTCACCATTCGAGTTGCCAGTCTTTGGCTTTCAAGAAGCTCAATGTGTTTTTTCAGATGAGGTCTTCGTACTTGAACACAGTATTCCAAAGGCAGTATTCCACAGTATTCCTACAGTGGAATTATGACCTCCCCATCTCTACAGGATAAAAAAAAAAAAAAAAAAGATAAACTGTAGCCATTATCAATCCACTGCAGGATGGAAGCCTCCTCAATGATTCATGCTGAGGGAAACGGACCATAAACCATGCTGGGCCAGTGTGGGTTGACAGATTGACCGTATTTAACAGTCAGGGGCTTGAACCCCAGTCTACTCAGAGTGTGTGCTACTGCACTCCCACTCCTGACCACTCGGCTATAGAGGCCTCTCTCTCTATAGGATAATGATCAATAAATCATCAATAGGACACCATTGGCTTTACTAGTTGTCTGTTTGCACTGTTCAGAAAACTTCATATCTGCCCATACTATAACTCCCAGATCCTTTTCCTTCTCCATTTTTAATTTAACTCCACCAAATGTATAATTTATTTGTGGGTCCGCAAGTGTGAGACCTTGCATTTAGCTCCATTAAAACAAAGATGCCACTCCTCTGACCATTTTTGAAGTCTGTTCAAGTCATCCTGAAAGAGTGCTGGTTGGCATTAATCATTAACGACTCTACCAATCTTTACATCATCTGCAAATTTTGACATCATGCCTTCTATACTTTCATCAATGTCACTTATGAAAATGAGAAATAACAGTGGTCCAAGAACCGATCCTTAAAATACCCACTCCTGAAGTTACATTAATCACAACCCTCTGTCCTGCACTCACCCAGCAAACCATCTTAAATTATTACCAGTAGTCCTATCCTCTTCAATCTTATATAAAAATGCCTTTATGGTCAGTGATCGGCACTATTGTGAATCAGTGCAAATCGGTCAGTGCAAAACGAGGGCTACTTGAATATATACATATGTAAGAAAATCTAAATAAATACATATGTCCAGAAAAAAAAATTTTAATACACATTTAATTACAAATGGTTTGTAGCTTTCAAGGCCTCTTCGTCAGCAAATACTAACAGAATGGAGATGTTAGAGACAAAATTTTAAAGGATAAAGTTGTGCGCGCAATGAGGCATGTGTGGGCACGAGGTTGACCATTCAACTACTAGATTGGTGTTCACTGTTGCTGCATGGACATGTGTGGTTATGCTTCCAGCACTTATCTAGTCTCAAAACAGTTGCCTCCAAGATAGGGTGTAGTCTCATTCCCTTGCTGCAGTTCATAGTTCTTGAATTACATGATATATTAAGTGACTCTAGCCAGAGTCGGTGTTGAAAGTTTCGGGACTGGTCAATCACTTGAGTCACCCTTGGGATTAAGGTCATGGTGGGTCGACCAGAAGTTTTCTGCGATTGCAGATTGGTCAGTCTCAGCAAGGCGATCTTGAAGGCATCTCGAGGTCTCCCCTATGTAGCAGCTGTTACAATCTTTGCAGGTTATGCAGTATACTTACACTGCTGCACAAGAGAGGGGCGACCGGAGCCTTCACGTTGGAAACCAGAGAACGCAAGTTTCTACCAGGTAGCTGCATACATTTTATGTTGTATTCTCGAAGGATTTTTAAATCTGGTCTGACATGCCCGGATAGTAAGGAACGTAGGCGGGTAGGCGATAGGTACATTGTCACGAGTTGATGGTAGTCTCTGATTGTAGGGTGGATCGTGAGCTCCTGCACTTGCAATAAGCACTTGTACAATATGTGGGTTGGATAGTCACAATTGACCAAGTCTGTTCTCACTCTGGAAATCTTGTTGCGCCTAGCTTCATCTGTGCTAGAGTGGCTTGGGGTGTGGCCAGATCTGTAGTTGGTTAACTGACCGCACCACATTGGCTTGCGGTATACTAAGGTTTCCACACGTTTTACCAGGGCTCACACGTTTTACCAGGACATCCGAGAATGGAAGGGATCCATCCACCTCTAACTCTAAAGTGAACTGGATGAACACAGACAAGGAATTGAGGTACTCCAGTAATGTTGTTTCAGAACCACGTGGTATGACGGTGAAGATATCATCGACGTATCTGCACCGTGTTGTAATAGGTACAGGTGGGTTCAGGAATATCTGTTCTTCCAATTCTTCCATGGCCATGTTGGCCACGATGGAACAGGAGCGCCCATGACAGTGCCGTGCACTTGCTTGTATAAGGAATCTTCAAACGTAATGATGCTGCCTGATAAACACAGGTTGAGGGTGGTACAGATGTCGTCAGTGGACAGTGTTGTCCTGCTTGATAGGTTTCAGTCATTCTCCAGAAGCCTCTTGGTGCATGTTATGGCCTGTTGGACAGGAATCGATGTAAACAGAGTCACACATCGAATAATGCCATAATCTCGTTGTCAGAGATTGAGCTCTTTAATAAGGTGAATGAACTCACCGCTGTTAGTGACAGTGTGGATGGTATTTCCTACAAGAAGTATGAGGAGTCGTGCAATATATTTAGATAGATCATATGTAGGCGCATTGCAGCAGGACAATGGGTCAAAGAGAAATGCCTGGCTTATGAATCTTAGGCAGGCCATAAAACTGAGGTAGTTGGTAGCCTGTGGCATGAAGAAGCTACAGAGTTGAAGCTTGCTTGTTTGTTTGTTTGTTATTTGGTTTTTAGGAGCATTAGCAACTAAGGCCATATTGCTCCGGGGTTATGCGGTGGTCATTTTCTGACCTTTCCACATTCTCCGTATTTGGTAGTCACGGGCTCGAACCTCAGTCTAATCAAGAAGCGTGCGCTACGCACTGCTGCTCCTGCCCACCTGGCTACGGAGGCGCCTGAGTTGAAGCAGAAATTTTCTTTGCTTTAAACCATGCATAGACAAGTTTGTTTACATCTGACTCCAGGCATCCCAAAATATTGATAGGCAGATCTGACTTTGATAGGCAGATGCGTACCATTCACGACAGCAACGGAAACTTGTGAATTTAAGCAGAGAAGCCCACTCCTTGAGGATGAACATCCGGTCAACTAATACTGCTACTTTGTTTTGAATTTGAGCAGCAAACAATTAATTGCTGAGCATCTCAACGTTTTGAGATGCCTGGAGTCAGACGTATACAAACTTGACTATGCATGGTTATATTTCAAGCAAAGGATACAAGCAATCGCACGGCACTGCCGTGGGCACTCCTGTTAGCTCAGTTGTGGCCAACATTGTCATGGAAAAATTGGAAAAACATATTCCTGAACCCACCTGTACCTATTACAACATGGTGCAGATACGATGACATCTTCACTGTCACAACCCACATGGTTTTGAAACAACAACTGCAGTACCTCAATTCCTTGTCTGTGTTCATCCAGTTCACTTTAGAGTTAGAAGTGGATAGATCCCTTCCATTCTTGGATGTCCTGGTAAACTCAGTATACCGCAAGCCAATGTGGTGCAGTCAGTTCACCAACTACAGATCTGACCACACCCCAAGCCACTCCAGCACAGATGAAGCTAGGTGCAACGAGATTTCCAGAGTGAGGACAGACTTGGTCAATTGTGACTATCCAACCCCCACACACACTGGACAAGTGCTTATTGCAAGTGCAGGAGCTCGTGATCCACCCGAGACTGCCATTAACTCATGACAATATACCTACTGCCTACATTCCCTACTATCCGGGCATGTCAGACCAAATTTAAAAATCCTTCGAGAATACAACATAAAATGTATGCAGCTACCTGGTAGTAACTTGCGTTCTCCTGTTTTCAAAGTGAAGACTCTGGTCACCCCTCTCTTGCACAGCAGTGTAGTATACTGCATAACCTGAAAAGATTGTAACAGCTGCTACATAGGGGAGACCTCAAGACACCTTCAAGGCCACCTTGCAGAGCACAACAGATCAATTTGCCTTGCTGAGACTGACCAATCCGCAATCGCAGAACACTTCCGGTCGACCCACCATGACCTTAATCCCAAGCGTGACTATGAAGTGATTGACCAGTCCTGGCACTTTCAACACTGACTCTGGCTAGAATCACTTTATATATCATGTAATTCGAGAACTGGCTTTTAGCCGTGAAGGGTATTGTGTACGGCATGTGCGTTTGTATGCAATAAAGAGTTCTTCTAACTATGAACCGTGGCAATGGAACGAAACTACACCCTATCTTGGAGGCAACTGTTTTGAGCCTAGATAAGCACAGGAAGCATAACCACACATGTCCATGCAGCAAAAATGAACACCAATCTAGTAGTTGAAGGGTCAACCTCATGCCCACGCATGCCTCATTGCACGCACAACTGTATCCTTTAGAATTGTCTCTAACATCTCTATTCTGTTAGTATTTGCTGACGAAGAGTCTCGTTTAGCCTCGAAAGCTACAAACCATTTGTAGCTAAATGGGTATTAAAAATATTTTACTGGACATACGTATTTATTTAAGCAATGGATCCCACTACTACAGGCCCATTTACTCTCATAAGAAAATTTATAAATAAGCATAAACTTTACTTACCAGGATCTAATGTTAATTCAAACTTAAATGTGTATGTGAATCTTGCTCATGCATTCTAGATGACAGATGCTTTTAAGTCGAATAATATCCTCCTTGATTTCAGTGTGTGTTGGGGGGGGGGGGGGCAGATCCCATGTTTAAATAAATGGATAAAAATGAGACGTTGAGTTCAGTTCATTAGAATTTGTAATTGATCTGCTACAAGAAGCCTTGTAGAATTTTCATAACTGCAGGTATAAAAAAAATAAAAAATAAAATAATAATAAATAAAATCCTACTATCATAAGGTAGCTTCAAATATTCATCACAATCAGCATCATTTGAATTTTATAAAATTCTTGCAATTCTATTCTTTTTCTGTGACAGTGGTTAGTGTGACAACATCATTACTACATAGTTGAATTTTAATACAATTGAAGTTTGCATATTAGGCATCAGGTAATTGATTGCCAGAACAGACTTCCACCTGTTGTTGTAGAAGTTAACTTAAATAAATTTAAGGCTGAACTAGAAAAAACATTTGGAGTGACTGGATGGGTGAAATGGGAAATTTTTTTTTTTTTTTTTTTTTTTTAGCTGATGCTGTATGGGCTTGGCACACCCAGGGTCCTGAGCTGGATATCATCATTCTTCTCTTTCTTGGTGATTTCCTTCTACTTTTGTGTGTGTCTCTCTCTCTCTCTCTCTCTCTCTCTCAGGGTAACTTGGGAATTTTTTTTTTTTGGCTGGTGCAGCATAAGCCTCAGGCTTCCTTGCACCATATAGCTAATAATAATAATAATAAGCTTGCTTTTCTTGCATCATATGCTTCAACTAATGCTAATAACATCTCACATACTGCAAAATTCTTCACAAGTTGCCTTCCTAATTTACCTCAAATAAGTAACTTCTCCATTAGAGAAGTCTTATTATAGTGTTACTTATTCTCAGCTGAGTATCACTATCCAGGTATATGAGCAGATGAACCAGTTTTCACTTACACAATATGAGAGGTGCCTAATAGCTTCAAAACAGTGTTGTCTGGATGGTGGTACTCAACTGAGAATAATCAAGACTTCTCTAATGAGGAAGTGTCACATTTGAAGTATAAGAGGAAGACAACTCGCTGAAGGATTTCACAATATGAGATGTTATAATGATGCCTAATGTACCAGGTTTTTTCCGTTAAGAGGCCCACCCAAATATAGGCCCATCTGGGCCTATATCAGGATTTTGTTTTCCAAATAGGAGCCCATGGGCTTTTATTGGGGACAAATAATTATGCACTTTCTCGTAATGTACCGTATATCAGCACTCTGCGCATGCCCGAGATGTCATTGCAATAGATGTGAACTGCGCGTCTTTACTCGTTGTCAGAATATTTAACCCTAAAAATGGAAAATAAAAAGTCTAGTAAATGAAATCGTATACTATCCAGGAAAAACTAATTTGCGACACGTTTAAAAGCGGGGGAAAGTCAAAATTCGATATCACAACAAACAGGCATTGATAGGAAAAACCTTCGCCGTTGGTTGCAACAAGAAGCGGAATTATTGAAGCTGGTTAAAAAACGTAAACAAAAACGTCTTGAGAGTGCAGGAAGGAAGGCGTTTTATCCTGAAATTGAGAAAAAAACTATTTGAATTTTTCAAAAAGGAACGAAATAATCACTGATCAGTTACCTATAACACATTGCGAAACTATATTTTCTCACCAGAATTTGGCCTTAAAATAAGACCTGCTTTTAAAGTAAGCAACAAGTTCTTATTTGGATGGACCAGGAGACATCTGATTAGCATACATAAAATAACTCATCATGGACAACTCGGATTGCTCTGATACAACAGGTTCTGAATGAAAATTACTAATATAAATAATTCTCTTTTTGCAATTATTATTTGTCTTATATATTTATATTTTTTTAGGATAATAAGAATAATTTTTAATTTCATACTGTTCTATCGTTGCAATATTTAAAATAAAAATAACCTTTCATTAATCAAATAAATATTATTTAAAATAAAAATAGCCTTTCATTAATCAAATAAATATTATTTCAAAATAAACCTGTTTCCGTTAAGAAGCCCATGGGCTTCTATTTATGGACAATATGAGAACCTTAAAAATGCAAAAACCAAACACAAGCCCATGGGCTTCTTAACGGAAAAACCAGGTACAAGCTTCAGTTTGTCTTACAATTCAGTCATGTAGTTAAGATGCAATTGCATTTATGGAAATATAATATTGGGCAAATTTATGGACCAATGTCAGTTTGATGATTTCTGCAAAAAATTATTATTCTTTTTTCTATTCATCAATTTGTTTCGTATTCTTTATATTAGTCATGAATTTTAAGCACTAAGTGATCTAGCCATTTTGTTCAAAGTAAACAATTACTTTGAATGATTGGTCATTGTTGCATTTAATGCATATAGTAATACAGTGAAACATCCCTTAATGGACACTCTTCAGTCTAAGAATATGACAAGCAACTGTCACAGAGCAGATGCCGATCAAATTTTATTTACACTGTATTTTCTGCTTTTTCTGTGATGGGTCAAAGTGATGATAATATTGAATCGGGCCCACAGAATAAAAACCTCAGGCTACAGTGAATGCAGGTGCAGTTCCATATTCCCTGTTGAACTGTGGGTTTTCTGTAGTCATTAGGAGGCACATGCCAAAAAAGAGAGGCATGCAGAATGGTTCCTTAACTGAAATTTTAATGCTATAAAATGAAAATATAATAAAAATTAAACATTATAAAAATATATATTTTCGTTCTTACCTATCCATGTAAATAATTTCAGGAAACTCTAATTTGTTATGTATTTTTTCTGGCCTTCCAAGTTGTTGATTAAACTGAAACCTTGATAACTCAAATAAGAGCACTGGAGGAAGTTGAGTGAACCATGTCTTAAAGAAAAATTTTAGAGAGTAAGTTCTCTTATAAAATCAAATCAAATTTGGACAAGTTTTATTATTTCAAAATAAAATATATACCAACTTTTATCTTTTACATATACACACAATACACAAAACCTAACCAAAGCTGGTCTAGTAGACAGACCTAGCTCATTTGGCAATTCTTTTCTTTGCAACCAAGGTAAGGAGTGTGCTAATCAAAATTGCAACTTGGTGCGTTACGAGAAGAATTTGGGTCACTGAAGAAACGAGTGCCTGCCCTAGAAACAAATGTAACTAGGTGCACATTGGGGACTCGAGTATCTCCTGACCTGACAAGTGAAGCACCCCCGATACGGGTCTCAGAAAAGAATAGTCAAACATGGACTGCTCTGGTCGAAGGTGATCTAGTTTTATTAGGAAACTCTATTGTCAGAGAAACGGGCAACATTTTTTGTAGTAAAGATAGGTGGTCCAGAATAGAGCGTTTGACAGGAGCAACAAATGATGATATTACCAACAGACTGTCAGATTTTAAGGGATGTAAAGAGAGAATTATTTACATGGGGACTAACAACATTAAACATGCACGACCTGTCCATCTGTTGGATAAATATAGGACTATGCTAAAAAAATGCTGTGAGTTAGGTCAGAATGTGTATGTGTCTGTAATTCTGCCCAAACAAGATAGGAGGGTTTATATGCTGAAAGCCTTGTGGATTACCTTGAGACTTGAGGGAATCTGCAAGGCTCTAGGGTTGAAATTTTTATCAGCGTGGCCTGCATTTGTAGGTAGAAAGAATCTGTTTTGTAGAGGTAGCATCTATTTGAACAAAGGTGGTGTGCGGATACTGAGGATACCCTAAGGGTTCAGGGAAACTGCTAGTTAGGGAGGGGAGAAAGGTAATTTAGATCCGTGTTTATCTGATGATATAAGTCAAAGTAATGCTTGCAATGTTTCACATGAGAGGAAGATAAAGCTTGGGCTACAAACCTAAATTTGTTCAAGGGGTATGTCAGGGTAGTAAACTATAGGAGATTACTTAGTCTAAACTTTGTCTACAGTAATGTCAGTAGTTTTGTCAATAAAATTGCTGAATTTTAATTCCTGGTTAGGACAACTAATGCTGATATAAAAGGGCTAACAGAAGCGTGGAGCCACCCAGAAATTGGTAGTGGTGATGAGTTCCACTATGGTATGTATAATGTATTTAGAAAGATAGAAGGGGGTCATACTTCTTATCAAAAGCAGCCCGAGCACAAAAACAACTCTTGATGAGTCTGAAGTTACGTCTGCCAGCACAGCCGCAGATTGAATGGAATAAGTGGGAGGGAAACTCATCAGGGGGAAAAACTTTTTTAAATAAACTAGATTATTATTTTTATCAGCATGTTAGAGATAGCAACCAGGGGTGAGAATATTCTTTAACTCATCATTACTAATGAATCAGATGACATCACAAGACAAAGTACAGGAACCAATTTCACAAAGTGATCATGCAATTGTCAGTTGGAAGATGAAGAAAGATGTTGCAGTAGTTACAGATAAAGACTCAGGTTTTAACTTCAGAAAGGGACTAATTTGACTAAGTCTTTTAATTGGGTGGAACTAAGTGAATAATTTACAGTAAAATTACATTACAACAAATACCATTTTAATGAAAATTTCATTGTAACAAAAATATTTCAAGTCCTTGCTTACTTCGCTTATCAGTAATGCTTTGTAAATCTTGTTTGAGCAAAACTCTTGATGAAACACTCAGTACAACAAATTATTTTCAAAGTCTGCCTATGTATTAGTATATATGAAAATTATATATATGAAAATTATTACTGAGTGACTATAAAATAAAAAGGAAAAAAGCCAAAAAGAAAAAAAAAAAGAAAAAAAGCCTAGCACAATCAAAATCCACACATTTTCAATTGCACTGAAGTTGCATTTCCATATTACTGCATGGTTACAGACACATACCCAAAAAAATTAAATACAGTGCAACCAACTTCTCATTCCAACTTCTATTGGAATAAGCCGCAGCCTGGAAAATAGGATGCAGGATATTTCAGAGACTGCTGGGAATCATTGGGGTACAAGTAAACACATGGGTTGTGTTAGGGTAGCTAAGAAAAAGAACAGGTGCATGTATACTTGCGTGTACACCAATGCTAGGAGTTTAGTAAATAAATTTGATGAATGAGGTTTGCTCAAAACATCAAAGGTAGATATTGTGGGGATTTCAGAGACGTGGTGTCACACAGATATAAGGAATGCAGAACTGGAATTTGGGGAGTACAATGTCTACAGAAGGGATAGACAGGATAGGAAGGGAGGAGGGGTTATGCTATTAGTTAAGAAATACATAAAATCCAAGGAAGTGAAGCCAGTCGACATTGCTGGACAGTGCAGTGTCGAGTCAGTTTGGTGCGACATAAGCATTGGGAGATCAAAATTGAGAATAGGAGTGTGCTATACGCCTAATGACTCTGATGAGTATAATAAGAAATTGTACAGGTAAATAGAGTGGGCCAGTAAATCAGTCTTATAATGGGGGATTTTAATTTCCCAGATATTGACTGGAATTTGGGGGCTGGTCACTCACACACTAGCAAAGCTTTTGAGGATTTATTGGATGATTGTTTTCCACATCAGCATGTTCGGGAGGCAACTAGAGGGAGTAATACTCTTGATTTGATTATCAGTAGTGATTCTTCATGCATTAAGAATCTGCAGGTAAATGAACCACTAGGTGGCAGTGATCACAGTGTGCTGAAGTGGGATTTACTCAAAGAGGTAACTACCATTAGGGGTAAAGGGAAGGGTTATTACTTTCGTAAAGGCGACTACGATGGACTGAGACAGTATTTAAATTCTATACAGTGGGACCAACTGATGATGTTACCAACAGCAAATTCGAAATGGGAAGCATTCAAAGAACTTATCTTGGAAGCTACTAGGCTTTACATACTAACTAAGAAATATTGTTCAAGGTTTAGGCCTAAGTGGATGTCAGATGAACTAATGAGACATATGGCAGAGAAGAAAAATGCATGGGATACATACAAATTAACACGTGACACAGAAGCCTGTGATAGATACAAGTTGATCTGTAACCAAGTTACAAAGGAGGTTAGGCAGGCGAAGGCAGATTACGAGAAATCTTTGGCAAGGGATGCAAAGAAAAACAGCAAAGAGTTTTTTACTTATGTAAACTCTAGAAGGAAGGGGATGAATCAGATTGGGCCACTTGATATCGATGGGTCAACTGTTGATGATCCTGCTCAGGTAGCTAACAAACTAAATGAATATTTTGCATCGACATTCACACATGAGGAGTTATTCAGCGAGGGGAATGCCAGAGGTGTATTCAACTCTGGCAGTAAGCTAGAGAACCTTGTAATAACTGAGAGTAAAGTGTAGGAGAAATTGTTGAAGATAAATACAAGAAAGACACCTGGGGTGGATGGCATCTATCCAGTTATATTAAAGGAGGCAGCAAAGGAAGTAAGCAAACCCTTAGCCATAATATGAGAGCTTCCTTGGACTCAGGGGAAGTACCCATGGACTGGAGATGTGCAAATGTGACCCCAATTCACAAAGAAGGATCAAAAGGCAACACAAGTAATTATAGACCTGTTAGTTTAACTTCTGTTCCCGGAAAATTAATGGAGGCACTGGTTAAAGAAGCACTGCAGGATCATCTAGACAAGACTTCAGTTATAGCTCAGACACAGCATGGTTTTGTTAAGGGGAAGTCTTGCCTGACCAATTTGATTGGATACTATGATGCAGTCACAAAAGAACTGGATGCAGGGAATAACTTTGATATTATATACTTGGATCTTAGAAAGGCTTTTTATACTGTTGCACATGGAAGACTGCTGCACAAATTGGAGCAGTGTGGCATTGGAGGCAAATTGCTGCTATGGATAAAGGGGTGGTTGAGGGGGAGAAGACAGAGTGGTAATCATTGGACACTGCTCATCGTGGACTAATGTTATTAGTGGAGTCCCTCAGGGTTCAGTATTGGGTCCATTATTGTTTTCTGTATTTATAAATGATATTGATGATGGTATATCAAGCTTAATGTCCAAGTTTGCAGATGATACGAAGGTTGGCAGGGTTGTCAAGGACACTACGCTACTGCAACAGGATCTGGAAAGGTTGAGCAGATGGGCTGAGAGGTGGCAAATGAAGTTTAACATTGACAAATGTAAAGTACTACATATGGGAAACAGCAACCCCAGAGCAACGTATCAACTCTGTGGTACTACACTGACAGTGGTAGAGAATGAAAGGGACCCGGGGGTGGTTGTGCAGGCAGATATGAAGTTTTCTGAGCAGTGCAGACAGGCTGCAAGAGTAGCTCATGGTGTATTGTCGATGATATATAGGAATTTTTCTAGCAGGGATAAGGAGGTGATTATTCCCTTGTATAAGGCAATGGTCAGGCCACACCTAGAGTACTGTATACAGGTTTGGAGGCCTCATTTCAAGGATGTAGAGATGCTGGAATGAGTACAGAGAATGGCAACAAGATTGGTGAATGGAACAAAGGGGTGCTCTTACGAAGAAAGGCTTAAGTTTTGCAAATTACAGTGTCTGAGGACTAGGCACCAGCGAGGTGATCTGATAGAGGTGTATAAAGCCTTGAATGGTTTAAGCATGCTCAATGCTGATGGGATTCTTCCTCTTGCTCAGAATAATCACCTGAGAGGGCATAAATTCAAATTGAGGAAAGACAGATGTAGGATAGACGTGCGGAAATTTGCCTTTAGCCAGCGGGTGGTTGGTTGGTGGAACAGACTTCCATCCCTTGTCATGGAAGTTGATAGCCTAAATAAGTTGAGGGCTCAGCTGGACAGGTATTTCGAACGAACAGAGGGGTGAAGTGGAAGTGGTTATTTTTTATTTATTTATTTTTTATTTTTTTGGCTGATGCTGCATAAGCTTGCTTTCTTGCATCAAATGCCTCTACTAATGCTAACCTTGATGTACTGCTCCTGGCTATACCGTGGTTTTAAATATAACACGAATGTGATAATGTTCCAAAAAGATATATAAAATATGCAGTTATGGCTAAATACAAATTTCACAACAGACAATAACCTAAGCAAAAACTCTATAATCCCAGAATAGAAGCTACTGCAATGGTTTCCAAAGTCTGAACCACTGGGTTATTGCATTCTTAAATGTATGCAGTATTCCTCAATTAGATGATTTAAGTTTTTATAAACAGCAGTAGCAATCTGAGTAATTACTGTAGATGTTCATCTACCATTTTGTATATGTTCTCCCATTTTACCTCAATTAGACATCCAATAAAAAAAATACACCAATGAAATGTTAATTGCACATAGGAGGCTTGCAAATCTAAACATTTTCCTCTGAAAAGGGAACCAGCCACCACATTTGTCAGTTGTGATATATTCAGTTATAATTTTTGTAAACAGCATATGGTATTTCTTTGAGGATGAAATCACATTTAGAATGGAAAAAAGCCGGGACAGGCATAATGCAAAGTGTGCATGAACTGAAAAACAGTTTATTTTTTTATAAATTTCTACTACGGACTACATTTATCTGTAATTATGCTGCAGTACTATAAAATTCACTTGTCTTGTTTACGACCAAAAGTAATCAGAATGTCTCGTAATGGGGAATTTTACTTTCCAAATATTGACTGGAACTTGTGTTGGTTACTCACGCCAACAAGTCTTTTGTGGGATTATTGGATGACTGTTTTCTACAGCAACATATTAAAGAGGCAAGAAGACTGAGTAATACTGATCATCAGCAGTGATTATTCATACATTAAATCTGCACATAAAAGAACCACTAGGTGGCAATAATCATAGTGTCTTGATTTAGGATTTACTTAAAGATCTAATTACAATCAAGGGTAAAGGGGGGGGGGGAGTTTGCTTTTGTGAAGGTGACTACAGTGGTCTCAGATAGTTTTTAAATTCTACACAGTAAGACCAACTGATCATGTTGGTCTCACTGTTACCATAAGCAAATTCTAAATGGGAAGTGTTCTTCCCTAAATGGGAAAAGTTACTGCTATCGATAAAAGGATGGTTTAGTAGAACACAGAGTGGTTATCAAGGAACATTGCTCTTCATGGATTAATGCTATTAGTGGAGTCCCACGTGGTTCAATGCTGGGCCCATCATTTTTTGTATTTATTAATGATATTCATGAGAGTATATCAAGCTTAATGTCTAAGTCTGAAGATGATACAAAGGTTGGCAGGACAGTTAATGACAGTAATGAAGGTATGTTACAGCAGCATACAATGCTGCTGCAACAAGGCCTAGAAAAATTACGCAGATCAGCTGAAAAATGGCAATTTTTTTTTTTAACATTGACAAACGCAAGGTACTGCATGAGTAGCAGTAACCCCAGAGTAATGCATAAACTGTGTGGTATTACACTGAGTACAATGGCAAATAAAAAGGACCTGGGGGTAATTGTGCAGTCAGATATGATTTGATTTTTATGGTGCAAGGGCAACTAAGGCCATGATGCACCAAGTCCAGCAGTCAGATATGATTCATCCCCTTCCACACACAGTATTCAGTGACTGTAGTTCTTTGGTTGGCCACTTGCCCATATGGTGAAAGTATTTCCCCCAATTAGTATTCATATCCTAGTAGCATCTCCATTTGCTTTATATCAGCATGTCTGTCCCGTTTACCAGTATCAATCAAACAAAAATAAGTTCCATGTTTACAAGTAACAGCTCAAGTAAAATGATTATAAAGCATATATAATTTTCTTGCACAAGCAGATGCCTTTTACAATAGATTTTTTTACACACTTTTTTTGTTAACAATGATTATATTAAAAAAGCAATGTTTTATGAAATAACTTAAAAGATAGGGAGGATACTTAAGGTTGATTAATAAAAATCCCACCTGAGGTATGTTAAATGGATTTCTCACCACAATGGGAAATGTTGAAAACCAAAAAAATAAGTGGAAATGGTTATTTTCTAGTGAAATTATTAACAGCAATGAACGTGTACAATATTATCAAGTAATTTAGAAATTTCTAAAACCACAACTAAAATTAGAATTAAGAAAGAAGGAAAGTGATTACTCACCTCCTGTCCTGACTTGGTCATAACATCAGAATGACAAGACTCAATTTCTTGTGCCATTGCAGCTTCTAAACTATCATGAATATCTGCAAAGCCATTTACTTGAAGAGGATACTGTCCAAAGGCTTCTTCGTTAGAAAATATGTGTCCTAAAAAAAAATAATTAATGATCAAAGGGGAGGGTAAGGTGATTTCATACTAAATAAAAGAAGTAAATAAAAGATGAGGTACAAACAGGAGTAGCAGCAGGAGATCTATGACCCCTTATATGAAAAAAAAACATCTAAAAATATATTTAAAAGATTTTCCTAATCGACGTTAAGTCATTTCCTTCACAGCTTATTTCCATTAAAAGATAACTACCAATTAATACACTGCTACACAACAATTATTACCACTGAGTGCCTGGTAATAATCAGTGTATTAACATGTCTACTGCTTCCTGAATGCAAAATTTAATCCACTTGGTGGGGGAGAGGGAGGGAAACAATCCTACATTTAGCTTTTACTTCAGCTTAGAAGAAAAACAGGATATTTTTGTCAAGCACCTTCACCAGAGGCTGATTAATTTAGTAATAGTAAAAAGAAAGCCCAAAAATGTCGCTGCCCATTCCAATGGTTTTCCATCCCAGGTCAAAACCGTTGTCAGAAAAGCCAGCAGTGAAAATGTTAATTGGTAGTTTTCTTAACTTTAAAAACTACCACTAAATTTTAAAAAAAGCATGTTGCTTCAAGCCGAAAACAATGTCCACTTTAAGTACAGAAATGATGGAATCCAAAAACAAAGGGACTGCACAACTAGGAAAAGCCCTTTACTGGAGGATTATGGGCACTATATCCTCTTGGCCAAGAGTGCCAAATACTTAAGAGGGAGAGGGATTAACCACGATGTCAGAATTGGAATGCCACTGTAATGGTTTGAGAAGTTGGCAAGCCTGATGAGCCAAATGGACTTCCACAACTTGTAGGCTGTACAGACGTTTAATACTTTTGGGCTGGAGGTGTGTGTGTGTGTGTGTGTGTGTGTGTGTGTGTGTGTGTGTGTGTGTGTGTGTGTGTGTGTGTAGGGTATGGTTGTTTATTGGTGCATTAGCTGCTATGGCTATAGTGCACCTATTTGTAGGAATATTAGAAAATAATTAACAATGAAGCCAGTTTAAATTAATTTCAGTTCTGAAACCTATTCATAAAAGAAGATGATACACTCCAATTTGTTTTTAAAAGCAGAAAAGTTTGTTGACATCTGCATCCTCTCCAATGATATGATGTAATATCAATGGTTCTCGAAGATCAGCCAGATTTTGAAGTATTGAAGCTCGATGTTGTTGATAGCGTGGACAGTCAATCAGAATATGTTTGACGGTTAGATGTTCTAAGCAGTGTGGACACTGAGGAGGATCATCGCCCATTAGTAGATGGAGGTGAGTCAGATGGGTGTTGCCTATTCTCATTCGTGTAAGCACCACTTCTTCCCGCCGCACTGTCTGACTGCTTGAGTGCCAGAACTTTGGGTCTTGTTTCAACTGGAAAAGTTTGTTATTCGTTTGGTTATGCCATTACTCTGTCCACTGTGCATGGCATGCTGCTTGAATTAAGATATTATAATCAGACACTGGAATCGGGACAGATGTTAGGTCTAAATTTGATGGACTTTTTGCAGATATATCAGCTGTTTCATTCCCTTTTATGCCTGAATGTGCTGGAATCCAGTAAAACTTCACTAGTTGTTGACGATGATAAATCTGAAATAACAAACTCCTGATTTTCATTAAAATATGGTGATTCTTTTTAGAGGGATTCTGCATTGCTCTAATTGAGCTGGGAGAGTCAGTGTAAACTATATATATTGCAGATGGGTGTAGAGTCAAATTTTCTAGAGCTAATTGTACTGCATACAGTTCTGCTGAAAAGTTGCCATACTCAGGTGGAAGAGAAGCTGATATTAGCATTAGCATTAGTAGAGGCATTTGATGCAAAAAAGCAAGCTTATGCAGCATCAGCCAAAAAAAAAAAAAAACCACTTCCACTTCACCCCTCTGTTCGTTCAAAATACCTGTCCAGCTGAGCCTTAAACTTATTTAGGATATCAACCTCCACCACAAGGGATGGAAGTCTGTTCCACCAACCAACCACCCGCTGGCTAAAAGCAAATTTCCGCACGTCTATCCTACATCTGTCATTCCTCAATTTGAATTTATGCCCTCTCAGGTGATTATTCTGAGCTAGAGGAAGAATCCCATCAGCATTGAGCATGCTTAAACCATTCAAGGCTTTATACACCTCTATCAGATCACCTCGCTGGTGCCTAGTCTCCAGACACTGTAATTTGCAAAACTTAAGCCTTTCTTCGTAAGAGCACCCCTTTGTTCCATTCACTAATCTTGTTGCCCTTCTCTGTACTCGTTCCAGCAGCTCTACATCCTTCTTGAAATGAGGCCTCCAGACCTGTATACAGTACTCTAGGTGTGGCCTGACCATCGCCTTATACAATGGAATAATCACCTCCTTATCCCTGCTGGAAAAATTCCTGTATATCATTGACAATACTCCATGAGCTACTCTTGCAGCCCGTCTGCACTGCTCAGAGAACTTCATATCTGCCTGCACAACCACCCCCAAGTCCCTTCCTTTCATTCTCTACCAATGTCAGTGTTGTACCATAGAGTTGATACGTTGCTCTGGGGTTGCTGTTTCCCATGTGTAGTACTTTACATTTGTCAATGTTAAACTTCATTTGCCACCTCTCAGCCCATCTGCTCAACCTTTCCAGATCCTGTTGCAGAAGCATAGTGTCAGTAGTGTCCTTGACAACCCTGCCAACCTTTGTATTGTCTGCAAACTTGGACATTAATCCTGATATACCATCATCAATATCATTTATAAATACAGAAAACAATAATGGACCCAACACTGAGCCCTGAGGGACTCCACTAATAACATCAGTCCACGATGAGCAGTGTCCATTGATTACCACTCTCTGTCTTCTCCCCCTCAACCACCCCTTTATCCATAGCAGCAATTTGCCTCCAATGTCACACTGCTCCAATTTGTGTAGCAGTCTTCCATGTGCAACAGTATCAAAAGCCTTTCTAAGATCCAAGTATATAATATCAAAGTTATTCCCTGCATCCAGTTCTTTTGTGACTGCATCATAGTATCCAATCAAGTTGGTCAGGCAAGACTTCCCCTTAACAAAACCATGCTGTGTCTGAGCTATAACTGAAGTCTTGTCTAAATGATACTGCAGTGCGTCTTTAACCAGTGCCTCCATTAATTTTCCTGGAACAGAAGTCAAGCTCACAGGTCTATAATTACTTGTGTCAGCCTTTGATCCTCCTTTGTGAATTGGGGTCACATTTGCACATTTCCAGTCTATGGGTACCTCCCCTGAGTCCAAGGAAGCTCTCATAATTATGGCTAAGGGTTTGCTTACTTCCTTTGCTGCCTCCTTTAATATAACTGGATAGATCCCATCCACCCCGGGTGCCTTTCTTGTGTTTATCTTCAACAGTTTCTCCTCCACTTTACTCCCAGTTATTTCAAGATTCTGTAACTTACTGCTAGAGTTGAATACACCTCTGGCATTCCCCTCGCTGAATAACTCCTCATGTGTGAATGTCGATGCAAAATATTCATTTAGTTTGTTAGCCACCTGAGCAGGATCATCAACACTTGACCCATCAATATCAAGTGGACCAATCTGATTCATCCCTTTCCTTCTAGAGTTTACATAAGTAAAGAACTCTTTGCTGTTTTTCTTTGCATCCCTTGCCAAGGATTTCTCGTAATCTGCCTTCGCCTGCCTAACCTCCTTTGTAACTTGGTTGCATATCAACTTGTATCTATCATAGGCTTCTGTGTCATGTGTTAATTTGTAAGTATCCCATGCATTTTTCTTCTCTGCCATATGCCTCATTAGTTCATCTGACATCCATTTTGGCCTAAACCTTGAACAATATTTCTTAGTTGGTATGTAAAGCCTAGTAGCTTCCAAGATAAGTTCTTTGAATGCTTCCCATTTTGAATTTGCTGTTGGTAACATCATCAGTTGGTCCCACTGTATAGAATTTAAATACTGTCTCAGTCCATCGTAGTCGCCTTTACGGAAGCAATAACCCTTCCCTTTACCCCTAATGGTAGTTACCTCTTTGAGTAAATCCCACTTCAGCACACTGTGATCACTGCCACCTAGTGGTTCATTTATCTGCAGATTCTTAATGCATGAAGAATCACTGCTGATAATCAAATCAAGAGTATTACTCCCTCTAGTTGCCTCCCGAACATGCTGATGTAGAAAACAATCATCCAATAAATCCACAAAAGCCCTGCTAGTGTGTGAGTATCCAGCCCCCAAATTCCAGTCAATATCTGGGAAATTAAAATCTCCCATTATAAGACACTCTGATTTACTGGCCCACTCTATTTCCCTGTACAGTTCCTTATTATACTCATCAGAGTCATTAGGCGTATAGCACACTCCTACTCTCAATTTTGATCTCCCAATGCTTATGTCACACCAAACTGACTCCACACTGCACTGTCCAGCGATGTCGACTGGCTTCACTTCCTTGGTTTTTATGTGTTTCTTAACTAATAGCATAACACCTCCCCCCTTCCTATCCTGTCTATCCTTTCTGTAGACGTTGTACTCCCCAAATTGCAGTTCCGCATACCTTATATCTGTGTGACACCACGTCTCTGATATCCCAACAATATCTGCCTTCGATGTTTTGAGCAATACCTCAAATTCATCAAATTTATTTACTAAACTCCTAGCATTGGTGTACACGCAAGTATACCTGCACCTGTTTCTATTCTTAGCTACCCTAACACAACCCATGTGTTTACTTGTACCACAATGGCTCCCAGCAGTCTCTGAAATACCATGCATCTTGTTTTTCAGGCTTCTGCTCATTCTAATAGAAGCAGTGCAAGAATCTCTTTCACCTCTGCCAGTGGCTACTGTCAATCTATTGGTCTTTGTCTCCCCCCAAGCTAGCAGTTTTCCGACCCACCTAACACTGCCTCGATAGCATCAGCAAATATTCTTGCACCCTTTCTATTTAAGTGTATCCCATCCTGCATTGCTCTAATTGAGCTGGGAGAGTCAGTGTAAACTATATATATTGCAGATGGGTGTAGAGTCAAATTTTCTAGAGCTAATTGTACTGCATACAGTTCTGCTGAAAAGTTGCCATACTCAGGTGGAAGAGAAGCTGATATGATAGCAGAGGGAAACACTGCTACTGCTACAACAGTTGAAAGAGATTTGGAACTATCCGTATATATCGGCAAGAAGTCAGTGCTGGTAGACAATTCTTTCCCCACTGAAGAAAATAAGTATCACAGGTCAGTTGAGGAAAGGTGGTCCATGGTAAATGACCAATTCTTTATCTGTTGCCTATTGTGGAGAGGAACATTCCAATTCTGTGATATTTCAAGGAGCTGTAGGCCAGCTGGTCTTATTTTACTTGGTTTATTTCTGTAGAGGTTTGAGTAGTGGTTGATTAAAAAGGTATGGCTGAATAGGATAGAAAGAGCTAGTCTGCATTTTGGCTGCATATTTAAGTAATAGCATTTTTCTATGAAGATGGAGAGGGGGGTTCATGAGCTTCAATGTATAGACTCTGAGTTGGAGATGTCCTATATGCACCAATTGCAATCAGATGTGCATTATGTTGAATAGGATTCAGCCAGCGTAGTACACTCCTTCAGGCAGAATCATAAACTGGAGCGCCATAATCTAAACAGGATCTAATCAGTGCTCTATATAAGAGCAGCAAAGTAGTACTATCTGCTCCCCAAGAGAGGGCAGGAAAGCTCTCAGCATTCTGATCTTTTTAAGACAGGCAGTACGTATTAATTTAACATGCTCAAAGAAGTTGATCTTACTGTCCAGGATTAGTCCCAAGAATTTCATATTGCTGGCAATCTGAATGGTGGAATTTGAAATCCGAAGTTCAGGATCTGTATGCAATTTGCATTGACTGCAAAAGTGGATTGAAACTGTTTTCTGTTGGGAAAGACAATATCCATTGAGCTCAGCCCACTTTTATACTTTGAGGGACATCTGCAATTGCCTTTTGATAGATCTCATGTTCTGAGAATGGCAAGAAACAGAGAGATCGTCAGCGTAAAGGTATGCTTCTACAGTATTTGGGAGTTCTTTTGTAATGGAATCAATTCTAAGGGCAAACAGGGTTGCACTCAATACTGATCCTTGTGGTACTCCTTCCTGCGAGAATGTAGCAGAAAGGGAATTTTGATATCTGACCTGGAAAGATCGGCTCTTGAGGAAGTTCCTAATAAATGTGGGCAGGTTGCCTCGTAGACTAAGAGTATGAAGGTCACTGAGAATGCCGTACCGCCAGGTAGTATCGAATGCCTTCCTATATCAATGGAGACCATGACAAGGTGTTTGTTTTTCACAAAGGCATTCCATTGCGAATTTCAGATTCGGCCTTGATCATCAGATCCAGGGAAGGACCTGTTTTTGCAAAAGCCATGTTGAAAATTACTTAGTAGATGAGTTTCAATGATCCAGGTGAGTTGACTGTGGATAATTTTTTCAAGAATTTTGCCAAGGCAATTTGACAGAGAGAGATTGGCCTGTAACTATTAGGACTGGAGGGATCTTTTCCAGGTTTCAAAAATGCCAAAACTGTAGCATGGTGCCAAGAGGTTGGATAAATATTTTCCAGGAAGATCCGGTTAAAAGACTAGAAGCAGTTGTAAGTTTTTGTCATTTAGATGGTGCAGCATGACATAATATATGCCATCTGGCCCAGAGGCACTGTTTCGTGTTGTTCTGATGGCCTGTAAAAGTTCACAATATTGCAGAGGCTGATTATATGGAAGTGATAGTGAGGTTTGAAAGTTGATAGGTCTCTGTTCGGTGGCAGCCTTAATTTTCTGGAATTTCGGAGTGCAGTTTGGTGGGGTTTTTTTTTTTTTTTTTTTTGTTAGTTGGCGCATTGGCTTCTGTGGCCATATTGCACCTCTCAAGGTTTTTTTGCATTTTCTACTCTGATCCAAGCCAGAGGCGGGATTCGAACCCACGATCTTTGGGTTGCCAGGCAGGCACTTTACTCACCCGTCTAGCCCGGTCGGCGTAGTTTGATGTAGCCGAGACTTGAGCAAAGGTTTTGCCCAAGGCATTGGCTACATCTAGAGGAGCAGAGAGTTCTTGCCCATTGCAGGAAAGAACTGTTGGAAACTTCCCAGAAAGCTGCCTAATTTTCTTCCATATTAGTCTGGAGTCAGTGTTTCTATTGATAGTAGACGCGAACAGAGTCCAAGGATCTTTCTTGGCCTGCTTTTGAATGAAACACGCTTTTGCCCTTAGTTTCTTGTAGCTGATTAGATTAGCTGTGGTTGGAAATCGAAGGAATAAATTAAATGCTTTATTTTTTTCCTTCTTTGCTTTTGTGCACTCTTCATTCCACCAGTACTTGAAATGCCGTCGGGACGGGCGATTTGATAATGAAATTGAGTACTTAGCTGCAACTAAAAGATGGGATGCGATATAATCAGTAACTTCATCTATGGGCTGTAGTTGAATAGTTTTTTTTTTGTCAAGAGTGATTGCTGACTGAAATTTGGCCCAATTGGCTTTAGAGAATTTCCATTTCCTGCAAGTTGGGTCTAATGGTGGTTGTGTAGTCATCAGATTACAAACAATTGGAAAATGATCACTGCCCATGGGATCATCCAGAGCGGACCGTTGCACGACTGAAAAGAGTATCAGGGAGCAAATCGATAGGTCAATTGCAGAAGTCTGTCCAGTAGGTAACTGTATATGGGTGTGCAAACCACTATTAAGAAGAGTGAGGTTTGTTTTTCTAGTAAAGTTTCAATCATTCGGCCACATCTGTCTAATTCAGATGATCCCCATAGAGGATGGTGGCCATTGAAATCCCCTAGCAAGCAGAAAGGGGGGGGGTAGCTGTCTTGTTGTTGCTGCTTAGGGGCTTTACGGCGCAAGGACAGCAAAGGCCATAACGTGCCTAACTATGGTGATGTTAAATACATAGTTCTATCTGTATAGATGTTATTCAAGTTTATATCATGTTGTATAGTTTTATCTGTTTGAGGAAATCAAAAATTTTGATTTCCTCAAACAGATGTGTGTCTGCTAGTAAGTCAGAAATACTGAGAGAGGTGTTTGTCGTGGGAAATGAGATAAACATAGCTTGTCGCTCAGTACTGTACTTGGGACAATCAATAAGTAGATGGTGGACAGTGAGCTGAGTGTTGCAATTTGTACACAGTGGTGGGTCAGTGGCTGCAAGCAAATAAAGATGTGTCAGGTGTGTGTGGCCTATCTTTAATCGGGCTAATAAGACTTCTTCATGTCGGTTCTCACGTATACTAGATCTCCATGGTTTTAGATTTTTTTTTATGCAAAGTAGCTTATTGTTGGCTTGATTCTGCCAGATATGTTGCCATTGTTCAAGGCATCGTTTATTTATAATGTACTTATAGTCAGATGTAGGTGTAGTGAAGGATTTGTCTATAGGATCGGTAGCAGTTTTGGCAGCTAGGTCGGCCTGTTCGTTTCCAGAAATGCCAGCATGACTAGGGATCCAACATAACAGAACTTGTTTCTTCTGGTTTAATTTAGTCAGAGTACTCCAGATCTGTCTAAGTAAGGGGTTATCATTTTTTGTATTGTGTTGTATAGCTTGGATAGCACTAATGGAGTCGGTATAAATAACGCTGTGCAGTCTAGTTCTTAAGAGCGTGTAGTTTAAGGCTATGTGGATAGCACAGATTTCTGCAGTATAGCTGCTACATTCAGTGGGGAGTTTTTTGGACAAAGTGATGTTAGGAAATACTGCTGTGCACCAACATGCTTTTCAGTTTTAGATACATCTGTGTAGATCGGTGTGTTGTTGTTGTTATTTGGTTTTTAGGAGCATTAGCAACTAAGGCCATATTGCTCCGGGAATATGCGGTGGTCATTCCCTGACCTTTCCGCATTCGGTGGTGATGGGCTCAAACCCCGGTCTAATCAAGAAGCGTGTGCTAGCACTGCTGCTCCTTCCCACCTGGCTATGGAGGCGCCAGATCGGTGTGTACTGGCCGTGCTGGGTTCTCAGTGTGGCATGTATTTGTAGCATGTTCTGTTGGGACATGGTGTGTTTTCCCTAGGCTGTGAATGAAAAGTCACATGGCGGTATATGATACATCCATGGCGGGACTGCATGAGAGGCAGTAGGCTGTATCTTACTCAGGTCAATTTGCCAGTCAGCTTGTAGTGACCAAAGACGTATCCCGGTTGGTGGGTTTATAGATGGGTAAGCTCTATAAAGGTTTTCCCATTTAGGATAGAAAACACTGTTCCAAGTGGGGTGGTTTGGATGCCCTTTGAGTTTTGCGGCATAATTTAATAAAAGCATTTGTCTGCATAGCTGTAAGGGTGTTTCATGCGCTTCAGTATATAGGCTCTGAACTGGTGATGTACGGTACGCCCCCAGTGCAAGACGAAGAGCGCTGTGGTGTACAGGATCAAGCCAAAGTAAAGCGCTTGGTCTAGCAGAGCAATATACGACAAAACCATAATCTATACGTGACCGTATTAGTGCACGGTAGAGATGTAGCAGCATGTAACAGTCAGCTCCCCACGTTGTGCCCGATAGAACTCTTAAAATGTTAAGCTTTTTAAGACGCTTAGTATGGAGCGTTTTTATATGATCAAGGAAAGTGAGTTTTTGGTCGAATATCACACCCAGAAAGCAGACACTAGGGACCACTGTTATGACTTGATTTTCTAGTCTAAGTTCCAGATGTTGGTGTAGGTTACACTTCCTACAGAAGTGTATCCCAACTGTTTTTTAGTGTGAGAGACGAAATCCATTGTTTTGGGACCATTTAGCTATTTTGTTGATGGCACATTGCAACTGCCTTTCTATCATTCGCATGTTAGGCAAATGGCAGGCGATACTGAAGTCATCAGCATACAGGGTAGTGGATATTGTTTGTGGTAGGTCATGTGTTATTGAATTCATTATTATACTAAAGAGAGTGGCACTTAGCACTGACCCTTGTGGTACTCCTTCCTGGATGAATTTTGAAGATAAGTGGTTGTGAACTTTAACTTGAAATGAGCGGCAATGCAGGAAGTTTCTGATAAACTGTGGTAGGTGTCCGCGAAATCCCAGATCGTATAGGGTTCGCATAATACCATATCTCCAAGAAGTGTCAAAAGCCTTTTCAATGTCAAAGAAGACCATTGCAAGATGTTCTTTTCGGACGAAGGCATCACGAATGTTTATTTCTGTCTTGATCAAAAGGTCAAGAGTGGATCTACCTTCCCGGGAACCACATTGCACAGGATTTAGGAGATCATTTTGAGCTAGAAACCAGGTTAGTCGGGCGTTGACCATTTTTTCCATGACCTTGCTCATATAGCTAGTGAGTGCAATAGGTCGATAATGTTGCGGATTTGTAGGGGTCTTTGCCTGGTTTTGGAAAAGCCAGAAGGTATGCATGATGCCATTTGTCGGGGAATGTGTTTTCTTTGAATATTCTGTTGTAGAGTAACAGAGTCTTGAGAGCCGGTTCGGTGAGTTTTGCTATCATGATGTAGTGGATTCCATCTGGCCCTGCTGCACTGAGTTTAGTAGACGATAGAGCATGACGCAACTCTGACACTGTGAAACGGAGACTGTATGCAGAAAATGCTGATTCAAAATTGATATGGTTTTTTTCAGCTTGTGCTTTGTGTGCCTGAAAATACTGCAAGTATAATGTTGCAGCTGATATATTCATGAAAGCTCTACCCAGGGTGTTTGCAATCTCCTCAGGTTTTGTGATATCATGGCCATTGACAGTGAGCATGGGACAGTTGACACGTGGGTGTTTTGCATACATCCGCTGTATTTTTGCCCAGAGTTTTTGTCGTGCTTGTGATTGTGGACGCAAAGCATCTCCATGCTTCCCCTCTGCTAGTCTGCCTGACTCGTTTTGCCTTTGCTCTTGCCTGTTTAAAGCGGATGAGGTTTTCTGTTGTTGGGAACTTCCTGAAGATATTCCATGCTTTGTTCTTCTGTTTTTTAGCTGCACTACATTCATCATTCCACCACACTTGAGTTGGCCGATATTTTTGTGGATTGTTTTGGAATTGCTTTGTCTGCTGCCTGCAGTATTTGATTAGATATGTATTCTACTTCCAGGTTTATGGATGTTTGTTGGATCTGGTTTTCTTCTAGTATTGCTAGCTGCTTGTACACATCGCATTCATCTTTGGAAAAGTTCCATTTGGGGATCCGATAAGAAAGGTGGGGAATGCTTGTATTAATGCAACATATCACAGGATAATGATCACTGCCCAGTGGATTGCTGTGAATAGTCTATCCAAATAGAGGATATATGGTTGCTGTGCATAGAGAGACATCAATAGCTGATGTAGATCCTGTCGGAAGATGTGTATAGGTGTGAGACCCATTATTGTGAGTTATCAGATTCTGTTGATCAAGTAGTTTTTCAATGATTTGTCCACGCTTGTCAAGATTATGGTTTCCCCAGAGCGGATGGTGACTGTTGAGGTCTCCTAAGATACAGTAGGGTTTGGGAAGTTGTATTACTAATTCTTCTAAGTCAGCATAGGTTATATGCCGACTTCTTGCTCCATTTCGCCCTGAAGGGAGACCTTTCCCCCTCCAGGTTACCGGCCCCACCACATGGAGGCAGGAGCAGTGCCACCTTTGTGACCAAGCAGTAGTGGGTTAGCAGTAATATGCAAAATAAAAGATTACTTTTCCTCCTGTTCAAGTAAAGTGATTTCCTTACTGAAGCTTATTTAATTGATTGTTAGTGTAACGCTGTAAATAAAGAAGACGATTTTATTTATTCAAGAGAGCGCAAATTCACTGACAAAGACACTTGATCACAAAATCGCTTGGCACCTGGGGCCGGTAGCTGTCTTAAAAGTTCTTCAAGGTCATTATAAGAGAAAGTATGATTTGGTGTGAGATAAACTTAGACTATTGTTAAAGCGATCTGAGTAATTCGATTTGGGTTTGGAGAGCGATTTGTCTAGCCAGAACCTTTGAGCTAATCAAAATGGCTACACCACCACAAGCAGAATCGGATGTATTTCGATCTCTTCTATAGATTGGATAGTTTTTATGGAAACAAATTTGAGGAGTTAAATAGGTTTCTTGCAGGCAGAAAACAACTGGAGAGTAGCGGTTAATTAATATTGACTGTTGTCAATGTTGCCACGAAAGCCTCTGCAATTCCACTGCAAGATGTAAGGCATTACTTGAATTTAGAAGAAGCTGTACCTGACGTGGCGGTCTTATGGCGTTCAGGCATCGGTTTGTCTCTTTTTTGGAAAGGAAGGGTGACCGGTGTCCATCTCTTCTTCTGCAAATATTTCGAGAATCAGATCTTCCTGTTTGGATGGGTACTCTGCATTCATCAATGTGTCCTGAATAATCTTTTTTGAAGTTGAACTAGCATTATATGAAGTAGCGGCATTCACTGGCGGAGATTGAAATTTTGTTGGTATTGTGAGAGGCATATTATTTGCTTGGTCTGAGTGCTTAATGGCAATGGACTGTTGCTGAGAGAGGACAGTCCGAAACCAGTCAGAGATTGAAGTGTTTGATGGAACGGTAACATCAGTTTGTGTGGCAATGGTTTGATATTTTTTTTTTTTTGCAATATTGGCATAGGCACAGCTAGGTGCAATTAATTTTCTTGCCTCCTGATAACTAACTCTGTTTTCAACTTTATATTTCACAATTTTTTTCTCCATTTTCCACCTCTCACATGTCTTAGAGTAGGCAGGATAGTTGCCTTTGCAGTTGGGACATATAATTTCTTTCACCGAACAATCACTTTGAATGTGATCAGAGGATCTACATTTGGGACAAACTGTGTTCCCTCCGCATGTCGTTTGAGAATGGCCATACTTTTGGCATTTATAACATCTCAGCGGATTCAGTATGAAAGGATGAGTGCGGCAAAATAGATATGCAGCTTTTACTGATGAGGGTAGGCTTGGACTGCTAAAGGTGAGAATGATATTTCTGGTAGGTGTGAGAATATTGTCTCTTTTGATCATAATTCTTTTTACAGCAATTACATTTTGTTCCTGAAGCTCTTCTTTAATTTCTTCCTCCGTCACATTCATCAGGTTCCAACTAGATATTACACCATTTGAGGTATTTAGGGTTGCATGTGGAGTTACTTTCACTGGAATATCAGCAAAAGTTGTCATTTTTAGCAATTTTTCAGAGTGCCTGCAGTTTAGAGTTTCAATAAGTACGTCCCCTTAATTGCAGTCTCTTAACCATCTTGGGAGACCCTGCAATACTTTCCAGGTGTTTTTGAATTAAAAAGGGGGAGAGCTTACCGAGAGGCTGTTCAGATAGCGAGTACATTATTAAGAATGCAGGTAAACTGATCGCAGAGGGATTGGTTTTCAACCTCTTTGCTTGCAACGAATCATGGTCATTTTCTGTCTGGCCGACAGCTTGGCGGCTCTAAATTTGGAAACATTTTGTTCTTTTGTTCAAGTTTTTTAAACACACAAATTTCAAACATGTGCATGCTCAGATATATTTCTTCTTATCATGTATATACACATTAAAAAAAAATTATATTTGGTACTATAAGTTCTTCCATTTTTAGGTTGATTTCAAAATTTATTTGATATTTGGAATGCTTCAGAGCACATGAAATTTGAAACTATTTATCTTGCTTTCCACAATACAGCATCCATCAAGAGAATGCAAGGTTTCGTTTCAGTCTTTACTATTGTGAAAACAATAACAAATCTTTCAAAAACAACTAGGGTAAGACCGGAGATGTTTAATGAACTTGGAAGGTAAAAAGTTAACTTGAAACTATAAACAAACAGGGTTAGTGTTTGTCAACATAACACAACTCTTCAAACAAAAGGCCAATGAGTTGCAAAGATAGTAGTGGATCACCTAACAGGTTCTTGTGAACAAATATCTATACAAAAACCATATGGGGGAGGAAGAGGAGACAGCACTTCAGAAACTATTACAGTAAAAGTCTGACTGCACTGAGAAGGCAGGGAAAAAAAATTCACATTGTTAATCATTAATTAATGGCTAATACAAGATTATTTTCGAGGGTTGCCTCTCAGGTGATCCACCACTGCCACTGGGTTAAATGATATAAACTAAGTCCCTAAACTAAATTCATAATTTTTTTAAAGTAAAAAAAAATATTTTTATCTTCTATTGGGGGCACTCTGTTCTGGACACACACCTCAAAATTTAAATACAGTAATACCCCGAAGTTACGCGATAGGTGGGTCCGACGAAAATCGCGTAAGTCGAATTCGCGTAAGTCGGGGTACAACTTTGCATATAAATACATATAAATTTTGCTTAATTGGGACCAAGGACTAACAAAAACACTAGTTTAGAAGAAAAATATTAATAAAATTGCAGTTCTTTATACATATTAATACAAAATATGTATTAAAAAAACAAATGACTTACGTTAAAAAGTTATTTCGATGTCGATGGCTTCATAAAATCTAACAAATTCGTCTGACGACACAGCGCGTTCTTTTTTTCACGCAGAATTTCTTAGTAGCAAGCTAATAATTTTTTTATTCCTTGCTTTGTAGCTATAACGCGTTCTTCGTTGGAGTCTATGTTTTCTAAAATTTTTAAGCCCTTTACAATTGAGCCCTTTTCAATTTTCAACCTGTCAAGTTTGCAATTGTCATGTGCTTTTCGCCGTTGCTTCATTTAGGCCTGTAGCACGTGCAATATCACATGGTCTTTCATTTCGCTCAAAGCGTTTCACAATTTCATATTTTTTCTCTATCAACAGAGGCGGACTGGCCATAAGCCTTACCGGGGAAACCCCGGTGGGCCAGTGTGATTTTGGCCATAAACCATAGTGTGAGGCCACTATAAATTTTCCCGGGTAAGAATTTTTGATTCAGTCCGCCTCTGTTTATCGATAATTGCTTTTCTTTTTCTCTCTGAATCTGCAGTGTCTTCACCAGGACGCTTCCTTTTCACACCTTTTAATTAAGTATTTTACTCATTTTTAGGGAATAAAGCACAATTACAAAACGAGGAGGCACGCTTGATACGCATAAACAAAGCTGCGCGCATGTAGCAACTGAATAAACAACACCATAAAGGCAGAGATACACTATTAACACCTCACATTTCTAGGGGTTACTACCATAAAACAATAAAAATCCAGTTGCGTTTCTGCTAGTGAAATCTGTTATAAACTGGTAGTAAACTCGATCTAATTGCATTTGCGATTATACCGATAGCTGGAATTGTGTTGGTTTTTACGTTATTATGGTGAAATGTGTTTCCCCTTCACTGATATAAAAAACATAAAAGCAGCAAAGTTGAATTTTGTTCATCTTTCGCTCTCAATCTCCGCCGTCGCACCGTATATCGATAACATATGAAAAACGACCCTGAAGATAGTGGGCGGCAGCGTTGCCAAACGAAAAAATCAAGAACCGCGTAACTCAGAGTTTGCGTAAGTCGGGGTATTACTGTATCTATTAGAATTATGTCAGTATGAATTTTAGTATTCCTCCAATATTTACAGTATTCCTTCACTTTCTGTGCCATTAATTATTTCTTACTTTAAAAAGTAGTGAGAAAAATATTCTTTACAGTACTGTATTTATATAAAGAGAAGAGAATGAACATGCTCTCTATTAATTTCACACAGAGCTTTGTTTTCATCAACTTTTCTTGCTTCTGTCATTGAGTACTGGGAGTGAGATAATAAAGAAATATTTTCATTTATTATTACTTTTTTTTTTGTGAGAAATCAGGTAGGAGTATGTTTTAAAAGGATTGAAGTCAACTTAGGCAACCCTCCCAAAGAAAAACAAAAAATATAATAATGATAAAATAAAAAAATAAAAATTATATAACCGATCTGAAAATTCAGAAATAAAGAAAAACACAAAAAACCTTGGTTCCAACATAATGTGAACCTATGGTTTACATTTACCACCTTTTTAACATTAATATACTCACTGATCTCCTTATGACATCAAATTTGTACAGACAAATTTACATTAAATTTATTTTATAAACTCAAAATTGTTTTTTTTTTTTTTTTTATTATAAACACTTAGCATAAAATTCCTTTATGTAATCAGCAAAAACATTTGGCAATGACAGGAGCAGATCAGTGGAAGAGCAAGGTATTGTTCTGGTAGCTCTTGAATAGTAGCACACAATGCATTTCCACTAGTAGCACATAATGTATTTCCAGTATTACACAGGACATTGCAGAAAAAAGGTTGGCTATCCCTAGTGTATACATAGTACATAGTGTTTAGGGTCAAGTGGTTCCCCATGACTCTGCAATTCCCTCTCGTGTTGAATACAGTACCCTGTAACAGCTAGATAGTGTAAGCAATATGTGGTTTATCGTAGTGTTAAAAAAAAAAAGATTTTGTTGGAAGAGAGCACAAGGGCTACACTCAGTTTTGAATAATAGTTGAAGGTAAAGAAAAGGTGATGGATGAGAGGAAGGCTTCCACCAAGAAATTGGAAGAGTAGGAGACAGAGGGGAACCTCCTGCAGAAAAAACACATTCTCCATGGGATGGGGGGGGGTGCTATTAAGTGCAACAAACAGTAATTAGTGACAGGGCATACCAGATGAAGTTTAGGGGTAGGACCAAAAACTCCATATGTGGGAGTTTTTGGCCAAGTGACATCTCACACTGGTCTGACCAGTTAAATCCAGTGTCAGCATTCCATGCCATGCCATCTGAGAAGAGGAAACAGCATAGTCACCCCTGGGGCGAGTAGGAGTAATCTACAGACCTGGTGATTGTGAAGATTATGACAAAAGCCTCTACATACAAATGGAATGGGCAAGTAAGTGTCAATGCCTTATTATGGGTGATTTCAATTTGCCTCTAATTGATTGGAGTAAATGGGAAGGAAACTCGACATGGGGAACAAAATTTTTAAAATCAACTAGATGACTGTTATTTGTATCAACATGTCAGGGAAAGTACTAGAGAAAAGAATATCCTAGACCTCATCATCATCACACATGAATCAGATGACATAACAGGGCTGACAGTAGAGGAACCAGTAGCAGGAAGTGATCACGGAGTTCTACGGTGGATGATCACGAGAGAGGTATCAAAAGTAAAAGGCAAAGGAACGAGTTTTAATTTCAGAAAAGGAAATTACGATGCCTTAAGATACTATATGGCCTCAATTAACTGGGTAGATATCGCGCAGAGAATGAATACAATTGAACTGTGGTACACTTTTAAAACATTAATCACAGATGCCTTGAATGTGTATATACCATTAAAAAAATACTCCACGAGAAGGGTTCCAAGTTGGATGAATAGTGAAGTTGCCGCATTACTTGAGCAGAAAAAGGTGGCATGGAAAGGTTACAGAGCAATAAAAAGTACTGAAGCCTATACAGACACGATAGGAGGGAGTATATGATGAGAGCCTTGTCGATCAATTCAGCCCTGGAGGGATTGTGCAAGGCTCAGGGGGTAGAATTTTTTTCAGCCTGGACTGTACTTGTTAACAGGAGAGATTGCTTCTACAGGGATGGGATACACTTAAATAGAAAGGGTGCAAGAATATTTGCTGATGCTATCGAGGCAGTGTGAGGTGGGTCAGAAAACTGCTAGCTTGGGGGAATACAAAGACGAATAGATTAACAGTAGCCACTGGCAGAAGTGAAAGAGATTCTTGCACTGCTTCTATTGGAATGAGCAGAAGCCTGAAAAACAAGATGCAGGATATTTCAGAGACTGCTGGGAGTCATTGCGGTACAAGTAAACACATGGGTTGTGTTAGGGTAGCTAGGAATAGAAACAGGTGCATGTGTACCTGCGTGTACACCAATGCTAGGAGTTTGGTAAATAAATTTGATGAATTTGAGGTATTGCTCAAAACATCAAAGGCAGATATTGTTGGGATATCAGAGATGTGGTGTCACACAGATATAAGGAAGGCAGAACTGGAATTTGGGGCGTACAATGTGTGCAGAAAGGATAGACAGGATAGGAAGGGAGGAGGGGTTATGCTATTAATTAAGAAACACAAAATCCAAGGAAGTGAAGCCAGTCGACATCGATGGACAGGGCAGTGTCGAGTCAGTTTGGTGTGACATAAGCATAGGGAAATCAAAATTGAGAGTAGGAGTGTGCTATAGGCCTAATGACTCTGATGGGTATAATAAGATATTGTACAGGGAAATAGAGTGGGCCAGTAAATCAGAGAGTCTTATAATGGGAGATTTTAATTTCCCAGATATTGACTGGAATTTGGGGGCTGGTCACTCACACACTAGCAAGGCTTTTGTGGATTTACTGGATGATTGTTTTCTACATCAGCATGTTCGTGCGGCAACAAGAGGGAGCAATACTCTTGATCTGGTTATCAGTAGTGATTCTTCATGCATTAAGAATCTGCAGATAAATGAACCACTAGGTGGCAGTGATCACAGTGTGTTGAAGTGGGATTTACTCAAGGAGGTAACTACCATCAGAGGTAAAGGGAAGGGTTTTTGTTTTCGTAAAGGTGACTATGATGGTCTGAGACAGTATTTAAATTCTATACAGTGGTACCAACTGATGATGTCACCAACAGCAAACTCAAAATGGGAAGCATTCAAGGAACTAATCTTGGAAGCTACCAGGCTTTACATACCAACTAAGAAATATTGTTCAAGGTTTAGGCCTAAATGGTTGTCAGATGAACTAATGAGACATGTGGCAGAGAAGAAAAATGCATGGAATACATACAAATTAATGGGTGACATGGAAGCCTATGATAGATATAAGTTGGTCTGTAACCAAGTCACAAAGGAGATTAAGCAGGCAAAGGCAGACTACGAAAAATCCTTGGCAAAGGAAGCAAAGAAAAACAGAAAAGAGTTCTTTACCTATTTAAACTCAAGAAGGAAAGGGATGAATCAGATTGGTCCACTGGATATTGATGGTTCAACAGTTGAGGATCCTGCTCAGGTGGCTAACAATCTAAACGAGTATTTTTCATCTACATTCACGCATGAGGAGTTATTCAGGAAGGAGAATGACGTAGGTAAAGTAAACATTGGCAGTGAGCTAGATGATTTTGTAATAACTGAGAGGAAAGTGGAGGAGAGATTGTTGAGGATAAACATAAAAAATGCACCTGGGGTGGATGGGATCTATCCAGTTATATTAAAGGAGGCAGCAAAGGAAGTAAGCAAACCCCTAGCCATAATTATGAGAGCTTCTTTGGACTCAGGGGGGGTACCCATAGACTGGAGATGTGCAAATGTAACCCCAATTCACAAACGAGGATCAAAGGCTGACACAAGTAATTATAGACCTGTTAGTTTAACTTCTGCTCCAGGAAAATTAATTAAAGCACTGGTTAAAGAAGCACTGCAGGATCATCTAGACAAGAATTCAGTTATAGCTCAGACGCAGCATGGTTTTGTTAAGGGCAGGTCTTGCCTGACCAATTTGATTGGATACTATGATGTAGTCACAGAAGAACTGGATGCAGGGAATAACTTTGATATTATATGTTTGGATCTTAGAAGGGCTTTTGATACTGTTGCACATGGAAGACTGCTGCACAAATTGGAGCAGTGTGGCATTGGAGGCAAATTGCTGCTATGGATAAGGGGATGGTTGAGTGGCAGAAGACAGAGAGTGGTAATCAATGGACACTGCTCAACGTGGACTAATGTTATTAGTGGAGTTCCTCAGGGTTCAGTGTTGGGTCCGTTGTTGTTTTCGGTGTTTATGAATGATATTGATGATGGTATATCAAGTTTAATGTCCAAGTTTGCAGATGATACAAAGGTTGGCAGGGTTGTTAAGGACAGTACTGACGCTATGCTGCTGCAACACGATCTGGAAAGGTTGAACAGATGGGCTGAGAGGTGGCAAATGAAGTTTAACATTGACAAATGTAAAGTACTACATATAGGAAACAGTAACCACAGAGCAACGTATCAACTCTGCGGTACTACACTGACAGTGGTGGAGAATGAAAAGGACCTGGGGGTAATTGTGCAGGCAGATATGAAGTTCTCTGAGCAGTGCAGACGAGCTGCAAGAGTAGCTCATGGTGTCTTGTCAATGATATACAGGAATTTTTCTAGCAGGGATAAGGAGGTGATTATTCCCTTGTATAAGGCAATGGTTAGGCCACATCTTGAGTACTGTATACAGGTCTGGAGGCCTCATTTCAAGAAAGATGTAGAGTTGCTGGAACGGGTACAGAGAAGGGCAACAAGATTAGTGAATGGAACAAAGGGTTGCTCTTACGAAGAAAGGCTTAAGTTTTGCAAATTACAGAGCCTGGAGACTAGGCATCGCCGAGGTGATCTGATAGAGGTGTATAAGGCTTTGAATGGTTTGAGCATGCTCAATGCCAATGGGATTCTTCACCTTGCTCAGAATAATCACCTCAGAGGGCATAAATTCAAATTGAGGAAGGACAGATGTCGGATAGATGTGCAGAAATTTGCCTTTGGCCAGCGGGTGGTTGGTTGGTGGAACCGACTTCCATCACTTGTTGTTGAAGTTGATAGCCTAAACAAATTTAAGGCTCAACTGGACAGGTATTTCGAACGAACGGAGGGGTGAAATGGGAGTGGTGTGTTTTTTTTTTTTTTTTTTGGCTGATGCTGAATAAGCTTGCTTTCTTGCATCATATGCCTCTACTAATGCTAATGCTATAACAGCTACAAGGTGATGTGTAATAGAGCCACAGAAAAGGTTCGACAGGCAAAGGCAGTTTATGAGAAATCACTAGCAAACAGAGCAGAGGGGGGATAAAGAATTCTTCACAAATATAAATGCCAAGAAGACCAGGACAAACCAGATCGGACCTTTATGTAAGGGAAAGGGGATAGTAATAAACACACCAGCTGCCGTTGCAGATGAACTCAACAGTTATTTTGCATCGATATTTACAAATAAAAAGCCTTTTGTGGCAATGGGAAATTGTGGGAGCAAAGTTAAAAAATATGTAATTAATGATATTGAAATTTCGCAAGATTATTTAATGAAAAAACTTTCGAGCCTACAGACCAGTAAGGCTCCTGGAGTTGATGGAATATACCCTATAATCTTAAGAGAGGCGGCAAGCGAGTGCATTGAACCATTGAGGCTAATTATGCGAGCATCACTAGACTCTGGGGAGATTCCCTTGGATTGGAAAAGTGCAAATGTATCTCCCATACATAAGAGTGGCTCTAAAAGTGAAGTTGGAAATTATCGACCTGTCAGTCTGACTTCAGTAGTAGGGAAAATCATGGAGGCAATGATCAAGGGTGGAATTCAGGATCATTTGGATCGAATTGAAATTCTCAAGGATACTCAGCATGGTTTTGTAAAGGGTTTGATTTGATTTGGTAGTTGTTGGCGCATCGGCTTCTGTGGCCATATTGCACCTCCCAAGGTTTTTGAAGTACTTTGATCCAAGCCCGAGGCGGGAATCGAACCCGCGACCTTTGGGTTACCGGGCAGGTACTTTACCCACTCGGCTAGCCCGGTCGGCGTTTTGTAAAGGGAAAATCATGTTTAACAAATCTGGTTCGCTATTTCGAAAGGGTCACTCACGAGCTGGATTTAGGGAATAATTTCGACATGGTTTATTTAGATTTCAGCAAAGCTTTTGACTCAGTCCCACATGAGCGGTTGCTTTATAAGATGGAACAGGCTGGAATCACTGGGAAAAACCTTAGATGGATAGAAGGATGGCTTCAGGGCAGGAGGCAGAGGGTTGTGATAAATGGCTATTCCTCAGATTGGGTTGATGTAAGAAGTGGGGTTCCCCAAGGATCAGTATTAGGACCACTGTTGTTTTTAATTTTCATAAATGACGCTGATGAAGGGATAGAGGCCGTGATGTATAAATTTGCAGATGATGTTAAAATTGGTAGAGTAGTTAATGATCACTGTCAAGCTGAGCTTCTTCAGAGAGACCTAGATAGACTTCAGGAATGGTCAGAAATATGGCAGCTGTGCTTTAATCCAACAAAGTGTAAGGTATTACACCTGGGAAACAGTAATCCCAAAAAAACTTATTCATTTGGTGGAGTTCAACTAAACCCAGTACTGGAAGAAATGGACTTGGGTGTTACGATACAGTTAGACATGAAATTCTCTGAGCATTGTAAACAGGTTGCAAGGAAGGCCCATGGTGTCCTATAGATGATCTATCGAACTTTTGCAAGTAGAGATAGGGACGTGATAATCCCATTATATAAGGCTTATGTTAGACCACACTTGGAATACTGTGTTCAAGTATGGAGACCGCACCTAAAGAAAGACATCGAGCTTCTTGAAAGGGTGCAAAGAAGGGTCACTCGCCTCGTGTGATCGGCAAAAGGGCGTCCTTAAGAAGAAAGACTTCGAATATGTGGGTTGCAGAGTTTGGAAACTAGACACCTTAGAGGAGATTTGATTGAGGTGTTTAAGGCTCTGAGAGGCATCAGTAAAATGAATGAGGACAAAATTTTCAAGATTATAAATGATGCTAGAACTAGGGGACATAAATTCAAGTTACAGGGGAAAATGTTTAGATTGGACTGCAGGAAGTTTTATTTTAGCCAGCGAGTTATAAATTACTGGAATAAGTTGCCTTCATGGGTGGTAGAGGCAGACAGTTTGGGGAAATTCGAAGGTCATCTGGATAGTACTTTCGGGTAAGGGAAGCGCATAGGATGATACGTTTGATTTCCTTTTTTTTTTTTTATTTATTAATTATTATTATTTAGTTATTTATTAATTTTTTTTTTGTTTTTATCATTGTTTTGTTCGGATTTTTTTTTTGGCTGGTGCAGCATAAGCCATAGGCTTTCTTGCACCATGCGGCCGTTACTAATACTAATATCTGGGAAGTTAAAATCACCCATTATAAGACATTCCGATTTACTAGCCCACTCTATTTCTCTGTACAATTGTTCATTGTACTCATTCGAGTCATTAGGCCTATAACACACTCCTACTCCTATTTTTGCTTTCGCAGTGCTTATGTCACACCAAACTGACTCAACAGTGCACTGTTCATCTATATCAACTGGATGCACTTCTTTTGATTTTATGTTTTTCTTAATTAACAGCATAACACCACCTCCCTTTCTACCCTGTCTGTCCTTTCTGTAAACATTGTATTCCCCAAATTCCAGTTCAGCATTCCTTATATCTGTGTGACACCACGTCTCTGCTATCCCAACAATATCCGCCTTTGATGTCTTAACCAACACTTCAAATTCATCAAATTTATTTACTATACTTTTAGCATTGGTATACATGCTCCGACTCCTATTCCTAGTTACCCTAACACATCCCATATACCCACCTATTTCACGATGACTGCCATCCGTCCCTGAAACCCCCCAACACCCCTCGCTCCAGGTCGCTACTTATTCTAATAGAAGTTGTGCAAGAATCACCTTCACCTCTGCCTACAGCTACTGTTAAACTATTAGTCCTTGTATCCCCCCAAGGTATCAGTTTTCCGACCCACCTAACACTGCCTCAATAGCATCAGCAAATATTCTTGCACCCTTTCTATTTAAGTGTATCCCTATAGAAGCAGTCTCTCCTGTTAACAAGTACAGTCCAGGCTGAAAATAATTCTACCCCTTGAGCCTTGCACATTCTTTCCAGGGCCGAATTGATCGACAAGGCTCTCATCATATACTCCCTCCTATCGTGTCTGGGCAGAATTGCAGACACTTTCAAATTCAACCCTAATTCTCGGCTTTTGTTCAACAGTGACCTGTACTTGTTAAGTAATTCTGCCGGTCTCCTACTCCTAATATCATTAGTGCCAACGTGTACAACTATATCACCTTTTGTGCCCTTAAAAGATGATATCCGCTCTACAACGTCATCAACCTTTGCCCCTGGCAGACATACCCTGGTCCTGTTCCATCTATCCTTTTTACAAAGCATGTTTCCCGTTTCCCTGACAATAGAGTCACCAACAACTACTAGTTCCTGTGGGACCAGCGCATTCTGCCTTGGGGGTTGCCGCTGTGTTGCGTGATAACCAAGTGCAAGCTCTGGCGCTGATGTGGGCAACTGAGAGCCTGATGGGCCCCTCAATTTAGATCTTTCGAGGGCATCCACCCTGTCCTTCAAACTCTCATATAGGCCCATAACAACGTTGAGTTGTCGCCTGATTTCCTTACATATGCCTCTACTAATGCTAATGCGGTTCTTACACTGCTTATACACATTACCACATCATTCATACCACATTTTAACCTGCATTTACAATGCTACAACTTTTTTTTTGATATATTTAGAGTGCACATTCATAACATTTAAAGTGGGTGGCATTGCTCACACTTTTATTCAATCCATAGTCACTCTCACTCATCACAGCTCTCTGAATATAGGAGGTACACTTTTTTTTTTTTAAGGCTAAGTTTACCCAATTTATCTGTCACACAGAGTGATCACACAGGGACAGTTATATGTGCATATACATGCACACTGCAACATACAGGTATGTGCGTGCATGCAACAATTTCTCCACACAGACACAAAGATACATGCAAACAACAATTTTTCCAGACAATCATATATACAGATTAGATATATGCACGCATCAATTCCCCATTCATTCACACAGATATGGCTATACATATATTTCCAATGTACATTCAGATACAGAGCAAATGTAAAGCTACATGCACACATCAACCTCATTGCACACGTGGACACAGAGTATACATACAGGCATGTGCACATATTACTTCAAAACTCATTCACACAGAAAAACATACGCATACCAAGTTTGCAAACACACAATCACATACATTTATACAACAGGTAATCCAGTGATATGGAGGAGGGAAGCAAGGGTTGTATAGGACCACAATGTCCTTGGCAGAGCACAGACAGTAAGATTATATACTGGCTGATCCAAATGCCTCTTAGAGAGGTACAAACAGGTTCAGTTTGGGGGACTATCACACATCTAGCCCTCAAATATTGTTTCAAAGTTGAATCCTCAAAATGAAAGGAATACTGGATCTCCCCACGATGCTCATCACAGCTTCAAAAGACAACAGCTCTGGAGACTAAACATTGGTCTGACCAAGTCAAGCCTCCAATAAACAAATTGGTGGTATTGTACCAGGTGATGAGAGCTCTCCACCATGTTGTACTACCTGGTAACATAGGATCAGCCATTCTCTTGTGTTATTTATTTGCTGTTGTTGCTGTTATTTGGTTTTTAGGAGCATTAGCATTAGTAGAGGCATTTGATGCAAGAAAGCAAGCTTATGCAGCATCAGCCAAAAAAAAAAAAAAAACATAAAATAAAATAAAATAAATAAATAAAAAATAAAATAACCACTTCCACTTCACCCCTCTGTTCGTTCGAAATACCTGTCCAGCTGAGCCTTAAACTTATTTAGGCTATCAACTTCCACGACAAGGGATGGAAGTCTATTCCACCAACCAACCACCCGCTGGCTAAAGGCAAATTTCCGCACGTCTATCCTACATCTGTCTTTCCTCAATTTGAATTTATGCCCTCTCAGGTGATTATTCTGAGTGAGAGGAAGAATCCCATCAGCATTGAGCATGCTCAAACGATTCAAGGCTTTATACACCTCTCAGATCACCTCGCTGGTGCCTAGTCTCCAGACACTGTAATTTGCAAAACTTAAGCCTTTCTTCGTAAGAGCACCCCTTTGTTCCATTCACTAATCTTGTTGCCCTTCTCTGTACTCGTTCCAGCAGCTCTACATCCTTCTTGAAATGAGGCCTCCAGACCTGTATACAGTACTCTAGGTGTGGCCTGACCATTGCCTTATACAAGGGAATAATCACCTCCTTATCCCTGCTAGAAAAATTCCTACTTATCATTGACAATACACCATGAGCTACTCTTCCAGCCCATCTGCACTGCTCAGAGAACTTCATATCTGCCTGCACAACCACCCCCAGGTCCCTTTCATTCTCTACCACTGTCAGTGTAGTACCACAGAGTTGATACGTTGCTCTGGGGTTGCTGTTTCCCATGTGTAGTACTTTACATCTGTCAATTTGCCACCTCTCAGCCCATCTGCTCAACCTTTCCAGATCCTGTTGCAGCAGCATAGTGTCAGTAGTGTCCTTGACAACCCTGCCTACCTTTGTATCATCTGCAAACTTCGACATTAAGCTTGATATACCATCATCAATATCATTTATGAATACAGAAAACAATAATGGACCCTACACTGAGCCCTGAGGGACTCCACTAATAACATTAGTCCACGACGAGCAGTGTCCATTGATTACCACTCTCTGTCTTCTCCCCCTCAGCCACCCCTTTATCCACAGCAGCAATTTGCCTCCAATGTCACACTGCTCCAATTTGTGCAGCAGTCTTCCATGTGCAACAGTATCAAAAGCCTTTCTAAGATCCAAGTATATAATATCAAAGTTATTCCCTGCATCCAGTTCCTTTGTGACTGCATCATAGTACCCAATCAAATTGGTCAGGCAAGACTTCCCCTTAACAAAACCATGCTGTGTCCGAGCTATAACTGAAGACTTGTCTAGATGATCCTGCAGTGCTTCTTTAACCAGTGTCTCCATTAATTTTCCGGGAACAGAAGTTAAACTCACAGGTCTATAATTGCTTGTGTCAGCCTTTGATCCTCCTTTGTGAATTGGAGTCACATTTGCACATCTCCAGTCTGTGGGTACCTCCCCTGAGTCCAAGGAAGCTCTCATAATTATGGCTAAGGGTTTGCTTACTTCCTCTGCTGCCTCCTTTAATATAACTGGATAGATCCCATCCACCCCGGGTGCCTTTCTTGTGTTTATCTTCAACAATTTCTCCTCCACTTTACTCTCAGTTATTACAAGATTCTCTAGCTTACTGCTAGAGTTGAATACACCTCTGGCTTTCCCCTCGCTAAATAACTCCTCATGTGTGAATGTCGATGCAAAATATTCATTTAGTTTGTTAGCTACCTGAGCAGGATCATCAACAGTTGACCCATCGATACAAAGTGGCCCAATCTGATTCATCCCCTTGCTTCTAGAGTTTACATAAGTAAAGAACTCTTTGCTGTTTTTCTTTGCATCCCTTGCCAAAGATTTCTCGTAATCTGCCTTCGCCTGCCTAACCTCCTTTGTAACTTGGTTACAGATCAACTTGTATCTATCACAGGCTTCTGTGTCATGTGTTAATTTGTAAGTATCCTATGCATGTTTCTTCTCTGCCATATGCCTCATCAGTTCACCTGACATCCATTTAGGCCTAAACCTTGAACAATATTTCTTAGCTGGTATGTAAAGCCTAGTAGCTTCCAAGATAAGTTCTTTGAATGCTTCCCTTTTTGCATTTGCTGTTGGTAACATCATCAGTTGGTCCCACTGTATAGAATTTAAATACTGTCTCAGTCCATCGTAGTCGCCTTTACGAAAGCAATAACCCTTCCCTTTACCCCTAATGGTAGCTACCTCTTTGAGTAAATCCCACTTCAGCACACTGTGATCACTGCCACCTAGTGGTTCATTTATCTGCAGATTCTTAATGCATGAAGAATCACTGCTGATAATCAAATCAAGAGTATTCCTCCCTCTAGTTGCCTCCCGAACATGCTGATGTAGAAAACAATCATCCAATAAATCCACAAAAGCCTTGCTAGTGTGTGAGTAACCAGCCTCCAAATTCCAGTCAATAACTGGGAAATTAAAATCTCCCATTATAAGACTCTCTGATTTACTGGTCCACTCTATTTCCCTTTACAGTTTCTTATTATACTCATCAGAGTCATTAGGCCTATAGCACACTCCTACTCTCAATTTTGATCTCCCAATGCTTATGTCACACCAAACTGACTCGACACTGCACTGTGCAGCGATGTCCACTGGCTTCACTTCCTTGGATTTTATGTATTTCTTAACTAATAGCATAACCCCTCCTCCCTTCCTATCCAGTCTATCCTTTCTGTAGACGTTGTACTCCCCAAATTCCAGTTCTGCATTCCTTATATCTGTGTGACACCAAGTCTCTGATATCCCAACAATATCTGCCTTTGATGTTTTGAGCAATACCTCAAATTCATCAAATTTATTTACTAAACTCCTAGCATTGGTGTACACGCAAGTATACATGCACCTATTTCTATTCTTAGCTACCCTAACACAACCCATGTGTTTACTTGTACCGCAATGACTGCCAGCAGTCTCTGAAATATCCTGAATCTTGTTTTTCAGGCTTCTGCTCATTCCAATAGAAGCAGTGCAAGAATCTCTTTCACTTCTGCCAGTGGCTACTGTTAATCTATTCGTCTTTGTATCCACCCAAGCTAGCAGTTTTCCGACCCACCTAGCACTGCCTCGATAGCATCAGCAAATATTCTTGCACCCTTTCTATTTAAGTGTATCCCATCCCTGTAGAAGCAATCTCTCCTGTTAACAAGTACAGTCCAGGCTGAAAAAAATTCTACCCCTTTAGCCTTGCACAATCTTTCCAGGGCCGAATTGATCGACAAGGCTCCCATCATATACTCCCTCCTATCGTGTCTGGGCAGAATTGCAGACACTTTCAAATTCAACCCTATTTCACGGCTTTTTTTCAACAGTGACCTGTACTTGTTAAGCAATTCTGCCGGTCTCCTACTCTTGATATCATTAGTGCCAATGTGTACAACTATATCACCTTTTGTGCCCTTAAAAGATGAGATCTGCTCTACAACGTCATCAACCTTTGCCCCTGGCAGACCCCGGTCCTGTTCCACCTATCCTTTTTACAAAGCATGTTCCCCATTTCCCTGACAATAGAGTCACCAACAACTACTAGTTCCTTTGGGACCAGCGCATTCTGACTTGGGGGTTGCCGCTGTGTTTCGTGATGACCAAGTGCAAGCTCTGGCGTTGATGTGGGCAGCTGAGAGCTTGATGGACCCCTCAATTTAGTTCTTTCGAGGGCATCCACCCTGTCCTTCAAGCTCTCATATAGGCCCATAAGAACGCTGAGTTGTTGCCTGATTTCGATACACTCCTTGCATCGCGCACACACAAAGACATCCCCCATGGCCAACTAAGGCCACATTGCTCCGGGAATATGCGGTGGACATTTCCTGACCTTTCCGCATCATCCATATTTGGTGGTCACGGGCTCGAACCCCGGTCTTATCAAGAAGCATGTGCTACGCACTGATGCTCCTGTCCACCTGGCTAGGGAGGAGTCTTGCTTACTTTGGTTCATATCTGGGTGGTCACCTCCAGTAAATTAGGTGTAGTTTTCTAATCTTGGATATGAAGGTATACTCAGGATTACTGTACTGAGTCCTTTTTATTATAATTAGTACATTAATGATTGTTTTATGGATGTCTCTGCAAATATGCATCTCTCATTCATTTTTCTTAACTGATAAACGAGTGATGTGAAAGCAACAGTAATGAAAATATAAAAGTCATAAAAATCTTTTTTTTTATGCTTTTAATACAATTTTTTATTCAAAATTATCAGTGCAATGTGAAAAAAATAAAATATCAATTACACAGAACTCTTATCAGTATAGGTCAATCCATTATTTACCATGCTTTTGACTCTGTCCACAGCTGAATATGATTTTAATAGAAATTAATCTGCGAGACAAAGTTATTTAAACCTGGGGGTGTAACTTTTCAATATTAAAAAAGAATTCGCATTTTTTTTTTTTTTTTTTTATAAAGTCCTATTGCCATTAAAGATAATTAAAATAATTTTTCCTAGTTTTTTTTTAAAAAAAATGCCTGTGAGAAATAACCTAAATTATAAAATTTCTAAATAACTAGGCCAAAGATGATGCAAAAAAATAATGAATGTAAAAATGACTTAATCCTTTCAGAGTTGCAGAAATCAGGAACCTGAGCAATGAGTTTTCTGCTAGTGGTGGACTCTGTGGAACAAGTTCCTTTGTAAAATTTTTAGAAATCATAAATGCTTTTAAATATTAATTTGTTATTATTTGACCTGGCTTTCCAACAGTAATTACTTGAAAAATCAAATCAGAGTTCAAAATAAACCGGAAAATTTTTTTTTTATTACTTCTTTTTACATGTACTGCTTCAATTTATAAACTTCTAGATCTGAATTCCAGAATGCTGGCCAAAATCAAACAATGTCTGAGAAGCACTATCTGCTCAGACTTTATACTCTTGTTTTCATTCTGCCATCTGTTAAAACTATCACTATTAGCTGGACACACAAATACGTAATGGCAGTGTGTATTTGAAAAATTCAAAACAATCTGTATGTTACAGATGCAGTATTTGAAATGACCTAGAATATAACGTGTGCGCGCGCGCACACACACACACACACAAAATGGTTAATGTTCTGGATTTCACTCTCAAAACCTAGGCTGCTCAGTTTAATCTTTTTGCACTTCAATGCAAAAGATTCTACACAACTTGCTGATCATGCATAGAAATGTCTTTGACTGGGGCTGGGAGGAGGAGAGAATGAATCAGGCACTTTCCCCTGACTTATGCAGAAGTTAAATTAATGTTCTTCACTTCTCTGATGATTACATACAGTACAGTATGGTACACACCTTTAGCAAAAAATAAAATCAAAAGTAGTAAAGGTCATGTTTTGAACCCCACCCGCAACCATTACCCAAGGCCTCAACAAAATGCTGTTTCTCTATTGTCTTTGACTGATATCAGTGTCATTATAAAACTGTGAATTACCTTTGAAGCCAGCAATGTGGCATTAATTCTACCAAAGGTGCAATGGTAGTCTCATTTGTCAGAAGAGCTGGCCTCTCTATACTTGTTTATTACTTAAATTGAATCACTCTCTTCAGTTGCAACAGTAACTGTATAAGTAATATTCATAGCAGAATAGCAAATTGGAAGTTATTATTAACATACAGTGGAAGAGTAATATGTTGAATGGAGGGAAGTGAATACATAACAGATTGTTCATAATTTGTTCTGCTTTACTCAGAATTTATGTACTTTTTAATCTTATATTTAACTATGACAACTCTGTACTTAATGATTTTTTTTGTGTTTTCTCAATTATTTTGAGAAAATTCAAATCAGAGTGAAAGAAAGAAATCAAAGCTCATTTCAGTTTATAGGCAATATACTGCTTCATAAGCCTTCAATAAATACTTAGTAAATGAAAATTAAAAGAAACACTGGTTTTGAGTAATACTAGTTACTAGTAACTGTAGTATTATTCTCAAAACCAAGGTCCCACTTAACAACATTTGTTATTGGTCTATTAAATTCTTTAAAGAGTATTTACGAATTAAATACTATTAAATTCTTACGAATTTAATGTAGCATTACTATACAATTTACAGTTGAAAATTAAAAGTGAGTTAAAAGAATATTTATTTCCATTAGGAAATAATAAATCAACACACTGTTGTTGTTATTTGGTTTTTAGGAGCATTAGCAACTAAGGCCATATTGTTCCGGGGATATGCAGTGGTCATTCCCTGACCTTTCCGCATCCTCCGTATTTGGTGGTCACGGGCTCGAACCCCAGTCTAATCAAGAAGCGTGTGCTATGCACTGCTGCTCCTGCCTAACACACTGTTATACCATAATTATTACCTTTGCTAACAGCATCAAGATCTGAAACCCCCAGATACTTGGTCACCTACACTACTAGGGAAATACTGGGAGGCTGGAGCTAGCTGAATGCATTCCCAAGCTTTTAATGTAAAAGAATTTCAAAATAATTGGGAGGGGGGTAATTAAAAGAAAAGTAAAGAAGCTATGTACATAAGAAAATTTAAAGACAGAATGATTTTGTTTGTTTGTTATTTGGTTTTTAGGAGCATTAGCAACTAAGGCCATTGCTCTGGGATATGCGGTGGTCATTCCCTGACCTTTCCGCATCCTCCGTATTTGGTGGCGACGGGTTTGAACCCTGGTCTAATCAAGAAACGTGTGCTATGCACTGCTGCTCCTTCCCACCTGGCCACGGAGGCGCCAAAGACAGAATGATGGGGAAGGATATACTACTGAACATACACACTGTCTCACTTCAAACTCACAGACCCAACTTTTCTTCTTCCTAATTTATCCCTTCAACAGAAGTTGAAGGGATAAATGAGATAAATTACACAGACCTAACAAGGTCTGAATAATATACCTCTGATTGTTCGCCTTTCGGAAAGTAACCCACAAGCAACACTCCATCAGTATCCCAAAAAAACTGATGCCATCATCTTGCCAGCAGAAGAAATAGACTTGCTGTTGTTATTTGGTTTTTTTAGGAGCATTAGCAACTAAGGCCATATTGCTCCAGGGATATGCGGTGGTCATTCCCTGACCTTTCCGCATCATCCGTATTTGGTGGTCACAGGCTCGAACATCGGTCTAATCAAGAAGTGTGTGCTACGCACTGCTGCATGTCCACCATTTGAACTTCTATCTTTAAATATTTAAAAAGTTTGAGCTGTGTTTCCACTGTTATAGCTTTGCCTCTGGCAGAAAGTGATGGACCCACATTTCATTTGTGGTCACAAGTCTTGCAAGGAAATTGCATTATTTGCAATTCAACTTAAATTTGAAATTGAACATTTTCATCTTTATTCAAGTTGGATCTGCTTGAAAATTATGCAAATGTTCATTAACTTGACAAGTTCTGTCCGTTTTTGATTTGCTGTCAACAACTTTGAGACCCGCTGTACTGACACCTTTTTCACAGTGAGCGCCTATGTTATTTATGTGATACACATGTTTAGATAAGATACTCAAGATGATGATGGCAATGTACTAAATTGTGACTTATTGATCACTCATCACCAGATCACGCACACTGAGTCATGTTTCACCAGGCTCTCCCTCATTTAAAATTCCGCTTCCCACTTATTAACCACAGAAGAGGAAGGGGCATCCTCCCCAGTGCTGTAACCATATCCTCAAATTGCCATTAGTCCTTTTTCCTCCATCCAATTCTCCACCTTTACTCATTCATATAATTTTTGGCTTCGGGATGTGTAATAAAAAAAAAAAAAAAAAAAGGAAAAAAAAGTGTTATTGAAACTGCATGAAAATTAACGGGCTCAATTTGAAGTTTTATACATTAAGTACAGAACTTTAACACCATACAACTACCCTTACCTATTCAGGCAACAAACTTTTCAAACCCCCTTCGTAGATGCTTTATGGTTGCATCTAGTTGGCACCAAAATATAAATTAAAAACAAATCAGGTGTTTGTGTGTGTGTTTTTATAACCAGGGATTGAAATCAATGTAATTTTTGAATCAGTAAGTCTCTTATAACTTCATCTCCCTTTCCCTTCTTGCCTGGGTATTCCGACTGCCACAAGGAGTAGTGCACGTGATTAACTATTGACAGAGGTTCTGTAATAAAATGCTGTTAACAAAGGTAAAACTGTAATATGTCTGAAAGATTATTTTACAGAGTATTCAAATTTTAAAGTGATACTAGAAATATGAAAGTATCTGAGAAGTGCAATGAAAGTGGTAAGCAGAATTTGGAACTAATCCCCCCCAACGGGAAAATAATTACACATATTTATGAAAGATCTGATAAAAAAAAAAGGGACTGTGCTAGATGTTCACAAAAACAACTTCTTGTGCTTATGTTTAGTGGTAGTGTCTTGAGAGTGAAAACGTTATGATGTATTAATTTGTATTTCTGTTACTATTCTGCTTTATTCACTATTTATGTACTTTAAAGTTTAATTTGGCTGCAATGACTCTGCATTATAATAATTCCTAATAACTAAGTCAATTATTGTTATAGCAGACTGTACTGAACCCTAAATTTTATTTTAAATACAATAAATTCCTGATTATAGAAAAACGTATTGCATCAACTACAGAATATGAAAAAAAAAAAAGCATTGAAACAAGTTAAAAGAAAAGTCTGATGTATATTATGTTAATGAAAGTGCCAATGACTGGTTTATTTATTTATTTATTTTTTTATTGGTTTTACCCGAAGTGGCTACTATGTATGGGAATTCTGTGAAGTTTTTTCCCTTTCCAGTCCAATTTTTGTAAATGAAGGGTTAACTATTCATAATATATTTTAGTCTACATTTTTTTTTTTTTTTTTTTTTGTTTGTTGACATAAATCAGACCAGAATGCTTTCTTGCTAGAGCACCTGACATACCTTGCTCTAATCATGCTGACTACTTTGAATGAGGTTGACAGTGGTAGGCATTCTAATCTTTATCCTCAATCTGTCACTAGGTATTTTTATCCCAGATTTTTTTGGATATATCATTAGTTAGCATTAGTACAGACATATTATGCAAGAAAGCAAGCTTATATAGCATCAGCCAAAAAAAAAAAAAAAACCCTCCCATTTCACCCATTCATTCACTCCAAATGTTTGCCTAGTTCTGCCTTGAACTTATTTAAGTTGTTGACCTCCACTACAACAGATGGAAGTTTGTTCAAAGTATCAACCACCCACTGGCTAAACACCGACCGGGCTAGCCGGGTGGATAAAGTGCCTGCCTGGCAACACAAAAGTCGAGGGTTCGAATCCCGCCTCAGGCTTGGATCAGAGTAGAAAATGCAAAAACCTTGGGAGGTGCAATATGGTCACAAAAGCTAATGCGCCAACAACTAAAAAAAAAAAAAAAAAAGGCTAACTGCAAATTTTCACACATCTATTCTACAACTCTCTTTCCTCAATTTGAATTTGTCCCCTCACCTAGTAATCTGAGCAAGAGATAGAATCCCAATAGCACTGAGCTTGCTCAAACCATTCAAGGTCTTATGCACCTATATTAGATCACCTCGCAGGTGCCTAGTCTCCAGAAGCTGCAATTTGCAGAACTTAATCCCTTCCTTGGTAACACCAACCCATTGTTCTACTCAATTTTGTTGCACTTCTCTGTAGTGTTTCAGCAGTTCTACATCTTTTCTAAAATGAGGCTTCCAGACCTGTATACAGTACTCAACTGACCATTGCCTTATAACAAGGGAACAATCATACCCTTATCCCTGCTATCAAAATTCCTGTATATCACTGACAAGGCATCATGAGCTACTCTTGCAGCCTGTCTGCACTGCTCAGAGGCAAATTTTACATTCCAGTAAAATTTATTTGAGGACACTCCGTATATGAGATTATTTGGCACTGCTTGCTGGATGACCTGTGTATCTAGTGTTGTTACTGATTATCTTTCCCAGTTTTCTCTCTGAAGTTTCCATAGTGTTTTTTATGAGAATTAATCTAATAAAGTGATTACTGGAAGATGGTTATCATTCAGAATATCTTTGGTTGTTCCCTATATAAGTGGATATCTTCTGTGTTACACTATTGGTTAGTTTGTTTTTGATTGCATCCTTAGTATAATTTCTAAAGGGTAAAGTTCTTATGTTTGTCTGTTCGTCTTTCTGGAAAAAATAGTTTTCTGCAGGTTCGGTTCTTCTACAAATATTTAAAAGACAGACTCCTCTGGTGGATTATTTTCATCTCTTTGAGAGTGGGAATGTGTAGAACGATGTTTCCTTTTAAATTTTTGTCTAGGAGATGATGGTTTTCTAGTGAGTCAGATATAGGTGTGTTTACTGCTTTATCCTGTGGTTGTGGTGATTCAAGGATTCTGCTGGTAGGACTATAATTTCAACTTGTTTCCAGTGAGTGATACTTGATATCTGTCAATGATTTTGGTAAAGCATTGACAGATATCAAGATGGAGGCAGGAATTTTACTCTATTTCCCTCTATATGCTTATATAGAGGAAAACTCTATAATGAAAGAACTCTATCAATTTAATGTAAGTAAACTGGTTGATAAACTTAACTCACACTGAAAATACTGTGTATGTACTGTAGATATTGTAGCTTATGTAGGGCAACCCCCCTGAACATTAGTTCAACTCTGCTGTGATATTCTGTGAAGATACAGAACCCTGTAAAATGTCAGGAATGAGTGTAGTGCTTTGTTTTCTGTTCAGAAATATTCTGCAGATCAGATCTGTTCAGAAATATTCTGCAGCTACTGACACAATCCCAATTTGGTGCCTCCAGCGGTAACCAATGAATGTACTCTGCCATATTGTGATACTAAAAAACAGATTTAATTTTATATAGATACACAGATATTAAGAAATATTAGCTGTTACCTTATGTACAGCCATAGTACAAATACAATATGTACCATGGACGTACATATCCATAGAACATATTTCAATTGTATGCATATATGCACCACAGTACCTAAATGAATGTACAAAATGCAGATGATGTGATGTGCAAACATATTACACTCTTTATAAATTTATGTATCCCAAACAAGGAGTTGAGACTGTACTTTTCTCAGTTTTCAGCTCAGCCAACAAATTTTCAATCCAAACTCAGCAGTTTGAGCTACAGAATAAAATTTCCACTAAATAATAAACATTCACTAACACATACCAATAACTAATTCCTGCCTCTTAGAGTGACTTTTTTGAATACAATGACATAGAAAATCTTGTGTGTTTGACTAATACAGCTGATACATCTGAATTTCCTATGATACTCAAAGATATCCAGTGTTGCTGTTTTTAAGATTTTATGTGCACTGAACTACTTTAATCACATTGGCAAATTCTTGCAGAATGTTACTGCACAGTCTTTTTATATAGATATAAGTGTATTCATAGCCTGAACTACATGCTGTACAGGCTGAATAACTAACAGGAAAAACTGTATTACCACTACCTGACTTCAGCTAACTGAAGCCTTGACTGAAGAGAATTTTTAAATGGCCACAGATGACATGTTGAAAGGTTTATGACAGAGAAAGGCATGCCTCTCAGTTTAAACAATGCATTTTATTTCATCAGAACAATGTATGGGCAAATCAACCAAAAGAGTTGGCTTCACTGAAACCAACATGTCTTCATTATTTTCTGAAAAATTTCTTGCAACCACAAGACTAAAATATGTCTTGAAGAGTGCCGCTGGGATCGCAGAACAGTACAGATGGGTTGTATTTTTGTCTGCTGTAAAGGGATAAGTATTTTTTAACGTATTCTTTGTTATTTAACATAGTACATTGTGTTTTACGTAGATAAATAGGTTTAGTAGAATTTGTTCGTTAGCTTCTTATTTTGAATTTAACCAGCAATTTTTGGAAGTTACGACTCCCGGTGTTGGGGCCAATATTGTTGAACTAGCCACCGTATTGTAGTCAATAAGAAATAGCTTAATGTATATATACCGTATTTCCCCATGTATAAGACTACCTTTTTTTGAAAAATTTGGGGTCAAAAAACTGGGTGCGTCTTATACAGTGGTTGTAGATGTTTTTTACTTGCATTTCCCGCTTTTTCACACTTGTTGCCTTTGCGCTCATTGTTTCGCACTTGTTACCGGTATATTAGGTTACGTTTTGCCACGTTCTGGCCAGAAATGGCTCAGAAAAGATTTTCGTACAGTGCTGAATTCAAGTTATGAGGAGTTGGATGAATTTTATGGTGAATACAACTTGAGTTCAATAACTTTATGTAATACATTTTTTTTTTCAAATTTCAGGCCCCAAAATTAAGGTGCATCTTATACATGGGGAAATATGGTATATCTCAAACTGATAGCGTAAGGTATAAAACTAGATAGCGTAATACGAAGCACTGTATTAGGAATCTGTTAGCTTATTATAGTATTATCAATTAATCAAAAATATTATTAATTTTATTAAATTTCATTAATTAAATTGTATTTAAATGGAAATCATGACCCGGACTAGAGCTGCGAAGCAAAGATCACAGACTAGTGAGAGTGCTGTGGCTCGGGGTAGAAACGAAGGGGGCGATTCTCCAATGCATCACAGTCTCAAAAAATGTGCGAAATGTGAAATGTTTGCCAACCTTTCTAAAACAGGACATGATCTAGCCAAAGAGGATGCCTTTGTGTGTGCGCTAGGTGTCCTGGAGTATCAAGAAATTAGGCACCAACTCAGTGTTCTGATGGGTGTCTATGAGAGCTTGAGGTGTAGGGTAAATGCCCTTGAAGAAATTAATATGAGGGGGCCCATCAGGCTCTCAGCTGCCCAGCTCAACGACAGAGCTCACTCCGGTGCATCAGGCAACACAGAGGCAATCTCCAAGACAGAATGCACTGGTCCCAAAGGAACTAGTTATTGTTGGTGACTATTGTCAAGGAGACGGGGAATATACTATGTAAGAAGGATAGGTGGAAGAGAAACAGAGTGTCTGCCAGGGGCAAAAGTTGATGACGTTGTAGAGCAAATATCTTTTCATGGCACAAAAGGTGATATTGTTATACACGTTGGAACTAATGACATTAAGAGTAAGAGATCTGCAGATTTACTCAACAAGTACAGGTCAATGTTGAAAAACAAGTCGCGGGTTAGGGTTGAATGTGAAAGTGTCTGCAATTATAATATACTCCCTCCTATCGTGTCTGCCCAGACACGATAGGAGGGAGTATATGAAGAGAGCCTTGTCAATCAATTCGGCCCTGGAGAGATTGTGCAAGGCTCAAGGGATAGAATTTTTTTCAGCCTGGTCTGTGCTTGTTGACAGGAGAGACTGCTTCTACAGGGATGGGATACACTTAAATAGAAAGGGTACAAGAATATTTGCTGATGCTATCGAGGCAGTGTTAGGTGGGTTGGAAAACTGCTAGCATAGGGGGGGGATACACAGACTAAAAGGTTAACAGTGGCCGCAGGCAGAGGCAAAAGTCATTCTTGCACTGCTTCTATTAGAATGGGCAGCAGACTGGAAAGCAAGGTAATGGAGATTTCCAGGACTGCTGGGAGTCATAGTGGAACAAGTAAATACACGGGCTGTGTTAGGGTGGCTAGGAGCAGGAACAGGTGCATGTATACTTGCATGTACACCAATGCTAGGAGTATAGTTAATAAATTTGATGAGCTTGAAGTGCTAGTCAAGACATCAAAGGCAGACATTGTTGGGATATCAGAGATGTGGTGTCACACAGATATAGGCATTGCAGAGTTGGAATTTGGGGAGTACAATGTGTATAGGAAGGATAGACAGGACAGAAAGGGAGGAGGGGTTATGCTGTTAGTTAAGAAACACAAAATCTAAGGAAGTGCATCCAACTGATGTTGGTGGAGAATGAAGTGTTCAGTCTGGTGTGAAATAAGCACTGGGAAAGGAAAAATGAGAGTAGGTGTGTGTTACAGGCCTGATGAGTATAATGAGCAATTCTGCAGAGAAATAGTGGGCCAGTAAATCAGAATGTCTTATAATGGAAGATTTTAACTTTCAAGATGTTGACTGGAACTTGTGGATTGGTCACTCGCACACTAGCAAGACTTTTGTGGATTTATTGGATGACTGTTTTGAGAGGCAACCAGATGGAGTAATACTCTTGATCTGATTATCAGTAGTGATTCTTTCTTCATACATTAAGAATCTGCAGATAAAGGAACCACTGAGCGACAGTGATCACAATGTGTTGATGTGGGAATTAATTAAAGATGTAACTACCATCAAGGCTAAAGGAAAGGGCTTTTGCTTTTGTCCGGGGATATGCGGTGGTCATTCCCTGAACTTTCCGCATCCTCCGTATTTGGTGTTCACGGGCTCGAACCCCGGTCTAATCAAGAAACGTGTCTAAGCACTGCTCCTCCTGCCCACCTGGCTATCTAGGCACGAGAAGAAGAATGTATGGGATGCATATAAAGTATCAGGGGATACAGATGGCAGGTATAAACTAGTCTGTAATCAAGTCACAAAGGAGGTTAGGCAGGCGAAGGCATATGAGAAATCTTTGGCAAAGGATGCAAAGAAAAACAGCAAGGAGTTCTTTACTTATGTAAACTCTAGAAGGAAAGGGATGAATCAAATTGGACCACTTAACATAGATGGATTGACTATTGATGATGATGCTCAGGTAGCTGATAAACTGAATGAGTATTTTGCATCTACATTTACACATGAGGAGTTATTCAATGAGGGGAGTGCAGGAAGTTTATCAAACGCTAACAGGAAGCTAAGTGATTTTGTAATAACTGAGAGCAAAGTGGAAGAGAAATTGTAGAAGTTAAACATAAGGAAGGCACCGGGGGTGGACGGATCTATCCAGTTATATTAAAGGAGACAGCAAAGGAAGTAAGCAAACCCTTAGCCATAATTATGAGAGCTTCCTTGGACTCAGGGGAGGTCACCATGGACTGGAGGTGTGCAAATGTATCACCAATTCACAAAGGAGGTTCAAAAGGTGACACAAGTAACTACAGACCTGTTAGTTTAACTTGTGTTCAGGGGAAAATAATGGACTCACTGGTTAAAGAAGCATTGCAGGATCATCTAGACAAGGCTGCAGTAATATTTAAGACAGCATGGGTTTGTCAAAGGTCTTGTCTGACCAATTTGATTGCTTACTATGATGTGGTCACAAAGGAACTGAATGACAAAAATAATTTTGATATCATATACTTGGATTTCAGGAAAGTTTTTGATACTATTGCACATGGAAGGCTGCTGTACAAATTGAGGAAGTATGGCATTAAGGGTAAGCTGCTACAATGGATAAAGGGATGGCTGAGTGGGAGACAAAAGGGAATGGTAATCAGTGGACACTGTTCTTCGTGGACAAATGTTAAGTGGAGTTACCCAGGGTTCTGTGTTGGGCCCACTGTTGTTTTGTATATTTATCAATGATATTGATAAAGGTATATCAGGTTTAATGTCCAAGTTTGCAGATGATACAAAGGTTGGCAGGGTTGTTAACAACAGTAATGACAGTATGCTACTCCAACTGGATCTAGACAAGTTGGGAAAATGAGCTGAGAAGTGGCAACTGGAGTTTAACATTGACAAATGCAAAGTACTGCATATGAGTAGCAATAACAGAAGAGAAATGTACCAACCGGGTGGTACTACACTCAGGGAAGTGGAAAGTGAAAAGACCCAGGGTAATTGCGCAGCCAAATATGAAGTTCGCTGAGCAGTGCAGACGGACTGCCAGGGCAGGTCATGGATATATACGAATTTTGCTAGCAAGGACAGGGAGGTGATAATCCCGTTATACAAGGCAACGGTCAGGCCACACCTAAAGTACAGTGTGCAGGTCTGGAAGCCTCATTTTCGGAAGGATGTAGAGTTGCTAGAATGAGTACAAAGAAGAGCAACAAGAGTGGTGAGGGGAAGTCCGAAGTTCTGCAAATTGTAGTGCCTGGAGAGTAGGCACCTGCGAGGTGATCTGATTGAGGTGTATAAGGCCTTGAATGGGTTGAGCAATCTGAATGCGGATGGGATTCTTCGTCTTGCTCAGACGAACTCGAGGGGGCACAGTTTCAAACTGAGGAAAGATAGTTGTGCAGAAATTTGCCTTTAGCCAGCGGGTAGTTGATTGGTGGAATAGGCTTCCATCTTTTGTTGTGGAAGCTAATATCCTAAATAAATTTAAGGCTGAGCTTTTCTTTTGACACAAGTGGAGGGATGAAATGGGAGGGGTTTTTTTTTGGCTGATGCTGCATAAGCTTGCTTTCTTGCATCGTATGCCTCTGCTAATGCTAATGTCAACTGCATTTCTGTGTGCTTGTGTTGGAATGGCAGTATTATGTAAAAATTAATCAGCAGTTTATCAGCAAATTTTGGTTAGTGAACAGTGCTGTATATTTCTATGATTTTCTTTCAGTAAACTGTGTTATGTGAAGTGAATTCAATAAAGGGAATAACATGAGTGTAATGACAAAAAATATTCAACAATTGTGGGGTGGAAGCTGTAAATGTGAGTAAGAGCTGTCACTGATTTCAGAAGTTCAAGTTTGCAATTTCAGCAGTTGATAATCCACGGTCAGGATGCTTTGTTGGGTTCTAACAATCTGAAAGTGATGACCGAAGCTCTACTCCTATTGTAATAGGAGAATTGATGCTGTATAAGCTTGCTTTCTTGCATCATATGCCTCTACTGCACCGTTCACTGTTTGCTACACACCATTCACCGTCATTTAAATCGACTTCAAAAGGTAACAGTATTTGGAAAATTAATTCTATTTTCCAAGTTTATGGATACAATTCATAAATAGTATTCAAAACACCTTGAGTAGATGCTTGCATTTCACTAGAATCCCATCATCATCAAGACTACTTCTGGACTGAATTTTTACCAGGGACAAGAAATGTGGCTTTATTATAAAATTAAACACAATTGAAGTGGGTTGATCTTGAGGATTCAACCACATCCAAGGGGAGAACTGCATCCTATGGTGTTAATATGCATTTAGTGGGATGTGCTGGGATCAGTCTATTTTAAAGTGGTAAATCTGAATAAACTAGAATAAACAATTGCAGCTGAGGTCTACTGCAAGCAACTTAAGTTCTTGAACACTGCTTCATCAAAAGCATCCTTGTTTGGTCAATTAAAGGTGCATTTTATTTTATCAGAACAATGCATGCTATTTCCAATATTGATTATTATTATTATTATTATTATTATTAGCTATATGGTGCAAGGAAGCTTGAGAGTTATGCTGCACCAGCCAAAAAAAAAAAAAAAACGCAAGTTATCCTGAGAGAGAGAGAGAGAGAGACAAAAGTAAAAGGGAATCACCAAGAAAGAGAGGCATGATGATATCCAGCTCAGGACCCTGGGTGTGCCAAACCCATACTCACCAGATGTGATCCCCTGGGGTTAGTTTGGGTGTGGAAAAAATGCCATAGCCCCTGTATTCCTGAGACCTTGCACACTCACTTGGAGTGTTTGGTGCTGTTATCCATTGATGACTGGAGGCTGTAGCTAATTAATCTTAAGCAGAGAGAGTAGGGTTTATTTCTGTGTGTTATTCTACAGTCATCAGCGAACACACACTGGACTAATGTTATTAGTGGAGTCCCTGGGGTTCGGTGCTCGGCCCATTATTTTGTATATTTATCAACGATTCTGTTGTTGTTAATGGGAGAAACCACTTCTACAGGGATGGGACACACTTAAGCAGAAAGGGCACAAAAATATTTGCTGATGCTATTGAGGCAGTATTAGGTGGGTTGGAAAAATGCTAGCTTGGGGAATACACAGACTAACTGGTTAATAATAACTGCAGGTGAAAGTGATCCTTGCCCCTTATATCGGACACATGCAGTAGCCCAGAAATCGCAGGCCTTGAAATCTCAGGTACCAGAGATTTCAAGGCCTGCTGTGAGTCATCATGGAACAAGGAAATTCATGGGTTGTGTAAGGGTAACAGAATAAGAACACGTGCATGTATACTTGTATGTACACCAGTGCTAGAAGCATAGTAAATAAATCTGATAAACTTGAAGTGCTGGTCAAATCATCAAATGTAGACATTGTTGGGATATCAGAGATGTGGTGTCCCTCATTTATATAAGAGGTAGAATTGGGATATGGGGAGTATAATGTGTACACAAATGATGGACAGGATAAGAGTGAGGGGGTTATGCTCTTAATTAAGATGCACATAAAAAATTTAAGGCAGTGCACACAATTGACATGGGCAACTAGTGCAATGTTCAGTCAGTTTTTTTTTTTTTTTTTTGATTTGGTAGTTGTTGGCGCATTGGCTTCTGTGGCCATATTGCACCTCCCAAGGTTTTTGCAGTGCTTTGATCCAAGCCCGAGGCGGGAATCGAACCCGCGACCTTTGGGTTGCCGGGCAGGTACTTTACCCACTCGGCTAGCCCGGTCGGCTGTTCAGTCAGTCTGGTGTGACATAAGCAATGGGAAAGCAGTGTTAGGTGGGTCAGAAAACTACGAACTTGGGGAGGGGGGGTGATTCTTGCACTATTCCAACATGCAGCAACCCAGAAAGCAAGGTACTGGTGGTTTCAAGGCCAGTAGTGGGTCATTTTGCAACAAGGAAATACATGGACTGTTAGGGTAACTAAGAGTAAGAACAGGTGTATATATACTTGTATCTACACCAATGCTAGGAAAGTAGTAAATAAATTTGATGTGCTGGTCAGGTCATCAAATGCAGACATTGTGAGAATATGAGACATTGTGTGACTCTTATGGTGTCTTGTCAATGGTATACAGGAATTTTTCTAGCAGGGATAAGGAGGTGATTATTCCCTTATATAAAGCAATGGTCAGGCCACACCTTGAATACTGGTCTGGAGGCCTCATTTTAAGAAGGATGTAGAGTTGTTGGAACGAGTACAGAGAAGGGCAACAAGATTAGTGAATGGAACAAAGGGTTGCTCTTACGAAGAAAGTTTTGTAAATTAGTGTCTGGAGACTAGGTGATCTGATTGAGATGTATAAAGCCTTGAATGGTTTGAGCATGCTCAATGCTGATGGGGTTCTTCCTCTTGCTCGGAATAATCGCCTGAGAGGGCATAAATTCAAATAGGATAGATGTGCGGAAGTTTGCCTTTAGCCAGCGGGTGGTTGATTGCTAGAACAAACTTCCATCTATCACTGTAGAAGTTGATAGTTTAAACAGATTCAAGGCAGAACTAGACAAACATTTGGAGTGAGTGGACGGGTGAAATGAGAAGGGTGTGTGTGTGTTTTGGTTGATGCTAAATAAACTTGCTTTCTTGCATCATGTCCCTTGCTAATGCTAATGACTGAGATACAGGATATGCAAAATTTGAATAAGGGAAGTACAATGTATACAGAAAGAACAGACAGGACAGGTGGGGTTATGCTCTTAGTTAAGAATTACATAGCATCTAAGCCAGTGCAATATCCAATCAGTTTGTGCGACTTAAGTACTGGGAAAACAAAAATGAGAGCAAGAGTGAATTATAGGCATAATTGTGATGAGTACACCAAACAGCTATGCAGAGAAATAGAGTGGGACAGTAAATTAGAATGCCTGATAATGAGCAATTTTAGCCTTCCAGATATTGAATAGAACTTGAGTTGGTTACATGCAAACACTTACAACACTTTTGTGGATTTACTGGATGATTGTTTTCTACAGCAGCATGTTAGAGAGGCAACAAGAGGGAGTAATTTTCATCTGATTATCAGCATGATTCTTCATGAATTATGAATCTGTAGATAAAAGAACCACTAGGTGAGAGTGATCACAGTGTACTGATCAAGGGTAGAGAAGTGTTTTTCTTTCGTAAAGCAGACTGCAGTGGTCTCAAACAGTTTTAAATTCTATCAACAAATTCTATCAACAATTTCATGCCAACTAAGAAATACTGTTCAAGGCTTCCACCTACATAGATGTCAAATGACCTACTGGGACTTGTGGTAGAGAAGAAAAATGCATATGATGCAAATAAATTGTCAGGTCATACTATGGTACATATATAAACTAGTTCTGCAAGCAAGTCACAAAGGAGGTTAAGCAAGACAAGTTAAATTAGGAAAAGACTCTTGCAAAGAAAGCCAAGAGAAGCAGCAAAGACTACCTCACTTTTATTTAACAGTAGAAGGAAGGAGTTGAATCACATTGGTCCACTTGATGTCGATAGTTTAACTGTCGATGATTCTTCTCAGGTTGCTGACAGGCTGAATAGGTACTCTGCATCTACATTCATGTGAGGAATTCTTTAGTGAGGAGGGATGCCAGAAGTTTATCAAACTAACAGGGAACTAAATTATTCTGTGATAACTGAGAGGGAAGTGAAAGAGAAATCGTTGAAGTTAAACATAAAAAGAAGGGAATCTGCGGGATGGAATATATCCAATTAAAATAAGGGGAGCGGCAAATGAGATAAGCAAACCCTTAGTCATAATTATGAGAGCATCTCTGGATTCAGGAGAGGTCCCTGTGGACTGGAGATGTGCAAAATGTATTCCTAATTCACAAAGGGGAATCAAAGGGTGATGAGCATTTACAGACCTGTTAGCTTAACTCCTGTTCCAGGGAAAATAACAGAAAGAAGAAAGTGCAGTTACATTTGTCACAGCATGGGTTCATTAAGCGGAGAACTTGTCTGACATTTGACTGGATACTATGATGCAGTAAAAAAATTAACTGGATGAAACATAATTTTGATATCATATACTTGAATTTCGGGAAAGCTTTTGATACTGTTGCACATAAAAGACTGCTGTACAGTGTAGCATTAAAGGAAAGTTACTGCTATGGATAAATGGATGGCTGAGTGGGAGAAGACAGTAGTTATCAGTGGACACTGCTCTTTGTGGACTAATGTTATTAGTGGAGTCCCACAGGATTCAGTGCTGGATCCATTATTGTTTTCTGTATTTATTAACGATATTGATGAGGTTATATCAAGCTCAATGTCTAAGTTTGCAGATGATACATAGGTTGGCAGTGTGGTTAATGGCAATAATGATGGTATTCTGCTGCAACAAGATCTAGAAAAATTAGGCAGGTAGTCTGAGAAATAGTTAGTAGTAATAATAATGGCAAATGATGCAAGAAAGCAGGTTTATATAGTATCAGCAAAAAATAAATAAATAAAAAATACACATTTAAATGGCTACTGAAATTTAACATTGACAAATGCATTGCACCGCACATGGATGGCAGTAATCCCAGAGTAATGTATCAGCTGTGTGGTACTACACTCAAGGTAGTGAAATATGAAAAAGGACCTGGGGGAGGGGTATTTATGCAGTCTGATATGAAGTTCTCTGAGCAGTGCAGACAAGCTACTAGGACAGCCCATGGGTTTTGTTAATGATATTCAGGAGTTTTGCTAGCAGGGATAAGGAGATTATTCCACTGTATAAGGCACCCATTAGGCCACACCTTGAATACTGCATACAGATCTGGAGGAACCATAAAAATTTCTCTTATCTTCAAATGCAAACAAATAGTAAACCCATTACAGTATCATGAAGGACTATCCAACCAGTATTTTTAAAACATTGTTGAAAATTCCCAATGAACATCTGGCTTGGGATTGGCCTTTGGGGACAGCACCAATGGAATTTACCATAGGGCTCCCACTGACTTTAGTAACAGCATCTGTAATATACCAGAAGAGTGACTAACAGTAATGAAAGATCTAACACAAGATTAGACAACTAGTCTCACAAACTAGCTGCATACCTGTCAACTTAGGTATGTAAATAGTTAGTGCAATATACACTTTAGTGCAAGTCAGGTCTAATCATTTCATTGCACTGATTATATCAGAAAAAAAAAATCTAAATATATATAATTTAATCACTGCCACTTGTCTGTAGTATTTAAGATTGATAAAATTAAACTGGTGCCAGGAAATTAATTAAATAATATTATAATAGTGGACATATGCATTACTTCTGTTTAAGAGAGGCATGGTTTAGAAGTAAGGCTCAGAAGTGAAAAGTTTTTGAATTTGTTCATTTTTGAATTCTGAATTTTAAATAAACAATTTTAAATGTTTTTCAATGGATTATATAGATTCTTTCACATTGGAAATGGATAAAACATGCTATCATATTTTGTATACAAACTGACTACTACTGCAAATCATTATTGTTAGTGCAATTGATTACAAATACAAAAAAAAAAGTACTGCCTGATAAAAAATGTACAATTTAATGAACAATTTGTAGAGCATTCAATGAAAGAAAACTTTTGAATGAAAAATAAATAACATTTTCTCCACCAAAAAAATTAAAGGATTTTACTGGTGGATGAAATGCCACAATGGCCTAACAGCAGTGTCTAACATCTGATACATTTGGAGAAATCAATACTCACAGAAAAGAAACCAATTAGGGAGAATTAACCCTTTATAAGTAAAGGCCACAACAGCTACAGATACCACCACTAGTCTGCAAGACAGAGATGTAACAAGTTTATACAAACACCAAAATTTGTTGTTTTTTAAACTTACACTGGTAAATAAAACAGCATAAGTGAATTTGCTTATTTTAAAAAATGTACATTGAACTAAATGCTGGAAGGGAATAAAACCATAAAAGATGAATAAATAAAAGAAATCTTCTAGGAAATTATATCCTACTCATGATTGTTCTATTAAATTTCCCTAGGGCAATGGACTTTCTGCAACACCATGCATATAAGAAAATTAAGCTGAAAGCTGCAAATTGGTTTTAAACCTATTTCACCAATTTTGTTTAATTTTTGGTGAAGGGAGAGAAAAAAAAAACTATTGCAAGTCCTTTTTGAACACTAATATAATAATTAATCTGTGTTGCAATATATATATATATATATATATACATACATAAAACATGCTAGCATACAGATAAACACCATTGAATAAAGAAAAAATCATGGTGAAATTACTTGCCTAACCTTCATTCAGCCCTTCAGAACGGAAGTGACCATAAAACAGATCCAACATTGGATTCATAGGATTGTGTTGCCGTTCTTCTAAAGGCTTCTCTATTAGTAAGCTATTTAACGGTAAATAAATTTCAATCAATAAAATAAACAACTAGTCTTGCTCAAGATCTCACACACCTAAAGTACTTCAACAATGCAGATGGTATACTGAACACATATAATCACTCAATTATTGAGTATTATCACCTTGCTTCACAATCATACTGCTTTTAGTAATAAATTATTATTATTTTTTTAATACAAATACAAAAATATTTATACTCTAACTCATATATATATGCCCAATGGAATGAATGTTTCAATTTATTTACTTGAATATGAACTAGGAGAGTGGTGAAGATATTGTATATGGTTCAAGATATATTTGCAAATGTTTGCACACTTAATAGTCTAAATTTAACTAATAATTGAATATATTACATAAACAAAGAAAAGCGGCATCTAATGAACTTGATAAACACTGCTTTGGAACTATATTATGTTTCCTTTATTACTGCATGGATTAAATATTATATTTTTATCTCAGGTAATGTTTTGTGTTGTATTTACTTGCATTAATACTTTTTTTCTTTTTTTACTAAAAAAGAAACAAACCTGGAATACTTGTTATAATAAGTAAAATATAAAAGCACCCTAACAACATCATTCTAACCTACTCGATATTTCAAAAGAAATATTCATTTTGATTAAAACTTAAATATCATGTAATTTCTGATTCACAGCAAATTAATATTCCTTCATCAGCTTTGCACTATTGTCGGCCTGATGTAGGGTTATATATTAATATAAACAGTACCATAACTTACCTTACAGATTGTTTTATATTGCAGTTTGGAACGGTTGAATTAGAGTAGCAGTCAAATGTTATTATAAATATTATTATGATGTATTGAATAGAGATGAACATCATTAAATATGCATCTTCATCAATTATTGCATTAAAAGTGCAATAATTGATGTATAACTATATTTAAAACTGTATTGTAGGATATTTTTGAAACAGCTTCATCATATTACAGTAGGCGTTTGAACAGTTTGATTTTTTGCCATTTCAGTTTAATTTAATTTTATCTAGTGTAAATATGGTTTCCACTAGTAAGGCAAACAAATTGTTTCTGGTGATTCACAAACTAGATTCAAGTCTTTATAATTTATATTTAGAATACAGCTATAATTACACATGTTATGCCTTTCACACAAGAACAGTAGACTCAATTTTTCTGGGATAGATGGTAAAAAAAAAAAAAAAAAAAAATTCCTGGATAATCCAAAGATACAGTAAGTCTCCGACATACGTAAGAGATACATTCCAGGATTTCTTACGTAAGTCGAGTTTTACGTAACTCAGGAATGACTAATAAAATACTGCTACTACAGGAATACCTTGCATAGCGCGGTTAATTTGTGCCAAAAAAATACTGTGCTATGTGAAACCGTGCTGATCGAGGTATTATTAGCATGTATTTTAACGTAATGCGTTCCGACAATTTGATTATATGGGTCGAGTTGCAAAAATATATAGGTGTTTGTTTACTACAAAGGGCCTACGTAGCCAGGTGGGCAGGAGCAGCAGTTCCATAGCACACGCTTCTTGATTAGATCGGGGTTCGAGCCCGTGCCCACCAAATACGGAAGATGTGGAAAGGCCAGGGAATGACCGCCGCATATCCCCGGAGCAATATGGCCTTAGTTGCTAATGCTCCTAAAAAAAAAAAACCAAATAACAATTTTTTGTTTACTACAAATTGATGAACATGAAGTTCTTGCAAAAAAATGAAACTAAAATGATAAAAATTAAAAATACTAGTACAAATGATTTTTATTGCAGTATGTACATACCAAAAGAATATAAGTGAAGTATGTACTATATTTTTTTTTTAAAAAATAACTGATCAGCTTAGTTTGCACAGTTTTTTTCTTCTTTTTATCTGCATACATCTCTTTATAACATTGAATGTCATTCTGCAATGCCTGCCTTAACATTAATACCTCATTCGATGTTTGGATCTGCTGTCATTATCAATTCACAAACTTCATCTACTTTAGAAATCAACGTCGGCAATTCATCAATTGTGGATGTAACATTTTCTTCTTCATATAAGCGTTGCTGCTCCATTTCCACAAGTGTTTCATCAGTGAGGTCATCGGAACGAGAGTCAATGCATTGATGCACACTGTCACAATCCAAGATGATCTTTCTCAAGCTGCACAATGTTTTCAGAAACTGTTTTGATTTGAGATTCAAAACTGATACAGTTAACATTAGCACAATTCAGTAAAATATTTTTCCAAACAACTCTCAGGTTGTTCGCAGTTACTTCAAGCCATGATTCACATATGTTTTCAATGGCATTTCGGATATTGTAACGTTTCCAAAATTCACATAAAGATATGGCATTTTTTCCCATTGTTACATTAATGGCTTGTCCAAAGGTACATCTCAAATAAAAAGCCTTAAATGCGGCAATGACACCCTGATCCATTGGTTGTAACAAAGAAGTTGTATTCGGTGGCAGAAAAACAACACTAACGTTTCTGTTCAGGTCCGTAAGGTAAGTAGGATGACCTGGCACATTGTCTAATAGTAACAGAATTTTAAAGTCCATATTATTGTCTTTGCAATAGCGTTTAACTGCAGGGCAAAAATAATTTACAAACCAATCTTCAAAGAGCTGTTTCGTTACCCAGGCTTTCCTATTTGACCGCCATATAAAAGGAAGAGTATTTTTTGATAAGGTTTTTAGAGCCCTTGGATTTTCTGATTTATATACCAGCATAGGTTTAATTTAAAGTCACCAGATGCATTTCCACCTAGTAAAAGGGTTAATCGCTCTTTGGTGGCTTTATATCCTGGTTGGGTTGATTCTTTTTCTGCCAAATAAGTGCGTGATGACATCTTCTTCCAAAATAATCTTGTTTCCTCCACGTTGAAAATTTGTTCATCCTTGTAACCATTATCATCAATCAGTTTTTTTTTTTAGATCATCACGAAATCTTGCAGATGCTTCATTGTCAGCACTGGCACTCTCAACCACTAAGTTGAACATTGTGGAGCCCCATACGTTTTTTAAACCTGTAAAACCAAACACAGCTTGCACAAAAACTTTCCTCTTCCTTGCCATTTTCTTTTGTTAGTAGTGAATAGACTGCTTGCTTTAGCTTGCATCGTCATCTGACTTAACAGAATTCTTTTCTGGTTAGTCCTCAATCCATAACATTAACAGACATTCCATATTATCCATTTCAGAGTTACGATTTTTAGCAATCATTTTTGACATTTAAGATGCTGTTGTCATTTCATGCTCTTTTATGTTATCTTTATTCTTTAGAAGTGTTCGTACTGATGATTTGTTCATATTCTTGTCTTGTGCTATCTTAGCATAAAACGATGCACCATTTTCATACTGTTTTATAATTTCTAGTTTATCATCTAGTGTCAACCATTTACGTTTAGAAGAACATTCAGCGCCATTACATTTCTTCTTTCCACTCATATTTGCATATAAAGGTGTAACGTTTTTAAAAAATAATCTAATAAAAATACACAGCGAAAAATATTTGTACAGCTTATGCACAGTCAATGACCTCGCCGCTCGGAATCTAGAGTGTTTACTAATGTATGAATGCTAGCAGAGTCCGTATATAATGGGAGTTGCGACAACAGTCAGCGTGGCCTTGAATCCATAATGCATTGGCCTACGTGCTGGCATTATAATACATACATACATATCAAATGTATTGGTGTGTAATGCAGTTAATTTTTTTTTTAATTTGTAAACCGCGCTATAGCGAAACCCACGCTGTTCGAAACCATGCTATGTGAGGTAATCCTCTATATCCCTGATATGTCAAAATTACAAAAACCACATAATATCCTCAGAAGAATGAAGAAAAATATATTTCAATTAAAAACTATCTGGGGGACAGCGGTGAAGTAGCCGGAGTTGCACATAAAGGAAAACATAAAAGGAAGAAAAAAAGCGCATGTTATTGTACTGTAAAAACTGATATGTATTTCGTAGCTTTCGTTACTATAGTTGACTTCATTGGTGCCGACCCTTCACTGCTTCTCGTATTCTGTTTTTCTCCTTTATTGTGTTCACCGCTGCCAAATCTAAATTTCACGTGATACTTGTTAATGTTCGACTGTTTCCATACATCCTTATTTTAATTTTCTGTTCCAACTCTATCGCTTTCATTTTTGTTGGTAGATTTACTAGCTGCTGTCACTTATTCTCTTAGTCGGCACAACGATAACAGTCAAAATTAAATTTTCTGAAAAGAACTTCACAGGGTTAAGGTGAAAACTCACTATTATCATCCCACGTGAGCTCACATTTCTGGAGGTCACTGCCATAAAACAAAAACAATTTGCACTTTCCGGGTTATTGGGCTTTTCTTCTTCTTCAAGAGGAGTGTTTCCATTTACAATGGGTTTCCTCAGCCTACAAGTTATTTCTTGTTAGGAATTTTTTCCCGCCATAAAGTGTGGTTCAAGGTGTCTTGGTCGGTTAAGCCTCAGGATGTCATGCACTCCCGTACTCCATCCATCCATGTCCTCCTAGGTGTTCCTCTTCTTCTTCCAGGAGGTATCCATTCCAGGATAGCCTTTGGATATCTGTTTTCTTGCATCCATTTTACATACCATGTTAGACGCTTTTCTTTGATGGTGTCAATAATAGTCTTTTTCACTTCCATTTTTTCCCTTATGTCTTCATTCCGTTTTCTGTCTCTTCTAGAAGTTCCTGCTGAGCGTCTCCAAAAATCCATTTCTGTGGAGAGCAATTTGTTTTCCGCTCGCCTATTCAATGTCCAGGTTTCCACTCCATACAACAGAAGACTTTAGATAGTATGGATCAGAGCTGTAATAATATGTTCTACGTTGATAATAATATTAGTAAAATAATAAGAGGAGTTTACCTCAATATAGTACGTAGAACACTTCCGTATGATACCCTCCAGAAATTAAAACGGAAAAACCGAAAAAACCGACAACTTACCGGTACATTAGAGTAAAATATAAATAATTAAATAATCAATTTAACACAATTCAAATCAATTTCAAACAATTAAAAATCAAATTAACGCAATTAAAAGAATCTAACAAAAACATTCAAAACGATTTTCCTTCCTTTTTCGGTTTTTCCGTTTTAATTTCTGGAGGGTATCATACGGAAGTGTTCTACGTACTATATTGAGGTAAACTCCTCTTATTATTTTACTAATAGAAGACTTTGTACAATCGTTTGAAATAAGTTTTTGTTTTATTTAGGATATTTTTGCTCCACAGAACAGAGTTTAACATGCCGATAGCCTTTCTGCTGTCTGTAATTCTCTTATTGATCTCTGCTTGGGATGATCCATCACTTTGGAAGATTGGTCCCAAATATTAGAATTTATCGACTTGTTTGATTTAAAAACCTGCAATATTTAGAATGTGTCCTGGCCCTGAAGACAACATTTCAGTCTTGCTAAAATTGATTTTTAGAACCCATTGTTTATATTCCTCAAACAATTTACGACATGCATACTTTGCATCTTCTAAGTCTTGTGCTATCACCACCTGATCATCTGCAAAAAGTAAATTGTGAATATAGGTGTTCTTATTAATCGGCAATCCCATTTTATTACATTTTTTTGACCAGGATCTTAGGCAGATGTCGATATAAATTTTGAAAAGTGTTGGTGACATGCAACAACCTTGTAATAAGCCTTTTGAAGTGTGGAATTCAGGTGACAAAGCTGATCCCACTTTAATTCTGCATCTATTATTCCTGTAAATTGCCTTAATAATTGGGCTTTTCTGTTAGTGCAATTCATTATAAACGGGTAGTAAACTTGATCTTATTGCATTTGCAATAATAACAATAGCTGGAATTCTGTGGGTTTTTAAGCTATTATAGTGAAATGTTATTATTATTATTAGCCATATGGTGCAAGGAAGCCTGAAGTTTATGTTGCACCAGCCAAAAAAAAAAAAAAAATTCCTGAGTTATCGAGAGAGAGAGAGAGAGAGAGAGAGAGAGAGAGAGAGAGAGAGAGTCAAAAGTAGAAGGGAATCATCAAGAAAGAGAAGAATGATGATATCCAGCTCAGGACCCTGGGTTTGCCAAGCCCACACTCACCAGATGTGAGCCACTGGGGTTAACTGTGTGTGCCCTTCACTGAAATATTCACTCATAAAAAAAAATATAACTAACATAAGTCTGAAGCTACATAAGTCAGGGACTAACTGTATCGAAAAATGTTCAGCAACCTACGTAAAAAGTATGCGATAGATAAAAAAATGAAACAACTTACCACATACTACTCACATGTCCAATACCGTGCTTCCCTTTTATTTTTTACAATGTCAATTTTAAACCTAATAGCTTCCCTTTCTTTTTCACAATGTCACGTATTGTTTGGTCACCAACATTATAATGGTTCATTAGAGATTTAACGGATGCACCATTTTCAAACTTTTGAAAAATTTCAAGTTTTTGTTTAATTGAAAGCACAACTCTTGTGCTTGCCCATCATTTTTGCAATTTCTAAACAAAAAAAAAAAAAAGTTCCGACATCCCTGACATAAATAACGAAACAAAATTTGTCCTTTTGTGGTGTGAATGAACACAACAATCGATGCAATGCACTAAAACAAACAAAAAATTTGGTCTCTCTCTCTTTTTTTTTTTTTTTTGAGCGGTGGATGTGAAGACAGCAGGGGTTGCAAGATAATAGGTACACTAATCTCCCAATGATGACTTACAATGCTGCTTCTTGTCACTTATTTACGACTTCAAAACATCTGTTTATACCTATTTTAGTTATTACTTGAATTCTGTGTCCCGGTTAATCCGATCCCGGTAAATTGAAAGTCTGCTGTATATCCATTAGATGGGGAACATGAGAACAATCAGTGAACCAGTCTGATATGATGAGTGAAATCACAAAACTCAAAGCAGTATGCTACAGAACTAATAAATACACTAAATATGATGGGCAGCTATGTATACAACCATAGTTGAATGAGGCCTGACATAGCCGAGTGGTCAGGAGCAAGAGTGCATAGCACATGTTCCTTGAGTGGACCGGGGTTCAAGCCCGTGACTACTAAATACGATAAATATTTGTATTGACGATTTATTGTAAACTCTACTGACTTGGTTGTCGTGCCGAAGTATAAACAAAATTTATTTATTTATAAGCAAAACAAAAGCAATGAAACAAAGCAAATCGGCATATCTTATTACAGAAGACAACTATTTGGACATAGAGCAGGGCTTGTAGATGATACACTCATTTTGTGGCAATCAGTTCTTGGATCATCAACAGGTCTGCTTTCTATATCAATTTCTTAGTGATATCACCAGGGGATTGACATTGACTTTGTCACTGCATCATGACCAAGAAAACAAAAATAATTAGTGTGAAGTAAAAACATAAGCAAAGAGGATATTTTAGAAGTACAGAGAAATAATTGATACTCGCTCTGTTGTTGAGATAGAATAGATTATGTACAATATCAAGTATGGAAAGGCAGCAGGTGTACATAATATCAGACTGAAATACTGAAAAGTGGAAGGAAATTATGTTACAGGGGGTTAACGTTGCATTATCAAAAGGAATTAGTTTATGAAGAATAACTTTCAGAAGAGTGGAGCAAGGCACTGATTACACCAATATACAGCAAATAATGAGAAATTCATTAGGGAACTTAGAAGTAAGAAGTGAAAATCTGTAGCATCAACAACAATCACCAGTTCATCTTTATATCAACCACACGCAAAAGTTAATGATACTACAAAACAATCAATCTTTTAAGGGCACAAAAGATGATATTGTTGTACATGCAGGCACTAATAAAAAAAACAATCTGAAATTTTACTCTGCAGTTAATGAGGTGATGTTAGACAAAATCACAAGTTAGGGCTCAATGTCAAAGTGTCTAGAGTTTTACCCAGCCATGACAAGGAGTAAGTGGGAATCTAAATTTTGCAGTTTCACTATGATGCAATAAACTCACACCAGTGAGTATGTGTTATTTTTCAATATAATCTCCTTAGAGGTTCACACACTATTCCAACAGCTGCAATACTGCAAGTCATCCAACTCTTTTGGAATGATTCATCACAGCCTGCAAATATGCTTCCACAACTTATGACCCCCTACTTTGTTTTGAACTTTTAGCGGGTCGAGTGAAATTTCTAAGTTTCGGGAAGAAAAAGGAAACTGATGGAGCCAGATCTGGTAAATAACATAGGTGAAACAGCAATTAATTTTTCTATTACGCTCATGCATTTCATTCATTGCACTTGCTGATGCGTGAGTGGAAGTATAATCTTGATGAAATAATACATCTCTTCCCTAGAACAATCTAAGGTATTCCTTGAGTGGCATGATGCATAGGTAAACTGTGTTGTTTGACGATAATAAAGTATTCAAAACCTATATTGGTATTATTATGTTTATTTCCAAATTGGAAATACAAACATAATGGGATAGAATGTTTCGTGGTATTTTCTTGCCATTTCTTCAGCTATCTTAGCAATATCTCTGTCACAAAAGATCACTTCACAGCAAGATCTGATAAGTTTCTAACCTCTCAGAGAAGGGATTTTTGGTGCATATTTTGTAGGTCACTGAAGTTCAAGCATGCATAAATGGAAAAAAAATTAAATGTCAAGCTATAATAAAATATATTTACAAAAAGGGTTATCAAGCAAGGCCATTTATTGTAAACATACTAGTAGAATCTATCCTATCATAAGCAACTATCAAAAACTGGTAGCTGAATTTAAACATGAGGATCTAATCAGGGAAAAATCTAACCATGATAGCAAAACCAACATCAAGGATAATTAGGCCCAACATATCTGAATTGTCAAGCGTTAGAGTACACAGCAACATGAGTGAACTGTAATTCAAGCCTACAAAATATGGTTAAAAATGACATTCTTTGTCAAAGTGATTAACTGTAAAATCCTTTGACCTAGTAGCCATGCCGAAGTATGAGTAGAACAGCAGAGTGGGTGTGCATCAACAATAACCACTCAGACCAAGTCAGTCTCATTTGAAAGAAAGGCCACAGCAGATCTGGGATTCAAAAGGAATAGTAATACCACAGATCATCTTCCAAAGGGACAAAAAATAAAAGGACAATTCTATATAACTTAGTCTAAATCACAAGATGCAATCATCAAGTCAAAGAGGCCAGGAAAAGCTAAAGTTGTTTGTTTCACCAGGACAATGCAACTGTTCACACATTGACCGCTGCCATTGTTTCAATTCATCAAGCTGGCTATGAATTGTTACTGCATCCACCATACTGAAGTGACCATACTGAAGGACAGAATTATTAATTACTGGAATAATTTACCAGCATGGGTGGTTGAGGCTGAAAACTTGGAGAAATTCAAAGGTTAGCAGGTTATTTATTTATTTGTTATTTGGTTTTTAGGAGCATTAGCAACTAAGGCCATATTGCTCCGGGATATGCGGTGGTCATTCCTTGACCTTTCCGCATACTCCGTATTTGGTGGTGACGGGCTCGAACCCCGGTCTAATCAAGAAGCATGTGCTACGCACTGCTGCTCCTTCCCACCTGGCTACGGAGGCGCCCAAGGTTAGCAGGACAGACATCCTGCTAACCTTTGAATAAAATAAAATTATTTTATTAATTATTATTATTTATTATTTTTTTTGTCTCATGCAGAAAAAGCCTATATGGATAATACTAATAATTGCCAGATTTGGTTCCATCTGATTCTATTTATTATCAAAACTAAAAACCAACTTGTCTGAAAGGAAATTTGAGTCACAATAACAAAGTGATAGAAGCTGTACCTTCTTTTTTTCAAGAAAGTGGCTACAAAATCAGGATCTAGAATTGAGTGTCACTGAAAAAAAAAAAAAAAAAAAAAAACACTGAGTTACAAGGAGACAATGTACCGCAAGTATTGGTTGGTTAGATCGATCGTTGGGAAGAAAAAGTTGAGTTAGAAATCTGAACATCACTGGGGGGAAATTATCAGCTAGTATGGAAGAAATAGCAATGTTTACTGCTAAATTAGCAAAAATTATTCAAGAAAATTTAAATTTGGATCAAATTTACAATTGCAACAAAACAGGTTTGAATTATAAAATGCTCCCACTTGCAGCTAGAAAAGAAAAATCAGTTCTGGTTATAAATGAAGGAGGAGAGAATGATGATATTGGCATGTTCAAGTTCATTGTGGGAGGGGCATAAGCTTAAACTAACTCTCATTGGAAAGTCAAAGAACCCCTGAGCTTTAAAAATATAAAAAGTTTGCCTGTTAGCTGTGCAAATAAAAAAAAAATGCATGGATGGATTCAAGTTTATTTAAAACAGTTTCATGAAGAATTTGTCTCTAGCACAAAAAAAAAAAAAAAAAATTTGAATGAAAAGAAACTTCCTCATAAAGCACTTTTAATTTTAGACAATACTCCATCCCAGCCAGACGAAAGCGAACTAGTTTTTGGTGACATCACAGCTCTGTTTTTTTCCACCTAATGTGACATTCCATCTTCAACCTCTAGATAAGACTTAACACAGCTATAGGTGACGTCACTTAAAACAATAAATATCAAGGCAGAAGCATCAAACAGTGTTAAAACATCTATTCTTATTAAATCCTCAAAAAATATTTTATGCACCCAAAACGAAGCCAACAAGAACGAGATGGAAAATGAAGAAGGCGAGGAAACCCTTTTAGCACTAGCCAACAAACTTCCTGTTTCGGACACTCTTACTACAGAGGATATTAAAGAGTGGATGAATTCTGATGAACAACTGGAAATGACTGATGACGATTGCACAGAAACTACAAAAAAAAAAAAAAAAAGACAAACACGGAAGGTCTAAATACTATTGAATCAGCTTTACATTATATTGTACAGCAGGAGGATACCATGCCTGCCAATGTTTTGTTACTTGGGTGCCTACAAAATATAGCAGCTAAAAAGCGAGGAGCTTCTATGAAACAGAAAGCCATTAAAGAAATTTTTATATGATAGTAAGGTGTAGTACTAATGACTGTAAGTGTATATTTTTCTTGTCTACGATTTATAATTTTTATACATGTATGTTTTTTTTTTTTTTTAAGTTTTTGTAATAAAACAGTTGTAAATAAAATTGTTTTATTGTATAATTTAAGTCATTTTCAATAAGTAGGTCTAACTTAAAAATAAAGTGCACATCATCACGGTACTGTATTCAAATCCAGTTTATTTAATAATTTAAAAACCTTCCATGTTATCAGAGTTTTTGATTATCCAAGGTTCACTCAGTCCACATAACCTTGGATAATCACAACTACTGTATACAAAGATACATAACAAATATCAAGTCATACAACAAATAGAATATACCTTTAAAAATACAATTTTCAAGCACTTGTATAATACTGGAAACGATCTTTTTCAGAATGCAAGCTAAAACTACTGTGTTAAGCCTTGCAGACTGGTGTAAAAAGGAGAATGTTATTTAGATAGCATAGGATATATACATCAACACATTGATCACAATACAAGAGGACAGAGCTCAGAAAGTAAGGTACATGAAGCAGCTATGTAGATTCATTTCTAAGTACAGAGATACAACTATAGACAGAACAGAGCTACAACATTATTTTTCTATATAATCACTACTACAGTTTAACACTTTCACTGCTGGCTTTTCCAAGAACGTTTTGACCCACAATTGAAAACCATGGGATTGAGTCAGTCTGCTTTGGAAAGGGCAGAATTATTTTTGGGCTTTCAGCCTCCAGTGAAGGCTGCTTGACAAAAATACCCAGTTTTTCTTTTGTCAAATTAGAAGTAAAAGTTGTAAAAGTAGTGGTTTCCCTCCAAGTGGATTAAAATCTGAAATGTTCAGTTCATGTTGACCAGTGAATGAGTTCATGAATGCCTGGTGTACAAGAAATTGCTTGCCTTGACATGTAACATTTCAATGGCCTAAAGGAGGTAGTAGATGTTCAAGGTAAGTCTAAATGATGCAGTGCATAAACCAAAACTCCCTATCCAAACTATCTGAATCACTGCTGGATCTGTATCGCTATGTAGTCACACAATGTCACACATCTTTCTGTAGTCCTGACCTTGTAAGTTGCAAGAAAGGCATAACTGACTGAACAAATTTTACTAAAATTAAATGAAGGAGATACTTGACACCATGTTCAACAAGTAATGTTAAATTGATATGCTATACAGCTGGAAAGATTTAAAGCCCTTAACACAAGCTAAATCAAATTACTAAGTATTTTTATTCTAATGGTAGCATTTCTGGATTTGTATCCAAACTATCCCTATCCAAACTATCTGGATCACTGCTGGATCTGTATCGCTATGTAGTCACACAATGTCACACATCTTTCTGTAGTCCTGACCTTGTAAGTTGCAAGAAAGGCATAACTGACTGAACAAATTTTACTAAAATTAAATGAAGGAGATACTTGACACCATGTTCAACAAGTAATGTTAAATTGATATGCTATACAGCTGGAAAGATTTAAAGCCCTTAACACAAGCTAAATCAAATTACTAAGTATTTTTATTCTAATGGTAGCATTTCTGGATTTATCAGCAGATCAACTTAAGAGGGTGGGGGAAATAAATCTTAAAATAGTATTTTACAAGTACAGAATGTTGTTATGCAGATAGCAGATTGATCTGCTATTAATCTGCTGTTAATATATTACCTAGTAATTTTAAAGAGAACAATTAAAAGTATTAACTAAATAAGAACTTCCCAATATATAATTTTATGATATAGCAAAGAAACATGTATAGTTGTACCAATTTTAAACCTTAAAGGAATCATTTAAGAAATTAAATTATTTTAATTTTAGGTTATGATGTCTTGAAATTTTAAGAGAGCTGCTACTTTATACTAACAGGAATGAAGTAAATTATATTATGTTTATAAAGGAGATTATACAGAGCTACAGTATTTTGATAGATTGACAGTGTGACAAAGGAAGGTGATGTCATCCTAGTAATGACATTGCCCTTCCCATTCTGTGTCATAATTCTATAAGAATAATTTAGATTAACTTGAGAATTGAACAAAAGGCTTGAAGGCATCAGAATGAAAACATTACTCTCAGCTATGTGGAAACTCCTTAACAGCATGACTCACCAGAAGCACAAGAACAACAAATTAAAAAACACATCTCAAAGTGCTATTGCATCATGACCATGCATTTGCTCAATCCAAGATTTCCCAATATGCTTGCAACTTACAATTTAGGAAAATTCCATACAAATTCAGACTTTTTCACCAAAATGCTTGCCAAGAAAATCACTAACCTTACCAAGGACCCTATATAACCAGAACAGTACTCCAGCCATCATCTGCAGGTCCAGTTCAGGAACATTTGGACCCAACTTTTCAAATCTGAGCAGTGCAGACAGGGCAGCTCAAGGGATTTCTGTCAATGACATTCAGAAATTTTGCAACATCCTGAGTGCTACAAACAGGTCTGGAAGCATCATTTTAGGAGGGATGTGGATATGTTGGAATGCATACATAGAAGCGCAATGGGATTAGTGATGGGAACAAAAGAAGACTCTTACCAGAAAAGACCAGCTCCGCAAATTGCTGTGTCAAGAGATTATGCACCTGCAAGGAGATCTGAATGAGGTGTTTGAGGTTTTGAATGGATTGAGTAAGCTCAATCCATTCAAAACCTCAAGTGGAAGAATGGTGATGCCATTCTTCCACTTGCTCAGAATACACACATGTGAGGGCATAATTCAGATTGATGAAGAATGGCTGAAGGACCGATGTGCAGAAATGTGCCTTCAGCCTGCAAAAGTAGTTGACTGTTGGAACAACCTTCCATCTGGAGGTGGGTAGTTTGAATAAATTAAGAACAAACTAGCCCAATTGTTAGAGGGGGGGGGGGGAAAGGACAGGTGATGTGTAGTTTTTGGCTGATGCTGTATAAGCTTACTTTCTTGCATCATTCGCCATAACAAATACTAAGTCACACATGCAAATTCTACTCCTCTTTGAGTCCACCAGTCCCTGCCATGGATCACACACTGTTTGCATTACACCACCTCAGGCATAATCCAAGATTTGGTCTTGCAGCACAAGTTGTCTCTGTGTCTCAACTATTCTCATGGCAATAAGTGGAAGGGGTGTGGCCCTTACCAGGAGATCCACGACTAGTTCACTTCTAATCTGTGGGGAACTTACCAACTTTAAGCTCCTGCAATACCACCACCCCCGAACCAGACGACTGGCCTACTTAAACCATAGATTACCATGTCAATACCTGTGCTCTAACAACTCACCCCACCATCCCTTCAAGAATGACAATTTTCTTTTTATTACCAAAGTAGACAGGGGCAATACCACTAGTTGTTCTCAACCAACTGAATTACATCTCAAAAACACAGAATTCGGAATCTCCTAGCAGACGCACACATGCACACACACACACACACCTATACCATCATTAATCCAAACTAAATGCCTTCCAAGTAAAATTCAGACAAAACTCAACCTTCCACAAAAAAAAAAAATCCTTCAAACACAGAACCTCTGTTGACTTTAGTTGTATCAAGGAACACAAAGATGGCTTTTTAGTGTGTTCCATTCTGAGCAGGACTCTAGGAAGCAAATTCACAGGGATATGGAGATATTACACCGATTGTCCATCACGCAAGGCTATCAAGAACTAAGTTGCTGAATTCAAAGGAGTTGCAGAGTCACCAATGAATGCAGGACAAAGATGCTAAACATATCTTGTGAATGAATCTGTCATACTGTCCATAAGAATTCAATAATAAAAATTTCACTGAAATGGTTATAAAAAAATATGAATGCAGAAAGAGAGAGAGAGAGAGAGAGAGAGAGGATGAAGTCTGGTGCAGAAACATTTATTCTGAATTTTAATCAGAATTCAAACAGTTTGTCAGCCAGCTGGTGATCAATGTTGTTGTCGAATTTAACGACACATAGGCTGCCAGGGCCATATTGCATCTTTCTGATGGTGAATATGAAATATCAGCTTCATTAATATAACTATATTTAATGATATATTCCTATACGATTTGGGAAAGTAAACAGTTATTTCTTTATTAGGATCATCTATAAGAAAGTGCAATAAATTTATTGATGACTCTATATTAGCAACTGATTTAAAGGTGTTTAAGAGGATGCTTTGAAAGTGGGGACAGTCCACTAACAAATGGCAAGTTGTACTTGACATGATGTACATTGGGGAGTGCTGTCATTGGTTAATAGATACAGGTGAGTGAGGTGTGTATGCCCAATCCTTAGCCTTCCTAAAATTGTTTCTTCTCATCTGCTTTTCCAGAAGCTGGAGGGCCATAGCTTTGGTTCTGCTTTTATTCGGTAAAGTTTGTTTCCTGGATAACCCCCTCTCCAGATTATTGACCAGCTATTGTAACATGCTTTACGGATGATGGGTTTGAAATCGGTATATGGAACTTGACAATTCTGTAAAATAGAAGTATCTGGCTGTTTGGCTGCAAGATCTGCTTTTTCATTTCCTGCTATATCAGAATGCCCTGGGATCCAGCAAAATGTCACAGTTTGGTTTGACTCCTTACACACAAGTAATTTAGAATGGATTGGTGATCAATGATAAAACTTTATAACTGTGATCAAAAGACCAAACAGCAGTTCAAAGAATGGCATTGTGAAGGGCCTCCTCACCAGAAGAAATTTCTAAGGTTATCATCAGTTACCATAAGCTCATATGCTTGCTTTCTTGCATCACGTATCTCTATTACTACTACTACCAAGGTGATGGCAAGAGTTTTTTTTTTTTTTTTTTTTGGGAAAAGGAAGAGGTGATGTACATTTACCTTTCAAAAAAATTAAACTCATTATGGGTGAATGTTCTTTACTACCAAAATTTCATGAACAAAGGCAAAACATTGTGGGGAAACTCTCCAAAAGAATCTTCTTCCTACAACAACGCTTCCAGTCACAAGGCTATGGTAATCAATAATTCAGGTTATGAATTATGATCGCACTCACCTTATTTTCCAGATATGGATCCCATGGTTTACCAGCTCTTTCTTGCATTAATAAATATTTGAATGGGTGCACTTTGGAACAAATGATACTATTTATATGAACAAGATGTGAAGTGGTTAGAGGACCATGATGGGTTTTATGCAAGGGATCCAGAAAACATGAAACATCACATCAAGGTTTAACCATGAAAGGTAACTATGAAGAAAAAATTGCTACCAGTGGATAGGTTTTCACAAATCTTTATATATGGATCTTAGAAATATTTGTTGAGCATCCCAGACTTAACCAAAATTAGAACAATAGAGAAATTAAAAAAAAAATTTTTTTTCACCTGAAAATTTAAAATTATAAACGAAATATAATAAACATTTATTATTTAAATATATTATTATTTAATACGTTTATTATAAACAAAAATATGTTAGTTTTTTTTGGTAGATAAGAAAAAGGGATACTGCACTTTCAGAGTATGTTTCAGCATCAATTCCAATTTAATAACCCCCCTTCCCGCACAGATATATATTGGCAGTACGCAAGAAAGTAAAGTAGAATCAATGCCAAACCTATTTTTTTATCATGGTAATTTTTGTTGTCTGAGAAATTTATACAAATAATTGCAATTCCACAGGTAACCCCCCCCCCATCTCTCTCTCTACCACAGAAAGCATATTTGTTTTGCTCAAGAAGAAAAATTCAAAAAGTGATTCATTTGTAGATTGCTTTATTCTTTCTAAGAAAGAAGAGAAAAGAAACTTTTTGAATGTCCTTCATATGCCTCCTTTTACCTTACTTTCTGGTTATTTCCCCCTTACAAAGACAACATATTACTTACTCCTTTAAAAGGTGAGAAGGACGAAGGTGATGTGAAGAATCCAATTTAAAGGCTTCTTCTAACCATTCCAACAATTTATGACTAAATTCACTGACATCCTAAACAGAAAAATATGGGAAACATGAAAAAACTTTTTATCATCAGTATACTGCCAATTTTAATAATAAAATATAGCACTCATAATATAACAAGGAAGCAAAGAAATACAAATAAATAAATAATAATAACAATAATAATAAATTGCAATAAATTTTGAATGCAGCTTCATGTTGTCTAATAACTCATTTAAATCTGAAAAATGAATGTTGCTCCAAAAAAAGTTGTCAGTTACTTATGGAAAAAGAAACACAAATTACCATGAAACAAAAAGCAAATTAATACTACAATTAAGGTTATACTTGGCAAAGTGTGATTTCTGCAAGCAGAGTACCAACTGAATATTACGGTATCATGATACAGGAGTAATAGAATTGCACCTTGCCAAATAACTCTTATTGTAATATTATGCTACATTTGTTTTATGGTAATTAGCATTTATTTTAGCATAAGCCTCAAAGAAGTAACTATATCTGTTTTTATATTACAATTGGTTCCATGAAAGAACAGAACATGATATAACAGAACACGAAAAAACAGAACAGTGAAGAAACAGGACTGTGACAAAACAGAACAGGGGAAAAATAAAACATTTATTTTGTTGTATCTATTTATTTATGAAATATCTATATAAAACAAAATATAAAATATATATATATAAAAAAAAATTTAAATCACTGCAGGTTGGCCATTCGGCATAAAAACCTCAATTTATCTTCTTGATTTTTATAATTCTGCACAACTATTGCCACTTGATTACTAAGGGTCTCATCCCTCTTTTTTTCTGACTTCTGGGCAACCTGTATGGGCACTGGCTAATAATAATCGCTGGCAAGTTATATCTCATCTTAATCCATCTAATAGGTTCCAAATGCTTGGGTGACTACAATGAAACAATGAGTTTAAGGCATTGTGAAAACCTTCACAACAATTTGTAGCCTGAGGACATCTCTCAGCAGCAGCCTCAAAATGATTCCACACTCTAACTGGAAAGAGAGGTGATCTTCCTGCAACTCCTTCGATGTAGGTTGAGAAGAAATATGTGAGAACTTCATTGTAGTTATCCTCATCTGGAAATGTGGCAGCTAGTTGGTCAAAGACAGTTCTTACATCTGGTATTGGCACAAAGGAGAGAGCAGGTAGGGATTCGGTTTCAACTTCATGTCAATATCAGACTCATGCACTTCCTTTAAGCCAACACTGTTGATCTTCCTAATAACACTCTGGCAAAGGTGAAAGTAGCACCCTTTTACTTCTGCTTGTGGAAAAGCAACTTGAGCAGCAGACATATGCTTTTTCAAAGTCCAGCAGAATCTTTTTTTGGGGTGTTATATTGGGCACCAATTGTTGCAATAGGGTAAACATTCTGTTGTATGTATCCATATTCTTTTTTTTTGCAAAAGAAAATAAATACATGGAGGATATGAATTGCCAATCTTAACATGCCATGTATACAGCTGATAAAACATGCTAGGCACTTTATCAAATGTTCTGTCTCCATAAATGACATCCTTGTCTAATTCTGAGAGCAGATCATTATTCCCAATTGCCAATATTCTTTCTGAGTCATCAGCTCCTGTATCATATAAAATGAGGTCAGCATACTTCTCTCAGATAGGAAAATCAGTTGTAGCTGGATTGGGAATATAAGTAGTTTCTTTATGTTTAAAAAGACTTTGCGTGAGTGAGGATTACTTTGGTAAGTGTTCCAAAACATCCCTATTCACTTCTGATAAAATATTTCCCATAAGATTCCTCGGAGACTGCCTTCATGTCTTGCTTCATCCTAGCCTTTAAAATGTTTGCCTGTGCTTCTTGAGGATTAGAATCATGGCGGTGTTTTGGATCTATTTATTTATTTCATAAATAAATAGATACAACATATCAAGATACGACAAAAATAAATGTTTTATTTTTCCCCTGTTCTGTCACAGTTCTGTTTCTTCCGATTACCATTACAATCAGTTACCTGTTAAGACATATGCTGAATGAAGTTGCTCCCCAAGGGATACAATACACATTGTAAGAAAATATTTTCCACCACAATATACAAAAACTATATGGTCTATATAAGAAGTATAATAAGAATAACAGAATAATAATTATAGCAGAATAACTTAATAAAAGAATAATTTATCTTATCTGTATAGGCTGAGGTAAATTATTCACTTAAGCCTGAGGGAAAAAAAAAAAAATATATATAATCTTCATCAGCAATGATATTATATTACAGCTGCAACAAATACCATTTTACTGCAAATTAGTACTGTTGTTGTTATAGTTATTTGGTTTTTAGGAGCATTAACAACTAAGGCAATATGTCCGGGGATATGTGGTGGCCATTCCCTGACCTTTCCGCATCCTCCATATTTGGTGGTCACGGGCTCGAACCCCGGTCTAATCAAGAAGCAGGTGCTACGCACTGCTGCTCCTGTCCATCTGGCTACAGAGATGCCATGTTTTACTGAAAGTATTTGTGTAATGTTCCATATTTTAATGGAAAATTACACAAACATTTATATAAAGCATAATGACTAAAACAGTTCTTCGAATATAAGATCTCAAATTACCTTCAATCAATGTGAAGTTTCTGGAAATTATCTTGTAATCTTAATAACTCAGATCTGAGGATCACTGTGCTTTTATGAATGCAATGTTGTTGAAAGCAAATTACAGTTTCAAAGCAGCCACGTAAAGTGTAAGGTACATAAACTGATATTGAAATGTTTTATGCTGTATGTTCAACCACTTATGATTTATGGTTCAAAGTTGTTATTTATGTTTATCTGATAAAGTTGGTGAATTTGTACTTTAATTGGCCCTCGAAACATTAAAAACCAAAGTCAACTGCTGTCATTGTTACTATACCAATATAAGAACAATCGAATTCTGCTGCCAATGTTACTGTATCGATATAAGGACAATATAAATTTTACTGCAATTTTCTATGTAATTCTGTAGAAGTAAAATTAATATTAGAAGTGTTTTACCAAGTCCATAAACTATAAATTTATAGCAATACAAATTATTTTAATTTTGATGCTGAATATTAAACTTCAACATTAAACAACTGACGTTGAAGTTTAACATTGACAAATGTAAGGTACTGGAATATGGACAGCAGTAATCCCAGATTAATGTTTTAATTGTGTAGTACTACAATCAGGGTAGAGCAAACTGAAAAAAGACTTTGGGGGGGGGGAATTGTGAAGTCAGATTTGAAGTTCTCTGAGCAATGCAGACAGGCTGCTAGGATAACTCATGAAGTTTTGTCAATGATATAAATGAACTTTGCTAGCAGGGATAAGTAGGTGACTATCCCACTGTACAAGCAAATGATAAATGCATCTTGAGTACTACAGGCTTCATATTAGGAAGGATGTACAGTAGAACTTCGATTGCCCACCACCCTATTTACCGTCACTTAAACCCACTATGCCATAATGCATTGTGATATTGGTGCCACGTATCACTCAGTCTTTGTATACAGTTGTACTTTAACCTCTTCTTTCACATTTTATAATTTTTATTTAGTAAACCAATTGAAATGACAGACACATAAGCGAGTAGTGTTGGGATTATCATAAAAAATTGAAATAATTAATCTTCTAAGAAAAGGTGAAAGTGCAACAAGTATAGCAATGGTTTATGGAATAGGAAGAACAACAGTAAATGATATAAACCATGATGCAGACAAAATTGAAAACCATGTTCCGAAAATGGAAACCACTGATGACAATGTTAAAAGTCGTAAAACAATGAAACTTGCTAAAAATGAACAACTGGATACTGCAATGTTTCAATGGTTTGTTCAAAAACGTAGCCAAGGAAGTCCATTTTTGGGATCTATAATAATCGAAAAAGCCACTGAAATCAATAAAAAAAACTAGCGGAGATCCTTCATTCAAGGCCACCATGGGATGGTTGGACAAATTTAAGTTTCGCCATGGTATCCAACAGTTGTCAATCCAGTGTGAGAAGTTAAGTGCAGATAGCACAGCAATTTCTGTTTATTGTGAAAAACTGCAGAAGGAAATAGCAGATCGAAGTTTGGTTAAAGACTACTGCGATGAGACTGGCCTTAATTGAAGGCACTATCTCAAAAGACACTGGCCTCAATGATTGAACATACGGCACTGAGATAAAAGATCACATCACTATAATGGTATGTGCTAATGCCAGCAGTAGTCATAAATTGCCTTTGGTTGTTATAGGAAAATCAAAAAGGTCTAGATCATTTAATAATATTAATTTAAATGCTTTGCCAGTTAAATATTTCTCACAAAACAACACATGGATGAGCAAAGATATTTCATGATTGATTTCAAAAAAATATTTGTACCATGTGTAAGATCACATTAGGCATCATAAGGTTTACCACACAACATGCAATACTACTGATGGACAATGTGCCTACTCATTCCATAAACGAATGTGATTTAAAAAGCAATGATGGCAAAATATCATTCCACTTTCTGTCAGCAAATACGACATCTCTCATTCAACTGATGGACCAAGGCGTGATTGAGAGTATGAAACATCGTTATTGCAAAATGTTCATTCGAAAACTTCTTTCTGCAGAAAATAAATTAGATGTGGTAGAGTTTTGGAAAGCTACACAATAAAAGATGCAATTTTCAATGTCGCTAATGCCTGGAGTGATGTTCCAGTTCAAACAATACAAAGAAGCTGGAATAAGTTGTGGCCAGAAATATATTCAACTGATACAGAAACCATTCCAAAAGAAACTGATATTTTGCAGTTATGTTTGAATGTTTCTGGTTTTAAAAATATTTCGATGGAGGAAGTAAATGATTGGCTGGACATGGACAAAATGGACGTCAGATGCGAAATTTTAGACGACGATGAAATTGTGCAGAGTGATGACAATTTAGGATGATTCTGAAACTGAAGAAGAAGAAGAAAAAGCTTCTGCTAATGGAACAACAAACATAATTAGCCACTGTGAAGCTGAAACTATGTTGTCAAAATGCATTGAGTGGTTCCAGGTATAAGCAGCAGCAAATGCTATGCAAATGTTAGTTTTGTGTAAAATTTGTAACATTGCTTCCCAAAAAAGCTAGAGGGGTAATGAAACAAAAGAAATTGACCGACATTTTTAGAAAAGAAATTTAATTATGTAATATTGTTTTCTTTTAAATTTCTTTAATGGCATTAGAACAAATTTGTATGTATGCAATATTGTTTTCTTTTAAATTTTTTTATGATGTTACTCGACCAACATAAGTCAAACTATTAAAAATAGGTATGTGCATGTAGATATCTGTACTATGATTTTTTGATGACCCGGTAAAAAATAAATAATAATTAAAGTTTAATTAAATTTCATTAGGTTATGTATTATGTAATAAAATAAAGAAGTTAGATGACCCAGTCTACTGTATGTATAATATTTTTAATGTACATATTCTATTATCCATCATCGTCTTGGTCCTGTACCCTGGTGGATAATCAAAGTTCTACTGTAGATCTGTTTGAATTGATGCAGAAAAGGGCAATGAGACTGGTGAAGGGGATGAAAGGGGGCTCTTATCAAAAAAGGATTCAGCACTGCAAACTGCAGTGTCTGGAGACTAGGCACCTGTGAGGTGATCTGATTGAGGTATTTAAGATTTTAAATGGATTGAGCATGCTCAATGCTGATGGCATTCTTCTTGCTCAGACTATATACATGAAGGGCATAAATTCAAATTGAGGAAGAACGTTTGTAAGACAGATGTGCTGTGCAGAAATCTGTGCCTTCAGCCAGCAGGTGGTTGATTGTTGCTTATAAATTTGCTTTTTGGCATCGTAGCCACTATTAATACTAATGATTTGGTTTGGGGGAAGAACTGCCAAGGGTCGTTTTCCAACAAACGAGGATTACATTATGTGCATTACTTGTTCTGTATGGTACAGCAAAAGGTACCTTTGCAAAGATGGAACAAATAGTGCACAAAATATAATATAATAAGGGGGTATGCCTTTTCGTTGTAAACATCACAATGAAATTAAGTGCAAATTCTGATGAGAACTTGAAGAGGGTTATTTCCATTCAAGGAATAAAAGAGAGGGCCCATGACTCACTCAGCTGCCAAGCTCAATGACACTCAATGTTCATGGTCCAGCAGACAACACAATGATATTCACAGTGAAGATCTCTGGTTGCAAAGGAAGTAACTATAGTTAGTGATTCTACTGGCAGAGAAAAGTGGAAATATATTGGGCAATAAGGACAGGTGGAATAGGAACCATGCTGTAGAGGAGTTATCTTTTAAGGGCACAAACAGTGATTCTGTTGTACATATTAGTACTAATGATATTAAGAAAGATCTGAGGATTTACTTAACAGGTACAGGACAATGTTGAAAAAAATTTGAAAGTGTCTGTAGTTTTGCCCGAACACAATAGGAGGGAGTATATGATCTGAACTTTGTCAATCAATTCAGCCCTGCGGAGATTTGTACAACGCTAATGGTGTAGAATTTTTCACAGCATGGTCTGTGCTTGTTAAAAGGAGAAATTGTTTTTATATGGATTGGATACATTTAAATAGAAGGGGTGCAAGGATATTTGCTGATCCTATTGAGGCATTGTTAGGTGGATCAGAAAAACGCTACCATGGGGAATACATAGACTAATAAATTAACAAGCATCTTTAAGCAGAGGTGAAAGTGATTCTTGCACTGCTTCTATTGGGATATACAACAGTTGGGAAAGTGAGATGTCAAACAAGGTGTGCTGCAGGTTCTCATAAGACAAGCGAACACTTTGGGCTGTGTTAGAGTAACAAAAACATGCACATATACTGGCTTGTACAACAATGCTAAGAGTAACAAATTTGATGAATTTGAAGTACTGGTTAAGTCATCAAATGCAAACATTGTAGGGATATCAGAAAGATGGTACTCCTTAGGCATAAGTTATGTGGATTTTGAATATGGTCAGAAGAATGTGTACAGGAAGGGCAGACAGGAGTGGGGAGAGAGAGGGGGGGTATGCTCCTTGTTAAGAAGCATTGAGAATCTAAGACAGTGCATCCAGCTGACATGGATGGCCAGTGCAAAGTTGTAAGTTTGGTGTGACATACACACTGGATAAGCAAAAATGATAGGAACATATTATAGGCCAAATGACTGATGAATATGATGAACTATAGAGACAAAGTGTGCCAGTAAACCAAAATGTCTTATGATGGGGGATTTTAACTTTCCAGATATTGATTGGAACTGTGGGTTGGTCACTCGCACGATAGCAGAAAATTTCTGGACTTGCTGGATGACACTTCCTCAGCAGCATATTAGAGATGCAACAAGAGAGAGCAATACTTTTGATCTGATTACCAGCAGAGACTCTTCATGTATTAATGCAGCAGTGGGACACCGAGTAGTGACCACTTTGAGAGAATACCGAGTTTGATGTCATCATCTTTACTCTGTGAAAACAGCAACAAATATTTCAAAAATAACTAGGGTAAGATAGTAGGTGTTTACTGAACTAATGGGAGAGGGAAAACAAGTAACCTGAAACACAACACAAACAAAATATCTGTGCATGTCCAATACCATGCCACCTTTCAAGCAAATAGTTGCAAAAAATATAAAAAAAAGGTTGCAAGTCACCCAACTGGCTCTCATGCATGGTTTCTGTATGAAACTGTAAAAAATAACTTCAGAGACTTCTGCAGTAAAAACCTGACTATATTTAAGAAGGCAGAAAAAATGTGACCCTTGAAATAACATTCCCATGTTAACTCTTAATCAATATTAAAAATCTAAAATTTTCTCTACTGTCTTAAATATAGTCAGTTTTACTGCAACAGTGTCTGAAGTGATTATCTTACAGTTTTGTACAGAAACAGTGCACAAGAAACAGTCAGTTCCCCAGCCACCATTTTTGTAACTATTTGGATTCTGATGAAAGAGTGGAATGGTAACAGACAAGTGCCAATGTCGTGTTTGTTTAAAGTTTTAGGTTACTTGTTTTCCCCTCTCCCACTAGTTCAATAAACAATCTTACCATAGTTACCACCTTTTACCTTACTTGTTTTTGAAGGATTTATTACTGTTTTCACAGTGTAATATTAAAAATCTAATTTGACATGAAACCTGATATTCTCTCAAAATGGAAACTACTCTACAGGAAGCAACACACAATTTCAAATTTTGTGCACTGTGAAAAGTGCAAACTTGGAAATAAATTCTGAAATACACTTGGAAACAGAAGTTAAAAATAGTAATCAATATAAATAATTTTTTAAAAAATGTTTTAATAATGTTTATATAAATAATAAGTAGAAATACAACACTTGTTTGAAATTTCATGCAGTTAACCATTTGGCAATTTTTTTTTTTTTTTCTTTCTTTGCTGCTTTCAATATATTGCAGTTGTTTTCTACATGGAACATTCTTTCTAAACAGATCACAAAAAGATTCTACTTTTTTCAAAAATTTAGAATTGTGGATTGCCAATCACTGAAAAAAATCTTTTCAGTGAGTACAGATCCACAATTCCATAAATCTAGCTGCAGAGTTTTGATTAACATTTTTAACAAAACACTACAACTGCCAATTTTGTAAATTTATGGCAAAATTGAACTATTATCAGCATTAGCTAATAATTAGTAAAGACATATGATGCAAGAAAGCAAGAAAACAGCATCACGCAAAAAAAAAAAAAAAAAAAAAAACCATTTCACTCATCCATTCGCTCCAAACGTTTGTCCACTTCTTCCTTGAATTTATTTCAGCTACCAACTTCCACAACAAAAAGATGGAAGTTTGATCCAGCAATCCATTGGCTAAAGACAAATTTCCGCACATCTATTCGACAACTGTCTTTCCTCAATTTCAGTTTATGCCCCCTCTGGTTTGTAATCTGAGCAAGAGGAAGAATCTCATCAGCAATGAGCCTGCTCAACCCATTCAAGGCCTTATACACCTCAATCAGATAACATCGCAGGTGCTTGGTCTCAAGATGATGAAATTTGCAAAACTTAAGCCTTTCTTCATAAGAGCACCCCTTTGTTCCTTTCACCAGACTTGTTGCCATTCTCCAAGTTCTAGCAACTCTACATCCTTCCAAAAATGAGGCTTCCAGACCTGTATGCAGTACTCAAGTTGTGACCTGACTTTTGCCTTATACAAGGGGATAAGCACCTCCTTATCCATGCTAGCAAAATTCCTGTATATCATTGACAAGACCCCATGACCTGCTCTGGCAGCCTGTCTGCATTGCTCAGAAAACTTCATATCTAACTGCACAATTACCCCCAGGTCGCCTTCACTGAGTGTAGTACCACACAGTTGGCACTTTTCTCTTGGGTTACTGCTACTCATATGCAGAACTTTGCATTTGTCAATGTTAAACTTCAGTTGCCACTTCTCAGCCCATCTGCCCAACTTTTCTAGATCCTGTCATTAACAACTCCGACAACCTTTACATCACCAGCAAACTTTGACATTGAGCTTGATATACTTTCATCAATATCATTGATAAACTTGCTTCTTGCCCTAACGGTAGCCGAGCATTCTGGTCTCTTGCTAAAGCTATTGGCTGCAACTTTTCCAATCTCTGCTCCCACCTCTGTCCAAACCAGATGGTTCTGTTGTCACTTCAGCCAAGGCTAAAGCTGACCTGCTAGCATCCCATTTTCCTTCCAACTCATGTATTAATGATCTTGGTAAAACACCTCCCACCATTCCCAACACGCTCCATTCAATGCTTCCTGTGGTCTTCCGTCAAAAGGATATCAGAAGGATTTTGACAAATCTTGATGCTAAGAAAGCTCCAGGTCCCAATGGTATTTCTCCACTTGTTCTCAAAACCTGTGCTCCTGAACTTACACCTATTCTTCCGCCTTTTTTCACTTTCTTATTCTAAAGGTGTTTTTCCTTTTGCTTGGAAATTTGCTCATATCCAGCCAGTTCCTAAAAAGGGTGACAAATCCCTCCCATCCAATTATCGTCCCATTGCAATTACTTCTACTCTTTCTAAAGTAATGGAGAAATCAGTTAACCGCCAACTCTTAGACTACCTAGAAACCTTCCATCTGATCAACGATCACCAGTATGGATTCTGTCAGTGTCAATTCACTGGTGATATTCTGGCTTATGTTACCTATTTATGGACTAATTCAATGGAAAGGTTCAGTGAAACACAAGTAGTTGCTCTTGACATCTCAAAGGCTTTTGATTGTGTTTGGCATAAAGGTCTTCTAAACAAGCTTCCATCTTATGGTTTGCCAACTGTTTTTTAGTAATTGGTTATCCAGTTTTCTCTCTGATCGCTCACTGAGGGTGATGGTAGATGGCTCTCTGTCTTCTAACTTCTCCACTAATGCTGGTGTCCCCCAAGGTTCAGTTCTTTCTCCCACTCTTTTCCTCTTGTATATTAATGACCTTCTTCCACTGACTGGAAATCCTATCCATAGTTTTGACAATGATAGCACATTGCATTCCACTTTCCATTTTGAGAAACCTTGTCCTGCTCGATCGGCTTCAACTTCTTGAAAATCTGCTACCAATTATTTAAATGCCGATCTTCGGGTAATTCTCCAGTGGGGCAAAGATAACTTAGTTGATTTCAGCCCTTCTAAAAAACTCAGTCTTGTCTTATATCTTGCAAAAAGGATTCTTCTGCTCCTATGCTTATCTTTAGTGACACTCCGATTTCTAGGCAAAATGATATATCTCTTTTGGGGATTACCCTGACTTCTAATCTCTCTTGGCACAAGCACATTACAAATATTGCTTCCTCTGCATCTAAAAAACTTGGTTTTCTCTTTCGCTCTCAGTGTTACTTTTCTTCCAAACAGCTGCTCACTCTATATAAATCACAAATCCACCCAGCCATGGAATATTGTTCCCACATCTGGGGGTGGTGCCCCCAAAACCTCTCTCAGGCTTCTTGATTCCATTCAGAAGAGGGCAGTTAGGTTAATTAATGATTCATCTCTAACAGAGTCTCTCCACTCGCTGTCTCATAGATGTACTGTTTCTGCTGCATGCCTCTTCTACAGATACTTCCATGGGCACTGTTCTTCTGAATTGGCTTCTATAATTCCCGCTCCCTCTTTCAAAACAGTCTGAACACGTGCCGCCACTAGCCAACGTCCATTTACTGTCCAACTTCAAACCCACAGAACCAACTTTTCATCTTCCTCATTTATTCATTCAACTGCTGTTTTCCGGAACAACCTTCCTTCATACGTATTTCCTGAAAATTACAGCCTACAAAAGTTCAAGTCCAATGTCAACAAATATTTTCTTTCGTCTTCTCAATCTCTAACCCAAGCACGGTACTAAGTACTATAGGTTCTAATACTTCTCGTGTTTGGGGTTTACATAAAAAAAATATATATATATATATATATATATAAAACAACAATGGGCCCAACACAGAACCCTGGGGGCCACAACTAATAACATTAGTCCAAGAAGAGCAGTGTCCACTGTTTACCACTCTGTCTTCTCCCATTCAACCATCCTTCTATGTCCATTGCAGCAATTTGTCCTTAATGCCATACTGCTTCAATTTGTATAGTAGTCTTCCATGCAACAGTATCAAAATCTTTTCTGAAATCCAAGTATGATATCAAAATTATTTTTTTGCATCCAGTTCCTTTGTGACCGTGTCATAGTATCCAATCAAATTGGTCAGACAAGACTTCCCCTTAACAAGCCCATGCTGTGTCTGAATTATTACTGCAGTCTTGTCAAGATGATCCTGCAATGCTTCTTTAACCAGTGACTCCATTATTTTACCCAGAACAGAAGTTAAACTAACTGGTCTGTAATTACTTGGGTCACCCTTTATTCCCCCTTTATGAATTGGCGATACATTTTCACATCTCCAGTCCATGGGGACCTCACCTGAGTCCAATAAAGCTGTCATAATTATGGCTTAGGGTTTGCTTACTTCCTTTGCTGCCTCCTTTAATATAACTGGATAGATCCCATCCACCCCCAGGTGCCTTTCTTATGTTTAACTTCAATTTTTCCTCCACTTTGCTCTAAGTTATTACAAAATCATTTAATTCCCTGTTAGAGTTTGATAAGCTTCTGGCCTTCCCCTCCCTGAATAACTCCTCATTTGTGAATGTAATGCAAAATACTCATTCAGTTTGGCAGCTATCTGAATAAGGTCATCTACAGTCAAACCAATGATATCAAGTGGGACAATCCGATTCATCCTCTTCTTCTTAGTTTATATAAGTAAAGTAAAATCTTTTGCTGTTTTCCTTTGCATCCTTTGGCAAAGATTTCTTATAATCTGCCTTTGCTTGCCTAACCTTTGTGACTTGATTATAGACTAGCTTATATCTACCATGGGCTTCTCTGTCGCCTGATAATTTATATGCATTGCATGCATTTTTCTTCTCTGCCTTGAGTCTCATTAGTTCATCTGACATCCATTTGGGCCTTAAAACTAGAACAGTATTTCTAGTAGCTTCCAAGATTAATTTCTTGAATGCATCCCATTCAGAATTTGCTGTTGGTAACATCATCAGTTGGTCCCACTGTATTGAATTTAAAAAATCTGAGACCACTGTAGTCACCTTTACAAAAGCTAAAACCCTTCCCTTTACCCCAGCAGACTAACAGTTTGTTGTAGACTCATTATGTGACACATTCAGAGAACATTCTCTCATCCTATTGAAGTAAACAAAGTATTGAAGGTAAACAAAACAGAGAATTTTTATAGACAGGTCAGGGTCACTCATTAGTTTCCTCAACAAACTGAAATGCACTGCTTACAATAGCAGTTGGTTCCAAGAATTATGTGGATGAAATGTATATGGAATGAGCAAAGTGGGCAGCTAACAAATGACCTTCAACTATGTATAGAATTTCTCTCCACTAGAAATTTGCCAACCAAAGGTGCATATCGTGCAATGTCAAAAATAGAAAGGAAGATACATATGATGACAGAAATAGTGAGTTTTTGTCCAGGTCTGAATGGATTTAGCAAAAGAATTTAAATGAGAAGTTTATATTTAACTAGCTATACTTTAACAGGTATAACTCTGAAGAGATCAAGTTCGTTGTAAAACTCAAACCTATATTTTAATCTATTTAAACCTACATTAAACTCAAATCTATTAAAATGGGTGACTTCTGAAATTTAAAAGAATAAAATATGTTGGAAGGAAAGGGATAAGAGTATACTATCACTGATTAAAATGTTTGTGCATAAGCTATGCAATATTGAAACAGTGCTTGTCCACAAACTTCTGTAGCAAACATGAAGTCAGTACTCATATTTTAACATGGATACAGCACTTTTATCCACAATAAATCTGCTCAAACTGAAATGTTTACAGGATTTCTGTTCACATACAGAATGGCCACAGAGTGTCAGAGGAATTTACAAGATAGGGAATACAAGGACAGCACTACATTTTAACAGCTGCTAAAACCACAGTCAACTTAAATGTGCATACTACTGCACCCTTGTATTTAACCATTTAGATGCAGCCACCTCTAATCTATAATACTTGATCAAGAAATTACAGTTCAGAAAAAAAAATTAACCAGGCAAATTAGAAAACGTATAGGATACACAACCACAGAGGATTAAATCATCTGTTTCAAACAAATTAAATTCAAACCATAGTAAAGATCATATCTATCTTTACAATAAGGTTCAATTATAATTTATTTCATAATTTTTGATTTACTACAAGTTTTATTTAAAAATTTCTCACAACACTGATAGCCAAATACAGATATTCAGATTATTAGTAAATTCTTAATGAAAACAAACTATACTGATTTCAATCCTCATTAGGAATACCTGTTGGCTATCGGTGCCACTACTATCTGGAAATGCTTCTCTTAATTCTTCTAAAGCTTGGGATGGATCAACATATTTTCTTCTTGTTCCTACCATTAACGAAAATAATTTACGTAGCTCTCGCATGAAGAGAAGATTTCGTTTTTCCTATAAAAAAAAATAATAAAGCTAATCTTAATGAAAATGAAGTTTTGAATCAATTTTATAAAGCCTTGGGATTTGCAATTATAAATTATGTGATGTGTTAAAGACATAAGTAGACACACTAAATTATTTGTGAAACAAATAACGTCTTACATTATAACATGGCTAGGAAATGACAATGTCTTAACCATATCCATTAAGATAAAAATACATACATACATCAAGAAAAGACAATAAAATTACCAATAATTGCAACAATAAATGTCAGACAGAAATACAGCTACATGAAACATTAACATTTAAAATAAAAATATAAAAAGGCAAAAAATATAGAAAGCTAATAAAATCAAAGCTGAATAGAATAAAATTTAGTAACCATTGGCAAAACTGGCTATAGATTCAAAACGGTGAAAAAATCAGAAGTCTCAAACTGAAAAAAACCATACTTTTAAACATGAGAATTCATAACAATGAATTATTCCAAAGGCCTCTTCTTTTGAATGGTTAAATATGCATAAAAACTCAGTGTTCTGTGAGTTTTTATGCATATTTTAACCTACAAAACTGAGAAGGAAATAAAGGAATCAATCAAAAATTAGATCTTCAAAAAAAAAAAAAAAAAGCAAATGACAAACATATATGAAACTAACAAATGGACGCAATAGAAAACTGTATTACAAATGAGGAGATAAGAAAAATCTTGGGTAACAAGCATCCAATCAAAGGTAAGTGAAACAAACAACCTATGAAGTCCAATGTTGCAGTGCAACACTGCAAAATTCCATTTCAGTTTAATGTTGTTGCCACTGCGCCTGGTCATATTTCCAATTACAGAATTGGTTTTCCTGTTGTAATGGAGCAATTATTGTACATTTCATATGAACAATCTAAAAAGCTAAACTGATGTTTATAATCAGTTGTTAATGGCATGTAGCATTGCTCAATTGCCATTTCCAATTGTGAAATTTGTTTTCCCATTGTACTAGCTCAATTACTGTATTACCATCTATTTATGCTTCATATAGCAAACTTGAAAACTAAATCTATATTAAATTATTAATGGCTGGTGGTGTTTTTTTTTTTTTTTTTTTTGTTTTCTTCAAGTCCAAATTTCTCAAAGCAGTGTTTAACTGTTAGCATTTTGAATTATGAAATTTGCCTTGACTCAATTACTATACTACCATCCATTTATATTTCACATCTTAAAAACTAAATCTGTTTATATTCCACTGGCAATGGCAGCCTGTGCTCCCCCCAAAACCCGAAGTCCAATGCAAAAATTGCACGACCGTTGGCATTTCCAATTATAAAATTTGTTTTCCTACCATACTGTCAACAATTTATACTTCATATAAATAATCTGAAAATTATATTCAGTTGTTAATGGCAAGTAATCTTTTTCAGTAAACAGGTCACAAAGTAACATACTCTGTGTTAGAGTGAATTATATAGACACTGTCAGATCTTGTACGGGCCTTTCTAATGGAAAAATTGAGAAATTTTTAGACATTTCTGAAAAACGGAAAAAAATAGGAAATCCATACCAGGAAGATAGTTTCTAACTGTTCTATAAAAATGAACCAAAGTTGTTTTTCAGCATTATCATCACAACATGAGAAGTGAAAAAAAAAGGTAAAATGAAATGCTGGCCTAAAGAATAGATAGAGAGAATTCAATTTTTTAAGATTATGACGGGTGGTCATTTAATTTGCAGATGGGTGCAAATGGCACAAACTTTCCATAATTGTAGCTAGAGGCACTCTTCCTGATTGCTACTGAGTAGCTGCTTTAAAAAAATCGTTGAAACGTATTTTGCATCCCATAGGAATAAATGGAGGTATTGTGAAAATATCGTAATGTGAACCCAATAACACATTGGTTTTTTTTTGCAATTCGTTCCAAGTCCTTTGAAGTTGAAAATTTCGCTATTTTACTAAGCTATTTATCTCTCTAAAATGTCATACTTATAATGGAAATTGCACTACCCTTTCATTGTTATCATATGTTCTCATTATAAAAATCAATTTTAAACGCCTTTGTGATATTTTTTAAAGCACGTTTGTGGAAGTCACAACCATAAAACAAAAACAATTTGCACTTTCCGGTTTATTGGGCTTTTCTGTTAGTGCAGTCTATTATAAACGGGTAATAAACTCAATCTTATTGCATTTGCAATAATCGCAATAACTGGAATTCTGTGCTGTTTTACATTACAGTATTATGGTGAAATGTGTTCCCCTTCACTGAAATCTTCAATCATATAAAAAACAAATTTTCAGAAACTTCTCTTCATTCCTATTTATGTATTACAATGTTGAAGGGAAAGAGACCGATGAAAAGTGGTGGTACCAAAGTACCGAGTGGTGGTAGTGCCAGGAAACAAAACAAAATTGATTTAGAAATGAAGATGAAAATGATTAAGTACAAAGCAGGACAAAGTTTGTCATCTATTGCAAGGGAATTAGGTCTCGCTGCTTCAACAGTGAATACTATTTTAAAGGACAGTGTGCTATGCGGGCACTGTCAATGGATCAATGCACTTAAGATCAACAGTAATCACAAAACAGCGTTCAGGTGCTATATCGAAGACGGACAGCTGTTAATAGTATGGACGGAAAATCAGATTCAGAAGAGCCTAATGACCACTCAAGCAAAAGCAACAAGTATTTATAAAGATATTAAGGATAAGTATGGCAAACCCCAACCCAAGTTCATGGCAAGCAACGGGTGGTTTAACAGGTTCAAGCTTTGTGCTGGTTTCCACGTTAAAGTATGCAGTGAAGTCGTCAGTGCCAATTCTGCAGCTGCAGAGAAATTTTGTGATGTGTTGGAAAAAATTATTGATGAAGGCTGCTATTCAACACAGCAAATTTTTAAAGTTGACAAGACTGCTCTGTATTAGGGGTGAAGGAGGGAATCCCGGATCGAACATATGTTGCCAAGGAAGAAAAGATAATGCCAGGTTTCAAGGCTTCAAAAGATAGGGCTGCGCCCTTGTTTGGGGTTAATGCAGCAGGAGAATAGACTAAAACCACTGCTTGTGTACCATTCTGGAAATCCTCTTGCATTTAAGGGCATCAATAAAGCCACCCTACTCATGCATTTCTGATCAAACCAGAGAGCATGGATAACAATATCTCTCTTTGAGGATTGGTTTAAACGCTGCTTCATTCCCAAGGTCGAAAAATACAGTAAACGGGTTACGTTCCTGAGAAATGCCGCGAATACTGAGTTGTGGCTCCCATAGTAATAAAGGGGTTCCGTTCCAAAGTATGAAATACTGTATATAAGAAAACCTAGTCTAAAATTTTGTCTATGTATGTATTATATGTACCTTCATAATATGACTATGTACATAATGAAATGCAAGCATATGGCATCGAAATGAAAATAAGAAACAATTTAATATTAAATATAATATTTATTAGTTCAAACCAGTGCCTTTGCTAACTAAAAAACTTATCCAGCCAGTGTTATCACCAGTTTCGCTAGTGTTGATAAAGGAGTTTTGCCTTTTCACGAATGATGAGTGAACTTAACGGAATTTTATTTTGAGTTCGGTCTTCTATCCACAGATTGAAAGCTTTTTCCATTTTTTCTAATTTAACATCATGAGTTACAGAGCAAATTTTTGAAACAATTAGCGCGTTTTCACGGACACTACAGCGGATTTTTTCTTCCGATTTTTTGATTGATCGTACCATTGACTCATTGATTTTATAATGTTTTGCCACTGAGGAGACACTTCCACCATTAGAAAATTTATCCAATAACTCAATTTTATTCGCTAATATCATCACCATCTTTGATCTTTTCACATTTCCCTTGTTATTTTTAGCTATATTTTTGTACGGGTTAGAAACTTAACTTGTCCACAATAAAGTCACTTTCTTCCATTAACACACTCGAAAAAGTCTGTTTTACACTGCAAAAACGGTAGATTTATCATTTTTGTAAGTAAATCAATTTATAAATTGATTTATAAATCAATTTATAAGCATATAAATTAAAAGCAAACAATGAAACCTTCCGTGACAAGCGCATAACACATACTGAAGAAGGATTAGCGAGAAACATCCATGCTCGAGATTTTGTCACCCCTCTCCCCCCACCCACTTAGCGCTGTTTTGACTGGGAAAGATAATTTTAGCCACGTCCATGTATTTTTATGGCAGAAAATGTTCACAGCGCTTTAAAATTCACATTTTTTTTTTTAGGTTTCATTTTATATTAAATCAGCGACCGCGAATAGCAGGGGTTTACTGTATTGTAAAAGACAACGATGTTCCTTTCAAGATTTTGCTTCTATTAAATAATGCTGTTCCTGGACATCCTACGCATCTGGATAATTTCAATTCGAACGTGAGAGTCATATTTCTACCACCAAACATGACTTCACTCATCCAACCTATGGGTCAGGGTGTTATTTCGAATTTAAAAGCATACTATTTACACACATTTGCTCAGGCATTGTCTGCAGCGAATGATGAGAAAAATTTTACATTAAGGAACTTTTGGAAATCTTACAATATTTACCATGCCATCTTAAACATTAATAAGGCCTGGGTGGAAATTACTAAAAGTTGTTTAAATGGAGCATGGAAGAAAATATGCCCACGGCACGTAAAAGGCTTCGAAGGATTTGAAAAAGACAAATCATGTGAACAAGGTTACAGATAAGATTGTAAAGGTTGTAGAGCTACTTCAGTTGGAGGTTGATGCCAAAGATGTGGAGGAGTTAAGAGAGAAAGAATTATCTAACTAATAACGTATTGACTTGCAGACAGCGATAGTGAAAGAAGAAAATGTTAACAAAGCTCACGATGAACCAAACGAGGAGCCGAGACGCTTCATCACCAGAGAGATGGCAACAGAATCTCGTGAAATTGCATCGGCAATGGTGAGGTTCGAAAAAAATGGATCCTGACAGCGAACAATTCTTAAAAGTTAACAGAGGGGTGAATGATATGCTTGATTGCTACAAAGAAATCTATGATGAAAAGAAAAAAGCCACCATCCAGTCATCCATTAATATGTTCTATCGTAAGGTTGAGCGGTCAACCCCTTCGAAATCTCCACAGCCCTCAACCTCCGTAACGGCATACTTATCAGCTGAAGATGTCGATTCTGGCAAAAATGCTCGAGAGGCAAAACTTATCCTCTCTTTTATTGTAATTATATAATTTTGAAATTTTTTTAAATTGCAAGCTTTTGTAATTTTTCCTGCACATGAAAAAGTACTTTATTTCTTCCCCTTTTTTCCCCTCTCCTTTTTCTTCTTTTTATAATTTCCATTGATATACAAAACTTGAAGCAAACAAATACATATTGACCTAAGTATCTATAGAGAAACAAGTGCAGACAATTATATAAGATTTAAACTTTTACTTAAAAGTCTAAACTATCAAGCTGGAAGCCTTATTCTGAGCATGCACTTTGCTCTAAATGCTGTTCTTAGTTATTAAAATAATAATCAACTTAATTTATGGCAATTCACAAATGCAATGAACTTAAACCTTTTGATAAAAAATTGAATAAATACAATAAATAATTCTATTTACATGTTCTTCGAACATTTCTTTTTTGATTCAATCAATTCAGTGAGCACAGTTGCAAGTGCTGCACAAGCATGGGGGAAATTCCAACTTACGTAGCATTCCACGGAACGCAACCCTTACATAAGTTGGGGAGTTCCTGCATACGATATCAAAATTATATTTTGCATCCGGTTCCTTTGTTACTGCATATAGTATCCAATCAAATTGGTCAGACAAGATCTTCCCTTAACAAACCCATGCTAGACTCAAGTATGACTACACTTCTGTCTAGATGGTCCTGCATTGCTTCTTTAATCAGTGACTCCATTATTTTTCTTGGAACAGAAGTTAAGCTAACAGGGCTGCAATTACTCATGTCATGCTTTGACCTACTTTGTGAATAGGGGGTTACATTTTGCACATGTCCAATCAACGGAGACCTCCCCTGAATCCAAATATACTTTCATAATTATGGCTAATGCTTTACTTACCTTCTTTGCTGTCTCCATCAATATGATTGGATAGATTCCATACACCCCAGGTGCCTTTCTTTTGTTTAACTTGAACAATTTCTATTCTACTTTCCTTTCAGTTATTACAAAATCATTTACCTTCCTACTAGAGTTTGATAAACTTCTAGCATCCACTTCCCTAGATGATTTCTCATGTGAATGTAGATGCAATGTACCTACTCAAGCTTGTTGGCAACCTGAGCAGGTTCATCAACAGTTAATCCATTGACATCAAGTGGACGAATGCGATTCAACAACTTCCTTCTACTGTTAATATAAGTAAAGAAGTCTTGGCTTTCTTTGCCAGATACTTCTTGTAATCTAACTTGGCTTTCCTAACCTCCTTTGTGACTTGATTGCAGACTAGTTTATATCAGAATCACAGGCTTCTGTTGCACCTGATAATTCATATGCATTCCATGCATTTTATTTCTCTGCCATGCATCTCAACAGTTCGTCTGACATCCTTGAATTATATTTCTTGGTTGGTATGAGAAGCCCAGTAGCTTCTATGATTACTTCCCCAAATGCTTCTCGTTCAGAATTAGTTGTTGGTAGCTTCATTAGTTGGTCCTACTGTACAGAATTTAAAAATTATCTGAGGCTACTGTAGTCTCCATTATAAAAGTAAAAATCCTTATGTTGGTTATATCTTTAAGTAAATTTCACATTAGCATTAGCAGAGGCATATGATGCAAGAAAGCAAGCTTATGCAGCATCAGCCCAAAAAAAAAAAAAAAAAACCGCTCCCATTTCACCACATAAATGCACAGTGATCACTGCCATCTAGTGGTTCTTTTATTTGCAGATTCTCCGTGCACAAAGAATCACTGCTGAAAATCAGATCAAAATTATTACTCTCTCTTGTTGCCTCTCTAACATGCTGCTGTAGAAAACAGTCATCCTATAAATCCACAAAAGTCTTGCTACTGTTTGAGACTCACTCAAGTTCCTGTCAATATCCGATTAGTTAAAATTCCGCCATTATAAGACCTTCTGATTTACTTGCCCACTATTTCTCTATACAGCTGTTCGTTGTACTAATCAGTCCTTTGGCCTACAACACATTCCCAATCTCATTTCTGTTTATGTCACACCAAAATTACTCGATATTGAACTGGCCACCCATGTCAACTGGATGCACTGCCTTAGATTTTATATGCTTCTTAACTAAGAGTTTAACCCCCTTTCTGTCCTTTCTTTATATGCACTCCACGTATTGTATTATTATATGACGATCCACAGTAGGCCTTAAAATCCTTGTTCCAATAAAAAATTTTGGTGAATATTCCAGAGACATAAGAAATATTGCATTATAGCTTTTAAGCCACTTCTCATGCTGTTTTATATATTAGCTTGAGATAAAACTTGAGAAATTAACTTGAGATAAAAATCTCAAGTTAATGGATGCGCCATTCGCCGCGGTGGTGGAGTTGCAATTATCTATAAAAATTCCTTTTCTCGACATAGGACCAACTCAAGTAGTTCCGAAAACTTTGAAGCCATCTCTGTAATCCTTGACCTCAATGAAATTAGAATACAGGTTTGCACTATCTACCTCCATCCAGAACACACCCTAGAGGTTAGAACGGAATTAGCGACCTGGATTACCACCAATCTCCAACCCAACGTCCCTACTATTCTCGTAGGGGACTTCAACATGCCCCTGCCAAGGTACTCAACGGCTCGGTCTTCTCTGGAAGACATGCTACATATGCTCGACCTTCATCCTCTTCAAACTCCCCCAACTCGCGGAAATCAGCAGCTCGACCTCATTTTTCACAACATACCTCATGCGGAACTTATCCAACCAACCATCTTCTTCAAATCAGATCATCAACCGTTAGATTGTGAATTTTATGCCCATTCCGACCTCTCTAATGCCTCGGTTGAAGGATGTGGCCCGCTGCATACGAGAAGAGTCTTTTCAAACAAGTTCATTAAGCAAGAAATAATCCTCCATCGCCTCACTACGTATAAATGGAACTGTCTGTTAGAAAAGTCAGGGCCTGAAGCCGCTTCCATCCTGGCTGAAGAATTATTTCAAATAGCTTGTGTTGGTGCGTCTAAGGAGATTCGGATCTCACATCGATCTAACTGGTGGTTTAACAACAATATGAAGGTTGTGTTTGTAAGAAAACAAAAGGCTTACAGAAAATGGCAGAAAACCAGAACCGCTGAAGACTACATCGCTTACAAAAAAGAACGAGCCTGTTTCTTAAAGCACAAATACCAAGAGTACAACCTTGCAATTTCTAAAAAGCTTAAACAGTCTAAAAGAATTAATAACAACAAGAATACCAACTTCACCATGGATGAAACTTTATTTAGGGAATGGGCGAACAGTACCTTCGGAATCTCTCCAGACCCTAATTTAAAGAATAACTCTCTCGCACCAGACAATACCAGTTGGCTGGTAAATTACATGAATAACATGACTCCATCCGGATCCAATCTTGATATCAGACCTCTACTAACAGAAATCACCATAACCAAAGAAAATGTAATTCAGGCATTAAATAGTCTCCCAAATAAATCCACTTCTGGCCCTGATATGTTCCCCCTCTTCATCATGAAAGTAAGCAGTCCATTCATCATCGAGGTCTTGCTACACATATTTAGAGAAACCCTACACACTGGAATTATCCCTGAAATATGGAAACATTATATTGTAAAACCCGTGCCTAAAGTCAAACATCCGAAAGACAAGAAGGATTTTCGTCCAATCTCTATAAGCTGCAATTTACTAAAATTGTTCGAGAAGACTCTGCTGCCAATTCTTGTTATGCATTTTTTCCATAAAAGACCACCATATTTACACACTGTGATTCCAAAGAGATCAACTGTGACTAATCTAATGGACACCCTATTTCGGATCCAAATGACTCTGAACGCCAAAGAACAGATTGATGTAGTATTTTTAGACATTAAAGCTGCTTTCGATAATGTCTCAATCAATTCCTTGATGACAATACTTGAAAGGCACTTCAGAATACAGGGAGGCCTATTAAAAGTCATCGTTTCCATTCTCAAACAAAGGCATTTGAGAGTAGAACATAGAACCTTCCAATCGAACCACGTCGTCTACAGAGGAGTCCCCCAAGGTGGCGTCCTTTCCGCACTATTTTTTGCTGCCGCTTTGGACCCCTTCCTCTCTACGCATCCTGACTGCAGCTCTTACGCAGATGATATAAAACTCTTCATCTCGTCAAAACACGGTGACAAATCTGAAGCAATCAACGCCCATGCCACTGCCCTAATAGAAGAACTTGACCATTATCTTGAGAATATTGGCCTATCCATAAATCCGACCAAGTCAGCACAAATGTCTTTCACCAACCTGAAGAAGAAGATGAACATAAACATCTACATAAATGGTATTAGAGTGCAAAAGGTTTCTCATCACACTGATCTAGGGCTCACCTGGGATGAAGGCCTGACCTTCCAACAGCACTTTGCCAACAGTAAAGCAAAAACTCTGTCAGCAATGTGGGCGATAAGACAGGAACTTACTGGAGTAAACAACCAAAAACTTGCCACTCACTACATACAAACATGTCTTGTTCCGATTCCCATGTATGCCTCGACGATCTGGTCCTCTGCTTCCCTCACTAACATCAAAAAATTCATGGGTATCGAGTACTGGATTTTAAGGTGGTTGAACCGTGTTAATGGCCTCCCTTTCACCATCTCGAGATCAATCATGTATGCTAACCTTGGTTGCACCCCTTGGAATCAGTTGCTCATTACAGGAAATCTGCGTAATCTCTGTCAACTCCTCACCGATCGCTTTGACGCTCCAAATGTCCATAATCTTGTTGCAGGCCCTAGGCTTTCCCGCGTCCTTTGCAATAGTTCATGGATTCCCCTAAGAAGCTTATTACAGAATTTAACTATGCTTAGAAGATGTTTTCCGTCTAACATCCTCCAAACGTACAACACCCTGAAGATTGATCCCCACAAGTTCTGTGATGAGAAAGCGTACAGATCTGAGAAGATACAGGACATGTACCACCACATACAACTGTAGAAGTTTCCTTATTATCTCCTTCAGGATGGAATCTCCCATGAACTCTACTTTGCTGAAGAATTAATTTGTTTTAAATCATTATGTGTTTTGTATGTATATGTATTGGCTGTATGTGCACACATTAGGACGCGTATGTGTTTATATGTCTCTACCTTTTGCTCGTGTCACTGTATATATTTTTATCTGCTATATTTGCTCACTTTAGATGTTTGTTGGATAAAGAAACTAATGTTCATAATATTATATAGAAACTGTTTCTATAAAATAGAAATAATAATAATATGTGTAATTTATGTACGACTTCTATGTTTGCTGTCTAAGTTATAATGTACAAATGTATATAGGCACCCTCCTAGCTGAAGGCTGTTCAGGGGTGGAGCATATGGAATAAATTGAATAATAAATAAAAATAAATAAATATCATTTTTGAACTTCATAACTGACCTAGTCACTTTATTTTACTTATTTTTTATTATTTATTTTTTTGTTATAGCTAGACCATAGATGGAAGATAGTGCAATAGTGTTTAGGGTCAAGTGGTACCGATGTTTCCAATAACTCCAAAATCCCTTCTCATGCTGAATACAGTATCCTGTAAAGTCTAGTTAGTGAGAGTGGTATGTGGTTTGTTATTGTTTTTGTTTTGGTTTTTTTTAGGAGCATTAGCAACTAAGGCCATAATGCCCCGGGATATGCAGTGGTCATTCCCTGATCTTTCCGCATCCTCCGTATTTGGTGGTGACGGGCTCGAACCCCGGTCTAATCAAGAAGCGTGTGCCACCCACTGCTGCTCCTTCCCACCTGGCTACGGAGGTGCGGTATGTGTAATGTAATGTAGGATTAGTATTAGTATTAGTATTAGTAACGGCCGCATGGTGCAAGAAAGCCTATGGCTTATGCTGCACCAGCCAAAAAAAAAAAAAAAAATTATTTAGACCTCTTAGCCTAGGGGCCTGTTGAACGCCTTAGTTACCATATCAGGCATGGGGAACGGGACCAGGTAATAGGAATTAGATGCTCTAGCATCACCTGATCTGGACTGCATAGGGGATAAGATGGTTGCTGCTGTTGGGTTTTAGGTAGATCGAGGCACATCAACAACTTCGGCTGTATTGTGTCATTGTGTATTACATCTATATCCATTGTGTTTACAGGCTGATTTGCATGCTACGAAAAGATGATATGGGAATATAGAAGGGAAATTAGCTGAGCAAAGCAAAAATAAATGATAATAGGCCTAGACGCAAACCAAGATTGATGGTTTCAAACAAGCATTACAGAAAAAGCAAGCTTACTTTGGGCAGGGTTAAAGAACTAGTAGGAAACAGGATAGCATCTGTGGTCTTTGAGGATGTCGCAGACATTCTTTCATGTATGACAAGCTGGACTTGCTAACATGGAGTATAAAACACTGGTATTCAGGTGACACTTGTGTCAAATGGACTGAATTTAGGCTAAGTCCAGTCATTCTGCAACAACCAATTCATAATGGTGGATTGTTAGTAACCCTAGGTATAACTCCCATTTGCAAGTCCTAAAATATGGCATATAGTACACTGGAGGTGACTACCCAGGTGTAAACCAACAAAAGCAGGAGAGGAGGTTTGGTGACCACACCACACAGAAGAATGCAGCCCCACCTCTTGTATCACCAGGCAATACCAAATGGTGTAGATGACTCTCATCAACTGATGAAATACTGCTTTGCTCACCGAATGCTTGAAGTGGCAAAACCCATGTTTAGTCTCCAGGGGAAAGCTCTGGAACCACCCCATCTTTTCCATCATGCAGTATGACTGATGTCTTTTGAGGTTATGAGCATCACAGCAAGATTCAATCTTCCTTACAATTCAAGGGTACAACTCTAAAAGTGTTCGCAGGTGAGCCACTAGACAGTACACCAGACTGAATCAATTGGTAGCTCTCTCTCCAAGAGGCATACGGATCAGCTAGTGTATAATCTAGCTGCCTCTACTCTGCCAGATAGTGACTGAAGGGAGTCCAAGTAATGTGTATATGGAAGGGGGGGGGGGACATTGTTGAGGCCAAGTTATGTCAAGCAGCTGAGGAGAAATATATGCTGGCAATCTCCATTGACTTTGCTGGGGCATTTGACTCACTGTGGTGGCCTAGTGTCCTTAGGAGACTTCGCCAGGCAAATGCCCCACAAAACCTCTATAAGGTAATAAACAGCTACCTTACAGACAGAAGTGTCTCAGTACGTACAAGGTTCCAGGAATTGACACGCCCTGTGAATAAAGGCTGCCCGCAGGGATCAATCCTTGGCCCTTTCTTTTGGAACATTGTTCTGGATGAATTTCTGGCCTTGGATCTGGGCCCCGTGGAAAGCCTGGCCTTTGCAGATGACATGATTTTCCTTGTAAAAGGCAACTCACGAGTGGTTTTAGAGCAAAGATCAAATGCCGCTCTCTTGCAGCTGCAGGAGTGGACACAAATGCACATGCTCAAAATATCGCCTGAAAAAACCAAACAAATACTTCTAAAAGGTAATTTGGACATGAGAAGACGTCCACAAATCAAAATTAACACAATCACTATAAAAATGGTAACAGAACTAAAATATCTTGGAGTGGTCTTTGATTCAAAATTAACTTTTTACCCCCATTTGATCTACTTGGCGAAGAAAGTGCGAAATTATGCAGGTATGATTGCCAGGATCAGTTGGGCAGACTGGGGACTCAAAAGAAAGACCTTGGCAATCATATACCGTGCAATGTTCCTGCCTGTTATCACCTATGGAGCCGGTGCATGGTTCATCCGCTCGGCCATAGTAAGAAATAGGAATAAATTAGAATCGATACAAAGGACAATACTACTCACTATTACCAGAGCATGTCGCACAGTAAGCACACCTGCACTACAGTTGCTGGCCGGAACTCTTCCACTTTACCTGGAAGTAGCCAAAAGAGGCTTATATTATAGATTTAAAAAGGGCATACCCACAGAATTTCTGGGGATAGCCCTTGATACAACCAATACCTTCAATGATGAAAGAAAAAGAATAGCCACAAAGCTCCACGAGCTATGGCAAACAAAGTGGGAGCAGGAAACCAGAGGTCTGGTCACCAAACGGTTTCTGCCACTGGTGTCAATGGTTAGCCCAAAGCCACCTAAGTGGTATGCCCCTGGATTTTTTACAACATTTATATTGACAGGGCACGGCTCCCTAAAGGCGAAACTAACCTCCTTAGGCCTGACTGATGACCCAAACTGCATCTGTGGCGAAAGTGAAGACTGGGCACACATTCTCTATGAATGTATAATACAGGCATACCTCGGTTAACGTTACCTCTGATAACGAAGCTTCGATATAACGAAGTCGGCAATTTCAAGCCCCATTTAACATAAAAAAAAATATTCCAGTTTAATCACCTGAAATCTAAACAAACTGAAGAAATTACGGAAACCTTTGGGGCTTCTCGTGGTTGGTTCGAGAAATTTAAAAAACGGGCCAGGATTCATAGTGTAAAATTAACAGGAGAAGCTGCAAATAAGTTTCCAGAAAAACTAAAGGAAATAATTGAACATGAAAATTTTCCAAATTTGGTGTTCAATGTTGACGAAAGCGGTTTGTTCTGGAAACGGCTACCAACAAAAAGCTTCATTTCTATTGAAGAAAAATCAGCTGCTGGGTTCAAAGCAGCCAAAGACCGTTTAACGTTACTCTTTGGATCAAATGCCTCTGGCGATTATAAATTAAAATTGTTATTAGTTTACCATTCAGAAAATCAGAGGGCATTAAAAGGTAACATAAAAATGAATTTACCTGTAATATGGAAAGCAAATAGAAAAGCGTGGGTTACCAAGGAGTTATTTACTGATTGGTTTGTTAACCACTTTTGTCCTGAAGTAAAACGGTATTGTCAAAAAAACAACTTTGAAGAAAAAGCTCTTTTGTTGTTAGACAATGCTCCGGGACATCCTACTGATCTTAACACGTTGGACACATGCATTCCTGTCAAAGTTGTTTCTTCGAGCAAACACAACTTCCCTGATTCAACCATTGGATCAGGGAGTAATAGCATCATTTAAAGCTTATTATCTGCATCGAACATTAAGCAATTTAACTGAACTAGAGGATAAAGAGGAAATGACAGTTAAAACTTTTTGGAAAAACTACACCATTAAAAACGCAATTGAAAACTTGATAGTTCTTGGAAAGAAGTCACTAAGAAATGCTTAAATGGAGTTTGGCACAAAATATGGCCAGAAGTTGTACTAGAAGAAGAAAATAACATCCAAGAAATTAGAAATGAAGTTATCCAGATGGCTCAATCAATAGGTTTCGAAAATGTCGATGAAGAGGATGTTAGAAATTTATTGAATGCAGAAGATGATGGTTTTTCAGTGGAAGATTTAGAAAACCTTGTTAGCAACGAAGACAAAGATAATGAAGACGAAGTTAAAGTTCCTGCCAAAAAAGTGTTAACAACCAAAGATTTAAAAAGGTGCTTAAATGACATTGAAAACGTTTTAAATTTTTTTAGTGAAAATGATCCTGATTTAGGAAGAAGTGTTATTGTTAAGCGATCAGTGTTAAATGCAATAACTCCGTATGGGCAATTGTTAAATGAAAGAGAAAAAAAAGCATACGCAATCAACTTTAGACTCATATTTTAAAATGTGATTTCACTTTGTATGTAAGTTGACTGTTTATTTAATAAAACTTTTCTTTGTTCGAAAAAAAAGCTTTTCATTTTCTTTACGTAGGAACGTATCCCTATTCTGGCCATAGTATTTTTACCTCTGAAAACGAAGTTTCGCTTAACGAAGTAATTTCGTGGAACGCATCCTATTCGTTATTCGAGGTATGCCTGTATATGACATCCCCAGAACAGAGCTAATAGCACAGATTGGTCCCCTTCCCAGGGGAGAAGAACATCTCTTCATCATAGAAGAGCAAAATTATAAAGCTTTTACATCTTTCACACAGAAAGTTTTCGAAATGCGCAGAGCAATTTCAGCCCCCCCAGCAATTAAACAATAATCAATAGTAAAATTGCCCAAGTTTCCCACCACGCCCAGATGATGACTTAAAAACTGTTAGGATAGCAGTATTCTGCACCCTGACAGAAACCTGACATAACAAAACTCCCCATGACTACCATGCCATGTGTAGGAACCTGGGGCCCCAAACCAATGTAGGGGAGGGGGGTGGTTTTTTTTTTTTTTTTTTTTTTGTAGTTGTTGGTGCATTGGCTTCTGTGGCCATAGTGCACCTCCCAAGGTTTTTGTAGTACTTTGATCCAAGCCCGAGGCGGGATTCGAACCCGCGACCTTTGGGTTGCCAAGCAGGCACTTTACCCACCTGGCTAGCCCGGTCGGCAGGAGGAGGGGGATGGGAATGCATGCAGAGAAAGTGAATGGGAGTGAGCAGAAGAGCAAATGTAATTGGCCGAAAGAATACAAAGTTAAAAATAACTTACATTACTTCATATATACTGTACCAACAAACATTTACAAACCACATAAACACTATCACTGCATTCTCCCCTGGCCTGCAAAAAAAAAAAAACCTTGCAGCTAGGCCTGCACCACAACTGAAGAATAACAGTAAGTTGCGGTGCCCAGAGAGTGCAGTGCAGAAAGAAAGAGTCGAATAAATGAGATGAGAGCTAGAAGAATGAATAAAAGTGCAAGCGTGAGAGAAAAGAACACAAACCACAAATGCTAAGTTAAGTACACACTAACCCTGGTTTTAATTAGTATTTAAATTTACGCTACCCATCATTGCATCCCCTCCTGGTGTGTGAGAAAAAGATGAATGAGTTGAGTGAAATAAAAAAAAAAATAAATAATAATAATAATAATAATAAATAAAAAAAAAAAAAAATATATATATATATATATATATATATAAAAAAATTATAAAATAAGAAAAAAGTATAAAAAAATAAATAAATAAAAAAAAAATATTATAAAATAAGAAAAAAAGTATAAAAAAAAAATAAAAATAAATAAATAAATTAAAAAAAAAAAAAGAATGCAAGTAGAGTGAGAATGCACATTACGAATGAAGTAAATGTGTGTGTCTCCCCCCCCCCCCCTTCACCTGGTAGGTTCCCCACTGCCAGCTAACATATCCCACCCCCAGAGCGGGATGGGCAGCTGGACCTTCATACCAGATTCGACACTCCTTGGACAAGACACCGACGAAGACATTCTGCGGCTTTGCTGCCAACACTCCATTGGCGATCCGAACTGGGTACTCTAACCTGGTTCCCTTTAAAACCCCATCCCCAGGCAGGGAATGGAGGAGACGGATCTCTGTCTCCTCTCCTCCCTGCCTACCCCCCATATTTCGCCTGGTGGGGCTCGTCTCCACTGACCTCTTTGGGGATGCCTACTCTATCCGTCCCTATTCTTCTATCTGTTTCCTCCCCAGTCTTCAATCTCCCCCCCCTCTCTCTCTCACTAAATCGACCAAGTACACCCCTTAACAATGCCGCCAAATTATAACCAACGTCTAAATTCTACTGGTTTTATGCAAATCTCTAAGATATCTAACACTATCAGCTTTTATCTAGCGTTACATGTCTAAATTTAATAACATAAAAATTTTGCCCGACCTATTTGGCCTTTAACACATCTCTTTAGTGTTCAACCCTAACCAGCGATTTCCTAACAGCAATCCCATTAAGCATTAATGTCAAATGCATAAACTTTTTTTTTTTTTTTTTTTTAAATAGGCCCTAGCCACTGAAATCCCAGGAAACTAGGTGGCAGGACCTGCCAGAGCAAATTGTTGTGATACTGGATACACCCGGCTAGCCTCCACGTGGCAGGGTATGGGCAAAGTCGGGCCCCACTAGGGGCCTGGCGGCCAATAAGCCGGATAAACAATGGGCACAACATATCACACTGCACAGACACGACCCACACATTTTCAAGTCTCTGTCTTGACAGTGTACTGTACTCGATACAGCGAAACACACGCGGAGATGGGAGAAATCCCAGGTGCCGTCTGACACGAACATACCTTATACCTTATGTCAAGCAGCTGGATATATTCTTGCCATGTGTATATCATATCCCAAAATTTCATTACTTAACAACGTATAAAAACATTATGGGAATCCTGTTGTCTTGAAACTTTACTAGACATGTTGGATAGACAACTTATGTGATCGAGACTCGCTAATATTCGTAAAATCGGACATGCTATACGACTGTGATTTTCTCTTGCAGAGAACCAAGTTCCCATTTTGAATTTAAATCAGTGTTTTGAAATTTAACCAAATCAAAAATAAAAATAGAATACTAAATATAATAAATGGGATCTTAAGATTATATTTCAAGTCAGGAAATCTCTTACCTCAAATATTTTTCCAGAATAACTGCATCCACATAAGATGTAATCAGAATAGAAGGAAATTAATTTCCTTCTATTCTTCGCCATGCATGAATTTAGGGTTTAGGGATAAAAATAGAATACTAATATATTTAGTATTATATAGTTGTTTGTCCAACATGTACTTCAAACATATCCTCCTGACTTTTTCTTAATGAATATACAATGAATAGTCAAACTAATAGAAAAAAACTTATCCATGAAAATATCTATATCTCAGGTGGTAGATGACTCATCGACCGGTGAAATACCACCACTTTGCTTATTGGAGGCTTGAAGTGGTGAAACCCATGTGTAGTCTCTAGAGCAAAGTTTCCGGTATCCCCCCCCCCCCAATATTTCTCCTTCAACCCATGCACGGTACTAAGTACTATAGGTTTTGATACCTTTCGTGTTTGGGGTTTTCATAAAAAAAAAACACTTCCAGCTTCATTTCAAAAATATGTGGTCTCAGTTCCAATCCCAATGATGTCCATTTTTATTCAGTCTGCCAAAGCCCCACTTACTTTTTCTGACAGAAGCCCAATTATCAGTTGTCCTAATTATTGCCGACCGGGCTAGCCGAGTGGGTAAAGTACCTGCCCGGCAACCAAAAGGTCGCGGGTTCGATTCCCGCCTCGGGCTTGGATCAAAGTACTGCAAAAACCTTGGGAGGTGCAATATGGCCACAGAAGCCGATGCGCCAACAACTACCAAATCAAAAAAAAAAAAAAAAATCCTAATTATTTGCTGTACAATTCGTTTCGCTTCACAAGTTATCTTGTGCATGTCTGCTCTGAAATTCCCTGTCAGATACTTCTTCCAGTCACATATCTCCCTGAGGAGCTGTTGTGGCCACCAACAAATTCCTCCAACTGCATCAATTGTGTGCTCTATGAGCAGCATTGCAAAGTGTCATGCCCAGAAGTTCACTGATCCCATCCTTCCACCTAGTTGCAGGTCTTCCTCTGTTTTTCCTTCATTATATTCTTCAACAGAAAGTTTTCCCTTCTTACTATATGACCAAAAAACTTGAGTTTTCTTTTGTTGATGCTATGAAGAAGAATTTTAGGCCTGCTAATTTTATTTAATACCCATTCATTTGTTCTTCGATCCAAGTAAAAAATATGCAGTATTCTCCTGTAACACCACATTTCAAATGCCTCAATTTTCTTCCTGTCAACTCTTTTCAGATTCCACCCTTCACATCCATAAGTGGCAACTGGAAAAATTAACGAATCAATGATTCTCAGTTTCGTCTTTAGGGACAGATCATGATCTCTCCATAATTTTATCAGATCAGCGGCCGATGTTTTAGCAATTGCCTGTTGTCTCTTTACATCATTTGAGCAGTTACTATTTTTATTTATTCTTGACCCTAAGTAATCAAATTCATCAACTTCAATATCTTGCCCATTACCCTTCACTTTACTGGAACCAAGATTATCACAAATCACCATAATTTTAATTTCACACACATTCAGAAACAATCCTTTTTTCTTACTTGCTTCAAATACTCTCCTCAGAGTTTCATTAAGATGATCCTTAGAATTACAAATTAGCACAGTATCATCTGCATAATGAAGGTTGTTTATCCTCAGTCCTGAAATTTTGATGCCAGTCTAAATCTTTCAAAGCTTCATGCATGATATCTTCAGCATAAAGATTAAAAAGGTGAGGTGACAAAATACAGCCCTGCCTGACACCGTTACCTATTGTAAAAACGTCCGTCTTTCCCATGGTCGTTCTCACAGTTCCTTCCTGTTCCTGGTACAGTAGCTTAATCAGCTGAATTATATGGATTGGGAAACCCATAATAGTCATCGTTTCCCATAGTTTCTCATGTTGAACAAAATCAAATGTTTTTGCATAATCTATAAAACACAAAACGAATGAAACATTGAATTATTTGCATTTTTCAATAATCAGTCGTAGACTTAAGATCTGATCTCTGGTTCCTCTACCCCTTCTGAAACCTGCTTGCTCTTCTGGCATTTCTTCAAGTTTTCTTGAGATTCTGTTTAATATGATTTTAAGAAGAATCTTGCTAGCATGAGAAATTAGGCTAATAGTCCTGTAATTTGAGCAAATTTTCAGATCTCCTTTTTTTTGGTAAGGGGATGAAAATTGATTTCTTCCAATCTGATGGCCACCATCCCATTTCCCATTTACAATCATTTTATGAAAAAACTCTGTGCCCTTCACACCTGTAGCTTTAATCAATTCCGCAGGGATTTCATCAATTCCAGGTGACTTGCCACACGTTAGTTCTCCAATGGCTTTTTCTATCACTTCCTTCAGTGGTACTGGTTCATGATCACACTCTTGAAAAGGGGGTGGCAGATCATTAGTGCCAGCAGGTGCTCAGAAGAGCTGCTCACAGTATTCTTTCCACCTTCCATTTGATTGTGTTCTTCTCTGTTAAAATTTTCCCTTTGGAGTCCTTAATTACATTAAATTTTAGTTGGAACTTTTGCCTTAAGGATTTAATTACATCATACATCTTTTTAGTGTTGTTTTGTTTGTTGTGGTATTCAATTTATTTACACTTTTGATTGATATAATCCTGTTTGTCCTGGCCTTTCTTTGACCTTTCTCTAATCTGTCTATTTGCTGAATTCTTAATAATGCTTTCTGTATTTTCCCACATTTCCTCAGGCAGCATACTGTCATCTAGTTCTAATAGCTTGAAAACGATTGCCTGTTTGAAGCATATAATCGTCTGAAATATTTTCTACATCCAATCGTCTAGGGAAAACCTTATTCATGATCTTTTTCAGCTTCAGCTTGAGAACGATGTGGAGTAGCTGATGATCACTGCCACAATCTGCTCCAGGAAGTGTTTTTGCTGTGATTACACTGGAATGCCACCTTTGCTGCATAAGGATATAATCAATCTGATTCCTTCTTTTAAGATCAGGAATTTCCATGTGTAGAGCCTTCTCGGGTGCTGCTGAAAGCAGGTGTTACATATGACAAGCCTGTTCAGATGACAAAATTCAATTAAATTTTCACCCAACTCATTTCTAATGCCAAGACCAAACCAACCACATTCCGGACTAGAAGAAACTGTCTTGCCCACTTTTGCATTAAAATCACCCAAGAGCTGACTGGAGATTTTCATAATAAACATCCATATCTTCGTCTGTGGATGTTGGTGCATATGCAACTAAAACTGTGAGATTTACTGGCTGGCTCTGAAGTCTAACTGTCATCATTCTACTATTAACAGGTTTGTATCCAAGAAGAGACCTTGAACATTCCTTATTCAAAATGACAGTGACACCGTGTTCTTTTACTTGGTCACTTCCAGAAAAAACAACCAAACACCCATTTCCAGTTTTGAAATTTCAAGACTCTTAGTAATTTGGAATCTCCTCTTTTTGATCTTCTTTGGCTTAAAATTTCTCTAACCCATTCCATAAAATTCATCTGTTGCCTCTATCATGTTCCCAATTCCACTAATCACTTGGAACTCTGACTCCCTTGCTTTGAAACGTGACTTCCTCCAGTTCAAATTTTCTAACAGCACAGTAATTTTCCATGATTTTAATGTTCACAACTTCAGATGGCCAAGATGCTGAAGCTTTCTCGCTTAGATTTTTCATTTATCTACCAGAACACCAGACAATCCTAACCGCACAGACAACACTCTTCATCTTTTCCTCACAAACGACCCTTCCAAGCATACAGTCGACGTGAGTGGTTCTCTAGATGCCTCATATCACAACTTGGTGATGGACTCCTCTCCGATGGAACCTTTTTCTTGTTGTCAGTCTCAACCTCATGTTTACAAGAATGCAAAACAGGATGATCTGTGAGATTTCTATTCTTCTTTTCCTTGGTTGGATTACTATTTTAAATCTTTTGATAAGTGTTCTCAGATCATGTCAGTGAAATTATTATTGCAGGGATGAAATCCTTTATCCCACACTCTGCTTTAACATCATCTTTAATCTAAAACTTGGTTTTACCAACAAAAGTACTCAGGCTGTTCAAGATAAGAATGGTGCATATCACAACTGGCTTGAATCCAAATCTCCAGGTTTATTTTGTGCATACACTAAATCACTATGGACAAATTCAATGAAAAAGTCTTAATTTGTCCAAACACATTTTGAGCAGGCTAAGAGTAGAAAACTTGCTTCTATTTGGATAAATCTTGGAAAAACTACCCTTGCATGCCCCTCGGAAGGCAATATTCAAGACATTTAATCACACAATTTTGTCAGAATTTCTTCAGTAGGTCCCACCACTCCGACTTCAAACAAATCACTCCATGCCTGGCAGAGAGAATGGGCAGGCATGTGCAGGTCCACAACTCAAGGTGGATTCCTGGAATGATGTTGTTTCGAAGTTTGAAATTTTTTTTTGGGACGCCCTGAAATCCGCATGCCCAAAAAATTTGTATGTGCGCCATAGGTTCACCACCCCTGCACTAAGTCCTGATGATATTTCTCCACTTGTCCTCAAAGCCTGTGGTCCTGAGTTTACTTCTCTTCTATGTCACCTTTTTACACTTTCTGTTTCCACTGGTGTTTTCCTTCTGATTGAAAATTTGCTCATATCCAGCCAGTTCCTAAAAAGGGTGACAAATCCCTCCTATCAAATTATCGTCCCATTGCATTTTCTTTCACAGTTTTCTAAAGTAATGGAATCCATTAACCACAACTCCTAAACTACCATCTGATCAATGATCACCAGTATGGATTCTGTCAGTGTTGATCCACTGCTTATGATCCCATCTATGGACACATCAATAGAAAAGTCTGGTGAAACTCAAGCGGTTGCTCTTGAAATTTCAAAGGCTTTTGATCATGTTTGGCATAAAGGTCTTCTAAATAAGCTTCTATCTCGTGGTTTGCCAACTGTTTCTTGTAATTGGATATTCAGTTTTCTCTCTGACTGCTCACTGACGGTGATGGTAGAGGGCTCTCTGTGTTCTAACTTCTCCACTAATGCTATAGTTCCAAAAGGTTCAGTTCTTTCTCCCACTTTTTTTCCTCTTTTATATTAATGACCTTCCAGTGACCGGAAATCCTATCCATAGTTTTGCTGCTGATAGCACATTGCATTTCACCTTCCAGTTTGAGAAACCTTGCCCTGCACGAACAGCTCCAACTTCTTGAATATCCACACTATCAATTCCTTAAACTGCTGATAGCCGTGTTAGTGTTATTCTCCAGTAGGAAAACAATTTACTTAATTTCAATTATTCTAAAACTCAGCCCTGCCTTATATCTTGCAAAAAGGATTCTGCTCCTATGCTCATCTTCAATGACACTCAAGATTTCTAGACAAGAGCACACATCTCTATTAGGGAATACCCTGCCTTCTCTGATCCTGATTTCTCTTGGCATTAGCATATCACAAATATCTTCATTTGCATTTAAAAAACTGGGTTTTTTCTTTTGCTCTCAGAATTACTTTTCTTTCAAATAGCTACTCATTCTGTACAAATCCCTACCACGAAATATTGTTCTCATATTCGTGGCATTGCTCCAAATAACCTCTCTCAGGCTTCTGGACCCTATTCAAATAAGGGCAGTTCAGTTAATTAACAAATAATCTCTCACAACGTCTCTCCACTCTGTCTCATGGATGTTTTTTTCTGCTGCATGACTCTTCTACAGATACTTCCATAGGCAGTGTTCTTCTGAATTGAATTCTATAATTCCCCTCAAGCCTTCTAAACCAATCCAAACACATGCCATAACCAGCCAGCCTTCTTTTAATGTCCAATTTCAAACTCACAGAACCAACTTTTCTTCTTCCTCATTCCTTCGACTTCCATTTTTTTTGGAACAACCTCCCTTCACAAGTATTTCCTAAAAATTACAGTATACAGAAATTTAAGTCTAATATCAATAAGTATCTCCTTTCGTCTTCTCAACCCCCAACCCATGTTTGGTACTATGCACTATAAGTTCTAATACCTTTCATGTTTGGGGGTTTCATAAAAAAAAAAGCAGGGAGAAAATTAGTGTATGAAAAGTCCATAATTTATGAGGATTGATTTGCACTACTACTGTGATCTACACAACATTAGCATAACCTATTTGAATGATGATGATTAGAGTTAAGTTGAAATAATCTTCCATAACAAGACAACTTGTCCAATCCAGTTCCATATAAGACTCACTGTACTCGATCATGTAATCTGTAGCACACCACACAAGTTCCATTCATACGTATCTTTCCTATACATATATTGGGCTTTTCTGTTATAGTGCAATTCTATTATAAACAGGTAGTAAACTTAATCTTATTGCATTTGTGATAATACCGATAGCTGGAATTCTGTGGGTTTTTAGGTTATTATGGTGAAATGTGCTTCCCCCTTCCATGAAACCTTCAATCATATAAAAAACATAAATAAATTTTCAGAATCTTCTCATCATACCTATTTTTTAATCTTCATAAACTTGTTATTTCGTATCATGCTTGCACATATCACTTTAGTTGCAATTTGTGGGTGCCACGTTTTTTGTTATTAATTGCTTATCTGTTTTACTGTTTTAAATTTTAAAACCCAAAAAATGTCAGTGAACAGAAATATCAATTAGTATGTACTTATTACAGTATGTATTATTAAGTTATGTACATAAGCGCAAATTTACTTTTATTTTGATAAATTGTGGAAAACATTCTTCTGATTTTCAGGTATCATTTAATTTTGTTAATTGGTAATGTAATAAAGTGTAAATTTGTGATCTCTATTTTTGTAGCCTGTGGATAATATTCCTCATATTTTTGTTTCACTGTTTAATAGAATTAAAATTCTATTCCAAATGTGATCACAATGACCGACACTTACCACATATCGCATAGTGAACCAATCGCAAAGCAGGGGTACACTGTATATATAAAAAAAAAAAATCTTTTAACCAAAGTGTAATCAATTACCGCAACATGTAGTACAAATATAATGCTTATATAGATTTAAGAACAGAATTAGACATTTATATAAAATAGAGATACAAAGCTGAAACTGCATAAGCCTCAATTCCTTGAACCTTTTTTTGAAAACTTCAGGAGGAAAGCTAACATTACTTTTCTGAAAATTTGGCAAAAAAAAAAATATATATATATATATATATACACAGGGTGTCTCAAAAATATTGGTATAAACGTTTAGGGGAGGAAGGTAACATCTAAAGGAATGTGAATCACATAGGAACCCATGACCGGAAACGTCACGGGGAAAGTAGTAGCAGAGGCACAAGAAGCAGATATGACACAAGACAGTAATTAGTGGCAAACATTTATTTGACATAATATTAACAATGGAGTAAGAGATGGATGCGTTTCATGATGTTACAACAGATGCTCGAAGGTTCCACCATGAGACGCAATGCCTGCGTGACACCAACGCATGCACGGATTGGAGGACACAGTCGAACACACCTGGAGTTTCTTTGACAGAAGCAGCAGCGCAGACGAGTCTCACCACGAGATCCATTTCAGTCTCCACAGGCGATTCACATATGATAGATTTGAGGGCCCCACAGAAAGAAATCAAGACTCGATAAATCAGGTGAGCGTGGGGGACAGGCAACGGATCCACCACGGCCAATGCATCGATGCCCAAAACGGCTGTTCAAATGGTCACTAACACACCTTCCATAATGGGCAGGCGCCCCATCATGTTGAAACCAAATGTTGCATCTCACATTTGCTGGAACATCGTCAAGTAACTCTGGTAGAACTTGTTCAAGAAAGATCCCATATTTAGCGGAGTTCAGGTGGGATGGTAACAGGTATGGGCCGACTAAGCGGTCACCGACCATACCTGCCCACACATTTATTGCGAAGCGATGTTGTGCCGCATGGGGGCGCACACCGTGTGGGCCCTCTGCTAATCCATACACTAGGTTGTTGTTTGTTATTTGGTTTTTAGGAGCATTAGCAACTAAGGCCATATTGCTCCGGGATATGCGGTGGTCATTCCCTGACCTTTCCGCATCCTCCGTATTTGGTGGTGACTGGCTCGAACCCCGGTCTAATCAAGAAGCGTGTGCTACGCACTGCTGCTCCTTCCCACCTGGCTACGGAGGCGCCTCCATACACCAGGTGCATGTCTGCCAGCTCACAGTTTGTATATCGATGCATGCTCATCGTGCAGTGACTACTGTGAATGAGTAAACCAGAAATTTTCCCTCTCCTGAACTGATGAACAGCGCCGTGTGCCAACTTACGGTGAAGTTTCCGGTTATGGGTTCCTATGCGATTCACATTCCTTAAGAAGTTACCTACCTCCCCCTAAATGTTTGTACCAATATTTTTGAGACACCCTGTATATATAGTGACTGAAGTTAAGTGTTTCAGCAATTTACAGATTATTTTCATTATAAAATTATTTATTTTAAAAATAAATTATAAATATATGTGGAAACTTAAGTTATTTTAATCAAATTTACTTACTGATGTGTTCTGTACATCTGAATTCCAGTCCTTCTGGGGAACAAAATTTAAGACGAGTTTCCTAAATATTGGTAGATGGAAAAGGGACTTGAAAAGGAAAAAAAATTAAAAAAGAAAAATTACAATTTAATTCTGAATACAATTTCAAAGCAAAAATGTGTTTGCAATATACTGCTTAATGGACTAAAAGTTTGGTAAACATGCTCATTGTAACTACACTAGTTATTAGTTATTAGTCAAGTTAATATTAGAATTATAAATTAATAAGTAGGTTGGCAATTATTTATCTAATTGTCGGTTTCCAAAACTCGCCATTTAAAATGTTAAATCAGTTACAAAATTAATCTCATAACAGCAAAAATTTAAAGTCATATCTCTGAATGTACAGTACTATGATTCACTGCCATTTGGAAAATATACATTGATAGAAAATACATGTAAACAAAAGATTCTAAGAACACAATATTCTGTTTATAATAAAAATTTAACCTTCCAGTTGTTACTGAATACAGAGAAAAATCAAACTATGGTACTGTATTCATGTCAACATCATGATGATGTTGACATGAATACAGTACCCATTACAATAACAATACAGGGCTCATTGTTGTTTTGTATATTTATCAATGATATTGATGAAGATATATCAGGCTCAATGTCCAAGTTTTCAAATGAGAAAAAGGTTGACAGGGTTGTTAATGACAGTCATGACAGTATACTACTGCAACAGGATCTAGAAAATTTGATCAAAGGCTCAAAGGGCGATCGGACCAATAAGCTCTCTTTCCCAGCCATTGTGGTTAAGCAAATTCTACACGGGAAGCATTCAAGAATTAATGTTGGAAGCTACTAGGCTTTTCATACCAACTAAGAAATATTGTTCAAGATTTAGGCCTAAATGCATGTTAGATGAACTAATGAGACTTGTGGCAGAGAAGAAAATTGCATGGAATGCATAAAAATTATCAGGTGACACAGAAGCTTATAGCAGATATAAGCTAGTCACAAAGGAGGTTAGGCAAGCAAAGGCAGATTACATGAAATCTTTGGCAAAGCATGCAAAGAAAAACAGCAGACTTCTTTACTTATATAAACTCTAGAAGGAAGGGGAGAAGCAGATTGGTCCACTTGATATCGATGGTTCGACTGTTGATAGATAGCTGACAAATTGAATGAGTATTTTGCATCTACATTCACACATGAGGAGTTATTCAGGGAGGGAAATGCCAGAGGTATATTAAACTCTGGCAGATAATCTTGTAATAACTGAGCAAGATAAGCAAGATAATCTTGTAATAACTGAGAGTAAAATGGAGGAGAAACTGTTAAAGTTAAACATAAGAAAGGCACCTGGGGTGGATGGGATCTATACAGTTATATTAAAGGAGGTAGTAAAGAAGTAAACAAAGCCTTAGCCATAATCATGAGAGCATCCTTGGACTCAGGGGAGGTCCCCACAGACTAGAGATGTGCAAATATATCACTAATTCATAGAGGGGGATCAAAGGTTGACATGAGTTCATTACAGACCTGTTAGTTTAACTTCTGTTCCGGGGAAAATAATGAAGTCACTAGTTAATGAAGAACTGCAGGATGATCTAAACAAGACTGCAGCCTTGTCTGACAAATTTGATTGGATACTATTATGTGGTCACAAAGGAACTGAATGCAAAAAAATAATTTTGATATCATAAACTTGAATTTCAGGAAAGCTTTTGATACTGTTGCATGGAAGACTACTGTAAAAATTGCAGCAGTATGGCATTAAAAGCAAGTCGCTACAATGGATAAAGGGTGGCTGAGTGGGAGAAGACAGAGTGGTAATCAATGGACACTGCTCTTTGTGGACTAATGTTATTAGTGATGTCCCCATTGTTGTTTTGCATATATTTCAATGATATTGATGGTGTATCAGGCTCAATGTCCAAGTTTGCAGATGATACAAAGGTTGTCAATAATAGTACACTACTGCAACAGGATCTAGAAAATTTTGGCAGAAGGGCTGAGAAGTGACAACTGAAGTTTAACATTCACAAATGCAAAGTACAGTCAGTCCTTGTATAACACGTGTTTACACTACACGAATTTGATCATACACGATTTATAAATAGGGGAACGATATCTTATATAACACGAACCGAATTTGCTTATGCACGATTCGCCTTGGTGTTTAGAAGAAATGGCAGTCGAACGCAAAATCATCCCAACCGAACGCAACACGATAGGAATGAAGAGAAGATTCAGAAAATGTATTTATGTTTTTTATATCAGTGAAGGAGAAACACATTTCACCATAATAACGTAAAAACCAACACAATTCCAGCTATCGGTATAATCGCAAATGCAATTAGATCGAGTTTACTACCAGTTTATAACAGATTCCACTAGCAGAAACGCAACTGGAAATTGTTTTTATTGTTTTATGGTAGTAACCCCTAGAAATGTGAGGTGTTAATAGTGTACTGTATCTCTGCCTTTACGGTGTTGTTTATTCAGTTGCTACATGTGCACAGCTTTGTTTGTGTATCAAGTGTGCCTCCTCGTTTTGTAATTGTGCTTTATTCCCTAAAAATTAGCAAAATTCTTAATTAAAAGGTGTGAAAAGGAAGCGACCTGGTGAAGAAACTGCAGATTCAGAGAGAAAAAGAAAAGCAATATCGATAAACAGAGGCGGACTGGGTCAAAAATTCTTACCCGGGAGAAAATTTATAGTGGCCTCATGCTATGGTTTATGGCCAAAATCACACCGGCCTCCGGCCCACCGGGGTTTCCCCGGTAAGGCTTATGGCCAGTCCGCCTCTGTCGATAGAGAAAAAATATGAAATTGTGAAATTGTGAGCGAAATGAAAGACCACGTGATATTGCACGTGCTACAGACCTAAATGAGTCAATGCAGAGAAAATAGAAACAACTTTCATAGCAGGAACAACTCAAAATGTAATTAAAATCCATTAGATTAAGACACAAAGAATTGGAAGAGATGGAACGCCTGTCATCTGTTTGGATAGAAAACCAAACAAAAAACAAGTTTGCTTACGACAGAAGCAAAAAGCATTAGAAATATTTTATTACGTAATAGTCGTAATAAAATACGTAAGTATTTTATTCGTAAAAAATACGTATTTTTTATTAATTATATTATAATAAAATATAAAATAATAATAAAAAATATTATAAAAAATTATAATATTATTTTTATTACGTATTTTAATTAAATTACCCAATTATTTATTGTATTTGGTAATGTTTTGGTTACAAATGTGTGTTCAATCTTGGGTGGTCGGCACCTAACCCTACTTTTCCCATAGGGCCTGTTGTTTATATTGCACGAGGGTTTCTAGGAACACAACTATCGTGCTATACGAGGACTGACTGTACTTCATATGGGTAGAAATAACCCCAGAGAAATGTACCAACTGTGTGGTCTACATTCAAGTTGGTAGAGAATGAAACAGGGCTGGGGGATTTATGCAGTCAAATATGAAATTTTCTGTGCAGTGCAGACAGGCTGCCAAAGCAGGTCATGGGGTCTTGTCAATGATATACAGAAATTTTGCTAGTAGGGATAAGGAAGTGATTATCACTTTGTATAAGGCTATGGTTAAGTCACGCAAATACTGCCTACAGGTCTGGAGGCCTCATATTAGGAAGGATGTAGAGTTGCTAGAACGAGTACAGAGAAGGGCAGCAAGATTGGTGAGGGGTGCTCTTACCAAGAAAGGCTTAAGTTCTGCAAATTGCAGTGCCTGGAGAGTAGACCCTTGCAAGGTGATCTGATTGAGATGTATAAGGCCTTAAATGGGTTGAGCAAGCTGAATGCTGATGGGATTTTTCCTCTTGCTCAGATTAAGAACCTGAGGAAAGACATTTATAGAATAGATGTGCAGAAATTTGCCTTTAGCCAGCGGTAGTTGATTGGTGAGGCAGACTTCCATCTTTTGTTGTGGAAGCTGATAGCTTAAATAAATTTAAGGCTGAGCTGGACAGGCATTTGGAACGAATTATTGGTGAAATGGGAGGTTTTTTTTTTTTTTTTTTTGGCTGATACTGCGCAAGCTTGCTTTCTTGTATACCTCTGCTAATGCTAATATCTTCTGCAATTAATCACTTTGCTAAAGGTCACATCCCATTATGTGGTTTTACTTCTTCCTTTGATTAAGATAATTCTGGCATAACAACAGCTTCAAGTAATTTCCTCCAATGCTACAGCCTCCTCTACCTCTTTCTAATTCATCCAAAACCATAAAAAGCACAGTAAGCCTGCCTTCACTATGAAACATAGGAGTCACTTCTTTTATATATTTTATATATGGTTTATTAATAATTCTATTAATAAACGATGATGGTACTGGTTTTCTTCACAGTACTGGCCAGATCTACCCTATAACCAAGTCAAACTCTTAATTCTCTGTACACCTGCTAACTTTTAAAAATCACAATCAAGAAAACTTTTAATATCTTCCAGGAAAAAAAAATCCCACATTTCATTAAAATTAGTAATAATTTTGGAAGACACTTGTTCTGAGCATTTGTTTACAAGAAAAACACTTAAAAGAAATTTATATAATATACACCTTTTATACTTTTTCTCCAAGTGCAGAAAATACTTCAGCCCACCCCACATGGAATAAAAATTTAGACTGCTAGGCACCAGTCTAAATTACTCACTTTATGGCTTAATTTGCATCTATTTATAACAAATTTTTTTTCAGATACATAATACTGCCACATTTCATTCTATTCAATCTAATCTGTTCTACATTATATCTGCTTTATTTTTTCTCACTTTATCAGTTTCACTGTTATTCTTTTGGTATATTTATCACCTTATATTGCATTGTATGATGCTTCTATATGATATATACATGCATGCATCTCTCTCTCTCTCTCTCTCTCTCTCTCTCTCTCTCTATGTTGTATTTACCTTTTTCAGGCTGCCAGATGGAACTATATATCATTTACAATTTCTAGATTCTAGTTTTGAAAATTTTTATCACTAGGTGCTGCACTCATATAACCCTATATTCAGATTTAATTTGCATGCCTTTTTAGTTTTGGTTTGTGTTTTGGATTCACCTATTTAACAACAGTCAATTTATTATGACGGCTTTTTTCTCTACAATGTAAGTTTATTACCCTTGTCCTCATTTTATACTTTCATATGTGATTGCTTTATCTTTCATTGGACTAAATATTCTACAGTAGAGCATCAGCAATCCAGAATAATTGATGTCAGAACTCTTCCAGATAGCCAAAGTTTCCAGACAATCAAAACAGAAAATTTTCCTGATAATTTAAGATTAAAAATAAAGTTAAAATAAATTTAATATTAAATTAAAACTTTAATTTAACATTAAATTTAATATTTAATAAATAAATTTAATCTTACCTTACGATTAAATAACATTAAATATAAAAAATTAAAAACCAATCTCGGAAAACAAACATCCATCCAGGCATTTTTATGATTTTTATACAAAGCAGGAAAATTAGAATGATTTTTAAATGCTCTCGGTTTTTTCGACTTACTGATAACGAGCACGGACAATCTGTGTGTCCCAGTGGCATTTGCACACATAGGAATTGTAACTCGCTCTTTTCTCATCTTAAAACTTGCCATAGGCATTTCTTTTAGTGGCTAGGATTTTTCTCGGTAAAGCTTTCCATAATAAGCCAGTCTCATCAACATTACAAATGTTTTCTTTCTCTTAATTTGCTATCTGAAACTAGATATTCATCGGCAAAAAGTTTCTCACCTTGAATATCTAGTTCATGTATACAGTGTCTCAGTTTAAAGTTTTTAAGCCAATCTGTGCTTGCCTTAAAATCTTCATTACCTATTAATCTTCGATTAAAATCCAATCCTTTTTCACACAACATTCGGCTATACATTGGTTCACCTAAATTTTGCTCTGAAGAAAACAAAAAAATAAAATAAATAAAATAAAAATAAAATAAAGTGAGTGCACTGTCTAAAGCAGCATCTCCAGGTTGACATTTTTTTCCTGCTAGATCCTCCTTCACTATTCACAATCTACAGGCAAATGTAATGGGCAATTTCAATTTGCCTCTAATTGATTGGAGCAAATGGGGGCCAAAATTTTTAAATCAACTAGATGATTGTTATTTGTATCAACATTTCAGGGAAAGTACTAGAGAAAAGAATACTCTAGACCTCATCATCACCAATAGTACAGAAACTAGTAGCAGGAAGTGATCACGGAGTTCTATAACGGACAATGAAAAAAGAGGTAGCAGTAGTTAAAGGCAAAGGAATGGGCTATAATTTCGAAAAGGGAATTACGATGCCTTAAGGTGCTACATGGCCTCTGTTAACTGGATAGATATCTCCAGTGCTTTTTTTGTAAAAAAAAAAGGTGCTGGTACTCATTCTTTGCTATCACGAAAAATTTGAAAATTAAGTCTAAAATTTTTTTTTCCTGATATTGTTACTTTAGTAGTAATGTTTTTGGAATAAGAACAACAAATTTAGTATATTAACATAGTTTATTAAGCATAAATTTATTATTCAAGTATATAAAAAAAATAAGTAAATAAATTGGTCAACTACTTAGTGCCAGGCACTCAGGATGAAGGGTCCGTAGTCACGAATAGTCGTTAGTGTAGTATCTTAAATAGAGAGCTTTATGGTAAATGAAAAAGTTTATAGTACCCCGGCTTGGCCTGAAACTGTGAAACTAACGAAAACGTTTTCTATTTGAGTCTTTCCAGTTGTTATGAATGACAAGGGTGTGAGAACCGACTCCGAATTCTTCCTGGAAAAGTGATTAAAGTCTTGGGAGAGAAGTGACTGGCAGGTGAGGACCATGCAAGACTCCGTGCAGGCGCCTCCCCAACACTGGCTCTCTGAGTACCTCCTTGCCAGGACAACTCCAGCTTTGAAAATTGTTAAAAAGTATTTCTCATTGCAAAATTTATAAATAACCTTTATAGAATTATTAACTATTTAGCAACCTTTTTGTCACCAAAAGGAGTTACTTAGTACAAAGAATCGAAGTGCAATAAAAAAAATTTTTTTTTTTTTAATTTTAACACAAAAAAGTAAATGATACATTTCAATCGGAATAGTTTCCCTCGATAAGCATCAAATAACGCATTGCTAATGTGATTTTTAAACTTCTATCTCCATTAGCAACAGAAATAGATGGGGGGACACAAAAATTACTCAAATTTTCCTGTCTGGCGCCGCCATTTTCAATTTTAAAAATATTTTAAACCTACTAGTTGAGCTCTTTCCAATGGTGTATAAGCTATAGGTTGTTGACATTTTATGTCCCCCCCCCACATTTTACCCCCATTCTCAGACAAATTTTTGTTAACAACGATCAATGTGGCATTATGTTAGCCCACATGATGTACAAACCCATGCAAAATTTCAAGTCAATAGTCAAAATTTCAAGTCAATAGTAGTTCCAGAGATACAATGCTGTGACAGACGACCAAGTGACATATAAGGGTCCGTAGAATGAAGGACCCTAAAAATAATAAGTAAAAATAATTTCATAATTAAGTTTTTTAGAATATTCGAAAAATTTGGAATATTTAGAATATTCCAAATTTTTATTAAGTTTTCATCAGACACCCTATGCCGACTTCTTTTCTTCCTCTTTGTGTGTCTCTTGCTGAATGACGTTTCCGAAGGAGCCATGAATCGACATATTTTGCTGGATCGACGCGGGTCAACGGTGGGCCTGCAATTTTAAGAAACAGTAGCGAAGAAACTATTTTTGTCATCAACGAGGCTCTGGTTGGGCTGGTGATCAGATTCATTTGTTAAAATTCTCGTTCACATTCACTCGAAATTGGTATCGTACTCAGAGCATCCATCAAATGCTTCAATTCTCCCAAAATTGCACGAATTGTATCGCTTTCATTTAACTAATTTTCTAATTGAATTTATTTGGTGAAAACTTTATTTTCACCAAATGCTAACAATTCATGTTTAAAATGTTTAATACCTTCATTTTCCTTCTCTCGTCACCAGTGTTGTCACTAGTTCTTAAATTTGATATTTTTCTTTTCTTTTTTTTTTTGAAACTGCCCAAGATGTCAGGTGTCATTCGGATATTCAGGTACTGTGACCATGTAAACAGAGATGGGGAAAATTTACGGAAATATGTGGATAATGCACTTCCGCGAAACAACAGATGATTATTTGTCAGAGTAAAAGAACATCCATCCCTCCCTCCTAATTCTCGAATGGGGTTCTTACAGTTGATTCACAGAGGTGTCCAACCTACGACCCGTCCGGAAAGGGAACTAAAACAGCATTTTAAATTTTGTTAATTATCAAAAAAATTCTCATTAAACGTAATTGTGTAACGTACTTAATAAAATTTTCGAATATTTTCAATTTTACTTTTACAAGAAACAAGATACGGAAAATGTAACACACTAAAGAAATCTAACTTTGAATTTTTTTTTTGAATATGGCCCCTGTAAGGGAAAAGTTTTGACATCACCGCAGTAGAAAGTGAACCATACCCCTTGATCTGCTCACTGTTGACCAGCATGACTTCACCGTATGTGGGACAGGTGGTCGGATAGGTTTTACCAGGTACCACTAAGTTGTAGAATTACCTCTCTTAATTCGCGCAGCAGCACTAATTGCCTAAATTGCCTGAAGGCCAGAAACACAAACAGTTCGTACTGAGTTAATTTTTTCCTAATCTGTTCGCTATATGAAAATTTTCTTCACTCAACGGAAAGAATTTTAAATGTATCTTCCAAGAGGAATTCAAAATAATTCGCTATAAAAGGACTTCATTAAACAGAGGTCCGACTGAGTAATTTAGAATTATAAAAATGGTTATACAGTTATATATAGAAAATATCTTAACAATAGGCAGTGAAAAATGCAAATTTAGTTAAATAATTTTAAACTTATTTGTATAGTAGGTAAACATGTGAAAAAAATTTACGGAATATTACAAATTTCAAAATGCACTGCATCCAAATGTCACTGTTAATAAAGGTGCCGGTACGCAGTACCGTTGCGTACCGTCCCAAAAAAAAGCACTGGATATCTCACAGAGCGAATACAATTGAATTATGGTATACCTTAAAAACATTAATCACAGAAGCCTTTAATGCTTATATACCATTAAAAAAATACTCCACGAGGAGGATTCCAAGTTGGATGAATAATCAAGTTGCCAAATTACTTGAGCAGAAAAAGACGACATGGAAAAGTTACAGAGCAATAAAAAGTACTGAAGCCTATAACAGCTACAAATTGATCTGTAATAATGCCACTGAAAAGGTTAGGCTGGCAAAGGCAGATTATGAGAAATTGCTGGAAAGGGGGGGGGGAGATAAGGAATTCTTCTCATATATAAATGCAGAGAAGAGAAGGAAAAAAAAAGATTGGACCCTTATGTAATGGACAAGGGATAGTATTAGATATCACCCAGCTGAAGTTGCAGATGAACCGAACAGTTACTTTGCATCAACATTTACAGAAGAAAAACCCTTCACATCAATGAGAAATTATGGGAGTGAAGTTGAAAAAAATGTAATTAATGATGTCGAAATTTCGCACATTTATTTAACGGAAAAAGCTTGAGCATATAGGACAGTACAGCTCCTGGGGGTTATTAGCATTTACCCTATAATCTTAAGGGAGGCAGCAAGTGAATGCATTGAACCATTAAGGCAAATTATGAGAGCATCACTGGACTCTAGAGTGATTCCATTGGATTGGAAAAGTGCCAATGGATCTCCAATACATAAGGGTGGTTCTAAGTGTGAAATTACCGGCTGGTTAGTCTAACTTCAGTAGCAGAGAAAATCATGGAGACTATGATCAAGGGTGGAATTCAGGATCACTTACATAGAAATGGAATTCTGAAGGATACTCAGCATGGTTTTGTAATGGGAAAATCATGTTTAACTAATCTGGTTAGCTATTTTGACAGGGTCATTCAAGAGCTGCCTTACGGAACAATTTCAACGTTGTTTATTTGGATTTCAGCAAAGCATATGACTCAGTCCCACATCAGCAGTTACTTTATAAGCTGAAACAAATTGGAATCATGGGGAAAATCCTTTAGATGAATAGCAGGGTGGCTTCAGGGCAGTAGGCAGAGGGTTGTGATAAATGGTTATTCCTCAGATTGGGTTGATATAAGAAGTAGTTAATGATTGCCACCAAGCAGAGCTTCTTCAGAATGACCTAGATACACTTCAGAGATGGTCAGAAAAATGACAACTATGCTTTAATCCAGCAAAGTGAAAGGTATTGCACCTGGGGAACAGTAACCCCAAAATAACTTATACACTTGGCAGAGTTGAACTAAAGCCGGTGGTGGAGGAAAGGGACTTGGGTATTAAGACATGGTCAGATATGAAGTTCTCCAAACACTGTAGACTGGTTGCAAGGTAGGCCCACGGTGTCCTATCGATGATTTATCGAACAATCGCTAGTAGAGATAAGGACATAATAATAATACTATTATATAATAAATAATGGCTATTGTTAGACCACACTTGGAATACTGTGTTCAAGTATGGAGACAGCACCTAAAGAGAGACATTGTTCTTCTTGAAAGGGTCCAAAGATGGGTAACTCCCCTGGTGAGACTGGCAAAACGGCATCCATATGAGGAAAGAATTCGGATATGTGGGTTGCAGAGCTCAGAAACTAGGCACCTTAGAGGAGACTTGATTGAGGTGTTTAAGGCTCTGAGAGGCATAAGCAAAATGAATGAGGATGAAATTTTCATGGTTATGAATGATTCTAGAACCAGGGGCCATAATTTCAAGTTACGGGGGCAGTTGCTTACACTGGATTGCAAGAAGTTTTATTTTAGCCAGCAAGTTATAAATTACTGGAATACGTTACCTACATGGGTGGTAGAGGCTGACAGTCTAGGGAAATTCAAAGGTCAGCTGGATAATTACCTAAGGGAGGAGGGAAATGCATAGGTTGTCCATTTCCTTTTCTCTTATTAATTTTTATTATTTATTTTATTTTTTAAAATTTTCTTTGTATTATTATTAATTTTTTTTTCTTATTATTTTATTTTATGTATTTTTTGTTATTTTGTTTTATTATTATTATTTTATTTTATTTTTTTTGGCTGGTGTATCATAAGCCATGGGCTTCCTTGCACCATGTGACCATTACTAATACCAATACTACTAATAGACAATTCTGTTATAGCACTGGAATTTTTTTTGATGTCATAAATTGTTGAAGTCCACACATTAAACTCTTTGGAGATATTTCCTAAATTTTCACCTTTTCTAATTCTATTATTAAATTCCATTTTTTGTTGCAATGTTAAAAATATGCATTTTCTTTCCATTCACATTTTACCGTAAAAAACTGGGAAAAATAATAAATCGCAGAGTTTCAGGCCAATATTATTCTTATCAAATCTGGAGCTTAACTAATCTGAAATTCGCTCAGGTTTCTGAGAAAACCCAGCAGTCTCTATGATATTTTTCTAAAGCAAATTTCTGAAGGTTGCAACCATAAAACAAAAACATTTGCAGTTTTAGGTTTACTGGGCTTTTTGTTTGTACAATCTGTTATAAACAGATAGACAGTAAACTATCTTTCGCTTATTGTAATCAAAATTAATTTTGCAAACGTGATCATTATAACTGGAGCTTACTATACTACGTTAATAAAAAAAAAAGAAAGATCAGCCTTTCAAATTATTCCGGATAACTGATGTTCTGAATGACCGGTGTTCTACTGTATACATCACTTGAAATTTCAGTTATTTTTTACATTTTTGCATTTACATAACATGTTTTTTTGCTCTTTCAAATTTCTAGATTCTGGGTTCTAGATTTCTACATTCATTTCCAGTTTTATTTTTATATTTCATTTTATTTAGTTTTTAATGCAATCTGTTGCTTGTAACTTTGCCTAAGTGTTATTGCAAGTCTCTTGCTCTCTCTCTTAAGGCTACTTGCTTTTAACTAGTATTAGGCTGATATGCTCTTTGTCTCTAGAAATTTCAGTTCCAATTTTAATTTCTCATCTTCATAGTGTCAACTGTAAAGTTCACAAGCCATTTTCTACCAAAAAAAAAAAAAAAACTTTTTAATTCTTGTAATTTTTATTTTGTTAAATAAATTTTATTTTCACTTTTATTTTGTTAACTATAATTTTATTTACACTTTTATTTAACTAAAATTTTATTCTCATTTTTATTTATGTTTTTTACCACTTGGTTTGAGATTTACATCAATAGTAAAGGAATGTTGCTATTTTGCTGCTTTGCAATCCTTGCAGTAGGCACCTGATGAGAGGATGGTTTTGTAAGTTATGTGGAAACATCCTTATTCTGTCATTTTGTAATTATATATTTCTCATTACACATCTCATATTTTATTAGTTATCTTCACTCTGTCTTCCTCACTCACTAACTTTTTTTTTTTTTTTTAATATCGCTTTATATACACCGATGAGCCAAAACATTATTACCACCTACCTAATATGATGTTGGTGGCCCACGTGCAGCCAAAACATCTCATACCCGGCCAGGCATGGATGCTACAAAATTTCTAAATGTGTCTTGTGATATCTGGTACCAACATGTAACCAGCAGATCCTTTAACTCCTGTAAGGTCCATGGTTGAGACACCACAGATCGGAGTTGCTGTTCCAACACAAACCACAGAGGCTCAATGGGATTGATTTTTGGGGAATCTGGAGGCCAGGGAGCAATACCTGGAATTCTTCCTCATGTTCTGCGAACGAGTCTCGAACAATCCGGGCGGTGTGGCATGGTGCATTATCCTGCTGAAAGATGGCACCGCCAGAGGGTTAGACCATTGCCATGAAAGGGTGTATCTGGTCAGCAATGATGTTTAGACAGGTGATAGACGTCAGGGTGCCCAGCACGTGGATGACTGAACCCAGGGTATCCCAGCAGAACATCGCCCAAAGCATGACACCACCGGCATGTTTTTGTCCCATGGTGCACCAGGCACCATCACTTCCCCAGGTAAATGCACACGTACCTGGCCGTACACACGGTGCAACAGGGAATGTGATTCATCGGACCAGTCAACCTTCTTCCAACTACCCAAGGTCCAGTTTTAATGCTCACATGCCCATTGTAGGTGCTGTCGCCGCTGTTTTGCACGGGCACTCTGAGCAGCCTGTGGCAACGCAGCCCCATTTTCAGCAGGGTTCAATGTACTGTGTGTTACATTACTCCCATCACCAGCGTTCCAATTACTGGCAAGTTGCACCACAGTCGCCCTTCTGTTGCCACATGCCATCCAGGCGAGCCTTTGCTCACCTCGAGCATTTTCCCTCCTTGGACCACTTTCGGTAGGTACTAACCACGGCTGACCATGAGCATCCCACCAGCCGTGCTGTTTTGGATATGCTCTAACCCAGTCGTCTGGCCATTACAATTTGGTCTTTGTCAAACTTGCTTAAGTCTGCTGCCTTTCCCATCTGAAGAACAAGAGTAACACTGATTAATGGAGCTCAATATCAAGTGTTTTTTATACCATGTTCCGACCTGCACATGTGCCGTAGTTCACCTGCAGTTGCTTCGATTTGCATAACGACTCGCTGGTCATAATGTTTTGGCTCATCGCGGTATATCAGTTTGTTTTGTATGTAGCATGCATATTGCCATCTGCCACTCACTCAAAGAGGCCTCAGTTCAATTCCCTTCAGCAACTGGAGGAATTTCTGAAGACCCTTTTTAAATTGAGGCAGTAGTTATCCAACTCAGATGGAGGGAGTAGTGGACCCCACAAGAGTTATTCTAGGTTATTCCATTTGTATTAGTCATACAAATTGGTCCAATCCTTCTACAAATACAGATATATATATATATATGAACAAGCTTCAGTGCCATTAAAATCTGACTTTTGTCAGTTTCACAGTTTAGTATTTCGTTAACATCTGAAAGTGTTTACTTCTTTTTGACTCACTTGTATATTCAGCAAAATGTTTGATTTCAATACAAATATGCAACAAGCATGACTATTATAGGTGTGGTATGGGGGAAACAAATGTTTCTTCATTTGAGATTGGATTCAAACAGAATTTTTTCAACATGGCATGGAAGAACATTAATTATAGCCACTGTGCTAACTACAAGAGCTATGCAACACAATGAGAGCAAGAAGCAGTTTTATGTTGCTGTGAGTTTATTAGTACCACAATCCATGCTGCCAATGACATTCATAGGTTATTAAGAATGGGCCATTAAACTGTTGGTTTAAAATATTCCCATGAAAATGTTTATTTATGAAATTATACACAAAAAGGTGTTTTTTTTTTTGTAAGTAAAAAAATAAATAAATAAATAAATAAAAAATAATAATAAAAAATAAAAATTCAGATTCATGCTTTAAATTTTCTAAATTACCTACAGTAACCATTTGAAGTTGTAGAGGGATGATATTTGGCTACTTTTTTTTTTTTTTTTTTTAGAAAAACACTTTTCAAATACATTTTGAAATTGGTGATGCTGTTAACACGAGAAAAAAAAAAAAAAAAAGAAAAAAAAAAGGAAAACAGAAAAGAAACTAAAAGAATCAGAGTTAATAATTATACATAAAAAGAAATTCAATAAATCAACAATACTGTTTTATCTTTATAAATGTTGATCAATGATTTAGCTATAAATATAAATTTTTTATAATTTTTTACTCAACCTTCTTAAAAGCAATTGCTAAAATTTGGAGTTTAACTAATAACTTTAAATGATCAAAAAATATTTTTTCCTTCAACATAAATAACCACATATTTAAATGCACTCCACAGTTCAACATTATGCATGTCAGATATGGTTCTTACTTGTATTACAGCTGAAAACCAACATGTATTGCCTACGTTCTTCAGTCCTACTGGCCAGTCACCGTTCCTTTTCCTATCATGAGGATTAGGTGGATCTTGCCAGATTTCACCCCTTTTACGTTTGGTGCCTACAGCTTTTGATTCAGCTAAACTTGCTTCAACAACCCTTAAATAAAAATAATAATAATAACAATAAAAATTTTTATTTCATAATTTAAAAAAAAAATTTTTTTTTTTTTTTTTTACTCATTTATGTCACTTTACTGCAATCTAGTCATTTAATGTATGTTCTACACATCACTAACATATTGTTAATTGCGAATTACCTACTATTTCAAGATCTTTGACTTAGGTTTAGAAATCCAGGATATGTCTCCATGAAATGGACACCTAGATAAGAAGTTAGGTTTATTCTTAATTTATTTATTCTTTATTCATTCTTCAAACTGGGTGTTAATAATGTCTAGGTTAATCCACTTTCACATGTGCTGTGAAAAATGATGCTGACAGATACAAAAAGCATCCAAAACTGTTACAGCAGCAGGCATATTGATTGTGCAGAGTTCCCCAATCAAGTTTTTGCAAGAACAGCAAGAAATATTTTAAAATTTATTCTTAATTCTGACAGGAATTAAGGAAAAATTAAATTAAGCTTAATATGATAAGGTGCCATTTCCCACATATTACATATACTAATTCTCAAGATAATCTCATGATCCCTAATTTCTCTATTATCAACCCCCACTCTCTTTCCAATCAATTTCCATATCCTTCGGTATCTCCAAATCCACAAAACAAACAAATATTCCTACCCAATCTTTATTTCTTTCCATTAAAATTCGGATTATTCCTAATTTCATCCCTTGTTCCTCTCTCCTTTCTGGAACCCATATTGTTATTTGCCTATCATCTTACCCTCAATCTTCATTTCCCCCAGTATCACCACTTTTGCTGCAAAAGTTTTCAAACTGTTCTGAAATCAGTGGCATTTGGTTGCATTTTTCCCCCCTTCTCCAATGAAATCATAATAGTATGACAAATATATGCATATTTTTGTTATCTTATTCCTGCAGTTCCAACTGATTCAAGTAGTTGCACTGGTAATGGTATCTCACAGTTGCCAACTTTTGACTTTCAAAAAAGCTGGAGATAAGTATTTGTAGGCATGGGATTTTTTTTTTTTTTTTTTTAAGTCCACTCTGCACTAGAAATTAAATTTATTTCACTGACAAAATACACATTTTATATTAAAGTACAACCATAGTACTGTATTCCCATACAGTATGCTTTTAAACATTAGCACACATTAGGGGTGGAGGATAACAGACTAATAACTTAACTAGAGCCACAAGCAGAGATGAAAGTGATTCTTGGACTGCTACAATTGGTACATGCAACAGCCTGGAAAGCAAGGTGGCTGGGATTTCAGGCCCTGCTGTGGGTCATCATAGAAAAAATAAATACATGGGCTGTATTAGGATAACTAAGGGTAAGAACATGTACAGGATGTATACTTGCATGTACACTAATTCTAGGAGCACTGTAAATAAATTTGATGAATTTGAAGTACTAATTAAGTCATTAAATGCAGACATTGTAGGAATAGCGGAAACGCAATGTCACTCACACATAAGTGATGCCGAATTTCAATATGTAGAGTACAATGTATACAGGAAGGGCAGACAGGACAGGAGAGGTGGAGGAGTTATGCTCTTAGTTGAGAAGCACAAAAATCTAAAGCACTGCATCCAGGTGACATGGATGACAAGTGCAATGTTGAGTCAGTTTGGTGTGATATAAGCGCTGGGAAAACAACATTGGGAGTAGGAGCGTGTTATAGGCATAATAATTGTGATGAGTAAGTATACCAAACAGCTATACAGAGAAATAGAGTTGGACAGCATATCAGAAAGTCCCATAATCAGGAATACTCTTGATCTGGTTATCAGAGGTGATTCATGACATAACTACTGTCAAGGTTAAAGGGAAAGGTACGGGTGACTATAGGGATCTCAGACAGTTTTTAAATACTGTGCAGTGGGACCAATTGATGATGTTACTAACAGCAAATTCTAAATCAGAAGTATTCAGGGAAGTAATCAAAGAAGCTACTAGGCTTTTCATAACAACGAAGAAATACTGTTCAAGGCTTATATCTAAATGGTTGTCAGATGAACTAAAAAGCATTTAAGGGAAAGAGTGTCAAGCTACGTGGTAGCATGAGGTTAATGCAAATGCATCAGTTTTATTCGTAGCCATTCTACCAAAGTAGTTAAATTGGAATCGTTTTAATTATATCTCATATTATGAATACCTTCACAACTCATTAGTATTAGTCACATGGTACAAGGAAGCCTAAGGCTTATGCTGCACCAGCCAAAAAAAGTAAGATAATAATAATAAAAAAAGGAAATAAACAACCTATGCATTTCCCTCCTCCCATAGGTAACTATCCAACTGACCTTTGAATTTCTCCAAACTGCCAGCCTCTACCACTCATGTAGGTAACTTATTCCAGTAATTTATAACTCACTGGCTAAAATAAAACTTCCTGCAATCCAGTCTAAAAATTTCCCCAAGTAACTTGAATTTATTGCCCCTAGTTCTAGAATCATTTATAACCATGAAAATTTCATCCTCATTCATTTTACCTTTGCCTCTCAGAGCCTTAAACACCTCAATCAAGTCTCCTCTAAGGTGCTTAGTTTCCAAACTGTGCAACCCCCACATATTCAGTCTTTCCTCGTGTGGACGCCCTTTTGCTGATCTCACCATGCGAGTTACCCATCTTTGAACCCTTTCAAGAAGCTTAGTGTCTTTTCGTAGGTGCGGCCTCCATACGACCACAGTATTCCAAGAGTATAACAATAGCCTTGTATAATGGGATTATAACGTCCTTATCTCTACTAGCAAATATTTGATAAATCATCAACAGGAACACTGTGGGCCTTCCTTGCAACCTGTGCTCGGAAAATTTCATATCTCGGAAAACTTCATATCTGACCATATCGTAACTCCAAGTCCTTTACTTCCACTAATGACTTTAGTTCAACTCCAACAAAGTGTATAATTTATTTTGGGGTTACTGTTTATCAGGATAATCTCATGACCCCAAGAAAACTGACACCTTTCTGACCATCCCTGAAGTCTATCTAGGTCACTCTGAAGAAGCTCTGCTTGGGGGTGATCATTAACTACTCTACCAATCTTTACATCATCTGCAAATTTAGACTTCATATCCTCTATCCCTTCATTGATGTCATTTAAGAAATTCAAAAACAGTGGTCCCAATATTGATGCCTGGGGTACAACAGTTCTTATATTAACCCAATCTGAGGAATAACCATTTATCATAACCCTTTGCCTCCTTCCCTGAAGCCATCCTGCTATTCATCTAAAGGATTTTCCCCATGATTCCAACTTGATTCAGCTTATAAAGTAACTGCTGATGTGGGACTGAGTCAAATGCTTTGCTGAAATCTAAATAAACAATACTGAAATTATTTCCTAAATCCAGCTCATGAGTGACCCTGTCAAAAGAGCTAATCAGATTTGTTAAACATGATTTTCGCTTTACAAAACAATGTTGCATATCCCTCAGAATTCCATTTCTTTCTAAATGATCCTGAATTGTATCCTTGATCACTGCCTACATGATTTTTCCTACTACTGGAGTAGTAAGAAAAGTGAAAGTAGGAAAGAGTGAAGTGGGAAATTACTGACTGAGATCAGTAATTTCCCACTTCACTCTTAGAACCACCCTTATGTACTGGAGATACACTGGCACTTTTTTAATCCACAGAATCTCCCCAGAGTCCAGTGATGCTCTCATAATTAGACTCAATGGTTCAATGCACTCATTTGCCACCTCCCTTAAAATTATAGGTTATGCCACCAACCCCAGGAGCCGTACTCACCTGTAGGCCAGAAAGTTTTTTCATTAAATAATCATGTGAAAATTCAATATCACTAACTACATATTTTTCAACTTCACCCCATTTCTTATTGACGTAAAGTGTTTTTCTTCTGTAAATATAGATGCAAAGTAACTGTTGAGCTACTCTGCAACATCAGCTGAGGTATCTAATACTATCCTACATCCATTACATAAAGGTCCGATCTGTTTTGTCCTTCTCTTCTTTGCATTGATATATGTGAAGAATTCCTTATCCCCACTCTTTGCAGCGATTTCTCATAATCTGCCTTTGTTAGCCAAATCTTTTCTGTGGCACTACTACAGATCAATTTGTAGCTGTTATAGGCTTCAGTACTTTTTATTGCTCTGTAACTTTTCCATGCTCTTTTTCTGCTCAAGTTCATTATTCATCCAACTTGAATCCTCCCGGTGGAGTATTTTAGCATTAGTAGGGCATATTATGAAAGAAAACAAGCAAGCTTATATACCATCAACCAAAAAAAAAAAAAAAAGTCTTGGTTTCCTCTGACAAAGTGTTCAAGGTGGATCTTGTCATAACCATTGTTGAAATTTACTAAATATCACAGAAAGTAACTTTAAAAATTATATATATTTATAATATTATAAAAATTAAATTTACAAACTATTTACAAGGAAAAAAAAAAAAAAAAACCTTGCATCAAAATAAATTTTACAAGCAATTATCTAACCTCCTTAATTCTATTCTAATCCTCTCTAATCACTATGCTCTCCCTGCACTATCAAGACACGTCTGCTCACTACGAATGCCGAAAGTCAAATGGACATGAAACGCTGTGAAGGTATTCACAATGTTTCCAAAGTTTCACAACCATTCAGAATTGGACATACGTTTATATGAACTTTTTTCATTGTTGCAGGTTCTGAACTGATCCTGAAGGTATAGAATACATGTTATGAAACATCACAATTCAGTCTATCTATTCAATATGGCATGCTTATCTTTTAATAATTTCTCTATCACCATTATCAGCAGCATTCCATTTTTGACCATTTTTAAATTCATTATTTAAAAACTTCAACCACTAAAACATTAAATCATACCTTCCTTTTCCACACACTACCCCCTTAACCATTTACTTCCTATTCTTCTCAACCTATTGTTATGTTATATATATTTCCCTTTCCCTCTACAGTGTTCATATTTCAATCATTTCCTTATCACTTTCATTGCTGCCCACAGTTCTTTTCCTATATTTCATTACTTTCTCCTAAACCTTAATCCTATTCCTTATTTCAATCTAGATCTTATCCACACTTCACTTTTGACCTTACCTCTCAATTTCTTTACCAATCGTCCTTATCCACATCTCAACATTACTTTTCTTAGCCCTCTCAATTTTTTTTAAGCTTTATTTATATCTATAATCACTATACTAATGATACATTCTATGCGCCTCCCTTCAACTTTTGGGATTTATCTTTCTTCCTCCCATCATCCTTGAAATCCATATCATTATTGTAATTCTACTTCCTATCCCTTTTTTCACTTGTTATAATTTTCTTCCCCACGAGAATTTCACTTACTGATCACCTGAAGACTTCATATCTTGCTCACTGAACACAATACAACTGCTAACATCAGAATGTCCCATCAAAAATAACTTTTGAGTTGGCACACTCAATATCGCTTAAAGATATTCTCACATTTAACACAAATAGCAAGTAATCTGTATCAAATCTCATTCATTTCTATTGTAACTATCATAAATAAATCTTACATCCTAGAGATGCATCTGCTTATGAATAGGAGGGAGAAACAGGTGAATTTTAGATATGTAGTAAAGTATTTTTACCACATTTTTACTAATAATAGTAAATATTCAGACAGCACCCAAACAGATATGCCAATTATAAAAACTTACCTGCTAATATCTTGATCTTCCATGGATACCTGCCCTCCTAATACTTTCTGCTGTTCCTGAAGTGACAGAGCAATAGCCTTCTGAAGATCATCCTCTTTATCCCCACTATCATTAGTTAAATCAATAACACCAGTATTACTACCAGGTTGAGGTTGATTTTTAGCAACATGTGCTTGCTGCTCTTGTTGTTGTTGCTGCTGCTGCTGTTGTTGTTGTTGTTGCTGTTGTTGCTGATGTAATTGTTGTTGCTGATGGTGCTGCTGCTGCTGATGTAACTGTTGTTTCTGTTGTTTTTGCTTCTATATTTAAACCAAAATATAAAAGAAATATGAAATATTGCAGAAAAATGTATTTAAAATATATAATTAAGCTAAATATGCTGTTACACACAAAAGGGGAAAAAAATCATTAGAGGGAAAAACTCTGTCTTATCCATCAAAAATATCTAAGCCTAATCAATAAATGTGCAAAGGAAAAAATATGCAGTACACACGTTAACTATGTTATATTATGGAGTAAATTGAAAAGAAAGAGCAGTCTGGCACAGTGCCATTAACACACAAATCACTAAAATAACAGTATAGTTCATTACATATTTTGGAATGACAAAATCATCCAAGACAAAATTAAACTTCAACATGATTGCATGATAGTAATAGGTATGTATGCCTAAATACCAGGCATAAAGGAAGAAAGTAATGAATTCTACAGCCAACTTCAAGATACTCTGGATAAAGTAAATAAAAGAAACTAGATTCTAAAAATGGAAGAACTGAATACCCAAATAGGAAGAAACAAAATAAATTGCATTTTTAGTACATGAAGATGTAATCAATAATAACGGTGTTAGATTAATAAATTTTATAACATCCAACAAACAGACTAATGAATTCATTATTCAGATTATTATTATTATTATTGCTCATATTATTTCTCCCTGATTGAAGGATTCTATTCCGTGACAGCTACTGCTACCAAGTACACAGGGTGGTTGTAATATCCGGTGTTACTGTTGGTCGAGTAACTCCAACTATCCTGCAGGTGTTCAAGGATTGCGACTTTCTGGAGTCCCTTGTAGGTGTTTTCTGGGAGACCTATTGCTGCTATGTAGAGTCTTTGGCATCATACTAGTGGTTGACACGATGATCGGGAGGGTCGTTACTTCTTGAATATGCCACATCTTCTTGACCTATGTCTCAGGTTTGTGTACTTGATAATTTTTTTCCTCATGGGTTTTCTGGACATTGCTAGTGTTGGGCACCGCTATGACAATCAGGTAGGTAGCCTTTTCCACCTTGTCCACAAGAGTTATGTCCGGTCTGTTGTGTGGGATGGCCTTATCCGTTATGGTGTGGTCCCAGTACAGATTGTGGGTTTGGGGTCTCTAGTACTGCCTGGGGTTCATACTAGTATGATACACTGTCTTTGGTTATTATTATAACTAAACCCAGTACTGGAGGAAAGGGACTTGGGTGTTACGATACGGTCAGACATGAAATTCTCTGAGCATTGTAAACAGGTTGCAAGGAAGGCCCATGGTGTCCTATCGATGATCTATCGAACTTTTGCAAGTAGAGATAGGGACGTGATAATCCCATTATATAAGGCCTATGTTAGACCACACTTGGAATACTGTGTTCAAGTATGGAGACCGCACCTAAAGAAAGACATCGAGCTTCTTGAAAGGGTGCAAAGAAGGGTAACTCGCCTGGTGAGATCGGCAAAAGGGCGTCCTTATGAAGAAAGACTTCGAATATGTGGGTTGCAGAGTTTGGAAACTAGACACCTTAGAGGAGATTTGATTGAGGTGTTTAAGGCTCTGAGAGGCATCAGTAAAATGAATGAGGACAAAATTTTCAAGATTATAAATGATGCTAGAACTAGGGGACATAAACTCAAGTTACGCGGGGAAATGTTTACATTGGACTGCAGGAAGTTTTATTTTAGCCAGCGAGTTATAAATTACTGGAATAAGTTGCCTTCATGGGTGGTAGAGGCCGACAGTTTGGGGAAATTCAAAGGTCATCTGGATAGTACTTTCGGGTAAGGGAAGCGCATAGGATGATAGGATTAATTTCCTTTTTATTTAATTTTTAATTTCATTTTATTATTTTTATTTATTTATTAATTATTATTATTTATTTATTTATTTAATTTTTGTTTTTATCATTGTTTTGTTCGGATTTTTTTTTTTTTTTTTTTTGGCTGGTGCAGCATAAGCCATAGGCTTTCTTGCACCATACGGCCGTTACTAATACTAATACTAATTATTATGACTGTCACAAACATACATGGTTGGGCCCATGGTTATAAATACAGTAATATTAAATTTAATTATAAATCCAGTAATATTTAATAAATTAAATATTAAATCATAATAGTAAGTATAGTAATGGTCCTTGAGGTTGTCACAGATATTCACTCAGATATGCCAGACAAGCTGTACTTGCTACCTGGGAGTCTAAAACGCTGAGGGAACTGATATTTGGGTGACACTCAAGTCAAGTAAACCCAATTTCAGCGAAGTCCGGACCGTCTGTGACAGCCAAATCCTCTGCTTGCACCTTCACGATGGTGGGACTGTTAGTAATCCTGGATATAACCTCCATGCACAAGTACATGGTGGGTGACCACCCAGGTGTGAACCAATGTAAGCAGGGGTTGAGGTGTAGCACCCACACCACATGGAGGAACGCCGCCCTTCTATGTTACCAGGCAGTACTAGGTGGTAGATGACTCTCATCAACCGGTGCAATACCACCACTTTGCTTATTGGAGGCTTGAAGTGGTGGAACCCATGTTTAGTCTCTAAAGCTAATTTTTGGTCAACCCTTCCCCATCTCTTCCATCATGCAGTATGACTGATGACTTTTGAGGTTATGATGAACATTGTGGCGAGATCCAATATTCCTTACATTTCGAGGGTACAGCTCTAAAACAGTGTTCGCAGGCCGGCCGCTAGTTAGTACACAGGACCAAACCTATTGGTAACTCTCTAGGAGGCTTCCGGATCAGCTAGTGTATAATAAATAAATAAATAAATATTCTGTTTATATTCCGGCACGACAACCAAGTCAGTAGAGTTTACAATAAATCGTCAATACTGTACAAATATTTATCGTATTTAGTCTTGCTACCTCTACTCTGCCAGATAGTGACTGGAGGTGGTCCGAGTAGTGTGTATGCGGGGAGCATTGTCGAGGCCACGTTAAGTCAAGGATCTGGATATATTCTTACCATTTGTACGCCATATCCAAAAATTTCATTACTTCATACATACAGCATGTCCTACCCACTTTTTCTTACTATTGAATACACCATGAATTGTCAAACTAATAGAGCAGGCTTATATGCAAAAAGATCTAAACCTCCCAAGCACTTCCTAATTCATTTCACAAATATACGTGGTCTCAATTCTAATCTCAACAATAACCATTTCCACTTGCAGTCTGCCAAATCCCATGTACTTTTTCTGAAAGAATCTCAGTTATCGGTTGATTCAACTACTGCTCATCTCAGATGCCCAAATTATTCGCTGTATGATTCCTTTCGCCTCAAAGGTGGTACTTGTGCATATGTCCATTCTGATATTCCCTGTCAGAGACTTGGCAATTTGGAATCTCCTCTCTTTGATCTTCTCTGGCTTAAAATCTCTCTACCTCATTGTGTCAAATTCATCTGTTGTCTCTACCGTTCTCCCAACTCCACTAATCACTTGGAGCTGTTTGACTTCCTCTCTTTGCAACTTGACTTTCTCCAGTCCAACTTTCCTAACAGTGAGGTAATTTTCCTTGGTGATTTTAATGTTCACAACTCCAGCTAGCTTCCGTTTTCTAGTCACACCGACACAGCTGGTCGAGATGCTGAGGCTTTTGCAATTACTAATGATTTACACAGATTGTTCATTTACCTACAAAAATACCAGACAATCCTAATCATACAGCCAATACGCTTGATCTTTTTCTCACAAATAACCCTTCTAAGTCCATGGTCGAAGTGAGAGGTCCTTTAGGCACTTCAGATCACAACTTGGTGGATGTCTCTTCTCCAATGGAACCTTTATCTCATGGCTATTCCCAACCTCGTGTTGTTTGCCATTACAAGAATGCAAAATGGGATGACCTGTGAGATTTCTTTTCTTCTTTTCCTTGGTTGGATTACTGTTTCAAAACTTCTGATGTCAATGTTTGCTCAGATCATGTCAGTGAAATTATTCTTGCAGGAATGGAATCCTTTATCCCACACTCCACTTTAAAATCTCGTCCTTTATCTAAACCTTGGTTTTCCAATAAATGTGCTAAGGCTGTTCAAGAGAAGAAAGTTGCATATCGTAATTGGCTTGTTTCTAATTCTTCAGTTTCATTTTCTGCCTACACCAAAGCTCCCCAACAATTGTAAAGCAGTTATTAATCAGTCCAAACAAGAGTTTGAACAGGCTAGGAGTAGAAAACTTGCTTCTTGCCCTAATGGTAGCCGAGCATTCTGGTCTCTTGCCAAAGCTATTGGCCGCAACTTTTGCCCATCTCTGCTCCCACCTCTGTCCAAACCTGATGGTTCTGTTGTCACTTCAGCCAAGGATAAAGCTGACCTGCTAGCATCCCATTTTTCTTCCAACTCATGTATTAATGATCTTGGTAAAACACCTCCCACCATTCCCAACATGCTCCATTCAATGCCTCCTGTGGTCTTCCATCAAAAGGATGTCAGAAGGATTTTGACAAAACTTGATGCTAAGAAAGCTCCAGGTCTCGATGGTATTTCTCCACTTGTTCTCAAAACCTGTGCTCCTGAACTTACTCCTATTCTTTGCTGCCTTTTTTTCACTTTCTTATTCGAAAGGTGTTTTTCCTTCTGCTTGGAAATTTGCTCATATCCAGCCAGTTCCTAAAAAGGGTGGGAAATCCCTCCCATCCAATTATCATCCCATTGCAATTACTTCTACTCTTTCTAAAGTAATGGACAAATCAATTAACCGCCAACTCTTAAACTACATAGAAACCTTCCGTCTGATCAAAGATCGCCAGTATGGATTCCGTCAGTGTCAACCCACTGGTGATATTCTGGCTTATGTTACCCATTTATGGACTAATTCAGTGGAAAGGTTCGGTGAACATAAGTAGTTGCTCTTGACATCTCAAAGGCATTCGATCATGTTTGGCATAAAGGTCTTCTAAACAAGCTTCCATCTTATGGTTTGCCAACTGTTTTTAGTAATTGGTATCCAGTTTTCTCTCTGATTGCTCACTGAGGGTGATGGTAGATGGCTCTCTGTCTTCTAACTTCTCCACTAATGCCGGTGTCCCCCAAGGTTCAGTTCTTTCCCCCACTCTTTTCCTGTTGTATATTAATGACCTTCTTCCATTGACTGGAAATCCTATCCATAGTTTTGCTGATGATAGCACATTGTATTCCACTTTCCATTTTGAGAAACCTTGTCTTGCTCAATCAGCTTCAACTTCTTGAAAATCTGCTAGCAATTCCTTAAATGCTGATCTCCAGTAATTCTCCAGTGGGGGAAAGACAACTTAGTTGATTTCAACCCTTCTAAAACCCAGTCTTGTCTATATCTCGCAAAAAGGATTCTTCTGCTCCTATGCTTATCTTTAGTGACACTCCAATTTCTAGGCAAATGATATATCTATTTTGGGGATTACCCTGACTTCTAATTTTCTCTTTCGCTCTCGGCATTACTTTTCTTCCAAACAGCTGCTCACTCTATATAAATCACAAATCCGCCCTGCCATGGAATATTGTTCCCACATCTGTTCCCAAAACTCTCTCAGGCTTCTTGACTCCATTCAGAAGAGGGCAGTTAGGTTAATTAATGACTTATCTCTAACAGAGTCTCAACTAGCTGTCTCATAGACGTACTGTTTCTGCTGCATGCCTCTTCTACAGATACTTCCATGGGCACTGTTCTTCTGAATTGGCTTCTATAATTCCCACTCTGTCTTTCAAAACAGTCCGAACACGTGCCACCACCAGCCAACATCCATTTACTGTCCAACTTCAAACCCACAGAACTAATTTTTCATCTTCCTCGTTTATTTATTCAACTGCTGTTTCCTGGAACATCCTTCCTTCATACGTATTTCCTGAAAATTACAATCTACAGAAGTTCGAGTCCAATGTCAACAAATATTTTCTTTCGTCTTCTCAATCTCTAACCCAAGCACGGTACTAAGTACTATAGGTTCTAACACCTCTTGTGTTTGAGGTTTACATATAAAAAAAAAAAAAGTAAGAAAGTAACAAACTTCATTCTTAAATTAAGGATTTATTGCAGGTGAAACTGGAAATAGATCACTATCTAGTTATCAAAAATAAGAGCCCCCCCCCCCAAAGTGGATAAAATCTCATAAAAAATGACTCAAACAAGAAGAAATACTTAAACCTCCTAAGTGAGCCTAGTATTAGATATCTTTTCAAAACAAGGATAAATAATTCTTGAGAATTATCAGATATGGAATTGAAGAAACTACTGAAGAATGGCAATATATAAAGGAATTTGTCTAAAATTTACTGAAGCAGAAAATGAAAGATTAGATAAGAAAAGATGGCAAAGAAAGATTTTTTTTTTTTTTTTTTTTTTTTTGATTTGGTAGTTGTTGGCGCATCGGCTTCTGTGGCCATATTGCACCTCCCAAGGTTTTTGCAGTACTTTGATCCAAGCCCGAGGCGGGAATCGAACCCGCGACCTTTGGGTTGCCGGGCAGGTACTTTACCCACTCGGCTAGCCCGGTCGGCCGGCAAAGAAAGAAAAGACTTCAAAGATGGAATAACAAAACTGTAAGAATCATCAATGAGAAAAGAGGCCTACAAGAAATATTTAACTCAATCTTTAAAAGAAAAGCAATCACAAAAAGTGAAGTGAGGGCACAAAAATTAATGACTTATCTCTAACAGAGTCTCAACTAGCTGTCTCATAGACGTACTGTTTCTGTTGCATGCCTCTTCTACAGAACGTACTGTTTCTGCTGCATGCCTCTTCTACTCTTTCTAATTCTGTGTCAGAATGCCTCTGACACAGAATTAGAAAGAGATCTAACATGACCAAAGATATACAGAATATTAAACAAGTCAAAAATAACACAAGCATTAATAAAATATAATATCTGCAGAATAGCTGAATTATTTTCAGAATCTGTGGGCTCATGACAGTGAACTCACTTAGTTTAAATAATAACAATAATACTGACACTTTTGCATATGAAGAATTAGAGAAGTATTAAATGGCTATGAGAATAATAAAGTACTAGGTGAAGACAACATCAACTTACAACTTTTTAAATGTGCTAGTCAGTCATATATATATATTTTTTAATTCATAAATGGACTACGGGAAATCAAAATCTGTAAATCAAAATGGACTACGGGAAATCAAAATGGGAACTACTATTGCTCTCTGCCACACAGGTGGTAGAGAGCAATAGTAGTTCCCATTTTTAAAAATAAATATTAATGACTATAATAATTATAGGTGTATAAGCTCATTAAAATGGAGGGTATAAAATTATGCAAAGATCATTAAAAATAAAATAAATCCTTTAAATCTAAGGTAGGCAAGGAGCAGAATGGATTTAGACAAAGATGTTCCTGGGCTAATAATTATTTCTCCAAAATCCTAATTTAAAAATAAAGAATACAATATCAAAACACATCTAGCTTTCATAGACTACAAGTTATTTAATGTATGCAGTGCATTAATTTCAGGTGTGTTTAGCAAATAGTAATAATTCACAATTTATAAGAAAATAAATTAACCATTCGACATGAAAATTTGTTAGAGATTCCTAAAATATTCTAAGTAAGCACTGAAATTTTGGTCATAGCTCCTGTTACAAATTTATAATAATATTTCTGTATAGAAACTGGGAAGAGAATGCTATGAAATATGAATTTAACTTGGAACCATCCCAGGGAACAACAGAATATATGCTGAAAATCTGATAGCAATCCACAATTTTCTTATAGACTAATGCAAAAACATACTTTTCATTTATGTTGATTTTTGTTGGGGGAGAAACAAAGGCTGTGAAATCATAACTGAAATTTTCCCAAGGACCAAGAGAATACAGGTTGAAAATGTGGCCTCCATCTGACTTTTCATTCTAGAGTAATATGCAAAATGCACTTTCATTTATAGTGAATAGATTTGTGGTTGAGGGGCTATTACTGATCTTAAAATCTTTCCAGGGACCAACACTAAAAACACACTGAAAATGTGTATCGGCTCAACTTATTGGTGAGGGGAATGAAGGGGTCCTCTTACCAAGAAAGGCTTAATTTCAGCAAATTGCAGCATCTGGAGACTAGGCACCTGAGAGATGATCTGATTGAGGTGTATAAGGCCCTAAATGGTTTGAGCAGGTTCAATGCTGATGGGAGTCCTCCTCGTGCTCAAAGGCAAATCACGCTTAAGTGAATTCAGTTCGTGTTGTAAACAACATCATTCCCCTTTTTATAAATCGTGTATGATCGAATTCGCGTAGTGTAAACATGTGTTATACAAGGACTGACTGTGTATATATATATATATATATATATAACACTATACAAACTGTAAAAATAAAATACTAACTTAATACTGCTAAATTTACTTTTGGAAAGTTTTGTGTGGGCGGAGGGGAAGAAACAATGTTCAGTTTTAACTGAAACTGTACATTTCACATTGTAATTCATAATGCAGAGTTTTTATTAATTTTTTTCCCTTTCTCAGGTTACTTCTCTACATATTACAAAAATAAAATATCATAAAAATCGATTATTTACTTAATTTTTTTTTTTTTTTCTTTTTTTTGACCTATCTTTACCATTTCTGATAATTGCTGCACTCCCTTTTTAGAAAATTATAATGTAACAGTGAACAGACTTTATGGTAAATATTTTTCTGTTCAAGCCATGCTTAATTATCATCATACATATCTTTTATACCCAGTGGGAGTACAGGCCACAACAGTAATACAGATCAGTCCACCTTGACTATCAGGCCTTCATTTCCTATTTTATTTTTATCTTGAATTATCTTTAAAGCAACAGTTGCAGAAGCCATGGATGCATATATATCATTAAGAAAATAAAGCATGAGAAGGATAGCAAGATGAATGAATACAGCGCTATTAGTCTGAGTAAAAAAAAGATGGCATGAAACAGAGCAATGAAATAGTACTGAAACCTATGCAAACTACAAGTTTACTCCTAATACCGCAGAAAAGGTGAGGTTGACAAAGGATAAATATGCGAAAGCAGAGTGTATGAGAGCAAAGAATGGGGCCAAGCAGTTTTTCATTTAGGCATAACTGCCAATCTGACTTTCAAAAGCTGGAGATGAGACATTTTTAAGTAGGAGGAAAATAGGAGGTTTTGGAGCCAAAATAGACAAACAAAAATTGAAGGTTTTTTTGAAGTTCACACTGCATCAGAAATTAAATTTTACAGGCAAAATACAATTTTACATTAAAATACAACCATAGGTTTGTTTACTCAATACAGTAAACATAAACAATAGCTTACCTAATATTTTTCTGTCTGTGGATTTTTGTTTGGATATTCTCTTAGAAAGACCAACTGATTTTGATTGCTTCAAGAAAAATGCTGTTACAGACTTTACCCTTTTCAGAAATGCTGAGTCAAAGTTTTGTTCACCACAATGACACTGGTGTCTAGACTTTGCTGTCAGGAGCATTTTCGAAACTTCATCAGAAGGAGATCTGAACTCAATTTGTTTTTTAACCTGTCTGTCTGAATATTCTCTCACACTCAGCACTGCTATGAGGAATTGTTAAAATGCCCATGACTTGGGCTAATTTGTTATAACTAAACAGTTCAATTATTTTAAGTTTCCTTGCTGCACTCCCTTTTTAGAAAGTTTGTCAGTTCCCCAACCAAGGACTGCACATCATTTCTTTCTTCTTTCACAATAATGTATTGAAGATTCTCCACCGAAAGTGACAGAATTAATACTGCAAAACATTAGTACTTCATTTCTTTATCTTTGATGACACTAGGAAGTACTAGAAATCTGTTCACAAAAAATATCAAATTTGAAAATGCACTGCTGATCGATGAAATTTGTGCTACCTCAGCATTATAAGAACATTTTAAGTAGGAACTTGTGCAGCATGTAGTCACATGCAGCAATAAGTACTTCCTCATTAAACAGAAGAACAGAATCTTCTCCTCTAGTTTTAGACTTTCCGTGACCTTGCCAATAGAAATAAATACCTATGACTAAGCCAGAATCATCATTCTGGTTAGTCTGCTGTGGTAATAAATTTTCAAAATGGAAGTGGAAGATTTGAAACCTGTTGGTAAAATAAATTTGCACATAACATTCTTCAACGTATCTAGAATATACAAAATGCTGAATGCACAAAATAATTTTGAGAAATTTTATTTAGCAAAGCATTTCATTCAGTTCCTCATGAGAGATTACTGTATAAACTGGGACATGTTGGCATCTAAGTCAACTTTAATGGCTACACTTCAGATTGGCCTAAAATGTCAAACCTTAGGTCTCTATGATTGGTTCTAGGACCACTGTTCTTTCTTATTTCCATAAATGACACTAACAAGGGCATGATGCCAATCCCTTTGCAGATGATGATGTTAAGATTGGAAGAATGGTTAGTGATCAGCAATGAGCAGAAAAACTTAGATAGGCTTCTAGAATGGTCATAAAACAGGCAGCTGTGTTTTAATGGAGCAAAATGCAAGGTCTTATACTTGGAGAATAGCAAAATATGTTTTTAATTCAGTCCCACCAAGTGGGACTGAATTAAATACACAGTACAGGAAAAAAGGGTTTGGGAGTTATGATATGGATGGACAAGTTCTTCAAGCAGTGCAGACAGAAGGCAAGGCCTACTACAATTTCTATTTGATGATTTATCAAAAATTTTCCTATAAAGATAGGGAGATACCCCACTGTATAATGCAATTGTAAGATTGACCTTAAAATAATCACCGAGAGGGCATAAATTCAGATTGAGGAAAGACAGATATAGGATAGATGTGCGGAAATTTGCCTTTAGCCAGCAGGTAGTTGGTTGGTGGAACAGACTTCCATCCCTTGTTGTGGAAGTTGATAGCCTAAACAAATTTAAGGTTCAGCTGGACAGGTATTTCGAACGAACGGAGGGGTGAAATGGAAGTGTTTTTTTTTTTTTTTGGCTGATGCTGCATAAGCTTGCTTTCTTGCATCATATGCCTCTACTAATGCTAATGTGTCCAAATATGGAGATAGAAAAAAAGAAGCAGAAAAAAAAAGCAAAAAAAAAAAAAAAAAAAAAAAAGCTTCTTGAAAGGGTCCAAAGATGATGAGCAACCTGCTTAGCAGGATGTGAAAAAGAACACCTATGATAAAATACCAAATATGTAGGTTAGAGAGCTTGGCAACCAGGCACCTTTGAGAAACCTGCTTGAGGTCTATACGGCTCTGAGAAGGAACAGTAAGATGAGAAGGGAAATGAAGGTGAAATTTTTACTATCATAAATGATTAAAGAATTAGGGGTCGTAAATTCAAATTATGGATAAAGGAAAGAGATTTAGACTGGAGTGTAGGAAATTCTTTTAGTCAGCTAGTTATTAATTACTAGCATAAACTACCTCTGCAAGTAGGCTGCTGGCTTGAGCAAATTCAAGGGTCAGCTGAATAATTACCTCCACGAGAAGCAAAACAGGTTATTAGCATTAGTAGAGACATTTGATGCAAGAAAGCAAGCTTATGCAGCATCAGCCAAAAAAAAAAAAAAAACCCACTTCACCCCTCTGTTCGTTCAAAATACCTGTCCAGCTGAGCCTTAAACTTATTTAGGCTATCAACCTCCACTACAAGGGATGGATGTCTGTTCCATCAACCAACCACCCGCTGGCTAAAGGCAAATTTCCGCACGTCTATCCTACATCTGTCTTTCCTCAATTTGAATTTATGCCCTCTCAGGTGATTATTCTGAGCTAGAGGAAGAATCCCATCAGCATTGAGCATGCTCAAACCATTCAAGGCTTTATACACCTCTATCAGATCACCTCGCTGGTGCCTAGTCTCCAGACACTGTAATTTGCAAAACTTAAGCCTTTCTTCGTAAGAGCACCCCTTTGTTCCATTCACTAATCTTGTTGCCCTTCTCTGTACTCGTTCCAGCAGCTCTACATCCTTCTTGAAATGAGGCCTCCAGACCTGTATACAGTACTCTAGGTGTGGCCTGACCATTGCCTTATACAAGGGAATAATCACCTCCTTATCCCTGCTGGAAAATTCCTGTATATCATTGACAATACTCCATGAGCTACTCTTGCAGCCCGTCTGCACTGCTCAGAGAACTTCATATCTGCCTGCACAACCACCCCCAAGTCCCTTTCATTCTCTACCACTGTCAGTGTAGTACCACAGAGTTGATACGTTGCTCTGGGGTTGCTGTTTCCCATGTGTAGTACTTTACATTTGTCAATGTTAAACTTCATTTGCCACCTCTCAGCCCATCTGCTCAACCTTTCCAGATCCTGTTGCAGCAGCATAGTGTCAGTAGTGTCCTTGACAACCCTGCCAACCTTTGTATCGTCTGCAAACTTGGACATTAAGCCCGATATACCATCATCAATATCATTTATAAATACAGAAAACAATAATGGACCCAACACTGAGCCCTGAGGGACTCCACTAATAACATTAGTCCACGATGAGCAGCGTCCATTGATTACCACTCTCTGTGGTAATCTTTTATTTTAATTATTTATATATTTGTTTTTTTTTTTATTTTGGTTTTGGCTAGTGCAGCAAAAGCCTGTGGCTTCCTTGCACCATACAGCTAACATTGTATAAAGTCAGCTAAAAAAAAAAAACCCCACACATCATCTGACTATCTCCTTTAATAATTTGTCTAATCTTTTCTTAAGTTATTCAAATTATCCACTTCCACAACAATTGGAAGATTGTTCCAATTATTCTTTGGCTGAAAGCAAACTTTTGCATATCTATCCTACTACCATCTTTTAACAATTTAAAATTATATCCCCTTATATATATATATATATATCATCCAAGAAAGAATGAAGATGCCATCAGCATTTAGTTTCTCAATCCAGTGAAAGCCTTAAAAACTTGAAACGGATTGAAATATTTAAGGCTTAAAGTGTTTTCCAAAAGTCCAGAGAAATGAAAGTACATATGGTGACAAAACTGAACTGTAAGCAGGATGTCTAATCAACTTCCAGTGCATCTTCTGAAACAAGGCCTGCATCAGGTTGACCATATGTGGGCATACAAACATCATGAGACAGGATGATTCCTTATCAGGCACAGGTAGGGTTTCTAAATTCCCGACTTTTTTTTAATCTTCAGGAACCGGGAATTTGCAGTTCCCAAGAATTCCTGAAAATTTTATTTTATTAATTAAATATTTGCTATCTTTTTTATAAGATTTTTTTTCCCTTGTTCTAGTCATAAAACACTATAATAATGAACTATAACATTGTGGTGTACAAGTAAAAAACTACAATTTAAGGAGAATTAGATATTAAAAATGCGACTCATGGTTTGATGAATGTAAACAGAAACTTTTATTAGATTAATACAGCGTACAGATAGGCAACATTATTCTATACATTTATTCGAAAACACAAAGTTTGAGATAAGCATAAAAGAAATCTTAAGAAAACACTGAAACATAACAAATAATAAGAAAAACTAATATTAGCATTTAACACATTTAAAATTATTGTAAAATGAAATTTTAAAAAACACAGTGCATTAATTGCTTTTTTTTTTTTTTTTTTTTATGTAAACCCCAAATATGAGAGGTGTTAGAACCTATAGTACTTAGTACCGTGCTTGGGTTGGAGGCTGAGAAGACGAAAGAAGCTTTTGTTGACATTGGACTTGAACTTCTGTAGACTATAATTTTCAGGAAATACGTATGAAGGAAGGTTGTTCCAGAAAACAGCAGTTGAATGAATAAACGAGGAAGATGAAAAGTTGGTTCTGTGAGTTTGAAATTGGACAGTAAATGGATGTTGGCTGGTGGCGGCACGTGTTCGGACTGTTTTGAAAGAGAGAGCAGAAATTATAGAATTGGTTAGAAAGTCTGGATCTTTGCTTAGTTACAGAGGTGTAATTAGGGTTGTGGTGCCCAGGGCAAATAAAATTTGGCACCCATTGAAAACTCCCTGTTCTTTAAAATTCTGGCAGAACTCTTGCATTTTTAACTACAAAAATGGTGTCCCCCAAATTTGGCACCCAGGGCACGTGCCCCACCTGCCTCACCCAGCTGGTTACAAATAAGCCTGAAGCAGAAAATTTTTTCATTTTGGGTTGAAGTAGGTCTAATTGTTAGCAGTGCTTCTAATAAAATTTTTATATTCAGTGTCAGTGTACATATCGCTTCATATAAATTCATCTCACTTCTTAATGACGAAAATATCTTATTTGATTGGATTGGCTCTGCTTTTGCCATTGAAATAGATATCTCTCTCACTAACTCTGTTTTTAGATGCTTCTAATTCCCTGGGTTCCAAATTTTCAATTTCTCTGTTCGTATTATTTTCTCTTTCAGACTCTTCTATTGAAGTACAGTCTTCTCTGAGAATTTGTTCCATTATCGATTTCACAGATCGCATAATTTTTTTATTTGTCAAAAAATAAAAAAAAAATAAAAATAAAAAAAACATTAACTGCATTTAAACTATTTGGGGATCAATCCAGATTATGAGTACAACTTGTCACCGCATTGGCAGCATTGCCAAATTCCAGACAGATTCAAGCCATCTCTCGGTGCTCTACACAAACCTCGGTATGAAACAGCGGGATATCATCATCAAGGAGAGGAATCTGAACATATTAGCACAACTCCTTTGTGGCCAAAAGGATTCACCTGAACTGACATCTGGAAAGTGACAACAATCCCAGGCGCCTCCGTAGCCAGGTGGGAAGGAGCAGCAGTGCGTAGCACATGCTTCTTGATTAGACCGGGGTTCGAGCCCGTCACCACCAAATACGGAGGATGCGGAAAGGTCAGGGAATGACCACCGCATATCCCGGAGCAATATGGCCTTAAGTTGCTAATGCTCCTAAAAACTAAATAACAAACAATAACAAACAACAATCCCAATACCTTCGGACCATATAACTCCCTGGGAATTCATGCCTCAAACTTTCCGCAGTTCGAAGCACTACAGACAGGACTCCATGAAAGAAGCGTATAAACTAGAACTACTGACTGTACCACTTTCAGTTTTGAAACTTCAGTGTCTATGTCAGCCAACTTGTAAATACAATGTATTTCCTTTCTTTTAATAATTCAATCAATAATCTTTTAAATGTCATAATTTATGTAATCTTTTAAATGTAATATTTATAATGTAAATCCCTCTAGCCGAATCAGGCTGTTCAGAGGGTGCCCACTGATGTGGAAATAAAAGATGTTAATAATAATAACAATAATAATAATTCGTCTCGAATTACTGGTGTAATTCGAGACAAATGGGAAGTGATTATGCTCCATAATCTGGAGCATAACCCTATTTGGATTGTTTAAATATCTAATACGGGACACTGACAGACTATCTCTACATTTAAAAAGTTGCTGTTTAATCTCCTTTAAAAGTTTATTACTTAAAATAGAATTTATTTTCCAAATTACAAAAGAGGAATCTAAAAATTCCTTCGCTTGCTAGCTGATTTGCATTATGATTACTTAATGCTTCAACTGGGAATCATACTGGTTTTAAGCAGTTTAATATATTTTCAGCAATTTTTGGATATCCCTCCTTCCATAGATAAGAACTTTAATTCATGTAAAGCAATTTTTATCAATGTTAAAATCCTTAAAAAAAAAAAATCTCACTTTCTAATGAAATGGTTATTTCCAACTATATTTAAATAAAAATTAAGCATTTTAAAATAAACTAAGTAGCAGTCTGTATATTACAAAAACAAAATCTGAATTTCTCGGGAAATGTTTTTACTTTTCCAGGGAATTTCAAAGTTCCGATTTTTTCCTAGGAATTCTCAGGAAGAAATTCTTGGGACGAAACCCCAGGCACAGGCAACTGAGAGTTTTAGCTTAACATTATGTTAACACTGGCACAAGGTTCCTATAGTCATTAAATCATTATTTCTTGAAATCTTTTATTTATTTGACTATGGGGGTCTTTAATTACATTAAAGACCCCCATGGTCAAAGAAAACAGTTACAATAACTTTTTCCTGCAGGAAGGGAAATCCTTAATCTCTTGAAGGTTAAGAATGTTTCTATCATATAATACCGGAAAGCTATAACAGTGGTTTTGAGTAGCAAAGCTTCACTTGACAAAGCCAACATTGTTATGAATTTATTGTGGCTGTTGCACTTTAGCACATAAAAACTGAACCATTGCATGATGATCAGTTTTGGATACACTATTCTTAATGCTATTTTAAAAAAAAATTACATGCACAAACATAACAAAGGGTTAACAAAGCAAAGCAGGTCTTGTTATGAACTAGCATGTTTATTTCAAAATGTGTGAGCAAACGTGTGATCACTCACATAAAATGATTCTTGGAATTACTTTGATCTATGCGCATTTGTTTCGCTGGATTTGTGAACTAAAAAAATAAATGACAATTACAATTAGATAGATTAGAGATCATTGAAATACTCTAAATACTCTATATCATCTTGTATTCATAACAAGACCTACTGTTTCATCTGTTATGTTTTTGCAAGAAATAAAGGCCTCATTATAAACATGTTGACGTGTTAATATATCATGCACATGTCTATTTCCACACAAGAACTGTCCCAACTTGACCACGTATTAATAGAACAATCCTTGTATATACGTATACAGTGTGGCAAAAAAGTAATGAGACTGAATAAAATTATATATACATAAATCTATTAGATAGTATGAATCAGAGCTGTAATACTCAATATGTTCTACATTGATAATAATATTAGTAAAATAATAAGAGGACTTTACACAAATCAAAATCAATTTAAAACAATTAAAAATCAAATTAACGCAATTAAAAGAATCTAACGAAAATATTCAAAACGAGGAACGAAAATAGTTTTGAATATTTTCGTTAGATTCTTTTAATTGCATTAATTTGATTTTTAATTGTTTTAAATTGATTATTTAATTATTTATATTTTACTTTAATGTACCGGTAAGTTGTCGATTTTTTCGTTTTTTCCGTTTTAATTTCTGGAGGGTATCATACGGAAGTGTTCTACATACTATATTGAGGAGGTAAAGTCCCCTTATTATTTTACTAATATTATTATCAATGTAGAACATATTGAGTATTACGGCTCTGATTCATACTATCTAATTAATTTTTAAACTCTTTTTGACTATTTCATTCACTTCCTGTCTGTCCAGTAGTATACAATCGATACACACAATTATGGAAGATTTTTTGAATGGCTTGGTACAAAATTACATTAAATCTACACTAAGGTACTCGGCCCAAAGTTACCATATTTCTTTCCTAAAATATTGCCTTCAAAACAACATCATTCCGAAGTTTGCCAAGGTGAATTTAAATCAAAAACTTTCAGGCATAAAACAACTAACACTGGCGACATCGCGTAATATTGTTAAGCTTGCCTTAAAAAAGAGGAAGGAAAATCGTTTTGAATATTTTCGTTAGATTCTTTTAATTGCGTTAATTTGATTTTTAATTGTTTTAAATTGATTTTGAATTGTGTTAAATTGATTATTTAATTATTTATATTTTACTTTAATGTACTGGTAAGTTGTCGATTTTTTCGTTTTAATTTCTGGAGGGTATCATACGGAAGTGTTCTACGTACTATATTGAGGTAAAGTCCTCTTATTATTTTACTAATACATAAATCTAACGCAAGTACTGCTCCGGGTGAGGGTGCTAGAGAAGAATAGAAATATGACCTTGACAGTTCAGCCAACCAAAACCAATTGGACTTAAGTTCCTTTTTTTTGTGTTTTTTTTTTTTTTTTTTTTTGTACAGTGTCTAACGTGACCATCAGAAACCAAAGATCAACATCGTAGTAGTAGTGGCATGCGATGCAAGAAAGCAAGTGTATGAACTTATGCAGCATCAACCAAAAAAAATAAAAAAAATTTACAAACCAATTCCCTCTAAATGTTTGTCCAGTTACTCCTTAAATTTATTTAACCTATCAGCTTCCACGACAGATGGAAGTTTGTTCCAGCAATTAATCACCCATTGGCTAAAGACAAATTTCCACACATCTATTCTACATCTGTCTTTCCTCAATTTAAATTTATGCCAACTTAGGTTCATAATCTGAACAAGTGGAAGAATCCCATCAGAATTCAGCGTACTCAACCCATTCAATGCCTTATACACCTCAATCAGATCACCTTGCAGGTGCCTAGTCACCAGCTGCTCCAATTTGCAGAACTTGGAAATTTGAACTCTGAAACTTGCCTCTCTTGGTAAGAGGATCCCTTCATTTCCTTCACCAATCTTGTTGCCCTTCTCTGTACATGCTCAAGCATATCTACATCCTTCTTAAAATGAGGCCTCCAGATCGGTACGCAGTGCTCAAGGCGTGGCCTGACCATTGCCTTATACAGAGGGACAATCAGCCCCTTTTCCCTGCTAGCAAAATTCCTGTATATCATTGACAAAACCACATGACCTACCCTGGCAGACTGTCTGCACTGCATAGAAAACTTCATATCTGACTGCATAATTACTCCCAGGTCTTTTTCATTTTCTACCACCTTAAGTGTAGTACCACTCAGTTGGTACGTTTCTCTGGGGTTACTTCTACCCATTTGTCAATGATAAACTTCAGTTGCCACTTCTCAGCCCATCTGATATACCTTCATCAATATCATTGATAAATATACAAAAAAAAAAGTGGACCCAACACCGAACCCTGTGACACTCCACTAATAACATTAGTCCACAAAGAGCAGCAACCACTGATTAACACCCTATGTCTTCTCCCACTCAACCATCCTTTTATCCATTGTAGCAACTTACCCTTAATACTGTTCTGCTCCAATTTGTACAGTAGTCTTCCATGCGCAACAGTGTCAAAAGCTTTTCTGAAATCCAAGTATATGATATAAAAATTATTTTTTTGCATCCAGTTCCTTTGTAACCACATCATAATATCCTATCAAATTTGTCAGACAAGACTTTCCCTTAACAAACCCATCTGTATCTGAATTATTGATGCAGTCTTGTCTAGATGATCCTGCAATGCATCTTTAACCAGTGACTCCATTATTTTACCTGGAACAGAAGTTAAACTAACTATTCTGTAATTACTCGTGTCACCTTTCGATCTCCCTTTGTGAATTGGGGAAATATTTGCACATCTCCAGTCCGTAGGGACCTCCCCTGCGTCTAAGGATGCTCTCATAATTATGGCTAAGGGTTTGCTTACTTCTTCTGAAGCCTCCTTTAATATAACTGGATAGATCACATCCACCCCAGGTGCCTTTCTTATGTTTAACTTCAACAATTTCTCCTCCACTTTGCTCTCAGTTATTACAAAATCATTAAGCACCCTGCTACAATTTGATAACCTTCTGCCATTTTCAAACCTTAATAACTCATCATGTGTGAATGTAGATGCAAAATACTCATTCAGTTTTTTTTTTTTTTTTTATGTGAACCTCAAACACGAAAGGTATTAGAACCTATAGTACTTAGTACCGTGCTTGGGTTGCAGGTTGAGAAGACGAAAGAAGATATTTGTTGACATTGGACTTGAACTTCTGTAGACTGTCATTTTCAGGAAATACGTATGAAGGAAGGTTGTTCCAGAAAACGGCAGTTGAATGAATAAATGAGGAAGATGAAAAGTTGGTTCTGTGGGTTTGAAGTTGGACAGAAAAATGGATGTTGGCTGGTGGCGGCACATGTTCAGACTGTTTTGAAAGAGGGAGCGGGAATTATAGAAGCCAATTCAGAAGAACAGTGACCATGGAAGTATCTGTAGAAGAGGCATGCAGCAGAAACAGTACGTCTATGAGAAAGCGAGTCGAGAGACTCTGTTAGAGATGAATCATTAATTAACCTAACTGACCTCTTCTGAATGGAATCAAGAAGCCTGAGAGAGGTTTTGGCGGCACCACCCCAGATGGGGGAACAATATTCCATGGCAGTGCGGATTTCTGATTTACACAGAGTGAGCAGCTGTTTGGAAGAAAAGTAATGCCGAGAGCGAAAGAGAAAACCAAGTTTTTTAGATGCAGAGGAAGCAATATTTGTAATGTGCTTGTGCCAAGAGAGATTAGAAGTCGGGGTCATCCCCAAAAGAGATATATCATTTTGCCTAGAAATCGGAGTGTCACTAAAGATAAGCATAGGAGCAGAAGAATCCTTTTTGCGAGATATAAGACAAGACTGAGTTTTAGAAGGGTTGAAATCAACTAAGTTGTCTTTGCCCCACTGGAGAATTACCTGAAGATCGGCATTTAAGGAATTGGTAGCAGATTTTCGAGAAGTTGAAGCTGATTGAGCAGGACAAGGTTTCTCAAAATGGAAAGTGGAATGCAATGTGCTATCATTAGCAAACCTATGCATAGTATTTCCAGTCAAAGGAAGAAGGCCATTAATATACAAGAGGAAAAGAGTGGCGGAAAGAACTGAACCTTGGGGGACACCAGCATTAGTGGAGAAGGTAGAAGACAGAGAGCCATCTACCATCACCCTCAGTGAGCGGTCAGAGAGAAAACTGGATAACCAATTACAAAAAACAGTTGGCAAACCATAAGATGGAAGCTTGTTTAGAAGACCTTTATGCCAAACACGATCGAAAGCCTTTGAGATGTCAAGAGCAACTACTTGTGTTTCACCGAACCTTTCCATTGAATTAGTCCATAAATGGGTAACATAAGCCAGAATATCACCAGTGGATCGACACTGACGGAATCCATACTGGCGATCGTCGATCAGACGGAAGATTTCTAGGTGGTTTAATAGTTAGTGGTTAATTGATTTGTCCATTACTTTAGAAAGAGTAGAAGTAATTGCAAAGGGACGATAAATGGATGGGAGTGATTTGTCACCCTTTTTAGGAACTGGCTGGATGTGAGCAAATTTCCAAGCAGAAGGAAAAACACCTTTAGAATAAGAAAGTGAAAAAAGGCGGCAAAGAATAGGAGTAAGTTCAAGAGCACAGGTTTTGAGAAGAAGTGGAGAAATACCATCAGGACCTGGAGCTTTCTTAGCATCAAGATTCATCAAAATCCTTCTGATATCCTTTTGACGGAAGACCACAGGAGGCATTGAATGGAGCGTGTTGGGAATGGTGGGAGGTGTTTTACCAAGATCATTAATACATGAACTGGAAGAAAAATGGGATGCTAGCAGGTCAGCTTTATCCTTGACTGAAGTGACAATGGAACCATCTGGTTTGGACAGAGGTGGGAGCAGAGATGGGCAAAAGTTGCGGCCAATAGCTTTGGCAAGAGACCAGAATGCTCGGCTACCATTAGGACAAGAAGCAAGTTTTCTATTCTTAGCCTGTTCAAACTCTAGTTTGGACTGATTAATAACTGCTTTACAATTGTTGCGACCTTTGGTGTAGGCAGAAAATGAAACTGAAGAATTAGAAACAAGCCAATTACGATATGCAACATTCTTCTCTTGAACAGCCTTAGCACATTTATTGGAAAACCAAGGTTTAGATAAAGGACGAGATTTTAAAGTGGAGTGTGGGATAAAGGATTCCATTCCTGCAAGAATAATTTTACTGACATGATCTGAGCAAACGTTGACATCAGACGTTTTGAAACAGTAATCCGACCAAGGAAAAGAAGAAAAGAAGTCTCGCAGGTCATCCCATTTTGCATTCTTGTAATGCCAAACAACACGAGGTTGGGAATAGCCATGAGATAAAGGTTCCATTGGAGAAGACAAAATCACCAAGTTGTGATCTGAAGTGCCTAAAGGACCTCTTACTTCGACCGTGTACTTAGAAGGGTTGTTTGCGAGAAAAAGATCAAGCGTATTGGCTGTATGATTAGGATTGTCCAGTATTCTTGTAGGTAAATGAACAATCTGTGCTAGGTCATTAGTAATTGCAAAAGCCTCAGCATCTCGACCTGCTGGGTTGGTGTGACTAGAAAACTGAAGCCAGCAGGAGTTGTGAACATTAAAATCACCAAGGAAAATTACCTCACTGTTAGGAAAGTTGGACTGGAGAAAGTCAAGTTGCAAAGATAGGAAGTCAAAGAGCACCAAGTGATTAGTGGAGTTGGGAGAATGGTAGAGACAACAGATGAATTTGACACAATGAGGTAAAGAGATTTTAAGCCAGAGAAGATCAAAGAGAGGAGATTCCAAATTGCCAAGTCTCTGACAGGGAATATCAGAACGGACATATGCAAAAGTACCGCCTTTGAGGCGAAAGAAATCATACAGCGAATAATTTGGGCATCTGAGATGAGCAGTAGATGAATCAACCGATAACTGAGATTCTGTCAGAAAAAGTACATGGGGTTTGGCAGATTGCAAGTGGAAATGGACATCTTTGAGATTAGAATTGAGACCACATATATTTGTGAAATGAATTAGGAAGTGCTTGGGAGGTTTAGATCTTTTCACAGATAAGCTTGCTCTATTAGTTTGACAATTCGTGGTGTATTCAATAGTAAGAAAAGTGGGTGGGATATGGTGTACACGTGATAAGAATATACCCAGATCCTTGACATAACGTGGCCTCGACAATGCTCCCCACATACACACTACTTGGACTCCCTCAGGTCACTCTCTGGCAGAGTAGAGATAGCAAGATTATACACTAGCTGATCCGGAAGCCTCCTAAAGGTTCGGAACCAATAGGTTCGGTCTGGTGTACTAACTAGCAGCCGGCCTGCGAACACCGTTTTAGAGCTGTACCCTCGAAATGTAAGGAATATTGGATCTCACCACGATGTTCATCATAACCTCAAAAGTCATCAATCATACTACATGATGGAAGAGATAGGGAAGGGTTGACCGGAACTTAGCTCTAGAGACTAAACATGGGTTCCACCACTTCAAGCCTCCAATAAGCAAAGTGGTGGTATTTCACCGGTTGATGAGAGTCATCTACCACCTAGTACTGCCTGGTAACATAGAGGGGTGGCGTTCCTCCATGTGGTGTGGGCGCCACACCTCGACCCCTGCTTACGTTGGTTCACACCTGGGTGGTCACCCACCATGTACTTGTGCATGGAGGTTATACCCAGGATTACTGACAGTCCCACCATCGTGAAGGTGCAAGCAGAGGATTTGGCTGTCACAGACCGTCCGGACTTCGCCGAAATTGGGTCCACTTGACTTGAGTGTCAGCTGAATATCGGTTCCATCAGCGTTTTAGACTCCCAGGTAGCAAGTACAGCTTGTCTGGCATATCTGAGAGAATGTCTGTGACAACCTGAAGTTTGTTGGCTATCTGAGCAGAATCATCGTCAGTCAAACCAGCAATATCAAGTGGACCAATCAGATTCATCCCCTTCCTTTCAGAGTTTATATAAGTAAAGAAATCCTTGCTGTTTTTCTTAGCATCCTTTGCCAAAGATTTCTCATAATCTGCCTTCGCCTGCGAAACCTCCTTTGTGACTTGATTACAGACTAGCTTATATATGCCATAGGCTTCTGTGTCGCCTAATAATTTATATGCATCCCATGCATTTTTCTTCTCTGCCACTAGTCTCATTAGTTCATTTGACAACCATTTAGGCCCAAACCTTGAATAATATTTCTTAATAGGTATGAAACTTTTAGTAGCTTCCGCGATTAATTCCTTGAATGCTTCCCACTGCACAGAATTTAAAAACTGTCTGTGACAATTGTAGTCACCTTTACGGAAGCAAAAACCCTTTTCCTTTACTCCTGATGGTAATTATATCTTTAAGTAAAACCCACATCAGTGCACTGTGATCACTGCCACCTAGTTGTTCCTTTATCTGCAAATTCTTAATACACAAATGATCAACTGGTGATAACCAGATCAAGATTATTACCCTCTCTGGTTTCCTCTCGAACATGCTGCTGCAGAAAACAATCATGCAATAAATCCACAAAAGTCTTACTAGTGAGCAAGTGACCCACCTACATGTTCCAGTCAATATCTGGGAAGTTAAAATCCCCCATTATAAGACATTCTGATTTACTTGCCCACTATTTCTCTGTACAACTGTTCATTGTACTCATTAGGCCTATAACACACTGCTACTCTTATTTCTGCTTTTGCAGTGCTTATGTCACACCAAACTGACTCAACACCTTTAAAAATGAGTCAGCGCCTTGTTTTGTATAAAGCTGGAAGGAAAAGTCCAATGAAACAAACAAAATATTATGAATAGCTTATGGAGATGAGGCTCTATCCTGAGTACAAATATTTCAATGGTTTAAGAGTTTTAAAGAGAGCAGAGAGAATGCAGCAGACAATCCTGAAATTGAAGTGGATAATTGAAAATGACCCGCAACCCCAAATTTGTGGACAAAGTGCAAAAATTATTAACAAGTGAATGCCAGGTGAGTGAGTTAAATGTGAATAACATTATGGATCAGTATGGTCCATAATTACCTGAGACTTGGAAAAAAAAACAAAAATTTGCAAAGTTTGTTCCATCCTGTCACAGTGATGAGGAAAAACTCGAACTATTAGATGCTTGCAAAGCAGAGCCGGTCATAGGGTTTGCGGGGCCGAAAAATATAAACTTTTATTTATTCATTAAAGATGCATGTCTTTTCAAATCTAAAAATAATTATTAAAATAAAATCACAGAAAGTTTTATAGCAAAAGTAACAAAAACAATTTCTATACCTCTAAACAAATACAATATTAATATAAACAAAAAAAAAATATATATATATATATATTTATTTTATTACAAAGTAATTCTATGTGCTTTTTTCGCTGCAAAACCATCTATAATTTCTGAAAAATCTATCCCATTGCAAAGTTTCTTTCAGTTGTAACTAGCGATAGCCCAACAAGTTAAAAATATTTAAATTTATTATAAAAAAACATCGCCAGTGTGGGGCCGTGTGCAGTGCACACCCTGCTCTTCCCTTTCGCTGGCTCTGTTGCAAAGATACGTTCAAACAGATGACAGTGAACCTGGTTTCCTAAACAGCATTATTACTGGGGAGGAGAGTTGGTGCCTCCAGTACGATCCTGAGATTAAAAGAAAGTATAGAATGGTGATCACAACTCACCAAGACTAAAAACAGTGTGTCCAGAAATTGTATCAAAGCCATGCTGATTGCATTCTTCAATCACAAAGGAATAATCCATAAAGAATTTTTTCCAGAACGAAAGACTGTTACCAGCAATTACTACTTAGGGGTATTGAAAATGTTTATTGGTGAGAATTAAGTGCATGCAACTAGATTTGTAACAGCCTAGTTGACCAATGTTAAATGAAAATTGTGCCTTCTTGTACAGCAATCAACGTGCAAACATTTCTGGTTCACAAGCACATTATTTTGTGCTTGTGAACCAGAAATGTGAAGCAGTGCCTGGCTCCAGCACTTATTTTCTGATTCCTAATTTGATAGTGTTTATGACATTCAGAAGAATGTGAGCAGAACTAAATATCATCAGGGCAGACAAGTTTTTCCAAAGCTGTATGAATGCTGTAACAAGTATATACAGTCCTTTGAGACTATTTCAAGGGAGACGAGTAAGAAAATATTTTCCTTATCTATATTTTACCTTATTTGAATTCAGTCTCATTTTTTTACTGCACTGTGTATATAACTGATATCAGCTAAAACTGCTGCATCAGTTTCAAACTGAAAAATTCTGCATATTTCTCAAACCTATCCCATTGTTTGGAGTAAAAAAGCTTATTTTCTTTCATAAAAGAATTATGAAAGAATGAGAAAATATTGGTGGCTGTTAATAATGCATTTCTTACAAGTGGGTTACTGATCAAAAAAATATATATAAATAAATAAATAATGATATACAGTCAAAGCTCTTTACAGTGACCTTTTTAACATCCCACACGTTATAATGTCCCATGTGGTTGGTCCCGGCCAATCTCATTAACCTAATGCTATTTTATGAAGAATCAATATAACACCCTTCTGATATAACAACCGTTTTCTCATTACCCCGGAGAGGTTGTTATATAAAGCTTTGACTGTACAATAATCTACTTGGAAGAAATACATTATAACAGTAACTGCATTTTTCCATAAATCCTATCTGGAGAGGTTGTTATATAAAGCTTTGACTGTACAATAATCTACTTGGAAGAAATACATTATAACAGTAACTGCATTTTTCCATAAATCCTATCTTCTTTATGTATTTACTTATTTTCATCATTTTCTAATACCTGATGGTAAGGGGAATTTTCATCTACTAGTATATTGACTGCTTGGGTCAAATCAATATTTCCAGCTTCATTTCTACTAGCTTCTAGAGCTTGGCCAAGAATCTTAACATCATCCACTCCTGTAATTTCCTTCAATTGGTTAATTACCATCATTGGATCCTTCTGGTTCTAAAAAATGTCAAAAATATTAACAGGTGAAACCAGTTATTTAAATATTATTAAAATGCTATATACACCCTGTATATATATATACACACACAGGGTGATTCACTACCAGTGCGACAAACTTGCAGGAGGTGTTGGGGGCACAAAGACGAATGGAATTCACATAGCATTGCAGGGTGCGAAATGCCTTCGTCATGCGGTAGAGGACATTGAACAGGAGGTCACGTGAACAGCGATCCCGCTGGAATTCGGCATTTGCAAACCCTTGCTGTTGAAGAAACCAAGTAGCAAAAGTCCTCCGGAGTGGATAATCCGCAGGCTCCAATGATTGGACGCATTGCAGATGGTATGAACTCATTTGGTTTGTTGACAGTATCCTCCATACAGTGGATTGGGAAATACCCAATCGTTGGCCTATCGCTCAAGTACTCGTACTCGGATTGCCTTCTGCAAGACGTAGGACATTCTCCTCATTGTCTGGCGTCCTCGTCGTTCGCTCTCGATTCATGGTACCTTTCATGAAACAACCAGTCTCACGTAAACTTCTGTGCACACGTGCGAAAATCATATGATGAGGAGCACTCCTGTGCAGGAAACGTTCCTGGTACTAGCACAGAGCAGCGTGCCCGTTACAGTCCACAGCTCCATACGCGAGGTGCATGTCTGCCAGTTCAACGTTTGAATACTCGTCCATCCTACTGCCTCAGGAACCGGTTTGCAAATGCTGACTTCCAGCGGGATCGCTGTTCATGCGACCTCTCGTTCAACGTCCTCTACCGCATGACGAAGGCATTTCGGACCCTGCAATGCTATGTGATTCCGATTCGTCTTTGTGCCCCCTACACATCCTGCAAGTTTGTCGCACTGGTAGTGAATCACCCTGTAAATATAAATATAAATATATATATATATATATATATATACCACACACATTTCCAACACTAAGTTTCATATTCTGTACCAATAAGCTTTAAAAATGATCTGAAATTATCATTTGTTCATTTCTAAAGTTGCAAGAGTTACAATGAATTTTTATACAGTAAAATCCTCTTACAATAAATACTGTTTTACTAAAAAGTTGACTTTTCCAGGTCATGGAAGATGTCCCTCATTAGAAGTACTACACTTAGTCACTGTACTTGCCCCTTTGTTTACACCACACTTAATGTCCCATTTCAATAAAATAAGTTCTAAAAAAAAAATTCAGTATAACCAATTATTTTCCAACTATGCATAAATGAATAAAAGGCATTTGTCTACAATACTTCTAAATATAACCTGGGGAAGAGAAATCCAGGATTTACTTAAGTTTCTTTTTTTTTGGGGGGGGGGGATTAAAAGTATTTCTGAGTGAAAAAGATTTAAGGGTTATGACTTGGATCGTAAAGCATGGAAGAACATCACAGAGCAAGTCAGAAACCCTGCGGCACCTACAGCAGCGTACTGGTTGCGTGGCCAACCTCCTCCTCCTCCAGCCAAGGACAAAAGAAGAAGAAGGGTTATTACAATCAGATATGAAATTTGGCATGCTGTGTAAACAGGTGTTTACACCTGTTTGCACAGCATGCCAAATTTCATGAAATGGTAGTCTATGATTTGTAAGTTTGTTTGTTGTTTTGGTTTTTAGGAGCATTAGCAACTAAGACCATATTGCTCCGGGATATGCGGTGGTCATTCTCTGACCTTTCCGCATCCTCCGTATTTGGTGGTGACGGGCTCGAACCCCGGTCTAATCAAGAAGCGTGTGTTACGCACTGCTGCTCCTTCCCACCTGGCTACGGAGGCGCCATGATTTGTAAGGCCTTGGGAGGTAGGAAGAAGGATGCATTGTCTCTCTGTATAAGATGATGGTGAGACATCATTTAGAATATTATAAATGATGGTAGTCTATGATTTGTAAGGCCTTTGGAGGTAGGAAGAAGGATGCATTGTCTCTCTGTATAAGATGATGGTGAGACATCATTTAGAATATTATATTCAGGTCTAGAGGCCAAAACCTAAAATAAAAACTGAATTTAAGAGGGTTCAAAGAAAAATGAGTAGAGTGATAAGGAGCATTAATTGATGTCCATAAAAAGAACAGTTTAGAATGTGTGAACTGCAAAAACTTCACATAGACATTTTAGGGATTTATCCATGTGAGTTAGGCAGATAAGGCATGGAAGGGGATTAGTAAAATGAATGTGGGATATATGGTAGGAGAGACAAGAACCATCCTTGGTTCTTGTGTCTCCTACCATACATCTCTAATATGCCTAATATTATAATGTCTCTAATATTACATGTTTTATCATTAATTTTGTCATGCACTCAGCTTTCTTCAGAAAATTGTGATCACAGACCACCTGATGATTACATGTTACTATGAACAAATGTCCAGCATGTTGTTCCTAACTTTCAGCCACAAGTTTCCTTGAGTACAAACACATGAATGCAATATGGAGTACTACCCATAAATCATGCCTCATGACAACTATTTTGTAACACATTTTGAAACAGCATAATTTACAGCTATTTCCCAATGGCTTGGCCACCTCACACATCTGACCATGCAACACAATCAACCTTTAGTTATAGCCATGAATCAATGGATCCATCATGCCAGGTGTCAACACTGAGGCTGGTAATGGAAGTGCAATGGTGCTGGGACTGTTTTGGTGGTAAACATTAGGTCCTTGGATAGTAATAAATCAACACCAGCAGGTCACAGCCTAATTAAACATTATAACCAACCATTCCTTCATGCTCAGTTTATCCACATGGCAGCAGTTACTTCCAGCAGGATAATGCACCAATGCCAAGGCACAGACAATCTGGTAATGGTTCCCCAGAGAAGAAAGTGACTCTACCATACCTCGCTAGCCTACTCAGTCACTACATCTTAACACTGAGCATCTGTGGGACGAAGGGGAACAAGCTGTGGAAGAACTTTACCACCATCCAATCTAAGACAACCAGTTTGTTCAAAGTCTAAAGCAAACTACTGGGCTCTTTCAGGGCTAATCGTCTCTCATTAGATGATAAGTAGCCTTGATCAGTCAAGCAGCTCATGGAAGAACAAACCTTTTAGTAAATACATAAAAAAAGTTATGTCTATCACTAACCCGTAATTCTGGGCCACATTTTCCCAAACTGTTCAACAGCAAAGGCAGCAGGGTTGTACCCACATGCACTGAAATAAATCTGATAGCTGTATGAATGTGAGTGTTGAATAAAGGATTTCATCACTATAATAATAATTTCACTGACACGATCTGAGAACACTGACATCAAAAGATCTAAAATCCAACCAAGGAAAAGAAACCTTGCTGATCATTAACATTTTGCATTCTTATAATGCCAAACAACATGAGGTTGAGAAAGGTCCTGTTGAAAAAGGCTCCACTGAGCCAAAATCACGATCCATCTCAATCTCAAGTCTCCATCTCAATCGTGATGGAGACCATCGCTAAGTTGTGATCTGAGGTGTCTAGAGGACTGCTCGCCTCAACTGTGTACTTAGCATTAGCATAGGCATATGATGCAAGAAAGCAAGCTTATGCAGCATCAGCCAAAAAAAAAAAAAAAAAACCCTTTCACTTCACCCCTCCGTTCGTTCGAAATACCTGTCCAGCTGAGCCTTAAATTTATTTAGGCTATCAACTTCCACAACAAGGGATGGAAGTCTGTTCCACCAACCAGCTACCCGCTGGCTAAAGGCAAATTTCCGCACATCTATCCTACATCTGTCTTTCCTCAATTTGAATTTATGCCCTCTCAGGTGATTATTCTGAGCAAGAGGCAGTATCCCATCAGCATTGAGCATGCTCAAACCATTCAAGGCTTTGTACACCTCTATCAGATCACCTCGCCGGTGCCTAGTCTCCAGACACTGTAATTTGCAAAACTTAAGCCTTTCTTCGTAAGAGCAACCCTTCGTTCCATTCACTAACCTTGTTGCCCTTCTCTGTACTCGTTCCAGCAGCTCTACATCCTTCTTAAAATGAGGCCTCCAAACCTGTATACAGTACTCAAGGTGCGGCCTGACCATTACCTTATACAAGGGAATAATCACCTCCCTATCCCTGCTAGAAAAATTCCTGTATATCATTGATAAGACACCATGAGCTACTCTTGCAGCCCGTCTGCACAGCTTAGAGAACTTCATATCTGCCTGCACAATTACCCCAGGTCCTTTTCATTCTCTACCACTGTCAGTGTAGTACCACAGAGTTGATACGTTGCTCTGGGATTGCTGTTTCCACATATGTACTACTTTACATTTGTCAATGTTAAACTTCATTTGCCACCTCTCAGCCCATCTGTTCAACCTTTCCAGATCCTGTTGCAGCAGCATAGTGTCAGTAGCATCCTTAACAACCCTGCCAACCTTTGTATCGTCTGCAAACTTGGACATTAAGCTTGATATACCATCATCAATATTATTTATAAATACAGAAAACAACAATGGACCCAACACTGAACCCTGAGGGACTCCACTAATAACATTAGTCCACGATGAGCAGTGTCCATTAATTACCACTCTCTGTCTTCTGCCACTCAACCATCCCTTTATCCATAGCAACAATTTGCCACCAATGCCACACTGCTCCAATTTGTGCAGCAGTATCAAAAGCCTTTCTAAGATCCAAATATATAATAAAGTTATTCCCTGCATCCAATTCTTTTGTGACTACATCATAGTATCCAATCAAATTGGTCAGGCAAGACCTTCCCTTACCAAAACCATGCTGTGTCTGAGCTATAACTGAATTCTTGTCAAGATGATCCTGCAGCGCTTCCATTAATTTTCCTGGAACAGAAGTTAAACTCACAGGTCCTATAATTACTTGTGTCAGCCTTTGATCCTCCTTTGTGAATTGGGGTTACATTGCACATCTCCAGTCTGTGGGTACCTCCCCCTAAGTCCAAGGAAGCTCTCATAATTATGGATACCGGATTGCTTATTTCCTTTGCTGCCTCCTTTAATATAACTGGATAGATCCCATCCACCCCAGTTGCCTTTCTTATATTTATCTTCAACAATTTCTCCTCCACTTTACTCTCAATTATTACAAGATCATCTAGCTCACTGCCAGTGTTTACTTCATCTATGGCATTCCCCTTCCTGAATAACTCCTCATGTGTGAATGTTGATGCAAAATATTGATTTAGTTTGTTAGCTACCTGAGCAGGATCATCAACAGTTGAACCATCGATATCAAGTGGACCAATCTGATTCATCCCCTTCCTTCCAAAGTTTACATAAGTAAAGAACTCCTTGCTGTTTTTCTTTGCATCCCTTGCCAAAGATTTCTCGTAATCTGCCTTCGCCTCCCTAACCTCCTTTGTAACTTGCTTACAGATCAACTTGTATCTATCATATACTTCTGTGTCATGTCTTAATTTGTATGTATCCCATGCATTTTTCTTCTCTGCCATATGTCTCATTAGTTCATCTGACATCCATATAGGCCTGAACCTTGAACAATATTTCTTAGTTAGTATGTAAAGCCTAGTAGCTTCCAAGATAAGTTCTTTGAATGCTTCCCATTTTGAGTTTGCTGTTGGTAACATCATCAGTTGGTCCCACTGTATAGAATTTAAATACTGTCTCAGACCATCATAGTTGCCTTTACAAAAGCAATAATAACCCTTCCCTTTACCCCTGATGGTAGTTACCTCCTTGAGTAAATCCCACTTCAGCACACTGATCACTGCCACCTAGTGGTTCCTGTATCTGCAGATTCTTAATGCATGAAGAATCACTACTGATAATCAGATCAAGAGTACTTCTCCCTCTAGTTGCTTCCCGAACATGCTGATTTAGAAAACAATCATCCAATAAATCCACAAAAGCCTTGCTAGTGTGTGAGTGACCAATCCTCAAATTCCAGTCAATATCTGGGAAATTAAAATCCCCCATTATAAGACTCTCTGATTTACTGGCCCACTTTATTTCCCTGTACAGTTTCTTATTATACTCATCAGAGTCATTAGGCCTATAGCACACTCCTACTCTCAATTTTGATCTCCTAATGCTAATGTCACACCAAACTGACTCGACACTGCACTGTCCAGCGATGTCGACTGGCTTCACTTCCTTGGATTTTATGTGTTTCTTAACTAATAGCATAATCCCTCCTCCCTTCCTATCCTGTCTGTAGACGTTGTACTCCCCAAATTCCAGTTCTGCATTACTTATGTCTGTGTGACACCACGTCTCTGATATCCCAACTTGGAACGGTTTTTTGTGAGAAAAAGATCAAGTGTTGGCTGTGTGGTTAGGAATGTCTGGTATTCATGTAGGTAAATGAACAATGTGTGAGGTGATTAGTAATTGCAAAAGCCTCAACATCTCGATCAGCTAGGTCTGTGTGACTTAAAATTGGAAGCCAGCTGGAATTGTGAAAGTTTATATCACAATGAAAATTACCTCACTGTTAGGAAAGTTGGACTGGAGAAAGTCAAGATTCAAAGAGAGAGAGAGTCAAAGGGTTCCAAGTGATCAGTGAAGTTGGGAGAATGATAGAGACAACAGATGAATTGACAGAATGGGGAAGAGAGATTTTAAGCCAGAGAAATTCAAAAAAAGAAGAGATTAAAAATACTAACTCTCTGACAGGGAATATCAGAGCAGCAGACATATGCACAAGTACCACCTTTGAAGCAAAAGAAATCAGACAGCGAGCAATTAGGAATAATTATTCACTGTACAACCAAGAGAGAAGTGGCTGAATCAATCAATAGCTGGGATTCTGTTAGATAAAGTACATGGGGCTTCAGGGACTAAGTGGAAATGGACATCACTGAGATCATGTATATTTGTGAAATGAACAAAGTGTTTCGGGGGTTTAGATCTTTTCACAGATAAGTCTGTCCTATTAGTTTTGCTATTCATGATGTATGAAGTAATGAAATTTTAGGATACAGCATACACAAGGCAAGAACATACCCAGCTCCTTGACATAACATGGCCTTGCCAATGCCCAACCGAACTCCTTCCAGATGACTGGAGGGCATTCGGTAGTGTGTATGCAATACGAAATATCTGGCAGAGTAGATGGATCAAGGTTATACACTAGCTGATCTCGAACTCTCCTAGAGAGTTATCAATAGTTTCGGTCTGGTGGACTACATAGTGGTTGTCCTGTGAATACCATTTTAGAGCTACTTCCTAACCCTCAAAAGGTAAGGAAGATTGGATCCTTCCATAATGCCCATCCTAACCACAAAAGACAAACCGCATGATGGAAGAGATGTGTGGGAGGGGGGGGTTTGCTAGAGCTGTGCTCTGGAAACTAAGCATGGGTTACACCACTTCAAGCTTCCCAATAAACAAAGTTGTGGTATTGCACCAGTTGAAGAGAGTTATCTACAAGCTAATAATGACTTCCTCCATGCAGTATGAACACACACTTGACTCCTGCTTATGTTGGTTTTCAACTGGGTTGTTGGTCACCTTCAGTACACTAGGTGCCACATTTTAGGACTTGATGTGGAGGTTATACCCAGGTTTACTAACAGTCCCATCATCATGAGTGTGCAAACAGAGGCTTTGGCTGTTGCAGAATGACTGGAATTCACAGAAATTCAGTCCACTTTACCCAAGTGTCACCTAAATATTATTCCATCAGCATTTTAGACTCCCAGATAAAAAGCATAGCTTGTATTACCTGAGAGTATATCTGTGACAACCTCAAGGATCATTTATCTGCTGCTGGAGCTTGTTCTCTCACTGCATCTCCTATGGATTTTTGTCTCAATAACCCCTGGCGGTATGTTACAAACAACTTTGTCATGTCAACAATAGCAAAGTACAGCAGGCCCCCGTTATAACGCGGTTCGCTTTACACTGATTTGCTATAATGCTGTTCTTATATTATAACCCGTATCTGACTATAACGCTGTCACAGATCACTATAACGCTCTTTTACAAATTGCATTTTTGGCATATTTAACGAAATTGTTTCATTTGATGGAGTCGATAGCTTGAAAATGAAAGCAAAACAGCATTAAAACGTTTTCCACGCCGACTTGAGAAATTTTTCCACGCTCAGTGAAATTTTCTCGCACGCTAATTTAATTGCAGTACAGTGACTTTGTTACGTAGTTCCGAGATCAACATTTTAAAAAATTATCAAGTATATTGCTTGTAATATTTGCATTATATGCATTTATCCGAAGTCTAGTCATCACTCAGTACCATATTAGACATTGTGCGAAACAGACAGTTTACTTGAAAATTGTATTATAATTAATGCAACCAACACAGTTACATTTTCGAAGAGTTAATAATGGCAGAATGAAAAAGCAACGTCTGAGTGCAGTACGAAGACTATAAATGTAAGAAAAAGACTGAATTTGAAAATTAAATTAGACGTTTTGAAGCGAATCGATTCCAGTCAAAGACAAGCGGATGTGTGCCATAATTTAGGACTTGCAAGTTTAACTGTAAGAACTATTATAAAAAAAAAATAAAGAATTAATTTTAGCAGCGGGAAAGATAGCTGTTCCACTGCAAGCAACTAGGGCTAGGCTGGCTATTAGGATTGAAATGGAAAGACTAACTAATTTTATTGAAGATAATATCCAATGCAGAATTCAGTTAAATTAAATATTATTAGAGAGAGAGAGAGAGAGAGAGAGAGAGAGAGATTAGCCAATATGATGATCTGAAGAAAATTCACCTAAAAAAAAAAAAAAATGTGGAACCATTTAAAACTAGTAAGGGCTGGTTGAATAGATTTAAAATCCAGGGAGAAGCCGCAAGTGCAGATCAAGGAGCCGAAACTTTCAAAAAAGAACTTGTTAAAATTATTGAAGAGGGATATTATGTGTTATACTTCTCAAGTTTTTAACATATCTGAAGCAGGACTTTTGTGGAAACGAATGCCTAAAAGAAGTTTCATACTGAAAGAAGAAAAAAGCATGCCAGGTTTCAAAGCGGCGAAGGATCGTTGACTTTATTGTTGGGTGGTAACACTGCGGGGGATTTAAAATTAATACCCCTTTTAGTTTATTTGGAAGAGGGCCAAAGTTCAACCCAAAATCGACACATTTTTCATGATTAAATTCATCAATTAAATTAAATCCATTTAGATCAATTAAATTCATGATTTTAATTGGAATTGTAAGTTTAATTCTAATACGTAATTATATACGTATGTAATGCAGAATATTTTATATGTACAAATATTCAAATATTAAATATTTTGACCAACATTTGTGATCTTTTCACTACTGTTTATTATTGATTAGGAAATATCCTATGGCACTGACCGCAACTCACAAATACATGTTACCTTATGGGAATGCGGCGCTCGCTTAGGGCGGATTCACTTAGCACTGTTTTTACGGAATGAATTATTAGCGTTAAGGGGGGGGTAACCTGTAATGTGCATTTGCCAAAATGGGCTGACATTTTTAAAAACAGAATAAGTGAATAACTAGGTATTTAACTTTTGTTCTTCGATGTGGGATATCCTCTTGGGCAGCTGTTAAAAAATTTCTGAGCATTAACTTTAATTCCAATCATGTGTGAAAGCCAGGTAGGTTTATCATTCATGCCACCAGAGCTGGTTCTTCTGCATGTTATGGCCACATTTCACAACAATGAAGTTCTAATACAGTAGAACTTTGATTATCTGCCAGGGTACAGGACTGAGACCATGACAGACAATCAAATAGACGGATAATAGAATATGTACATTAAAAATATTATACATACAATAGACCAAGTCATCCAACTTGTTTATTTTATTACATAATATACAACCATATGAAATTTAATTAAACTTTATTATTTATTTTTTACCAGGTCATCCGGTATTGCACCAGTTGATGACTCATCAACCGGTGCAATACACCACATTGCTTACTGGAGGTTTGAAGTGGTGAAACCCATGTTTAGTCTCTAGAGCAAAGTTTCCAGCATCTCCCCCCCCCCCTGCATGGGTTGAAGGAGAAGTATGGGGGGCCCCATACTTCTCTTTCAACCCATGCACGGTACTAAGTACTATAGATTTTGATACCTTTCATGTTTGGGGTTTTCATAAAAAAAAAAGTTATCTACATATACATACCTTTTTTTAATATTTTGACTTACATTTGTCTAGTAACGTCGTACAAAATTAAAAAAAAAACAACAATATTACATACATACAAATTTGTTCTAATGCCATTAAAGAAATTTAAAAGAAAACAATATTACATAATTAAATTTCTTTTCTAAAAATGTCGATCAATTTCTTTTGTTTCATTACCCCTCGAGCTTTTTGGGAAGCAATGTTACGAATTTTACACAAAACTAACATTTGCATAGCATTTGCTGCTTATACCTGGAACCACTCAATGCATTTTTACAACATAGTTTCAGCTTCACAGTGGCTAATTATGTTTATTGTTCCATTAGCAGAAGCTTTTTCTTCTTCTTCAGTTTCAGAATCATCCGAAATTGTTATCACTCTGCACAATTTCATCGTTGTCTAAAATTTCGCATCCGACGTCCATTTTGCATCATATCCAGCCAATCATTTACTTCCTCCATCGAAATATTTTTGAAACCAGAAACATACGAACATAACTGCAAAATATCAGTTTCTTCTGGAATTGTTTCTGTATCAGTTGAATATATTACTGGCCACAACTTATTCCAGCTTCTTTGTACTGTTTGAACTGGAACATCAATCCAGACATCAGCGACGTTGAAAATTGCATCTTTTATTGTGTAGCTTTTCCAAAACTATCACATCTACTTTATTTTCTGCAGAAAGAAGTTTTCAAATGAACATTTTGCAATAACGATGTTTCATACCCTCAATCACACCTTGGTCCATCGGTTTAATGAGAGATGTAGTGTTTGCTAGCAGAAAGTGGCGTGATATTTTGCCATCATCGCTTTTTAAATCACATACGTCTATGGAATTGAGTAGATTCATTGTCCGTCAGTAGCACTGCATATTGTGGTAAACCTTTTGATGCCAAATGTGATCTTACACGTGTTACAAATATTTTAGAAAACCAATCACAAAATATATCTTGGCTCATACACAAATTGTTTTGTGAGAAATATTTAATTGGCAAAGCATTTAAAATTAATATTTTTAAATGATCTAGGCCTTTTTGGTTTTCCTATAACAACCAAAGGCAATTTATGACTACTGCTGGCATTAGCACATACCATTATAGTGATGAGATCTTTAATCCCAGTGCCATTCAATGATTCAGGCCAGTGTCTTTTGAGGTAGTGCCTTCTAATTAAGGCTAGTCGCAATGCAGTTGTGTATTTGGTCTCTAACCAAACTTTGATCAGCTATTTCCTTCTGTATCCTTTCACGATAAACAGAAATCGTTGCACTATCTGCACTTAGCTAATCACCCTGGATCGAAAATTGTCGAATACCATGGCAAAACTTAAATTTTTCCAACCATCCCATGCTAGCCCTGAATGAAAGATCTCCGCTAGTTTTTTTTTTTTTATTAATTTCAAAGGCTTTTTCAATTATTATAGGTCCCGACAATGGAATTTCTTGGCTATGTTTCTAAACCAACCATTGAAACACTGCAGTATCCAATCATTCATTTTTAGCAAGCTTCATTGTTTTACAGAAAGGAACCACTAGGTGACAGTGATCTCAGTGTCAAATAATCTCAAATATCAAATAATTATAGACCTGTTAGTTTAAGTTCTGTTCCAGGGAAAATAATGGCGTCACTGGTTAAAGAAGTGATGCAGGATCACCTACACAAGACTGCAGTAATAGTTCAGACACAGCATGGGTTTGTTAAGGGGAAGTCTTGTCTGACCAATTTGATTGGATACTACGATGTGGTCACAAAGGAACTGGATGCAAAAAATAATTTTGATATCATATACTTTGATTTCAGGAAGGCTTTTGATACTGTTGCACATGGAGGACTGCTTTACAAATTGGAGCAGTATAGCATTAAGGACAAGTTGCTGCAATGGATAAAGGGATGGTTGAGTGGGAGACAGCAGAGAGTGGTAATAAATGGACACTGCTTTACGTGGACTAATGTTATTAATGGAGTCCCCCAGTTCAGTGCTGGGCCCGTTGTTTTGTGTATTTATCAAAGATATCAATGAAGGTATATCAGGCTTAATGTCCAAGTTTGCAGATGATACAAAGGTTGGCAGAGTTGTTAATGGAAGTAAAGACAATATGCTACTGCAATGGGATCTAGAAAAGTTAGGCTGAGAAGCAGCAACTAAATTTTCACATTGGCAAATACAAATTACTGCATATGAGTAGCAGTAACCCAAGAGAAATGTACTAACTATGTGGTACTACACTCAGGGAGGCAGAGAATGAAAAAGACCTGGGGTAACTGTCTAGTAAGATATGAAGTTATCTGAGCAGTGCAGACGGACTGCCAGAGCAGGTCACGGAGTTTTGTCAATGATATATAGGAATTTTGCTAGCAGAGAAAAGGAGGTGATTGTATAACGCAGGGGTCGGCAACCTGCAGCTCACAAGCCACATGCTGCTCTTTGAACATGTAACTGCAGCTCTAACTTTTAGCTCACATGAAGCAGAATTTGAAATGGAGTTAAGAGGATTTAAAAATCAAGGATATATGGAGTGTAAGACTAAAATGCCTTAAAACTGAAATTGAGGATTTGGAAAGGTAAGAAGGCTGTCCTTGCAATTCTACACATATGGACAGCGATAGAGGAGTTGAAAAAGCAAGACCAAATTGTGTTCGATGCGTGAAGTAGCTTACTGGACAAGTACATAAATTTGAAAATATTTGTGTTTGGACTTCTCTGAATTTTTGGTTCGACATATTTCTGCGGGAAAATATTTTCGAACGTGAACTGTATTAAAAATAAATCAAGAAACCGTCTGAACAATGCAAGTTTCTCAGCACGTTTAAAGATGAAAATTACGGCATACTTGCCTGATGTTGAAAGACTTGCTCAAGAAGTTCAGCAGCAAAAGTCACATTAATTCGTACTTAATTGGACGTTCATTACGTTTTTTCAGTATCAATAAATAATATTTCAAAAAATATATATTTTTTAATAAAACACCTTCCCACTCTATTCCATTTCTTAAAAACTCCCCACCTCCCCCAGCTTGAGCTGAGATGCAGCTCTTTGGATTCTCTCTTTTTTTAATTAGATCAAAAATGGCTCTTCACTCAAAACAGGTTGCCAACCCCAGGTATAAGGCAATGGTCAGGCTTGAGTACTGCATACAGATCTGGAGGCCTCATTTTAGGAAGGATGTAGAGTTGCTAGAATGAATACAGAGAAGGGCAACAAAATTGGTAAGAGGAACAAAGGAGTGCTCTTACCCCTTAAAAATATATTTTTTTTTTGAAATATTAGAGGCTTCAGTTCTGCAAGTTACAGCATCTGGGGACCAGGCACCTGCAAGGTGATTTGATTGAGGTGTATAAGGCCTTGAATGGTTTGAGGAGGCTCAACGTTGATGGGATACTTCCGCTTGCTCAGATTAAGAACCTGGGGGGGGGGATAGACTGAAATTGAGGAAAGACAATTGTAGAATAGATGTGCAGAAGTTTGCCTTTAGCCAGCGAGTAGTTGATTGCTGGAACAGACCTTCATCTATTGTTGTGGAAGTTGATAGCTTAAATAAATTTAAGGCTGAACTAAAACATTTGGAGTGACTGGATGGGTGAAATGGGAAGGTTTTTTTTTTTTTTTTTTTGGCTGATGCTATATAACAGGGGTGGCCAACTTAATCTGTGATGCAATCTACTTTTTTTCTTCAAAATGTGCCGCAGTCTACCATCTCAAGAATTTAATTGCACATGGTTAAAAAAGTAAATCAACACATATTGAAAATTGTTGTTTAAAAATTTTAAAATTAAATACAATTCAGAATTCTTATTTTAAATTAACATACATTAAAATTTTTAATTTATGTGAAGTTTGTGTTTTCATGGCATCTACCAAGCTTTCAAAATCGGGGATATACTGTGATAAGGCCAACAGTAAAGTTTCGTCTATATGCAAGTTCGTAAGAGTACAGAGGTTCTTTGTCTGTTTGTTTCAAATACGAGAAGGCTGATTCGCATAGATATGTGGAACCAAAACAGGAATTTCAAAAGTTGACAGCATTTTTTTTTTATATTTGGGTACTTCTCTCGGCAAACGTATTTCCAAAAGTCTTTTTCTGATGGTCTGGCTTTCAGGAAGATATCGTTTCAAAATGTAATAATATCATTTTCAAGTAATATTTTCTCCATGTGAAAAATCTCAACGATTTTTTCTGCAATTTGTTTCATATCTAAGTCGACATTAAATGGATAAGAAATATATTGAACAAGGTTTCTTCAATTGTTTTAAACTTGCCAAATCTGGTTTCAAAATCGTCCACAACTTTCTCAATTTCAGAAACATATTTCTCACTATTAAATTCAAAAATAGGATATCACATCTGGTCAGTGCTTTTTTTGGGACGGTACGGCGTATCGGCACCTTTATTAACAGTGAAGTGTGACATCTGGATGCAGTGCACTCCGAAATTTGTAATATATCCGTAATTTTTTTTTCACATGTTTTCTTTACTATTCAAATAAGCTTAAAATTATTTAACTAAATTTGCATTTTTCACTGTCTATTGTTAAGATATTTTCTATATAAAACTGTATAACCATTTTTATAATTCTAAATTACTCAGTCGGACCTCTGTTTAACGAAGTCCTTTTACAGCAAATCATTTTGAATTCCCCTTGGAAGTTACATTTCAAATACTTTCCGTTGAGCGAAGAAAATTTTCATATAGCCAACGGATTAGGAGAGAATTAACTCAGTACGCACTGTTCGCATTTCTGGCCTTCAGGCAATTAGTGCTACTGCGTGAATTAAGAGAGCTAATATATAATATACTGTTAATATACTAAATTTGTTGTTCTTATTCCAAAAACATTACTACTAAAGTAACAATATCGACAACAAAAAAAATTTTTAGAGTACTTTTCATATCCTTTTAATTTTCAATTTTTCCTGATAACAAAAAATGAGTACCAGCAACTATTTTTTTTACAAAAAAAAAACACTGCATCTGGTGAGTATGGGCTTGGCACACCCAGGGTCCTGAGCTAGATATCATCATTCTTCTCTTTCTTGGTGACTTCCTTCTACTTCCACCTCTCTCTCTCTCTCTCTCTCTCTCTCTCTCTCTCTCTCTCTCTCTCTCTCTCTCAGGGCAAATTTTTTTCTTTGAGATCCTTAGTCATTGCCAAAAAATGATATTTATATGCAGAAATACTACTAATCATGTCACCCACATTTTTATTTTTTCCTTGTAACTCCAAATTTATATCACTTAATTTACTGGTAAATTCTGCCAAAAAAGCCAGATCACACAACCACTCCATATATTGTAGCTGCTGATAATCATCTCCCCTTTGATCAACATTTTTTTTTTTTTTTTTTTTCATTGGGTAAATTTCGAATTCTCTGTAGAAACGTACTCTGACTCGTCCACCTCACATCTGTGTGTAATATCAGATCTGGTTCATTTTCATCGAGTTGCATTTTGAAATGCCTCCTTTGAAGAGATTGTCCTCTGATGGAATTCACGATTTCAAAAGCTATGTTCCTAACACTTTTAGTATTTAATCTTTTGCTGGTTAACACTTGGTGGATGATACAGTGGTAATTCAAAAAATCTGGGAATTCATCCTCCTTTTGGCACAATGCAATGAATCCGTTAAGATGCCATGTCATTACTTTGGCTCCATCTGTTGTTATTGATACAAGCTTAAATAGTGGTAATTTAATTTTTTCAATAAAATTTTTGAATGCGTTAAATATATCAAGACCTCTAGTTCTTTCTTTTAACGAAACCATATCCAGCAGCTCTTCTCTAGTGGCAAAATCATCGAAAACCATATGAATAAAAACGAGCAATTGAGCTGTATCATTGACATCTACAGATTCATCCAGTTGTAAAGAAAAGGACACACAATCAGCAATATGAGCACGCAATTGTTCAATCGCATTTTTACTCATTTCCTGATACGCCGCATCACAGTATATCGAGATACTTGCAGCTCTTGAAGAGCACATTTAATTTCATTTTTGTTCTTAAAATTTTCAAAAAGACAACCTGTTATTTCTAAAAATGGGTCTTTGATGAATTGACCATCAGAAAATGGTTTGCATTTCTTTTTTGGCAAGATGACTCACTTTAAACGCTACAGTTACTGCTTTAGATTGTAAATTAGGTGTGGTGAAGAAATTTAGTTGTGCGAATAATCTGGATTTAAGTTATTTTATTTTTTCTAAGGTCACTATGGTCCGTGAGGTTGTCACTGACATTTTCTCAGATAGGCCAGACAAGCTGTACTTGCTACCTGGGAGTCTAATGCTGATGGAACTGATATTCAGGTGACACTCAAGTCAAGTGAACCCAATTTCGGCGAAGTCCGGACAGTCTGTGACAGCCAAATCCTCTGCTTGCACCTTCACGATGGTGGGACTGTTAATAATCCTGGGTATAACCTCCATGCACAAGTACATGGTGGGTGACCACCAGGTGTGAACTAACGTAAACAAAGTACAAAGTGTGGCACACACACCATGTCAAGAAACACCGCCCCTCTATGTTACCTGGCAGTACTAGGTGGTAGGTGACTCTCATCAACCGGTACAATACCACCACTTTGTTTATTGGAGGCTTGAAGTGGTTGAACCCATGTTTAGTCTCTAGAGCTCAGTTCCGGTCAACCCTTCCCTATCTCTTCTTTCATGCAGTATGATTGATGACTTTTGAGGTGGTAGTAGTAGTAGTGGCATGTGATGCAAGGAAGCATGTGAATGAGCTTATGCAGCATCAGCCAAAAAAAAAAAAAAAAAAAAAAAAATCACAACATTCCCTCCAAATGCCTGTCCAGTTCCTCCTCAAATTTATTCAGCCTATCAACTTCCATAACAACAGATGGAAATTTGTTCCAGAAATTAACCACCCGCTGGCTAAAGGCAAATTTCAGCACATCTATTCTACATCTGTCTTTCCCCAATTTGAATTTATGCCCACTTAGGTTTGAAATCTGAACAAATGGAAGGATCCCATCAGAATTCATCGTGCTCAACCCATTCAAGGCCTTATACACCTCATTCAGATCATCACGCAGGTGCGTAGTCTCCAGCCACTGCAATTTGCAGAACTTAAGCCTCTCTTGGTAAGAGGTTATGATGAACATCATGGCGAGATCCAATATTCCTTACATTTCGAGGGTACAGCTCTAAAACGGTGTTCGCAGACTGCCCGCTAGTTAGTACACCGGACCGAACATATTGGTAACTCTCTAGGAGGCTTCCGGATCAGCTAGTGTATAATCCTGCTGCCTATACTCTGCCAGATAGTGACTGGAGGGAGTCCGAGTAGTGTGTATGTGGGGAGCATTGTCGAGGCCACGTTAGGTCAAATATCTGGATATATTCTTACCATGTGTACACCATATACAAAAATTTCATTACTTCATATAGCATGTCCCACCCACTTTTCTTACTATTGAATACACCATGAATTGTCAAACTAATAGAGCTAGCTTATCTGCAAAAAGATCTAAACCTCCCAAACACTTCCTAATTAATTTCACAAATACATGTGGTATAAATTCTAATCTCAACGATGTCCATTTCCACTTGCAGTCTGCCAAACCCCATGTACTTTTTCTGACTGAATCTCAGTTATTGGTTGATTCATCTGCTGCTCATCTCAGATGCCCAAATTATGCACTGCATGATTCCTTTCGCCTCAAAGGTGGTACTTGTGCATACGTCCGTTCTGAAAAACAGCAAAGAGTTCTTTACTTATGTAAACTCTAGAAGGAAGAGGATGAATCAGATTGGTCCACTTGATATCGATGGTTCAACTGTTGATGATCCTGCACAGGTAGTTAACAAACTGAATGAATATTCTGCATCGACATTCACACGAGGAGTGATTCAGAGAGGGGAATGCGAGAAGTGTATTCAACTCAGGCAGAAAGCTAGATAATCTTGTAATAACTGAGAGTAAAGTGGAGGAGAAATTGTTGAAGAGAAACACAAGAAAGACACCTGGGATAGATGGAATCTAGCATTAGCATTAGTAGAGACATATGATGCAAGAAAGCAAGCTTATGCAGCACCAGCCAAAAAAAAAAAAAAAAAAAAAACTTCCACTTCACTCCTCCGTTCGTTCTAAATACCTATCTAGCTGAGCCTTAAATTTATTTAGGCTATCAACTTCCACAACAAGGGATGGAAGTCTGTTCCCTCTACCCAACCAACTACCCGCTGGCTAAAGGCAAATTTCCGCACATCTATCTTTCCTCAATTTGAATTTATGCCCTCTCAGGTGATTATTCTGAGCAGGAGGAAGAATCCCTTCAGCATTGAGCATGCTCAAACCATACAAGGCTTTATACACCTCTATCAGATCACCTCGCCGGTGCGTAGTCTCCAGACACTGTAATTTGCAAAACTTACGCCTTTCTTCGTAATTCATTTCACAAATATACGTGGTCTCAATTTTAATCTTAACGATATCCATTTCCACTTGCAGTCTGCCAAACCCCATGTACTTTTTCTGAGAGAATCTCAGTTATCGGTTGACTCAACTACTGCTCATCTCAGATGCCCAAATTATTCGCTGTATGATTCCTTTCGCCTCAAAGGTGGTACTTGTGCATATGTCCGTTCTGATATTCCCTGTCAGAGACTTGGCAATTTGGAATCTCCTCTCTTTGATCTTCTCTGGCTTAAAATCTCTCTACCTCATTGTGTCAAATTCATCTGTTGTCTCTACCGTTCTCCCAACTCCACTAATCACTTGGAGCTCTTTGCAACTTGACTTTCTCCAGTCCAACTTTCCTAACAGTGAGGTAATTTTCCTTGGTGATTTTAATGTACACAACTCCAGCTAGCTTCCGTTTTCTAGTCACACTGACCAAGCTGGCCGAGATGCCGAGGCTTTTGCAATTACTAATGACCTTACACAGATTGTTCATTTATCTACAAGAATACCGGACAATACTAATCATACAGCCAATACGCTTGATCTTTTTCTCACAAACAACCCTTCTAAGTACATGGTAGAAGTGAGAGGTCCTTTAGGCACTTCAGATCACAACTTGGTGATTATCTCTTCTCCAATGGGACCTTTATCTTATGGCTATTCCCAACCTCGTGTTGTTTGGCATTACAAGAATGCAAAATGGGATAACTTCTGAGACTTCTTTTCTTCTTTTCCTTGGTCGGATTACTGTTTCAATACTTCTGATGTCAACGTGTGCTCAGATCGTGTTAGTGAAATTATTCTTGTAGGATTGGAGTCCTTTATCCCACACTCCACTTTAAAATCTCGTCCTTTATCTAAACCTTGGTTTTACAATAAAAGTGCTAAGGCTGTTCACAAGAGAAGAATGTTGCTTATCGTAATTGGCTTGTTTCTAATTCTTCAGTTTCATTTTCTGCCTACACTAAAGGTCGCAACAATTGTAAAGCAGTTATTAATCAGTCCAAACTAGAGTTTGAACAGGCTAAGAGTAGAAAACTTGCTTCTTGCCCTAATGGTAGCCAAGCATTCTGGTCTATTGCCAAAGCTATTGGCCGCAACTTTTGCCCATCTCTGCTCCCACCTCTGTTCAAACCAGATGGTTCTGTTGTCACTTCAGCCAAGGATAAAGCTAACCTGCTAGCATCCCATTTTTCTTCCAGTTCATGTATTAATGATTGGTAAAACACCTCCCACCATTCCCAACACACTCCATTCAATGCCTCCTGTGGTCTTCCGTCAAAAGGATGTCAGAAGGATTTTGACGAATCTTGATGCTAAGAAAGCTCCAGGTCCTGATGGTATTTCTCCACTTGTTCTCAAAACCTGTGCTCCTGAACTTACTCCTATTTTTTTCCACTTTTTTTCACTTTCTTATTACAAAGAAATTGAAAATTTGCTCATTGCCAGCCAGTTCCTAAAAAAGGGTGACAAATCCCTCCCATTCAATTATCGTCCAATTGCAATTACTTCTACTCATTCTAAAGTAATGGAGAAATCAATTAACCACCAACTCTTAAACTACCTAGAAACCTTCTGTCTAATCAACGATCGCCAATATAGATTCCGTCAGTGTCGATCCACTGGTGATATTCTGGATTATGTTACCCATTTATGGACTAATTCAATGGAAATGTTCGGTGAAACACAAGTAGTTGCTCTTGACATCTCAAAGGCTTTCGATGGTGTTTGGCATAAAGGTCTTCTAAACAAGCTTCCATTTTATGGTTTGCCAACTGTTTTTAGTAATTGGTTATCCAGTTTTATCTCTGATCGCTCACTGAGGGCGATGGTAAATGGCTCTCTGTTTTCTAACTTCTCCACTAATGCAGGTGTCTCCCAAGGTTCAGTTCTTTCCCCAACTCTTTTCCTCTTGTATATTAATGACCTTCTTCCATTGACCGGAAATCCTATGCATAGTTTTGCTGATGATAGCACATTGCATTCCACTTTCCATTTTGAGAAACCTTGCCCTGCTCAATCAGCTTCAACTACCCAAAAATCTCCTACCAATTCCTTAAATTAGCATTAGCATTAGTAGAGGCATATGATGCAAGAAAGCAAGCTTATTCAGCATCAGCCAAAAAAAAAAAAAAAAAAAAACAACCACTACTCCCATTTCACCCCTCAATTCGTTCGAAATACCTGTCCAGCTGAGCCTTAAATTTGTTTAGGCTATCAACTTCAACAACAAGCGATGGAAGTCTATTCCACAAACCAACTGCCCGCTGGCTAAAGGCGAATTTCCGCACATCTATCCGACATCCGTCCTTCCTCAATTTGAATTTATGCCCTCTCAGGTGATTATTCTGAGCAAGAGGAAGAATCCCATCGGCATTGAGCATGCTCAAGCCATTCAAAGCCTTGTACACCTCTATCAGATCACCTCGGCGATGCCTAGTCTCCAGGCTCTGTAATTTGCAAAACTTAAGCCTTTCTTCGTAAGAGCAACCCTTTGTTCCATTCACTAATCTTGTTGCCCTTCTCTGTACTCGTTCCAGCAGCTCTACATCCTTCTTGAAATGAGGCCTCCAGACCTGTATACAGTACTCAAGGTGTGGCCTGACCAATGCCTTATACAAGGGAATAATCACATCCCTGTCCCTGCTAGAAAAATTCCTGTATATCATTGAGAAGACACCATGAGCTACTCTTGCAGCTCGTCTGCACTGCTCAGAGAACTTCATATCTGCCTGCACAATTAACCCCAGGTCCTTTTCATTCTCTACCACTGTCAGCGTAGTACCACAGAGTTGATACGTTGATCTGGGGTTACTGTTTCCCATATGTAGTACTTTACATTTGTCAATGTTAAACTTCATTTGCCACCTCTCAGCCCATCTGCTCAACCTTTCCAGATCCTGTTGCAGCAGCATTGTATCAGTAGTGTCCTTAACAACCCTGCCAACCTTTGTATCGTCTGCAAACTTGGACATTAAGCCTGATACACCATCATCAATATCATTTATAAATACAGAAAACAACAATGGACCCAACACTGAACCCTGAGGAACTCCACTAATAACATTAGTCCACGTTGAGCAGTGTCCATTGATTACCACTCTCTATCTTCTGCCACTCAACCATCCCTTTATCCATAGCAGCAATTTGCCTCGAATGCAACACTTCTCCAATTTGTGCAGCAGTCTTCCATGTGCAACAGTATCAAAAGCCTTTCTAAGATCCAAATATATAATATCAAAGTTATTCCCTGCATCCAGTTCTTTTGTGACTACATCATAGTATCCAATCAAATTGGTCAGACAAGACCTGCCCTTAACAAACCCATGCTGTGTCTGAGCTATAACTGAATTCTTGTCCAGATGATCCTGCAGTGCTTCTTTAACCAGTGCCTCCATTAATTTTCCTGGAACCGAAGTTAAACTAACAGGTCTATAATTACTTGTGTCAGCCTTTGATCCTCCTTTGTGAATTGGGGTTACATTTGCACATCTCGAGTCCATGGGTACCTCCCCTGAGTCCAATGAAGCTCTCATAATTATGGCTAGGGGTTTGCTTACTTCCTTTGCTGCCTCCTTTAATATAACTGGATAGATCCCATCCACCCCGGGTGCCTTTTTTATGTTTATCCTCAACAATTTCTCCTCCACTTTCCTCTCAGTTATTAGAAAATCATCTAGCTCACTGCCAATGTTTACTTCACCTACGACATTCCCCTTCCTGAATAACTCCTCATGTGTGAATGTAGATGCAAAATACTCGTTTAGATTGTTAGCCACCTGAGCTGGATCCTCAACTGTTGAACCATCAACATCCAGTGGACCAATCTGATTCATCCCTTTCCTTCTTGAGTTTAAATAGGTAAAGAACTCTTTTCTGTTTTTCTTTGCATCCTTTGCCAAGGATTTCTCATAATCTGCCTTTGCCTGCCTAATCTCCTTTGTGACTTGGTTACAGACCAACTTATATCTATCATAGGCTTCCACGTCACCCATTAATTTGTATGTATCCCATGCATTTTTCTTCTCTGCCATATGTCTCATTAGTTCATCTGACAACCATTTAGGCCTGAACCTTGAACAATATTTCTTGGTTGGTATGTAAAGCCTGGTAGCTTCCAAGATTAGTTCCTTGAATGCTTCCCATTTTGAATTTGCTGTTGGTAACATCATCAGTTGGTCCCACTGTATAGAATTTAAATACTGTCTCAGACCATCATAGTCGCCTTTACGAAAGCAAAAACCCTTCCCTTTACCTCAGATGGTAGTTACCTCCTTGAGTAAATCCCACTTCAGCACACTGTGATCACTGCCACCCAGTGGTTCATTTATCTGCAGATTCCTAATGCATGAAGAATCACTACTGATAATCAAATCAAGAGTATTACTCCCTCTAGTTGCCTCCCGAACATGCTGGTGTAGAAAACAATCATCCAATAAATCCACAAAAGCCTTGCTAGTGTGTGAGTGACCAACCCACAAATTCCAGTCAATATCTGGGAAATTAAAATCCCCCATTATAAGACTCTCTGATTTACTGGCCCATTCTATTTCCCTGTACAGTATCTTATTATACTCATCAGAGTCATTAGGCCTACGGCACACTCCTACTGTCAATTTTGATTTACCTATGCTTATGTCACACCAAACTGACTCAACACTGCACTGTCCAGCGATGTCAACTGGCTTCACTTCCTTGGATTTTATGTGTTTTTTAACTAATAGCATAACCCCTCCTCCCTTCCTATCCTGTCTATCCTTTCTGTAGACGTTGTACTCCCCAAATTCCAGTTCTGCATTCCTTATATCTGTGTGACACCACGTCTCTGATATCCCAACAATATCTGCCTTTGATGTTTTGAGTAATACCTCAAATTCATCAAATTTATTTACTAAACTCCTAGCATTAGTGTACACGCAGGATTCTTATGCTCCTATGCTTATCTTTAGTGACACTCCGATTTCTAGGCAAAATGATATATCTCTTTTGGGGATTACCATGACTTCTAATCCCTGTGGCACAAGCACATTACAAATATTGCTTCCTCTGCATCTAAAAAACTTGGTTTTCTCTTTCGCTCTTGGCGTTACTTTTCTTCCAAACAGCTGCTCACTCTGTATAAATAGCCAATCAGCCCTGCCGTTGAATCTTGTTCCCACATCTGGGGGGGATGCACCAAAAACCTCCCTCAGGCTTCTTGATTCCATTCAGAAGAGGGCAGTTAGGTTAATTAATGACTCATCTCTATCAGAGTCTCTGCACTTGCTGTCTCATAGACGTACTGTTTCTGCTGCATGCCTCTTCTACAGATACTTCCATGGGCACTGTTCTTCTGAATTGGCTTCTATAATTCCCGCTCTCTCTCTTTCAAAACAGTCCGAACACGTGCCCCCACTAGCCAACATCCATTTACTGTCCAACTTCAAACTCACAGAACCAACTTTTCATCTTCCTCGTTTATTCATTCAACTGCCGTTTTCTGGAACAACCTTCTTTCATACGTATTTCCTGAAAATGACAGACTACAGAAGTTCAAGTCCAATGTCAACAAATATCTTCTTTCGTCTTCTCAACCTCCAACCCAAGCATGGTACTAAGTACTATAGGTTCTAATACCTCTCGTGTTTGGGGTTTACATAAAAAAAATATATATATATTAGGCGGAAAATTAAATTGACATTTACCATGGAGTGCGTCGAAGTGGCTTTCTAAATTTCCTTTTTTGTGTATAGTCACGAAAGCCACTGTAATTTGCAAATCAAACAACAACATTTTTCTTTTATCATTACAAAAAAGTATTCTAGTTCCCATTCTTGATGAAAATTGTGTTTTATTTGTTTTTCGTAGTATTCATTTTAAATCAAAGGTTATTAAATTAACATATAAGTACTGTGCAGTTATTAATATTAAGTAAGCTAAATAAGAATTCGACACACACTATTCTCTCCACAACGTAACTGCGTGAATTTTCACAAGAGAAGCCTAGTGGCTGCACGGCAACAAGAGTAGTTACATGGTTCAATGGATTTGTAATAAACGTATGCAGTGGGGCACATAATAATAACAACATTTAGATTTTGTTTTGTTTTGTTTACATTTTCAGTAATGCTTTAGCATTACTGAAAATGTAAATAAACAAAACAGAATTTGTACGAGAATGGTCTTTATCTTTTCCTTCTCTTGAACACACTCATTGCACTGCAAATAAATTAAATAGTTTTATGGATAGGAATAACAAAGTATACAAAGTTATAAATAGGAAATTATTGTGTGATGGAATTGATCCAATTATCCAATTTGATTGGATACTACAATGTAGTCACATAAAGGAACCTGATGCAAAAAATAATTTTGATGTCATATAATTGGATTTCAGGAAAGCTTTTGATACAGTTGCACATAAAAGTGGAGCAGTGTGGCATTAATGGAAAGTTGTTGCTATGGATGAAGGGATGGTTGAGTTGCAGAAGACAGGGTGGTAATCAATAGACACTGCTCTTCATGGACTAATGTTACTAGTGAAGTCCCCTAGAGTTAGGTGTTGGGCCCATTGTTGTTTTCTATATTTAACAAAGATATTGATGAAGTCATATCAAGCTTTATGTCCAAGTTTACAGATGATACAAAATTTGGCAGGGTGGTTTATATTAGGAATGACGGTATGCTACTGCAACAGGATCTAGAAAACTTGAAAATGGCAATTGAAATTTAACATTGATAAATGCAAAGTACTGAATATGGGTAGCAGTAACCCCAGTGTAGCGTACCGACCGTGTGGCACTACACTCCAGGTAGTACAGAATGGAAAGGACCTGGAGGTAATTGTGCACTTGGATATAAAGTTCTCTGAGCAATGCAGAAAGGCTACCAGTACAGCTCATAGGGTTCAGTCAATGATATACAGGAATTTTGCAAGCAGAGATACGGTGATTATCCCTTTGTATAAGGCAGTGGTCAGGCTACATCTTGAGTACTGCATACAGGTCTGGAAGACTCATTTTCGGAACGATACAGAGCTGAAGGAATGAGTACATAGAAGGGAGATGAGATTGGTGAGGGTAACAAAAGAGTACAGTCAGTCCTCGTATAACACTACACGAATTCGATCATACACGATTTATAAATAGGGGAACGATATCTTATATAACACGAACCGAATTCGCTTATGCATGATTCGCCTTTGTGTTTACAAGAAATGGCAGTCGAACGCAGAATCACCCCAACCGAAGGCAACACGATAGGAATGAAGAGAAGATTTCAAAATGTATTTGTTTTTTATATCAGTAAAGGGGAAACACATTTCACCATAATAACGTAAAAACCAACACAATACCAGCTATCGGTATAATCGCAAATGCAATTAGATCGAGTTTACTACCAGTTTATAACAGATTCCACTAGCAGAAACGCAACTGGAAATTGTTTTTACTGTTTTATGATAGTAACCCCCAGAAATGTGCTTTAGTAAAATGCGAGGTGTTAATAGTGTATCTTTTGTTACATTTTGTTAACAAGTACAGGTCACTGATGAAAAAAAGCCGTGAATTAGGGTTGAATTTGAAAGTGTCTGCAATTCTGCCCAGACACGATAGGAGGGAGTATATGATGAGAGCCCTGTCAATCAATTCGGCCCTGGAAAGATTGTGCAGGGCTCAAGGGGTAGAATTTATTTCAGCCTGGTCTGTACTTGTTAACAGGAGAGACTGCTTCTACAGGGATGGGATACACTTAAATAGAAAGGGTGCAAGAATGTTTGCTGATGCTATCGAGGCAGTGTTAGGTGGGTCGGAAAACTGCTCGATTGGGGGGATACAAGGACTAATAGATTAACAGTAGCCAATAGCAGAGGAGAAAGCGATTCTTGCACTGCTTCTATTGGAATGAGCAGCAGCCTGGAAAATAAGATGCAGGATATTTCAGAGACTGCTGGGAATCATGGGGGTACAAGTAAACACATGGGTTGTGTTAGGGTGGCTAAGAGGAAGAGCAGGTGCATGTATACTTGTGTGTACACCAATGCTAGGAGTTTAGTAAATAAATTTGATGAATTTGAGGTATTGCTCAAAACATCAAAGGCAGATATTGTTGGGATTTCAGAGACGTGGTGTCACACAGATATAAGGAATGCAGAACTGGAATTTGGGGAGTACGATGTCTACAGAAAGGATAGACAGGATAGGAAGGGAGGAGGGGTTATGCTGTTAGTTACGAAACACATAAAATCCAAGGAAGTGAAGCCAGTCGACATCACTGGACAGTGCAGTGTCGAGTCAGTTTGGTGTGACATAAGCATTGGGAGATCAAAATTGAGAGTAGGAGTGTGCTATAGGCCTAATGACTCTGATGAGTATAATAAGAAACTGTACAGAGAAATAGAGTGGGCCAGTAAATCAGAGAGTCTTATAATGGGGGATTTTAATTTCCCAGATATTGACTGGAATTTGGGGGCTGGTCACTCACACACTAGCAAGGCTTTTGTGGATTTATTGGATGATTGTTTTCTACATCAGCATGTTCGGGAGGCAACTAGAGGGAGTAATACTCTTGATTTGATTATCAGTAGTGATTCTTCATGCATTAAGAATCTGCAGATAAATGAACCACTAGGTGGCAGTGATCACAGTGTTCTGAAGTGGGAGTTACTCAAAGAGGTAAATACCATTAGGGGTAAAGGGAAGGGGTATTGCTTTCGTAAAGGCGACTACGATGGACTGAGACAGTATTTAAATTCTATACAGTGGGACCAACTGATGATGTTACCAACAGCAAATTCAAAATGGGAAGCATTCAAAGAACTTATCTTGCAAGCTACTAGGCTTTACATACCAACTAAGAAATATTGTTCAAGGTTTAGGCCTAAATGGATGTCAGATGAACTAATGAGGCATATGGCAGAGAAGAAAAATGCATGGGATACATACAAATTAACACGTGACACAGAAGCCTATGATAGATACAAGTTGATCTGTAACCAAGTTACAAAGGAGGTTAGGCAGGCGAAGGCAGATTACGAGAGATCCTTGGCAAGGGATGCGAAGAAAAACAGCAAAGAGTTTTTTACTAATGTAAACTCTAGAAGGAAGGGAATGAATCAGATTGGCCCACTTGATATCGATGGGTCAACTGTTGATGACCCTGCTCAGGTAGCTAACAAACTAAATGAATATTTTGCATCGACATTCACACATGAGGAGTTATTCAGCGAGGGGAATGCCAGAGGCGTATTCAACTCTAGCAGTGAGCTAGAGAATCTTGTAATAACTGAGAGTAAAGTGGAGGAGAAATTGTTGAAGATAAACACAAGAAAGGCACCTGGGGTGGATGGGATCTATCCAGTTATATTAAAGGAGGCAGCAAAGGAAGTAAGCAAACCCTTAGCCATAATTATGAGAGCTTCCTTGGACTCAGGGGAGGTACCCATGGACTGGAGATGTGCAAATGTGACCCCAATTCACAAGGGAGGATCAAAGGCTGACACAAGTAATTATAGACCTGTGAGTTTAACTTCTGTTCCCGGAAAATTAATGGAGGCACTGGTTAAAGAAGCACTGCAGGATCATCTAGACTTCAGTTACAGCTCGGACACAGCATGGTTTTGTTAAGGGGAAGTCTTGCCTGACCAATTTGATTGGATACTATGATGCAGTCACAAAAGAACTGGATGCAGGGAATAACCTTGATATTATATACTTGGATCTTAGAAAGGCTTTTGATACTGTTGCACATGGAAGACTGCTGCACAAATTGGAGCAGTGTGGCATTGGAGGCAAATTGCTGCTATGGATAAAGGGGTGGTTGAGGGGGAGAAGACAGAGAGTGGTAATCAATGGACACTGCTCATCGTGGACTAATGTTATTAGTGGAGTCCCTCAGGGTTCAGTATTGGGTCCTTTATTGTTCTCTGTATTTATAAATGATATTGATGATGGTATATCAAGCTTAATGTCCTAGTTTGTAGACGATACGAAGGTTGGCAGGGTTGTCAAGGACACTACTGACACTATGCTGCTGCAACAGGATCTGGAAAGGTTGAGCAGATGGGCTGAGAGGTGGCAAATGAAGTTTAACATTGACAAATGTAAAGTACTACATATGGGAAACACAACCCCAGAGCAACGTAACAACTCTGTGGTACTACACTGACAGTGGTAGAGAATGAAAGGGACCTGGGGGTGGTTGTGCAGGCAGATATGAAGTTCTCTGAGCAGTGCAGAGGGGCTGCAAGAGTAGCTCATGGTGTATTGTCAATGATATATAGGAATTTTTCTAGCAGGGATAAGGTGGTGATTATTCCCTTGTATAAGGCAATGGTCAGGTCACACCTAGAGTACTGTATACAGGCCTGGAGGACTCATTTCAAGTGAGGTGATCTGATAGAGGTGTACAAAGCCTTGAATGGTTTGGGTATGCTCAATGCTGATGGGATTCTTCCTCTTGCTCAGAATAATCACCTGAGAGGGCATAAGTTCAAATTGAGGAAAGACAGATGTAGGATAGATGTGCGGAAATTTGCCTTTAGCCAGCGGGTGGTTGGTAGGTGGAACAGACTTCCATCCCTTGTCGTGGAAGTTGATAGCCTAAATAAGTTTAAGGCTCAGCTGGACAGGTATTTCGAACGAACAGAGGGGTGAAGTGGAAGTGGTTATTTTTTATTTATTTATTTTAGTTTTTTTTTTTTTTGGCTGATGCTGAATAAGCTTGCTTTCTTGCATCAAATGCCTCTACTATTGCTAATGCTAATCTCTGCCTTTATGGTGTTGTTTATTCAGTTGCTACACATGGCCAGCTTTGTTTTTGTGTATCAAGCGTGCCTCTTCGTTTTGTAATTGTGCTTTATTCCCTAAAAATAAGTAAAATACTTAAAAGGTGTGAAAAGGAAGCGTCCTGGTGAAGACAATGCAGATTCAGAGAAAAAAAGAAAAGCAATATCGATAAACAGAGGCGGACTAGTTCAAAAATTCTTACCCGCGAAAATTTATAGTGGCCTCATACTATGGTTTATGGCCAAAATCACACCGGCCTCCGGCAAGATTTCCCCGGTAAGGCTTATGGCCAGTCCGCGTCTGTCAATAGAGAAAAAATATGAAATTGTGAGATGCTTTGAGCAAAATGAAAGACCATGTGATATTGCACGTGCTACAGGCCTAAATGAGGCAACGCCAAGAATTACAAAGAATGCAGAGAAAATAAAAACAACTTTCATAGCAGGAACAACTCAAAGTGTAATTAAAATTCATTAGATTAAGACACAAAGAATTGGAAGAGATGGAACGGCTGTCATCTGTTTGGATAGAAAATCAAACAAAAAACAAGTTTGCTTACGATAGAAGCAAAAGCATTAGCAATATTTTATTACGATTATTTATTGTGTTTGGTAATGTTTTGGTTACAAATGTGTGTTCAATCTTGGATGGCCGGCACCTAACCCTATTTTTCCCACAGGGCCTGTTGTTTATATTGCACGATTTTGCATTGCACGAGGGTTTCTAGGAATATTAACTATCGTGCTATACAAGGACTGACTGTACTCTTATCAAGAAAGTCATAAGTTCTGCAAATTGCGGCATCTGGAGACTAAGCACCTGCAGGGTGATTTGACTGAGGTGGTTAAGGCTTTGAATGGATTGAGCAAGCTCAATGCTGATGGGATTCTTCCTCTTGCTATGCACGAAAGGGCAATTCAAATTGAGGAAGTGAGGTATTAGCACCACCCCAGATGTAGAACAGATGTAAGGAAGTTTTCCTTTAGCCAGTGGGTGATTGATTGCCGGAACAAACATCTATTTTTTTTTTTATGTAAACCCCAAACAAGAGGTATTAGAACCTATAGTACTTGGTACCGTGCTTGGGTTGAAGGTGGAGAAGAAGAAAGAAGATATTTGTTGACATTGGACTTGAACTTCTGTAGACTGTCATTTTCAGGAAATACGTATGAAAGAAGGTTGTTCCAGAAAACGGCAGTTGAATGAATAAACGAGGAAGATGAAAATTTGGTTCTGTGAGTTTGAAGTTGGACAGTAAATGGATGTTGGCTAGTGGCGCATGTGTTCGGACTGTTTTGAAAGAGAGAGCGGGAATTATAGAAGCTAATTCAGAAGAGGAGTGCCCATGGAAGTATCTGTAGAAGAGGCATGGAGCAGAAACAGTACATCTGTGAGACAGGAAGTGCAGAGACTCTGATAGAGATGAGTCATTAATTAACCTAACTGCCCTCTTCTGAATGGAATCAAGAAGCCTGAAAGAGGTTTTGGGGGCACCACCCCAGATGTGGGAACAATATTCCATGGCAGGGCGGATTTGCGATTTATATAGAGTGAGCAGCTGTTTGGAAGAAAAGTAACGCCAAGAGCGAAAGAGAAAACCAAGTTTTTTAGATGCAGAAGAAGCAATATTTGTAATGTGCTTGTGCCAAGAGAGATTAGGAGTCAGGGTAATCCCCAAAAGAGATATATCATTTTGCCTAGAAATCGGAGTGTCACTAAAGATAAGCATAGGAGCAGAAGAATCCTTTTTGCGAGATATAGACAAGACTGGGTTTTAGAAGGGTTGAAATCAACTAAGTTGTCTTTCCCCCACTGGAGAATTACTGGAGATCAGCATATAAGGAATTGCTAGCAGATTTTCAAGAAGTTGAAGCTGATTGAGCAAGACAAGGTTTCTCAAAATGGAAAGTGGAATACAATGTGCTATCATCGGCAAGACTATGGATAGGATTTCCAGTCAATGGAAGAAGGTCATTAATATACAACAGGAAAAGAGTGGGGGAAAGAACTGAACCTTGGGGGACACCGGCATTAGTGGAGAAGTTAGAAGACAGAGAGCCATCTACCATCACCCTCAGTGAGCAATCAGAGAGAAAACTGGATAACCAATTACTAAAAACAGTTGGCAAACCATAAAATGGAAGCTTGTTTAGAAGACCTTTATGCCAAACATGATCGAATGCCTTTGAGATGTCAAGAGCAACTACTTATGATCACCGAACCTTTCCACTGAATTAGTCCATAAATGGGTAACATAAGCCAGAATATCACCAGTGGGTCGACACTGACGGAATCCATACTGGCGATCTTTGATCAGACGGAAGGTTTCTATGTAGTTTAAGAGTTGGCGTTAATTGATTTGTCCATTACTTTAGAAAGAGTAGAAGTAATTGCAATGGGATGATAATTGGATGGGAGGGATTTCCCACACTTTTTAGGAACTGGCTGGATATGAGCAAATTTCCAAGCAGAAGGAAAAACACCTTTCGAATAAGAAAGTGAAAAAAAGGCAGCAAAGAATAGGAGTAAGTTCAGGAGCACAGGTTTTGAGAACAAGTGGAGAAATACCATCGAGACCTGGAGCTTTCTTAGCATCAAGTTTTGTCAAAATCCTTCTGACATCCTTTTGACGGAAGACCACAGGAGGCATTGAATGGAGCATGTTGGGAATGGTGGGAGGTGTTTTACCAAGATCATTAATACATGAGTTGGAAGAAAAATTAGATGCTAGCAGGTCAGCTTTATCTTGGCTGAAGTGACAACAGAACCATCAGGTTTGGACAGAGGTGGGAGCAGAGATGGGCAAAAGTTGCAGCCAATAGCTTTGGCAAGAGACCAGAATGCTCGGCTACCATTAAGGCAAGAAGCAAGTTTTCTACTCCTAGCCTGTTCAAACTCTTGTTTGGACTGATTAATAACTGCTTTTCAATTGTTGGGGAGCTTTGGTGTAGGCAGAAAATGAAACTGAAGAATTAGAAACAAGCCAATTACGATATGCAACATTCTTCTCTTGAACAGCCTTAGCATATTTATTGGAAAACCAAGGTTTAGATAAAGGACGAGATTTTAAAGTGGAGTGTGGGATAAAGGATTCCATTCCTGCAAGAATAATTTCACTGTCACGATCTGAGCAAATGTTGACATCAGAAGTTTTGAAACAGTAATCCAACCGAGGAAAAGAAGAAAAGAAGTCTTGCAGGTCATCCCATTTTGCATTCTTGTAATGCCAAACAACATGAGGTTGGGAATAGCCATGAGATAAAGGTTCCATTGGAGAAGAGACGATCACCAAGTTGTGTCTTTCTCTCTCACTTCGACTGCCTTTGAGATGTCAAGTTACCAATGTGTACTTAGAAGGGTTGTTTGTGAGAAAAAGATCAAGCGTATTGGCTGTATGATTAGGATTGTCTGGTATTTTTGTAGGTAAATGAACAATCTGTGTAAATCATTAGTAATTGCAAAAGCCTCAGCATCTCGACCAGCTGTGTCGGTGTGACTAGAAAACGGAAGCTAGCTGGAGTTGTGAACATTAAAATCACCAAGGAAAATTACCTCACTGTTAGGAAAGTTGGACTGGAGAAAGTCAAGTTGCAAAGAGAGGAAGTCAAACAGCTCCAAGTGATTAGTGGAGTTATGAGAATGGTAGAGACAACAGATGAATTTGACACAATGAGGTAGAGAGATTTTAAGCCGCAGAAGATCAAAGAAAGGAGATTCCAAATTGCCAAGACTCTGACAGTGAATATCAGAATGGACATATGCACATGTGCCACCTTTGAGGCAAAAGGAATCATACAGCGAATAATTTAGGCATCTGAGATGATGCAGTAGTTGAATCAACTGATAACTGAGATTCTGACAGAAAAAGTATATGGGGTTTGGCAGACTGCAAGTGGAAATGGACATCGTCGAGATTAGAATTGAGACCACGTATATTTGTGAAATGAATTAGGAAGTGTTTGGGAGGTTTAGATCTTTTCGCAGATAAGCTTGCTCTATTAGTTTGACAATTCATGGTGTATTCAATAGTAAGAAAAAGTGGGTGGGACATGCTGTATAATGTAATGAAATTTTTGGATATGGCGTACACATGGTAAGAATATACTCAGTTCTTTGACATAACGTGGCCTCGACAATGCCCTCCACACAAACACACACGACTCTGACTCTCTCCAGTCACTATCTGGCAGAGTAAAGGTAGCAAGATTATACGCTAGCTGATCCGGAAGCCCCCTAGACAGTTACCAATAGGTTCAGTCCGGTGTACTAACTAGCGGCCGGCCTGCGAACACCATTTTAGAGCTGTACCCTCGAAATGTAAGGAAATTGGATCTCGCCACGATGTTCTTCATAACCTCAAAAGTCATCAATCATATACTGCATGATGGAAGAGATGGGGAAGGGTTGACCGGAACATAGCTCTAGAGACTAAACATGGGTTCCACCACTTCAAGCCTCCAATAAGCAAAGTGGTGGTATTGCACCGGTTGATGAGAGTCATCTACCACCTAATACTGCCTGGTAACATAGAGGGGCAGCATTCCTCCATGTGGTGTGGGTGCCACACCACAACCCCTGCTTACGTTGGTTTACACCTGGGTGGTCACCCACCACGTACTTATACATGGAGGTTATACCCAGGATTACTAACAGTCCCATCATCGTGAAGGTGCAAGCAGAGGATTTGGCTGTCAGAGACCATCCGGACTTTGCCGAAATTGGGTGCACTTGACTTGAGTGTCACCCGAATATCAGTTCCATCAGCATTTTAGATTCCCAGGTAGCAAGTACAGCTCGTCTGGCCTATCTGAGAGAATATCTGTGCAAGGACATTGTTTTGTATATTGATAGTTTATATAAATTCAGGGGAGAACTGGACAAACAATTGGAGGGAATGAATAGGTGAAATGGGAAGTGTTGTTTTCTTTTGTTTTTTTGACTGATGCTGTATAAGCTTGTTTTCTTGCATCATTTGCCACTACTAATGCTAATGCCATTAATTCTGCTTACTTAAATTGCACATGGAAAGTTAACAATAAAAAAGACAAGAAAGCATCTAAAAAAGTATAACCTCTGATGTGTACATTAAAGGAAAGAGTCATTAAAAAACGAGAGGTGAGGGGAAGAACTTGAAAAATGAGCAGTCTTTTCTCTGTTATATAGGCTGAAGGGTCCACAATGGGTTGGTCACTGAGGAAATTAATATTATCCAAGTTAATATTAACTCGGACAATATTAATTTCATATTAATATTATCTTAATATGAAATATTATCTTAATTAGATAATGTAAATTAAAATTAACAAACCAAAAGGTGTATTGCTCTTATTCCTGTGAACACGTCACTTTGAAAAGTTCTAGTCCAACTTAAGGAATGAGGAGAATAATCACGCCATATTCATTAAACATTTTAAAACCCTAAATTTTAATTTTAATGTCAATCTACAGGAATGAAGAGAATAATCACTCCCTATTTATTAAGCTTTTTAGATCTTTAAATTTTAATATCAATCTACGTAATGTTTTACTTGCTGGCAAAGGTATGGTGTTTGAAGACAGAAGTTGGGTTGAGCACTCAATATTGAGACTGAGGGGTCTGAACACTAATGTTCTGACAGTGGAGAAGACGTTTCACATTTTTTGTAAAATTTATATCGCCTTCACAAAGAATTGTTAGCGCATTGGACTAGGAGAGCTGGCTGGAAAAGAAGCATCCTTTATCAAAAATAAAGGTAATCCTGTTGTTTTCATAATTTAAATTGCTGCGAGTGTAATTCCACTACCAATGGTATAAACATGGAAGCGACTGAGCTTATTAGAGATGTCACTGCCGATCGGGCTAGCCGGGTAGGTAAAGTACCTGCCTGGCAACCCAAAGGTCGCGGGTTCGATTCCCGCCTCGGGCTGGATATCACGATGGTGCCGAACCAACCGGTTGGTTGGATATCCCGGCCACGATACACGAAGGAAGCAAGAAAAAAACTGGTTCCTTCGTGTATTAATCACATCATACGAAATAAATAAAATAAGAGATGTCACTGTGGCCATAACTAATCAAGGATATGCAAACAATTTGCTGGAGAGACCTGCTGACAATCAATTAAGTAAACTAAATTGTTTAAGCCATTGATGTTCAGGAGTGGTTAATGGGATTAATGAACATGGAGCCAATTGGAAGGAAAAACTACTTTTATGTCATTGTGCATAAAGAAGTTCATAATTCTGCAGGCTAATAAACTATGGAAGGGCAAGGACACCAGTGTTTAGTTTCTGATAAGTTAATTTTTTGCAATATAGCAAGAGGTATGGCTTCACCATTCTGAATTTAATAATAATAATAATAATAAGATTCTTTATTAACGTAAATTTTATACAATAGTGATTCCTTACACAAAGCCGGAGGAATCTTACAATTTGTTGTTTATACAAGTGATTTTGATTTATAAAAAAAATAAATAAATAAATAAAATAAAAACTAAATAATCATTAATAGATCAAAGCAAAGAACATATCAAAATGTAAAAATGAAGTAGTAATTACAGTGAAAAAGGACTACAAGTTGAGCAGAACATGAAATGACATCAGTTAACTTACTAAGATCGGCACTTACATAAATGTCCTTTACAAACAGCAAGATGGAACAAGATGCCATCTCGGTATGCCTTGTCTATAGTCCACAGGTCGATGTCGATGTTGAGCAAGTTGAGTGTCCAGAGTCACATTAGGGAAGTGTCTCTTGAAATTCTGTAACCAGTGGAGCCTTGAGCATAAGGAGGGGGTTCTACGGAGATGTCTGCCTGGCAAATGCCAACCAATTATGTTCCAGATGTTGATGTGATCCTGCTTAGCTGAGCACAGATAAAAGGAATGACTTTATTTTTAGCACATGGGCTCTGTGGACTATGGGCGTATATTGCAGGTTGCAGCAGAGAGTAGATTTAGATGTTGTGTAGATCTGGTGCGACCACAAGTTGGCCCACTTCAGCACCCACAATTCGAGACCCCATAGTTTCGTGAGGCTGTTGGGTGGTGCTGCCGACCAAACTTCCACGGCATAGGAGAGTACACTACAGAAGTAAGTTGCGAGGTACTTCTTGATTATTTTCTTATTGTGCATTTGCACAGATAAATTTTCATTCCCCAGAACACTCTCAGGGCTTTGGAATACTGAGCTTGGATTTGTTTTTTATAGGTGAGGTTGGCATCAAGGATTACTCCTAGGAATTTGACACTGTCTGTGGGAGTCAGAACATTTCCTGCCAATTCCGGAAGTAGAGAAGATGCAGTATCAGTAGAAGTCATCCGACTTGGCGTAAAGATGAGATAGTTTGACTTCTCTGGATTGACTAACAGGCCAAAAAATTTAGCATACTTATAGAATGTATTTAGGTAGCTGTTTACAGATTCAGAGGCGGTTTGTCTTTCTTGTGAATCACCAACATGGCATTTGCATGGCAAGCAGCAAACAATATCATCAGCATACGATAGGAACGCTGGAATTTTATCCATTAGTGGAACGAATATTGCTGCAAATAACAAGACTGAGAGACAACCACCTTGTGGGATCCCTACTTCGACGCTTTTAGTGACTGTAATGCCATTGCCTTTGAAGTGAAGCATTCTCCTAGACAGCAAATTATTGAGGATCTCGAGCATATTTCCAGATATCCCATAGAATCTCTCAAGTAAGGCAAGACGGGGTGTTATTTGGACTGAGTCGAAAGCAGATTTCATGTCAAGAAAAATGGTGCGAAGATCTTCGTTGTCATTCCAGGCCTGAAGTATTTTCTGTGATAATGACTATAGGCAGGTTACGGTAGATCTATTAGGCATGCCATAATGGGTATGTTCTGGCCTATGCACAAAGATTGCGAGTGCTACATCATTATAGATGCACTTCTCGAGGCATTTCAGAAAGGGAGAGGCAATTGATATTGGCCTGAAGTCAGCCGGTCTTTTCACATGAGGCTTTTTCGGAACTGCCATGACTCTGTATGATAACCAGCTTGAAGGCACCTGTGCAAATTTGAGTACTTTGTTGTAGAGTTGAGTGAGCTCTTTGCTGATGAAATGAGAAGCAATTTTTAGACTAAACAGAGGTATTGCGTCAATTCCTATGGTGGATTGTCAGGTAGTGAATTTATTATTTTTATTAGTTGTTCTTCAGAAATTTCTGTATTACTAGTAGGTGAAGAAATGTTAAACGCTTCATTCCAAGGATATGCTTCGGACACGTGGTGATCTCGCTTAAAACGCAGCACATGCTCACTCCATTCCCGGACATCTAAAGATAGAGGGGCACAAGTATGACTAGTGGACCACACACGTTTTCCCCTGGATAGCCGACCATTCATGAAATTGTCAATAGAAAATTGTTTCCTCTTCTGGAAATCCATCCTTGCTTTGGAAAATTTGGCGTATGACTCTTGTGAAGGCGCCTTCTTGCAAGAGGCATGGGCTGCCTGTTTTTCCCTAAGGCCTTGGTCAGGAGGTCATTCCACCATGTCTTTGAGTGGGGACTAAGGATGCAAGTTTTGGACATTGCAGACCTTGCAATAAATTCCATCCATCTCGAAAGCCAGTAGGCAGCCTCATTTATGTTAAGCTCAGCCAGTATGTTCCATGGGTAAAGTTGGAAAAGGGTAGTAACTTTTCCAATGTTGATGTATTTTGGATTGTATACTCTCCTGACAGTGTTCGTAGTTTGTACTTGTGTACGTTCATCCTTAGGTGCCTGCAGAGATATCATCGCAGCAATCAGAACATGATCGGACGGCAGGAAGGAAGTTCTCAGTTATGGTCAGGGTTTCCTTTACTAAACAGTTTGAGAAGATGCGCTGCAGGGTGGCATCGCTGTGTGAGGGAGGAACATGAATAAGACCAATGCCCATTTCTGACATGTTCAATGACAGAGTATCTAGGAGCTTCTTTGTGGCTGACAGTGGAAGGTTAAATTCTCCGAGGATGATGACCTTTTGCCGATGATCGATTGTGGATGACAGCCATGCTGTCAGATTGAGGACAGAATCCTCAGAAACTGGTGGAGGTAAATAAACGGCACCCACAGAGATCGACAAACCAGCAATTTGGTAGATTCCAAGAACAGCTTCTATGTCACCTCCTGGATAAGTGGATGCCTTAATCAGGGGTAGTGAACTCCTTTGACAGATTGCTACACCGCCACCTCGTCTCCCAATTCTATTAGCAGCCAGCGTGTGATAGCCAAGATTTGAGGTGAAGGCAGCAATTTCCATTTCATCTCCGAGCCAGGTTTCAATGTTTCCTTGTTTTTGACACTCCTGATGTTTTGTAGGAAACATCAAATTTTTACTTTCGACAGAAGGTTGTACTATGATGAGATTACTCTTGGAACAGTATTTGCTTTTCACATAATGATCTGAAATCTCGTCCCGGGATCGATGTCGCGTTCGATGTGCTCTCGTCATCTCCACATTAGACATCCATAAGTTGCACCCGCTCTCGGATATAATATGGGAGACTCCGCTGGCAATGCCACAGTTTTACTATTTTTTTGTGGAAATGGAGAAAAACTTATGACGGTGTGATGGAGAAGCAACAAAACAAATCAAAAAGACTGAGTCTCTTCCATGAATGAGGACAGTAAGCAGTTGTGATATAGGCTCAATCGTGCAATATGTATATTCACATCCACTCAAGAAAAACAGTCACTCATTAACAAACATATATATATAGTGACTGTTTCTTTGCCATTCCATCAGAACAAGTATATAATCTTTCTAAGTGATAAACAAATCCAACAGATTCATACAATAGGTTTCAAAAATCTAACAGCACTCTTTACCAGTGCTGTTGGATTTATGAGGTGCCACTGTATTTTCTATAATTACTTCTAAAATACCAAAAAAAAATTAAAAATGTTTAGATTATTGATGTTTAAATTCAGTTAAAATATTTCACTATATAAATTTACTAACCTGGTGACACCTCTCCAGAGGAGACTGCTCAACAGTCATCTTAATTCCATTCACACAGAAAAGTATAAAGAAGAGTACCTTTGGTACAAGTTTTACACATAAATATGACACATCATTAAACTAAAAACTGAACATCAAAACTTGTCAAGCAATACCAAACAAAATCAGTAAGGGCATTCTCTGAAATTTCTTGGAATTTCGATTCGAAAAATTAACCTGAAAGTAGAATAAACCCTATTATAAACAATATACAATTTTTAATCCTTACAGAAAAATATAAAAAGGTCATTTTATAACTGCAAAGTAATTATAAAGAAACTCTGATACTATTAAGATGAATCTCTAACTGTTGGTCCCAGCCATTTAAATGGTACTTGGCACAGTGCCTGAAAACCTACTGCTTGTAAACAAAATTTATAAACAGCAGTATCTCCTAACATTTGGTTTGATGAAGGCAAAAATTTAACCAATTACATAATCAAACTGAAAATGAGTTAATTAATTCTTACTCTTTATTACAATACAATTGAGAAAATTACAGGCTTTTTGAAACTAGTTGTAGTTTTCTTATATAGTTATTTATTGCCAAATTGAAAGCCTAATACAAAACAATACAATACACATAAGGCAAAACCCTTTTCATTAATAGAATGCTAATATACATCCAGATGAAATGTTTATACACTGTTACCAAGCAGAAGCAGTTCCATACTTTTGGTAAAAGCATCCAAAAATCAATGCCTACAGAAAATTTATAATCTGTATGACAACTTATGAAAAAGCAATCAACCTTCTCTGTTCTTTGGAAGGCAGCCAAAGCTCAGGTTTTCAAATACAAACAATTTTAGGGTATCCTCAAACAAAGTTATCTTTTTGAAAGAATACTGATGGTCTTCCTGAGTGAAAAAAAACCTTCCACACAGTTCTCAAATTTAACCGAACCAAATTACACACTAATTCAGTTCCCAAAGACACTGTGAAATCCAATTTTTGATTTAAAGTCTTTAAAATCCAGTACCAAGTCAAGTTCAACATAGGCCATAAAGCTGAACCACTAACAAAAGATGTTTGTTAGTTATTTGGTTTTTAGGAGCATTAGCAACTAAGACCATATTGCTCCAGGATATGCGGTGGTCATTTCTGACCTTTCCGCATCCTCCGTATTTGGTGGTGACGGGCTCGAACCCCGGTCTAATCAAGAAGCGTGTGCTACGCACTGCTGCTCCTTCCCACCTGGCTACGGAGGCGCCCACTAACAAAAGAAAACACTTCAGCTGCACAAATCACAATGGCCATAATATATATAAGAAAGTACTTCCTGATTATAACTTATGCATATTCTTACATGTCTGAGTTTCAGATTGCAAACACCTTTAAAAATAGAATATGGACAGTTGCAAAATTTTCCCTAAAAGTAAGACTCATACTGAATACTACTTCAAGGAATTTGATTGAAGCTAGCCTAGTAATTTTTTCACCCCATGTTGATATAAAAACTTCAACAACAGATCTGAATAATGTAAAGTTGATTAATTACTCTTCTTCACATTAATGAAGAAGCCAAGAAATATCTATATATCTTTCTACGAATACTTCAGTTTTAACTATCAAGGAATCCTCTGCTTTACTCAAAATTATTATCAAAGAGATTATTAATTGGAAGAGAAAGATACACATCATCTGCATATGCAGAAAAGTTAGAATAGTTTTACAAACAGATTAATTCTGTGTGATTCCATTTTGGAATCTTAGGTACAAGGTCTACCACGTTTTGGTAAATTGTGCATTGTTCCCACTTCAACTTCTTCATAATTAGTTCTATGGTCTTTATTTTAGATGGTTTAGGTCAAAAAAAAAAAAAAAAAAAAAAACAACAACTTGAATTTACATGCAATTTCTCCATGAATTTTGATATTTTTCATGTTATTTTACAATTTCAATCATCTCGTTCATTATAAGGTTCATGGTACTTTTCCTATGTTCAAATTATTCTGTCAACATACACACTATGGTACACTTCAGGCACATTAGCAAATAATAATAATTCATCATTTATAACAAAATAAGTCAAATCTATTGACATGAAAATTTGTTACAAAGATTACTAAAATATTTTAAATAAGCACTGAAATTTTGAAGTGGATCAGGGCTCCTATTTAAAATTTATACTAATATTTTTGCAGAGGGAAACTGGGGAGGGAATGCTATGAAATCAGAATTGAACTTAGAATCACCCCAGGTACCAACAGAATATATGTTGAAAATTCTGTAAAAATCTGCATTTTTCTTGTTTATTAATACAAAATCAGATTCTTTTATGCTGATTTTTTTTTGTTTGGAGGAGGGGAGCCAAAGGCTGTGAAATCATAACTGAAAGACAAGTTGAATGAAGGCCTAGTTTTCAACCTATTTTCTGATGGACCTTGAGAAAATTTCAGGTCCAGAGTAATAGACAAAAGATACTTTCATTTATATGAACAGATTTCTGTGGTTAGGAGGGAATGGTGGCAGGGAAGGCTATGATTGATCTTAAAAGCTTTCCAGGTACAAACAAAATATTTGTTGAAGATATATCAATTAAATTTTTTTCTTATTAATTAATGTCTAAACATCCAATAACATACTTACAAGTTAGGAAATGTATGCAACATGTTACATATTTAACCTCGGGGCTCAACATCTGGTGAGTATGGGCTTGGCACACCCAGGGTCCTGAACATTCTCTCTCTCTCTCTCTCTCTCTCTCTCTCTCTCTCTCTCTCTCTCTCTCTCTCAGGGTAACTCGGAATTTTTTTTTTTTTTGGCTGGTGCAGCAAAAGCCTCAGGCTTCCTTGCACCATATGGCTAATCATAATAATATCAGTAACATTATTATATAAACTCTAAAAGGAAGAGAATGAATCAGATTGATCCACTTGTCCACTGATATCAATGGTATGACTGAAGTAATAGTAATCGTGGCATGTGATGCAAGAAAGCAAGTGCATGAGTTTATGAAGCATCAGGCAAAAAAAAAAAAAAAAGAAAGAAATTCACACAACCATTCCCTCTAAATGTTTGTCCAATTCCTCCTTATATTTATTTAACCTATCAACTTCCACAATGACAGATGGAAGTTTGTTCCAGCAATTAACCACCTGCTGGCTAAAGGCAAATTTCTGCACATCTATTATACAGCTGCCTTTCCTCAATTTGAATTTATATCCCCTCAGGTTCGTAATCTGAACAAGTGGAAGAATCCCATCAAAATTCAGCATGCTCAACTCATTAAAGGCCCTATATACCTCAATCAGATCACCTCGCAGGTGCCTAGTCTCCAGCTGCTGCAATTTGCAGAAAGTAAGCCTCTCTTGGTAAGAGAACACCTTCATTTCACTCAACAATCTTGTTGCCCTTCTCTGTACACGTTCAAGCAAATCTACATCCTTCCTAAAATGAGACCACTACACCTGTACACAGTATTCAAAGCGAGGCCTGAATTTTGCCTTATACAGAAGGACAATAGCCTCCTTCTCCCTGCTAGCAAAATTCCTGTATATCATTGACAAAACCCCATGACCGGCCAGGCAGCCTGTCTGCATTGCTCAGAAAACTTCATATCTGACTGAACAATTACTCCCAGGTCTTTTTCATTTTTTACCACCCTAAGTATAGTACCACACAGTTGGTACATTCCTCTGGGGTTACTTCTACCCATACACAGCACGTTGCATTTGTCAAGGTTAAACTCCAGTTGCCACTTCTCAGCCCATCTTCCCAAATTTTCTAGATCCTGTTGTAATAGAACACTGCCATTACTGTCATTAACAACCATGCCAACCTTTGTATCATCAGCAAACTTCGACACTAAGCCTGATATACCTTCATTAATATCATTGATAAATATACAAAACAACAGTGGACCCAACACTGAACCCTGTGGGGCTCCACTAATAACATTAGTCCACGAAGAGCAGTGCCCATTAATTACCACCCACTGTCTCCTCCCACTCAACCCTCCTTTTATCCATTGTAGCAACTTACCCTTAATACTGAGACAGTATTTAAATTCTATACAGTGGGACCAACTGATGATGTTACCAACAGCAAATTCAAAATGGGAAGCATTCAAAGAACTTATCTTGGAAGCTACTAGGCTTTACATACCAACTAAGAAATATTGTTCAAGGTTTAGGCCAAAATGGATGTCAGATGAACTAATGAGGCATATGGCAGAGAAGAAAAATGCATGGGATACTTACAAATTAACACATGACACAGAAGCCTATGATAGATACAAGTTGATATGCAACTAAGTTACAAAGGAGGTTAGGCAGGCGAAGGCAGATTACGAGAAAACTTTGGCAAGGGAAGCAAAGAAAAACAGCAAAGAGTTCTTTACTTATGTAAACTCTAGAAGGAAGGGGATGAATCAGATTGGTCCACTTGATATTGATGGGTCAACTGTTGATGATCCTGCTCAGGTAGCTAACAAACTAAATGAATATTTTGCATCGACATTCACACATGAGGAGTTATTCAGCAAGGGGAATGCCAGAGGTGTATTCAACTCTAGCAGTAAGCTACACAATCTTGAAATAACTGGGAGTAAAGTGGAGGAGAAACTGTTGAAGATAAACACAAGAAAGGCACCCGGGGTGGATGGGATCTATCCAGTTATATTAAAGGAGGCAGCAAAGGAAGTAAGCAAACCCTTAGCCATAATTATGAGAGCTTCCTTGGACTCAGGGGAGGTACCCATAGACTGGAAATGTGCAAATGTGACCCCAATTCACAAAGGAGGATCAAAGGCTGACACAAGTAACTATAGACCTGTGAGCTTAACTTCTGTTCCAGGAAAATTAATGGAGGCACTGGTTAAAGAAGCACTGCAGGATCATTTAGACAAGACTTCAGTTATAGCTCAGACACAGCATGGTTTTGTTAAGGGGAAGTCTTGCCTGACCAACTTGATTGGATACTATGATGCACTCACAAAAGAACTGGATGCAGGGAATAACTTTGATATTATATACTTGGATCTTAGAAAGGCTTTTGATACTGTTGCACATGGAAGACTGCTACACAAATTGGAGCAGTGTGGCATTGGAGGCAAGTTGCTGCTATGGATAAAGGGGTGGTTGAGGGGTAGAAGACAGAGAGTGGTAATTAATGGACACTGCTCATCGTGGACTAATGTTATTAGTGGAGTCCCTCAGGGCTCAGTGTTGGGTCCATTATTGTTTTCTGTATTTATAAATGATATTGATGATGGTATATCAAGCTTAATGTCCAAGTTTGCAGATGATACAAAGGTTGGCAGGGTTGTCAAGGACACTACTGACACTATGCTGCTGCAACAGGATCTGGAAAGGTTGAGCAGATGGGCTGAGAGGTGGCAAATGAAGTTTAACATTGACAAATGTAAAGTACTACACATGGGAAACAGCAACCCCAGAGCAACGTATCAACTCTGTGGTACTACACTGACAGTGGTAGAGAATGAAAGGGACTTGGGGGGGGGGGGTTGTGCAGGCAGATATGAAGTTCTCTGAGCAGTGCAGACGGGCTGCAAGAGTAGCTCATGGAGTATTGTCAATGATATACAGGAATTTTTCCAGCAGGGATAAGGAGGTGATTATTCCATTGTATAAGGCAATGGTCAGGCCACACCTAGAGTACTGTATACAGGTCTGGAGGCCTCATTTCAAGAAGGATGTAGAGCTGCTGGAACGAGTACAGAGAAGGGCAACAAGATTAGTGAATGGAACAAAGGGGTGCTCTTACGAAGAAAGGCTTAAGTTTTGCAAATTACAGTGTCTGGAGACTAGGCACCAGCGAGGTGATCTGATAGAGGTGTATAAAGCCTTGAATGGTTTAAGCATGCTCAATGCTGAGGGGATTCTTCCTCTAGCTCAGAAAAATCACCTGAGAGGGCATAAATTCAAATTGAGGAAAGACAGATGTAGGATAGACGTGCGGAAATTTGCCTTTAGCCAGCGGGTGGTTGGTTGGTGGAACAGACTCCCATCCCTTGTGGTGGAGGTTGATAGCCTAAATAAGTTTAAGGCTCAGCTGGACAGGTATTTTGAACGAACAGAGGGGTGAAGTGGAAGTGGGTTTTTTTTTTTTTTTTTTTTTGGCTGATGCTGCATAAGCTTGCTTTCTTGCATCAAATGCCTCTACTAATGCTAATGCTAATACCATTCTGTTCCAATTTGTAAAGTAGTCTTCCATGAGCAAGTGTCAAAAGCTTTCCTGAAATCCAAGTATATGATATCAAAATTATTTCTTGCATCCAGTTCCTTTGTAACCACATCATAATATCCAATCAAATTTGTCAGACAAGACTTTCCCTTAACAAACCCACGCTGTGTCTGAATTATTGCTGCAGTCTTGTCTGTAGATGTTCATTCTCAGACTAAACGAGTATTTTGCATCTACATTCACACACGAGTTATTCAAGGAGAGGGCCGGATGTTTATCAAACTATAACATGGAGTTAAATGATTTTGTAATAACTGAGAGAAAAGTGGAAGAGAAACTTAAATTAAACATAAGAAAGGCACTTGAGGTAGATGGGATCTATCCAGTTATATTAAATGTGGTAGCAGAGGAAGTAAGCAAACCCTTAGCCATAATTATGAGAGCACCTTGACTCGGGGGAAGTCCCCATGGATTGGAGATGTATAAATGTATCTCCAATTCACAAAGGGGGAATCATCAAAAGGTGACACAAGTAATTACAGATCTGTTAGTTTGACTTCTGTTCCAGAGATAAAAAATGGAGTCACTGGTTAAAGAAGCATTACAGGATTATCTACACAAGACAGCAGTAATAATTCAGACACAGCATGGCTTTGTCAAGGATAAGACTTGTCTGACCAATCTGACTGGATACTATGATGTGGTCACAAAAGAACTGGATGCAAAAAATTATTTTGATATCATATACAGGTGACCACTGCTTAACACTCATAATTCGTTCAAGAAAAACAGAATGCTACGTGAATCAGCACTAAGCGAGCGCCGTATTCCCAAAATGTAACATGTATTTATAAGTTGCAGTCTATGCCATTAGCATTGGTAGAGGAATATGATGCAAGAAAGCAAGCTTATTCAGCATTAGCCAAAATAATAAAAAACAACACCACTCCCATTTCACCCCCCCATTCGTTCGAAATACCTGTCCAGCTGAGCCTTAAATTTGTTTAGGCTATCAACTTCCACAACAAGTGATGGAAGTCTGTTCCACCAATCAACTACCCGCTGGCTAAAGGCAAATTTCCGCACATCTATCCTACATCTGTCTTTCCTCAATTTGAATTTATGCCCTCTCAGATGATTATTTTGAGCAAGAGGAAGAATCCCATTGGCATTGAGCATGCTCAAACCATTCAAGGCCTTATACACCTCTATCAGATCACCTTGCCGGTGCCTAGTCTCCAGACTCTGTAATTTGCAAAACTTAAGCCTTTCTTCATAAGAGCAACCCTTTTTTCCATTCATTAATCTTGTTGCCCTTCTCTGTACTCGTTCCAGCAGCTCTACATCCTTCTTGAAATGAGGCCTCCAGACCTGTATACAGTACTCAAGGTGTGGCCTGACCATTGCCTTATACAAGGAAATAATCACCTCCCTATCCCTGCTAGAAAAATACCTGTATATCATTGACAAGACACCATGAGCTACTCTTGCAGCTCTTCTACACTGCTCAGAGAACTTCATATCTCCCTGCACACTTACCCCCAGGTCCTTTTCATTCTCTACCACTGTCAGTGCAGTACCACAGAGTTGATACGTTGCTCGGGGTTACTGTTTCCCATATGTAGAACTTTACATTTGTCAATGTTAAACTTCATTTGCCACCTCTCAGCCCACCCGCTCAACCCCTCCAAATCCTGTTGCAGCAGCATAGCATTAGTAGTGTCCTTAACAATCCTGCCAACCTTTGTATCGTCTGCAAACTTGGACATTAAGCTTGATATACCATCATCAATATCATTTATAAATACAGAAAACAACAACGGACCCAACACTGAACCCTGAGGAATTCCACTAATAACATTAGTCCACGTTGAGCAGTGTCCATTAATTACCGCTCTGTCTTCTGCCACTCAACCATCCCTTTATCTATAGCAGCAATTTGCCTCCAATGCCACACTGCTCCAATTTGTGCAGCAGTCTTCCATGTGCAACAGTATAAAAAGCCTTTCTAAGATCCAAATATATAATATCAAAGTTATTCCCTGCATCCAGTTCTTTTGTGACTACATCATAGTATCCAACCAAATTGGTCAGGCAAGACCTTCCCTTAACAAAACCATGCTATGTCTGAGCTATAACTGAATTCTTGTCTAGATGATCTTGGAGTGCTTATTTAACCAGTGCCTTAATTAATTTTCCTGGAACAGAAGTTAAATTAACAGGTCTATAATTACTTGTGTCAGCCTGTGATCCTCCTTTGTGAATTGGGTCACATTTGCACATCTCCAGTCTAGGGGCATCTCCCCTGAGTCCAAAGAAGCTCTCATAATTATGGCTACGGGTTTCCTTACTTCCTTTGCTGCCTCCTTTAATATAACTGGATAGATCCCATCCACCCCAGGTGCCTTTTTTATGTTTATCCTCAACAATTTCTCCTCCACTTTTCTCTCAGTTATTACAAAATCATCTAGCTCACTGGCAATGTTTACTTCACCTACAAAATTCCCCTTCCTGAATAACTCCTCATGTGTGAATGTAGATGCAAAATACTCGTTTAGTTTGTTAGCCACCTGAGCAGGATCCTGAACCGTTGAACCATCAATATCCAGTGGACCAATCTGTTTTATCCCTTTCCTTCTTGAGTTTAAATAGGTAAAGAACTCTTTTTTTGTTTTTCTTTGCATCCTTTGCCAAGGATTTCTCATAATCTGCCTTTGCCTGCCTAATCTCCTTTGTGACTTGATTACAGACCAACTTATATCTAACCTAGGATTCCATGTCACCCATTAATTTGTATATATCCCATGCATTTTTCTTCTCTGCCATATGTCTCATTAGTTCATCTGACATCCATTTAGGTCTGAACCTTGAACAATATTTCTTAGTTGGTATGTAAAGCCTGGTAGCTTCCAAGATTAGTTCTTTGAATGCTTCCCATTTTGAATTTGCTTTTGGTAACATCATCAGTTGGTCCCACTGTATAGAATTTAAATACTGTCTCAGATCATCATAGTCACCTTTATGAAAGCAAAAACCCTTCCCTTTGCCTCTGATGGTAGTCACCTCCTTGAGTAAATCCCACTTAAGCAAACACTGTGATCACTGCCACCTAATGGTTCCTGTATCTGCAGATTCTTAATGCATGAAGAATCACTACTGATAATCAGATCAAGAGTAGTACTCCCTCTAATTGCCTCCCGAACATGCTGATGTAGAAAACAATCATCCAATAAATCCACAAAAGCCTTGCTAGTGTGTGAATGACCAGCCCCCAAATTCCAGTCAATATCTGGGAAATTAAAATCCCCATTATAAGACTCTCTGATTTACTGGCCCACTCTATTTCCCTGTACAGTTTCTTATTACAGTAATACCCCGAAGTTACGCGATAGGTGGGTCCGACGAAAATCGCGTAAGTCGAATTCGCGTAAGTCGGGGTACAACTTTGCATATAAATACATATAAATTTTGCTTAATTGGGACCAAGGACTAACAAAAACCCTAGTTTAGAAGAAAAATATTAATAAAATTGCAGTTCTTTATAAAATATGTATTAAAAAACAAATGACTTACGTTAAAAAATTATTTCGATGTCGATGGCTTCATAAAATCTAACAAATTCGTCTGACGACACAGCGCGTTCTTTTTTTCACGCAGAATTTCTTCGTAGCAAGCTAATAATTTTTTTATTCCTTTCTTTGTAGCTATAATGCGTTCTTCGTTGGAGTCTATGTTTTCTAAAATTTTTAAGCCCTTTACAATTGAGCCCTTTTCAATTTTCAACCTGTCAAGTTTGCAATTGTCATGTGCTTTTCGCCGTTGCTTCGTTTAGGCCTGTAGCACGTGCAATATCACATGGTCTTTCATTTCGCTCAAAGCGTTTCACAATTTCATATTTTTCTCTATAGACAGAGGCGGACTGGCCATAAGCCTTACCGGGGAAACCCCGGTGGGCCAGTGTGATTTTGGCCATAAACCATAGTATGAGGCCACTATAAATTTTCCCGGGTAAGAATTTTTGATCCAGTCCGCCTCTGTTTATCGATAATTGCTTTTCTTTTTCTCTCTGAATCTGCAGTGTCTTCACCAGGGCGCTTCCTTTTCACACCTTTTAAGTATTTTACTAATTTTTAGGGAATAAAGCACAATTACAAAACGAGGAGGCACGCTTGATACGCATAAACAAAGCTGCGCGCATGTAGCAACTGAATAAACAACACCATAAAGGCAGAGATACACTATTAACACCTCACATTTCTAGGGGTTACTACCATAAAACAATAAAAATCCAGTTGCGTTTCTGCTAGTGAAATCTGTTATAAACTGATAGTAAACTCGATCTAATTGCATTTGCGATTATACCGATAGCTGGATTGTGTTGGTTTTTACGTTATTATGGTGAAATGTGTTTCCCCTTCACTGATATAAAAAACATAAAAGCAGCAAAGTTGAATTTTGTTCATCTTTCGCTCTCATTCTCCGCCGTCGCACCGTATATCGATAACATATGAAAAACGACCTTGAAGATAGCGGGCGGCAGCGTTGCCAAACGAAAAAATCAAGAACCGCGTAACTCCGAGTTCGCGTAAGTCGGGGTATTACTGTATACTAATCAGAGTCATTAGGCCTACAGCACACTCCTACTCTCGATTTTGATCTCCCAATGCTTATGTCACACCAAACTGACTCGACACAGCCCTGTCCATCAATGTCGACTGGCTTCACTTCCTTGGATTTTGTGTGTTTCTTAACTAATAGGATAACCCCTCCTCCTCTCCTGTCCTGTCTATCCCTTCTATACACATTGTATTCCCTAAATTCCAGTTCTGCCTTCCTTATATCTGTGTGACACCCCGTCTCTGATATTCCAACAATATCTGCCTTTGATGTTTTGAGCAATACCTCAAATTCATCAAATTTATTTACCAAACTCCTAGCATTGGTGTACATGCAAGTATACATGCCCCTGTTCTTATTCTTAGCTGCCCTTAAAACAACCCAATTGTTTACTTGTTCCGCGATGACTCCCAGCAGTCTCTGAAATATCCTTTATCTTGTTTTCCAGGCTGCTGCTCGTTTCAATAGAAGCAGTGCAAGAATCACTTTCACCTCTGGCAGTGGCTACTGTTAATCTATTGGAAATGCCATAGGATATTTCCTAATCAATAACAAATGGTAGCGAAAAGACGCACAAATGTCGGTCAAAATATTTAATATTAAAAATTTGTACATATAAAATATTCTCCATACCTATATAATTATGTGGTAAGTAACTACATTATGTATCAAAATTAAACTTAAAATCATGAATTTATTAATCCAATGGCCCTGGGCTGTCGAGTTTTCGTAACTTTGGTCGATTTTGGGTTATACTTTGGCCGTCTTCCTAGTAAACTAAAAGGGGCTTTACCTTAAAATCCCTGCAGGGTTACCACACAACAAGATCCTTCACTGCTTTGAAGCCTGGCATATATATTTTTTTTTTTTTCTTTCATTATATGAAACTTCTTTTAGGCATTCATTTCCAAAAAATGTCCTGATTCATCTCTGTTAAAAACTTGAGAAGTTTAACACCACTCTTCAATAAGTTTTAGAAGTTCTTTTTTTGAAAGTTTCGGCTCCTTGATCTGCACTTGCAGCTTCTCCTTTGATTTTAAATCTACAAAGGGTACTAGGAAAGTTTTGCAATATGACGCAACAATGAATCACAGGAAGCTGCTTGTTGCTGCATGTTGAGACATGTTCATACGTGCATAGTAGCCGCCGCGCCAAGTCGATGGGCTCAGTTATTCATTAGTAGTGAGAGTGTAAAGTGCTTGCTGTTGTTGTTATTTGGTTTTTAGGAGCATTAGCAACTAAGGCCATATTGCTCCTGGATATGCGGTAGTCATTCCCTGACCTTTCCGCATCCTCCATATTTGGTGGTGACGGGCTCGAACCCCGGTCTAATCAAGAAGCGTGTGCTAACGCACCGCTGCTCCTTCCCACCTGGCTACGGAGGCGCCTAAAGTGCTTGCGATGGCATCGTGGTCACGAAATGAGATAAGGACAGTTTTGCGGTATAATTTCGTGTGTGGTTTAACCATAGACCAGTGCTTAGAAGAAATGACTCTTGCACTAGATGATGATTGTCCACATCGTACAACGATATTCAGGTGGTATAGAGAATTCCAAAGGGGAAATTTCACTCTGGAGGATTCTGAGAGGCCGGGAAGGCCACGAACGTCAGTTACGGAAGAAAACGTTACTGCTGTGAGGAAAATGCTTGACGAAAACAGGCGAGTGACCTACCAACAGATAGAGGATACTTTGGGCCTAAATGCACCAGCAATTCGTTCGATTCTGCAAGATCATTTGCACGTGAAGAAACTTTGTTCTCTCTGGGTGCCGCATCAACTGACTGAAGAGCAGATGACACGACGTGTGACTTGGTGCCGGGAGATGTTAAAAAAGTTTGATAAGGGACAATCTCGGTATGTGAACAACATCGTGACAGGTGATGAGACTTGGCTGTACTATTACGATCTGCCGACCAAGGCTCAAAACAAAGTTTGGGTCTTTGATGATGACGACACACCCGTAATTGTCAGAAAATCCCGATCTGTAAAGAAGAAAATGATAGCTGTATTTTTCAAATCGAGTGGAATTGTGGAACGTGTCGTTTTGGACACGCAGAAGACAGTCACAGCTAAGTGGTATACTGAACAATGCCTGCCTAAAGTCATTGGATCTATGAAGAACCTGCGGCCAAAGTCAAGAATGGACACCTGGTACCTCCATCACGATAATGCTCCAGCTCACCGCGCCAAAGCCTGCACCGAATATTTGACCACGACAGGACTGAAACTTCTCGAGCACCCTCCCTACAGTCCAGACCTTGCTCCCTGCAACTTTGCACTGTTCCCACATGTGCAAATGAAGCTAAAAGGGAGGCGGTTTTCCAGTGATGAGGACCTTCTACGGGCTTGGGACAACGAGTGTGCTTTACTCCCTAGTGAAACTTGGCAGAACTGGTTTAAAGATTGGTTTCGGAGGATGGAGAGGTGTATTGAATGTAGAGGAAATTACTTTGAAAAAATTAAATAAACAAAGCTGTATTACAAAACTTTCCTAGTACCCTTTGTATCTTATCAGCCCTTAATAGCTTTAAATGGTTCCACAATTTTTTTTTTTTTTTAAAGGTGAACTTTCTTCAGATCATCATATAGGCTAATCGCTTTTTCTTTAATAATATTTAACTTAACTGAATTGTGCATTGGATATTATCTTGAATAAAATTATTTAGAAGCCTCTCCATTTCAATTACAATAGCCGGCCTAGTTGCTTGCAGTGGTACAGCTGTCTTTCCCACTGCTAAAATTAATTCTTTATTTTTTATAATTGTTCTTAAAGTGGAACCGGCCAGTCCTAAATTATTGCACACATCCACTTGTCGTTTAACGGAATCGATTCGCTTCAAAATGTATAATTTAATTTTCAAATTCACCATTTTTCTTATCTTAGTAGGCTTCGTACCGTATCCAGATGTTGTTCCTTTTTAATTCTTATCCACCGTTATTAATCATTGAAAATGCAACTGCATTGCATTAATTATGATAAAATGTTCGAGTAAACTGTCCGTTACGGACGATGTCTAACACAGTACCGAGTGATGACTAGACTTCGGAAAAATGCATACAACGCAAATATTACAAGCAATATACTCTATCATTTTTTAAAATGTTGATCTCTGAACTACGTAACAAGTCACCATAGTGCAATCAAATTAGCATAGGAAACTTTGCTATTCATTTTCAAGCTATCGACTACATCAGATGAAACGTTTTTGTTAAATACACCAAAAATTCAATCTGTACGCTGGTAAAAGAGCGTTATAGTGAGTTGTGACAGCATTAGAGTGAGATATGGGTTATAATATAAAACAGCGTTATAGCGAATCAGCAAACAACATTATAACGAGGGTCTGCTGTAACTGGATTTCAGGAAAGCTTTTGATACTGTTGCACATGGAAGACTACTGTACAAATTGCAGCAGTATGGCATTACGGGCAAGTTGCTACAATGGATAAAAGGACGGTTGAGTGGGAGAAGACAGAGTGGTAATCAATGGATACTGCTCTACGTGGACTAATGTTATTAGTGGTGTTGGGCCCATTGTTGTTTTGTATATTTATCAATGATATTGATGAAGGCATATTAAACTTAATGTCAAAGTTTGCAGATGATACAAAGGTTGGCAGGGTTGTTAATGGCAGTATGCTGCTGCAACAGGATCTAGAAAAGTTGAGTAGATGGGCTGAGAAGTGGCAATTGAAGTTTAACATTGACAAATGCAAAGTACTCCATATGAGTAGCAGTAACCCCAGAGAAATGTATCAACTGGGTGGTGTTACACTCAGAGAAGTGAAGAATGAAAGAGACCGACCTGGGGGTAATTGTGCAGTTAGATATGAAATTTTCTGATAAGTGCAGAGAGGCTGCCATAGTAGATAATGGGGTCTTGTCAAACATATACAGGAATTTTGCGAGGAGGGATAAGGAGGTGATTATCCCCTTGAGTACTGCGTACAGGTCTAGAAGCCTCGTTTTAGGAAGGATGTAGAGATTGGTGAAGGGAACAAAGGGGGGGGGTTGCTCTTATGAAGAAAGGCTTATGTTCTACAAATTGCAGAATTGGAGACTACGCACCTGTAAGGCGATCTGATTTTGGTGTATAAGGCGGCTTGAATGGATTGAGCAGGCTCATTGCTGATGGGATTCTTCCTCTTGCTCAGATTACAAACCTGAGGGAGCATAGATTCAAACTGAGGAAAGACAGTTGTAGGATAGATGTGCGGAAGTTTACCTTTAGCCAGCGGGTGGTTGATTGCTAGAACAAAACTTCCATATGTTGTTGCAGAAGTTGATAGCTTAAATAGATTCAAGGCAAAACTAGACAAACATTTGGAGCGAGTGGATGGGTGAAATGAGGTTTTTTTTTGACTGATGCTATATAAGCTTGCTTTCTTGCATCATGTGCCTCAGAAGCCTATGGCAGATATAAGCTAGTCTGTAATCAGGTGACAAAGGAGGTTAGGCGGGCGAAGGCAGATTACGAGAAATCTTTGGCAAAAGATGCTAAGAAAAACAGCAAGGATTTCTTTACTTATATAAACTCTAAAAGGAAGGGGATGAATTTGATTGGTCCAGTTGATACTGATGGTGCGACTGTTGATGATCCTGCTCAGATAGCAAACAAACTGAATGAGTATTTTTCATCTACATTCACACATGAGGAGTTAAGGTTTGAAAATGGCAGAAGGTTATCAAATTGTAGTAGGGTGCTTAATGATTTTGTAATAACTGAGAGCAAAGTGGAGGAGAAATTGTTGAAGTTAAACATAAGAAAGGCACCTGGGGTAGATGGGATCTATCCAGTTATATTAAAGGAAGCGGCAAAGCAACTAAGCAAACCCTTAGCCATAATTATGAGAGCATCCTTGGACTCAGTGGAGGTCCCCACGGACTGGAGATGCGCGCAAATGTATCCCCAATTCACAAAGGGGGATCGAAGGGTGACAAGTAATTACAGACCAATTAGTTTAACTTCTGTTCCGGGTAAATAATGGAGTCAGTGGTTAAAGATGCATTGCAGGATCATCTAGACAAGACTGCAGCAGTAATTCAGACACAGCATGGGTTTGTTAAGGGAAAGTCTTGTCTGACAAATTTGATAGGATATTATGCTGTGATTACAAAGGAACTGGATGCAAAAAATTATTTTGATATCATATACTTGTATTTCAGGTAAGCTTTTGACACTGTTGCGCATGGAAGACTATTCTACAAATTGGAGCAGAATGGTATTAAGGGTAAGTTGCTACAATGGATAAAAGTATGGTTGAGTGGGAGACGACAGAATGTGGTAATTAATGGGTGGTGCTCTTTGTGGACTAATGTTATTAGTGGAGTCTCACAGGGTTCGGTGTTGGGTCCTCTGTTTTGTATATTTATCAATGATATTGATGAAGGTATATCAGGCTTAGTGTCTAAGTTTGCAGATGATACAAAGGTTGGCAAGGTTGTTAATGCCAGTAATGGCAGTGTGCTACTGTAACAGGATCTAGATAATTTGGGCAGATGGGCTAAGAAGTGGCAACTGAAGTTTAACCTTGACAAATGCAAAGTACTGCATATGGGTAGAAGTAACCCTAGAGAAGCGTACCAACTGTTTGGTGCTACACTTAAGGTGGTAGAAAATGAAAAAGACCTGGGAGTAATTGTGCAGTCAGATATGAAGTTTTCTGAGCAATGCAGACAGGCTGCCAGGGCAGGTCAAGGGGTTTCGTCAATGATATATAGGAATTTTGCTAGCAGGGAAAAGGAGGTGATTGACCCTCTGTTTAAGGCAATGGTCAGGACACGCCTTGAGTACTGCATACAAGTCTGGAGGCCTCATTTTAGGAAGGATGTAGATTTGCATGAGCTTGTACAGAGAAGGGCAACAAGATTGGTGAGAGGAATGAAGGGATCCTCTTACCAAGAGAGGCTTAAGTTCTGCAAATTGCAGTGGCTGGAGACTAGTCACCTGCGCAGTGATCTGACTGAGGTCTATAAGGCCTTGAATGGGTTGAGCACGCTGAATTCTGATGGGATCTTTCCACTTGTTCAGATTACGAACCTAAGGGGGCATAAATTCAAATTAAGAAAAGACAGATGTAGAATAGATGTGCAGAAATTCGCCTTTAGCCAGCGGGTGGTTAATTGCTGGAACAAACTTCCATCTGTCGTTGTGAAAGTTGATAGGTTAAATAAATTTAAGGAGGAACTGGACAGGCATTTGGAGGGAATGGTGTGGATTTTTTTTTTTTTTTCGGCTGATGCTACATAAGCTCATAACATTTCTGCCAATTACTTAGACGTGGACATTAACATCTCATATACTGCTATTAATATATATAATAAATGTGATGCCTTTAACTTTAATGTGGTCAGCTTCACCCACTGGCATTCCAACATCTCTAAAAAGGTGCATTAAAATGTCATCCTCTCTCAATGTATCAGGATAGCCATGATATGCAACAGCAATATCCTAATCTTACACAATATTACAATTCTCTATAATAAATTTCTTGGCAACAATTTCCCTCCAGCTTTCCTTTACTATCATTTTAAGAGATCATTCAATATCTTAAAATATAAAAGGTTGCTTGACCAAGAAACTGATATCAAGAATATAATAGCTTTTTAATATCCTTTTTACATTCAGGCTTGTACATACTGTACAAAACATACCCCCCCCTAGCCTCTTTGGTGTCTCACGGCCTAGAAAACCTGTGCCCACCAATTGGCTACCCCAAGGTAGTAATTACTTTTTGTAGATATTTATGGTTTTTTTGCAATTGTTTAATCATTTTTTACTAAACACATGAAGCATTCACCCAGACCTATGTCCAGGGTCCTACTATAGGGCGGGGTTTTACATCCCCAGATTATTCAAGTTCACCTATATTCCGCTTCTCCCATTTACTTTTTACTGTTCTTTATCCCTTTAGTTTTTATTTCTTGTGAGCAATTAGGTTGACTGAAAGCAATATCGAGATGCTCCTTGTTCTGCTTTCATTCACCTTTTTTGTCTCTAACAAAGTGTAGCGTCTTTCCATGCTACTTTGCCAATTTCTCCTCTATCGTGGGCTGTTATGCTTCATTGGTTTAATTGTTGATCTCCTTTGTAACGTTAGCTTTGATCTACTTACAGCCTCTCCCCTCTCTCATGTGAGGTCAATATAACATGTTACAAATACTCTGAGAACTAATTTATTTTTTTTATACAATGATGCAGCTTTGTTAGACAGTAATTCCCCTCTGTCCATCTCCTAGACACCTGCTTGACACGACAATAAGTTGTCTTTCTTTATCTTAGTCACTCTAAATTTCCTTTGGGTTAGTTAATAATATATTTTCTATTTTATTATTATTTTTTTTTTCTGTTTTTTGGTCTCTGTTGGGTCAGCTATAAAACATACGTGAACTCCTCACTAAATTTACTGCCACTTTTTGGCTTCCACGCACTCTTTTTCAACTTGGTTTCATTGTCGTAATCATGCGTTACGTATATTTCACATCAGAAACATAGACCTTACTTCTTGCTATATTTCCTGTTTTTGGCTGTTGCACCTTGATGAAGAAATTAAAATCTTCGTATCTATAGCATCAAGTACCACTGTAATATATTTTTATTTTTCAGGTACCCAATGATTTTTTCCATTAATACCACTTCTGGTTTTGTCAGCCTTCTTCCACCTTTTCTCGAATCTACTTAACTATATATATACATACAGAGAGAGACTAAAAAAAGTATACAGGAGAAGAATAATAAATATTATTCTGCTGTAATTAAACTGAACCTGCTAAATTTAGAGAGCATTAAACTATACAGTTTTATTAAGCGTTCTATAGTTATAATCATAGTTATATACTATATTTACAAACTTCCATCTGTTGTGGAAGTGGGTAGTTTGAATAAATTCAAGGAAGACCTAGACAACTTATTGGAGATCGAAAAGTGATGGATGATTTTTTTTTTTTTTTTTTTTTAATGCTTTATAAGCTTGCTTTCTTGCATCATATATCACTACTAATAATAAAAATATTAAAAAAATTAGACTTTGTTGTTTCTTTAAAAGGTTACTGAGGGAGGTTATTTTTGAGTGCCCCTTGTATAATAAAATACAGTATTGTGCATATTTTTCTCCACTACGACATACTTTTATTGATAATCCAGTAGCTGTGATAATTATATTATTTATTTCCCAATATTTAATTTAACAATCTTTCACTTTTACCACCAAATGTCCATTTTGCAAAATCCTTCACACTTTTATGACAATCTAAAAAATTATTTCATCCTAGACTTCAGTTTAGAATAAAAAGTACACGATGAAATGGCAGGGCTCCATCATGATGAATAAAAATAAATCATCATTGTGGTGTTTATTGTCAAATCAAAGCTCCACTTAATCAACAGAAGGAACACTTTTTCTTGTTTTTATTGTTCTGTTTTTACTTTGATTTATTGGTTTCACTTTTAAGAGTCCCTTTTACAATGAGTCCAAATATGTATCACAGAGGGATGTTTAAAGCATCAAATATGATTAAGGTTTGGAGTAAAGTATGGCCTGATTGTATCCAAAATTATTTTGGATTGGAAAAAGCCAACAAGACAAAATAAAAAAAAAGGTGGAGACTGATTTACTCAAATCATCACGTGGTGAAGATTCAATTACCAAAGAACTCCTTGAACTTCAAAATCAAGGAATGTAAAACAAGATTAAATGCTAGTGGTGCAGCCCCATCAATTAATAACAACCAGGGGCTTTTCAGAAGCCTTTACCTATTTAGAAGCTGCAGTGACTATCTTTGAGAAAGGTGAATACATGCACAGGAGCAACAGAGTTAAAAACAAATAATATTGTTTATAGGAAGATAATAAATGGTTTGTCATCATTAAAAGTTAAATGAATGTGACTAAGCTTAAAGTAGCCCCTCAATGAACAGTTTACTCAACACTTAAAAGTGTTAATCACCTTGATCAGGTCGGGCCACCCTGTAGATACTGCTTTCCTAGCACTTTTATTCTACAAATTTCCTTCCTTCTGTGGTCATAGGATTAATAGGGATGGCTCCATGTTAAATAAATCAATGACTCAAATTTTAACCTTCTTTATTACACTTGGTAGATATTGCTAGTCCTCATTTTTCTTTTCTATTCTTTGAAATAATCTTCATTTCTATGCATTTATCGAAATTAAAAACTACAGAAATTCAAATCCAATGTCAAGAAGTATCTTTAACAAGTTTAAATCTGAACTATGAATGGATATTAACTAGCCGATGCATGTGTTCATTTGTGTGCATTTATGAAAATTAATAGCTACAAAAGCTCAAATCCAATGTCAAGAAGTACAGTGGATTCCGGTTATTTGGGCCACCGGTTAATCGGGGCAGCCGTTTATTTGGGGCAAATCTTAAAAAACAGAAACCAATCGAGAAAACAGCCAGGGTTTACTTTGCTTAATTGGGACAGCATGCCGTTTAATCGGGGCAGAAGACCGCAGCACTGGAGATTACCCCACGATTGTCTCCGACGGTACCACGTGGATTGGTCAAAATTCTGGAGGTCACAACCATAAAACAATTAGCAGTCACCTGTTTATTGGGCTTTTCTGTTAGTGAAATCTATCATAAACGGACAGTAAACTCGATCTTACTGAATTTGCGATAATACCGACAGCTGGAATTCTGTGGGTTATTTATGGTAAAATGTGTTTGGAAAATTAAATGCACTAGGCATAATTTTCCAAATACATTACCACCACACCCTTCTGGCATCTCTCATAATGGGGATATAACTTCGCAACTGAGATGGCTTATTGTATTACCTACCCGCCCACTGATGACGAAGCCAAAAAGCTTCGAAACGATCGTCTGGGTGGTGGTATGCTGAAAATAAATAACAGTAGTCTTCTCTACTAGAGAAGCATTATTTATTTGAAGTAATTCAATAGTAGCTATCTTGTTGTGAAGGCAACCACATTATGAGATACAATTAAAACGATGCCTTCTACGCTACAATCGTAGCTCAAATCTATGGGTTAACTATGGTGTATTTACACCGATATTATATAGGTAAAATGTGTTTACACTTCTATGGAATCTTCAATCATATAAAAAAATAAATTTTCAGATCTCTTCATTCGTATTTTTAAAGCTTTGTAACTCGTTACTTGGTTCACACTTGCGCGTATCGTGTTACTTGCAATTTGTGTGTGCCGTGTTCTTTGTTATTGGTTGCTTATCTTTTTACTGTTTTAAATTTTAACCCCTACCCACAATTGTCAGTGAACAGAAATGTCAACTAGTTCGTATGTACTTATTACAGTACGTATTAATTATTCCGATTATCACATATATTCTTCCAATTTTCACGTATCATTTAATTTTTTAATTGGTAAGGTAATAAAGGGTAAATTTGTGCTTAATACATCTTTGCTTTTATAGCCTGTGGATAATATTCCTCCTATTTTCGCTAATTAGGATCGCTGTTTAATAGAATTAAAATTCAATTCACAAACGTGATCACAATGACCGGCACTTACTGTACATCGTATAGTGAACGGTACTTTACTATGTTGAGTTCGTCGTAACGTGATTTGATTGTACAAAGTGTAGTGTTCATTGTCTAACGGCCCCAGGGTTTCCCCCATCTCCATGTTGTATACTCTGTTTGTGAAACACAGAACACTGTGAAGGCCAGAGATTTTAAAAAGTGTAAGGTACATGTTTTTGTTGTGTTGTTCCTCTGACCTTTTAGCCATTGGGCCCCTAGTGGGCCCAACGGCTAAAAGAGCATACTGGGAATGGTGGGGGGTGGTTTACCAAGATCATTAATACAAGAGTTGGAAGAAAAATAGGATGCTAGCAAATCAGATTTATCCTTAGCTGAAGTGGTAATAGAACCATCTGGTTTTGACAGAGGTGGGAACAGACAGACAAAAGTTGCCGCCAATAGCTTTGACAAGAGACCAGAATGTTTGGCTACAATTTGAACAAGAAGCAAGTTTTCTACTCTTAGCCTATTCAAAATATAGTTTGGACTGATAACTGCTTTAAAATTTTTGCGAGCTTTGGTGTAGGCAGAAAATGAAACTGAAGATTTGGAAACAAGCCAATTACAATATGCAACGTTCTTCTCTTGAACAGCCTTAGCAGATTTATTGCAAAACCAAGGTTTAGATAAAGAGCAAGATTTTAAAGTGAAGTGTGGAATAAAGGATTCCATCTCTACAAGTATAATTTCACTGACGCAAACGTTGACAACAGAAATTTTGAAACAGTAATCTGACCAAGTAAAATAAGAAAAGAAATCTCACAGATCAACCCATTGTGAATTCTTTTAATGCACAAACAAAATGAGGTTGGAATGGCCATGAGAGAAAGACTTCATTGGAAAAGAGACCATCGCCAAGGTACGATCTGAGGTGTCTAGAGGACTATTCACCTCAACCATGTACTTAGAAGGGTTGTTTGGGAAAAAAAGGTCAAGCATGTTGGCTGTGTGGTTAGGATTGTCTGGTATTCTGGTAGGTAAATGAACAATCTGTGCGATGTCATTAGTAATTGCAAAAGTCTCAGCATCTCAACCAGCTGGGTCTGTGTGACTAGAAAATGGAAGCCAGCTGGAGTTTTGAACATTAAAATCACCAAGAAAAATTCTCACTGTTAGGAAATTTGGACTGGAAAAAGTCAAATTGCAAAGAGTTCCAAGCGATTAGTGGAGTTGGGAGAATGATAGAGGCAACAGATGAATTTGACAGAATGTGGTAGAGCGATTTTAAGCCAGAGAAGGTCATAAAGAGGAGATTCCAAATTACTAAGTCTCTGACAGGGAATATCCAAACAGACATATGCACAAGTACCACCTTTAAAGTGAAAGAAATCATACAGCAAATAATTCAGACAATTGAGATGAGCAGTGGTTGAATCAACTGATAACTGAGATTCTGTCAGAAAAAGTACAAGTGGTTTGGCACATGTCTGTTTGGATATTCCCTGTCAGAGACTTAGTAATTTGGAATCTCCTCTTTTTGACCTTCTCTGGCTTAAAATCGTTCTACCACATTCTGTCAAATTCATCTGTTGCCTCTATCATTCTCCCAACTCTTTAGATCTTTATGCTTAAATCCAAACACTACCTAAAATTATAGTAATCCACAGAAGAAATTACTACCGGTTTCAGAAATTTTTGTACAGAAAAACTTTTAAAACTATTATATGAAAATATTAAATAATCAAAACGGTAATATAGTAGTAGTAGTGGCATGTGATGCAAGAAAGCAAGTGTATGAGCTTATGCAGCATCAGCCAAAAAAAAAAAAAAAAAAAATCACACCATTCCCTCCAAATGCCTGTCCAGTTCCTCCTTAAATTTATTCAACCTATCAACTTCCACAACAACAGATGGCAGTTTGTTCCAGCAATTAACCACCTGCTGGCTAAAAGCAAATTTCCACACATCTATTCTACATCTGTCTTTTCTTAATTTAAATTTATGCCCCCTTAGGTTCGTAATCTGAACAAGTGGAAGGATCCCATCAGAATTCAGCATGCTCAACCCATTCAAGGGTTGAACCCATTCAACACCTCAATCAGATCACTGCGCAGGTGCCTAGTCTCCAGCCACTGCAAATTGCAGTGGCTGGAGACTAGGAACTTAAGCCTCTCTTGGTAAGAGGATCCCTTAATTCCCCTCACCAATCTTGTTGCCCTTCTCTGTACACGCTCAAGTAAATCTACATCCTTCCTAAAATGAGGCCTCCAGACCTGTACGCAGTACTCAAGGCATGGCCTGATCATTGCCTTATACAGAGGGACAATCACCTCCCTGCTAGCAAAATTCCTATATATCACTGACAAAACCCCATGACCTGCCCTGGCAGCCTGTCTGCATTGCTCAGAAAACTTCATATCTGACTGCACAATTACTCCCAGGTCTTTTTCATTTTCTACCACCTTAAGTGTAGTACCACACAGTTGGTACGTTTCTCTGGGGTTACTTCTACCCATAGGCAGTACTTTGCATTTGTCAAGGTTAAACTTCAGTTGCCACTTCTTAGCCCATCTGCCCAAATTATCTAGATCCTGTTGCAGTAGCACACTGCCATTACTGTCATTAATAACCTTGCCAACCTTTGTATCATCTGCAAACTTTGACATTAAGCCTGATATACCTTCATCAATATCATTGATAAATATACAAAACAACAGTTGACCTAACACCGAACCTTGTGGGACACCACTAATAACATTAGTCCACAAAGAGCCGCACCCATTGATTACCACCCTCTGTCTTCTCCTACTTAACCATCCTTTTATCCATTGTAGCAACTTACCCTTAATACCATTCTGCTCCAATTTGTACAGTAGTCTTCCATGCGCAAAGATTTTGTTTCTATATTTGGAAACAAAATCTAGGTTACATATACCCACCCAACACATATAAACATTATACACCCATTCTCGTTTGTCTGATATTCAGACACTATTGAATTACAAATGTGGTCTGATTTGTAATCAAATAATCACTTTAACATTTTGGAAAAGTTGACTTTAGAAGTTTAACAAATGGAACAATTTTTAAAAAAAGGAACTTATTTTTAAAAAAAACTTAGTGAGCAGAACACTATTCCAGCGCATTACTGCCCAATTTGAACTCTACTAAAGTAAAAGTGTAATCACAACAAATTTTAGTGGAAACTTACCTATGCTTCAAAAATGGTTGTGTTATACTGTTCATTATAATATCTTCCTCACTGTTAAAGGAACTTCATATTAAAAAAAAAAAAGAAAGAAATTACTAAAAAGAAAAAATAATAATAATAAATACTATAAAGAAAGCAAAATTACAAAGTACAGGCAATTCTCGCTTTACGAGATTTTTTTTTCCAAAGTATCAAGTATCAACAAAATCGAAAATATGAACATTAATTGCAAAAAACGAATGTTAAACATTCATAAATACCGCATTTCAAACCACGCACATAGCTATACAATACAGTGTATCCTGCTTTACGATATTAATCCATTCCATTCAGAGACACCATCGTATCGCGAAAATATCGTAATGTGAACCCAAAACACGTTTTTTGGCACGACCTTGGAAGTTGAAATTTTCGCTATATAACTCCACAAAAGTCATTTTTATGGTGTAAATTGTATCAGTTACCAATTCAAATCATTAAACGCGCTACACTTTCATCGTTATCATATGTTCTGTTATAAGAACCGATTTTGAACAGCTTTGTGATATTTTTCAAAATCTCATTTCTGGAAGTCACGACCATAAAACAATAAAAACAGTCTGCACTTTCCGGTTTATTGGGCTTTTCTGTTAGTGCAAGCAATTATAAATGGGTAGTAAACTCGATGTTATTGCATTTGCAAAAATGCTAATAGCTGGAATTGTCTGTTTTTTTGCGTTATTATGGTGAAATGTGTTACCCCTTTACTAAAATCTTCAATTGTATAAAAAACAAATAAATTTTCAGAATCTTCTCTTCAATCTTTTTTTTTTTTAAGCTTCGTAAACTTGTTACTCTGCGCAAATTGTGTTAGTTGCAATTTGCACATTCCGTTCAAAAAGGATTATGCATGCTATTGAAATTTTTAAAGAAAAGAGAAAATTATCTTGGAAATAAACGCATCTTGAAGCATTTCTGAAGAAGACTCCTTGTGCAACAAACCAGCGAGTGCCGAGCCAATGATGAGTGATCAACGAATGTGCATTTAGTCTATGAAGATTAAGAATAAACATTCTTTAACATTTGTAAGTCAAATAATTTGCTTGATTTTACAGGCTACATCTTCATTTCTTTGGATAAATCAATCATTGTTTAAACAAACTAATTTCTTTGTTGAGAACGTAACCCCGATTTTTAATGTTATGTCTATGGGAAATAAATTCCCGCTTTATGAGTGTGCGCTAAGAACGAATTAACTCATAAAGTCGAGAACTACCTGTATACAATAATTCAAGATGAAACACCTCATCTTTCCAGCCCTTACCAAATAAATTACAATTTGCCTATTCATTTTAATCCCCAATAAAAACAGTATATTTTATTATCTGTATGGTGTATTAGGAAGTTTAATGTAAAATTAACGAATACAGCGAAATTTTGTTATTTTGAGGACATAACAGATCTCACATTAGAAAATCACTAATGTTATAGATGATTGTCAATGCTGTGTAATCAAGAAAATGTCTGTACATCTTCGCTAAAACAGCAAACAAAGCAAAATTAATGTTTTCTAACTAATATACAAGACAAACTCAAAATAGTTCCTATAAATATATGATAACTCTCTCAGAGATAGGAGAATGCAAACAAGTCATATGTTTAGTACATTTATCTCAAAAATTGTGTAGAAGTCTGGCATATTTGGAAGTTGACAGATGGCCTGAAGTTACAGCCTATGCACAAGGTAATTCAATGCATTTTAGTTTCTGCATGTGGTAAAAGTAAAATATGTAGTAACTACACAGCATAACCATGTTATTAAAAAAAAAAAAAAAAAGCTTCGCTAAAAATGCTTACAAGTAACAGCGAGCATACAAATATTCAGAAAATTATAGCCATTGCAGAAGGGATAAGAATTTCTTCAAGATACAAGCTACCTTTATAAAACTGCTAAAGACAGTGGCACAAATGGCTTCCCGAATTGCTTCTAACAACTTCTCAATTATTGGGGGTAAAAAAAAAATTATTTTGGGGGAAAATAAAACTCCTAGAACTTTTTTTAATGAACTGCACGTGTGCCAAAATATTTTCCAAAACTAGCGATCGAACATAAGTCTTGTTAATCCAAGTTACATTTAAAGTTACCACTATCCTTCACAAATACAGTTGAATCTTGTTAAATACAAAGTTCAAGGGACCTAAATTTTCATGTTTTGTTATAACGAGGTCCCCTGAAAGCGTCAAAATTTTACCTTTTTTTTTTTTTTTTTTTTTTTGGGTACATACTATATATCTAAGAATAATAATATCAAAAAATAAATGAATTTAAATTGATAAAATAAAATAATAAAAATAAAAAATAATAAAAACAAAAGCCTTGTCTAACAATACATTAATTGGAATAACACGTTTTTTAAAGATTTTATATTATTTGTAAGATAAACTAAGAGAAAAGCAATTAACGGAAATGAAAATATTGTACAGTATATATATTTTGATATATGCAATATTTTAGTATTGCAGTAAAAAGAATTAAACAATTTTAATATATAAAAAGAGACATACAAACCATTAACTTTTTAATAAATTAATCTAATTTAAAGAAAGAATATTATTTGTCCTATATGCATTTTTTAACTACAGCACAGACATCAAATGCAATAGTTTCTTTATCAACGTTACTCCAAGCCAACACATTCTCCATTATGCTTAATGCATTTTAGGCATTTTTCTTAGATGACTGTGTGTGCTTCTTCACTTTTGATGGTAACAAAAACATCATCATTATGCTTGGTGCTCAACAGTTCTTCTCTTATTGGCATTTTTGTGATAGCAACTTCATCATTCCACCTTCAAATTCCCCATTCCTCAAAATTGCTAACCACATTCATCTGCTGGACCATGTTTTTCAATATTTTCTCCAAAGCCACTCTTTCCGAAGCAGTTGATTACACTTAATGCAATACTGTCCCAAGCAATAACAAGATTTTTTTTCATGAAAATCCCAAACGAGAGGTATTAGAACCAATAGTACTTAGTAACATGCTTGGGTTGGAGATTGAGAAGACAAAAGAAGATACTTGTTGACATTAGACTTGAACTTCTGTAGTGTGTAATTTTAAGGAAATACGTATGAAGGAAGATTGTTCCAGAAAATGGCAATTGAATGAATAAACGAGAAAGATGAAAAGTTGGTTTTGAGAGTTTGAAGTTGGACAGTAAATGGATGTTGGCTGGTGGCGACATGTGTTCAGACTGTTTTGAAAGAGCGAGCAGGAATTATACAAGCCAATTCAGAAGAACACTGCCCGTGGAAATATCTGTAGAAAAGGCATACAGCAGAAACAGAACATCTATGAGACAGAGTGGCGAGAGTCTGTTAGAGATGAGTCATTAATTAACCTAACTGCCCTCTCCTGAATGGAATCTAGAAGCCTGAGAGAGGTTTTAGGGGCAGCACCCCAGATGTGGGAACAATATTCCATGGTAGGGGAAATTTGCAATTTGTACAGAGTGAACAGATGTTTGGAAGAAAAGTAACACCAAGAGCAAAAGATAAAACCAAGTTTTTCAGAAGCAGAGAAAGCAGTATTTGAAATGTGTTTGTGCCAAGAGAGATTAGAAGTCAGGGTAATCCCCAAAAGAGATATACAACCTTGCCTAGAAATCAGAGTGTCACCAAAGATAAGCATAGGAGCTGAAGAATCCTTTTTACAAGATATAAGGCAGGACTGAGTTTTAGAAGGATTGAAATCAACTAAGTTGTCTTTGCCCCACTGGATAATTACCTGGAGATCGGTCGGCATTTAAGGAATTGGTAGCAGATTTTCAAGAAGTTCAAGTTCATTGAGCAGGGCAAGGTTTCTCAAACCAGAAAGTGGAAGGCAATGTGCTATCATCAGAAAAACTATGGATAGGAATTCCGGTCAATGGAAGAAAGTCATTAATATACAAGAGGAAAAGAGTGGGGGAAAGAACTGAACCTTGGGGGACACCAGCATTAGTGGAGAAGTTAGAAGACAAAAACCCATCTACCATCACCCTCAGTGAGCGGTCAGAGAGAAAACTGGAAAACCAATTACAAAAAACAGGTGGCAAACTATAAAATGGAAGCTTGTTCAGAAGACAAGCTGTCGGCCTCTACCACCCTTCATGGGTGGTAGAGGCCGACAGTTTGGGGAAATTCAAGGTCATCTGGATAGTACTTTCGGGTAAGGGAAGCACATAGGATGATAGGTTTAATTTCCTTTTTATTTATTTTTTATTTTATTTTTTTTATTTATTAATTATTATTATTTAGTTATTTATTTTATTTATTTATTTATTTTTTTGTTTTTATTATTGTTTTGTTCGGATTTTTTTTTTTTTGCTGGTGCAGCATAAGCCATAGGCTTTCTTGCACCATGCGGCCGTTACTAATACTAAGACCTTTATGCCAAACACGATCAAAAGCCTTTGAGATGCCAAGAGCAACTGCTTGAGTTTCACGAAACTTTTCCACTGAATTGGTCCATAAATGGGTAAAGTAAGCCAGAATATCACAAGTGTATCGACACTGACGGAAGCCACACTAGCGATCGTTGATCAGACGGAAGGATTCTAGGTAGTTTAAAAGTTGGCAGTTAATTGATTTCACCATTACTTTAGAAAGAGTAGAAGTAATTGCAATGGGTCTGTAATTGTATGGGAGGAATTTGTCATCCTTTTAAGGAACTGGCTGGATATGAGCAAATTTCCAAACAGAAGGAAAAACACCTTCGGAATAAAGTGAAAAAATGCAGCAAAGAACAGGAGTAAGTTCACGAGCACAGATTTTAAGAACAAGTGGAGAAATACCGACAGGACCTGGAGCTTTCTGAGCATCAAGATTTGTCAAAATCCTTCTGACATCCTTTTGACAGAAGACCATATGAGGCATTGAATTGAGCGTGTTGGGAGGTATTTTACCAAGAACATTAATACATGAGTTGGAAGAAAAATGGGATGCTAGCATGTCAGCTTTATCCTTAGCTGAAGTGACAATAGAACCATCTGGTTTTGAGAGAGGTGGGAGCAGAGATGGGCAAAATTTGTGGCCAAGAGACCAGAATGCTCAGCTACCATTAAGTCAAGAAGTAAGTTTTCTACTCTTAGCCTGTCCAAACTCTAGTTTGGACTGATTAATAACTGCTTTGCAATTGTTCAAGCTTTGGTGTAGGCAGAAAATGAAACTGAAGAATTGGAAACAAGCCAATTACAATATGCAACATTCTTCTCCTGAACGGCCTTAGCACATTTATTGGAAAACCAAGGTTTAGATAAAGGACAAGATTTTAAAGTGGAGTGTAGGATAAAGGATTCCATTTCTACAAGAATAATTTCACTGACACGATCTGAGCAAACGTTAACATCAGAAGTCCGACCAAGGAAAGGAAGAAAAGAAATCTCGCAGGTCATCTCATTTTGCATTCTTGTAATGCCAAACAACACGAGGTTGGGAATAGCCATGAGATAAAGGCTCCCCATTGGAGAAGAGACAATCACCAAGTTGTGATCTGAGGTGCCTAAAGGACCACTCACTTCGACCGTGTACTTAGAAGGGTTGTTTATGAGAAAAAGATCAAGCATGTTGGCTGTATGGACTGTCCGGTATTCTCATAGGTAAATGAACAATCTGTGCAAGGTCATTAGTAATTGCAAAAGCCTCAACTCGACTAGCTAGGTTGGTGTGACTAGAAAACAGAAGCTAGCTGGAGTTGTGAACATTAAAATCAACAAGGGAAAATTACTTCACTGTTAGGAAAGTTGGACTGGAAAAAGTCAAGTTGCAAAGAGTTCCAAGTGATTAGTGGAGTTGGGAGAACAGTAGAGACAACAGATGAATTTTACAGAATGTGGTAGAGAGATTTTAAGCAAGAGAAGGTCGAAAAGAGGAGATTCCAAATTAACAAGTCTCTGACAGGGAATATTGGAACAGACATATGCACAAGTACCACCTTTGAGATGAAATGAATCACACAGCGAATAATTTGGGCAACTGAGATGAGCAGTGGTTGAATCAACAGATAACTGAGATTCTGTCAGAAAATGTACATGGGGTTTGGCAGACTGCAAGTGGACATGGACATTGTTGAGATCAGAACTGAGACCACATATATTTGTGAAATGGACTAGGAAGTGTTTGGGAGGTTTAGATCTTTTCTCAGATAAGCTTACTCTATTAGTTTGACAATTCACTGTGTATTCAATAGTAAGAAAACTGGGGGGGGGGGACATGCTATATGAAGTAATGAATTTTGGATATGGCATACACATGGTAAGAATATACCCAGATTCTTGACATAATGTGGCCTCGACATGCCCACTCTTAAACTATCTAGAAACATTCCGTCTGATTAATGATCTCCAGTATGGATTCCGTCAGTGTTGATCCACTGGTGATATTCTGGCTTATGTTACCCACCTATGGACAAATTCAATGGAAAAGTTTTGTGAAACACAAGCAGTTGCTCTTGACATCTCCAAGGCTTTCGTTTGTGTTTAGCATAAAGATCTTCTAAATAAGCTTCCATCCTATGGTTTTCCAGCTGTTTTTTGTAATTGAGTATCCAGTTTTATCTCCGACTGCTCACTGGTTAATGGTAGATGGCTCTGTCTTCTAACTTCTCCACTAATGCTGGTGTTCCCCAAGATTCACTTCTTTCTCCCACTCTTTTCCTCTTGTATATTAATGACCTTCCATTGACCGGAAATCCTATCCATAGTTTTGCTGACGATAGCATATTTCATTCCACCTTCCAGTTTGAGAAACTTTGCCCTGCTCAAACAGCTTCAACTTCTCGAATATCCACTACCATTTCCTTAAATGCTGATCTCCAGTGGACCAAAGATAACAAAAAAAAAAAAATTATGATATTAGGGTCACCCGTAAATGATTACATCTACCCATATATATTTATTGTGTCTGAGACTGGCTAACTCGGCCACGGAATGAAAAACCTATTAAAATTCCTCGCGTCATCGACAGATTCGAACCAGGGCCTTTTCCACCCAGTGTAGGGAGGACGGTGACGATACCACTGTACTAGGGACAAAACCCCAGGGGCTCACATCTGGTGAGTATGGGCTTGGCACACTCAGGGTCCTGAGATGGATATCATTCTTCTCTCTCTCTCTCTCTCTCTCTCTCTCTCTCTCTCTCTCTCTCTCTCGGTGGTTCAGAAATTTTTTTTTTTTTTTTTTTTGGCTGGTGCAGCATAAGCCTCAGGCTTCCTTGTACCATATGGCTAATAATAATAATAATAATAAATACTGCCACGCAACAGTCTCATCTCTAACAGTCTCTCCACTCTGTCTCATAGACCTTTGTATAGATACTTCCACAGGCACTGTTCTGAATTGGCTTCTCTCTCTCTCAAAGCAGTCCGAACATATGCCACAACCAGTCAACATCCTTTTACTGTCCAAGTTCAAACTCACAGAACTAACTTTTCTTCTTCCCCATTTATTCATTCAATTTCTATTTTCTTGAACATCCTTCCTTCTTATGTATTTCCTGAAAATTACAATCAACAGAAGTTCAAGTCCAATGTCAACAAGTATCTTCTTTCAACTTTTCAACCCAAGCATGGTACTAAGTACTATTGGTTCTTTAAAAAAAAAAAAAAAAAAAAAGGTACCTGTACATAACAATGGTCCTTGAGAATCAAAAAAAAAAAAAAAAAATTAGTATGGAAAACATTTATTTACCATTATATACTGTAAGATAGTAAATTAATTATAAGGAATTGTGGGAAATGTGGTTTCTTTCTTTGGCAATTCTTTACTTTTTGTTTAATTTGATTTTACTTTGTTTATTATTGGTTATATTATGTAGTTTACAATAATATACCTATGCAAATCTAAGAAGACACCATTATAGAATTTTTAGTGCAAACACTGGAACACTTTCGCGAACCCCTGGGGGTTCGGGAAAACCGGTTAGGAACCACTGGTCTACATATATTTGTGAAATATATATTTGTACATCATCACTCCAAGTAATGACAACATCTCTTTGTGACATTCTAACATCAAGAGATGCAATTGAATGAGATTTAAGAATCTGTACCACTTAAAGAATTTATTTCAGTATCATATGATTATAAAGAGCTGATTCAATGTCTTCGGCTTCAACATAAATGTGCATACGTGTTCTTTTTCAGTCCTGATGTCCCAGGCTTGGGATCCATCATGAAAATCCTTTAGGGTAAAAATTTTATAGGAAAACACTTTTTACACAAAATTTTACTAGTGCGCACGCACGCACACACACAAAGAATGATGTTTTGTTTTTCACAAACTAAAGCCATAATCTTCAAAAAATTTTACCTTTTCTTCTTGTGGAAAAAACTAAACTAGATAAAATAATCTCAACATAAGAAAAGAATACATGAAACTGTGAACTTGGTATACAGCTTTTATAGCACTCACTAGACAGTGCTACTAATGATAAGCAAAATCCCAACCATAATGCAATAGCCCAGTGGTGCGCAAACTGTGGGATGTGACCGCCAGAGTGGTCACGGGATAAACTGAAGGGGTCACAGAAATTTTTAAATAAATTTATTTTTTGTGTACATAAAAGCTAAAAACCTGTTGTTAAAATTACTTTTTTAATACTGTAAGTATAGAGACTTTGCTACTCGAACTAAGTCTGAGATAATCTTCTCAGTACTACTAAGCATTTGAGTAGTACTGAGAAGTACTACTCAATCCCTTTAGCTCTTAATTTGTGCTTCCAACAGCACAAATTCTCAAATTGCCTGTACTGTATTGCCTAAAGGCCAGAGGTGCAAATGTTCGGTAGCAGTAAATATACATAACAAGAGTGTATACAATATGTATATATACATGGAGAAAAGTACATCAACAATTTAAAAACCATTCCTCTGTCCAGAGACAGTCTCACGGCATATTACAATTATCGGACAACATAAAATTCAATTTATTAAGTCGATAGGGAGAAGGTCCAATTTTTGCAATACAGATGAATCCAGAGATATTTCAAACCTCGCACAACTTATTGTATATGTTGGATACTGATACGAGGCAGATATTTTGGAGGATTTTCTATTTTGCAAAGCTTTGGAAGGAAGAACGACGGGTCAGAAGATTTTTGATGTTATAAATATTTTCTTTCAAACAAAATAATCTAACGTGGAATAACTGTGTTGCGATTTGTATTAATGGCTGCATTAAATAAAGGTTTAAAAGGCAAAGTAAAGGAAATTGCTCCAAATACAGTTTTTAATCATTGCATTATACATAGGGAAGAATTAGTAGTGAAGGAAATGCAAACTGATTTGCACGAAGTTTTGAAAAATGCAGTAAGTGTGAAAATTTAATGAAAGTAGAAGCTTAAATAGCAGATTTTTCACTATACTTTTAATGAAATGGGATCCACTTATGAAACAATGCTAATTAAGAATTTTTCCAAACGATTTAATGTATCTCAAGATAAAAATCTGTATTGAATTCGTGATCCCTTTGCTTTTGAAATTTCTACATGTCCCAAAATTACCACTGAGCAAAAGGAAGATCTTATCAAGCTGTCGTCTGATAAAGCAGTATGTGCCCGTTTCAATACAACTTGAAAAAAAATTTTGGCTTTCGCCTCGAGATGAGTATCCAGAATTATCGAAAATGGCGATACAATGACAGCTTCCTTTAGGGCATAGGTTCCCAAAGTGGGTGGTACCGCCCCCAGTGGGCGCTGAAGCCTTCTAGGGGGGCGATAGTGGGTTCAGAAGCAATTGGGGGCGTTCAGGTGCTCTACGGGTCGGTGGCTCCTTATCCGTATTTTTATCTCCTCAGGGTCCAGTGGACCCAGTTCAAAGGTCAACTAATAAATTCTATAATTTTTACTCTATGGACACAGCTGAAATTCACGAACTGTTTTCTTCGATTTTCCCACTTCAATTTTCAAAACCTTCTATTGAATTTCACGCAAATGACAAAAATGTGACATCGTGTGTATTTTTTTAGGCCTTTTTCTGTTATTTTTCTAAACCCACCCTAATTAGCCTACGGCCTTTGAAACGCAAGCTACTGTGAGTTGGCACAAGAAGCAATAAAGCGAAACAGTAGCAACAAATGGTTTTGAAAGGCGTACACTGTTGCTGTTTAGGAATAAGTTTCATTACAATCATCAGTCGAAGGTGTGATAGATAAGTGGAGTCATACAAAGTGTAAATTAAATCTTTTATTTTGTGAATATTGTTGCAAATTTTATTACTTCCTTATGTCTGAATCTAAGAAGAAATGTCGACAGTACACTATTGAGTATTTGAAATACGGCTTTATTCAGTCTCCTACGAACCAATTATTACCTATGTGCTGGATTTGCCAAAACGTATTTTCAAATGAAGCAATGAAGCCTTCTAGGCTACAAGAGCATTTGACTAAAATGCATGCTGACGAAAAGGATAAATATTTTTTTTTTTTTTTTTTTTTTTATGTGAACCCCAAACACGAGAGGTATTAGAACCTATAGTACTTAGTACCGTGCTTGTGTTTGAGGTTAACAAGACGAAAGAAGATATTTGTTGACATTGGACTTGAACTTCTGTAGATTGTAATTTTTAGGAAATACGTACGAAGGAAGGTTGTTCCAGAAAAGGGCAGTTGAATGAATAAATGAGGAAAATGAAAAGTTGGTTCTGTGGGTTTGAAGTTGGACAGTAAATAGATGTTGGCTGGTGGTGGCACGTGTTCGGACTGTTTTGAAAGAGAGAGCAGGAATTGTAGAAGCCAATTCAGAAGAACAGTGCCCATGGAAGTATCTGTAGAAGAGGCATGCAGCAGAAACAGTGCGTCTACGAGAAAGCGAGTGGAGAGACTGTTAGAGATGAATCATTAATTAACCTAACTGCCCTCTTCTGAATGGAATCAAGAAGACTGAGAGAGGTTTTGGGGGCACCACCCCAGATGTGGGAACAATATTCCATGGCAGGGCGGATTTGCGATTTATACAGAGTGAGTAGCTGTTTGGAAGAAAAGTAACGCCGAGAGCGAAAGGGAAAACCAAGTTTTTTAGATGCAGAGGAAGCAATATTTGTAATGTGCTTGTGCCAAGAGAGATTAGAAGTCAGAGTAATCCCCAAAAGAGATATATCATTTTGGCTAGAAATCGGAGTGTCACTAAAGATAAGCATAGGAGTAGAAGAATCCTTTTTGCGAGATATAAGACAAGACTGAGTTTTAGAAGGGTTGAAATCAACTAAGTTGTCTTTGCCCCACTGGAGAATTACCTGAAGATCGGCATTTAAGGAATTGGTAGCAGATTTTCAAGAAGTTGAAGCTGATTGAGCAGGACAAGGTTTCTCAAAATGGAAAGTTGAATGCAATGTGCTATCATCGGCAAAACTATGGATAGGATTTCTAGTCAATGGAAGAAGGTCATTGATATACAAGAGGAAAAGAGTGGGGAAAAGAACTGAACCTTGGGGGACACCGGCATTAGTGGAGAAGTTAGAAGACAGAGAGCCATCTACCATCACCCTCAGTGAGCAATCAGAGAGAAAACTGGGTAACCAATTACTAAAAACAGTTGGCAAACCATAAGATGGAAGCTTGTTTAGAAGACCTTTATGCCAAACACGATCAAAAGCCTTTGAGATGTCAAGAGCAACTACTTGTGTTTCACCGAACCTTTCCATTGAATTAGTCAATAAATGGGTAACATAAGCCAGAATATCTCCAGTGGATCGACACTGACGGAATCCATACTGGTGATCGTTGATCAGACGGAAGGTTTCTAGGTAGTTTAAGAGTTGGCAGTTAATTGATTTCTCCATTACTTTAGAAAGAGTAGAAGTAATTTCAATGGGACGATAATTGGATGGAAGGGATTTGTCACCCTTTTTAGGAACTGGCTGGATATGAGCAAATTTCCAAGCAGAAGGAAAAACACCTTTGGAATAAGAAAGTGAAAAAAGCCGGCAAAGAATAGGTGTAAGTTCAGGAGCACAGGTTTTGAGAACAAGTGGAGAAATACCATCAGGACCTGGAGCTTTCTTAGCATCAAGTTTTGTCAAAATCCTTCTGACATCCTTTTGATGGAAGACCACAGGAGGCATTGAATGGAGCGTGTTGGGAATGGTGGGAGGTGTTTTACCAAGATCATTAATACATGAGCTGGAAGAAAAATGGGATGCTAGCAGGTCAGCTTTATCCTTGGCTGAAGTGGCAACAGAACCATCTGGTTTGGACAGAGGTGGGAGCAAAGATGGGCAAAAGTTGCGGCCAATAGCTTTGGCAAGAGACCAGAATGATCGGCTACCATTAGGGCAAGAAGCAAGTTTTCTACTCTTAGCCTATTCTAACTCTAGTTTGGACTGATTAATAACTGCTTTACAACTGTTGTGAGCTTTGGTGTAGGCAGAAAATGAAACTGAAGAATTAGTTGTTGTTATTTGGTTTTTAGGAGCATTAGCAACTAAGGCCATATTGCTCCAGTGCGGTGGTCATTCCCTGACCTTTCCGCATGCTCCGTATTTGGTGGTGACAGGCTCGAACCCCGGTCTAATGAAGAATTAGAAACAAGCCAATTACGATATGCAACATTCTTGGACAGCCTTAGCACATTTATTGGAAAACCAAGGTTTAGATAAAGGACGAGATTTTAAAGTGGAGTGTGGGATAAGGGATTCCATTCCTGCAAGAATAATTTCACTGACACGATCTGAGCAAACGTTGACATCAGAAGTTTTGAAACAGTAATCCAACCAAGGAAAAGAAGAAAAGTCTCGTAGGTCATCCCATTTTGCATTCTTGTAATGCCAAACAACATGTGGTTGGGAATAGCCGTGAGATAAAGGTTCCATTGGAGAAGATACAATCTCCAAGTTGTGATCTGAAGTGCCTAAAGGACCTCTCACTTCGACCGTGTACTTAGAAGGGTTGTTTGTGAGAAAAAGATCAAGCGTATTGGCTGTATGATTAGGATTGTCCGGTATTCTTGTAGGTAAATGAACAATCTCTGCTAGGTCATTAGTAACTGCAAAAACCTCAGCATCTCGACCTGCTGGGTCGGTTTGACTGGAAAACGGACGCCAGCTGGAGTTGTGAACATTAAAATCACCAAGGAAAATTACTTCACTGTTAGGAAAGTTGGACTGGAGAAAGTCAAGTTGCAAAGAGAGGAAGTCAAAGAGCTCCAAGTGATTAGTGGAGTTGGGAGAACGGTAGAGACAACAGATGAATTTGACACAATGAGGTAAAGAGATTTTAAGCCAGAGAAGATCAAAGAGAGGAGATTCCAAATTGCCAAGTCTCTGACAGGGAATATCAGAACGGACATATGCACAAGTACCAACTTTGAGGCGAAAGGAATCATTCAGCGAATAATTTGGGCATCTGAGATGAGCAGTAGATGAATCAACCGATAACTGAGATTCTGTCAGAAAAAGTACATGGGGTTTGGCAGACTGCAAGTGGAAATGGACATCATTGAGATTAGAATTGAGACCACGTATATATTTGTGAAATGAATTAGGAAGTCCTTGGGAGGTTTAGATCTTTTCGCAGATAAGCTTGCTCTATTAGTTTGACAATTCATGGTGTATTCAATAGTAAGAAAAAGTAGGTGGGACATGCTGTATGAAGTAATGAAATTTTTGGATATGGCGTAAATGTGGTAAGAATATACCCAGATCCTTGACATAACGTGGCCTCGACAATGCTCCCTGCATACACACTACTCGGACTCCCTCCAGTCACTATCTGGCAGAGTAGAGGTAGCAAGATTATACACTAGCTGATCTGGAAGCTTCCTAGAGAGTTACCAATAGGTTCAGTCCAGTGTACTAACTAGCAGCCGGCCTGCGAACACCGTTTTAGAGCTGTACCCTCGAAATGTAAGGAATATTGGATCTCGCCACGACATTCATCATAACCTCAAAAGTCATCAATCATACTGCATGATGGAAGAGATAGGGAAGGGTTGACCGGAACTTAGCTCTAGAGACTAAACATGGGTTCCACCACTTCAAGCCTCCAATAAGCAAAGTGGTGGTATTTCACCGGTTGATGAGCGTCGTCTACCACCTAGTACTGCCTGGTAACACAGAGGGGCGGTGTTCCTCCATGTGGTGTGGGTGCCACACCTCGACCCCTGCTTATGTTGGTTCACACCTGGGTGGTCACCCACCATGTACTTGTGCATGGAGGTTATACTAACAGTCCCACCATCGTGTTCAAGCAGAGGATTTGGCTGTCACAGTCAGTCCGGACTTCGCCGAAATTGGGTCCACTTGACTTGAGTGTCACCCGAATATCAGTTCCATCAGCGTTTTAGACTCCCAGGTAGCAAGTACAGCTTGTCTGGCATATCTGAGAGAATGTCTGTGACAACCTGAAGGACCCTAGGATTTGTCCTATTTTCAAGTACTAGAAGAAAAATATTTTAAACGTCCAACAACATCAAAACTTTTTGCACCGTCCACTAAACAAGATAATGACAGATTACAAGCTTCTTATAATATTTCATTATTAATCGCAAAAGCGGAAAAACCACACACAATTGGTTAGGAATTAATCTTGCCAGCAGTAACAGAAGTAATAAACACTGTGTTTCATAAGCCAGATATCATCAGGAAAATTCCTTTGAGCAATAATTCAGTGCAAAGAAGAATCGATGAAATGGCTGAAGACTTCGAAAAATCATTGTGCGATTATTTGAAGACATGCCAATTTTCCATTCAACTCGATGAATCAACTCTCCCAAATAATGAAGTACTACTCTTATCATAAGTACGATTCATAAAGGAAGAAAAAGTTTGTCAAGAATTATTATTTGCTAAAAATTTGGAAGCGGATACAAAAGGAGAATCTATATTTAATACCATGAATAAGTTTTTTCAAGAGAAAGACATTCCTATTCGTAATATTTTGTCTGCTGCTACTGATGGTGCTCCAGCAATGACAGGGTGCCAAAAGGGTTTCACAGGGGAATTTGAAACAAGTAGTACCAAATGTACTCACTATACATTGTGTTCTTCATCGTCAACATTTGGTTGCGAAGAATTTAAGTGAACGCTTGCATACGTCACTCTATTACGTTATTAGAGCAGTCAACAAGATTAGAAGCAATTCATTGAGTGACAGATAGATTGTTTAGCCAACTCTGTAGTGAAAACGATGTAGATTTCAATCGTTTGCTGCTTCACACAGAAGTTCGTTGGCTTTCAAAAGGTATTTGTCTGAATCGATTTTACAATTTGTTTGATTCAGTATTAGAGTTCCTAGAAAACAGAGACAACGGATTGTGGGCCAACCTGATTACATCCAAAAATGACATCGCTTATTTGACAGACCTCTATAAAATATTTAATGAAGTCAATCTACAATTACAAGGTGATGAATGGAATTTAATTAAAACAAAAAACGTTATTGTCGCTTTTGTGGGGAAACTTCTTCTGTTCAAGTGGAATCTAGGCCGAGGGGAATATAGCCACTTTTCAAATTTATCAGCATTGTCTCTCAAAAAGGATGATTTACTTACATACTGCCAACACTTGGAGGTTCTCCATGCTGATTTTAATCAGCGATTCAAGGATATTCTAAACATGAATATACCAAATTGGGTTCTAGATCCTTTCTCACATGTAAACACAGCAGGATTATCAAATTTAGAAGAGGAACTCATAGAACACACAACAAATGAAGAACTAAAAATAAAATTCAAAAGTGGATACCAAGAGTTCTGGCTTCAGAAATCAGTACCGACACTGTACTCGGGATTATGGGAAATAGTGCAGAAATTTTTAATTGCATTTCCATCTTCTTATTTGGCTGAGAATGGGTTTAGTGCTGTAGCGAATTTACTATCTAAGAAAAGGAACCGACTGCATATAACTGAGCGTGGCAATTTACGACTGTTTTTAACGAAAGTTGAACCCGATATTAACAAACTGAAAAATGCATCAGGCTTATCCTTCACATTAATTTGTTATTTTTTCTTTGTATTTTCACTTTGTAAGTTTGAAATAAACAATTTTCTAATACATTTGATGGTGTTTTAATTATTACAATAAGATTCTTACTAATGTAATACAATCTCCTAATATGTATTCCGAATTTTCATATTTAAACCATTGTATGAAACTGTGCATAATGTTATTCGAGCATACACTTTACAAGCTTTACATATGGGCTATGTTTCATCAAAATGGGAATAGCAATAACTGTGTTCAAGATGAAGCACATATTGGCCACTACCTTTTCAATAATTTAACGGCATAAGCAGTAATGTATCATTAGTTGCTATTTCCGTCGAAAATATCAAACAGCTTGAACGTGGAAAACTGTTATAATGGGGGGGGGGGGTTACAAAATTTATGTCTTGCAAAGTGGGCGGTGGCCTGAAAAAGTTTGGGAACCTATGCTTTAGGGTCTACATATTTATGTCATAAAATTAACAGCAATAAAAAAAAAAAAAAAAACAACAGCAGCAGCAGCATTCCAGACATGATCCAGAAGATGACATGAGATTAGTAATTTCAAATATTGCATCGAAATATTATCAGTTATCCAGGCTCATCCTTCTCATTATTTTTTTGTTTTGTGATTGTTCATTTTTTATTATTTTTCAATCTTAATTGAAGAATATGAATTTGATTTGTTGTTTTTGCTGTATTCAATTAAAATATGTACTCAATTAAAATATTAAAAAATTATTTAATGTGTACTAGGGGGCTTTGCCTCCTACTCACTGTGCTCGCTTCTTTTGATAAAGTAAAATAAAATACTTTCAGAAGCTTTCGACACTGTCTCTTCTTCTGCTATGAATACATAAATACGTTACACATGGAATCAAGAATGGAACCGCGTCACCACGCTTAAACAGAAGCTTGTTTTAACACAGTAAAACAAGCTTCTGTTACGTATTTTAGTATTTGTTATGTATTACCATGTAATCCACATCTCTCTTCTCCCATTGACTGAATAAATATCACTAGGAGGAAAATTATTTTTATGTATAGAAAGAAATTAAAAAGGAAACTATTTTTTTTATTCCTTTCTCAGTACTCAAATGAAAATTTCTACTACATAATTTATAAAATGCCATTTTTCTTTTCTAAAAATCTTGTCATCCTCCCTCGGAATTTACATTGAAGGGTCGTGTTAATTTTATTTTTAATAAAGGGCGGGGGGTCACGAGCGAAATAAGATTGCACACCACTGCTGAATCGTTCATTTCACATGCTTTTCCTTTTACAGCACTCATTTATTGACCACAATTCAATAAACATATTTACATTGAAGCACAAAAATTGCAGTTTGTTTTTGCAAGTTTGTATGCAGCTAGCAAATGTGTTAAAAAGAATGGATATTCAGATTAAGTGCAAAGGACAGGAGACATAACTATATTAAGTCTGAAAACTGCACTAATTCTGTAGTGGTTTTAATGTGTAATTAGTCGTTTTACAGAATGAAAAATCAGTTTCCCTCGCTGGAAATGAATTCCTGATCTGCCACTTAGCCATCCTATGTGAAACATAGGATGGCTAAGTGGCAGAAGATAGAGGATGGTTATTAACGGAACCCCTTTATTATTTTTTAATGTTTATCAATGATATTGATGAAGGTATATCAAGTTTAATATCTAAGTTTGCTGATGATCCTAAGGTTGAAAGGGTGATTAGTGACACGAATAAAAGTCCTACAACTGCTAGAAGACCTACAAAAGTAGTTGATATTGAACAAAGTAATCCAGGTATGCTACTTCAAAGTTAGATGTAAGTTATGCAAATAGGCTGAAAAATGGCAATTGAAGTTTAACATAAATAAATACAAAGTAGTACATTTGGGTAGCAGTAATTCCGAATAACATATCATTGGGTGACATCAAACTCAATGTATATGATATTGAGAAAAGTCCTAAGGGTACCAGTATCAAGACAAAACAGGTGATGTAACAAATGACAACAGGCAGCATTTATTAGCATTAGTAGAGGCATTTGATGTAAGAAAGCAAGCTGATGAAGCATCAGCCAAAAAAATAAAATAAATAAATAAATAAAAAATAACCACTTCCACTTCACCCATCTGTTCGTTCGAAATACCTGTCCAGCTGAGGCTTAAACTTATTTAAGCTATCAATTTCCACGACATGGGATGGAAGTCTGTTCCACCAACCAACCACCTGCTGGCTAAAGGCAAATTTCCGCACGTCTATCCTACATCTGTCTTTTCTCAATTTGAATTTATGCCCTCCAGGTGATTATTCTGAGCAAGAGGAAGAATCCCATCAGCATTCAGCATGCTCAAACCATTCAAGGCTTTATACACCTCTATTAGATCACCTCGCTGGTGCCTAGTCTCCAGACACTGTAATTTGCAAAACTTAAGCCTTTCTTCATAAGAGCACCCCTTTGTTCCATTCACTAATCTTGTTGCCCTTCTCTGTACTCGTTCCAGCAGCTCTACATCCTTTTTGAAATGAGGCCTCCAGGCCTGTATACAGTACTCTAGGTGTGGCCTGACCATTGCCTCATACAAGGGAATAATCACCTCCTTATCCCTGCTAGAAAAATTCCTACTTATCATTGACAATACACCATGAGCTACTCTTGCAGCCTGTCTGCACTGCTCAGACAACTTCATATCTGCCTGCACAACCACCCCCAGGTCCCTTTCATTCTCTACCACTGTCAGTGTAGTACCACAGAGTTGAAACGTTGCTCTGGGATTGCTGTTTCCCATATGTAGTACTTTACATTTGTCAATGTTAAACTTCATTTGCCACCTCTCAACCAATCTGCTCAACCTTAACAGACCCTGTTCCAGCAGCATAGTGTCAGTAGTGTCCTTGACAACCCTGCCAACCTTCGTATCGTCTGCAAACTTGGACATTAAGCTTGATATACCATCATCAATATCATTTATAAATACAGAAAACAATAATGGACCAATACTGAACCCTGAGGGACTCCACTAATAACATTAGTCCACAATGAGCAGTGTCCATTGATTACTACACTGTCTTCTCCCCCTCAAGCACCCCTTTATCCATAGCAGCAATTTGCCTCCAATGCCACACTGCTCCAATTTGTGCAACAGTTTCAAAAGCCTTTCTAAGATCCAAGTATATAATATCAAAGTTATTCCCTGCATCATAGTATCCAATCAAATTGGTCAGGCAAGACTTCCCCTTAACAAAACCATGCTGTGTTCGAGCTATAACTGAAGTCTTGTCTAGATGATCCTGCAGTGCTTCTTTAACCAGTGCCTCCATTAATTTTCCGGGAACAGAAGTTAAACTCACAGGTCTATAATTACTTGTGTCAGCCTTTGATCCTCCTTTGTGAATTGGGGTCACATTTGCACATCTCCAGCCCATGGGTACCTCCCAAGTACAAGGAAGCTCTCATAATTATGGCTAACGGATTGCTTACTTCCTTTGCTGCCTCCTTTAATATAACTGGATAGATCCCATCCACCCCAGGTGCCTTTCTTGTGTTTATCTTCAACAATTTCTCCTCCACTTTACTCTCAGTTATTAAAAGATTCTCTAGCTTACTGCCAGAGTTGAATACACCTCTGGCATTCCCCTCGCTGAATAGCTCCTCATGTGTGCATGTCGATACAAAATATTCATTTAGTTTGTTAGCTACCTGAACAGGATCATCAACAGTTGACGCATCGATATCAAGTGGACCAATCTGATTCATCCTCTTCCTTCTAGAGTTTACATAAGTAAAGAACTCTTTGCTGTTTTTCTTTGCATCCCTTGCCAAAGATTTCTCGTAATCTGCCTTTGCGTGCCTAACCTCCTTTGTAACTTGGTTACAGATCAACTTGTATCTATCATAGGCTTCTGTGTCACGTGTTAATTTGTATGTATCCCATGCATTTTTCTTCTCTGCCATATGTCTCATTAGTTCATCTGACATCCATTTAGGCCTAAACCTTGAACAATATTTCTTAGTTGGTATGTAAAGCCTAGTAGCTTCCAAGATAAGTTCTTTGAATGCTTCCCATTTTGAATTTGCTTTTGGTAACATCACCAGTTGGTCCCACTGTATAGAATTTAAATACTGTCTCAGTCCATCGTAGTCGCCTTTACAAAAGCAATAACCTTCCCTTTATCCCTAATGGTAGTTACCTCTTTGAGTAAATCCCACTTCAGCACACTGTGATTCCTGCCACCTAGTGGTTCATTTATCTGCAGTTTCTTAATGCATTAAGAATCACTACTGATAATCAAATCAACAGTATTACTCCCTCTAGTTGCCTCCCGAACATGCTGATGTAGAAAACAATCATCCAATAAATCCACAAAAGCCTTGCTAGTGTGCGAGTGACCAGCCCCCAAATTCCAGTCAATATCTGGGAAATTAAAATCCCCCATTATAAGACTCTCTGATTTACTGGCCCAATCTATTTCCCTGTACAGTTTCTTATTATACTCATCAGAGTCATTAGGCCTACAGCACACTCCTACTCTCAATTTTGATCTCCCAATGCTTATGTCACACCAAACTGACTCAACACTGCACTGTCCAGCGATGTCGACTGGCTTCACTTCCTTGGATTTTATGTATTTCTTAACTAATAGCTTAACCTCTCCTCCCTTCCTATCCTGTCTATCCTTTCTGTAGACATTGTACTCTCCAAATTCCAGTTCTGCATTCATTATATCTGTGTGACACCACGTCTCTGAAATCCCAACAATATCTGCCTTTGATGTTTTGAGCAATACCTCAAATTCATCAAATTTATTTACTAAACTCCTAGCACTGGTGTACACGCAAGTATACATGCACCTGTTCTTTTTCTTTGCTACCCTAACACAACCCATGTGTTTACTTGTACCCCAATGATTCCCAGCAGTCTCTGAAATATCCTGCATCTTATTTTCCAGGCTGCTGCTCAGCATTATGTCAGTATTAGGTTTCCAATTTTCTTACCACAATTGAATTATGTACACTATATCTTTTTATTTGTTAGTCTAATCTTTTTACTCTCTTACTGTTCAATGTTAGATCTCAAATATAATCAAAATTTGTTAGTACATGCAGCGAAGTGTTTCTCTTGCTCTATTTTATTATGCATGCTTTATGACAGACATAAGTGTTATAAAGCAGCCATGCTCAATGGCAATTATGTGAAGCAGAATAGGGACGTACATCTCTTCATAAGGGCTGTGGGCATATCCATTTGCGAGATAACTGAAACTGAAAGAGTGGGATACCCAAAGTCAACTGTTAATGGAAGCAAGAGGGTAATGCAGCCATTCATCCCAACCCAGGCAGTCCATCAATGAAGAAAAAAAAAAAAAAAAAAACAGGCACATTATGCCTTTGCTTCACCAGCCAATTTTTTTTGGAAGAAATTATTTAAAATGGGAAACTTTAAAAATTTATTCTTAATTCTGACATCATATTGTATAATATGATCAAAAAACATCATTAGAAACAAATCTTGTTAACCAAATGAAAAAAATATCTCTACCAACTGTAGAGCTAAATTTTGAGTTAGCAAGCAAGTGAAAAAAAAAAAAAGGAAACAATCTCTATGGAAAGTTACCATAAGTAATGGGTGTTTCTGACATGCATGGTGCAGTAATTAATTTTATGGCTAAACTTTACCAATTAAAAAAATAAAAAACTGATAGTGATCAAAAGTAAATATCATACTGGAGGAACACTAAGAGTCACAGTGAAGTAATTCTAATAAATATTTAAATTTATTAGTTTTACTGTTTTTGGCACACAAAATACACCATCTGCTCGTATAATGACAGTTTAAACACAGTGAGAGTAAATCGCAGATGTATGTTTCATGAGTTCACTCAAGGGTCAGTTGAAAGAACTGAGTTAAGTGTAGAAGCAACAATCATCAGAAAAATGCCTCAAAGAATGAGTTAGCATTAACATTAGTAGAGGCATATGATGCAAGAAAGCAAGCTTATTCAGCATCAGGCAAAAAAAAAAAACACACCACTCCCATTTCACCCCTCCATTTGTTCGAAATACCTGTCCAGCTGAGCCTTAAATTTGTTTAGGCTATCAATGTGCATATGCTCATAAGCCAAAGCCATCTCCCAGCAATGCATATCATTGCCTATCCTGGTACAGAGGATGGAAGCACTGGATAAGAGAGCAGCTGCAAAATGTGATGCTTATTTACTTCAATATGATACGTAGAACACTTCCATGTGATACTCTCCATAAATTTAAAACGAATAGATTAATGCAACATGATTACAGTAGGAAAACTGTTTTTCATCATTTACGTTAAGCCTTTTTAATTAATTTTTGAATTTAACTGATTTTTACTGTAATCATTTTGCGTTAATATTTTATTCATTTCAAATTTCTGGAGAGTATCATAGGGAAGTGTTCTACGTATCATGTTGAGGTAAATTTCTCTTATTCTTCTACAGATATTGATATCAACATAGAAAGTATTGAGCATCATAGCTCTGTTTTACACTACCAAATTCATATTACTTATATGGTATAATACCCACATAGTAAAAAATCACTAGTTCAACTGCACAAATAATGCATATAAAGAAATTAATATGAACAATCAATATTCAATAAATGGAATTGCCAGTAAGATATTGAGGTTCTACAGGGAACCATCTTTATTGCTGCCAAACTTCCATTCCTATGCTAACAAACAAATTTCATCAGCTATGCTGATAATCTGAAGCTCCTGTATCAGATCAAATAAGACAGATGGCCCAAATAGTGCCTGTGCTTCCATCATCTGTGCCTGTGAGCTCTGACAACATATCTTTCATAGCTTCACAAAAAAATAAATCCAACAAAAAAACTGCATAAATGATATTTTCTCTAACTTCGAAATCTGTGGAGCTCAATTCCACCAGTCACCAAGCACAGAGATCATGGGACCATTTTTGACGCAAATCTCAGCTTTAAACATTATTTACACCCAATGAAGCAAAAGTGGTCAAGCATGAGATTGCAGTAATGCACACGAGCTTCAGTGGATCATATGGTTCAAGCCAGCACTTGAACCCTGAATACTAAATATGGGTAACAATTGTGTTTATTATCAAAATTGTAAACTCCTCTGACCTGGCAGTGATGACAGAGTATAAATAAATAAGAACTTGTGGAAGATATCCATAAAAAGGCCTGTAGATCAGGTGGCTTGCCAAGTTTTATACATCACCAAATGTGATATCACTACAGCATATCTACTAATTTGTTTAGACTGTCATTACCTACAGAGCTGAAATCTGGTTGTCAGCAAGTATGACACTGAAACTATCACATCTGATGCATGGAAGACAGTATGCATCAAATGTGATGCATACTGTCTTCCAGTATTATAAATTACACAACCAACAGAAGGCAAATAATCAGTGAGCAGTTCTTATAAAGGCTTTCAAGCAGTGAGGTCACCATGCTAGCATGGGAAAAAGAGCTGTAATGCTATAATTGACTGATCACAATCCAGCTGTACTAAGCATTATCCAATAATACCGCTGAGCAGCAAAAACTGTGATTAACATATCAAAGTTTCTTGCAATGACTGACTAACTGATTAAAATAAAAATTATATTTACATAAGATAAAACAGAAATAAAATACGATAAAAGCATTAAAATACAATAAGATAAGAGTTAAAATATATAAAATAAAAGTGTTAAAATACATAGTAGCTTTCGAAGTGAAATGCCTCTTCATCAGCTAGTCTGTGGATGGTGTATACAGTATACAGTGTGTCTCAAAAATATTGGTATAAATGTTTAGGGGAGGTAGGTAACATATAAAGGAATGTGAATCGCATAGAAACCCATAACTGGAAACGTCATGGGAAAGTAGTAGCAGAGGCACAAGAAGCAGAAATGACAAGACAGTAATTAGTGGCAAACATTTATTTGACATAATATTAACAATGGAGTACGAGATGGATGCATTTCATGATGTTACAACAGATGCTCGAAGGTTCCACCATGAGACGCGATGCATGCGTGATGACACCGACGCAGCATGGATAGGCGGACACAGTCGAACACACCTGGAGTTTCTTTGACAGTAGCAGCAGCGCAGACGAGTCTCGCCACGAGATCCATTTCCATCTCCACAGGCAATTCATACACGATAGATTTGAGGACCCCCCACAGAAAGAAATCAAGGCTCGATAAATCAGGTGAGCGTGGGGGACAGGCAACGGGTCCACCACGACCAATCCATCAATGCCCAAAACGCCTAATCAAATGATCACGAACACACCTTCCATAATGGGCAGGCGCCCCGTCATGTTGAAACCAAATGTTGCATCTCACATTTGCTGGAACATCGTCAAGTAACCGTGGTAGAACTTGTTCAAGAAAGATTCTATATTTAGCGGAGTTCATGTGGGATGGTAAAAGGTATGGGCCGACTAAGCAGTCACCGACCATACCTGCCCACACATTTATTGCGAAGCGATGTTGTGCCGCATGGGGGTGCACACCGTGTGGGTTGTCGTGAGCCCACACATGAGCATTGTGCTGATGAAATAAGCCTTCCTGAGTGAAATAAGCCTTCCTGAGTGAAATAAGCCTCATCCGTGAACAAAACAGGCTGGAAAATTCAAGTCTTGAACACTTTCTTGGAGAAACCACTGCACAAAAGCCACACGTGCAGGATGATCTTGGAGAGCAATAACTGAACCCTTTGGAGATGAAAGGGGTGTAAGGAAGCGTCGTGCCAGACATGCAGTACACTGCAACGAGACACTCCTAAGGCAGAGGCATGTGTGCTGGTAGTAAGATTATTCTGGACGGCATTCAACACACTTTCTTCCATGGCGGGAGTTCGCATTGAACATGGTCTGTCCGCACTACTCCTGTTACTTCTAAATGACCCATAATCGCACAAATTTTGATGCACACGCGCAAACAAATGGTGGTCCGGTACATGTCTGTCTGGGAAGCGTTCTCCATAAATTCGTTGAGCAGCTCGTCCATTGCCCTCTGCTAATCCATACACTAGGTGCATGTCTACCAGCTCACAGCTCATATATCGATGCATGCTCTTCGTGCGGCAACTACTGCTTGAATGAGTAAACCAGAAATTTTCCCTCGCGCGAACTGATGAACAGCGTCGTGTACCGACTTACAGTGACATTTCCGATTATGGGTTCCTATGCGATTCCCATTCCTTTAGGTGTTACCTACCTCCCCTAAACGTTTGTACCAATATTTTTGAGACACCCTATATATTGATGGTTACAATAGCACAAGTCAGCTGGGCATGATCATGTATCACGAGTCTGGTGTCAGTAAAGCAGAATTACATATATATGATGATCGGCAGCATTCATCGCACTGCAATACAGTACATTCTATAATATGGTGCGTGTACTCCCCCTCGTCCGATTCATAGTACTATTATTGGTGGCTATGTGTAGTGCTTCAAGCCATGAGCACTGGCTGTAATCACGTAAATAGTCAACAATTTCAATATCCCGTTGGGGATCAAGATTGTGCTGCTCAACCCAATAACCTCATGCTCAGAAACCCAATCTTTCAATCTTCTACCAGACTCACCTACATAACACCCTCCACAATCCGGACACGTAATATGGTAAACGGAACCACTCCGTAGCAAAGGAGGAACAGGTGTTTTCGCCTTAGAAATAATAAATTGTAATTTCCTCCCCAGAAGTTGCACACATCGTATATGGAGATGCAAAATCCAAACAAGACATTCTGATATGCCCGGATAATAGGGGATGTAGGCGGTAGAGATAAATTAATTGAAGCAAGGCAAGTTAGATTTCGTAACAAATTCGTGACCAGAAGCTCATATCTATCTAGAACATGAGGTGGATAGCCACAATTTGAAAGCTCTGCCCAAATTTTAGAAATCTCCAATTGTCTGTCACCAGTCAAACTGGAGTGCGTCTGAGCGTGGGAGAATAAAGTACGAGCAGTACTACGTAAATGACCAAGGGCGTGCACAGAGTCATAATTGGTAAATTGGCCTGCACACATTTCCGTTTTTAGGAAGCTAATAGCTTCCTAAAAACGGAAATAAATAAATGCAAATCCACACGTCGGACTAACACATCCAAAAAAGGAAGGATATTATCAACCTCTAGTTCAACTGTAAAGTGAATGACGAGCAACAGGGAATTGAGATATTGCAGCAGCCCAGATTCTGATCCCCGCGGTACAATTGCAAAAATATCGTCAACATAACGACACGTCATTTATGTAGCAGTAACACACATGCACAATGCCTGCCATTATATGGAGATATATATACAGTAAACCCCCGCTATTCGCGGTTTCGCGATTGCTGATTTAATATAAAATGAAACCTAAAAAAAATGTGAAATTTAAAGTGACGTGAATATTTTCCCCCATAAAAAAACATGGGCGTGGCTAAAATTATCTTTCCCGGTCAAAAAAGCGCTCAGTGGGTGGGGAGGGAGAGGGGTGACAAAATCACGAGCATGGATGTTTCTCGCTAATCCTTGTTCAGTATGTGTTATCCGCTTGTCATGGAAGGTTTCGTCGTTTGCTTTTAATTTATATGCTTATAAATTGAATAAATTTATAAATTGATATGCTTACAAAATTGATAAATCTACCGTTTTGCAGTGTAAAACAGACTTTTTCGAGTGTGTTAATGGAAGAAAGTGACTTTAATTGTGGACAAGTTCTTTCTAACCCATACAAAAATATGGCTACGAATAACAAGGGAAATTTGAAAAGATCAAAGAAGGTGATGACATTAGCGAATAAAATTGAGTTATTAGACAAAATTTCTAATGGTGAAAGTGTCTCCACAGTGGCAAAACGTTATAAAATCAATGAGTCAATCAAAAAATCGAAAGAAAAAATCCGCCGTAGTGTCCTTGAAAACGCGCTAATTGCTTCAAAAATTTGCTCTAACTCGTGATGTTAAATTAGAAAAAATGGAAAAAGCTTTAAATCTGTGGATAGAAGACCGAACTCAAAATAAAATTCCGTTACATTCACTCATCATTAGTGAAAAGGCAAAACTCCTTTATCAACACTTTAGCGAAACTGGTGATAGCACTGGCGGGATAAGTTTTTTAGCTAGCAAAGGCGCTGGTTTGAAAGATTTGTTTGAAATTTCTAATAAATATTACATTTATTATTAAATTGTTTCTTATTTTCATTTCGATGCCTTATGCTTGCATTTCACTATGTACTGTCATTGTACATAGTCATATTATGAAGGTACGTATAATACATACATTGACAAAATTTTAGACTAGTTTTTCTTATATATTACATACTTTGGAACAGAACCCCTTTATTACTATGGGAGCCATAACTCAGTATTCGCATTTTCGGTATTCGCGACATTTCTCAGGAACGTAACCCCCGTGAATAGCGGGGGTTTACTGTGTGTATATATATATATATATATATGGAGATATATATATATATATATATATACATACACACACACACCCCCACACATACACTGCCCTGCCATTAACCCTCATCAGGTGCATAGTCAATTTCAGCATTTAATTTCAGCAATTTCGGTTTCATTACTCAGTTTACATAACTGAAACTTGTAATCTGTGTACTGTTATAACAGCTGTTCTTGAAAATGTTTTCTTTGATTTCTCTATTGAAAATTCTAGATATCTGTTAATTATTGCCAATTAGAAAAAATTAATTAAGTTAAAAACTTAATTATATGCACATGCTGATAGCAAGCTGGTTTTACTGAAATGTGCTTTCCTCTAATCAGTAGAACTATTATTTTTTGGTTTTTAGGAGCATTACCAACTAAGGCCATATTGCTCCGGGGATATGCGATGGTCATTCCCTGATCTTTCCGCATCCTCCGTATTTGGTGGTAACGGCTCGAACCCCGGTCTAATCAAGAAGCGTGTGCTATGCACTGCTGCTGCTCACCTGGTTACGGAGGCGCCCTCAACAGAGCTCTCTGGCCTAGTGACATTAATGCATCATTAGGAATCAAACTGCCGATGCATGCACTTCGTGTGCCAGAGTCTAACTGCACATGTTCACTCAAGCACATGGTTTTTCAATTTGCATTTAGCTTGCTCACAGGTCCAAAGGGAGTTTTAATTTCAAAAATTAATTTAAAAATATGTTTTAATAAAAAAAAATGAATTTTTCACAGTTATATTCAGAAAAGATTGAAAAAAAATGGCATCAAAAAAGCGAACAATTCTAAATTTTTTTTTTTTCTGATTTTTCAAATTTTCATGCACACAGAAGACTCAATTTTTCACATGACTGGTTACAATTAATATCTGGGCATCTCTCCAATGATAGTCACATTCTTCCCAAGCACCACATCAGACAACTATAAATATGCTCACAGACCTTCAAGGTGGTAGTAGTAGCACATGATGCAAGAAAGCAAGTGTAGGAGCTTATGCAGCATCAGCCAAAAAAAAAAAAAAAAAAAAAACACACCATTCTCTCCAAATGCCTGTCCAGTTCCTCCTTAAATTTATTTAACCTATCAACTTCCACAACGACAGATGGAAGTTTGTTCCAGCAATTAACCACCCGCTGGCTAAAGGCAAATTTCCGCACATCTATTCTACATCTGTCCTTTCTTAATTTGAACTTATGTCCCCGTAGGTTGGTAATCTGAACAAGTGGAAGGATCCCATCAGAATTCAGCGTGCTCAACCCATTCAAGGCCTTATAGACCTCAATCAGATCACCGCGCAGGTGCCTAGTCTCCAGCCACTGCAATTTGCAGAACTTAAGCCTCTCTTGGTAAGAGAATCCCTTCATTCCCCTCACCAATCGTGTTGCTCTTCTCTGTACACGCTCAAGCAAATCTACATTCTTCCTAAAATGAGGCCTCCAGACCTGTACGCAGTACTCAAGGCGTGGCCTGACCATTGCCTTATACAGAGGGACAATCACCACCTTTTCCCTGCTAGCAAGGTATTAATAGTATGGCTATGAATGCAGGATGCCACAATCAATGAAGGTAACACACTTCCAATGTGCAGCAATAACAGAATGCCACATGAGCAATCAGTCTATACATGACATTTCAATGGCACTGAGATCCCTACGTTGAGCGGCAGATCTACAGCAGCATATCAGAATGGCAACTAGAGAAAGTAATACTCTTGATCTGATTATATTATCAGCAGTGTTTCTTCATGCACAGACTATTCAGACAAAAGACATATTGACATGGAATTTTATTAAAGATATAACTACTTACAACAGGAAAGGGAAAGATTTTGCTTTCGTAAAGGCAACTACAGTGGTCTAAGATGGTTTTTAAATTCCTTTCAGTGGTACCAACTGCAAATTCTACATGAGGCATTCAGGAAAGTATTACCATTAGAATTGGCACATGATGCAAAAAAGAAAGCTTCTATAATATCAGCCCAAAAAGAAACATCCCCCCCCCCTTCTCGTCTCACTCATCCACCCACTCCAAATATTTCTCTAGTTCTGCCTCGAATCTGTTAAGCTATCAACTTCTACAATTAAAGATGGAAGTTTGTTAGAGCAATCAAACCCCCCCACCCCCTCCGGCTAAAGGCAAACTTCCACACATATATCCTACAACTGTCTTTCCTCAATTTAGATTTTTTCCTCAATTTCCTCAATTTCTTGTTCAGAATAATTGCCCTCTCAGGCAATTATTCTGAACAAGAGGAAGAATCCCATCAGCATTGAGCATGCTCAAACCATTCAAGGCTTTATACACCTCAATCAGATCACCTCGCAGGTGCTTAGTCTCCAGACACTGTAATTTGCAAAACTTAGGCCTTTCTTCATAAGAGCAACCTTTGTTCCATTCACTAATCTCGTTGCCCTTCTCTGTACTCATTCCAACAGCTCTACATCCTTTTTAAAATGTGACCCCCAGACCTGTATATAGGTCTAGAGGTCACAAGGTGTGGCCTGACCATTGCTTTATACAAGTGGATAATCATTGACAAGACACCATGAGCTACTCTTGCAGACTGTCTGCACTGCTCAGAAAACTTCATATCTGCCTGCACAATTACCTCAGATCCTTTTCACTCTCTACCTCTGTCAGTGTAGTACCACACAGATGATACGTTACTCGGGGGTTACTGCTTCCCATATGCAGTATTTTACATTTGTCAATATGAAACTTCAGTTGCCACCTCTCAGCCCAACTTTTCTAGATCCTTTTGTAGCAGCCTACTGTTATTAACGACCCTGCCAACCTACATATCATGTGCAAAATTGGACATTAAGCCTGATATGTCATCATCAATATCATTAATGAATACAGAAAACAACAATGGACCCAACACTGAACCCTGGGGGACTCCACTAATAACATTAGTCCAAGAAGAGCAGTGTCCATTGATTACCACACTGTCTTCTTCCGCTCAACCATACCTTTATCCATAGCAGCAATTTGCCTCCAATGCCACACCACATTGCTCCAACTTGTGCAACAGTCTTCTATGCGCAACAGTATCAACAGCCTTTCTAAGATCCAAATATATGATATCAAAATTATTCTTTGCATCCAGTTCCTTTGTAACTACATCACAGTATCCAATCAAATTGGTCAGACAAGACTTCCCCTTAACAAACCCATGCTCTGTCTGAGCTATAACTGAAGTCTTGTTTAGATGATCCTGCGATGCTTCTTTAACCAGTGCCTCCATTAATTTCCTTGAAACAGAAGTTAAACTAACAGGTCTGTAATTACCTGTGTCTCCCTTTGATCCTCCTTTGTGGATTGGGTTCACATGTGCACATTTCCAGTCCATGGGGACCTCCCCTGAGTCCAAGGAAGCTGTCATAATAATGGCTAAGGGTTTGCTTACTTCCTTTGGTGCCTCTTTTAATATAACTGGATAGATTCCATTCACCCCAGGTGCCTTATTTATGATTATTGATTTGTGGATTTATTGGATGATTGTTTTCTGCAGCAGCATGTTCGAGAGGCAACCAGAGAAAGTAACACTCTTGATCTGGTTATCAGCAGTGATCATTCGTGTATTAAGAATTTGCAGATAAAGGAACCACTAGGTGGCAGTGATCACAGTGTGCTGAAGTGGGATTTACTCAAAGAGGTAACTACCGTCAGGGGTAAAGGAAAGGGTTTTTGCTTCCGTAAAGGGGAGTACAGTGGTCTCAGACAGTTTTTAAATTCTGTACAGTGGGATCAACTGATGATGTTACAAACAGTAAATTCTAAGTGGGAAGCATTCAAAGAATTAATCGTGGAAGCTACTAGACTTTATATACCGATTAAGAAATATCGTTCAAGGTTTAGGCCTAAATGGTTATCAAATGAACTATTGAGACTCGTGACAGAGAAGAAAAATGCATGGGATGCATATAAATTATCAGGTGACGCAGAAGCCTGTGGCAGATATAAGCTAGTCTGTAATCAGGTCACAAAGGAGGTTCGGCAGGCGAAGGCGGATTACGAGAAATCTTTGGCAAAAGATGCTAAGAAAAACAGCAAGGATTTCTTTACTTATATAAACTCTAAAAGGAAGGGGATGAATATGATTGGTCCACTTGACATCGATGGTTCGACTGTTGATGATCCTGCTCAGATAGCAAACAAACTGAATGAGTATTTTGCATCTACATTAACACGTGAGGAATTATTACAATTTGAAAATGGAAGAAGGTTATCAAATTGTAGCAGTGTGCTTAATGATTTTATAATAACTGAGAGCAAAGTGGAGGAGAAATTGTTGAAGTTAAACATAAGAAAGGCACCTGGGGTGGATGGGATCTATCCAGTTATTTTAAAGGAGGCGGCAAAGCAACTAAGCAAACCCTTAGCCATAATTATGAGAGCATCCTTGGACTCAGGGGAGGTTCCCACGGACTGGAGATGTGCAAATGTGTCCCCAATTCACAAAGGTGGATCGAAGGGTGACACGAGTAATTACAGACCAGTTAGTTTAACTTCTGTTCCGGGTAAAATAATGGAGTCGCTGGTTAAAGATGCATTGCAGGATCATCTAGACAAGACTGCAGCAATAATTCAAACACAGCATGGGTTTGTTAAGGGAAAGTCTTGTCTGACAAATTTGATTGGTTATTATGATGTGGTCACAAAGGAACTGGATGCTAAAAATAATTTTGATATCATATACTTGGATTTCAGGAAAGCTTTTGACACTGTTGCGCATGGAAGACTACTGTACAAATTGGAGCAGAATGGTATTAAGGGTAAGTTGCTACAATGGATAAAAGGATGGTTAAGTGGGAGAAGACAGAGGGTGGTAGTCAATGGGTGCTGCTCTTCGTGGACTAATGTTATTAGAGGAGTCCCACAGGGTTCGGTGTTGGGTCCACTGTTGTTTTGTGTATTTATCAATGATATTGATGAAGGTATATCAGGCTTAATGTCGAAGTTTGCAGATGACACAAAGGTTGGCAGGGTTGTTAATGACAGTAATGGCAGTGTGCTACTGCAACAGGATCTAGATAATTTGGACAGATGGGCTAAGAAGTGGCAACTGAAGTTCAACCTTGACAAATGCAAAGTACTGCATATAGGTAGGAGTAACCCCAGAGAAACGTACCAACTGTGTGGTACTACACTTAAGGTGGTAGAAAATGAAAAAGACCTGGGAGTAATTGTGCAGTCAGATATGAAGTTTTCTGAGCAGTGCAGACAGGCTGCTAGGGCGGGTCATGGGGTTTTGTCAATGATATATAGGAATTTTGCTAGCAGGGAAAAGGAGGTGATTGTCCCTCTGTATAAGGCAATGGTCAGGCCACGCCTTGAGTACTGCGTACAGGTCTGGAGGCCTCATTTTAGGAAGGATGTAGATTTGCTTCAGCGTGTACAGAGAAGAGCAACACGATTGGTGAGGGGAATGAAGGGATTCTCTTACCAAGAGAGGCTTAAGTTCTGCAAATTGCAGTGGCTGGAGACTAGGCACCTGCGTGGTGATCTGATTGAGGTCTATAAGGCCTTGAATGGGTTGAGCACGCTGAATTCTGATGGGATCCTTCCACTTGTTCAGATTACCAACCTACAGGGACATAAGTTCAAATTAAGAAAGGACAGATGTAGAATAGATGTGCGGAAATTTGCCTTTAGCCAGAGGGTGGTTAATTGCTGGAACAAACTTCCATCTGTCGTTGTGGAAGTTGATAGGTTAAATAAATTTAAGGAGGAACTGGACAGGCACTTGGAGGGAATGGTGTGATTTTTTTTTTTTTTTTTTTGGCTGATGCTGCATAAGCTCCTACACTTGCTTTCTTGCATCATGTGCCACTACTACTACTACTACTACTATTATCTTCAACAATTTCTCCTCCACTTTACTCTCAGTTATTATAAGATTATCTAGCTTACTCCCAGAGTTTAATACACCTCTAGCATACCTCTCCCTCAATATCTCCTCATGTGAATGTAGATGAAAAATATTCATTTAGTTTGTTAGCTACCTGAGCAGGATCATCAACAGTGAACCATCGATATCTAGTGGACCAATCTGATTCATCCCCTTCCTTCTATAGTTTACATAAGTAAAGAATTCTTTGCTGTTTTTCTTTGCATCCAAAGATTTCTGTTAATCTGCCTTTGCCTGCCTACTTAACCTCTGTTGTGACTTGGTTACAGACCAGCTTATATCTATCATAGGCTTTTGTGTCACCTGTTAATTTATATGTATCCCATGCATTTTTCTTCTCTGTCACGTGTCTAATTAGTTCATCTGACATCCATTTAGGCCTAAATCTTGAACAGTATTTCTTACTTGGAATGAAAAGCCTAGTAGCTTCCAAGATTATTTCTTTGAATGCTTCCCATTTTGAATCTGCTGTTGGTAACATCATCAAGTTGGTCCCACTGTATAGAATTTAAATACTGTCTCAAACCACCATAGTCAACTTTATGAAAGCAAAAACCCTTCCCTTCACCCCTGATGGTAGTTACCTCTGAGTAAATCCCACTTCAGCACACTGTGATCACTGCCACCTAGTGGTTCCTTTATCTGCAGATTCTTAATGCACGAAGAATCACTACTGATAATCAGATCAAGAGTATTACTCCCTCTAGTTCCCTCCCAAACATGCTGCTGTAGAAAACAATCATCCAATCATCCACAAAAGTCTTGCTTTTGTGTGAGTGACCAATCCACAAATTCCAGTCAATCTCTGGGAAATTAAAATCCCCCATTATAAGACACACTGATTTACTGGCCCATTCTATTTCATTGCACAACTGCTCATTATACTCATCAGATTCATTAGGTCTATAACACACACCTACTCTCAATTTTCCTTTCCCAGTGCTTATGTCACACTAAACAGACTCAGCATTGCATTGTTCACCAACATCAGTTGGATACACTTCCTTAGATTTTGTGTTTCTTAACTAACAGTACAGCAGGCTCCTGTTATAACGCGGTTCGCTTTACGCTGATTCGCTATAAAGCGGTTCTTGTATTATAATCCGTATCTGACTATAACGCTGTCACAGATCACTAGAACGCTCTTTTACAGATTGCTGCATTTTTGGCATATTTAACAAAATCGTTTCATTTGACGATTTTGTTAAATATGCCAAATGCCAATCAAAATCGTTGATTGCTTGAAAATGAATATAAAAATACGGTTAAAACGTTACCCACGCCGACTTGAGAAATTTTCCCACGCTCAGTGAAATTTTCTCGCACGCTAATTTAATTGCAGTACAGTCACTTATTACATAGTTCCGAGATCAACATTTTAAAAAATGATCAAGTATATTGCTTGTAATATTTGCATTATATGCAGTTATCCAAAGTCTAGTCATCACTCAGTACAGTATTAGACATCGAGTGTGCGTAACGGACAGTTTAAATAAACATTGGATCGTAATTAATGCAACCAACGCAATTACATTTTCGAAGAGTTAATAAAAATTTTTAAAAAAATTAAAAAAAAAAAAAAAAAAAAAGATTAGCCTATATGATGATCTGAAGAAAACTCACCTAAAAAAAAAAAAAAAATTGGAACCATTTAAAACTAGTAAGGGCTGATTGAATAGATTTAAAATCCATCAAGTGCAGATCAAGGAGCCGAAACTTTCAAAAAAGAACTTGTTAAAATTATTGAAGAGGGGTATTGTGTGTTATACTTCTCAACAAGTTTTTAACATAGATGAAGCAAGACTTTTGTGGAAACGAATGCATAAAAGAAGTTTCATACTGAAAGAAGAAAAAAACATGCCACGTTTAAAAGCGAAGAAGGATCGGTTGACTTTACTGTTGTAACGCTGTGGGGGATTTAAAATTAATACCCCTTTTAGTTTATTTGGAAGAGAGCCAAAGTTCAACCCAAAATTGACAGATTTTTCATGATTAAATTCATCAATTAAATTAAATCCATTTAGATCAATTAAATTCATGATTTTAATTGGAATTTTAAGTTTAATTTTGATACTTAAGTAGTTACCACATAATTATATACGTATGTAATGCAGAATATTTATATGTACAAATATTTGAATATTAAATATTTTTACCGACATTTGTGCATCTTTTCACTACCGTTTATTATTGATTAGGAAATATCCTATGGCACCGACCACAACTCACAAATACATACGCTACCTTATGGGAATGCGGTGCTCGCTTAGCATGGATTCACTTAGCGCTCGTTTTTCCGGAACGAATTATCAGCGTTAAGCGGGGGTCACTTGTATAACCCCTCCTCCCTTTCTGTCCTGTCTATCCTTTCTCTACACAATGTACTCCCCAAATTGCAATTCTGCACTGTTTATGTCTGTGTGACACCATGTCTCTTATATCCCAACAATATCTGCCTTTGATGTCTTGACTAGCACTTCAAGCTCATCAAATTTATTAACTATACTCCTAGCATTGGTGTACACACAAGTATACATGCACCTGTTTCTACTCTTTGTTACCCTAACACAGCCTGTGTATTTAATTGTTCCACTACAATTCCCAGCAGTCCTGGAAATCCCCATTGCCTTGCTTTCCAGGCTGCTGCTCTATTGCATTTCAATGGAATCAGTGCAAGAATCACTTTCACCTCTGCCAGCGGCTACTGTTAATCTATTAGTCCATGTATCCCCCCCCCAAGGTAACAGTGTTCAACCCACCTAACTCTGCCTCGAGTAACAAAACTTATGTTCTAATACTTTTTGTGTTTGAGATTTTCATAAAAATTATTTTCTGAAAAGAATTTATTCCTATATAAAAAAAAAAAAAAAAAAGGAGATTACAAGAAGCCTTTGGATAAAAATACAAAGAATTCTTTGCTTATGTTAACAATAAAAGGAATGGTGTCTGTAGTAATGGTGGTACATATGCAGCAGTAGTATATGTAGAAAGAATGTGTATCTACTCTTTACAAAAAAAAAAAAATAAAAAAAAATTGGTTGATAGATTTTTTTTTTTAACATTGGTAATCAGTTACGACAGTTTGAATACTCCTGATTTAGACCACTACACAGAGGATTACATGCTACTTTTCATCCCCCTCATGTTTCTTAAATATTTTGATAGAGGGAGTCCTCTGATCTTGTCACATTCTGCAAAGTGTTTCACAGTCATTAGTCATCTCGCCCAAATAGAATACATTCGATTTCCCAATGGATTGCCCCTGTACCAACTCATTTTCACTACATAAACATTTGGGAATGCCACTACAACTGGATTGATGTGGGTAGCCAACTCCCTTCACATTAACCTATATATAACCAGCATGAGAGAAGAAATATTTTTGGTGGGTGATCTTCCCACACACACTTTAAAATGTTATATTTATTTCCCAACTTCCTTCCTTCAATTTATTAAAACTACGTACTTCCAGAACTCCAGATGGAAGTTTGTTCCAATGGCCAATTACTCTGACCAAAAGCAAATTTTTTGCACACCTATCTTTGTGCATTAGTATGCACATACTAACTCTAAATTAATTAACAAAATCTTTTCTTTTTTGAGATTTAACAGAACTGGAGCTCATTATGAAGCTCACAGTGGATGTTAAAAGCATTTTGACTGTTTAAAGTATTATAAGGTTTGCTGAGAGAGAGAGAGAGAGAAGAGGAGCATAATTCAGCCAGTGCATACAGGGGAATTATCGACTTAAGAAACCAAGGTGTATTCTGCTTTTTTTTAAAGAGGTAAATGTATATAGATTAGTTACATCTCTAGTTACAACTATCTTCTTCTGCACATCCTATTTGAACACACAAAACAGCAAAATGGTCATAAAAAGAATTTTTTTTTTTCCCAGTGAAATTAGAAGCATTAAAATAATTTGATGGATATGAACATAAGACTGATACAGATCAAGCACTTAACTTGAAATGAAATGCAGCAATAATAATGTTTGAATGATGACAACAGTAAAGAATTTGCTTATATGTACTATCAATTGCTGCCAGAATCACAAAACAGATGGCAAAACTACATTATGGTTGATATGTAAAGGCCTGAGTGTATGAATTGAGGATTAAGAATTCCTATAAAATAACAACTTGATTGCAGGGTTCAAAAGCTTTACATTTCACCATATTCATTATGGAATACTATGTTAACTAAACACCAGGGTATCCAATTAACCTGTATGCTCTGTTTAGTAATATCTGGATTGTGTTTTTTCTACAGCCAAATATCATTTCACTATCACAACTAACAGATTGGAAAGTGACCACCATGTTCAAGGTTTTATTACCTCTGTGGAACTTTAGGTAAGCCAGCTAAACATTTACACAGCTGACAGCACATAAATTATACACAAATATAGCACCACAGAGTAACACATTCTCTATTTATAATTATTTAAAATTAAAAAACCTGGTTTCAGTTGTTTTCTGTGATTTGTACTTGCTGAGAAAGTAACTGGAAGATTAACTGTATTTATATTCTGCTTTTTTTAATGTAATGTAGACTAACCTAATCATTATTTAGTAAGGTTAAGTTACTATTAAGCTTATAACAATTAAGATCACCAAGATCAATTAATTGTTTTATTACATTATATTAAAAATTCAAAATAGAGTTTAAATTCAATATTATTGAAATGATAAACTTTTAAATATGGCTGTTATGCTCATGGTATCTTGTCAATGATATACAGGAATTTTTCTAGCAGAGATAAGGAGATGATTATCCCTTTGTATAAGGCAATGGTCAGGCCACATCTTGAGTACTGTATACAGGTCTGGAGGCCTCATTTTAAGAAGGATGTAGAGCTGCTGGAACAAGTACAGAGAAGGGCAACAAGATTAGTGAATGAACAAAGGGTTGCTCTTACAAAGAAAGGTTTAAGTTTTGCGAATTACGGTGTCTGGAGACTAGGTACTTGTGAAGTGATCTGATTGAGGTGTATAAAGCCTTGAACGGTTTGAGCATGCTCAATGCTGATGGGATTCTTCCTCTTGCTTAGAATATTCGCCTGAGAGCATAAATTCAAACTGAGGAAAGACAGTTGTAAGACAGATGTGCAGAAGTTTGCCGCCAGCAGGTGGTTGATTGCTGGAATAAACTTCCATCTGTCATAGAAGTTGAGAGGTTAAGTAGGTTCAAGGCAAAACTAGACAAACTTTTGGAGCGAGTGGATGGGCGAAATGAGGTTTTTTTTTTTTTTTTTGGCTGATGCTATATAAGCCTGATTTCTTGCATCATGTGCAAGAAATAACGCTAAAAACAAAAGGGCTATAAAACTGGAGCTCAATGACTTCCACACATGCCAAAGGGTTAAAAATAAGTTGGCAAGGTTAAAAAGCATGTAAATGAAATTATCTGTCATTTCATATTCTCATTAATAATGAAAAAATAGTAAAATAATTTTCTTTAATAATAATGCCAAGTTAAATATGCAAAGTTGAAAGACAATGTGATTTTAATGGTTTTGCTTGAGATACTAGTTATATGGATCAGCATCTATAAAGTATTTATATGAGCAGATCACTTAGAACAATTACAATCTTTTCCCAAGTATTTCATGACCCATTACAATAGTTTGCTGATGACAATATTCAGTTTTGGTGACTGCAATGATAAAAATTTCCACCTCTGAAGAATGTCTTTCACATCACTTCTTTAAATTAAAAAAATAAAAAAAAACTGCTATGAGGTGTGCCCTCAGTGAACTTAAATATGATTTTTTTTCTTCTTCTAAGGGCTTACGTAAATTCTTTTTAATATCAAATACCTTTAGGAAATAATATTTAAACAAAGTAAAAGTTATTCAAATTGCTATACAATTAAAATCCCAAGCACAAGAAAGGCAACACTCAAAACCAAGCCTAAAGTTTTCCCACAACCATGCTGAATTAATGAAGTGAATATTCTTTGAAATTTCCGTACACATTTTGTAGATGTTAAAAAACAAACTACTGCAACTAACCGTTAATGCACATATACGATTATTGCTATTTGCAGAGCGAGTGCAGATCTCCACTAAATATTCGAAACTATGAGTAATACTTTATGCTCTTCACTAAACGTTTCATATTTCATCCAACACGAGGTGAACCTGAATGTGATGCTGATGCAAATATCGCACATTCTAAATTCCACTGCAAATTCAACTTTTCTTTAGGTTTAAGGCACTTCCTGAGTTTGTATATAAAACATTCAGCAAGAAACCGGTTGATTAAACAAATAATTTCAATGAATTAGTAAGACTAAAAGAGATATGCATTTTAGCCTAATAAATTACATAAGCCACACCTACCACGTATCAGGAATAAAGCGAGAATAAAATGGCATTGCCCCTTGAACTAATCAGTAGTTCTCTTGCACAATAAATATAACACTGTAGAAAATCACATGCTGGCTTTTATATCCAAAATCTTTTTACAAACATCGTGATAACATATTCCTTACAGCTAAATACTAGCCGCTCCCAACTACTTCAAGTCTCCATATTTAATTTCTATTTTATACGGCAATAGAGGGCAGAATTGTATTTTGCTGGGTCGGAAACTAAGAGAGAGAAAAGAAAAAAAAAAACAAACTTTTCATTCTAAATAAAAATAAATAGGTATTATCTTCCAACCATATTTGGAATTCGTTCGACTTTACCTAGAGAAGCAATATAGCTGCTATGACTAATACAGTATTAACAAAGGCAGAAGCGCCTTTCCATAAGGGTTAAACAAGAAAAACTTCAAATTTTTTTTTTTTTAAATTATGGTAATGGCCTACAGTATAAAAGAGAAGCCAATATAGAAGAGTCCAATGCACACGTATTTAAAATTAAAGATGCCAGCATTTCATGACCCATTACAACACAAGTTAGAAGACGTTCCAGTGTGTAGAGATTGAGATTCAAAAAACAAAAATTAAAGTGATATTTAAATGAAGAAGTAAAGTTGCAATTACAGAAGCCAATTCAGAAGAATAGTGCCCATAAAATTATCTATACAAAAGGCACAAATTGAAACAGAACATAAAAATATCCTGTTATAAATGACTATTAATTCAACTAACTTCCCTCTTTTGAATGGAGTCTATAAGCCTGAGAGAGATTTTCGGGGCACCGGCCCAGATGTGGTGAAAATATTCCATGATAAGGGAGGATTTGCCAACTGCTGTTTAGAAGAAAAGTAATGCTCAGAGCGAAAGAGAAAACAAAGTTTTTTCAGATGTAGAGGAAGCAAAATTTCTGATGTGCATATACCAAGAGAAATTAGAAGTCAGGGTAATACAGAATAGAGATATATGATCTTGCGTAGAAATCAGAGTATCATTGAAGATAAACATACGAGCACAAAAATACTTTTTCTGATATTAAGACAGGAACTGGTTTTCGAAGAATTTAAATTACCTAAGTTACCTATGCACCACTGCCGTTTTGCCTGGAGATAAGCATTTAAAGAATTGGTAGTGGATATTCGAAAACCTGAAGTTGTTTGTGCAGGGCAAGGTTCTGGAAGGTGGAATACAATCTGCTATCATTAACAAAACTATGGATAGGATTTCAAAGGAAGAAGGTAAAAGTAGAAAAGACTTAGAGGAAAAAACAGAACTTGGTGAACACAGTGTCAGTTTAAGGGCACAAAAGGTGATATTGTAGTACACATTGGCACTAATGACATTAAGTGTAACAGATCTGCAGATATACTTAACAATAACAATCATTGTTGAAAAAAAATGGACAGGGACCGTCTCCTACCTGGGAAGTGGTAAAAAAAGGCACCGTGCAAGAGAGCACTGATGTAGGATACCAAAAGGCCTCTAGTGTTGTCAATCCAGTTGGTAAAATCCAAATTAGTGGTTATCGATTTCAGCAAGTTTGTCTGGAGGGGATCAAAAATTGTCCTTCTTACAGTTCTGTTATTACAAATGTTCTGTTTTACTAATGGGCATCTTGGTTTACTGTTGTGGATCATCTTGTTCAAGTGTGCCTTTGTTATGCCAGGCGGATTCTTCGTCTTGTAAAGAGATCCTTTGCAAAGCAAGAGAAGGCACAGTATTCATCCTGTGTGTCTAAGAGGTGAGATTCTTGATCCTTCGGAATATATCTGATCTTCGTAATGAAGATACAGTGAAGGTCCTCATATAGCTGGCAGTCGTAGACAAGGTGATGCTAGCTCTCAAGCCCCCTCCAGGTTCGGTCCTCTGTGGTGCCGAGAGCGGCGAGTTTAGCATTTATAGAACCGTCACCACTAAGTAAAAACGTTGTGTATAGGCCTAGTGAGAACCATGGTGGGGGTCTGGGGTCTATTGACATCTGGTAGGAATTTTCTGGTGATCTCTCCCTTGGTCGAGTTTAACCACCTGGTTTGCCATTCTTGCTGCAGATGGGCACGGAGGCAATATTTTTCGGCTGTCTATACCTTGTGGTAGTCAGCTTTTTCAGTAGACATGATACCTTCTGGGTCCCTGGTGGTGGTGACCACTTCCCCCTGGGGAGCTTATTGCACTCACTCTAAGGCCTTGAATGGGTTGAGCACGCTGAATTCTGATGGGATCCTTCACTTCTCCGGATTACGAACCTAAGGGGGCATAAATTCAAATTAAGAAAAGACAGATGTAGAATAGATGTGTGGAATTTTGCCTTTAGCCAGCGGGTGGTTAATTGCTGGAACAATTAACTTCCATCTGTCGTTGTGGAAGTTAATAGGTTGAATAAATTTAAGCAGGAACTGGACAGGCATTTGGAGGGAATGGTGTGATTTTTTTTTTTTTTTTGGCTGATGCTGCATAAGCTTATACACATGCTTTCTTGCATCACATGCCACTACTACTACTACTACTACTACTACTACTACTACTCTGGCGGGTGCGAGATTTTCGGTGGAAATAACACCAGTACAAGAGGACTGTTGACCCAGAAGCAGTGCAAGGGATGGGCACCAGGCAGCGGCTGCCCATACGTTGGCTGCACCCAGGTGGCATAATATTCTGACACAAACAAAACAACACACATACACTGACACTTTTCAGACCCATTACTGCACCATAACAGATTACAAAGGTGGAGTTGGACTAAGGCCTAGGAGCCACCCCGATATAAGAACACACATGCAAACACACACAGTACCTTGATTACCATTATATAGAATGGATATATATATATATATATATATATATATATATATATGATAATGTCTATAAAACTGAATATAATCTTGTATATAAATTGTTTATATCGTGAGAATGTACATAAAATGGAATGGAATGGAAATGACAGAGTAAATAACTATAATACTGATGTACCTGATCTGCCTCCACAGGGCAGAGTGTGGACAATGTTGGAACCGATTAGCGGCCCAGCGGCTAAATGACAAGAGGAACAACGGTACACGACACGACACTACACATATACAAAATACATACACTTTTAAATCTCTGGCATTGACAGTGTTCTGTTCCACACTCACAATGTATACTAGGCAGAGATGGGGATTTTCCCTTTGACACTAAACACACTCTACACTCTACTAAGTGAAGAAACACACAGTTGGTATGTTCCTCGAGGGTTACTTCTAGCCATATGCAGTACTTTGCATTTGTATTTGTTAAACTTCAATTCCCACTTCTACGCCCATCTGCCCAAATTTTCTAGATCCTGTTGCAGAAGCACACTGCCATTACTGTCATTAACAATTCTGCCAACCTTTGTGTCATCTGCAAACTTGGACATTAAACCAGATATACCTTCATCAATATAATTGATAAATACAAAACAACAGTGGACCCCACACGGAATCCTGTGGGATTCCATTAATAACATTAGTCAACGAAGAGCAGCGCCCATTAATTAATACCACCCTGTCTTGTCCCGCTCAACCATCCTTTTATCCATGGTAGAAACTTACACTTAATACCATTCTGCTCCAATTTTTACAGTAGTCTTCCATGCACAACAGTGTCAAAAGCTTTCTTGAAATCCAAGTATATGATATCAAAATTATTTTTTGCATCCAGTTCCTTTGTAACCACATCATAATATCCTATCAAATTTTCCAGACAAGACTTTCCCTTAACAAACCCATGCTGTGTCTGAATTATTGTTGAAGTCTTGTCTAGATGATCCTGCAATGCATCTTTAACTAGTGACTCCATTATTTTACCCGGAACAGAAGATAAACTAACTGGTCTCTATTTACCCGTGTCACCCTTCGAACCACCTTTGTGAATTATGGATACATTTGCACATCTCCAGTTGAAAGTGAATCTTGTACTGCTTCTATTGGATTGAGCAGCAGCCTGGAAAACAAGGTCTGTGGATTTCAAGGACAGTTGGGACCAATCGCGGCACAACTAATTGCATGGGCTCTGTTAGGTTAACTAAGGGTGACAGGTGCATTCATAATTGCATGAACACCAATGCTAGGAGTTTAGTAAATAAATTTCATGAATTTGAGGTGATGATCAAAAGAACAGAGGCAGATATTGTTGAGCTATCAGAAATATAGTCACACATATATAAGGAATACAGAACGGAAATTTGGGGCATACGATGTATACAGAAAGGATAGAGATGATAGGAAGATAGAATGGATTATGCTATTAGTTAAGAAACACATAAAAGCTAAGGAAGTGCATCCAATTGATAGGGGCGGACAGTGCTATTTTGAGTCAATTTGATGTGATATAAGCACTGAGAAAGCAAACTTGAGAGTACGAATGTATTATAGGCCAAAAGACTCTGATGAGTACCATGAACAACTGTACAGAGAACTGAAGTGGACCAGTAAATCAGATTGTCTTGTAATGGGAGATTTCATCTTACCATATAATGACTGGAACTTGTAGATAGGTAACTAGCACACTGGCAAGTCTTTTGCGAATGTAATAGATGATTGTTTTGTACAGCAGCATGTTCGAGAGGCAACCAGAGGGAGAAATCTCTCTTAATTTTAACATAATCAGACCTCTACTTATGGTTCTGAGGTTCAAATTCCAATGAAACAATTTACAATTTGAAGAGAGCTCACACCGGCACTGCCTATATTTGAAGACACTACCAAGGTTTTCCAAGAATTAAATGAATGTGCCTTTTCATTCTAAAACTATCTTCTGCTAGAGTAGGAGGGTGCGGCCCGCAAAAATTACGATAAGAAAAGTTTTCGAAGTATTTTGCTATGGAGAACAGTATGTGTTTTTGCAAAGACATTACAGGACTTGCCAAAGAGAAATAGGTGAGTGCATAAGTCAAATGAATGGCGTTTTTTCGTAGATGACTTTATGGCGTTTATTCATAGATGAATTTATGGCGTTTATTCCTAGATTAATTTATGACGTTTATTCGTAGATGACTTTATGGCGTTTATTTATAGATCAGGGTATAGCTTCTTAAAATGGAAAGTGGAATGCAATGTGCTATCATCAGCAAAATTATAAATAGGATTTCCAGTCAATGGAAGAAAGCTACGGAGGACAGTATGTGTTTATTTTCCTACAGAGTACAGTATGTGTTTTTGCAAAGACATTACAGGACTTCTGAAAGAACTAGGTGCGTGCATAAGTCAAATGAATGGCGTTTATTCGTAGACGACTTTATGGTGTTTATTTATAGAGCAGGGCAAGTTTTCTCAAAATGGAAAGTGGAATGCAATTTGCTATCATCGGCAAAACTATGGATAGGAATTCCAGTCATTGGAAGAAGGTCATTAATATACAAGAGGAAATGAGTGGGAGAAGAATTGAACCTTGGGGGACACCAGCATTAGGGGAGAAGTTAGAAGACAGAGAGCCATCTACCATCACCCTCAGTGAGCGATCACAGAGAAAACTGGAAAACCAATTACAAAAAACAGTTCGCAAACCATAAGATGGAAGCTTGTTTAAAAGACTTTTATGCGAAACAAGATCGAGAGCCTGTAAGATATCAAGAGCAACTGCTGGTATTTCATCGAACCTTTCCATTGAATTAGTCCATAAATGGGTAACAGAAGCCAGAATATCACCAGTGGATCGAAAGTGACGGAATCCATACTGGCGATCGTTGATCAGACGAAAGGCTTCTAGATGGTTTAAGAGATAGCGGTTAATTGATTTCTCCATTATTTTAGAAAGAGTAGAAGTAATTGCAATGGGGCAATCATTGGATGGGAGGGATTTATCACCCTTTTTAGGAATTGGCTGGATATGAGCAAATTTGCAGGCTGAAGGAAAAAAAACTTTGGGGTAAGAAAGTGAGAAAAGGCGTTACAGAACAGGTGTAAGTTCCGTAGCTCAGGTTTTGAGAAGAAGTGGAGAAATGCCATTGGGACCTGGAGCTTTCTTAACATAAAGATTCATCAAAATCCTTCTGACATCCTTTTGACGGAAGATCACAGGAAGCATTGAATGGAGCGTGCCGGGAATGGTGGGAGGTGTTTTACCAAGATCATTAATACATGAGTTGGAAGAAAAATGGTGCGCTAGCAGATCAGCTTTATCCTTGGCTGAAGTGACAACAGCCTGTCCAAAGGGACAGGCTAAGAGTAGGTGTACGCAGAATTAGAAACAAGCCAATTACGATATACAATGTTCTTCTCCTGAATGGCCGTAGCACATTTATTGGAAAACCGAGATTTTAAATGGGAGTGCAGGATAAAAGATTCCATTCCTGCAAGAATAAATTCGCTGACACGAACTGAGCAAACGTTGACATCAGAGTTTTCAAAAAGTAATCCGACCAAGGAAAAGAAGAAAAGGAATCACGCAGGTCATCCCATTTTGCATTCTTGTAAAGCCAAAGAATACGAGGTTGGGAACAGCCATGAGATAAAGGCTCCATTGGACAAGAGACAATCACTAATTTGTGATCTGAGGTGGCTAAAGAACTTCGACCGTGTTCTTAGAAGGGTTGTTTGTGAGAAAAGGATCAAGCGGTTAGGATTGTCCGATATTCTTGTAGGTAAATGAACAATCTGTACAAGATCATTAGTAATTCCAAAAGCTTCAGCATCTAGACCAACTAGGTCGTTGTGACCAGAAAACAGAAGCCAGCTGGAGTTGTGAACATTAAACTCACCAAGGAAAATTACCCCACTGTTAGGAAAGTCGGACTGGAGAAAGTCAAGTTGCAAAGAGAGGAAGTCAAAGAGCTTCCAATAATTAATGGAGTTGGGAGAACGGTAGAGACAACAGGTAAATTTGACACAATGAGGTAGAGAGATTTTAAGCCAGAGAAGATCGAAAGGAGGAGATTCCAAATTACAAAGCCTCTGACAGGGAATATCGGTACGGATATATGCACAAGTGCCACCTTTGATGCGAAGGGTATCATACAGCGAATAATTTGGGCAACTAAGATGAGCAGTAGTTTATTCAACTGATAACTGAAATTCTGTCAGAAAAAATACATGGAAGTGGAAATGGACATCGTTGAGACTAGAATTGACACCACATATATTTGTGAAATGAATTAGTTAGTGTTTGGGAAGTTAGATCTTTTCGCATAGAAGATTACTCTATTAGTTTGACAATTCATATTGTATTCAATAGTAATAAAAGCGGACGGTACATGCTGTATGAAATAATGAAATTTTTGGATATGGCATACACATGGTAAGAATATACCCAGATCCTTGACAATGCCCCCCGCATACACACTATTACCACTCCCTCCAGTCACTATCTGGCAGAGTAGAAGTAGCAACATTATACACAAGCTGATCCGGAAACCTCCTAAAGAGTTACCAATAGGTTCGGTCCGACGTACTAACTAGCGGCCAGCCTGCGAACACCGTTTTAGTGCTGTACCCTCGAAATGTAAGGAAGATTGGATCTCGCCACGATATTCATCATAACCTCAAAAGTCATCAGTCATACTGCATGATGATGGACATTTGAGGGATCCGCTGTGTACAGAAATGATAGTGATGATAGGAAGGTAGAATGGATTATGCTATTAGTTAAGAAACGCATAAAAGCTAAGGAAGTGCATCCAATTGGCATTGGTGGACATTGGAATTTTGATCAATTTGGTTTGAGATAAGCACTGAGAAAGCAAACCTGAGAGTAGGAATGTGTTATAGGCCTAAAGACTCTGATCAGTACCATGGACAACTGTACAGAGAACTGAAGTGCGCCAGTAAATAAGATTGTCTTATAATGGAAGATTTCAACTTCTGAGATATTGACTGGAACTTATGGATAGGTCACTTGGACACTGGCAAGTCTTTTTTATCGATGTAATAGATGATTGTTTTGTACAGCAGCATTTTCGAGAGGCATCCAGAGGGAGAAATTCTCTTAATTTTAATATAATCAGACCTCTACTTATGGATCCGACGTTCAAATTCCGATGAAACAATTTGAAGAGAGCACACAGCGGTACTGCTTATTTTTTTAGGCACTACCAAGGTTTTCGGAGTATTAAATGAACGTGCCTTTTCATTCTAAAACTATCTTCTGCTAGAGTAGGAGGCTGGAGCCCGCAAAGCTTTCGGTAAGAAAAGTTTTCGAAATATTGTGCTACGGAGGACAGTATGTGTTTTTGCAAAGACATTATAGAACTTCTGAAAGAACTAGGTGTGTGCATAAGTCAAATGAATGGCGTTTATTCGTAGATGCCCAAAATTAGGTTTAAAAGCAATTTTGCTTCATAATGGGATAGAATTTCCATGTTCCTGTGTTTCCTTCAGTTGAACTTAAACAAAGTCATGAAAGAATGTCTAAGGTTCTACATGATATAAAATACCAGGATTATGGTTGGAACATATGGAATGATCTTAAGGTTTGCTTGTAGATTTGAAGAGGGGTTATAAAATTATTGTGGTTTTTGTGTTTATGGAACAGCCGTACGACAGAAGTGCATTATGTTGTGCAACATTGAAACAAGCGAGACGAGTTCATACCAGGACAATGTCATGTAAAATATATTCTTTAATGCAATCAAAGAAGTTTCGGCTAATACCCCCTGGACATCAAATTTGGAATCACGATAAATTTCGTGAACGGAGTTGATAAAGAATATAACGGATTTGCATACTTGAGAGTGTCTCCTAATTTAACATAGGCCAAACATAAGGAAGGAATTTTTGTAGGACCACAAATTAGAAAACTCCTGAAAAGCGATGTGTTTGAAACACAGTTAACGAAAGTCGAATTGGCAGGTTGGCAACAATTTAAAGTGGTAGTACATGGTTTTTTGGGTAATGGGAAAGAAGAAATCTATGAAATGTTGGTGTCTAATTTAGATGAGTGCTACAAAAACTTGGGTTGTCCAAGGCTGTTTAAAATTCTTTTTGTTTCACATCGAATTATTTCCCGAATGGCATTAAGGTTAATTTTAATATATTTATCTATCCAGTTATATTAAAGGAGTCAGAAAAGGAATTAAGCAGACCCTTAGCCATAATTATGAGAAATTCCATTGACTCAGGGTTGGTCATTAACATTAGCATTAGGATTAGTAGAGGCATTTGATGCAAGAAAGCAAGCCAGCATCAGCCAAAAAAAAAAAAAAAAAACCACTTCCACTTCACCCCTCTGTTCGTTCAAAATACCTGTCCAGCTCAGCCTTAAACTTATTTAGGCTATCAACCTCCACTACAAGGGATGGAAGTCTGTTCCAGCAACCAACCACCCTCTGGCTAAAGGCAAATTTCCGCACGTCTATCCTACATGTCTTTCCTCAATTTGAATTTATGCCCTCTCAGGTGATTGAGCTAGAGGAAGAATCCCATCAGCATTGAGCATGCTCAAACCATTCAAGGCTTTATACACCTCTATCAGATCACCTCGCTGGTGCCTAGTCTCCAGACACTGTAATTTGCAAAACTTAAGCCTTTCTTCGTAAGAGCACCCCTTTGTTCCATTCACTAATCTTGTTGCCCTTCTTTGTACTCGTTCCAGCAGCTCTACATCCTTCTTGAAATGAGGCCTCCAGACCTGTATACAGTACTCTAGGTGTGGCCTGACCATTGCCTTATACAAGGGAATAATCACCTCCTTATCCCTGCTGGAAAAATTCCTGTATATCATTGACAATACTCCATGAGCTATTCTTGCAGCCCGTCTGCACTGTTCAGAGAATTCCATATCTGCCTGCAAAACCACCCCCAAGTCCCTTTCATTCTCTACCACTCTCAGTGTAGTACCACAGAGTTGATACGTTGCTCTGGGGTTGCTGTTTCCCATATGTAGTACTTTACATTTGTCAATGTTAAACTTCATTTGCCACCTCTCGGCCCATCTGCTCAACCTTTCCAGATCCTGTTGCAGCAGCATAGTGTCAGTAGTGTCCTTGACAACCCTGCCAACCCTGCCAACCTTTGTATCGTCTGCAAACTAGGGCATTAAGCTTGATATACCATCTTCAATATCATTTATAAAAAAAAGAAAACAATAATGGACCCAACAGTGAGCCCTGAAGGACTCCACTAATAACATTAGTCCACGATGAGCAGTGTCCATTGATTACCACTCTCTGTCTTCTCCCCCTCAACCACCCCTTTATCCATAGCAGCAATTTGCCTCCAATGTCACACTGCTCCAATTTGTGTAGCAGTCTTCCATGTGCAACAGTATCAAAAGCCTTTCTAAGATCCAAGTATATAATATCAAAGTTATTCCCTGCATCCAGTTCTTTTGTGACTGCATCATAGTATCCAATCAAGTTGGTCAGGCAAGACTTCCCCTTAACAAAACCATGCTGTGTCTGAGCTATAACTGAAGTCTTGTCTAAATGATCCTGCAGTGCTTCTTTAACCAGTGCCTCCATTAATTTTCCTGGAACAGAAGTTAAGCTCACAGGTCTATAATTACTTGTGTCAGCCTTTGATCCTCCTTTGTGAATTGGGGTCACATTTGCACATTTCCAGTCTATGGGTACCTCCCCTGAGTCCAAGGAAGCTCTCATAATTATGGCTAAGGGTTTGCTTACTTCCTTTGCTGCCTCCTTTAATATAACTGGATAGATCCCATCCACCCCGGGTGCCTTTCTTGTGTTTATCTTCAACAGTTTCTCCTCCACTTTACTCCCAGTTATTTCAAGATTCTGTAGCTTACTGCTAGAGTTGAATACACCTCTGGCATTCCCCTCGCTGAATAACTCCTCATGTGTGAATGTCGATGCAAAATATTCATTTAGTTTGTTAGCTACCTGAGCAGGATCATCAACAGTTGACCCATCAATATCAAGTGGACCAATCTGATTCATCCCCTTCCTTCTAGAGTTTACATAAGTAAAGAATTCTTTGCTGTTTTTCTTTGCATCCCTTGCCGAGGATTTCTCGTAATCTGCCTTCGCCTGCCTAACCTCCTTTGTAACTTGGTTGCATATCAACTTGTATCTATCATAGGCTTCTGTGTCATGTGTTAATTTGTAAGTATCCCATGCATTTTTCTTCTCTGCCATGTGTATCATTAGTTCATCTGACATCCATTTTGGCCTAAACCTTGAACAATATTTCTTAGTTGGTATGTAAAGCCTAGTAGCTTCCGAGATAAGTTCTTTGAATGCTTCCCATTTTGGTTTTGCTGTTGGTAACATCATCAGTTGGTCCCACTGTATAGAATTTAAATACTGTCTCAGTCCATCGTAGTCGCCTTTACGGAAGCAATACCCCTTCCCTTCCCTTTACCTCTAATGGTTGTTACCTCTTTGAGTAACTCCCACTTCAGCACACTGTGATCACTGCCACCTAGTGGTTCATTTATCTGCAGATTCTTAATGCATGAAGAATCACTGCTGATAATCAAATCAAAAGTATTACTCCCTCTAGTTGCCTCCCGAACATGCTGATCTAGAAAACAATCATCCAATAAATCCACAAAAGCCCTGCTAGTGTGTGAGTGACCAGCCCCCAAATTCCAGTGAATATCTGAGAAATTAAAATCTCCCATTATAAGACTCTCTGATTTACTGGCCCACTCTATTTCCCTGTACAGTTTCTTATTATACTCATCAGAGTCATTAGGCCTATAGCACACTCCTACTCTCAATTTTGATCTCCCAATGCTTATGTCACACCAAACTGACTCAACACTGCACTGTCCGGCGATGTCGACTGGCTTCACTTCCTTGGTTTTTATGTGTTTCTTCACTAATAGCATAACCCCTCCCCCCTTCCTATCCCGTCTATCCTTTCTGTAGACTTTGTACTCCTCAAATTCCAGTTCTGCATCCCTTATATCTGTGTGACACCACGTCTCTGATATCCCAACAATATCTGCCTTTGATGTTTTGAGCAATACCTCAAATTCATCAAATTTATTTATTAAACTCCTAGCATTGGTGTACACGCAAGTATACCTGCACCTGTTTCTATTCCTAGCTACCCTAACACAACCCATGCACATCTCCAATCCATAGTCCTCATGGATTGGAGATGTGCGCATGTCTGTAAGGGAATAAAAGTGTGAAAGAAGTAATTACACACCTGTTAGTGTAACTTCTATTCCATGAAAAATATTGGACTCACTGGTTAAAGAGGCATTGCAGAATTATCTAGACAAGATTGCAGTAATAATTCACACAAAACGTGGGTTGGTTAAGGGGAAAGCTTGTCTGACAAATTTGATTTTTGATGTATAAAATTTGACAAATTTTATACACCTCAATCAGATCAACTCACAGGTGCGTCGTCTCCAGACACTGTAATTTGCAAAACTTAAGCCTTTCTTCGTAAGAGCAACCCTTTGTTCTATTCATTAATCTTCTCGTCCTCCTCTGCACTAGCTCCAGCAGCTCTACATCCTTCATAAAATTGATGCAAGAAAGCAAGCTTATATAGCATCAGCGAAAAAAAAAAAAAAAAAAAAAAAATTCTAATTTTACCGATCCACTCGCTCCAAATGTTTATCTAGTTTTCCCTTGAATCTATTTAAGCTTTCAACTTCTACAATGACAGATGGAAGTTTGTTCCAGCGATCACCCACATGCTAACTAAAAGCAAACATCCACACTTCTATCCTACAACTGTCTTTCCTCAATTTGAATTTATGCCCTCTCAGGCGATTATTCTGAGCAAGAGGAAGAATGCCATCAGCATTACGCATGCTCAAACCATTCAAGGCTTTATACACCTCAATCAGATCAACTCACAGGTGCGTAGTCTCCAGACACTGTAATTAGCAAAACTTAAGCCTTTCGTCGTAAGAACAACCCTTTGTTCCATTCACTAATCTTGTTGCCCTTCTCTGCACTCGCTCCATAAGCTCTACATTCTTCCTCAAATGAGGCCTCCAGACCTTTATACAGTATTCAAGGTGTGGCCTGACCATTGTCTTATATCACCTCCTTATACCTGCTAGAAAAATTCCTGTATATCATTAACAAGACACCATCAGCTTCTCTTGCAGACCGTCTGCACCGCTTAAAAAACTTCCAGTCTGCCTGCGCAATTACCCCCAGGTCCTTTTCACTCTCTACCACTATCAATATAATACCACAGAGTTGATACGTTACTCTGGGGTTACTGCTTCCCATATACAGTATTTTACGTTTGTCAATGCGAAACTTCAGTTGCCACGTCTCAGCCCAACTTTTCTAGATCCTTTTATAGCAGCGTACTGTTATTAATGTTATTAACAACCCTGCCAACCTTCATATCGTCTGCAAACTTGGACATTAAGCCTTATATACCATCGTCAATATCATTAACAAATATAGAAAACAACAATGGACCTAACACTGAACCCTGAAGGACTCTACTAATAACATTAGTCCACGAAGAGCGCTCCATTGATTACCAATTTTTGTTTAGACAGGCAATATAAGCCAGAATATCATCATTAGTTCGACACTGACTGAATCCATATTAAAAAAAAAATATATGTATACCAAAAAAAATTACTCCAATATTATGAAAGTTGGACATTCCACAGATTAATTTGACAGAATGTAGTATTGAGCTAGCGATGGGTTTTGTGTCAAAAAACATTAACTTCAAAACTGCATCTTTTTTTTTTTTAGTTGACTTTAGTTTTACTTTATACAAATAACAATGAATATCATGTTATAGAACTGCATCTCTCTAGTTCAGTACTATAAAGTTTGCTGGGCTGTAAATACGTTTCTGGTAAAATAAGAAAATGGCCACTGATTTTTCTTGGTTAATAAAAAACAGTGTTCACTACCAAATGGTTTTGTAGTTGTTTGACACTAAGCCCTCGATGTTAAGCCAGAGAAAGCTGAAAACGAGGAAATTCCAAATTACTATGTCTCCGACAGGAAATATCAGAGTAGACATATGTCTGCTCTAATATTCCCACATTTAAAGCGAAAAGAATCATACAGCAAATAATTTTGACAACTGAGATGGGTAGCGATTGAAACAACTGATAATTGGTTTCTCTCAGAAAGAGCATATGGGTTTTGGCAGACTATAAATGAAAATTGACCTTCTTTAGATTGGAACTGAGACCATATATATTTGCAAAATGAAGGAGGGAATGTTTGAGAGGCTCAAATCTTTTCGCAGATAAGGTTATCCTGTTAGTTTGACAAGAAACGGTGGACAGACATGCTGTTCGAAGAGATGAAATTCTTGGGTATAACGTACAAATGGCAATAATGTACCCAGATTCTTGACATAAAGTGGCCTTGACAATGCTACCGAATAAACACTATTAAGACTAACTCCAGTCGTTACCTGGCAGAGTAGGGGCAGCTAGATTATGCACTAACTTATTCAGAAGCCTCCTAGAGAGTTAACAATAGGTCAAACTGTTGGACTATCTTGCAGCCAGCCTGCTAACACCGTTTTAGAGCGGTGGATGGAGTCACCCGTGTTTGTAACTAGCAAATTATTGGAAAGTGATCGCTGTGTCGTTTATCACTGAACATGCCATACTTGGGAAAAGTAGTGAGCAGATTGATAAGTCTATTGCAGAGTTGATTCCTGCAGCTAGGTGGTAGATCCAAAATTTAATATATTTAGGTTATTATATTTCGACCAATTTACCTCGTGTGTCTATTGTACATGAACTCTCTAATGGATAGTGGCCACTGAAATCAAAAATACAGATTGGAGATGGGAATTGCATAATAAGATTATCAATTTCTGTAATGGTGATGGTTAAGAAGGTGGAATATAAATGGAAACTAGAGTAATTGTCATACCTGTTGAAATATGAGCTACGACAGCTTCTAAAGCAATTTGAGTTAACAAGAATAGCTACTCCCCTGCAGGCTGGACTTTGAGCTCTTGTCTTTTCTCTTTGTAAATTTAGGTGAAGGTCTGTTCTATTTTAAATTTAGGTATCTTTTGTAAATTTAGGTGAAGCTTGCGATGATAAAGCTTCCTGACGACATACTCCTATCAGAAAAAACTGAACTAGTAAATCTCTTAAATCATCAGAACTACTGTTAGTCTTCTGCAATTGCACTGTATGATGGTGGACATTAAGTTTAGTCATGGCAGATTGATCTGACTTTTTTCTGTTGTTGTTGTTGTTGATGTAGGATTTTAGGAATATCAGCGACTAAGGAAATATAGCTCCGTGTATACTGCTGTAAATTGCGTGTTCTGATTTTGTTTGCTAGCCGGAAAACCACGCTACGCTCTCCTTAGACAGACTAGCTCAGCCATGTTGTGAAAAAGACCTACAAAAATTCCTTACGACAGGAATCGAAGTCGGTCTTTTCCACCGAGTGTGGGGATGACGGCGATCCTACCAACTGTGCTGACCACGAGGTCCGTAGGTGGAGCAGAGTGTGTTGTTTTGTTTTGTTTCTTTTTCCGGGGAAAAAAAGATTTTCCAGAATGCATAGAAGCCGGTAGGTGGCGTTTACTGTGTGCTGTTGTGTTTTGCATGCTCCCGAGTTTTTGCCTTTTCTGGATAATTAAAGCTGCAGGCATAATATTTTCTCGTCTTCAGACTATTATAAAGTGATGTTCTGCCTGCCTATGCTTGTGACTTCGATGGATTCATCTGCATAGATAAGTATTTTGTATTTTTAATTTTGATATGAACATCACGGTCGACACAAGAAACTTTGTTCGGAGTTAAAGACGTTTGCTGTCATTGGTCGCTAATTGAACAAACTTGTCGCCTTCTTGAAGTACTGGACTGAGCGCTGTTTTCTCGGAATTCATTGCCCTCGGCTACGGGAGAGCGTAGTCCCCTGATCTTTATTGTCCCACGGGACTAAATAATTACAGTTTGTGTGTAAATGTGTAAACAGCTAAGTCACTACCAGACCTTACATTGGACACTTTTTTTTTTTTTAACTGCTGTTTTTAAAGAATAACATGATTAATAATATTTCTAATTGAGAATTATGAGATCTAACTGGAAGGGAAGGTTAATTCATTAAGAAAACCTGTAACTGGCTCAAAGGGTAGAGTTAGCAGTTCTCCAAAGCCGAATCACGAAACGTTATCACAGTCAACTCAAGAAAACTAATAATGACGGTTCCATTTCAACTCAAGAAGTTTGAACTTCTGTAAATTCTGGAGAAAATGACAAGACAGAAGTTCTGGATAAATCACAGGATCCTTCTTTGATGCATGACAAGATATCCAATATGAGAAAAGATGTAAGGAGCTTCCTCATGAGGGAGACCAACAAAGTTTCTAAAAAGGCTAAAGATACAATTTTGGAAAAATGGTCAAATCTTGAAACTGTCATTATATCTCTCTTAATTGGTAATGAGAGATTAAGGGCTATTAATAAAGAAATCGAAATCCGGGCCAATTTACTAGATAAAATTGTACAAAATTTTTCAGTAGGGAATATTAATAAAATGGATCATAGCCAGCAATCAGTTAATTAAACTACTGAAACAAATACACTGCTGTATGAGGGAACACAGTTGCAGATTCTCTATTCTCTGCGGGCATATCTACAAGGGTTCTCAAGAAAGACAATCTAGCAGTCGTGATATGTGACATACCTAAGTATTTATGTAAAGAAGACATCGTTGAGGATTTATACAATAAAAATCTTATTGACACCGGATTATCACTAGAGGAAGTCAGAAAGGAAAGATCGAGATCTTCATTGAATGTTCACTGGGTAATTAGTTTTACCCCTCGACTTTATAAATGTATTTCAACTATGGATAGGATTTTCTTGGCCTGTAGCTCGCATAGACAACGGCCATTTACTATTGTTACCAAATGTTTTTTATGCTTGGGATACGGACATACGGCTCAGTACTGTACCCACACATCCCCATCTTGTGGGCATTGTGCCCAGAGTGGCCATGTCTACGCAGAATGCCCGAATAAAGAGGAATCACATGGCTGTATAAATTGTAAAAGGCGCAAAATAAACTTCCAACATTCTATTAAAGATCCCAACTGCTGCGAATATAAAAGAGCTTTAGAACTGGCACGACAAGGGATTTCTGATGATTGAGTCGGAAGCTGCGAATATAGTGAAAACTGATTCTGCGGTGGATAGAGTTCTTGGTTCTTCAGGAATTAAAATCGTGCAGATAAACCGCCAACGTTCTAGGCTGGTGGCTGATGAAATTAGGAAGTCAATGGAGGAGAACTTGATTGATATAGTATCCGTACAAGAACCGTATTGGGCCAAGATTCAATCGGAGCAAAGCTTTAAGATACTGGGATATCCTCTGAGTGCACGAGTTGTGCAGCCTGTACAAGAAGAGCCCAAATCAGGAATCGTGGTAACCAATAACGATTTAGATGTTGTGGTGATACACGGGTTGTGTAATCAATGTGCCACATTCGTGATGATTGCAACAACAACATTGCAATTTTATCTTATTTCATTATATTGTCCTCCATCAATGGATTTTAATAACTCTTTGGATTACCTCAGTTGTTTTGAACCGGGGTGCCACAACCAGGGGTGCCACGTAATTTGGGCTTAAGTTACTTAAACTTATTATTTTTTCATGTATATGTTTATTTCATTATAAAAAGGTGTACAGTATCTTTTTATGTGGTGATCTATAATTGACGTTTACTTAGTACTTCTATGTAAAGGATAAAATTATATACTGTATATACAGGGTGTTTCAGTTAAACGTTTCAGAACTTCTAAGAGGGGTAGGGTACATCCTGACAACTCGAAATCATATAGCAATGTGGGGTCGGAAATGCTTTCCTGAAGCGGTGTTGTACACAGAAGCACCATAAAAAGAAAAGAGACCGTAAGTGAGAAATCGTTTTAATAATACATGAAAAGAAGCAAAAGGTACATGCATTAAAGTAAGTGTTCGAAGTTTCTTCAACCTCGTATTGCTTTCGCACAGTGGTACCTTGGAAAATCCTACAAATCCCCTTTTTCCTGCTGAAGTGTTGTTTTCCGATGAGGCATCCTTCACAAGGGAAGGAATTTTCAACACGCATAACGACCATATCTGGGCGGTCGAGAACCCGCATGCAATACGACGTCGTGCAGCACAGATTCGATTTTCGGTCAATGTATGGGCCGGTATTATGGGAGATCACCTCATCGGACCTTACCTGTTACCGTGTCGTCTAACCGGACCTATCTACTTGATCTTTCTGCAGCAAGTATTGCCACAACTTTTGAGAGATGAACAGATTTCTGCATCGACGCAACAGACAATGTGGTTCCAACACGATGGAGCCCCTGCCCATTATAGCGGAGATGTTCGTAACTACCTGGATGTCACATTTGGTCAACAGTGGAACGGACGTGGTGGTCCCGTGCGTTGGCCTGCTCGGTCACCCGACTTATCATGTCTTGATTTTTATTTCTGGGGTCATATGAAATCGCTAGTTTATGACACCCCCTGTTGACAATGCTGAGGAGCTGGTTGCAAGAATCGCAGTAGCTGCCGAAGAAATTCGAAATTCGCCTGGAGTATTCCAGAATGTTCGGATGTCCATGCGTCGGAGATGTGAGGCGTGCATTGTAGCCCGTGGAAGAAACTTCGAACACTTACTTTAATCCATGTACCTTTTGCTTCTTTTCATGTATTATTAAAACGATTTCTCACTTACGGTCTCTTTTCTTTTTATGGTGCTTCTGTGTACAACACCGTTCAGGAAAGCATTTCCGACCCCACATTGCTATATGATTTCGAGTTGTCAGGATGTACCCTACCCCTCTTAGAAGTTCTGAAACGTTTAACTGAAAAACCCTGTATATAATTTGTATTATAAAATGTAATTTTTATAATTATATTATTGTAATAAATATCATATAACATATATTTTTTAATACAGAAGATAATGTATATATATATATATATACACATTATGGCTGTAGGGTACGTTTTGATAATGCAGTGTCCCTGATCCGTAAGCTACGTTATCTTTTATTTAGTACAGGAACATTTCCCCCCTATATTAATTAGCTTCTTAATACCATTATTCTTTATTATATATATATATATATACATATATACAGTATACGGATATATACAGAGAGAGAGAATCGGATCAAACAAGCAGAAAATTGAGTAGGGGTGCCGCAAGATAAAATAAATTACTTAGGGGTGCCGCAAGATAAAATAAATTACTTAGGGGTACCGTTATTAAAAAAAGGTTGAAAACCACTGGATAACCTGGAACATGCATTATTTATGTCGAAGCCTAATCACGTAATAATCACTACTGATGCAAATGCTAAATCAAGTCTATGGCATAGTTCTACAACAGATGGGAGAGGTCGTCTGCTTGAAGAATTTATATTTAATCACAATTTATATGCGATGAATATATCCAATCAGCCGGCCACATTCTCTGGACCTATGGGGCAGTCCAACATTGATGTAACTATAGTAACTTCTGGCCTACAACACTACATCTATGATTGGCCGGTCATTTCTGACTGGACATCTAGTGACCATAGAGTTATCTTCTTTTATGTAAAAACTGTTACAACTTTAGTTAGTCAATAATCGAGTGCCCGGGTTGGTTCGGTTCTCACTGAAAACAATTGATTGGTCTGCGTTCGTTGCATCAATTCTTATGGACTTCTCTGTGATAAGGAAACGTCAGCTAATAGAATATTCGGCTGACCCTCTTGCTGTATTTATACAGGATTCAATTATAAGAGAAGCGTACAAGGCTGGTAAGAAGAAAGTTGCTAGATCGAAATCCTGTTCTTGGCGGACTTCAGAGTTAACAGTATTAAGGCGAGCAGTAAACAGAGCTAGAAGACAGTATTAACACCACAGACACTGATCCCCCCTCCGAGGTTGCAAGGCTGCACGAGGAGTATTTGTCCTTAAAAAACAACTATAGTAGGAAGATAGCTTATCAAAAACGGGCGACATGGACACTTTTTGTGAAAGAATCGGGAAATTCAAACCCGTGGGGTTTACTATATAAACTGTCACGTGACAAATTCAGGTATGGGGAGACTATTGTTATCAATGAGACTATTGTTTGGAAGGACTCCGTTGAGATAATTTTAAGTAAGCTATTTCCAACTGACGATCCTCAGGAAGTTACTGAATATCAAACTGCCTCCTGGAGCGGCTAGATCGTACAGGCCGATCGCTCTGCTGGCTAACTTGGGTAAATTGCTAGAGCGACTAATGGCCATTAGATTGAATACCCTACTGGTAGAACAGGATTTGCTTTCAAGAAGTCAATATGGGTTCTGTCCCGGACGTTCCTGCGAGGATGCTCTTGTGGACTTTGCCTCTTCAGTTCAAAACTCGGTACATAAATATACCCTGGCCGTTTTAATCGACTTCGAGGGTGCCTTCGACTCCCTTTCGTGGGAGGGCGTCCTGGAGCGTCTGCGATCGGCTAGGTGCTCCAACCACCTTTACCTTTTAATCCGCAATTACTTTGCCAATAGAACCATAATAGTCAAGGCTAAACATAGCCAAGTATCAAGATCAGTATCTAGAGGGTGCCCACAAGGCTCTATATTGGGTCCTTTTACATGGAACATGGTGCTGCATCAGTGGCTCTCCCGATCTTTCGGTAACGTCAAAATAATAGCGTATGCAGACGATCTCACCATCTTGGTAAATGGTAACTCTAGGGCCGATCTTGAAAATACCGCAAATTTTGTTCTCCGGGATCTCTACGATTGGACTGTGGCCAATAAGCTTAAAATCAGCTTGTCAAAAACAAAGATGATGATTCTTGGATCAAAGTTGGATATCACTCGTCCTCCGTTGGTCAAGATCAACAACATTCGTCTCCCGATAGTTAAAGAGTACAAGGTTCTAGGAGTGGTAATTGATTCCAGTCTCAATTTTATTCCTCATTTGACAAACTTATCATCTAAAATACGTAGATTTACTGGTGCAATTGTTAGGGTGTCCCGTGTTGAATGGGGGCTCTCCAGAAAAACTTTAAGGATTTATTACAATGCAGTTTTCCTCCCTCTAATCACGTATGCTGCCGGTGCATGGTTTCACAGGGCACGGCTCAAACACTTCATTACAAAACTCGCCTCATTGCAGAGAACCATTTTGCGGTGTTTAGTTAAGGCTTGGAAAACTGCTAGCTTGAGGGGAGACAAAGACCAATAGATTGACAGTAGCCACTGGCAGAGGTGAAAGAGATTCTTGCACTGCTTCTATTAGAATGAGCAGAAGCCTGAAAAACAAGATGCATGGTATTTCAGAGACTGCTGGGAGCCATTGCGGTACAAGTAAACACATGGGTTGTGTTAAGGTAGCTAAGAATAGAAACAGGTGCAGGTATACTTGCGTGTACACCAATGCTAGGAGTTTAGTAAATAAATTTGATGAATTTGAGGTATTGCTCAAAACATCGAAGGCAGATATTGTTGGGATATCAGAGACGTGGTGTCACACAGATATAAGGGATGCAGAACTGCAATTTGGGGAGAACAACGTCTACAGAAAGGATAGACAGGATAGGAAGGGGGGAGGGATTATGCTATTAGTTAAGAAACACATAAAAACCAAGGAAGTGAAGCCAGTCGACATCGCTGGACAGTGCAGTGTGGAGTCAGTTTGGTGTGACATAAACATTGGGAGATCAAAATTGAGAGTAGGAGTGTGCTATAGGCCTAATGACTCTGATGAGTATAATAAGGAACTGTACAGGGAAATAGAGTGGGCCAGTAAATCAGAGTGTCTTATAATGGGAGATTTTAATTTCCGAGATATTGACTGGAATTTGGGGGCTGGTTACTCACACACTAGCAGGGCTTTTGTGGATTTATTGGATGATTGTTTTCTACATCAGCATGTTCGGGAGGCAACTAGAGGGAGTAATACTCTTGATTTGATTATCAGCAGTGATTCTTCATGCATTAAGAATCTGCAGATAAATGAACCACTAGGTGGCAGTGATCACAGTGTGCTGAAGTGGGATTTACTCAAAGAGGTAACTACCATTAGGGGTAAAGGGAAGGGTTATTGCTTCCGTAAAGGCGACTACGATGGACTGAGACATTATTTAAATTCTATACAGTGGGACCAACTGATGATGTTACCAACAGCAAATTCAAAATGGGAAGCATTCAAAGAACTTATCTTGGAAGCTACTGGGCTTTACATACCAACTAAGAAATATTGTTCAAGGTTTAGGCCAAAATGGATGTCAGATGAACTAATGAGGCATATGGCAGAGAAGAAAAATGCATGGGATACATACAAATTAACGCATGACACAGAAGCCTATGATAGATACAAGTTGATATGCAACCAAGTTACAGAGGTTAGGCAGGTGAAGGCAGATTACGAGAAATCCTTGGCAAGGGATGCAAAGAAAAACAGCAAAGAGTTCTTTACTTATGTAAACTCTAGAAGGAAGGGGATGAATCAGATTGGTCCACTTGATATTGATGGGTCAAGTGTTGATGATCCTGCTCAGGTAGCTAACAAACTAAATGAATATTTTGCATCGACATTCACACATGAGGAGTTATTCAGCGAGGGGAATGCCAGAGGTGTATTCAACTCTAGCAGTAAGCTACAGAATCTTGAAATAACTGGGAGTAAAGTGGAGGAGAAACTGTTGAAGATAAACACAAGAAAGGCACCCGGGGTGGATGGGATCTATCCAGTTATATTAAAGGAGGCAGCAAAGGAAGTAAGCAAACCCTTAGCCATAATTATGAGAGCTTCCTTGGACTCAGGGGAGGTACCCATAGACTGGAAATGTGCAAATGTGACCCCAATTCACAAAGGAGGATCAAAGGCTGACACAAGTAATTATAGACCTGTGAGCTTAACTTCTGTTCCAGGAAAATTAATGGAGGCACTGGTTAAAGAAGCACTGCAGGATCATTTAGACAAGACTTCAGTTATAGCTCAGACACAGCATGGTTTTGTTAAGGGGAAGTCTTGCCTGACCAACTTGATTGGATACTATGATGCAGTCACAAAAGAACTGGATGCAGGGAATAACTTTGATATTATATACTTGGATCTTAGAAAGGCTTTTGATACTGTTGCACATGGAAGACTGCTACACAAATTGGAGCAGTGTGACATTGGAGGCAAATTGCTGCTATGGATAAAGGGGTGGTTGAGGGGGAGAAGACAGAGAGTGGTAATCAATGGACACTGCTCATCGTGGACTAATGTTATTAGTGGAGTCCTTCAGGGCTCACTGTTGGGTCCATTATTGTTTTCTTTTTTTTATAAATGATATTGAAGATGGTATATCAAGCTTAATGCCCTAGTTTGCAGACGATACAAAGGTTGGCAGGGTTGGCAGGGTTGTCAAGGACACTACTGACACTATGCTGCTTCTGCTGCAACAGGATCTGGAAAGGTTGAGCAGATGGGCCGAGAGGTGGCAAATGAAGTTTAACATTGACAAATGTAAAGTACTACATATGGGAAACAGCAACCCCAGAGCAACGTATCAACTCTGTGGTACTACACTGAGAGTGGTAGAGAATGAAAGGGACTTGGGGGTGGTTTTGCAGGCAGATATGGAATTCTCTGAGCAGTGCAGACGGGCTGCAAGAGTAGCTTATGGAGTATTGTCAATGATATACAGGAATTTTTCCAGCAGGGATAAGGAGGTGATTATTCCATTGTATAAGGCGATGGTCAGGCCACACCTAGAGTACTGTATACAGGTCTGGAGGCCTCATTTCAAGAAGGATGTAGAGCTGTTGGAACGAGTACAGAGAAGGGCAACAAGATTAGTGAATGGAACAAAGGGGTGCTCTTACGAAGAAAGGCTTAAGTTTTGCAAATTACAGTGTCTGGAGACTAGGCACCAGCGAGGTGATCTGATAGAGGTGTATAAAGCCTTGAATGGTTTAAGCATGCTCAATGCTGATGGGATTCTTCCTCTAGCTCAGAAAAATCACCTGAGAGGGCATAAATTCAAATTGAGGAAAGACAGATGTAGGATAGACGTGCGGAAATTTGCCTTTAGCCAGCGGGTGGTTGGTTGGTGGAACAGACTTCCATCCCTTGTGGTGGAGGTTGACAGCCTAAATAAGTTTAAGGCTCAGCTGGACAGGTATTTTGAATGAACAGAGGGGTGAAGTGGAAGTGGGTTTTTTTTTTGGCTGATGCTGCATAAGCTTGCTTTCTTGCATCAAATGCCTCTACTAATGCTAATGCTAATGGTAAAGGCATGCAGGACAGTCTCGACGCAAGCTCTGCAAGTACTAGCCGGAACATTACCTTTAGACTTGCAAGTTACTTATAGAGGCTTTTTATACAGATGAAAAGGCAGATTGAGACCGAATTTCTTGGAATAACCATCAACCTTCAAGATCATGCTAAAAGAGAAAGAAGGAGAATGTGGAACGAGTTAGTAAACATTTGGCAGTCTCGATGGGATACACCTCCCGTTGGTGCAACAACGAGAAAATTTATACCACAAGTTTCGTTTCTCCTTGATAAACGTGTTCGATTGTGGTTCTGCATGGACATATTCACGTCGTACCTGTTGACAGGACATGGATCGATGAACCAGAGTCTTCTTAGGTTCAATTTATCACAAACAGACCTCTGTTCGTGTGGATCGCCAGAGAGTTGGGATCACATCTTGTTTCATTGCTCCCTGTATGACGATCTCAGACTTCCTCTTCAAGCACTTACTAATTTTCAATCAGGACAGGAGTCGTCTCTGCTTCAAAGCTCGGAGTCATTTCAGATTCTTCAGACTTTCGCTCAAGGCGTATTTCTTCGAAGGCGTTCAGTGTCGACAGATCTCAATAGGATGCAGCACAACGGTCCTGCTGATGCATAGCTGGCTAGATCTCCTTTAATAATACATAAACTCAAATCCTCAAGAAATGAAATTTTCCTCGGCCTGCAGACAAAATTAAGTGCTTTCTTCCTTTTTTTTTTTTTTTAATTTTCTTTATTTATTTATTTTTTTTTTTTTAATTTAATTTTATTTATTTTATTATTTATTTATATAAATGTTTTATTTTAATAATTTTGGTTCCAAATCCAGCACCACGGGTGATCATTTATTCCCCCTCTGGAATGGCTACCTTCTGACAACATTAGGTGGGTCAGAGTCTCTCTTGAGACAGTACGTGCTTTACATGGACTGGCCCACCTTCCCGTGGTGTGGACGAGTACCCAGAATCATCTGTCCAGGTGACTGATGCTTCTGGGTAGCCAAGCGGCCAGAACAGAACAACAAAACACACATATAATACACACAAACCGACGTCACACACATATCTGGCCCATTTGTAGTGCTACTGTCCTTCACAGAGATACGGGGCGGAGTTGAACAAACGTTCTAGGAGCCGCCCTTTCCATATACACATGTCCACATGAATATCAAACTGGTATATGTAGAGATAATCGGCTCTATGTAGCTAGAGAACATACTGCGAAGTTTACGATGGAAGAACTTACAGGAGTATTGAAGAAGCTTAATCTCACAAAATGTCCTGGAATTGATTTAGTCGAGAATATATTTATAACGAGGTTCTATAAGTCGTTACATAATATCCTTTTATTAATGTATAACAAATGTCTAACAGAAGGGCTATTTCCAACACAGTGGAAGATTGCATTATTGAAGTTAGTTAGAAAACATGGGAAGCCACTAACTGAACCTAAATCATATCGCCCTTTTCGCAAACATTGGTAAAATCCTTGAAAGTTAATGGCATTACGGGTAACCGATCTGCCAGTGCAGCAGGATATGGTATCGCCTCAGCAATATGGGTTCACTCCTGGGAAATCCTGTGAAGATTGTCTAGTGGCATTTCGAACGCATATTGAGAATTCTACATCCAAATATGAATTAGCAATCTACGTTGATTTCGAAGGGGCTTTTGATAGTTTGGTGGGAGGCAGCGATGGCTCAGTTAAGAAACGCTGATTGTTCCAAGGAATTATATATATGCTTTTCAAACAGATATGTGCTAATGAAGTCACGAAAACAGGTTGTGAGAGGGTGTCCTCAAGGCTCCGTCTTGGGACCCCTTATTTGGAACCTAGTTTTACAGACTTGGTTGGTTCGCACATTCCCTAATTTTAAGGTGTTGGCATTTGCAGATGATCTGACAATTATAATTGCAGGACGATCTCACTCACTCTTAGAACAGAGAGCTAGTAGTGTGCTAACAGACTTAAGTTCTTGGGCTCAAAGCTATAAGCTTGCTATTAGTCCTTACAAAACTAAAATGATGTTATTTAAAACAGATTTAGATATAAATCGACCTCCTCAGAAAAAGTTGAATGGTGTACATTTACCTATGGTCCTTGATACCAAATACCTGGGAATTACTGTGGACAGTAAGTTATCATTTCACCAGCACTCATTATATTTAAGCAATAAAATCAGGAAATTTTCTGGTGCTATCATTAGAATTTCAAATTCTTACTTGGGCCTAGCCTATCACATAAAACACTGTTTCTGTATTACAAGGCAGTATTCCTTCCTATAACTACGTACGCTGCAGGTGCCTGGTTCCACAGAGTTAAAATAGCTACGTTTCGGGCTAAACTAAATTCCATACAGCGCATCATTCTTTTTGGTATTCTAAGAGTGTGCAGAACGATGTCCACTGCTGTGCTGCAGATGTTGGCCGGAGCTCTATCCTTGAAGCTACATTTGTTGTATCGTGGTTTTTGCTACCGTATTAAGAGGGATATTCCTACAGAAATTTTTGGTATAGAGATCAATATTCGCTCTGACTGTAGAGGCGAAAAGAAAAGATGTATGAATGAAATAATCAATTTATGGCAGACAAGATGGTATACCATAACTACTGGAAGAGTGACCAACTTGTTTATCCCGAACGTTACTTTTCTGAATGATAAAAAAGTTCGCAATTGGTTTACACCTAGTTTACAGTCGTCATTTTTGTTAACAGGGTACGGGTCTGTTTGTTTGTTATTTGGTTTTTAGGAGCATTAGCAACTAAGGCCATATTGCTCCGGGAATATGTGGTGGTCATTCCCTGACCTTTCCGCATCCTCCGTATTTGGTGGTGACGGGCTCGAACCACGGTCTAATCAAGAAGCGTGTGCTACGCACTGCTGCTCCTTCCCACCTGGCTACGGAGGCGCCCGGGGTACGGGTCAATGAATGAGAAATTAAATGAGAATGAGAAACGAATATAGCACTGTGCTACATATGCAAGCGACTCGATCACTAACAGATTAGAGGCAAGATTATAATCTTGCCTCTAAGCACTAGCTAATCCAGGTGCCTTCTAGAGAGCAGAAAATTTGGTCTGGTCAACCGTCTAGTGGCCAACCTGTGAACATTGTTTTAGAGCCTTTCATTTGAAATGTAAGGATCCTGCCATTATTTTCTTAAACTCAAAAGACATTAATCATGCAGCATGATCAAATAGATGGGGGTAGTTGCTATGGTTTGACTGTCGATGATCATTCTCAGATAGCTGCCGAACTAAATGAGTATTTTGCATCTACATTCACAAATGAGTTATTCAAGGAAGAGAGGGACAGATATTTATCAAACTCTAACAGGGAGTTAAATGATTTTGTAATAACAGAGCAAAGTGGAGGAGAAATTCTAGAAGTTAAACAAGAAAATCACCTGGGGTGGATGGGATCTATTCAATTATATTAAAGGAGGCTGTGGGCAATACCCACAGACTGGAGTCCGTGGGTATTGCCCACATTTATACATCTCCACAGACTGGAGATGTGTAAATGTATCTCCAATTCACAAAGGGTGACAAGTAATTACAGACCTGTTACTTGACTTCTGTTCCAAGGAAAATAATGGAGTCACAGATAAAAGAAATATTGCAGGATAATTTATACAAGACTGCAGCAATAATTCAGATACATCATGGGTTTGTCAAGGGGAAGTCTTGTCTGACCAATTTGATTGGATGCTATGTATTCACAAAAGAACTGGATGCAAAAAGTAATTTTGATATTATGTAATTGTTTTTCAGGAAAGCTTTTGATAGTGTTGCACATGGAAGACTATTGTACAAATTGAGGCAGTATGGCCTTAAGGGCAAGTTGCTACAATGGATAAAACGATGGTTGAATGGGAGAAGACAGAGTGGTGGTCAATCGGTACTGCCCTACGTGGAGTAATGTTAAGTGGAGGCATCCCTCAGGGTTTGCTGTTGGACCCATGTTGTTTTGTATATATATCAACGATATTGATGATGGTATATCAAATATGTCAAAGTTTGCAGATGATACAAAGGTTGGCAGGGTTTCTAATGACAGTATTCTATTGCAACAGGATCTGGAAAAGTTGGGTAGATGGGCCGAGAAGTAGCAACCGAAGTTTAACATTGACAAATGCAAAGTACTGCATATAGGTAGTAGTAACCTCAGAGAGAATGTACCAACTATGTGGTGTTACACTCAGGGTAGTCGAGAATGGAAGAGACCTTGGGGTAAATGTGCAATCAGATATGAAGTTTTCTGAGTAGTGCAGACAGCTGCCAGAGTAGGTCATGGGGTATTGTCAATGGTATACAGGAATTTTGCTAGCAGGAATAAGGTGATTATCCCCTTGTATAAGGCAATGAACAGGACACACCTTGAGTACTGCGTACAGGTCTGGGAGCCTCATTTTAGGGAGGATGTAGAGTTTCGAGAACGAGTACGGAGAAGGGCAAGAAGACTGGTGAAGGGGAAAAAAGGGTGCTGTTATGAAAGGCTTAAATTGCAGCTTTAGGAGACTAGGCACCTGTGAGGCGATCTGATTGAGGTGTATAAGGCCTTGAATGGATTGAACAGGCTTAATGCTGAGGGGATTCTTCCTGTTACTCAGATTACAAACCTGAGGGGGTATAGATTCAAACTGAAGAAAGACAGTTGTAGAATAGACATGTGGAAGTTTGCGTTTAGCCAGCGGGTAGTTGATTGCTGAAACAAACTTCCATTTGTTGTTGTGGTAGATGATAGCTTAAATAAATTCAAGGTAGAACTAGATAAACATCTGGAATGAATGGATCTTTCTCTTTTTTTTTGCTGATGCTGTGTAAGCTTGCTTTATTGCAGCATGTGCCTCTACTAATGCTAAGTGTCGTCATATAGAGAGAACTTCATGCCTCACCGAACAATTACTTCTCAGGTTTGGTTCGTTCGCCACTACTCTGAGTATGGTACCACACAGTACCATATATCAGTATCTTCAATGTTAAACTTGAATTATCCACTTCTGAACACATCAGGTTATTTTTTGGGGTCTTTCTGCAGTACTGGTAAATGAATACATTCAAGACTTTAAACACCTCAATATCTAGCCACAGATGCCTGGTCTCAAGGCGCTGCAATTTGGAACTGAAGACTTTCTCTATGTCTTCGTAGATAGCAAAATTTGTAGAATCGCCATCCTCTCCACACTGAAAGCAAAAGACCTGACTTCGAGTCCGTCGGTGACATGAAGAATTCTTATGGGTTTGTTTACATCGTGGCTGAGTTAGTCGGTCTCAGGCGAAGGCATCCTGGTTTTTTTTTCTCCAAGAAATTTGGGTTTTTCGTCCAGCAAACAGAATCGATCTCAGAACTCATACAGTTTACAAACAATATACACCCAGCAATATGGTCTTAATTTTCGATGCTCCTAATACGACCTTTCTATGTAAGAGTGCACTTTCGTTTCTTTCACATCTGGTTGCACTTCTGTGCACCCTTTCTATCAGTTCTACATCCTTCCTATATACAAAGGGATTTATGGACTTTTCGATAACTGTAAAAAATATTCAAAAATATGAAGTAGAAAATAAAATGGTCACTTTTTTTCTGAGGCATGTAAGCAAGTTATGTTGAATATATCTAATAGCGGTTTCTATACTTCTCGTACTTATGTTTCCGCTGCAGTTCGAATGTTTGTATCAATTCTGCCAAACCCTCTAGGTCAAATGTACATCAACTTTCAAAAACGATATTCCTCCAAAGAAAACAAGCGAAGCTACAAATAACCTAATGAACATTCCAAATAATCTTTCTTCAGCCTCATATGATAAAGAACAATCAAACTGATACAGTTCCAAAATTGATTATCCTGCCAACAGTATGGTAGTGGGTGAGCTAGATAACAAGGAATCCATAATGGAACTCTGTGCATTCTGGACACTATTATATTTGGGCCACCGGAATAATTAAAGCCATCTGCCGTCGTATGTCTGTTTATTGCGTGTGTTCTATAATCCATTTGTCTGTTTGCTGGATGAAAAACCACATTTTTTGGGGAGGGGGGAACCTTGATATCTACGCCTGAGACCCACTAACTCAGCCATGGAGTGAAAAAAGCCCATTAAAGTTCCTCGCGTCATTGACGGGATTCGAATCCAGGCCTTTTCCACCCGGTGTGGGGAGGACAGTGACGGTACCATTACATTCTGGACATGTGTTTATGTAAAGGGCGGCTCCTAGAACTGTTCAACTCCACCTTGTATCCCTGTGAAGAACAGTATACAGTAAACCCTCGCTATTCGCGGGGGTTACGTTCCTGAGAAATGTCGCGAATACCGAAAACGCGAATACTGAGTTATGGCTCCCATAGTAATAAAGGGGTTCCGTTCCTAAGTATGAAATATATAAGAAAAACTAGTCTAAAATTTTGTCTATGTATGTATTATATGTACCTTCATAATATGACTGTACATGACAGTACATAGTGAAATGCAAGCATATGGCATCGAAATGAAAATAAGAAACAATTTAATATTAAATGTAATATTTATTAGAAATTTCAAACAAATCTTTCAAATCAGCGCCTTTGCTAGCAAAAAAAAAACATCCCGCCAGTGCTATCACCAGTTTCGCTAAAGTGTTGATAAAGAAGTTTTGCCTTTTCACGAATGAGTGAACTTAACGGAATTTTATTTTGAATTCGGTCTTCTATCCACAGATTTAAAGGTTTTACATTTTTTTTTTTATTTAACATCACGAGTTACAGAGCAAATTTTTGAAGCAATTAGCGCGGTTTCACGGACACTACGGCAGATTTTTTCTTCCGATTTCTTGTTTGATCGTACCGTTGACTCATTGATTTTATAATGTTTTGCCACTGAGGAGACACTTTCACCTTTAGAAATTTCGTCTAATAACTCAATTTTATTCGCTAGTGTCATCACCTTCTTTGATATTTTCACATTTCTCTTTTTATTCGTAGCCATATTTTTGTAGGGGTTAGAAAGAACTTGACCACAATAAAGTCACTTTCTTCCGTTAACGCACTCGAAAAAGTCTGTTTTACACTGCAAAACGGTAGAGTTATCATTTTTGTAAGCATATCAATTTATAAATTTATTCAATTTATAAACATATAAATTAAAATCAAACGACGAAACCTTCCATGACTAACACATACTGAACAAGGATTAGCGAGAAACATCCACGCTCGCGATTTTTTCACCCCTCTCCCCCCACCCACTGAGCGCTGTTTTGACCGGGAAAGATAATTTTAGCCACGCCCATGTTTTTTATGGCGGAAAATATTCACGGCGTTTTAAAATTCACATTTTTTTAGGTTTCATTTTATAATAAATCGGCGATCGCGAATACGCGAAACCGCGAATACAGATACCGCGAATAGCGGGGGTTTACTGTAACTACAAATGGGCCAGATGTGTGACGGAGGTGTGTGTGTATTATGTGTGTGTTCAGTTGAAATGGTCTGGGTACTCGTCCACAGAGTATGAGACAAAAAAAAAAAAAAGAATTTCCTTCTCTGGGGTCCACTGCAGATGGGGGGGGAGAACCGAAAGGAAGAGAAAGAAAAGAATAAAAACAATTAACTAAGATAACAAAAAAATAAAGACAGTAAATAAATATATATATATATATATTGGTTTTTAGTATATATACACATACATACGTGTATATATATATACCAAAAACTGAAAGGGGGGGGGGAGAGATAAAGAGATCTTCCAGTTGTGCAACTGTTAAGAACAGCAACATTAAAACACTTCGATGCCTCCAGCCAGACGGATTTGATCAACCTCGTATCACTGGAATCATACTTTTCCTTAGTTCAAACACTTCTTTAGCGAATACCTGGAGCATCTGAAACTTACTAGTCTCTTAAAAATATAGCTTCTTCTCCTGGAGCTATACTCTCAAGAATTTCACGCATCTCTGTCCTGGCATTGTCATATATTCAACAATCATATAGTATGTGCTGCCAGCCTTCCCTGGCTCCGCACCCCCACACCTTCAAATTTCTGGGTTTGAATCCCATCAATAATGCGAGGAACTTTAATGGGTTTTACTCCATGGCTGCGTTAGTTGGTCTCATGTGTAGATAGAAAGGTTCCCCCCCCCAAAAAAAACCTGGGGTTTTTTTTTTGTACAGCAAAACAGACAAATCGACCACAGAACACATGCAATTTACAGACACAAACACGAGTTTATGTAATGAATTACGGGTGACCCTAATATAATAATTTGCAAGTGACTACAGGGAGTCCGAGTAGTGTATGCAGGGAGCATTGTCGAGGCCACTGTCTCAAGGAGCTGGGTACACTCTTGATGATATACTTCCAAAAACGATTTTTGGATGTCCAAAAATTTCATTACCTCAGTGTCTCCATCATTTATTTTCTACTGAATACATTATGGCTGAACTAATAAAACAAACTTATCTCTGAAAAGATCTAAACTTCCCAAAACATTATTCATTTCAAAAATATGCATGGTCTCACTTCCAATTACCATTTCCCTGCCAAGCTCCACATACTTTTTCCGATAGAATCTCAATTATCGCTTGATTCAACCACTGCTCAAATCCTTTTACTCCAAAGGTGGTACTTTTGCATATATCTACTCTATTCACTGCCAGAGGGCTTAGTAATTTGGAATGTCCTCTTTTTGATTTTCTCTACCTTAAAATCTCTCCACCCTATTCTGTCAAATTCACCTGATACTTCTGCTGACCACTCAATTCCACTAATGACGGAATTCTGACTTAATTTCTTCGGATCTCAACTTTCTCCAGTCAAACTCAACTTCCCTAACAGTGAGGTAATTTTCCTTGGCAATTTTCATATTTACAAATATTTAATATCTAGTCACACAGACCCATCTGGCTGAGATGCTGAGGCTTTCGCACTTACTAACGACCCCATACAGATGGTTCATTTACTTATCAGACAATCGTAACTACATAGCCAACACCATTGATATTTTTCTCACAAATTCCCCTTCCAAGCACACGGTAGGGGTGTGTCTTTCAGGCACCTCAGATCACAATTTGGATGGTATCATCTCCAATGGTCTTCCTTTCATGACCATTCTTGGCCTTTTGTTTGACATTAAAGCTGTTCAAGATAATATTGCATATCACAATTGTCTTTCATCCAGGTTCATTTTACCTACACCAAAGCTCAACAATTGTGAAGCTGTTATTAATCATTCCAAACAGGCCGAGTAGAAAACTTGCTATTTATACAAACAGTTGATTTTTTTTTTTTTTTTTGATTTGGTAGTTGTTGGCGCATCGGCTTCTGTGGCCATATTGCACCTCCCAAGGTTTTTGCAGTACTTTGATCCAAGCCCGAGGCGGGAATCGAACCCGCGACCTTTGGGTTGCCGACAAACAGTTGAGCATTCTGGTCTTTTATGAGCTATTGGCAAGCGACCAAAACCTTTGTGATTCTGTACTCCGATCTTTGTTAAAATCTGATGATTCTATTGCTACCTCGGGTAAGGATAAAGCTGACTTACTAGTATTCTTTTCTTCTAACTCTTGTATTGACAATTTTGGTAAACCACCACTCCAGGTCCCGATGGAATTTCTCCAGTTATTCTCAAAACATTCAGCCAGTTCCTAGAAAGTCACAAATCCCTTACACCCAATCATCCCACGCTTTCTAAAGCAACGAAGAAATCCATTAACTGCCAAATATGGATTCTGTCAGTGTCAATCCACCTGTTAATATTACCCATTTATGGATAAATTCCATGGACATGTTTGATGAAACAAGCACTTGTTCTTTGATCATGTTTGATTTAATGGTCTTCTAAATAACCTTCCATCTTATGAATTGCCAATTGTTTTTGTATTTGGGTATTGAACTTTCTATGACTGCTCACTGCAGTGATGGTACATGGCTGTCTTCTAACTTCTCCACTAATGCTGGTGTTTCCCAAAGTTCACTTTCCTCCCACTCTTTTCCTCTTGTTTATTAATGACTTCCTTTCATTGACAAAAATCCTATCCAGTTTTGCTGACGACAGCACATTACATTCTACCTTCAAGTTTGAGAAACCTTGCACTACACAGATTAAACTTCTCAAATATCCATTACCAGTTCCTTAAATGCTGATCTCCAGGTAATTCTCCAATGGGGAAAAGATAACTCAGTTCATTTCAATCCTATAACCCAGTCCTTACATCTCACAAAAAGGATTCTTCTACTCCTATGTTTATCTTTGATGACACTCAAATTTCTGCACCAAAATCACATGTATATTAGGGATTACCTGACTCTCTTGGCACAAGCACATCACAAATACAAAAAAACTGAGCTTTCTCTTTCATTCTCAGCATTACTTTTCTTCTAAACAACTATTCACTCTGTATAAATCAAAAATCTGTCTCCCTTAGAATGCTGTTCCTACAATTTGGTGCAATGCCCCCAAAGCCTCCATTCAAAAGATGGCATATAGTTCAATCAATTACCCATCTTAGTCTTTCCACTGTCTCACAGACATTGTTTCTGCTGCATGCCTTTTCTGTAGATACTTTCATGGCACTGTTCTTCTGAATTAGCTTCTGTTCCCCCTTCTCTCTCTTTAAAACCAGACCAAATACATACCACAGCCAGCTAACATCCATTTACGGTCACCTTCAAACTCATAGAACCAACTTTTCTTCCTTGTTTATCTGTTCAACTCCCATTTTCTGTAACAATCTACCTCCAGATGCAATTCCTGAAAATTAAAATCTAAAAATTCAAGTCTAAATCTTTTTTCTTGTTCTCAACCATTAACACACAGAGCATACTAAGCACTATAGAACTTTCGTGAATGGAATTTTCATTAAAAAAAAAAATTTAAACTACACTTACACTCAAGAGAAAAATTGATTAAAATTGTGTAATTAAAAGTATATACATCAAGTACTTAGCATTACCATTTATGATGAAAAAACCTTAATTTCAAAAAATAAAACATTGAGATGTTACAAAACATGCAGCATAATTAAGTGCCTACTGGGTCAGTTAAAGAGATACAAAATAACTCAGCTCCAAGAGTTAACAAAATTTATTCAGAGGCATTACAACAGTGGAGTATCAATTCTGGGTTTCTGAAATTTTAGGATAAAAGTTATATCCTTTAGCAATAAGGGTGCTTGAAGGGAGCTGCAAATACTGAATTTACTCATAAAAGGATATGTTCTCAAATTAGTTTACCACAGTTCAGTGTTAGAAAGATTAAGGAATTAACAGAATACTGAAGTAACTGAAAAAGCAACAGTTGCTAATGTTTCAATAGTTTTCTTTAGAAACAGATAAAACACTGGCATAGCATGATTTTTCAGTCTTCATCTGAGGAATCAACATGGAATTCAATTAAGTTCAGAGCACTTCAAGATTTATCTGCCTTGTTTTCAATGAAAGGTATCACTACAAGTGCATATTCACATGAATAAATCAATAAGACACCAAAAAGGCTGGCTATCCCAATACAAAAAAATTGCTGAAGTAGTAATGCATGGGTTACCCATGCACTACTACTTCAGCAACTGGAATGAGCAATGGTCTGTCAATACGTATCACTAGACATGAAGTTTACAACGGACTGTGATCTGAGAGTATGCCACTGTTCAATAAATCAAGAAAAACGGTGTGCAAAATTCATCAAAATGACTCATGCTGTTGCAGTTATAAAACTCAAATTATTTAGGTCAAAATGAATGAAGTGCCATTAGAGAGAATTTTTTGAATGATACAGAACACAAACATGGGATGTCCTCCACTATACTGGAATTTGCTGGTCGAGTTGTGGGTTGATGCTTAACATACTGCTTTTGCTTTTATTCGTAACACTGTTCAACCTTTAAATTAAGAATTACAGGAAAACAAATTGTACAGTCAGTGGGCAGCTATTACAGTAAGATTTCATTAGCATTAGTAGAGGCATTTGATGCAAGAAAGCAAGCTTATGCAGCATCAGCCAAAAAAAAAATAAAATAAAATAAAATAAATAAATAAAAAATAACCACTTCCACTTCACCCCTCTGTTCTTTCGAAATACCTGTCCAGCTGAGCCTTAAATTTATTTAGGCTATCAACTTCCACGACAAGGGATGGAAGTCTATTCCACCAACCAACTACCCGCTGGCTACAGGCAAATTTCCTCACGTCTATCCTACATCTGTCTTTTCTCAATTTGAATTTATGCCCTCTCAGGTGATTATTCTGAGCAAGTGGAAGAATCCCATCAGCATTGAGCATGCTCAAACCATTCAAGGCTTTATACACCTCTATAATTAATACATTTTTTTTCTCTTTTATTTGTTACATGCAACTTGTGTGTTCAAATATGCAATAAAGTAAATGAATTTTATAATATTTTGTATAGCAGTTTTTAAGTTCGTAAGTAAATCACTTTCATACTGGATTTTGGCATCCATTATTATAAGAACTCAATTGTTACAAAAAAAAACTAATCCCTAAAATGCTGAAGAGATGTAAATTTCATTCACTGGCACAAAAATCACATCACTGCATGCTGAGCACACCTAGGCATATCAATGTTGCCTGCAGCCTCATGCCAAGTATCTATCAAATACCTATATTTACACATCAGTTCTAGAGAGCTTTGTTATCTGTGTGTTATCTTGGAATATGTGTCTGCACCTGCAGGCTTATTCCAAGCATACTGCAATTATTTCAAAACTTTTCATTTCATTTAAATAACCCATATATCAATTCGAAAATTGTAGATCTCTTAAAGTACCATTTATAACTGACACACTAACTTTTTTATAATCTACATTGATGTTGGAATAAATTGGATGATAATTTTAAATTTAAGTTAGCATGAATAAGTTAGGATTTAAAAACAGAATTAAAATGTGCGCAAGGAAGTATTGTTTGTTTGTTTGTTTTGGTTTTTAGGAGCATTAGCAACTAAGGCCATATTGCTCCGGGAATATGCGGTAGCCATTCCCTGACCTTCCCTCATCCTCCGTATTTCTAATCAAGAATCTAATCAAGAAGCTTGTGCTACGCACTGCTGCTCCTTTCCAGCTGGCTACGGAGGTGCCGCAGGGAAGCAGAAGTGCACATCTTCGTCCTTGGTTGTCAATGTTGAAATTTGAAACGATTTTAGTTATACGGTTGGAAACAGAAGGTCAATAGCCATAACAAGTGGCTTTCGTTTCACACGTCTTCAGATGGCAATGGTGGAATGAGATTAAACGCATGTATTTAAGAAGACTAGGTTCCGTGATGCTCCTGGATACACGTGGGAATCTCAGGTGCATGAGATTCCAGACCGGTGCTATGTTATAGGGTAGTTTGGAATTTAATACTTGAAGAGTGGAATGCCAGCGAAACCATTCTATAACTTGGGCTTCATATTGGAAAATTTTAAAACTGGATTTTAATTTGATAATAGGAATGGCTGAATCTACTAAGGGGGTGTGGTTGTGGGATTGAACATGTGTTGCTAATTCGGTATTGGACTGTCCCGCCCTAAAGCTATTGTAGTGATAGTGAGCACGTGTGTTTGATGTTTCGGTAGAACCATATTTTGTGGTGGTGCTACCAATGTAGCAAGCGTTACAGTTATCTTGACATTTTATTAAGTAGATGATATTATTCATGTCACTAATGTGGTAATTTTGTGTATCTTTATATGAGTTGAATAATGAACTTAGTTTATTGTAAGCTGAGAATGTAAGCGTGATATCAGTACTTTTGAATAAACGGCGGAATTGGTTGGCAAAATTACTATGGTAAGGGAGGATAATACGTGGATGATTATTGGACATGCGTTTGGGTGGGTTGTTGATATTATTTTTGGACTGTGATAATAGTTTGTTTGATTAATTGAATAGGATATTTCCTATATATGAATTTACTTGTAAGATATTGTAGTTCATTATTAAGGTCATAATGTGTGGAACTGTATTTTATAGCATTGTAAATTTGATTATAAAGGACTGTTTTTTTTTGTGTTGAGGGGTGATGTGATTCAAAGTGTAAGTATTTGCCTGTGTGAGTATTTTTTCTGAAAATTCTTGTTCCTAGTTTTGTATCGCTTCTGTATATAGTGAGGTTTAGGAAATTAATTTGTCCCTTTTCTTCCAATTCCAGGGTATATTTTAATCTATTATGCATGGAATTAAATTTAATGAAAAGATCATTTATCGTGGATTTGTGCCCTATTAAGAGGATATCGTCAGCGTATCGTATAAATAATTTAATATCAGGGGAGGTTTTGGTTGTAATATATGATTTTCTGTGGAGGCTAGGTAAATTTCAGATGGGGGGGGGGGGGGGCTGAGATTCCAAATCCCATAGGTAGGCTGTAGGTTTGCTGGTAAATCTGATTAAGAAATCATCTAATAGAAAGGTTGTAAGCTCTAGTATGCTATTAATTGAAATAATTGAAAGGGAAGTGCAATTCGATAAGGTTTTGTCATCTGTTAAATATAACCTACTATCTCAAATACACCGATTAAGATTCAGCCTAAAAAGAAATATGACACCGCAATCTTGGGTGGACCTTACAACATATAATTAAATACGTATAGCAGCTGCCATTAATGACATCGAACTCAGACACAACAGAAAATGGGGGATCCTTACACAGAAACCTCACACCGCCACAAAATCTTCCACTGTAAACATTTCTTCGTACCCTTTTTCTTCCACGGAACTCGCTAGCCTCGATTACGGGTTTAAATTTGTTATTAAAGATAATAAATATCCCTACAAAGAATGTATAATAGAACTACAAACCAAATTAGATAACCATCCAGATAAATGGGGAATTATACACCAAAGTAATTCAATTCTTAACTCCAGATTCAAACCCCAACCCAATATAAACAAACAACAGTTAATGGACTTACAAAAAATACGTAACAGTCCAAATATTATCGTACAGAAAGCTGACAAAAGTGATTCCACAGTAATAATAAACAAAAGCACATATATAGAAAAAATGGAATCTATACTCTCTGATTCAGATACATACAAACTGGATAACACATATACTATTTCCAAACATAAAAATAAGCTTGACATCATTTTAAGGAAATTAAGATCCAACAATGAAATTAATTTATACACCCTTCAACAGATTGGTATCCATAACAATATTCTACTGCATATGTTTGGCATTACCAAACTCCATAAACCCAATCACCCACTAAGACCCATAATATCCTTCAGCAAATCAGCTTTCACTAATTTATCTTCCTTCCTGGCCAAAATTATCTTCCCCCTCACCAGATTTTCGAAATTTAAATTAAACAATACTTCCCAAACCTTTGAAAAAATAAATTCTATCACAATAACCAATGATGACATCCTATCATCTTTTGATGTAGTCGCATTGTACACTAATGTACATTTGCCGTCCACATTACAAAACTTACGCAATTTCTTAACAGACGACAAAACCTTATTGAATCGCACTTCCCTTTCAATTCATGGCATATTAGAGCTTACGAGCTTTCTATTAGATGAATTCTTAATCAGATTTACCAGCAAACCTACGGCCTACCTATGGGATTAGGAATCTCAGCCCTCCCTATCTGAAATTTACCTAGCCTCCGCAGAAAATCATATATTACAAGCATACCCCCCCCCCCACGACATTAAATTATTTATACGATACGCTGACGATATCCTCTTAATAGGACACAAATCCACAATAAATGATCTTTTCATTAAATTTAATTCCATGCATAATAGATTAAAATATACCCTGGAATTGGAAGAAAAGGGACAAATTAATTTCCTAAACCTCACTATATACAGAAGCGATACTAAACTAGGAACAAGAATTTTCAGAAAAAATACTCACACAGGCAAATACACTTTGAATCACATCACCCCTCAACACAAAAAAAAACAGTCCTTTATAATCAAATTTACAATGCTATAAAATACAGTTCCACACATTATGACCTTAATAATGAACTACAATATCTTACAAGTAAATTCATATATAGGAAATATCCTATTCAATTAATCAAACAAACTATTATCACAGTCCAAAAATAATATCAACAACCCACCCAAACGCATGTCCAATAATCATCCACGTATTATCCTCCCTTACCATAGTAATTTTGCCAACCAATTCCGCCGTTTATTCAAAAGTACTGATATCACGCTTACATTCTCAGCTTACAATACACTAGGTTCATTATTCAACTCATATAAAGATACAAAATTACCAAATTAGTGACATCAGTAATATCATCTACTTAATAAAATGTCAAGATAACTGTAATGCTTGCTACATTGGTAGCACCACCACAAAATACGGTTCTACCAAAACATCAAACACATGTGCTCACTACCACTACAATAGCTTTAGGATGGGACAGTCCAATACCGAATTAGCAACACATGTTCAATCCCACAACCACACCCCCTTAGTAGATTCAGCCATTCCTATTATCAAATTAAAATCCAGTTTTAAAATTTTCCAATAATAGAATGGTTTCGCTGCCATTCCACTCTTCAAGTATTAAATTCCAAACTACCCTATAACATAGCACCGGTCTGGAATCTCATGCACCTGAGATTCCCACGTGTATCCAGGAGCATCACGGGAACCTAGTCTTCTTAAATACACGCGTTTAATCTCATTCTACCATTACCAACTGAAGTCGCGTAAAACTAAAGCCACTTGTTATGGCTACCTTCTGTTTCCAACCGTATAACTAAAATCGTTTCAAATTTCAACATTGACAACCAAGGACGAAGACATGCACTTCTACTTCCTTGTGCACATTTTAATTCTGTTTTTAAATCCTAACTTATTCATGCTAACTTAAATTTAAAATTATCATCCAATTTATTTCAACATCAATGCAGATTATAAAAAGGTGAGTATCATAATAAATTAAATTACGCTACACTGTTATATTGTGTCAAAACCCATATATATATATATATATATATACATTAAAAAAAATATACACATATATATACATAAAAAATATACACACATATATATACATAAAAATATACACACATATATATACATAAAAATATACACACATAGATATACATAAAAATATACATAAAATATATACACACACATATATATACATAAAAAATACACACACATATATATACATAAAAAATACACACATATATATACATAAAAAATACACACACATATATATACATAAAAAATACACACATATATATATATACATAAAAAATACACACACATATATATATACATAAAAAATACACACACATATATATATACATAAAAAATACACACACATATATATATACAGGGTGTTTCAGTTAAACGTTTCAGAACTTCTAAGAGGGGTAGGGTACATCCTGACAACTCGAAATCATATAGCAATGTGGGGTCGGAAATGCTTTCCTGAAGCGGTGTTGTACACAGAAGCACCATAAAGAAAAGAGACCGTAAGTGAGAAATCGTTTTAATAATACATGAAAAGAAGCAAAAGGTACATGGATTAAAGTAAGTGTTCGAAGTTTCTTCCACGGGCTACAATGCACGCCTCACATCTCCGACGCATGGACATCCGAACATTCTGGAATACTTCAGGCGAATTTCGAATTTCTTGAACAAGAACGCCAAGTTAGTAGGATGGATGATTACACAAACGCAGAGTTAGCCGATATGCATTTGGCGAACGGGGCTGCAAATTGTAGTGGGCCAGCCGCACAGCGTTTGTACGCGGAACGATATCCGATGAGGCGTATTCCCAGTCATAATTTCTTTGCAAGACTGCACCAGAGGTTAGCTGAGAGAGGTTCATTTGAAAGAGCTGACAGGGACAGGGTAAGAACAGCACGGACTAAAGCCGTCGAACAGAATGTGCTGCAGCATGTACAGGGGAATCCAAGAACGAGTACACGAAGTCTAGCAAACGCAGTCGGGGTTTCCCATTGCAGCGTCTGGAGGATTCTCCGAGAACAAGACATGCATCCGTTTCACGTGCAGCGTGTCCAGACACAGCAACCGGAGGATTATGCACGTCGTATTGCTTTCGCACAGTGGTACCTTGGAAAATGTGCTACAAATCCCCTTTTTCCTGCTGAAGTGTTGTTTTCCGATGAGGCATCCTTCACAAGGGGAGGAATTTTCAACACGCATAACGACCATATCTGGGCGGTCGAGAACCCGCATGCAATACGACGTCGTGCAGCACAGATTCGATTTTCGGTCAATGTATGGGCCGGTATTATGGGAGATCACCTCATCGGACCTTACCTGTTACCGTGTCGTCTAACCGGACCTATCTACTTGATCTTTCTGCAGCAAGTATTGCCACAACTTTTGAGAGATGAACAGATTTCTGCATCGATGCAACAGACAATGTGGTTCCAACACGATGGAGCCCCTGCCCATTATAGCGGAGATGTTCGTAACTACCTGGATGTCACATTTGGTCAACAGTGGAACGGACGTGGTGGTCCCGTGCGTTGGCCTGCTCGGTCACCCGACTTATCATGTCTTGATTTTTATTTCTGGGGTCATATGAAATCGCTAGTTTATGACACCCCCTGTTGACAATGCTGAGGAGCTGGTTGCAAGAATCGCAGTAGCTGCCGAAGAAATTCGAAATTCGCCTGGAGTATTCCAGAATGTTCGGATGTCCATGCGTCGGAGATGTGAGGCGTGCATTGTAGCCCGTGGAAGAAACTTCGAACACTTACTTTAATCCATGTACCTTTTGCTTCTTTTCATGTATTATTAAAACGATTTCTCACTTACGGTCTCTTTTCTTTTTATGGTGCTTCTGTGTACAACACCGTTCAGGAAAGCATTTCCGACCCCACATTGCTATATGATTTCGAGTTGTCAGGATGTACCCTACCCCTCTTAGAAGTTCTGAAACGTTTAACTGAAAAACCCTGTATATAATTTGTATTATAAAATGTAATTTTTATAATTATATTATTGTAATAAATATCATATAACATATATTTTTTAATACAGAAGATAATGTATATATATATATATATACACATTATGGCTGTAGGGTACGTTTTGATAATGCAGTGTCCCTGATCCGTAAGCTACGTTATCTTTTATTTAGTACAGGAACATTTCCCCCCTATATTAATTAGCTTCTTAATACCATTATTCTTTATTATATATATATATATATACATATATACAGTATACGGATATATACAGAGAGAGAGAATCGGATCAAACAAGCAGAAAATTGAGTAGGGGTGCCGCAAGATAAAATAAATTACTTAGGGGTGCCGCAAGATAAAATAAATTACTTAGGGGTACCGTTATTAAAAAAAGGTTGAAAACCACTGGATAACCTGGAACATGCATTATTTATGTCGAAGCCTAATCACGTAATAATCACTACTGATGCAAATGCTAAATCAAGTCTATGGCATAGTTCTACAACAGATGGGAGAGGTCGTCTGCTTGAAGAATTTATATTTAATCACAATTTATATGCGATGAATATATCCAATCAGCCGGCCACATTCTCTGGACCTATGGGGCAGTCCAACATTGATGTAACTATAGTAACTTCTGGCCTACAACACTACATCTATGATTGGCCGGTCATTTCTGACTGGACATCTAGTGACCATAGAGTTATCTTCTTTTATGTAAAAACTGTTACAACTTTAGTTAGTCAATAATCGAGTGCCCGGGTTGGTTCGGTTCTCACTGAAAACAATTGATTGGTCTGCGTTCGTTGCATCAATTCTTATGGACTTCTCTGTGATAAGGAAACGTCAGCTAATAGAATATTCGGCTGACCCTCTTGCTGTATTTATACAGGATTCAATTATAAGAGAAGCGTACAAGGCTGGTAAGAAGAAAGTTGCTAGATCGAAATCCTGTTCTTGGCGGACTTCAGAGTTAACAGTATTAAGGCGAGCAGTAAACAGAGCTAGAAGACAGTATTAACACCACAGACACTGATCCCCCCTCCGAGGTTGCAAGGCTGCACGAGGAGTATTTGTCCTTAAAAAACAACTATAGTAGGAAGATAGCTTATCAAAAACGGGCGACATGGACACTTTTTGTGAAAGAATCGGGAAATTCAAACCCGTGGGGTTTACTATATAAACTGTCACGTGACAAATTCAGGTATGGGGAGACTATTGTTATCAATGAGACTATTGTTTGGAAGGACTCCGTTGAGATAATTTTAAGTAAGCTATTTCCAACTGACGATCCTCAGGAAGTTACTGAATATCAAACTGCCTCCTGGAGCGGCTAGATCGTACAGGCCGATCGCTCTGCTGGCTAACTTGGGTAAATTGCTAGAGCGACTAATGGCCATTAGATTGAATACCCTACTGGTAGAACAGGATTTGCTTTCAAGAAGTCAATATGGGTTCTGTCCCGGACGTTCCTGCGAGGATGCTCTTGTGGACTTTGCCTCTTCAGTTCAAAACTCGGTACATAAATATACCCTGGCCGTTTTAATCGACTTCGAGGGTGCCTTCGACTCCCTTTCGTGGGAGGGCGTCCTGGAGCGTCTGCGATCGGCTAGGTGCTCCAACCACCTTTACCTTTTAATCCGCAATTACTTTGCCAATAGAACCATAATAGTCAAGGCTAAACATAGCCAAGTATCAAGATCAGTATCTAGAGGGTGCCCACAAGGCTCTATATTGGGTCCTTTTACATGGAACATGGTGCTGCATCAGTGGCTCTCCCGATCTTTCGGTAACGTCAAAATAATAGCGTATGCAGACGATCTCACCATCTTGGTAAATGGTAACTCTAGGGCCGATCTTGAAAATACCGCAAATTTTGTTCTCCGGGATCTCTACGATTGGACTGTGGCCAATAAGCTTAAAATCAGCTTGTCAAAAACAAAGATGATGATTCTTGGATCAAAGTTGGATATCACTCGTCCTCCGTTGGTCAAGATCAACAACATTCGTCTCCCGATAGTTAAAGAGTACAAGGTTCTAGGAGTGGTAATTGATTCCAGTCTCAATTTTATTCCTCATTTGACAAACTTATCATCTAAAATACGTAGATTTACTGGTGCAATTGTTAGGGTGTCCCGTGTTGAATGGGGGCTCTCCAGAAAAACTTTAAGGATTTATTACAATGCAGTTTTCCTCCCTCTAATCACGTATGCTGCCGGTGCATGGTTTCACAGGGCACGGCTCAAACACTTCATTACAAAACTCGCCTCATTGCAGAGAACCATTTTGCGGTGTTTAGTTAAGGCTTGGAAAACTGCTAGCTTGAGGGGAGACAAAGACCAATAGATTGACAGTAGCCACTGGCAGAGGTGAAAGAGATTCTTGCACTGCTTCTATTAGAATGAGCAGAAGCCTGAAAAACAAGATGCATGGTATTTCAGAGACTGCTGGGAGCCATTGCGGTACAAGTAAACACATGGGTTGTGTTAAGGTAGCTAAGAATAGAAACAGGTGCAGGTATACTTGCGTGTACACCAATGCTAGGAGTTTAGTAAATAAATTTGATGAATTTGAGGTATTGCTCAAAACATCGAAGGCAGATATTGTTGGGATATCAGAGACGTGGTGTCACACAGATATAAGGGATGCAGAACTGCAATTTGGGGAGAACAACGTCTACAGAAAGGATAGACAGGATAGGAAGGGGGGAGGGATTATGCTATTAGTTAAGAAACACATAAAAACCAAGGAAGTGAAGCCAGTCGACATCGCTGGACAGTGCAGTGTGGAGTCAGTTTGGTGTGACATAAACATTGGGAGATCAAAATTGAGAGTAGGAGTGTGCTATAGGCCTAATGACTCTGATGAGTATAATAAGGAACTGTACAGGGAAATAGAGTGGGCCAGTAAATCAGAGTGTCTTATAATGGGAGATTTTAATTTCCGAGATATTGACTGGAATTTGGGGGCTGGTTACTCACACACTAGCAGGGCTTTTGTGGATTTATTGGATGATTGTTTTCTACATCAGCATGTTCGGGAGGCAACTAGAGGGAGTAATACTCTTGATTTGATTATCAGCAGTGATTCTTCATGCATTAAGAATCTGCAGATAAATGAACCACTAGGTGGCAGTGATCACAGTGTGCTGAAGTGGGATTTACTCAAAGAGGTAACTACCATTAGGGGTAAAGGGAAGGGTTATTGCTTCCGTAAAGGCGACTACGATGGACTGAGACATTATTTAAATTCTATACAGTGGGACCAACTGATGATGTTACCAACAGCAAATTCAAAATGGGAAGCATTCAAAGAACTTATCTTGGAAGCTACTGGGCTTTACATACCAACTAAGAAATATTGTTCAAGGTTTAGGCCAAAATGGATGTCAGATGAACTAATGAGGCATATGGCAGAGAAGAAAAATGCATGGGATACATACAAATTAACGCATGACACAGAAGCCTATGATAGATACAAGTTGATATGCAACCAAGTTACAGAGGTTAGGCAGGTGAAGGCAGATTACGAGAAATCCTTGGCAAGGGATGCAAAGAAAAACAGCAAAGAGTTCTTTACTTATGTAAACTCTAGAAGGAAGGGGATGAATCAGATTGGTCCACTTGATATTGATGGGTCAAGTGTTGATGATCCTGCTCAGGTAGCTAACAAACTAAATGAATATTTTGCATCGACATTCACACATGAGGAGTTATTCAGCGAGGGGAATGCCAGAGGTGTATTCAACTCTAGCAGTAAGCTACAGAATCTTGAAATAACTGGGAGTAAAGTGGAGGAGAAACTGTTGAAGATAAACACAAGAAAGGCACCCGGGGTGGATGGGATCTATCCAGTTATATTAAAGGAGGCAGCAAAGGAAGTAAGCAAACCCTTAGCCATAATTATGAGAGCTTCCTTGGACTCAGGGGAGGTACCCATAGACTGGAAATGTGCAAATGTGACCCCAATTCACAAAGGAGGATCAAAGGCTGACACAAGTAATTATAGACCTGTGAGCTTAACTTCTGTTCCAGGAAAATTAATGGAGGCACTGGTTAAAGAAGCACTGCAGGATCATTTAGACAAGACTTCAGTTATAGCTCAGACACAGCATGGTTTTGTTAAGGGGAAGTCTTGCCTGACCAACTTGATTGGATACTATGATGCAGTCACAAAAGAACTGGATGCAGGGAATAACTTTGATATTATATACTTGGATCTTAGAAAGGCTTTTGATACTGTTGCACATGGAAGACTGCTACACAAATTGGAGCAGTGTGACATTGGAGGCAAATTGCTGCTATGGATAAAGGGGTGGTTGAGGGGGAGAAGACAGAGAGTGGTAATCAATGGACACTGCTCATCGTGGACTAATGTTATTAGTGGAGTCCTTCAGGGCTCACTGTTGGGTCCATTATTGTTTTCTTTTTTTTATAAATGATATTGAAGATGGTATATCAAGCTTAATGCCCTAGTTTGCAGACGATACAAAGGTTGGCAGGGTTGGCAGGGTTGTCAAGGACACTACTGACACTATGCTGCTTCTGCTGCAACAGGATCTGGAAAGGTTGAGCAGATGGGCCGAGAGGTGGCAAATGAAGTTTAACATTGACAAATGTAAAGTACTACATATGGGAAACAGCAACCCCAGAGCAACGTATCAACTCTGTGGTACTACACTGAGAGTGGTAGAGAATGAAAGGGACTTGGGGGTGGTTTTGCAGGCAGATATGGAATTCTCTGAGCAGTGCAGACGGGCTGCAAGAGTAGCTTATGGAGTATTGTCAATGATATACAGGAATTTTTCCAGCAGGGATAAGGAGGTGATTATTCCATTGTATAAGGCGATGGTCAGGCCACACCTAGAGTACTGTATACAGGTCTGGAGGCCTCATTTCAAGAAGGATGTAGAGCTGTTGGAACGAGTACAGAGAAGGGCAACAAGATTAGTGAATGGAACAAAGGGGTGCTCTTACGAAGAAAGGCTTAAGTTTTGCAAATTACAGTGTCTGGAGACTAGGCACCAGCGAGGTGATCTGATAGAGGTGTATAAAGCCTTGAATGGTTTAAGCATGCTCAATGCTGATGGGATTCTTCCTCTAGCTCAGAAAAATCACCTGAGAGGGCATAAATTCAAATTGAGGAAAGACAGATGTAGGATAGACGTGCGGAAATTTGCCTTTAGCCAGCGGGTGGTTGGTTGGTGGAACAGACTTCCATCCCTTGTGGTGGAGGTTGACAGCCTAAATAAGTTTAAGGCTCAGCTGGACAGGTATTTTGAATGAACAGAGGGGTGAAGTGGAAGTGGGTTTTTTTTTTGGCTGATGCTGCATAAGCTTGCTTTCTTGCATCAAATGCCTCTACTAATGCTAATGCTAATGGTAAAGGCATGCAGGACAGTCTCGACGCAAGCTCTGCAAGTACTAGCCGGAACATTACCTTTAGACTTGCAAGTTACTTATAGAGGCTTTTTATACAGATGAAAAGGCAGATTGAGACCGAATTTCTTGGAATAACCATCAACCTTCAAGATCATGCTAAAAGAGAAAGAAGGAGAATGTGGAACGAGTTAGTAAACATTTGGCAGTCTCGATGGGATACACCTCCCGTTGGTGCAACAACGAGAAAATTTATACCACAAGTTTCGTTTCTCCTTGATAAACGTGTTCGATTGTGGTTCTGCATGGACATATTCACGTCGTACCTGTTGACAGGACATGGATCGATGAACCAGAGTCTTCTTAGGTTCAATTTATCACAAACAGACCTCTGTTCGTGTGGATCGCCAGAGAGTTGGGATCACATCTTGTTTCATTGCTCCCTGTATGACGATCTCAGACTTCCTCTTCAAGCACTTACTAATTTTCAATCAGGACAGGAGTCGTCTCTGCTTCAAAGCTCGGAGTCATTTCAGATTCTTCAGACTTTCGCTCAAGGCGTATTTCTTCGAAGGCGTTCAGTGTCGACAGATCTCAATAGGATGCAGCACAACGGTCCTGCTGATGCATAGCTGGCTAGATCTCCTTTAATAATACATAAACTCAAATCCTCAAGAAATGAAATTTTCCTCGGCCTGCAGACAAAATTAAGTGCTTTCTTCCTTTTTTTTTTTTTTTAATTTTCTTTATTTATTTATTTTTTTTTTTTTAATTTAATTTTATTTATTTTATTATTTATTTATATAAATGTTTTATTTTAATAATTTTGGTTCCAAATCCAGCACCACGGGTGATCATTTATTCCCCCTCTGGAATGGCTACCTTCTGACAACATTAGGTGGGTCAGAGTCTCTCTTGAGACAGTACGTGCTTTACATGGACTGGCCCACCTTCCCGTGGTGTGGACGAGTACCCAGAATCATCTGTCCAGGTGACTGATGCTTCTGGGTAGCCAAGCGGCCAGAACAGAACAACAAAACACACATATAATACACACAAACCGACGTCACACACATATCTGGCCCATTTGTAGTGCTACTGTCCTTCACAGAGATACGGGGCGGAGTTGAACAAACGTTCTAGGAGCCGCCCTTTCCATATACACATGTCCACATGAATATCAAACTGGTATATGTAGAGATAATCGGCTCTATGTAGCTAGAGAACATACTGCGAAGTTTACGATGGAAGAACTTACAGGAGTATTGAAGAAGCTTAATCTCACAAAATGTCCTGGAATTGATTTAGTCGAGAATATATTTATAACGAGGTTCTATAAGTCGTTACATAATATCCTTTTATTAATGTATAACAAATGTCTAACAGAAGGGCTATTTCCAACACAGTGGAAGATTGCATTATTGAAGTTAGTTAGAAAACATGGGAAGCCACTAACTGAACCTAAATCATATCGCCCTTTTCGCAAACATTGGTAAAATCCTTGAAAGTTAATGGCATTACGGGTAACCGATCTGCCAGTGCAGCAGGATATGGTATCGCCTCAGCAATATGGGTTCACTCCTGGGAAATCCTGTGAAGATTGTCTAGTGGCATTTCGAACGCATATTGAGAATTCTACATCCAAATATGAATTAGCAATCTACGTTGATTTCGAAGGGGCTTTTGATAGTTTGGTGGGAGGCAGCGATGGCTCAGTTAAGAAACGCTGATTGTTCCAAGGAATTATATATATGCTTTTCAAACAGATATGTGCTAATGAAGTCACGAAAACAGGTTGTGAGAGGGTGTCCTCAAGGCTCCGTCTTGGGACCCCTTATTTGGAACCTAGTTTTACAGACTTGGTTGGTTCGCACATTCCCTAATTTTAAGGTGTTGGCATTTGCAGATGATCTGACAATTATAATTGCAGGACGATCTCACTCACTCTTAGAACAGAGAGCTAGTAGTGTGCTAACAGACTTAAGTTCTTGGGCTCAAAGCTATAAGCTTGCTATTAGTCCTTACAAAACTAAAATGATGTTATTTAAAACAGATTTAGATATAAATCGACCTCCTCAGAAAAAGTTGAATGGTGTACATTTACCTATGGTCCTTGATACCAAATACCTGGGAATTACTGTGGACAGTAAGTTATCATTTCACCAGCACTCATTATATTTAAGCAATAAAATCAGGAAATTTTCTGGTGCTATCATTAGAATTTCAAATTCTTACTTGGGCCTAGCCTATCACATAAAACACTGTTTCTGTATTACAAGGCAGTATTCCTTCCTATAACTACGTACGCTGCAGGTGCCTGGTTCCACAGAGTTAAAATAGCTACGTTTCGGGCTAAACTAAATTCCATACAGCGCATCATTCTTTTTGGTATTCTAAGAGTGTGCAGAACGATGTCCACTGCTGTGCTGCAGATGTTGGCCGGAGCTCTATCCTTGAAGCTACATTTGTTGTATCGTGGTTTTTGCTACCGTATTAAGAGGGATATTCCTACAGAAATTTTTGGTATAGAGATCAATATTCGCTCTGACTGTAGAGGCGAAAAGAAAAGATGTATGAATGAAATAATCAATTTATGGCAGACAAGATGGTATACCATAACTACTGGAAGAGTGACCAACTTGTTTATCCCGAACGTTACTTTTCTGAATGATAAAAAAGTTCGCAATTGGTTTACACCTAGTTTACAGTCGTCATTTTTGTTAACAGGGTACGGGTCTGTTTGTTTGTTATTTGGTTTTTAGGAGCATTAGCAACTAAGGCCATATTGCTCCGGGAATATGTGGTGGTCATTCCCTGACCTTTCCGCATCCTCCGTATTTGGTGGTGACGGGCTCGAACCACGGTCTAATCAAGAAGCGTGTGCTACGCACTGCTGCTCCTTCCCACCTGGCTACGGAGGCGCCCGGGGTACGGGTCAATGAATGAGAAATTAAATGAGAATGAGAAACGAATATAGCACTGTGCTACATATGCAAGCGACTCGATCACTAACAGATTAGAGGCAAGATTATAATCTTGCCTCTAAGCACTAGCTAATCCAGGTGCCTTCTAGAGAGCAGAAAATTTGGTCTGGTCAACCGTCTAGTGGCCAACCTGTGAACATTGTTTTAGAGCCTTTCATTTGAAATGTAAGGATCCTGCCATTATTTTCTTAAACTCAAAAGACATTAATCATGCAGCATGATCAAATAGATGGGGGTAGTTGCTATGGTTTGACTGTCGATGATCATTCTCAGATAGCTGCCGAACTAAATGAGTATTTTGCATCTACATTCACAAATGAGTTATTCAAGGAAGAGAGGGACAGATATTTATCAAACTCTAACAGGGAGTTAAATGATTTTGTAATAACAGAGCAAAGTGGAGGAGAAATTCTAGAAGTTAAACAAGAAAATCACCTGGGGTGGATGGGATCTATTCAATTATATTAAAGGAGGCTGTGGGCAATACCCACAGACTGGAGTCCGTGGGTATTGCCCACATTTATACATCTCCACAGACTGGAGATGTGTAAATGTATCTCCAATTCACAAAGGGTGACAAGTAATTACAGACCTGTTACTTGACTTCTGTTCCAAGGAAAATAATGGAGTCACAGATAAAAGAAATATTGCAGGATAATTTATACAAGACTGCAGCAATAATTCAGATACATCATGGGTTTGTCAAGGGGAAGTCTTGTCTGACCAATTTGATTGGATGCTATGTATTCACAAAAGAACTGGATGCAAAAAGTAATTTTGATATTATGTAATTGTTTTTCAGGAAAGCTTTTGATAGTGTTGCACATGGAAGACTATTGTACAAATTGAGGCAGTATGGCCTTAAGGGCAAGTTGCTACAATGGATAAAACGATGGTTGAATGGGAGAAGACAGAGTGGTGGTCAATCGGTACTGCCCTACGTGGAGTAATGTTAAGTGGAGGCATCCCTCAGGGTTTGCTGTTGGACCCATGTTGTTTTGTATATATATCAACGATATTGATGATGGTATATCAAATATGTCAAAGTTTGCAGATGATACAAAGGTTGGCAGGGTTTCTAATGACAGTATTCTATTGCAACAGGATCTGGAAAAGTTGGGTAGATGGGCCGAGAAGTAGCAACCGAAGTTTAACATTGACAAATGCAAAGTACTGCATATAGGTAGTAGTAACCTCAGAGAGAATGTACCAACTATGTGGTGTTACACTCAGGGTAGTCGAGAATGGAAGAGACCTTGGGGTAAATGTGCAATCAGATATGAAGTTTTCTGAGTAGTGCAGACAGCTGCCAGAGTAGGTCATGGGGTATTGTCAATGGTATACAGGAATTTTGCTAGCAGGAATAAGGTGATTATCCCCTTGTATAAGGCAATGAACAGGACACACCTTGAGTACTGCGTACAGGTCTGGGAGCCTCATTTTAGGGAGGATGTAGAGTTTCGAGAACGAGTACGGAGAAGGGCAAGAAGACTGGTGAAGGGGAAAAAAGGGTGCTGTTATGAAAGGCTTAAATTGCAGCTTTAGGAGACTAGGCACCTGTGAGGCGATCTGATTGAGGTGTATAAGGCCTTGAATGGATTGAACAGGCTTAATGCTGAGGGGATTCTTCCTGTTACTCAGATTACAAACCTGAGGGGGTATAGATTCAAACTGAAGAAAGACAGTTGTAGAATAGACATGTGGAAGTTTGCGTTTAGCCAGCGGGTAGTTGATTGCTGAAACAAACTTCCATTTGTTGTTGTGGTAGATGATAGCTTAAATAAATTCAAGGTAGAACTAGATAAACATCTGGAATGAATGGATCTTTCTCTTTTTTTTTGCTGATGCTGTGTAAGCTTGCTTTATTGCAGCATGTGCCTCTACTAATGCTAAGTGTCGTCATATAGAGAGAACTTCATGCCTCACCGAACAATTACTTCTCAGGTTTGGTTCGTTCGCCACTACTCTGAGTATGGTACCACACAGTACCATATATCAGTATCTTCAATGTTAAACTTGAATTATCCACTTCTGAACACATCAGGTTATTTTTTGGGGTCTTTCTGCAGTACTGGTAAATGAATACATTCAAGACTTTAAACACCTCAATATCTAGCCACAGATGCCTGGTCTCAAGGCGCTGCAATTTGGAACTGAAGACTTTCTCTATGTCTTCGTAGATAGCAAAATTTGTAGAATCGCCATCCTCTCCACACTGAAAGCAAAAGACCTGACTTCGAGTCCGTCGGTGACATGAAGAATTCTTATGGGTTTGTTTACATCGTGGCTGAGTTAGTCGGTCTCAGGCGAAGGCATCCTGGTTTTTTTTTCTCCAAGAAATTTGGGTTTTTCGTCCAGCAAACAGAATCGATCTCAGAACTCATACAGTTTACAAACAATATACACCCAGCAATATGGTCTTAATTTTCGATGCTCCTAATACGACCTTTCTATGTAAGAGTGCACTTTCGTTTCTTTCACATCTGGTTGCACTTCTGTGCACCCTTTCTATCAGTTCTACATCCTTCCTATATACAAAGGGATTTATGGACTTTTCGATAACTGTAAAAAATATTCAAAAATATGAAGTAGAAAATAAAATGGTCACTTTTTTTCTGAGGCATGTAAGCAAGTTATGTTGAATATATCTAATAGCGGTTTCTATACTTCTCGTACTTATGTTTCCGCTGCAGTTCGAATGTTTGTATCAATTCTGCCAAACCCTCTAGGTCAAATGTACATCAACTTTCAAAAACGATATTCCTCCAAAGAAAACAAGCGAAGCTACAAATAACCTAATGAACATTCCAAATAATCTTTCTTCAGCCTCATATGATAAAGAACAATCAAACTGATACAGTTCCAAAATTGATTATCCTGCCAACAGTATGGTAGTGGGTGAGCTAGATAACAAGGAATCCATAATGGAACTCTGTGCATTCTGGACACTATTATATTTGGGCCACCGGAATAATTAAAGCCATCTGCCGTCGTATGTCTGTTTATTGCGTGTGTTCTATAATCCATTTGTCTGTTTGCTGGATGAAAAACCACATTTTTTGGGGAGGGGGGAACCTTGATATCTACGCCTGAGACCCACTAACTCAGCCATGGAGTGAAAAAAGCCCATTAAAGTTCCTCGCGTCATTGACGGGATTCGAATCCAGGCCTTTTCCACCCGGTGTGGGGAGGACAGTGACGGTACCATTACATTCTGGACATGTGTTTATGTAAAGGGCGGCTCCTAGAACTGTTCAACTCCACCTTGTATCCCTGTGAAGAACAGTATACAGTAAACCCTCGCTATTCGCGGGGGTTACGTTCCTGAGAAATGTCGCGAATACCGAAAACGCGAATACTGAGTTATGGCTCCCATAGTAATAAAGGGGTTCCGTTCCTAAGTATGAAATATATAAGAAAAACTAGTCTAAAATTTTGTCTATGTATGTATTATATGTACCTTCATAATATGACTGTACATGACAGTACATAGTGAAATGCAAGCATATGGCATCGAAATGAAAATAAGAAACAATTTAATATTAAATGTAATATTTATTAGAAATTTCAAACAAATCTTTCAAATCAGCGCCTTTGCTAGCAAAAAAAAAACATCCCGCCAGTGCTATCACCAGTTTCGCTAAAGTGTTGATAAAGAAGTTTTGCCTTTTCACGAATGAGTGAACTTAACGGAATTTTATTTTGAATTCGGTCTTCTATCCACAGATTTAAAGGTTTTACATTTTTTTTTTTATTTAACATCACGAGTTACAGAGCAAATTTTTGAAGCAATTAGCGCGGTTTCACGGACACTACGGCAGATTTTTTCTTCCGATTTCTTGTTTGATCGTACCGTTGACTCATTGATTTTATAATGTTTTGCCACTGAGGAGACACTTTCACCTTTAGAAATTTCGTCTAATAACTCAATTTTATTCGCTAGTGTCATCACCTTCTTTGATATTTTCACATTTCTCTTTTTATTCGTAGCCATATTTTTGTAGGGGTTAGAAAGAACTTGACCACAATAAAGTCACTTTCTTCCGTTAACGCACTCGAAAAAGTCTGTTTTACACTGCAAAACGGTAGAGTTATCATTTTTGTAAGCATATCAATTTATAAATTTATTCAATTTATAAACATATAAATTAAAATCAAACGACGAAACCTTCCATGACTAACACATACTGAACAAGGATTAGCGAGAAACATCCACGCTCGCGATTTTTTCACCCCTCTCCCCCCACCCACTGAGCGCTGTTTTGACCGGGAAAGATAATTTTAGCCACGCCCATGTTTTTTATGGCGGAAAATATTCACGGCGTTTTAAAATTCACATTTTTTTAGGTTTCATTTTATAATAAATCGGCGATCGCGAATACGCGAAACCGCGAATACAGATACCGCGAATAGCGGGGGTTTACTGTAACTACAAATGGGCCAGATGTGTGACGGAGGTGTGTGTGTATTATGTGTGTGTTCAGTTGAAATGGTCTGGGTACTCGTCCACAGAGTATGAGACAAAAAAAAAAAAAAGAATTTCCTTCTCTGGGGTCCACTGCAGATGGGGGGGGAGAACCGAAAGGAAGAGAAAGAAAAGAATAAAAACAATTAACTAAGATAACAAAAAAATAAAGACAGTAAATAAATATATATATATATATATTGGTTTTTAGTATATATACACATACATACGTGTATATATATATACCAAAAACTGAAAGGGGGGGGGGAGAGATAAAGAGATCTTCCAGTTGTGCAACTGTTAAGAACAGCAACATTAAAACACTTCGATGCCTCCAGCCAGACGGATTTGATCAACCTCGTATCACTGGAATCATACTTTTCCTTAGTTCAAACACTTCTTTAGCGAATACCTGGAGCATCTGAAACTTACTAGTCTCTTAAAAATATAGCTTCTTCTCCTGGAGCTATACTCTCAAGAATTTCACGCATCTCTGTCCTGGCATTGTCATATATTCAACAATCATATAGTATGTGCTGCCAGCCTTCCCTGGCTCCGCACCCCCACACCTTCAAATTTCTGGGTTTGAATCCCATCAATAATGCGAGGAACTTTAATGGGTTTTACTCCATGGCTGCGTTAGTTGGTCTCATGTGTAGATAGAAAGGTTCCCCCCCCCAAAAAAAACCTGGGGTTTTTTTTTTGTACAGCAAAACAGACAAATCGACCACAGAACACATGCAATTTACAGACACAAACACGAGTTTATGTAATGAATTACGGGTGACCCTAATATAATAATTTGCAAGTGACTACAGGGAGTCCGAGTAGTGTATGCAGGGAGCATTGTCGAGGCCACTGTCTCAAGGAGCTGGGTACACTCTTGATGATATACTTCCAAAAACGATTTTTGGATGTCCAAAAATTTCATTACCTCAGTGTCTCCATCATTTATTTTCTACTGAATACATTATGGCTGAACTAATAAAACAAACTTATCTCTGAAAAGATCTAAACTTCCCAAAACATTATTCATTTCAAAAATATGCATGGTCTCACTTCCAATTACCATTTCCCTGCCAAGCTCCACATACTTTTTCCGATAGAATCTCAATTATCGCTTGATTCAACCACTGCTCAAATCCTTTTACTCCAAAGGTGGTACTTTTGCATATATCTACTCTATTCACTGCCAGAGGGCTTAGTAATTTGGAATGTCCTCTTTTTGATTTTCTCTACCTTAAAATCTCTCCACCCTATTCTGTCAAATTCACCTGATACTTCTGCTGACCACTCAATTCCACTAATGACGGAATTCTGACTTAATTTCTTCGGATCTCAACTTTCTCCAGTCAAACTCAACTTCCCTAACAGTGAGGTAATTTTCCTTGGCAATTTTCATATTTACAAATATTTAATATCTAGTCACACAGACCCATCTGGCTGAGATGCTGAGGCTTTCGCACTTACTAACGACCCCATACAGATGGTTCATTTACTTATCAGACAATCGTAACTACATAGCCAACACCATTGATATTTTTCTCACAAATTCCCCTTCCAAGCACACGGTAGGGGTGTGTCTTTCAGGCACCTCAGATCACAATTTGGATGGTATCATCTCCAATGGTCTTCCTTTCATGACCATTCTTGGCCTTTTGTTTGACATTAAAGCTGTTCAAGATAATATTGCATATCACAATTGTCTTTCATCCAGGTTCATTTTACCTACACCAAAGCTCAACAATTGTGAAGCTGTTATTAATCATTCCAAACAGGCCGAGTAGAAAACTTGCTATTTATACAAACAGTTGATTTTTTTTTTTTTTTTTGATTTGGTAGTTGTTGGCGCATCGGCTTCTGTGGCCATATTGCACCTCCCAAGGTTTTTGCAGTACTTTGATCCAAGCCCGAGGCGGGAATCGAACCCGCGACCTTTGGGTTGCCGACAAACAGTTGAGCATTCTGGTCTTTTATGAGCTATTGGCAAGCGACCAAAACCTTTGTGATTCTGTACTCCGATCTTTGTTAAAATCTGATGATTCTATTGCTACCTCGGGTAAGGATAAAGCTGACTTACTAGTATTCTTTTCTTCTAACTCTTGTATTGACAATTTTGGTAAACCACCACTCCAGGTCCCGATGGAATTTCTCCAGTTATTCTCAAAACATTCAGCCAGTTCCTAGAAAGTCACAAATCCCTTACACCCAATCATCCCACGCTTTCTAAAGCAACGAAGAAATCCATTAACTGCCAAATATGGATTCTGTCAGTGTCAATCCACCTGTTAATATTACCCATTTATGGATAAATTCCATGGACATGTTTGATGAAACAAGCACTTGTTCTTTGATCATGTTTGATTTAATGGTCTTCTAAATAACCTTCCATCTTATGAATTGCCAATTGTTTTTGTATTTGGGTATTGAACTTTCTATGACTGCTCACTGCAGTGATGGTACATGGCTGTCTTCTAACTTCTCCACTAATGCTGGTGTTTCCCAAAGTTCACTTTCCTCCCACTCTTTTCCTCTTGTTTATTAATGACTTCCTTTCATTGACAAAAATCCTATCCAGTTTTGCTGACGACAGCACATTACATTCTACCTTCAAGTTTGAGAAACCTTGCACTACACAGATTAAACTTCTCAAATATCCATTACCAGTTCCTTAAATGCTGATCTCCAGGTAATTCTCCAATGGGGAAAAGATAACTCAGTTCATTTCAATCCTATAACCCAGTCCTTACATCTCACAAAAAGGATTCTTCTACTCCTATGTTTATCTTTGATGACACTCAAATTTCTGCACCAAAATCACATGTATATTAGGGATTACCTGACTCTCTTGGCACAAGCACATCACAAATACAAAAAAACTGAGCTTTCTCTTTCATTCTCAGCATTACTTTTCTTCTAAACAACTATTCACTCTGTATAAATCAAAAATCTGTCTCCCTTAGAATGCTGTTCCTACAATTTGGTGCAATGCCCCCAAAGCCTCCATTCAAAAGATGGCATATAGTTCAATCAATTACCCATCTTAGTCTTTCCACTGTCTCACAGACATTGTTTCTGCTGCATGCCTTTTCTGTAGATACTTTCATGGCACTGTTCTTCTGAATTAGCTTCTGTTCCCCCTTCTCTCTCTTTAAAACCAGACCAAATACATACCACAGCCAGCTAACATCCATTTACGGTCACCTTCAAACTCATAGAACCAACTTTTCTTCCTTGTTTATCTGTTCAACTCCCATTTTCTGTAACAATCTACCTCCAGATGCAATTCCTGAAAATTAAAATCTAAAAATTCAAGTCTAAATCTTTTTTCTTGTTCTCAACCATTAACACACAGAGCATACTAAGCACTATAGAACTTTCGTGAATGGAATTTTCATTAAAAAAAAAAATTTAAACTACACTTACACTCAAGAGAAAAATTGATTAAAATTGTGTAATTAAAAGTATATACATCAAGTACTTAGCATTACCATTTATGATGAAAAAACCTTAATTTCAAAAAATAAAACATTGAGATGTTACAAAACATGCAGCATAATTAAGTGCCTACTGGGTCAGTTAAAGAGATACAAAATAACTCAGCTCCAAGAGTTAACAAAATTTATTCAGAGGCATTACAACAGTGGAGTATCAATTCTGGGTTTCTGAAATTTTAGGATAAAAGTTATATCCTTTAGCAATAAGGGTGCTTGAAGGGAGCTGCAAATACTGAATTTACTCATAAAAGGATATGTTCTCAAATTAGTTTACCACAGTTCAGTGTTAGAAAGATTAAGGAATTAACAGAATACTGAAGTAACTGAAAAAGCAACAGTTGCTAATGTTTCAATAGTTTTCTTTAGAAACAGATAAAACACTGGCATAGCATGATTTTTCAGTCTTCATCTGAGGAATCAACATGGAATTCAATTAAGTTCAGAGCACTTCAAGATTTATCTGCCTTGTTTTCAATGAAAGGTATCACTACAAGTGCATATTCACATGAATAAATCAATAAGACACCAAAAAGGCTGGCTATCCCAATACAAAAAAATTGCTGAAGTAGTAATGCATGGGTTACCCATGCACTACTACTTCAGCAACTGGAATGAGCAATGGTCTGTCAATACGTATCACTAGACATGAAGTTTACAACGGACTGTGATCTGAGAGTATGCCACTGTTCAATAAATCAAGAAAAACGGTGTGCAAAATTCATCAAAATGACTCATGCTGTTGCAGTTATAAAACTCAAATTATTTAGGTCAAAATGAATGAAGTGCCATTAGAGAGAATTTTTTGAATGATACAGAACACAAACATGGGATGTCCTCCACTATACTGGAATTTGCTGGTCGAGTTGTGGGTTGATGCTTAACATACTGCTTTTGCTTTTATTCGTAACACTGTTCAACCTTTAAATTAAGAATTACAGGAAAACAAATTGTACAGTCAGTGGGCAGCTATTACAGTAAGATTTCATTAGCATTAGTAGAGGCATTTGATGCAAGAAAGCAAGCTTATGCAGCATCAGCCAAAAAAAAAATAAAATAAAATAAAATAAATAAATAAAAAATAACCACTTCCACTTCACCCCTCTGTTCTTTCGAAATACCTGTCCAGCTGAGCCTTAAATTTATTTAGGCTATCAACTTCCACGACAAGGGATGGAAGTCTATTCCACCAACCAACTACCCGCTGGCTACAGGCAAATTTCCTCACGTCTATCCTACATCTGTCTTTTCTCAATTTGAATTTATGCCCTCTCAGGTGATTATTCTGAGCAAGTGGAAGAATCCCATCAGCATTGAGCATGCTCAAACCATTCAAGGCTTTATACACCTCTATAATTAATACATTTTTTTTCTCTTTTATTTGTTACATGCAACTTGTGTGTTCAAATATGCAATAAAGTAAATGAATTTTATAATATTTTGTATAGCAGTTTTTAAGTTCGTAAGTAAATCACTTTCATACTGGATTTTGGCATCCATTATTATAAGAACTCAATTGTTACAAAAAAAAACTAATCCCTAAAATGCTGAAGAGATGTAAATTTCATTCACTGGCACAAAAATCACATCACTGCATGCTGAGCACACCTAGGCATATCAATGTTGCCTGCAGCCTCATGCCAAGTATCTATCAAATACCTATATTTACACATCAGTTCTAGAGAGCTTTGTTATCTGTGTGTTATCTTGGAATATGTGTCTGCACCTGCAGGCTTATTCCAAGCATACTGCAATTATTTCAAAACTTTTCATTTCATTTAAATAACCCATATATCAATTCGAAAATTGTAGATCTCTTAAAGTACCATTTATAACTGACACACTAACTTTTTTATAATCTACATTGATGTTGGAATAAATTGGATGATAATTTTAAATTTAAGTTAGCATGAATAAGTTAGGATTTAAAAACAGAATTAAAATGTGCGCAAGGAAGTATTGTTTGTTTGTTTGTTTTGGTTTTTAGGAGCATTAGCAACTAAGGCCATATTGCTCCGGGAATATGCGGTAGCCATTCCCTGACCTTCCCTCATCCTCCGTATTTCTAATCAAGAATCTAATCAAGAAGCTTGTGCTACGCACTGCTGCTCCTTTCCAGCTGGCTACGGAGGTGCCGCAGGGAAGCAGAAGTGCACATCTTCGTCCTTGGTTGTCAATGTTGAAATTTGAAACGATTTTAGTTATACGGTTGGAAACAGAAGGTCAATAGCCATAACAAGTGGCTTTCGTTTCACACGTCTTCAGATGGCAATGGTGGAATGAGATTAAACGCATGTATTTAAGAAGACTAGGTTCCGTGATGCTCCTGGATACACGTGGGAATCTCAGGTGCATGAGATTCCAGACCGGTGCTATGTTATAGGGTAGTTTGGAATTTAATACTTGAAGAGTGGAATGCCAGCGAAACCATTCTATAACTTGGGCTTCATATTGGAAAATTTTAAAACTGGATTTTAATTTGATAATAGGAATGGCTGAATCTACTAAGGGGGTGTGGTTGTGGGATTGAACATGTGTTGCTAATTCGGTATTGGACTGTCCCGCCCTAAAGCTATTGTAGTGATAGTGAGCACGTGTGTTTGATGTTTCGGTAGAACCATATTTTGTGGTGGTGCTACCAATGTAGCAAGCGTTACAGTTATCTTGACATTTTATTAAGTAGATGATATTATTCATGTCACTAATGTGGTAATTTTGTGTATCTTTATATGAGTTGAATAATGAACTTAGTTTATTGTAAGCTGAGAATGTAAGCGTGATATCAGTACTTTTGAATAAACGGCGGAATTGGTTGGCAAAATTACTATGGTAAGGGAGGATAATACGTGGATGATTATTGGACATGCGTTTGGGTGGGTTGTTGATATTATTTTTGGACTGTGATAATAGTTTGTTTGATTAATTGAATAGGATATTTCCTATATATGAATTTACTTGTAAGATATTGTAGTTCATTATTAAGGTCATAATGTGTGGAACTGTATTTTATAGCATTGTAAATTTGATTATAAAGGACTGTTTTTTTTTGTGTTGAGGGGTGATGTGATTCAAAGTGTAAGTATTTGCCTGTGTGAGTATTTTTTCTGAAAATTCTTGTTCCTAGTTTTGTATCGCTTCTGTATATAGTGAGGTTTAGGAAATTAATTTGTCCCTTTTCTTCCAATTCCAGGGTATATTTTAATCTATTATGCATGGAATTAAATTTAATGAAAAGATCATTTATCGTGGATTTGTGCCCTATTAAGAGGATATCGTCAGCGTATCGTATAAATAATTTAATATCAGGGGAGGTTTTGGTTGTAATATATGATTTTCTGTGGAGGCTAGGTAAATTTCAGATGGGGGGGGGGGGGGGCTGAGATTCCAAATCCCATAGGTAGGCTGTAGGTTTGCTGGTAAATCTGATTAAGAAATCATCTAATAGAAAGGTTGTAAGCTCTAGTATGCTATTAATTGAAATAATTGAAAGGGAAGTGCAATTCGATAAGGTTTTGTCATCTGTTAAATATAACCTACTATCTCAAATACACCGATTAAGATTCAGCCTAAAAAGAAATATGACACCGCAATCTTGGGTGGACCTTACAACATATAATTAAATACGTATAGCAGCTGCCATTAATGACATCGAACTCAGACACAACAGAAAATGGGGGATCCTTACACAGAAACCTCACACCGCCACAAAATCTTCCACTGTAAACATTTCTTCGTACCCTTTTTCTTCCACGGAACTCGCTAGCCTCGATTACGGGTTTAAATTTGTTATTAAAGATAATAAATATCCCTACAAAGAATGTATAATAGAACTACAAACCAAATTAGATAACCATCCAGATAAATGGGGAATTATACACCAAAGTAATTCAATTCTTAACTCCAGATTCAAACCCCAACCCAATATAAACAAACAACAGTTAATGGACTTACAAAAAATACGTAACAGTCCAAATATTATCGTACAGAAAGCTGACAAAAGTGATTCCACAGTAATAATAAACAAAAGCACATATATAGAAAAAATGGAATCTATACTCTCTGATTCAGATACATACAAACTGGATAACACATATACTATTTCCAAACATAAAAATAAGCTTGACATCATTTTAAGGAAATTAAGATCCAACAATGAAATTAATTTATACACCCTTCAACAGATTGGTATCCATAACAATATTCTACTGCATATGTTTGGCATTACCAAACTCCATAAACCCAATCACCCACTAAGACCCATAATATCCTTCAGCAAATCAGCTTTCACTAATTTATCTTCCTTCCTGGCCAAAATTATCTTCCCCCTCACCAGATTTTCGAAATTTAAATTAAACAATACTTCCCAAACCTTTGAAAAAATAAATTCTATCACAATAACCAATGATGACATCCTATCATCTTTTGATGTAGTCGCATTGTACACTAATGTACATTTGCCGTCCACATTACAAAACTTACGCAATTTCTTAACAGACGACAAAACCTTATTGAATCGCACTTCCCTTTCAATTCATGGCATATTAGAGCTTACGAGCTTTCTATTAGATGAATTCTTAATCAGATTTACCAGCAAACCTACGGCCTACCTATGGGATTAGGAATCTCAGCCCTCCCTATCTGAAATTTACCTAGCCTCCGCAGAAAATCATATATTACAAGCATACCCCCCCCCCCACGACATTAAATTATTTATACGATACGCTGACGATATCCTCTTAATAGGACACAAATCCACAATAAATGATCTTTTCATTAAATTTAATTCCATGCATAATAGATTAAAATATACCCTGGAATTGGAAGAAAAGGGACAAATTAATTTCCTAAACCTCACTATATACAGAAGCGATACTAAACTAGGAACAAGAATTTTCAGAAAAAATACTCACACAGGCAAATACACTTTGAATCACATCACCCCTCAACACAAAAAAAAACAGTCCTTTATAATCAAATTTACAATGCTATAAAATACAGTTCCACACATTATGACCTTAATAATGAACTACAATATCTTACAAGTAAATTCATATATAGGAAATATCCTATTCAATTAATCAAACAAACTATTATCACAGTCCAAAAATAATATCAACAACCCACCCAAACGCATGTCCAATAATCATCCACGTATTATCCTCCCTTACCATAGTAATTTTGCCAACCAATTCCGCCGTTTATTCAAAAGTACTGATATCACGCTTACATTCTCAGCTTACAATACACTAGGTTCATTATTCAACTCATATAAAGATACAAAATTACCAAATTAGTGACATCAGTAATATCATCTACTTAATAAAATGTCAAGATAACTGTAATGCTTGCTACATTGGTAGCACCACCACAAAATACGGTTCTACCAAAACATCAAACACATGTGCTCACTACCACTACAATAGCTTTAGGATGGGACAGTCCAATACCGAATTAGCAACACATGTTCAATCCCACAACCACACCCCCTTAGTAGATTCAGCCATTCCTATTATCAAATTAAAATCCAGTTTTAAAATTTTCCAATAATAGAATGGTTTCGCTGCCATTCCACTCTTCAAGTATTAAATTCCAAACTACCCTATAACATAGCACCGGTCTGGAATCTCATGCACCTGAGATTCCCACGTGTATCCAGGAGCATCACGGGAACCTAGTCTTCTTAAATACACGCGTTTAATCTCATTCTACCATTACCAACTGAAGTCGCGTAAAACTAAAGCCACTTGTTATGGCTACCTTCTGTTTCCAACCGTATAACTAAAATCGTTTCAAATTTCAACATTGACAACCAAGGACGAAGACATGCACTTCTACTTCCTTGTGCACATTTTAATTCTGTTTTTAAATCCTAACTTATTCATGCTAACTTAAATTTAAAATTATCATCCAATTTATTTCAACATCAATGCAGATTATAAAAAGGTGAGTATCATAATAAATTAAATTACGCTACACTGTTATATTGTGTCAAAACCCATATATATATATATATATATATACATTAAAAAAAATATACACATATATATACATAAAAAATATACACACATATATATACATAAAAATATACACACATATATATACATAAAAATATACACACATAGATATACATAAAAATATACATAAAATATATACACACACATATATATACATAAAAAATACACACACATATATATACATAAAAAATACACACATATATATACATAAAAAATACACACACATATATATACATAAAAAATACACACATATATATATATACATAAAAAATACACACACATATATATATACATAAAAAATACACACACATATATATATACATAAAAAATACACACACATATATATATACAGGGTGTTTCAGTTAAACGTTTCAGAACTTCTAAGAGGGGTAGGGTACATCCTGACAACTCGAAATCATATAGCAATGTGGGGTCGGAAATGCTTTCCTGAAGCGGTGTTGTACACAGAAGCACCATAAAGAAAAGAGACCGTAAGTGAGAAATCGTTTTAATAATACATGAAAAGAAGCAAAAGGTACATGGATTAAAGTAAGTGTTCGAAGTTTCTTCCACGGGCTACAATGCACGCCTCACATCTCCGACGCATGGACATCCGAACATTCTGGAATACTTCAGGCGAATTTCGAATTTCTTGAACAAGAACGCCAAGTTAGTAGGATGGATGATTACACAAACGCAGAGTTAGCCGATATGCATTTGGCGAACGGGGCTGCAAATTGTAGTGGGCCAGCCGCACAGCGTTTGTACGCGGAACGATATCCGATGAGGCGTATTCCCAGTCATAATTTCTTTGCAAGACTGCACCAGAGGTTAGCTGAGAGAGGTTCATTTGAAAGAGCTGACAGGGACAGGGTAAGAACAGCACGGACTAAAGCCGTCGAACAGAATGTGCTGCAGCATGTACAGGGGAATCCAAGAACGAGTACACGAAGTCTAGCAAACGCAGTCGGGGTTTCCCATTGCAGCGTCTGGAGGATTCTCCGAGAACAAGACATGCATCCGTTTCACGTGCAGCGTGTCCAGACACAGCAACCGGAGGATTATGCACGTCGTATTGCTTTCGCACAGTGGTACCTTGGAAAATGTGCTACAAATCCCCTTTTTCCTGCTGAAGTGTTGTTTTCCGATGAGGCATCCTTCACAAGGGGAGGAATTTTCAACACGCATAACGACCATATCTGGGCGGTCGAGAACCCGCATGCAATACGACGTCGTGCAGCACAGATTCGATTTTCGGTCAATGTATGGGCCGGTATTATGGGAGATCACCTCATCGGACCTTACCTGTTACCGTGTCGTCTAACCGGACCTATCTACTTGATCTTTCTGCAGCAAGTATTGCCACAACTTTTGAGAGATGAACAGATTTCTGCATCGATGCAACAGACAATGTGGTTCCAACACGATGGAGCCCCTGCCCATTATAGCGGAGATGTTCGTAACTACCTGGATGTCACATTTGGTCAACAGTGGATCGGACGTGGTGGTCCCGTGCGTTGGCCTGCTCGGTCACCCGACCTACCATGTCTTGATTTTTATTTCTGGGGTCATGTGAAATCGCTAGTTTATGACACCCCTGTTGACAATGCTGAGGAGCTGGTTGCAAGAATCGCAGTAGCTGCCGAAGAAATTCAAAATTCGCCTGGAGTATTCCAGAATGTTCGGATGTCCATGCGTCGGAGATGTGAGGCGTGCATTGTAGCCCGTGGAAGAAACTTCGAACACTTACTTTAATCCATGTACCTTTTGCTTCTTTTCATGTATTATTAAAACGATTTCTCACTTACGGTCTCTTTTCTTTATGGTGCTTCTGTGTACAACACCGCTTCAGGAAAGCATTTCCGACCCCACATTGCTATATGATTTCGAGTTGTCAGGATGTACCCTACCCCTCTTAGAAGTTCTGAAACGTTTAACTGAAACACCCTGTATATACATAAAAAATACACACACATATATATATACATAAAAATACACACATATATATATATATACATATATACATAAAAAATATACACACACACACACACACACACACAAAATTTCCTCATGATTATGAAAAACTTATTCAAGGCATTTGCAGACCTTTGTATTTTAATTCTTTACAGACTAGCGAGAGTGCCGTGGCTCGGGACAGAAACTAAGGGGCAATTCTCCAACGCATCAGTCTCAAAAATGAGCAAAATGTGAAATGTTTACCGATCTTTCTAAAACAGGACATCATCTAGCCAAGGAGGATGCCTTTGTGTGTGTTACGTGTCTAGTGTCAAGAAATTAGATGCCAACTCCGAGTTCTGATGGGCATCTATGAGGGCTTGAGGTGTACGGCAAATGCCCTCGAAGAAAGTAATATGAGGGGCCCTTCAAGATCTCAGCTGCCCAGCTCAACAGCAGAGCTCACTCCTGTGCATCAGGCAACACAGTGGTCCCAAAGGAACTAGTTATTGTGGATGACCACTGTCAGGGAGATGGGGAATATACTATGCAAGAAGGATAGGTGGAACAGGACCAGAGTATGTCTGCCAAGGGCAAAAGTTGATGACGTAGAGCAGATATCTTTTAAGGGCAAAAAAGGTGATATTGTTGTACGCGGAACTAATGACATTAAGAGTAAGAGATCTGCAGATTTACTCAAGTACAGGTCAATGCTGTAAAAAAGTCGCGAGTTAAGGTTGAATGTGAAAGTATCTGCAATTCTGCCCAGACACGAAAGGAGGGAGTATATGACAGCCTTGTCAATCAATTCAGCCCTGGAGAGATTGTACAAGGCTCAAGGGGTAGAATTTTTTTCAGCCTGTGCTTTAGGGGGGGGGGATACAAGGACTAATAGATTAACAGTAGCTGCTAGCAGAGGTGAAAGTGATTCTTGCATTGCTTCTATTGGAATGAGCAGCAATCTGAAAAACAAGATGTAGGGTATTTCAAAGACTGCTGGAAGTCATTGCGGTACAAGTAAACACATGGGTTGTGTCAGGGGTAGCTAAGAATAGGAACAGGTGCCTGTATACTTGCATGTACACCAATGCTAGGAGTTTGGTAAATAAATTTGATGAGCTTGAAGTGCTAGTCAAGAAATCAGAGGCAGATACTGTTGGGATATCAGAAATGTGGTGTCAGACAGACATAAGTAGTGCATAATTGGAATTTGGGTAGTACAATATGTACAGAAAAGATAGACAAGACAGGAAGGGAGGAGGGGGTTATGCTGTTAGTTAAAGAAACACAAAATCTAAGAAAGTGCATCCAACTGATGTTGGTGGGCAATGCAATGTTGAGTCTGTTTGGTGTAACATAAGCACTGGGAAATGAAAAATGAGAGTAGGTGTGTTATAAGCCTAATGAATCTGATGAGTATAATGAGTAATTGTGTCAGAGTGGACCAGTAAATCAGAATGTCTTATAATGGGGGATTTTAACTTTCCAGATATTGACTGAAACCTGTGAGTTCGTCACTCGCACACTAGCAAGACTTTTCTGGATTTATTGGATGACTGTTTTCTACAATAACATGTTTGAGAGGCAACCAGAGGGAGTAATACTCTTGATCTGATTATCAGCAGTGATTATTCATGCATTAAGAATTTGCAGATAAAGGAACCACTGGGTGAAAGTGATCACAATGTACTGATTTGGGAATTACTTAAAGGGGTCACATACAGTTTTTAAATTCTGTACAGTGGAATCAACTGATGTTACCAACGTTGAATTCTAAATGGGAAGCCTTCGGGGACTAAATTTTGGAAGCTACTAGGCTTTTCAATGTTTAGGTCTAAATGGATGTCAAATGAACTAATGAGGCTCGTGGCAGAGAAGAAAAAAGTATTGGATGCATATAAAGTATCAGGTGACACAGAAGCCTATGACATATAAACTAGTCTGTAATCAAGTCATAAAGGAGGTTAGGCAGGCAAAGACATTATGAGAAATCCTTGGCAAAGGATGCAAAGAAGAACAGGAAAGAGTTCTTTACTTATGTAAACTCTAGAAGGAAAGGGATGAATCAGATTGGATCACATAACATAGATGGGTTGACTATTGATCATCATGCTCAGGTAGCTGATAATCTGAATGAGTATTTTGCATCTACATTCACATATGAGGAGTTATTCAATGAGGGGAGTGCCAGAACTTTATCAAACTCTAATAGGGAGCTAAGTGATTTTGTAATAACTGAGAGCAAAGTAGAGGAGAAAATGTTGAAGTTAAACATAAAAAAGGAAACTAGGGAGGATGGGATCTATCCAGTTATATTAAAAGAGGCAGCAAAGGAAGTAAGCAAACCCTTAGCCATAATTATGAGAGCTTCCTTGGACTCAGGGGAAGTACCCATGGACTGGAGACGTGCAAATGTATCACCAATTCACATAGGGGGTTCAAAAGTTGACACAAATAACTACAGACCTGTTAGTTTAACTTGTGTTCAGGATCATCTAGACAAGACTGCAGTAATAGTTAAGACAGCATGGGTTTGTTAAAGGGAGGTCTTGTCTGACCAATTTGATTGTATACTATGATGTGGACACAAAGGAACTTAATGCCAAAAATAATTTTGAAAATGTGTACTTGGATTTCGGGAAAGCATTTGATACTGTTGCACATGGACGACTGCTGTACAAATTGGAGAGGTATGGCATTAAGGGTAAGTTGCTACAATGGATAAAGGGATGGCTGAGTGGGATACAACTGATTGTTAATCAATGGACACTGCCCTTCGTGGACAAATGTTATTAGTGGAGTTCCCCAGGGTTCGGTGTTGGGCCCATTGTTTTGTAAATTTATCGATGCTATTGATGAAGGTATATCAGGTTTAACGTCCAAGTTTGCAGATGATACCAAGTTTGGCAGGGTTGTTAACGACAGTAAAGACAGTATGCTACTCCAACTGGATCTAGATAAGTTGGGAAAATGGGCTGAGAAGTGGCAACTGGAGTTTAATATTGACAAATGCAAAGTACTGTATATGGGTAGCAGTAACCCAACAGAAATGTACCAACCGTCTGGTACTACACTCAGGGAAGTGGAGAATGAAAAAGACCTGTTGGTAATTGTGTAGTCGGTGTGAATTTCTCAGAGCAGCATAGACAGGCTGCTAGAGCAAATCAGAGTCTTGTCAATGATATGTTGGAATTTTGCTAGCAGGGACAGGGAGGTGATTATCGTGTTATACAAGGCCATGGTCAGGCAATACCTATGGTACTGTGTAAAGGTCTTAGTAAAATAATAAGAGTAATGGTAAGTTGTCGATTTTTTTGGTTTTTTCCGTTTTAATTTCTGGAGGGTATCATACGGACGTGTTCTACGTACTATATTGAGGTAAACTCCTCTTATTATTTTACTAATATTATTATCAATGTAGAACATATTGAGTATTACAGCTCTGATTCATACTATCTGTGTACAGGTCTGGAGGCCTCATTTTAGGATGGATGTAGAGTTGCTTGAACGAGTACAAAGAAGGGCAACAAGATTGGTGAGGGGAACGAAAAGGGGTGCTCTTATCAAAAAAAAAGGCTTAAGTTCTGCAAATTGCAGCACCTGGAGAGTAGGCACTAGTGAGTGATCTGATTGAGGTGTATAAAGCCTTGAATGGGTTGAGAAAGCTGAATGCTGATGGGATTCTTCCTCTTGCTCAGATTCAAATTGAGGAAAGCCAGTTGTAGAATGAATGTGCAGAAATTTGCATTTAGCCAGCGGGTAGTTGATTGGTGGAACAGAGTTCCATCTTTTGTTTAGGAAGTTGAAACCCTAAATAAATTTAAGGCTGAGCTGGACAGGCATTTGGAATGAATAGTGGGGGGTGAAATGGGAGGGTTTTTTTTTTTCTTTTTTTTGGCTGATGCTGCATAAGCTTGCTTTCTTGCATTGTATGCCTCTACTAATGCTAATATTTCACTTTATTTTAAGTACCTATTAGTCAAAAAATCCAGCTCCCAGCAACAAATCATTCAACCTAATCCCTTTAAAATTCCATTACTTATCAACAAACACTTCTAAACCATTAATAATTTCTGAATTTAAAAGAAGCCCAATTATGAATTGGTCCTTACTTGACAGATATTTTTTTCTCTTCATGATCTGAAAGCAACAGTTAAATCTACTTGTTTATTAAAAAAAAAAAAAAAAACCAAACAATACACTCAATCAAGAATAAAGCACTTTAATTTTTCATGATAATTAAATTCTGTTTTTACTGAAAATAACAACTACTCACTGGTTTATCCCTGGTGGGAAAAATAACAGGTATAACCTATTTATATTTTCCAAATCAATATATATATATTTTTAAAGTAGTATTTATATAAATTTTAAAACAAGGATTTCATATGTTCTTCTTTCTAAAAATTTGAATTTTAAGTAACAGAAGTTGCTCCATTCTGTTTATTGAATTATTTTTTAAAATCATTCTACATTTGCATTTATGATTTACAAGATTCAGAATAAAAGTATATTTTATTTACTTAACCTTACAACACAGAACTGTAATTCTAATACAGTTCACTTACATTATAATGTGTTATACCATGCAACTGCATTTTCATTTATGATTTCAAGCTTGGCTACAAATTGCACTATCCCCTCCCTCAAGTAATACCGGTTATATGCATAAACAGACAAAATCAGTAATATATCCCAATAATTTGGTAAGCCAATCACTATTCCCAAAATAAGTCGTGATATTATTGTTTAAATGCTGAGTAGTGAGTTATAGACTGAATGAAAAAGGAATTGAGCAAAAAAAAAAAAAAATAAATAAATAAAAATAAATAAATAAAAAATATGCACATTTTTTTATTTTTTATTATATACACTGAGTGATCACTGAATTATGACCACCCCTATGAAAACTGAATGCAATCCGTTAACCACATGAGGTACGAGAGTGCGGAGTTAGTCAACCTACGTAGCATACATAAGGTGTGAGTGGCTCGGTAGGTAGTAAAATTCCGAACATGATGGGTAAAAGGAAGGATTTATTGGGCTTTGATAAAGGACAGATTGTGGATGCTCGACGAGCTGGTGCCTCGATTTCCCAACGGCTGAACTGGTGGGGTGTTCGAGAGCCGCTGTAGTTAAAGTGTACCAGGACTGGTGTCAAAATGAAAAATGCTACCATATTTGGAAAAATGGTCAAACAATGATACGACGGCAAAACTGCAAATGTCAGCAAAAGGTTGATGTTAGAGGTGAGTGCCGGGTCCGACAACTCGTACAGGCGAACAGCCGCAGCACTGTTGAAGAGTTGACTATCCAATATACCATGGGCCAACCCGGAACAATATCGGGCATGACCATGCGTCGCACCCTCACACGTATGGGCTATACCAGCAGCCGACCTGTACAGCATCCTCTCCTAACCAAGGTTCATCGCCGTAAAAGACTTGCCTGGTGTAAGGAGCATGCAAGTTGGACATTAGATGACTGGATGAAGGTGTGCTGGCCGGATGAGTCACGTTATTTACTCCATACTGTGAATGGTCGTGTATGGATTTGGCGTCAACAACATGAGGCTCCTGATTCATCATGCATGGTATCAAAAGTACAGGCCGGTGGAGGCAGTTGTATGGTGTGGGGCATGTTTCATTGGCAGGAACTTGGATCCCTGGTGCATGTGGAACAACATATTAGTGGTCTCCACTATTGTCAACTGCTTGCTGACCATGTACATCCCGCCATGTTACACTTTTTCCTGAATGGTGATGGTGTCTTCCAAGATGACAATGCACCGAGCCATCGGGCACTTGTGCAGGAATGGTTTAGGGAACACAGTTGACTTCCAGCATATTGATTGGCCTCCGAACTCTACTGATATCAATCCCATAGAGCTTGTGGGACACTATGGAAAGGCATATTAGGCATCTGGATACACCAATCACTTCCATACCTGCATTGCTGACCACATTCCACACGGCTTGGTTGGTCATACCTCCCGAACGCTTCCAACATCTTGTTGAATCAATGCCACGTCAGATAGCTGCTGTACTGATGGCAAAAGGAGGACCTACGAAGTATTAGGTAGGTGGTCATAATTCAGTGATTACTCAGTGTATGTATATATATATAAATATATATATATATATATATAAATACAACACTGACGCCCCAACAAGGAATCACGTAACAACCATGTTTAAAATAACTTTAAATTGCTTTGCAAATCAGATTATGTACAGAAATAATTTCAAATTATGGTTTCACTAAATAAAACATCCAGATGGTATACTATAAATTTATGAGGCATAAATGGACAGAGAAAGATTACATACTCTCTAAGTTCTACTATAATCAACCTTGTGCAAAGTGTAGGTGTTGCAGATAAATAACAGGTCTTCTACTAGAAACCTAATTAGAAAAACTATGCCTCTTAGTCTAACCGGTTTCATAAATGTAACTTCTAAAACAAGTGATAAAAGAAAAATGCTACCATATTTGGAAAAATTCAACAAAAGTTCCATATTCATGAGGATTACATTCCAGAAAAATGCAATGAATACAGAATTTGCAAATATGGCAAAACAGGTTATCCAACTGCTGACAGTATCCCTTATTACAGACAACTGAGCCATTATTTGTAATTTCAGTCATTTTTAAAAACTGAAAAAAAAAAAAAAAAAAAAAGAATTTTCAAAATATAATAGAATCTTTTATTTTTGATTTATGGCCATAAAGTGAGGACATTTTAAGATGTAAGTTGATTTATTTTAGCTTATTACAAATAGTGTACCGCAAATGGATAGCACATAGGCCACTTCTCAATATATCAGGCACTCTCCCAACTGGGGAGGACAAGTATGAAAACAAATTTTTAATTTAATGCAAGGATTACTTATGAATGTGTTGCATGTCAGGATTTTATTGTTATGCTAAGCTAAAAATTGTTTTTTTTTTTTTTTTTTTTTTTTTTTAAAACAAAATATCACTTGTGATGTACCATACTAAAAGATGAAGTAGCTAACAATAAATTATTATAAGAAATTATTTTTAAAGCAGGCTAATTCATAATTTCTTTATTAATAAATCTGTCCCAGCCAGCCAAAGTATGAGAATTAAATGTAACCAACAGTGTTCATGTGATAGCCATTTATCACATTCTAAGAATACTTAAAATTTTATCCCATGATTATGGCATACAACAGCAGTTGCTGCTAACAGTCAAAACCAGGAATAAAAAAGGAATGAATATGGAGCTTTTACCATAATTACTTTTTAGCTAAAATATTATCAATAAATAACTTTATTGATACAGACAGAAGTATCACACAGAAGTATCAAAATTAAAAATTACATAAAATTAAATGCAATAAGGAATTAGTAAAATTTGAACTTTAAAATATACATGACAAAAATCCTGGAAATCTCAGATCAGTAAGTCCCAAAACAATTAATTTGAACCACGTTAGAGAATGAAAACAGGTTACCATCTAAGTTTGACTTGTGTCATTTTCAGAGTTGCTCCATATGGAAGAATGATGGAAATACATTAACTTATGGCACAAGGTGACACCATTATTTTCTGGAGGAAACATATATATGATATCAGGAGATATTATTTTGGGGTTCAAACTATCAGTGACTGATAATACTGGGCACATTTTATTTATAAAGCTGACCCAAATCTTTGTTGAAGAGGTTTTAATATCAGTTTAATTAAAAAAATCTATCAATCAAAGATCTCACCAGCTTTCACAATGGTTTGTGAAAGCTTGCATGATCTTTGAACAGTAGACTGTAAGCTCCAGAGTTAAAATTCTGTTTACTGAGATGGATGACTAGAATTTTTGGAATCAAGAAGATAACATATGGACCCTATGCATGTGGAGTCAAAAGAAGGAAGTGGGTATTAAGTAAACTGACTGCTGATTTCTGTAAGTTCATTATTAGATGCTGTTATTCTTGGTCATTCATCACTGATGTGTTGCTACAGTAATAGTTTTCGGTTTACAGCAATTAATTACAACTGGCCAATAAAGGCTTTCTAACAATGTTATATCTATTAAAATTTGGAATAATGTCTATGTGTTTAAATAATTTTAATATCAGTATTTTTAAAGATACACTACTTTATTCTCCTGAAAATGTTAAATTATACAGATGAATAAAACCCTATCTTCCAAATGAAACCAATTTTTGAAATAAAAATTTTGTATACTGTTAGTAGTGGCGAATGATGCAAGAAAGCTAGTTTATACAGTCATCAGCTCCCCTCCGGCCAAAAATCAATATTCCCCATATCACATGTCCATCACTTCTAAAAGTTTGTCTAGTTTACCACTTCCACAACATTAGATGGAAGTTTGTTCCAACAATCAACTACATTGGCTGAAGGCAAATTTCCACACATCTACCCTGCAACCATCCGTTTGTCAATTTGAATTAAAAATGAAACCCTTATGTGCGTGAAGCCTGAGCAAGTAGAAGGATACCATCAGCATTTAGCTTACTCAATCCACTTGAAGCCTTAAACACTTCATTCTAACCTCCTTGCATGTGCCTAATCTTCAGCTACTGGATCCTTTCTCAGTAAGAGCACCCTTTTGTTCCCCTAGCCATTCTCATTGCTCTCCTCTGCACTCATTCCAACAGATTGATATCCTTCCTAATATGAGGCCACTATATGCAGTACTCAAGATGTGCCTAACCATGCCTTGTACAACAGGACAATTACCTTATCTCTGCTGGCAAAATTCCTTATATCACTGACAAAACCCCATGAGTCCTAGAAGCTCATTCACACTGCTCAGAGAACTTCATGCCTGACTGCACAAGTATGCTCGGGGCTTTTCATTCTCTATGACCCTGAGTGTGGTACCACAGAGTTGTTCTGGGATTACAGCTACCCATAGGTAGTAACTTGCATTTGTCAATGTTAATCATTAATTTCCACTTCTGAAAAACCTGATATAGCTTCATCAATATCATCAACAAATACAGAAAACAACAAGCACTGAACCCTGATGAACTCTACTAATATTAGTCCAATAATCCATATTAGTAACTTGCCTTTAATGTCACACTGCTCTAAATTAGTCTAATGTGGAAAAGTGTATATCTACACAGTTAATGAAAGCAGCACCAAATGGTTTTTATAGTATACCATGAAGTTTATGCTAAGGATTTTACCTTTCTTGGGTTAAAAAAATCCTTACTTTGTATGCATATCCCGCCCCCTTGAAACTTGAGAATATGGTGTGCATTGGCTCATCATCTAAACAAGCTGAAGAACAAAATGGACAACTTTCAAATCAAGGAATGAAAAATAATAAAATAATTACCAAATCTGCATATCTCAAGGTTAATTTTCTTTTCACCATTCTTTAGTCGTGTTAAGATACATAATTTTTGGATACAGAGAAAGAGTCACAGAAAATGTAAAATAAGGGATTTCTGTGCATTACAGAATAATTTAATAGTATAAAAGAGAGCTATAAAAATGAATTTTTTTAAAATGAAATGTAACAGTATATTTATTTGCTGTTTAATAATGATCCAATTTAATTTAAAAGTGATAAACATGGTTTGAAAAAGCCAAGAACCACTTTAAACTGAATTTACCCCCAAAACAAAACTTAACTTTCCATCTGCATCATTATTTTTCATTGTATAGCTGGGAGGTTAAAAGAGCTGTATGGTGTATTACATACACTACAGCTCTTATTATTATTATTTTTTGCTGTGCCTGTTAGTGGGTTCATTTAATATTATAAATAAATTAACAACTCATCAACCATGCTAACTTTGAATTTAAATTTGAAGTGTTTTAAGGACATGACTTTCAATGAGGCTGAGTTGTTGTTGATTACTGTCAAGCCAAAACAGATTATGAGGTGCCAGTATATCATGCCTATAAACTGCAGGTAAGACCAGTTTGTTCAGTCAACAGCACCCTACCACCTACACTAAAGATTAATTCAGCACCTGCATGAGACAAAAATACCAAAAAGTTGCTCATACACCATTAACAGGATTCAAACCCAGATTTATTTGCGCAGCAAACTAAGTTGTTGATCACTGACTTAGTAATATAGCTCCTCTCCACAAGGAGTTTGGAATGCACAACAACGACAGTAGCGTAAAAAATAAGTTCAGCACTTAATGGGATAAAGAATTTAAAATGTATACAGAACGAAAATATGCAAAGTACCATATTTTTATCTAGAATGGTAATTCAATATGAAGAAGAAAGGGGGATCTGGTTTCTTCACTAAGAGACAAAAAAGCAAGCAGAGTATAATCTATTTAATATTTCTGCTTTATAAGATTTTCATATAATAAATAACACTAAACTAAATAAAATGTTTAATTTAAGGGCCAAATTTTAATTTTGTGCACTGAAAATGTCCATCACTTAATAACGAAAGACTACAAAATAATAAGTTAAGTGATTTTGGGTGAGGTAGAAAATTTTCAAACAGAAATGTAATGACCGCTTGTGCTAGATTAAAAATAATCTAGCAAAAAATAATAATCATGAAAATAATGTGTAATTAATCATTCCTTTTTGAAGAGGTTCATCATCCCGATGATACCTACATGATTTCAGGATTTTAATTACAATAAATTAGCACGAAATTATGTCAAAAATTACCTATTATTTATACATATTACCGTTTTTCCCCCCCTCCCTTAAAGAGATAACACAAGTTCAGCTGTAATTATAAAATTATACATAAAATGGATGAAGCTTCAAGTAATATTTTTCTTGTCAGTATGTCTTAAAATTGCCATACTATGAATTTCTATTAAATGGAATCCAATTATATGAAGAAAAAAATTATACAAAGGCTAAAAATGAAATCTAGTTTTAATAATTCTCTTTTCAGTTATCAACACATGTACAGGATCTTATTTTCTGATTCATTTTCATACTGCACTGTTTTTGTTCTTCTATCATACACTAACTAAAATTGCACATCCTTGCATAGCAACAAATCTATCCTATTATGAGACCACAGCCAAATCTGAACTGGTTTTTAGTATGGTTCAGCATACCACTTAAAGTAAATGTGAAAGGTAAAGGTTGCAACTTTTTTTCTAAAACAGCACCAACTGTCCAATTGCTATCTAGCATACCTGGAGAGAGAGAGAGAAAAAAAAGGGAGTTAAGTTGCTATCTTAATAAGTAGTATATCCTTATTAATTTGATATTGGATTATTCAAAATATGATATATTTCAAAGTTGCTATTATTGCCAACTAACAAAGTAGAATTTTATATGCATTTTTGTAAGGATAATCTGAAAAGACTACCAAAACCAACTGCAGCCGGACCCTTTATCCAGCAAGCTTGGAACCAGAGGCATTCTTGATTTCAAGCAAGAGAAATTAGAAACACGTGAATATATAATTAAAAATCTTATATTTAAGATTTAATTTATCCATAAAGTGTTAGTAAATGCAAATTTTAATACAGTAATACCCCGACTTACGCGAACTCGGAGTTACGCGGTTCTTGATTTTTTCGTTTGGCAACACTGCTGCCCACTATCTTCAATGTCGTTTTTCATATGTTATCAATATACCGTGCGACGGCGGAGAGTGAGAGCGAAAGATGAACAAAATTCAACTTTGCTGCGCATGAGCTGCACACATATACAAGAATTTGTATTCCCAACTGTCATATTTATATGTGTGCATTCGAATTCGTGCTCAACGTTTGTCGGAAATTACATCATTTTCACGAGAGAAATGGATCGCGTCAGTCGAGCCGTATACAGTCAGTCCTCGTATAACACGTGTTTACACTACACGAATTCGATCATACACTATTTATAAATACGGTAATGATATCTTATAATATAACACGAACCGAATTGGCTTATGCACGCAGAATCACCCCAACCAAACGCAACACGATAGGAACGAAGAGAAGATTCTGAAAATGTATTTGTTTTAGGGGAAACACATTTCTCGAGTTTACTACCAGTATAATAGACTCCACTAGCAGAAACGCAACTGGATTTTTATTGTTTTATGGTAGTAACCCCTAGAAATGTGAGGTGTTAATAGTGTATCTCTGCCTTTATGGTGTTGTTTATTCAGTTGCTACATGCGCGCAGCTTTGTTTATGTGTATCAAGCGTGCCTGCTCGTTTTGTAATTGTGCTTTATTCCCTAAAAATGAGTAAAATACTTAAAAGGTGTGAAAAGGAAGCGTACTGGTGAAGACACTGCAGATTCAGAGAGAAAAAGAAAAGCAATTATCAATAAACAGGCATACTGGGTCAAAAATTCTTACCCGGGAAAATTTATAGTGGCCTCATACTATGGTTTATGGCCAAAATCACACAGGACCACCAGGGTTTCCCCAGTAAGGCTTATGGCCAGTCCGCCTCTGTCGATAGAGAAAAAATATGAAATTGTGAAACGCTTTGAGCAAAATGAAAGACCATGTGATATTGCACGTGCTACAGGCCTAAATGAGGCAACGGCAAAAAGCACATGACAATTGCAAACTTGACAGAAGGTCTCAGCTCAATTGAAAAGGGCTTAAAAATTTTAGAAAACAGACTACAACGAAGAACGCATTATAGCTACAAAGCAAGGAATAAAAAAATGATTAGCTTGCTACGAAGAAATTCTGCGTGAAAAAAATAAGTCTGTGTCGTCAGACGAATTTGTTAGATTTTATGAAGCCATCGACATCGAAATAACTTTTTTTACGTAAGTCATTTATTTTTTTAATACATATTTTGTATTAATATGTATAAAGAACTGCAATTTTATTAATATTTTTCTTCTAAACTAGTGTTTTTGTTAGTCCTTGGTCCCAATTAAACAAAATTTATATGTATTTATATGCAAAGTTGTACCCGACTTACGCAAATTCGACTTAAGTGATTTTCGTCGGACCCACCTATCGCGTAACTTCGGGGTATTACTGTACTGCTATAAACAAATCAACCAACTAAACAGCAGATTATAAAAATTAAAGCATTTATTTACAAAATAAAAACAGTACATAGAAAATCCTAAAAATTAAGTGTAGATAAGTGTTAACATATACATAATAAAAGATACCAGAGCCTCAAGTACGGTGGGGGTTCAGAATTTTGCCTTCTCAAATATTAGTAGTCTTTGCAACTAACATTAAGTACTTCAATATGTATTGATACATTGCAACCACAATATAACACTGGTGGCAGGGATCTTTTATATTACCTGCATTACAGCTTTAAATAAATTTTATTAGTTTTTTAATTTTTAATTAATATGAATACACAGTAACCTAAAAGTGGTTTTATTTAGTTATGTTGGCGTGCGAGTTAATTTTCATATTTCAAGTTCTCCCCCCCTCTTCACCCACTAAGATTGCTAAGTGCGAGCGATGAGTGAATATTGCTTCAGTGCTGGCAAACGTGTGTAACTGTCCATGTTAGTTATGGAAAGAATGTTTTCTTCTCTTGTTTTCACCACCAGAGGTAAAAGATAAATCTTTTATTTTCATGATTTCACGAAATGAGATAACTTTTATTATTATCTACATTTGTGGCATGGGTCAGCTTTTGCTATGTTATGCCTGCCATCCTCATATCATATGGCAGTGCATCAACTGCCAAAACGACTGGGTATGTCACGGTAAAACAGTTTGTATGCCTTAATTCTCATTTTCAGCCATTTGAAATGATATCTGTTTGCAAAGGTTAACACAGTTGTTCCAAGTTCTTCCTGCATGACGGTGGGCAGTAGCGGTTGAGTGACACAGTGGCTGTTGATGGCAACTGTTCTGCAGGAGGAGTGCTTGTTCCCTAACTCATGTTTGTTTATTGGGTGGGTATAGCAATGACTTGTTTGATGTTTGCAGATCTATCTAGAATTGGACATGATACAGACAAGGAGATGTATTTGTGTGTGTGTTCGATGTAAAGAGTGCCAGGATATTAGGGTCCAACTCAGTATTCTGATGAGCACTTATGGCAGTCTGAAGAACAGGGTGAATGCCATCAAAGGAATTAAGTTGAGAGGACCATCAAGCTCCAGCTGCCCACCTCAACACCAGAGCTTGCACTTGCACATCAGGTAACACAGCGGAAACACAAGGCATAATGCATTAGTACCACAGGAAGTAGCTATTGTCAGATTTGTTGTACATGTCTCCTCTTAATGACATTAAGAGTAGATCTGAGGACTTACTCTTAAGTACAGAGCAATGATGAAAGTCAGGGTTAAATTTGAAAGAGTCTGCAATTCTAGACATGATAGGGAGGGAGTACATGATGAGAGCCTTGTCAATCAATTTGGCCATGGAGAGATTGCAAAGTTCATGGGGTAGAATTTTTCTCAGCATGGTCTGTCTTGTTAATAGGAGACTGCTTTTATAAGGATGGGATACAAAAACAGAAAGGGTGCAAGAATATTTGCTGAAGCTATCAAGGCAGTGTTAGGTGGGTTGAAAAACTGCTAGCTTGGGGAGAAGGGGGATACACAGTCTAATAGATTAACAATAGCCACAGGAAGAAGTGAAAGAGATTCTTGCACTGCTTCCACTGGAACATGCAGCAGCCCAAAAATTAAGGTACCCAGGAGTTAAGGTCTGCTGGTAGTCATCACGAAACAAGCCGCGAGTCAACATTCCTCTGTACTTGTTAAGAAATACTGGGCTGTGTTAGGATAACTAGGAGCAAGAAGAGGTGCATGTATACTTGGCATGTACTTCAATGATAGAAGCACAGTAATCAAATTTGATGAAGTTGAAGTGCTGGTGAAATGCAGACATTGTGGGGATATCAGAGATGTGGTGTAACGTAGATATAACGGATGCAGAATGTGAATATGGGAGCACAAGGTATACAGAAAGGATAGTGCTTATTGTCAAGTTGCACCAGGATTCCGCAACCCCAACACCATACTGCATACGGTGTGTCAGAGTACAGACTGTGTAAAGAGCAGACAGTGAGAGTTTTAGGGTAGTCTGCACATTGTAGTGCTGAGTTGTGTTGGTATGTTGTGCCAACACAACTCAGTTCCCATGGTTGCCAGAGTATGTTTCATCCTCTGGCAACCATGGGAACTAGGGGACCCATTGCCCATCATCATGAGGAGGTGGGCCAGGTTGGAGACTATGGCAAAAGGTATTAGCATTAGTAGAGGCATTTGATGCAAGAAAGCAAGCTTATGCAGCATCAGCCAAAAAAAAAAAAAAAAAAAAAAAAAAAAAATAAATAAATAAAAAATAACCACTTCCACTTCACCCCTCTGTTCGTTCGAAATACCTGTCCAGCTGAGCCTTAAATTTATTTAGGCTATCAACTTCCACGACAAGGGATGGAAGTCTATTCCACCAACCAACCACCCGCTGGCTACAGGCAAATTTCCTCACGTCTATCCTACATCTGTCTTTTCTCAATTTGAATTTATGTCCTCTCAGGTGATTATTCTGAGCAAGAGGAAGAATCCCATCAGCATTGAGCATGCTCAAACCATTCAAGGCTTTATACACCTCTATCAGATCATCTCGCTGGTGCCTAATCCCCAGACACTGTAATTTGCAAAACTTAGGCCTTTCTTCGTAAGAGCACCCCTCTGTTCCATTCACTAATCTTGTTGCCCTTCTCTGTACTCGTTCCAGCATCTCTAGATCCTTCTTGAAATGAGGCCTCCAGACCTGTATACAGCACTCTAGGTGTGGTTTGACCATTGCCTTATACGAGGGAATAATCACCTCCTTATCCCTGCTAGAAAAATTCCTATATATCATTGACAATACACCATGAGCTACTCTTGCAGCCCGTCTGCACTGCTCAGAAAACTTCATATCTGCCTGCACAACCACCCCCAGGTCCCTTTCATTCTCTACCACTGTCAGTGTAGTACCACAGAGTTGATACATTGCTCTGGGGTTGCTGTTTCCCATATGTAGTACTTTACATTTGTCAATGTTAAACTTCATTTGCCACCTCTCAGCCCATCTGCTCAACCTTTCCATATCCTGTTGCAGTAGCATAGTATCAGTAGTGTCCTTGACAACCTTCATATTGTCTGCAAACTTGGACATTAAGCTTGATATCCCATCATCAATATCATTTATAAATACAGAAAACAATAATGGACCCAATACTGAACCCTGAGGGACTCCACTAATAACATCAGTCCACGATGAGCAGTGTCCATTGATTACCACTCTGTCTTCTCCCACTCAACCACCCCTTCATCCATAGTAGCAATTTCCCTCCAATGGCACACTGCTCCAATTTGTGCAGCAATCTTCCATGTGCAACAGTATCAAAAACCTTTCTAAGATCTAAGTATATAATATCAAAGTTATTCCCTGCATCCAGTTCTTTTGTGACTGCATTATAGTATTCAATCAAATTGGTCAGGCAAGACTTCCCCTTAACAAAACCATGCTGTGTCTGAGCTATAACTGAAGTCTTGTCTACATGATCCTGCAGTGCTTCTTTAACCAGTGCCTCCATTAATTTTCCTGGAACAGAAGTTAAGCTCACAGGTCTATAATTACTTGTGTCAACCTTTGATCCTTCTTTGTGAATTGGGGTCACATTTGCACATCTCCAGTCCATGGGTACTTCCCCTGAGTCCAAGGAAGCTCTCATAATTATGGCTAAGGGTTTGCTTACTTCCTTTGCTGCCTCTTTTAATATAACTGGATAGATCCTATCCACCTCAGGTGCCTTTCTTGTATTTATCTTCAACAATTTCTCCTCCACTTTACTCTCAGTTATTACAAGATTCTCTAGCTTACTGTCAGAGTTGAATACACCTATGGCATTCCCCTCGCTGAATAACTCCTCATGTGTGAATGTCGATGCAAAATATTCATTCAGTTTGTTAGCTACGAGCAGGATCATCAACAGTTGACCCATCAATATCAAGTGGACCAATCTGATTCATCCCCTTCCTTCTAGAGTTTACATAAGTAAAGAACTCTTTGCTGTTTTTCTTTGCATCCCTTGCCAAAGATTTCTCGTAATCTGCCTTCGCCTGCCTAACCTCCTTTGTAACTCGGTTGCATATCAACTTGTATCTATCATAGGCTTCTGTGTCATGTGTTAATTTGTAAGTATCCCATGCATTCTTCTTCTCTGCCATATGCCTCATTAGTTCATCTGACATCCATTTTGGCCTAAACCTTGAACAATATTTCTTAGTTGGTATGTAAAGCCTAGTAGCTTCCAAGATAAGTTCTTTGAATGCTTCCCATTTTGAATTTGCTGTTGGTAACGTCATCAGTTGGTCCCACTGTATAGAATTTAAATACTGTCTCAGTCCATCGTAGTCGCCTTTACGAAAGCAATAACCCTTCCCTTTATCCCTAATGGTAGTTACCTCTTTGAGTAAATCCCACTTCAGCACACTGTAATCACTGCCACCTAGTGGTTCATTTATCTGCAGATTCTTAATGCATGAAGAATCACTACTGATAATCAAATCAAGAGTATTACTCCCTCTAGTTGCCTCCCGAACATGCTGATGTAGAAAACAATCATCCAATAAATCCACAAAAGCCTTGCTAGTGTGTGAGTGAATAGCCCCCAAATTCCAGTCAATATCTGGGAAATTAAAATCCCCCATTATACTGGCCCACTCTATTTCCCTGTACATTTTCTTATTATACTCATCAGAGTCATTAGGCCTATAGCACACTCCTACTCTCAATTTTGATCTCCCAATGCTTATGTCACACCAAACTGACAAGACACTGTACTGTCCAGCAATGTCGACTGGCTTCACTTTCTTGGATTTTATGTATTTCTTAACTAATAGCATAACCCCTCCTCCCTTCCTATCCTGTCTATCCTTTCTGTAGACATTGTACTTCCCAAATTCCAGTTCGGCATTCCTTATATCTGACACCATGTCTCTGAAATCCCCACAATATCTGCCTTTGATGTTTTGAGCAATACCTCAAATTCATCAAATTTATTTACTAAACTCCTAGCATTGGTGTACACGCAAGTATACATGCACCTGTTCTTTTTCTTAGCTACCCTAACACAACCTATGTGTTTATTTGTACCCCAATGATTCCCAGCAGTCTCTGAAATATCCTGCATCTTATTTTCCAGGCTGCGGCTCATTCCAATAGAAGCAGTGCAAGAATCACTTTCACCTCTGCCAGTGGCTACTGTTAATCTATTAGACCTTGTATCCCCCCAATCTAGTAGTTTTCCGACCCACCTAACACTGCTTCGATAGCATCAGCAAACATTCTTGCACCCTTTCTATTTAAGTGTATCCCATCCCTGTAGAAGCAGTCTCTCCTGTTAACAAGTACAGACCAGGCTGAAAAAAAATTCTATCCCTTGAGCCTTGAACAATCTTTCCAGGGCCGAATTGATCGACAGGGCTCTCATCATATACTCCCTCCTATTGTGTCTGGGCAGAATTGTAGACACTTTCAAATTTAACCCTAATTCATGGCTTTTTTTCAACAGCGACCTATACTTGTTAAGTAATTCCGCCGGTCTCCTACTCTTAATATCATTAGTGCCAACATGTACAACTATATCACCTTTTGCGCCCTTAAAAGATGATATCCGCTCTACAACTTCATCAACCTTTGCCCCTGGCAGACATACCCTGTTCCTGTTTCACGTATCCTTTTTACAAAGCACGTTTCCCGTTTCCCTGACAACAGAGTCACCAACAACTACTAGTTCCTTTGGGACCAGTGCATTCTGCCTTGGGGGCTGCCGCTGTGTTGCGTGATGACCAAGTGCAAGCTCTGGCATTGGTGTGGGCAGCTGAGAGCTTGATGGGCCCCTCACTTTTAATCCTTTGAGGGCATTCACCCTGTCCTTCAAGCTCTCATACAGGCCCATAACAATGCCGAGTTGTCGCCTGATTTCCTTACACTCCTTGCATCGCGCGCACACAAAGACATCCCTCATGGCAGTATCATGTCCCATACTCGACTGCTCCACAAACATCAAGCAAGAAGTAGTGCATTTTAATAGGCTGTGATTCAGAGGGCAACTGCCCCCCTCAGTTCTCCCCTGAGCCACAGCACTCTCATTAGCTTGAGCCTTTCGCTTTGCTGCTCTGGTCTGAGTCATGATTTCGATTTAATTTCAATAAAATCTCAATTTTAGTACAAAATTAAAACCCTAAACTTATATCCCAACACAGTTATAACGCTATATTTATGTTTCAGTATCGAGTGTTATCTACGAAATCCCTTTATATAACTTCCGTATCAAGTTAAGTATTAATTATTTATTTTTTACTAATTATTTATGTTACGTAACCCAAGTCGTTATATGTATAATTAAAAGTACAATTTAATTGACAATGAAGTTCAACAAGATTAATTGACAATATTATGTACTATACTATATTAAGCTTATGCTATCTATTTCGAGATATTTTGTATTGCGTACAATGGCGGCTATTTACGAACGGTAAACACGTAGATCTGATACCCTTTCCGATACTAATACTTACAAAATCTCTATCTAAGTTACTTTAATCTAAGTATCGTAAATAGGAATATAAGCTACTCTAGAAAATAAGTTAATATGCCAATTTAAGCTAATAAAACAGAAAATAAATCAGAAAAAACTTCTCTGTTCCAGGAGCAGCAAAAATGTACGTCCGCACAGACAGGACAGGAGGGTGGTGGAGGGAGGGGTTATACTGTTAGTTAAGAAGCACATAAAATCTAAGGTAGTGAAATGTTGAGTCAGTTTGATGTGACATAAGCACTGGGAAAATAAAAATGAGAGTAGGAGTATGTGATAGGCTGAATGACTGAACTGTACAGACACACAGAGAGGGCCAGTAAATAAGAATGTCTTATAATGAGTGATTTTAACTTTCCAGATATTGACTGGAACTTGTGGGTTGATAACTGACACAACTAACAAGACCTTTGAGGAATTACAGGATGACTGTTTTCTACAGTGGCATGTTAGCGAGGCAATAAGAGAGAATAATAATCTTGATCTGATTATCAGTATGTGATCAATATGTTAATTCTTAATGCGTCGATACACTGTGATTACTGCCACCTAGATGTTCTTTAATCTGCAAATTCTTAATGCATGAACAATCACTGCAGATGAACTATTAATACATGTTGCACAAAAGAAAATGCATGGAATCCATATAAATCATCAGGTGATATGGAAGCATATAGTATCTGGCATCCATTTAGGTCTAAGTCTTGGACAGTATTTTTTAGTTGGTATGAAAAATCTAGTAGCTTCTATAATTATTTCCCTGAATGCTTCCTATTTAGAATTTGCTGTTGATAACATTAGTTGGTACCACTGTGTAGAATTTAAAAACTGTGTGAGACTACTGTAGTCTCCTTTACAAAAGCAAAAACCTTTCCCTTTTCCCTTAATTATAGTTACATCTTTAAGCATATCCCACGTTATGAGACATTTCCGGGAAAGAATGCAAGAAAGGCAGCAAACACTTATTAACATTAACAGCAGAAGAAAGAAGTTGAGTCACATTTGTTCACGTGATGTCGATGATCGTTGCTTAGGTTGCTAATAGGCTGAATAGGTATTCTGTGTCTACATTCACACAAGGAATTCTTTAGGGAGGGATATGCCAGAAGTTTACCACCATCAACAGGGAGCCAAATGATTTTGTGATAACTGAGAGGTGGAAGAGAAATTAGCATTAGTAGAGGCATATGATGCAAGAATGCAAGCTTATACAGCATCAGAAAAAAAAAAAAAAAAAACCCTTCCCATTTCAACTAAACATTCACTCCAAAAGTTTGTGCAGTTCTTCCTTGAATTTATGCTCCCTCAAGTACACAATCTGAGCAAGAGGAAGAATCCCATCAGCACTGAGTTTGCTCAAACTATTTCAGGCCTTATACATCTCAGTCAGATCACCTTGCAGGTGCCTACACTCCAGACATTGCAATTTGCAGAACTTAAGTCATTCTTCACAAGAGCAACCCTTTGTTCCTCTCAATAACCTCATTGCCCTTCTCTGTACTCATTCCAATAGCTCTACATCCTTCATAAAATGAGGTCTCCGGACCCAAATGCAGTATTCAAGGTGTGGACTGTCCATTAACTTATACAAAGGGATAATCACCTCCATATCCTGATAGCAAAATTTCTGTATATCATTCACACAAGACTCCTTGAGCTGCTCCAGCAGCCTGTCTGCACTACTCAGGAAACTTCATATATGACTGCACAATTATCCCCCAAGATCCTTTTCATTCTCCATTACCCTGAGTGTAGTACCACTCACTTGTTACGTTACGCTGCGGTTACTGCTACCCATATGCGGCAATTTACATTTGTCAATGTTAAACTTCAGTTGCCACCTCTCAGTCCACCTGCCCAAGTTTTCTAGATCCTGTTGCAGTAGTGTGCTGTCATTACGTCATTAACAACTCTGCCAACCTTTGTATCGTCTGCAAACTTGGACATTAAGCCTTCATCAATATGATTGATAAATATAAAAAAGACTAATGTTATTAGTGGAGTCCCCAGGACTCCACTAATAACATTAGTCCATAAAGAGAAGTGTCCATTTATTATCACTCTCTGTCTTCTCCCACTCAATCACCCTTCTATCCATTGTAGTAACTTGCTCTTAATGCCATACTGCTCCAATTTGTACAGTAGTCTTCCATGGAACAGTATTAAAAGCTTTCCTGAAATCCAAGTATATGGTATCAAAATTATTTTTTTGCATCCAGTTTATTTGTGACCACATCATAGTACCCAATCAAATTGGTCAGACAAGACTTCCCCTTAACAAGCCCATGCTGTGTCTGAACTATTACTGCAGTCTTGTCTAGGTGATCCTGCATCACTTCTTTAACCAGTGACTTCATTATTTTCCCCGCAACAGAAGTTAAACTAACAGGTCTATAATTATTTGCATCGCCCTTTGTGAATTGGGAATACATTTGCACATCGCCAGTCCATGGGGCCTCCCCTGAATCTAAGGATGCTGTCATAATTATGGCTAAGGGTTTTTGCTTACTTCACTCGCTGCCCCCTTCAATATAACTGAATAGATTCCACCTATCCCAGGTGCCTTTTTTATGTTTAACTTCAACAATTTTTCTCCACTTTGCTCTTGATTATTACAAAATTATTTAGCTCCCTGTTAGACTTTAATATGCTTCTGTCCTCCACTTCCCTACAGAATTCCTAATGTGTGAATGTAGATGCAAAATACTCATTTAGTTTGTCAGCTATCTGAGCAGGATCATCAACAGTCGAATCATCAATATTACGTGGGCCGATCTGATCCATCCCCCCTCCTTCTAGAGTTTATGTAAGTAGAGAAGTCTGCTGCTTTTCTTTGCATCCTTTGCCAAAGATTTCTCGTAATCTTCCTTCACTTGCCTAACCTTTGTGACTTGATTACAGACTAGCTTATATCTACTATAGGCTTCCGTGTCTCCTGATAATTTAGATGCATCCCATGCATTTTTCTTCTCTGCCATGAGTCTCATTATTCCATCTGGCATCCATTTGGGCCTAAACCTTGAACAGTATTTCTTAGTTGGTATGAAAAGCCTATCAGCTCCCAAGATTAATTCCTTGAAGGCTTCCCATTTAGAATTTGCAGTTGGTAACATCATCAGTTGGGTCCCAACTGTAGAGAATTTAAAAACTGTCTGAGACCACTGTAGTGACTTTTACGAAAGCAAAAACCCTTCCCTTTACCCTTGATGGTAGTTACATCTTTAAGTAAATCCTATATCAGTACACTGTGATCACTGCCACCTAGTGGTTCCCTTATCTGCAAATTCTGCAAACGCACTAATAATGACTGCTTTTACCAGGGTTATCTTAAAAGTCACTGGCACATCTCCTCATTCCATAAGACAGCACAACTGGCATTTATTTGGATAATAATTTGAAGTTTAACCTCAAGATTAGTTTGCTAAAAACACAGTTACTGCATTGGATATTTGTTGAATATTTTAAAAATGGTTGGTTATATTTCTTCAGGTGAGTGTAGTTATATTGCTTCAGGTGAGATCAGTTTTAGAACTTTTATCAAAACTGAAGCTTTGTTGCTGAATGGCAACACAAATTTATGAATTGTTGGAAGATGTGTGTGGTGAGTCAGCAGTAGATCATAGTACATTTCATGTTGGTCTCAAAGAGATGAGTGCAGTTGTCAAGTTCAGACCAGTGTTCTCTGACTCCATTTTGGAGGAATACAAATGTATGACCTGTGAAGAAAAGCCAACAATCATAATCAACAAATACTGTAATCACCTGCTCACAAAATCTTAACTGAAGCATTACAGAAAGAAATCTGTCAACAAAAGCATAAAGAAATGCAGTTACTTGCATTTACTGACAAGATAAAGAGTTTTTAAAACATACTGTTGCTATTGATGAGACATTGAAACATGACTTTGAATCTGAAATGAAGTTACAATTAGCTCGGCAGAAGTGTCGATCTTCACCAAGCCCTATGTTTGAGGGCATTATTGGTGCTGTACACGATCACTTGTTAAATCAGCAACTGGACTATTAAAGGATTTCTGTCTTTAGAAGCAATGAGTGAAGCTTGTGATGTGTTAGTCACAGCTGAACTTCAGCTGTGACTAACACATCACAAGGAGATGTTGCAGACAGTTAAACGGCATCCAAAAATATCAAAATATTGGGAAGCAGTCATAAGGCATGAAAGAGATCACATTGAAGGTTTTTAAAATGAATTATGTTATAAAATAAATTCATTTTAAATTAATTGCTTTTATGGATTACTTTGGGATAACCCATGTATTTCAGTCTAATATATGATTTTCACTCTGAAACTAATGATTCCAAATTTGTTTTCTGGGATACCACTGAAGGCATGCCAATTTAAATTTTATGTTACTTATATCCATCTTTAAGTACTTACAATTATTTTTTCCACATATTTGCCACACCTTGTATACATTTTCTCCACCATCAAACCTGAGCCATACCCCCCCCCACACTTCCCTGGTAAAAGTTGCTGTCAGCCTCCAAAAGCCACTTCCTCATGGGTGCAAAGACAACATTGTCATAGCAAGGTGTTCCCCACAAAGGATCTAAAAGGTTAAAGACTGATGGTGCAATGGCAGGATGTACTGGAGATGTTGCAGAAAGACCAACCAAATTCTGCAATGTTCTCCCTTGTTAGGATGCTAGTGGGGGGGGGTCAAAATGCTCTTGTTAGGTCAAAAAATGCTCTTTTCTATACTCTAGCATGACCACTAACTAGGTCACAGGAGTTTACAATTAATTATTTTGATGAATATAATCATTAATCATGTTTGGCATTCAAGTGGGTCTGAACCATTGTCCACTTAAACAAGATGCATTACTGCACTATATCACTTGACCACTCTGCATCCAGGAACTACATAACAGCTCATTGCCTCAATGCACATTATTGCCATCCATTTTTCACAGACTGCTACAGCCCTGACACATGGCATATAGTGTTGAAACTTACAGGATAATGAAGGCATTTACATTTTGACCCATATATCGTTAAATTATATTTTGTATGCAACATCCCATGAGCAGGAAAATATCTGGGGGCATTAATTTTGGGGTGGACCCCATACATATAAGTATGCAAACACATTCAAGTATCATTGTGACATTATTGACATGAGAGAATAACACAGAAGTTTATCACACAAGGAGTATAAACATAATTATTCAGTGATTTAATTTATCAGTTAGTTAAATCCTGCATACAACCAATGTGCCCTTTAATTAACATATTCTTCTTTTTTCTTCTTGGATTTCTCTGTTGTATCAACAGTTACCCACAACCTATTTTTTTTTTATAATTTAATTTTGTTCCTCCACTCTTTTCTGTACTCTCAGTCTCCATTCTTCAATTTCCTCTTTTCCATAGCTGCCCTCACTCCCTCCATGTGCTTCTAGGTCTTCCTCTCCTTTTTCTTTCTGGGAAGGGGTGTCCATTCCATTGCCTTTTTAAGTTAACTCTCTTCCTCCATTCTCATAACATGTCCATACTATTTTAATCTTTTTTGTTCTATTTTGTCAATGATGTTTATTTGAGCATCCATTGCTTTTCTTATGTCTCCATTCCTAAATCTTTCTAGTTTAGATCTTTGGGCTGATCTCCATAAAATCCATCTGGGCAGCTAGCAATTTCTTCCTTTGCCTTTCCTTGATAATCCAAATCTCAGATCCATATAGTAAGATATTCTGAAAAACTGCATTATGTAGTAATCATTTGGTTTTTGGGAGAATGTTATTGCTCCATAATATTGGATTCAACATTCCCAAGACTTTTCTTCCCTCATTAATTCTCCTTGTAATCTCATCTTCAGATGAACCATCCATCTGCCCAATAGCTCCTAGATATTTAAACTGCTACATATTCTAATTATGGCAAATTCCTTTAAACTAATACTGCAGACTTATCAAGTTTTCTTACATTGCTTCTTTCCAAAAATTAAAAAGTAAAATAGTAACAAAGGATTATGAATATGAACCTATACAGTAATATGTATTATTCTTATTCATTATCATATTCTTCTCTTTATATACCATCGTTGTTATCAATTTTTTTTACAGTATTATTAATAATGTGGGAACAGTAACAACATTAATAACAGATAAACTTGACAATTTGTTGGAAAAACATAGGATCACACTGAGAAAATATCATGAGTTAGGTCAGAACATATTTGTGTCTGCATTACTGCCTAAGCACAATAGGAGAAACTATATCATCGTTGATACTTTGTTATTGACTTCTACTGCCACTAGTGATAACACACACCATCCTGTTTACCAAGAATGCAGGGAGAAACGAGTTTGTCTGTTAAAAGTTTCCCAAAGTTAACTGTGGTTCTCGTGCTGGCTTTGTTTACCTTCGCCAGATTATGCTCTATGTCAAAAGATGCAAATAAACATTCTGCACGTATAACACCACTGTAACTGAAATGTGACATTCTATTTTTGCATTTCTTTCAATGCACTTGCTGTCCTTATGCTTATTTGTTTGCAAATGTCTGATTATAATGAGTTTCCTACAGCTTCAAATAGAAAAAAAATCAAATCTACACACAGGGCACAAGACAAATAAATTTTTTTTTTTTTTTTTTTTACCTTTCTCTGATTTTACAATACGCGAAAATCTTGTCTGCATTCTCTGAAATTTTATGTCATATTTCTTTGACAACTTAGAAAGACTGTAAATTAACTCTGCAATACACAAGTACCTGTGAAATGATTGTGCACAACAGAGAATAACGCTATTATCCCACATTTCTATTTTGAAATGCAGAACACTACAACACACCTAACAGACAATTGACAGTAGCCACTGGCAGAGGTGAAAGAGATTCTTGCACTGCTTCTATTAGAATGAGCAGAAGCCTGAAAAACAAGATGCATGGTATTTCAGAGACTGCTGGGAGCCATTGCGGTACAAGTAAACACATGGGTTGTGTTAGGGTAGCTAAGAATAGAAACAGGTGCAGGTATACTTGCGTGTACACCAATGCTAGGAGTTTAGTAAATAAATTTGATGAATTTGAGGTATTGCTCAAAACATCGAAGGTAGATATTGTTGGGATATCAGAGACGTGGTGTCACACAGATATAAGGGATGCAGAACTGCAATTTGGGGAGTACAACGTCTACAGAAAGGATAGACAGGATAGGAAGGGGGGGGGAGGGGTTATGCTATTAGTTAAGAAACACATAAAAACCAAGGAAGTGAAGCCAGTCGACATCGCTGGACAGTGCAGTGTGGAGTCAGTTTGGTGTGACATAAACATTGGGAGATCAAAATTGAGAGTAGGAGTGTGCTATAGGCCTAATGACTCTGATGAGTATAATAAGGAACTGTACAAGGAAATAGAGTGGGCCAGTAAATCAGAGTGTCTTATAATGGGAGATTTTAATTTCCCAGATACTGACTTGAATTTGGGGGCTGGTTACTCACACACTAGCAGGGCTTTTGTGGATTTATTGGATGATTGTTTTCTACATCAGCATGTTCGGGAGGCAACTAGAGGGAGTAATACTCTTGATTTGATTATCAGCAGTGATTCTTCATGCATTAAGAATCTGCAGATAAATGAACCACTAGGTGGCAGTGATCACAGTGTGCTGAAGTGGGATTTACTCAAAGAGGTAACTACCATTAGGGGTAAAGGGAAGGGTTATTGCTTCCGTAAAGGCGACTACGATGGACTGAGACAGTATTTAAATTCTATACAGTGGGACCAACTGATGATGTTACCAACAGCAAATTCAAAATGGGAAGCATTCAAAGAACTTATCTTGGAAGCTACTAGGTTTTACATACCAACTAAGAAATATTGTTCAAGGTTTAGGCCAAAATGGATGTCAGATGAACTAATGAGGCATATGGCAGAGAAGAAAAATGCATGGGATACATACAAATTAACACATGACACAGAAGCCTATGATAGATACAAGTTGATCTGTAACCAAGTTACAAAGGAGGTTAGGCAGGCGAAGGCAGATTACGAGAAATCCTTGGCAAGGGATGCAAAGAAAAACAGCAAAGAGTTCTTTACTTATGTAAACTCTAGAAGGAAGGGGATGAATCAGATTGGTCCACTTGATATTGATGGGTCAAGTGTTGATGATCCTGCTCAGGTAGCTAACAAACTAAATGAATATTTTTCAACGACATTCACACATGAGGAGTTATTCAGCGAGGGGAATGCCAGAGGTGTATTCAACTCTAGCAGTAAGCTACAGAATCTTGAAATAACTGGGAGTAAAGTGGAGGAGAAACTGTTGAAGATAAACACAAGAAAGGCACCCAGGGTGGATGGGATCTATCCAGTTATATTAAAGGAGGCAGCAAAGGAAGTAACCAAACCCTTAGCTATAATTATGAGAGCTTCCTTGGACTCAGGGGAGGTACCCGTAGACTGGAAATGTGCAAATGTGACCCCAATTCACAAAGGAGGATCAAAGGCTGACACAAGTAATTATAGACCTGTGAGCTTAACTTCTGTTCCAGGAAAATTAATGGAGGCACTGGTTAAAGAAGCACTGCAGGATCATTTAGACAAGACTTCAGTTATAGCTCAGACACAGCATGGTTTTGTTAAGGGGAAGTCTTGCCTGACCAACTTGATTGGATATTATGATGCAGTCACAAAAGAACTGGATGCAGGGAATAACTTTGATATTATATACTTGGATCTTAGAAAGGCTTTTGATACTGTTGCACATGGAAGACTGCTACACAAATTGGAGCAGTGTGACATTGGAGGCAAATTGCTGCTATGGATAAAGGGGTGGTTGAGGGGGAGAAGACAGAGAGTGGTAATCAATGGACACTGCTCATCGTGGACTGATGTTATTAGTGGAGTCCCTCAGGGCTCAGTGTTGGGTCCATTATTATTTTCTGTATTTATAAATGATATTGATGATGGTATATCGGGCTTAATGTCCAAGTTTGCAGACGATACAAAGGTTGGCAGGGTTGTCAAGGACACTACTGACACTATGCTGCTGCAACAGGATCTGGAAAGGTTGAGCAGATGGGCTAAGAGGTGGCAAATGAAGTTTAACATTGACAAATGTAAAGTACTACACATGGGAAACAGCAACCCCAGAGCAACGTATCAACTCTGTGGTATTACACTGACAGTGGTAGAGAATGAAAGGGACTTGGGGGTGGTTGTGCAGGCAGATATGAAGTTCTCTGAGCAGTGCAGACGGGCTGCAAGAGTAGCTCATTGAGTATTGTCAATGATATACAGGAATTTTTCCAGCAGGGATAAGGAGGTGATTATTCCATTGTATAAGGCGATGGTCAGGCCACACCTAGAGTACTGTATACAGGTCTGGAGGCCTCATTTCAAGAAGGATGTAGAGATGCTGGAACGAGTACAGAGAAGGGCAACAAGATTAGTAAATGGAACAAAGGGGTGCTGTTACGAAGAAAGGCTTAAGTTTTGCAAATTACAGTGTCTGGAGACTAGGCACCAGCGAGGTGATCTGATAGAGGTGTATAAAGCCTTGAATGGTTTAAGCATGCTCAATGCTGATGGGATTCTTCCTCTAGCTCAGAAAAATCACCTGAGAGGGCATAAATTCAAATTGAGGAAAGACAGATGTAGGATAGACGTGCGGAAATTTGCCTTTAGCCAGCGGGTGGTTGGTTGGTGGAACAGACTTCCATCCCTTGTGGTGGAGGTTGACAGCTTAAATAAGTTTAAGGCTCAGCTGGACAGGTATTTTGAACGAACAGAGGGGTGAAGTGGAAGTGGGTTTTTTTTTTTGGCTGATGCTGCATAAGCTTGCTTTCTTGCATCAAATGCCTCTACTAATGCTAATGCTAATTTGTCAATGGAAATAAGCAGAATTTCACAAACTAAAAAACATCCAGTTTTAAAGAAGTTTTTTTTATTTTATTTTCAAGAAAAAGACAAAGAAAAACTCAGTTCCTGCAAAAAGACAGAGAAACTCTTTGTCATCAACTACATCATGATAGTGAGAATGACGGATGAAATCAAGTACAAGAGATGGATTCTCTGTTGTAAATCCAGAGGGTTGGCAGCAATGTATTCTTAAAAACATAAGAATTGTAACATGTTTTAAGCATGTAGCTTATGAATGTAATCTTACCTTTCTTTAATGTTTACAAGACCTTTTTGCAGATTTCAAATAAACATATTTAACAAGATATTTCTTACCTCTAAATATTAAGTTTGCTTTAGGTAGATCTATTTGGTAACCAATTGAGCAGACACTCTCTCCTATCCTAAAGTTAGTTTCAGCTTCTACTCCGACCTAAAAGAAAAAACAAAAAATTGTATCATAAGGAACCAGACTTAATTTGCTTCTAACAAAATTAGCAAGTTCAAATGCCATTTAAAATGACAAGTTCAAGTCAATCACCGTGATACCAGGGGTAAGAGTAAGGACTGTGCAAGATATATATTTTCATTGTTTTCCATAAAATTAGAATGATGAATACAATAGCATCTATAGAATCATCTCCAGAATATCTAGGCTGTTTTAATCAAAATTTCCAGAACCCCCACCCCCTTAAATTCCACATAGCAAAATATATGATCAACATATACTCAAAGATTTACGATATTCCTTTTAAATCATGTCTAAATTTAAAAAAAATTCCTATGTAGAGTGTTTTGGACAACACCATAAATCAAAAACATAATTACAATTTTATACTTTTGCAATTATAAAATTTGTAATAATAAAGAATTTTTAAATAATGACCAGTTACTCGTTTATTTTTTCTCATAGCGGCATGCAAATTTCATCACATGTAACACCGGAGGCCACGCTTTTCAAAAATAACATAAATTTCCAACAATTGTCAGCGCTATACAGACGAGGCGGCTCCCACTGAAACAGTGGGTGTCGGCAATATATGTCCGATGCGGTGCCTGAAAAACGTAATGGTGTCAGACATACACGGCCAACACGGCAGTCAACATGTTAAAAAAGGTCTTAATTATAATCTTCCACCTACACGACTTCCAGGCATCACAAAATGACCGCCTTCTTGCTCATACATGCTGTTCATCGCTCTGTGAAAATGTGTCTGGATTATGTGTTTTAAGTTTAGTATGCTAACTAAATTGTGTACTCAAGGATTTACCTACATCAGTGGATCACAGTGGTGAGATTTGTTTTCCGTTTTATTGGGTGAGATAGAGTATTTCAACTTGTTTTTGATTCAATGCTGGCAACAATGTGTCGGCTCACCATGGTGTCATTGTTCTGGCATTAGAGAGAGTGGCATTCCACTTATTTTCCTGCTACTGCAGTTGAACCACTCTTGACTGGGGAGGGTGGCCCCCTGTATTATATATTGAATCACAATTTGACAGAAAGCTTATGAGAACTAGAACCTGAAATGGCAAGGGAGAAAAGAAAAATTTTGATAATCACTGAGAAAGTCAAAATTATTCATGACTGAGAGAATGAAGAATGCAGTGCATCCATTTTCAAAAAGTTAATATGGTATTGTATTCCCTACCTGCTATTGGCCCCACTGTGTCTGCTAATGAAAATATGTTTAATCTAAATTTTAAGCATTCATATTTCAGTAAATTAATAGTTGAAAGCAATAGCAGGCTTAATGTTGATTCAGCACAGCCGAACCCAGTGATATTCTGCTTAAGACAAACACGTCACTTAAGCTCCTGACAAGGTCAAGTGGCAACAGGGTTAGGGATTGTTCCTCCCCAACTCCCACCCACTGCTGCATACTGGAAACTGTGCAGCTTCAGTATACAGAGGAAACGAACCCCGCTCCCAAGCAGAAAAATAATAAAAAACAGGTCGTCGAACGACAGAGAGACAAAAAGCCAGCAAGGGACAAGAGGAAGTCAGAACATCTTCTGCTCTCAAGCAGAAAATACTGACAATGTAAAGTAGGATGAAAACATAGTCGCTAGATCCGACTCTCCCAGAGGGGACGGTACTGGAAAAGACCCTCTTCCTCAGAACAATGTTAGAGAACCTCCTCAAAGATACCAGCAACAGAATAACTACTGGACTTGGAGGAAAAATCGTGTCTATCTGGACAAAGCTGGAGACAGTCCTATTCCAAAGCAACCTAGAGTGCGAAACAGGAGGCCCTCCAATCTGTGGGAGCAGACCAAATGCCACAGTGCGCTCCCTTGCATGCGCAAGCATTGGGGACCCAACCGATTGCTGACCCAACTCCAACTACAGCGATGAAACGCAGGACCCTCCTGCCAACACCACATTTGGTAATACTGCGCCCGACCTCCACAGACGAAAACAATAACAGTGAGCAGGTCAAAAATCTGGTGGTCACAAAGTTGGCAGACGACTTCAGAGATACCAAAATAAAATGGTAAGGAAGACCCGAAATGCAGGGATTATCATTGAGACTCAAATGAAAGAGGATGCAACAAAAATCATACAAAATGAGAAAATTCAAACACTTGGACTTGAAGCCCTGCCCCTAGATGCAAAGAACCTAGCATAAGGATATATAACCTCGACAATGATCTGACACCAACTGCTCTCCAGGAGGAGCTATATCGCAGAAACCTCCAGCAGGCACATCAAGAAGACGAACCTGCCAACTTGATCGTTCCCAAGTTCAAGACGAAAGACAGAACAGGGAATACTTACCACTGGGTCGTGGAGTTGTCACCAGAGGCCCAGGGCACGCTTAGCCAGACTGACAGAGTGTTTATAAACTGGGGCAGTCAGCGCTTTAGGGAGCACGCAGCTTTCCCCAAGTGTTTCTGATGTTTCCAGTTTGGGCATACCACTCGTACCTGTGCCCAAACCCAACCCACTTGTGGCCACTGTGCAGAACATGGCCACGACTTCAACACGTGTCCGAATAGAGACAAGCCGCCGACCTGTGTAAATTGCAAATTCCAGAAGCTACCAGCAGAGCACTCAATTAGGGACAGCGAATGCCCAGTGTACTGTAAAGCAAAGAGCACTTTCCAAATGAGACTAGATTATGGCCACACGCTCTAAATCCTGTAACATCAACAGGGTAAAATTCATACAAATGAACGCACAACGGTCCAAAATAGTAGCGGTGCAGCTCACAAAGAAGGCAAATCTAGACATATTCCTCATTCAGGAGCCATATGCATATCGCAAGGTCATATAAGATAGTGCAGGATACCAGAGAAACACCCTGGGCCTGCATACTGATTTGGAATCCAAATATAACAGCAACAAAACTAACTAAGTACTGTATATCTTGGGCTACATGTGTCAATAATATCATGCCCCTGGGTGAATTTTATGCATACTACCAGCAACCAGATATCTGAGGAGCCTCCAGACAGACTTCCCAAACAGTAAGATTGTCATGGGAGCGGATGTGAATTGCAGGCCCCTGGTGTGGTTCAGTGAGACCCCGGATAGATGTGGAGTACAGAAATGGCAATGACTTGAAGATTACTTAGTGAATAGTCCATACACAGTCCTCAACCGACCAAACAACCTGGCAACATTCTCTAGTTCGATGGGGGAGGCCACAATCGATGTCTCTTTGGCTACCAGATCCCTCGCTGGCTACCTAACATCGTGGACCGCCCAAGAAAGCCGGACCATATCGGACCACAGGGCCATCACATTTGAGCTCCAATGCTCTCTTAGCCAACACCAAGCAGTGAGGCAGGCATAGCCAAGATATGCCATAGAGAAGGCGGATTGGCCACTCTTCCAAGCCACACTGACCACAGCAGCCCAATCGCTGAACATCATTGGACTCAGCCCAGATCAGCACCAGATAATGGTCACTGATCTCATCACTGAAGCTGCCAACACCTCTATTAAAAAGAAAAACCCAACCGCAGGGGCTATACCCTGGTGGTCTCCAGAGCTACAGAGGCTTAGGCAGGAGGTGCACAGGAGAAAGAAACTCTTCCAGCGGGCAAGGCGCTCCCAGCGGGCAAGGCACTCCCAGCCGGCAGCAGAAGTGGAGGCACCAAGACAGAACTTCTGGGACGCAAGGAACCTGTACACTGCAACCATACGCCAGAGTGAGATATGCAGTTGGGAACACCTTGTTTCTACCACTGGGAATGATAACCCCTGGGGTGTGGTATACAGAGTAACAACAAACAAACTCCCGAGAGGTGAGGCCATACCAGCGACGAGGACACAGCAGGGTACTTACACCCGGACCTGGCAGGAAACAATTACTAACATCATGGATACCATGTTTCAAGACCATCTTGCCCCCACTACCCCAGAGCAGATAACCCTCTGTGCAGACAATGAAACCTACTGCACGACTGCAACAGAAGAACCTTTCACCAAACTTGAACTAGAAACAAGAAGTCTCCTGGTTCTGATCTTTTGGAGCCAGATTGTCAAGAAAGCCATCAAAACCATTCTAGAGGTGCTTCTTAACCAATACAACCATTGCCTCAAAGAAGGACTGTTTCCCCAGGCCTGGAAAACTGCAAACTTGTGCCTCATCCCCAAAAGTCCTAACAAACTACTGGACCTTCCGGGGTCGTACAGACCCATAGCACTCTTATCAGTCCTGAGCAAGTTCTTTGAGCAGCTATTAAGAAACAGAATAGGAATCCACTACACTGCAGCCGGCCTGCAGTCACCCCAACAATATGGATTTAGGAAGGGATGCTCAACTCGGGATGTCCTGGAAAATATTACTGATGCTGCAACTACCACAGATCAGGAATACTTTCTGGTCATAGCAATAGACTTTGCTGGGGCGTTTGACACTATGGTGGCCAAGCGTCCTGGCCCGACTCCTGAAGACCAACCTACCTTCAAATCTGTATCAAGTCATCAAATCCTACCTGTCAAATAGGTTCACGACAGTCAGAGCACCATATTCTTCAGTAACAAGAGAAGTATTCAGAGGATGCCACATGGCCCAATCCTGGGTCCACTCCTATGGAACCTGATTTAGATGGCTTTTTGAACCTGGAACTTGGCAAGTTTGTCCTCCTAGCCTATGTGGATAATGTGGTTCTGATGCTGCCTGGGGGGGGGGGGTGTCTAAGGCAGTGGTCTCAAACTCAAATTGCATGCGGGCCGAATGCACGATCTGAAAGCAGCAGATGGGCTGGAATTTTTTTTTTAAACAAAATGAGAATGAATATAAGCACCATATTTACAACAAATACATAATTGAAATGTATTTGCGGGCCATGTAAAATTGCTTCGGGGGGCCCGGATGCGGCCCGCCAGTTTGAGACCACTGGTCTAGGGACAACTGGAGAACACCGCTAACAGAGCAATAGAAACTCTAGAGAACTGGGCTAACAGCAATAACTTGAAGATCTCATCCTCGATGACAAGATCTATATTATTAAAAGGAGCCCTAGATACCAGACGACCCCCTCAAATCAAGATACAAGGTAACACAATTAAGCTTACCACCAAATTAAAGCATCTTGGAGTCATACTAGACAAGAACCTGGGCCTTACACTACATATAATGCACTTACGGAAGAATATTAGAGGATATTCCGTGCTTTTTGCACGAATCACACATAGGAATGGGGTTTGAAGAGAAAAACCCTCAGCCTATATTATAAAGCTATTTTCCTGCCAGCGATTATATATGCTGCTAGAATATGGTATCGCAAGGCTACCACTGCAGTGAACTGAAAAAAATTGAAGACTACGCAGCAACACATACTCATAACCATCTCAAGAGCATGTAATACTAAGTACCCACGAACTCCAGGCCCTAATGGGATCCCTCCCTCTGAACCTGGAGATTGTTAAGCACAGACTACTTTATCAACTGACCAAAAGCAGAATGGCAACATGCCTCGACTACACTGTAGATCTGTCAAATGATCCCGAAGTAGAAAGGAACCATCTCTTCACTTAGCTCCAACAAATTTGGCAGGCCTGCTGGGAGACCTCCAGCAAAGGTGCAATAACTAGAAAATTTCTATCCAACACACGGCTGGTATATCTGAATTCACCATGGCTCTCACCAGGACTCTACACTACATACCTGCTGACAGGACACGGGGCTATTAGAGACAAACTACAAGGATTTGGACTGATCGATACACCATTTTGCCTCTGTGGTGAACGTGAAAGCACCTAATGTACAGTTGCCCACTATATGAGGACCTCTATTGCAGGTTCTTTACTAGAACACAGCTTAACCTCCGTAATCAAGAAGACCTCGCCATAACTGAAGGTGACATATACAAGGCATTCGTGCAGCTGGCCCAGGACCTCTTCACATGAAGGATGCTTCCACAGCCTCAACCACTGCAGTAAACAACCATGCCGTGCAGACCAGCAGAAAGTCTACACAACCATGGAAACCTACCCAGATGATGAACTGAGCATGACCAGGGTGAAAAAACCAAGGAATTAAACATCACAACTGAGTCTGCCTGAAGTGACAATCTCTATGACAACCCACAGCTGTATCCGCCTGACGCGACAATCTCATTCAACACACGAACATGACATGGATAAGATAACTGGACCTGACCAACTAAAAAAAAAAACAAAAAAAAAACACACACACACTGTGACAACCAAATTAGACAACCTCATCCAGCACAGGCATTCGACAACCTGATCAAGACAACAAGACTCCCATGCAAGGACTCAGAGAAATGACTGAAACATCTAGTCATATGACAATCTGGGCTGGCAACCCTGAGCAGCCCACTTTCACTCCTATTCCTTGGCGCAGGGGGGGGGGGGAGATGACTCGTTGTCTCCTCCTCCTGCCACCCCCTCCTTCCCTCTGGTGGGAAATGGGCATGCCCCACTGACTGCAGGGGCCATCTACACCTTTACTCCTCTTTCTTTCCCCCAGCCTTTAGTCTCCCTACCCTTCTGTTGACTATACATCGCAAAAGCCCCACACATCCAAATTTAAATGAACACCAAAATTATTGCCAGCCCCAATAGGCCTCTAGAACTTGTCATCTTAGTGTACAACCCCATGGTCATTTCAGTGAACAAACCCCACATACTGTCTCTTAAAAGCGATCTTGCAATAATACCACCACGATTATCAATTTTTTTTCTTAGGACCCAGCTGCTGAAATCCCAGGAAATTAGGCGGCGGGTCTTGCCAGAGTATAATAAATTACAAGGTACACCTGGCCAGCCTCCTCGTTGGTATAGTACGGACATCAGGTCCCATCAGGGGGCTTGATGGCCATTGGGCACAACACATGAACCACACACTTTTAAATCTCTGGCCTTGACAGAGTACTGTCCCTCGATACAGCGAACACTCGCAGAGATGGGAGAAATTCCTGGTGCCGTTCCCTCAACACACTTTGTACTTCGTACTTGTACATGACTTCCAAAAAAACAAACAGTAATTAAATTTGAGTACGGCTTAAGAAATAGTAAGAATAAAGAAGAATTAATACAGCAACAATGTTATCAAAGGACCCAAGTATACCCAAACTATCTAAAGAAGGATCAGATCAGATTACAAAAATTAAGAAAAAATGGTAACATTGTAATACAAAGAGCGGATAAAGGGGACACTGTTGTTGTCTTAAATAGAAAGGATAATATTGAGAAATTAAATAATATATCCGATAACTCAACATATCAACTGGAAAATAGAAGTACGTTCAACTTGATGAAACAATACAATAACACTAACTGAATACAGGAAGAAATATATTACAATGGCAACCCTAAAGAATCTAAAAGCTAGAACGAATAATGTACCTACCTTGTTTGGACAAATTAAGTTGCCCAAAACAGGGTATCTGATTGTCTCCTACAAAAATTCAGCCTTTGCATCCCTTGCATCATATTTACATGATATTATAAAACCTCCACATCTTATTTTAAAATTCAGTATAAAAAATTCAGTCATTTTTTAATAAATTAAAAGAAAAAACTTTAGATAATGATGATAAATTGTTTACCCTAGATGTTGTCTCATTATACACTAATGTAGATGTTAATTATTTGCTTGATACACTATGGGATTTGATTAACAGTGATTCCATAATATTGAATAAAACCAAGTTACCAAAAACTGAAATATTTTATTTAATCAGATTTCTCATTCTAGCCAATTACATTGATTTTCAATCGAACATTTATAGACAAATTTTTGGACTCCCGATGGGACTTAGCTTGAGTGGCCTTTTCGCGGAAATTTACCTTAACAATATTGAACAATTACATTTAAATCTGTATATATTCCAAGTTTAACATTTTTGGTAAGTACTTTGACGATATCCTGGTAATTTCTCATAAAGATAGTAGTTAATCTCATGGATTCGTTTAACAAAATTCATATGAGACTTAAATTCACTTTAGAAGATGAAAAACCAGGAGAGAAATCTATAAATTTTCTTAATTTTACATTAACTAGGGTCAACTATAACATACACTTTAAAATATACCACAAACCAACAAAACACAGAAATTTTTACATTATTCAAGTTATCACCCTTTTATTTATAAAAGTATCATTTTTAACCAATTCTATAATGCATACAGATATAGTTCTACACAGGAATCTCTTAATAATGAACTTGGGGTACTTTCTACAAGATTTTTGAACAGGGGATATACATTAGGTACAACTGAGAGTATTCAGCAGTAGGCGAAACAAAAATCAGAATCAGTTTCACTTAATAATAAAAACATTACACAAAAATACTTTAATAAAGTTCCTTATGTACAACAATGGTATAAACAATTCATTAGTATTTTTGAAGACACAGAATTTAAAATTGTTGCGCAACCCATAAGTAAACTCCACACAGTATTGAAGATGGGGAAGAAAACTACAGTTGTTAATATGAAACATACCAACATAGTCTATAACATTGCATGTGGGGAATGTAACTCTTTTTATATTGATTCTAGACAAAATTATCTTTCAATGCGAATACAACAACACCAGGCGTCCATGAGGGCAAAAAGGACAGGTGCATCTGAACTTTCCTTTTCATGCCATCCATGAGAACCATATGTTTCTTTTTAATGAGGTAAGAGTAATAAATACACAACATGAACATGCAAAACTCCCAATAGCCGAAACATTTGAAATGAAGTTAAACCCTAACGCTATAGATGTATGTAGACCATACGCGATCTTGGACCTTTATGCGCACGTGTAAATAACACTATTTGCATTGGTTAATAAAAATAATCTCGTCGCGGTACACTAAATTGAATCTTATTATTAGTATAAAAGAGAGTGGAGATTGTTAAGTGTCATTTTACTTCTTGTGAGCATGGACCACCCCAAAATAACTCTGTCCCTTATTAAGAAGTCTAGACTATAATATTTTAGTAAATTTGCCAATTGTCTTCAATTTCCAGTCCATTATTGCTGTTGGTTTAGTTTTTAGTGGGTTGATGTGCATCGGCTTCACTTTGCTCTTCCTTTTGGCAGTGAGTAGATTATGGAAATTGAATACAGGATTATTTTTAAGAAACCCCTATATATTAACAATTTTAAACCATAATATCGTGTCATAAATTTAGTTTTATATAATGTATTAATTGGATTAATTTGATGTGAGCATTGGGCCGGAGAACTTCCTATAAAAAGGTATGAGCTAATCTCTATATTTTACAAATAGTATTAAAGTAGGAAGGATTGAGCTTTATTGCTCATATATTTTGAAATCCATATTAGTATAATGTAGGACATTTAAAGCAGAATCAAGCATTATATACATACAATCCTCCTCCTCACTTTTTACATTTTTATAGCTGGAGAAAAAGAGAGCAAGGCATCTCCCAAAGCACCAGGAAATCTCCACCCCCCCTTCCCCCACAATACTTTGTAAATTTTTTCATTTTCCAATAGATTCAAATATAACTGAGAGGAAAGTGGAGGAGAGATTGTTGAGGATAAACATAAAAAAGGCACCTGGGGTGGATGGGATCTATCCAGTTATATTGAAGGAGGCAGCAAAGGAAGTATGCAAACCCCTAGCCATAATTATGAGAGCTTCTTTGGACTCAGGGGAGGTACCCATAGACTGGAGATGTGCAAATGTAACCCCAATTCACAAAGGAGGATCAAAGGTGACACAAGTAATTATAGACCTGTTAGTTTAACTTCTGTTCCAGGTAAATTAATGGAGGCACTGGTTAAAGAAGCACTGCAGGATCATCTAGACAAGAATTCCGTTATAGCTCAGACGCAGCATGGTTTTGTTAAGGGCAGGTCTTGCCTGACCAATTTGATTGGATACTATGATGTAGTCACAAAAGAACTGGATGCAGGGAATAACTTTGATATTATATATTTGGATCTTAGAAAGGCTTTCGATACTGTTGCACATGGAAGACTGCTGCACAAATTGGAGCAGTGTGGCATTGGAGGCAAATTGCTGCTATGGATAAGGGGATGGTTGAGTGGCAGAAGACAGAGAGTGGTAATCAATGGACACTGCTCAACGTGGACTAATGTTATTAGTGGAGTTCCTCAAGGTTCAGTGTTGGGTCCGTTGTTGTTTTCGGTGTTTATGAATGATATTGATGATGGGATATCAAGTTTAATGTCCAAGTTTGCAGATGATACAAAGGTTGGCAGGGTGGTTAAAGAAGCACTGCAGGATCATCTAGACAAGAATTCCGTTATAGCTCAGACGCAGCATGGTTTTGTTAAGGGCAGGTCTTGCCTGACCAATTTGATTGGATACTATGATGTAGTCACAAAAGAACTGGATGCAGGGAATAACTTTGATATTATATATTTGGATCTTAGAAAGGCTTTCGATACTGTTGCACATGGAAGACTGCTGCACAAATTGGAGCAGTGTGGCATTGGAGGCAAATTGCTGCTATGGATAAGGGGATGGTTGAGTGGCAGAAGACAGAGAGTGGTAATCAATGGACACTGCTCAACGTGGACTAATGTTATTAGTGGAGTTCCTCAAGGTTCAGTGTTGGGTCCGTTGTTGTTTTCGGTGTTTATGAATGATATTGATGATGGGATATCAAGTTTAATGTCCAAGTTTGCAGATGATACAAAGGTTGGCAGGGTCGTTAAGGACACTACTGATGCTATGCTGCTGCAACAGGATCTGGAAAGGCTGAACAGATGGGCTGAGAGGTGGCAAATGAAGTTTAACATTGACAAATGTAAAGTACTACATATTGGAAACAGCAACCCCAGAGCAACGTATCAACTCTGCGGTACTACACTGACAGTGGTGGAGAATGAAAAGGACCTGGGGGTAATTGTGCAGGCAGATATGAAGTTCTCTGAGCAGTGCAGACGAGCTGCAAGAGTAGCTCATGGTGTCTTGTCAATGATATACAGGAATTTTTCTAGCAGGGATAAGGAGGTGATTATTCCCTTGTATAAGGCAATGGTTAGGCCACATCTTGAGTATTGTATACAGGTCTGGAGGCCTCATTTCAAGAAGGATGTAGAGCTGCTGGAACGGGTACAGAGAAGGGCAACAAGATTAGTAAATGGAACAAAGGGTTGCTCTTACGAAGAAAGGCTTAAGTTTTGCAAATTGCAGAGTCTGGAGACTAGGCACCGGCGAGGTGATCTGATAGAGGTGTATAAGGCTTTGAATGGTTTGAGCATGCTCAATGCCAATGGGATTCTTCATCTTGCTCAGAATAATCACCTCAGAGGGCATAAATTCAAATTGAGGAAGGACGGATGTCGGATAGATGTGCGGAAATTTGCCTTTGGCCAGCGGGTGGTTGGTTGGTGGAACCGACTTCCATCACTTTTTGTTGAAGTTGATAGCCTAAACAAATTTAAAGCTCAACTGGACAGGTATTTCGAACGAACGGAGGGGTGAAATGGGAGTGGTTTTTTTTTTTTTTTTTTTTTTTGGCTGATGCTGAATAAGCTTGCTTTCTTGCATCATATGCCTCTACTAATGCTAATGCTAATAATAGCCTACACAGTTTTGTGTTTCTTTTTTTTTTTATGCAAGGAGTTAATCAATAATAACATTCAGTAACACTGAGAACTGCATTTGATGAATGTTTCCTATGTAGAGTTGCATCAAACAATAAGAGTGAATGCATGTCAACACAAGCAAGTTGAACACTTCCAGCACAACACAAGCAAGGTGAACACTTCCAGCACATTCTGCAATTAGTTTTAATAGTTTCGATTTCCAGTAATTTCACTAATGAAAACAGGCAATAAATTCTTTATTCATTTTTAAATAAAATTTTATTGCATTGCAAACTGGGCTGCACTTTAAATGGATAATCCTGTATAAGTAAAATTTTTCATTAATTTTGACTAATACTAATAAATTCCTACCCTACAAATATTCCAATTAACCAAAAAATTAAAAAAAAATAAATTAAATAAATTAATATTCACTAATAAAAAGTTACCTGTATGTTTTCAGTTGCTTTATGGTAATAGCAAGCATGAACTGCAGCACCACTCAATGTTAAGCTGCCAGTATAGTTGGTACCTAAAATGGAAAATGTGAATTCTTAACAACTGCTCAAGTTTAAATTTATTTCACGTTATCAGCATTCTAAAGAAGTGAGCATCATGCATAGAAAGAATTATTTACACATTTTAGTTCATTTTGTAGTTTTCTTGGGAGGGGGGAGGGGTTAATGACAAATTTAATTTTAAATATGGATGAGCAGTACTGAATTTCTTTTAACACTCTATACAAGGGCCGTTCAATAAAGAATGATCCTAATTTTCTTTCCCAACATACCTTTATTAATCATCCATATTTTGATGGCTCTTTTCAAAGTAGTCTCCATTTGATGAAATTCACTTACTCCAACATTTCTGCCATTCTCCAAAAACATGGTGGAAGCCATTTTTTGACATGCATTTCAGAATTGCTTCTGATGTCTTTAGAACTTCTTCTGATGACTGGAAACGTTTTTATCACAGCTCCTTTAACTTTGGAAATAAAAAAAAATTGCAGGGTGCAAGGTAAGAGGTGTAGGATGGATGAGGAAAACATTTGACATTAATGCTGGCTAAATACTCATGAGAGTATGATTAATGTGAAGACGAATTGTTGTGATGCAGCATCCATCCACTCGCATGCAGTTGTGGTTTGCAACGAATGTGATCCCACAAAGTGTGCAGTGTAGTTCTGTAGTAAGGTCCTGTAACAACTGTACGACAGGCACAACATGCTGGTAAACCATTCCTTGACTGTCAAAAAAAAGAGACCATTATAACCTTTCATGCAGAAGCCACTACTTTTGCTTTTTTCGGCATTGGCCATGACATAACTTCCAAACAGATACCTGTTGCTTACAGGGATCTGTTTGGAAGTCAAAATGATAAAGCCACGTCTTATCTGCCATTATCACCTTATGCAGAACCTCACAATCTTCAGTATCTGTCCGTTGCAGCTCCTAACAAATCTCCATGCAAACTTGCTGTTGCTTAGGTGTGAGTAGTCTTGGCACCTAGAGTGCATAAACACATGTCATAAGCAAATGTCATGAAGAATGCACCGTGTGTGCTTCCTACTGATATTCTCAAAATCTCTGCCAGTAACCTTACTGTTATATGACGAGCTTCTCTCATGATTACAAAAGCAGTGTTAATGGTTTCTGTGGTGAGAGCAGTAGTGGAGCTACAGGACAGTCAATTTTTGTGATATAGAATCCCATCCATCTTTTAACATCCTAAATCACCCCCAAGCTGGGCTACATGTAAGCTCAAATTCCCTATAAGCTCTTTTAATATTTCATACACTTCAGCTCATTTTTCTTGGGAACAAAATCTGAGAGCAGTGTACTGTTCCTTACATGTCATGCCCATTGTTACATAGGTTAAACTGAACAGGCATAAACTTGACTGAATGCCAAGGTTACACAGTGTGTGCACGAGTCAACTGTATAGTTGCTATGTGATGCACCTTGGTTTGGTCTCAAATTCCGCAGCTCAGTTAAAAATAGCAAGCTGTACAGTTCGTGAAAAATTATTATTCTTTATTGAACAGCCTTCGTATATTCTTCTGCAAGTATTTTAGTAAAACAGAATATGAAGTAAGGCAAGAAACAGATTAAATTATAATCTGGCTCTTTCTCTCAATTTCAACAATCAATCCCCTCCCAACCTCCAAAGAAAGCAGATTACTGTAATTTCACAATCTGATTGCTTTATGACCTTTTCAGTATTTGAAGTTCAATCTACTGATATTTCAGAAGTTTACAACAGAAAATTTAATAATCTTATTATTTAGACTGAATATGATGGCAGCAATGGGTTTTAACATTAATAACGGTTCGTTTATTAAGAAATCTTGACTGTTAGCTAATACAATTTGATTATTTGCTATCATATGTAACTCTTCTGATATTAGCAGAGGCATATGCATAAATTAGCATTAGCAGAGGCAGAAAGCAAGCTTATATATTGAACATTAGCAGAAAGCAAGCTTACATCAGCCAAATAAAAAAAAAACTTCCCATTTTCACCCATCCATTCACTCCAAACGCTTGTCTAGTTCTTCCTTGAACTAATTTAAGTTGTCCAATATGGCAGATGGAAGTTTGTTCCAACTATCAGCCACCCCACTGGCTAAAGGCAAATTTCTGCATGTCTATTCTACAAATGTCTTTCCCCAATTTGAATTTAAGTCCCCTCAGGTGAGTAATCTGAGCAAGAGGAAGAATCCTATCAGCACTGAGCTTGCTCAAACCATTCAAGGTCTTATACACCTCAATTAGATCACCTCACAGGCATCTGATCTCCAGATGCTGCAATTTGCAGAACTTAAGCCTATCTTGGTAACAGCAACTCTTCTTTCCAATCACCAATCTCATTGCCCTTCTCTGTACTCATTCCAGCAGCTCTGCATCCTTCCTAAAATGAGGCCTCCAGACCTGTATACAGTATTCAAGGTGTGGTGGCCTGACCACTGCCTTATACAAAGGGATAATCACCTCCTTATCCCTACTAGCAAAATTCATGTATATCATTGACAAGACCCTATGACCTGCTCTGGCAGCCTGTCTGCACATTTACCCCCAGGTTCTTTGCATTATCCACTACCCTGAGTGTAGTACCACACAGTTGGTAAGTTATTCTGGGGTTACTGCTACCCACATACAGAACTTTACAATTCTGTCAGTAGACATCATCAATGCAGACACAGAATCCCAATATTATTTCATACCTCCTTAGCAATGAAACATGCATCTATCTGGAAGCATATATCATCACTATTAATTGTTAAAAATTATTGGTACTGGAACAATAAGAATCCCCACTGGCTAACAATATCTGTCAACAAACTGATTAATGAATTAATGGACGAACTTCCACAGGTATGTGACTTCCACAGGTAGGTAAAGTTTTTGGTAAATCTGTCAATGGCAACTCACATCTGCTAAACAGCCAAAATAAAGTTAAAAAATTCCATCAATGAATTAGCAGCTAGAAAGCATTTTTGGCAAGATGGTGCATACCCTTGATGAATGAGAACATCGGGGGTATAGATATGATGTAGCGAAACAGGTTAATATCCAGGTGTGAACTAACATATGCAGAATCAAATGTTGTGACCAGATTCCAAATGGCTGAGAAATCTGTGACATTAGGCAGCACTAGTGATAGATGATTTTGCTTCTTTGCATAATTTTGCCTGTTTTCACCCATGCAGGATGGGGATGGAATCCTAGTGCTATATCAAGTGGGTGAACATAGGCTATGAGTAAGCATAGCCAGCATGTTAACCAAACTTTAATATTTTATTTAACTTTCAATTCACAAAAAAAAAGCCCACCCAACTTTTAAGTGGGGGTTGGGTAAGGAGTGAAACAGTAAATTCAATTCAGATGTTTTGGAAATTTGTTTTACTTTATGGTAATGAACTGATATCTCCTCTTCTTCCAGTCACATAACTCCCTGAAGAGCTGTTGTGGCCACCAACAATTTCCTACAACTGCAACGATCATGTGATCTATGAACAGCATTGAAGTGTCATGCCCAAAGGTTCACTGATCCCATCCTTCCCTTAGTTGCAGGTCTTCCTATGCACCTCTTTCCCTCGAATTTTCCGTCAATTATATTCTTCAACAGAAAGTTTTCCCTTCTTACTATATGTCCAAAAAACTTGAGTTTTCTTTTGTTGAACTGTCAATACAAGCATTATACATGATATTCAACATATGCATAATACATACAAAAGTTAATCAAATACACACACAGGTCTATAATGAATATGATTTATTAATTAATTCTTTAGATTTTTATTGAAGACATCAACAAATATGATGTATCAGTATTTAATGTATTTTTAATAATGATATTACCTGAATACCTTCCTGCTAAAGACATTACAGCTACCTCCCCTCCTGGAATTTGTTGTCCATACTGGTATGCAAGTTCTGATCCCAGAGCAAAGGACTGTGTAATAGACTGAAGATAATGAAGAACTATTACACCAGAATTATTGAGAATATCTATATTGCCAAAGGTCACTGAAGCTGTAAAATCACGACCTCGATAATCAGTGGTGAGTTGTGTAATAGGATATCTGGAGTCTTGGACCTATTTAATGGGAGAACAAATTTGGCTTTAATATTTGATCAATAAAACTGGAAAACATAAGAAATAATTTAATAATGTAAAGCCAAGTAGTGATTCAATAATACATGCAGGGAATTAATTTCTGAAATAATAATTGCATCTCTTACTTAAACAGCAATATGATGAACAACAAATAGACTGGAGGATTATTAGTCTATAATCAGAATGACAATCTCAATAAAAATATAATAAACCACACATGCCAATGAATTTCATTAAATAAAAGTGACACAAAATTAAAATTACATTTTGTTGTTTAAAATGCAAAGTTAGCAAGGACTATAAATAAACATACTGATAGTATTTTACCAGAAAGACATGAACAAGGTGTTTACATATGGTAGATACATAAAAAAAAAAAAAACTTTACAAGCATTATAAAGACATTGTACACAGGACATTAGCAATTTTTTTTTTCCGTGTGTGTGTGTGTGTGTGTGTGTGTGTGTGTGTGTGTGTGTGTGTGTGTGTGCAGGCATACACACCTGAAGGAGGCAATATATAAGGAAACTATTATCACACTACCTAGCAATAATAGAACAGTAGCACATATATTAAACTACAATCATGCTATTTCATTACACTGAGAGCTCAGATCAAAGAGATCAACAATTATTTTTCCTAAAAATTTGTTAATTTTAGTTTCAATTTTTCACAATGAGGAAAACTAAATTTCATATGTTGAGAGGACTTTATGTTGGTCATTCATAATGAATTAATTTGTGAATAACATTACTTATATCATGTGAATTGTTCGATTTTTTAACAGAAAAACTGAACAAAAAAATTTTAAAAACTGAACGAAGTGAAATGAGATATAAATAAAAGGTACATATCACCCAGAAGGTAATTTACTAATTAAATAAACTAACCACTGAATGTTAAAGTGAAATATTCTTTTTTACTTCTATAACCAACCATGATGGCATTCTGTGATCTATTTGGATCACAAAATTCATAGATTCTGGCAAACACCTCTGGTTAAAGTAAAATGACTACTTTGCATACGTACTATAGAAGTACACTGAATGTGAAATCACAAATAGTACTAACTCTCAACATTTGTAACACATTCTCCACCATCAAGGAAAGGCTACACTGAAAATATCGTCTATCACAGTTTTATGAAATAATTAATTCTAGCAAAAGATGTTGCCAATAACCAAACTAAACGAAAATACAAGCGTTGTACATAAAGGTAACATTAATTCTTATTTTGAAATGAATGTGTGAAAATTAAATAAAAATTTGTAATGACTGAACTGGTGGCTAAAGAAGCTTTAAAAATGAAGAAAGCACGTGCCAATCTAGGGTAGCAGCTTTTGCTGGTGAGGACAACCGTGGTGGAAGGAAGATTATAGAATTGATTAACTCAGTAGCAGTCACACAACTATTTGTTACAAACTCATTTACTCAGAACCTGATGGGTAGCCAACCTTTTTTGCTCTAGAAATTTGTTTTTTACTTATTTTGCTTGTAGCATACTAATATTTCTTCTTTTATAATGAAAGCCTGTTACTGTATATATTTTTTAATTTTCATTAAAAAAAAATTAAAAATTCAAAAAAAATGCTGTGCATTCTACATGTTGTTTAACAAAATATATTAATACTGCTGAAAATGAAAAATCAAAGTAAGAGCCATAAAATATAAACAAGAAACTAACAGTCATTTCTATTTTCCAGTTCAGAGAACCATTAAGAGCACAAAATATAAAACTTACATTTGCGCATATAGGTCAAACAAATAAAGGAATATATTAAATAATAATCAGAGCAAGAAATAATTTTACATCAGTAATAATACAGTAGACTCTCCGTCAACCGGAATTCAAGCAACCGGCAAAAAATCTTGGAATAGTAGGTAGTTGAAAAATTAAAATGATACACTAATTTCTAGATAAAATGATTCAAACTTGGCACGCTGCTTTGCGCTGTGAGTACATGCATGTGCCTCCCTCATCACACATTTGTCTCTCACTCCTGACAATTCACTGTGTAAATATACCGGTTGATTTATTGTTATTCAAATTCTATGTTCTCTTTCAACCCCTAGTATGCCGAAACAGGTAGCAAGTAAGCATAAACGTGTAGTGCTTACCCTCAAGCAGATGAAAATATGCAAGAGGCTTGAGAAAGGTGAAAGTTGTGCAGTGCTCATGGAAGAATTTAATATTGGCTCATCAATAATCTATGACATTAAGGCTCAGTCTCAGAAAATAAAGGAGTTTTATGCCAAATCGGAGTGACAAGAGTGTAGAGAAGCGTCTCTCTTCATACATTGAGAATGGAAGTGCTTGACCAGGCCCTGTATGAGTGGTTTTCGCTGAAAAGATCCGAGGGTGGTTGCATTTCTGGACCCATGTTGCAAGAAAAAGCGAAAGAATTTCACGAGAAAATGAAAATTGAAGGTAAGTGTTCGTTTTCAAGTGGCTGGCTTACTAGATTCAAGGTTTGTCGTGGCATCCGTAAGCTGGATTTGTCGGGAGAGCAGAAATCGGCTGATTTTCAGGCTGCAGCTTCATTTTGTGAAGTGTTTAGTGAAATAGTGGAAAAAAATGACTTGACCCCAGAACAGATTTATAATGCAGATGAGACACGACTAATGTGGAAGTGTCTGCCTAATTCTACTTTGTCTGGAGGTAATGAGAAGGTAGCTCATGGGATTAAGCAACATAAAGAGTGTGTAACTGTGCTCGTTTGTGCAAATGCATCAGGAAATCATAAGGTAAAGCTGTGTGTGGTTGGCAAATTTGCTAAACAAAGGTGCTTTAAAGGCGTAAGTAACCTTCCCGTACATTATCATGCACAGAGTAACAGTTGGATGGATCCAGGAATCTTTACCAAGTGGTTTCATTATTCATTTGTCCCTAGTGTTAAAGAAAATTTATGAAAGAAAGGATTACCAGAGAATAGCAAAGTTTTGTTACTCTTGGATAACTGTCACGCACATACTCCTGCTGAAGAGCTAGTTAATGGCAACATTTTCATGTGTTATCTTCCAGCTAACGTCACAAATCTGATCCAACCAATGGATCAGGGAGTGATGCAAAACATAAAAATGTTTTACAGGCGCGGATGCAGATGAAGATATACCAGTAACTCATACACTGAATACAGAAGACATTATAAAAGCTGTTTGTGAATCATGGAAAAATGAAAGTTCCAGAGGAGGAAGAAAGCGATGACGATGTGTGTCAGGTGGGAAAAGTATCCTGGCAGAGAGCTACTGCAGCATTTGAAACTTTAATAGCTTTTGCAGAACAGCAACCCTTCTTCAATTCTCAGCATCTTATGCAGCTCCACATCATGCATAACTTGACTTTGTCTGAGACATGTAAGACCTCAAAGCAAGGTGATATTTGTTCATTTCTGAAGAATGCTGAAAGCAAGTTTGGCAGCACAACATCTACTGATGCAGATCCTGACTATCCTCATGCGATGTCTACCCAGTAAACTCTCTACCTACTGCATCAGTTTTGAGTGATGTTTTGTAAGTTACTGTATTCAAAAAGCAGTTTCTATAATAAAACTCAGTTTCTTTGGTAAAATTTGTCCATGTTTGTCTTAATTTTCTAAGTATTGGGCTTAGTCAAGTATTTTTTTAATACTAACTCTCAAGCAACCAGAAACTACAGTTATCCAGCATCTACCAATTCCCATGGGTGCCAGTTAACTGGGAGTCTACTGTAATTGAGACAAAAACACATTTTGTATAATAATGACATAAAACAAACTATTTGCCATAGCAAATCACTGGCTGATGTGTGGCCAAACTACTTTCCATCACACATCAGCTGACATGCCAATTTCATACTACACATGAGAAAGTGAAGCAAGCATGCTGAAGGGAAAGTCAAAAACAGTAAATATCATGCAGAATATGACAGGTTCTTTGCATTTTTAATTCTAAATAAACAATTTCCACTCCCGAAACAACTCAAATAAAACTTCGATTATATTTAAGAAGGTAGGAAAAAAAAAAAAAAAAAAATTCAAATTTGTAATCATTAAGTAATAATTAATGTATAACAGATATTTTCAAATGGCCCCTATGCATGATTCCCAAAGAGTTAAAGAAAATACAGAATGAATCTGTAGAACAGTTGGGGTACGAGGTTATTACCACGTTGGCCAAGGTTATTACCGTTTTGTAGCGCCAGCAAATGCTAAGTTTTTCTTTATATATTTAGTCATTTTATTGACTTAATTGTAATACTAAATTATTTTCTATAAGTAGCTTTATTATAGCTACTAGTCAAGCTCCTTGGTTTAATTGAAATTAGATAGTGATTTTGAATGTTAATACTTAAATGTCCATAGATCTTACCGTTTGTAACTTGACGTCACTGTTATATGATACGGAATAGCATAAAGTAAATCTCAAACTTCATAGCATAAGGTTTAATGTAAAACTACATAGAAAAATACATAGCACTGTATTAGAAATCTGTTAGATTAGTATAGTATTATCAATTAATCAGTAAAATTTATTAATCTTATTAAATTTCATTGTTAATTAAATTATACTTAAACGGAATCATGACCCACACTCAGAGCCGGCCCGAACAAAAGCGGGGCCCGGTGCAAAGTTGACTTGCGGGGCCTTGATACAAATTTCGTACAACAAAATAATTTATTGCATTTTGATATTTATTACATTGCACAAATTGGTTTAGTTAAGGATTACATGAAACTGATAAATAATTAAATTATTTTAATAAAATTAACATTTCAATCACAAAAAAAATCTTTAATAAACGAAATAAGAAAAATAATTGCTTCGTATACTTATAAAATACAATTTGGTATGCGACTTAATCGAATAAGGTCACAATATGTGATTTTTGTTTCATTTTCTTACATGTTTTATAGCAAATTCTTGATAATATCCTCATAATTTAGTTTTTTGGCTATTTCGGATTCGATAGATAAAATGGCTAAGGAGGTAAATCGTTCTTGACTAATGCTAGATTTCAAGTAATTTTTTATTATTTTCGATCTTGAGAAAGATCTTTCTGCAGATGCGACAGTAACTGGTAAGGTTAATATAATTTTCAGAACAGTAACAAAATTTGGATACAATTCAAATGAATTATTTTTCAGTAAATATTGTAATATTGTGATCCTGGAAGGCAAAACTCGACGACAAATTTTGATTTCATTAAATAAATCAATGCAATCAATATCATCTTGCAAGGTCGCTATTAAATCTTTGCAACATTTAAGAAGATCGTTTTCAGTCAGTTTTTGAATATTATCCGAATTATATAAAAAACCATATGATGTCTCATGTTCGTGATAAATTTCGAATATTTTCTTAAAAGAAATAATCGCACTATCAATTATGACTAGAAAATATTTGAATTTTGAAATATTCTTCGCCTGATGAAATAGGCTGATCGGTTCCTTCATAACAAAATTGCTTTGTTTTTCGTCCAGTTCTTTGATTCTTAAATTCAGATGTCACTTGTAATTCTTCAGCTATTTCCTTTGCAGTTATTAAAGAAGATTTGAATCCCGATTCACGATACTGTTCAAAAAAATTTAAAAGGCCTTTTAAATGTGAATTTGTAGTACCGATATCTATATTTGAATTTTGAAATATCTTGCTCACAATATTTACTCTATTCAGTATGTCATACCAAATGACCAAACTTAATAAAAATTCAAATGAAGTTTATTTTCGATTGATTGGATTTCGGATTTCGTTTTCATGTCACTGGTATGTTCATAAAGGTATTTCAAAGCTAGAGAAAATTGTGGTACTTGGTAGCTCACAGTTTTCACACTTTCGAGGCGACATTCCCACCTGGTTTCTGACAGTGGTTTTGGAGTAAGTTGTTTGACACGCTCTTTTAATATATCACAGCGTATCACAGAACTTATATATGCTTTGTAAAGTCCCAAAAAATGAATTTGCAAGAGAAGATGATTTTGAAATGTCTCCAAGAACTAAATTCAAATTATGACTTCCGCAGGGCATATACTGTGCTTTGGAATTCTTTTGCAGGATAAAAACCTCTCATATGAGCTCCGTTATCGTAACCCTGTCCTCGACAGTTCCCTAAATCTAATTCCTCCCTTTCTAATATGTTTTCAATTTTGTCTGATAACCCTTTTCCTGTCGGGTCTTTTACTGTTTCAAAACAAATAATTGTTCTTGTATACTCACATCACTTTCAGAGTTATCTACATTATCATATCTTAAAATAACAGATAATTGTTCTTGATGGCTTACATCTGGAGTGCAATCTAATAAAATTGTGAAATACATAGCTTTCTGAACTGTATTTATTATTTCCTTTCTAGCTTTTTTAGCCAAAGCAGAAATCAGTTCATCTTGTATTCTATGAGATAAATAGGAACGCAATGCTGATTCTACGCACCGATCCAAATGTTTTTTCATAATTGGGTCAAATCTTGCGAGTAATTCTATGAGACCTAAGAAATTACCGTTGTGCGGTTTATATAAAGCATCACTACTGCCCCTGAATGCCAAATTATGCTCTAATAAATATAAAATTGCAGTCACTATTCGTTCAAAAACACATTTTAAACGCTGTATTTCGTTTTTAATTATTTTTTCGTGTTCTTTGTCAATAGTGTTTCCAAGTTTCAAATTCTTTTCAAGTTGTAACAATTTGTACATAGCTTGTAAATGATATTCTGATCTTTCATGACTTTGTAATCGCGAACTTAAATGTACCCAATCGTTAAGTCCAGTTAAACACAGAGAAATGGTATTTGAAGAGAATAACTTACACGCATAACACAATGTGGCATCTTTGTACTTTTGAGTAGAGTAACCACCTTCGTTCTTGACGTTCCCCATTCGTTAATTTTCTTAAATAATAATTTTCAGAAAAACTTCTGTTATTTTTATCTTTCGTAAAATCGTAGTTTTTTATTTGTGTCACGCCATTTTGTATGATAGCCATTCTAAATTTATCAGTTATAATTTCGGGCCAAGTACCAGGATCATTGATATCGACATTTTCGTCTTCGTCGCTTTGTTGATTCTCTTGAAGCTGCGGTCCTCAGAATAATTCATCTTGTTCTTTGTTCGACACTGACAAAAAATCCTCCGTCCGTACTTTTCCCTCTGCTTCATGATTATCTTCCCGTTCTACAGTTTTCTTATCATCGCTTTCCTCTTCATTAGGACGAGAGCTGGCTTTATGATGATCAGGATCGTTTTCGTGGATGTCGCACGGCGTAATTTCATTTCCGCGAGTTTGATCTTCCAGTAATTGCGAATTATGCGTTTCTTCAGTTTGTTACACATTTTCGGTTTTTAAAAATTTTGCAAGGGAGATGCACTGTTTTTCCATAAGTTCTTCTCTCTTTCTTTTTTTCTTCAATTTATCAGAGCCACACATACTTTCTTCCTGCAGCTCTGTCTCTACTAGTCATATTGTGAAATAGAGACGAATATGTTATTTATTTTCACACCTCGCAAATCGCGATAAAAACGTACAATGTACGATCAGCTGTCATATATATATATATATATATATATCTGATAATTAAAATAAATATGATATTTAAAATAAAAATATCAGCCAGTAGTACGGCAATAATACAGAGTGAAACGAAACGCAAAATAATATAAAATAAACAAACAGGGAAGGGAAAGTAGTTTCCCTTCCCTGTTTGAGAAGGGAAAAGAAAGTAGTAGAAAGTCAGAGAAGGGAAAGAAAGTAGTAGAAAGTAGTCTCTACTTTCCCTTCCCCGTTTGTTTATTTTATATTATTTTGCGCTTCGTTTCGCTCTGTATTATTGCCGTACTACTGGCTGATGTTTTTATTTTAAATATCATATTTATTTTAATTATCAGATATAATTAGGCATCATGTGGAGGATATGCATTTGCTGCCTCTAATGATAACTACATAGCCATATTTATTTATTTTTATTACTTTTACCTAACTTTTACCTCACATAATATAAATTAGTGGTAGTAGTGGGTTGATATGCTAAATAAGCAGTGCCTGTGCCGCCATCTATTCTTTTCCTTTCTATTATATAAGTTGGTTAAGCTTGCATTATGTTAGTGGTGTGGCTCTGATCAAGAGTGCTGTCTGTTCTATAGTTTATTTTTCGCTGCATAAGGACCACCGCCATGCAAATCCTCTGCATTGGTTGATCTATCGGAGAATGGAGGGGTGGTTTGGTTCTTCGATATTTCTGCCTTTGCGATGATTTGTATGACGATTGAAATGCAGCGATTCCATGACCATTATTGGCCTCGTGGTCCTCTGTCGATATGGGGCATGATGGTCAGTCTATCATTTTGATATTTTAGTTTTTTGGTAGTTTCTTTAACCCTTTTTTGGTGATATTTCACGTTTTTTGGAACTGGTACCTTCGAGGGGGGTTACCGCTAAATTATTTATAATTGGAATTATTTTAAATTTACATTTTTTATTAATTGGGTTTAATGACTTAATTGACAAAATTTTACAGGGGATTATCGACTACCTTTTTGGCCTATTATCTCTACTTTCCCTTCCCTGTTTGTTTATTTTATATTATTTTGCGTTTCGTTTCGCTCTGTATTATTGCCGTACTACTGGCTGATGTTTTTATTTTAAATATCATATTTTAATTATCAGATATAATTAGGCATCATGTGGAGGATGTGCATTTGCTGCCTCTAATGATAACTACATAGCCATATTTATTTATTTTTATTACTTTTACCTAACTTTTACCTCACATAATATATATATATATATATATAAATATATTAAGTGTTACTATTATATAAAAATAAAAATAAAAACAAAATGTTACATATAGAACTAACCGATTAATGCCATCAAACGATAGAACATTACATCGGACGTTAGGTATGTCCAAATTATATAAGTTAACGTAATGCAAGTACCTCATCGTTTGAAAATTGATGTAACCATTCTCCAACCGTACCTCCAGCATACATGAAAAAATATGCCCAACATGGAAACCCATTTTGTAGGAGACTTTGTCGAGGGCTAAACTCCTACAATATAAAAACCCAAGTTAGACTGAGCCATCGGTTTCTGTTATCATCTGCCTGTATACCAATTCCAATATCCATAATAATGGATAATACAATTAATTTAGCATTAGGTTATAGTAAATACTATAAATCAGTATAAATCTGGCCGTCCAAAATGTGGGTTATGTCTAATCATAATTTGTATGAATACAGACTGGATGATATTTAGCCCGACCGACCGCTACAAAATTATAAGCACAACTGAGAAATATTAATAATTGTTGAAAAATATGCAGAAAAATTTTGTTGAACAATATGCAAAAAATATTTGTAGAAATAAGCTAATAAAGCTAACTAAAGGCGAACGGAAGTCAGAGTAGTTAAAGCAATAGTATCTCACTCCCCCTCGAATTACTCTAATAGTTCGTGAGATATGAAAAATTAAGGCAAGAGGATAGATAAAAGTAAAACAGAAAAGGAAAAGCATTTATCAATATTACATCGGATTTAACCGGGAGTGTAAAATCCCAACCCTAATAGTAGGGATCCTGGTTAATAGTAAGAGCTGGTAAAAATATATAAAAAGCATGCCAAAAGCAACAGAAAAAGGAAAAGAGGAAACGGAATGGCTAGTTCCTAAGATAATTTACTATAATTTACTATAAAACCAAAGATCAAACATTATATAGTGGCAAACATTATGTGAGGTTTAAAACAAAGGAAAGAATGCCATTAAACAACAATGGCGGGAATACCTTATATTCAGGCTACGGTAATGAATATAAGGTATTCCCGCCATTGTTGTTTAATGGCATTCTTTCCTTTGTTTTAAACCTCACATAATGTTTGCCACGATATAATGTTTGATCTTTGGTTTTATAGTAAATTATAGTAAATTATCTTAGGAACTAGCCATTCCGTTTCCTCTTTTCCTTTTTCTGTTGCTTTTGGCATGCTTTTTATATATTTTTACCAGCTCTTACTATTAACCAGGATCCCTACTATTAGGGTCGGGATTTTACACTCCCGGTTAAATCCGATGTAATATTGATAAAATGCTATTCCTTTTCTGTTTTACTTTTATCTATCCTCTTGCCTTAATTTTTCATATCTCACGAACTATTAGAGTAATTCGAGGGGGAGTGAGATACTATTGCTTTAACTACTCTGACTTCCGTTCGCCTTTAGTTAGCTTTATTAGCTTATTTCTACAAATATTTTTTGCATATTGTTCAACAAAATTTTTCTGCATATTTTTCAACAATTATTAATATTTCTCAGTTGTGCTTATAATTTTGTAGCGATCGGTCGGGCTAAATATCATCCAGTCTGTATTCGTACAAATTATGATTAGACATAATCCACATTTTGGACGGCCAGATTTATACTGATTTATAGTATTTACTATAACCTAATGCTAAATTAATTGTATTATCCATTATTATGGATATTGGAATTGGTATACAGGCAGATGATAACAGAAACCGATGGCTCAGTCTAACTTGGGTTTTTATATTGTAGGAGTTTAGCCCTCGACAAAGTCTCCTACAAAATGGGTTCCCATGTTGGGCTTATTTTGTTATTTATCTAATATTTGATATATTTTTATGTAACTTTGCATATTTTTTCATGTATGCTGGAGGTACGGTTGGAGAATGGTTACATCAATTTTCAAACGATGAGGTACTTGCATTACGTTAACTTATATAATTTGGATATATATATATATATATATTTGTGGGGAATATTTATTCAATAATTTCAAATGAAACTCCAATTATTATATAATTATTATTTTATTATATGATTATATAATTATTTTTATTTGTAGGCTTCGATCAGCCTAATTGTGTATAAGGTCTCTAAGATTAGGATCAAATGAGTAAATGGCCTACTAAAGAAGCGTAGTTAATGAGTAGCCTACTAAAGAGGCTTAAAATGAATAGCCCAGTCGGTGGTATATATAGCCTTTAGAGTACGATAACTATGCAAACGCTGGCAACATATAATCGTACATCTGAACGACTTGTAAGGAGAGATATTTTAAATATATTTGAAAGAAAATATATTTTTCCGTGTTCTTTGGAGAATTCTTGGCGGGCTTTCGGATAATGTTAATAGCATGATTATTGACATTTTATTTCTTATGTATATTGAAAATATGGCCATTTTATTTTATGGCGATGTCGCTAGATTTTGCGACAGTATTAAAACAAAACAAAAAAATGAAACCATTTTTATTTTGCAAAATCAGTCAGCGGCACGGGGCCTTCAGAAACGCGGGGCCTTGTGCGCTCGCACCCCCCTCGGGCCGGCTCTGCCCACACTAGAGCAGCAAAGCAGCAAGCACAAAGTAGCCGTAGTAGTGTGGCTAGTGGGAGAACTGAAGGGGGGCGAATCTCCAAAGCATCAGTCTAAAAAAATGTGCAAAATGTGAAATGTTTACAGACAGGTCTAGAAGAGGACATGATCTAGTCAAGGAGGATGTCTTTTTGTGTGTGTGTGTGTGTGTGTGTGTGTGTGTGTGTGTGTGTGTGTGGTGCAGAGACTGTGAAGAAATTAGGCACCAACTCAGTGTTCTGATGGGCATCTATGAGAGTTTAAAGTGTAGGGTATATGCCCTCGAAGAAATTAATATGAGGGGCCCATTAAGCTCTCAGCTGCCCAACTCAAAGCCAGAGCTCACTCCTGAGCATCAGACAACACAGTGGCAATCTCCAAGGCAGAATGCACTGGTCCCAGAGGAAGCAGTTATTGTTGGTGACTATTATCAAAGAGATGGGGAATATATTATGCAAAAAAGGATAGGGGGAACAGGACAAGGGTATATCGGCCAGGGGCAAAAGCTGATGATGTTGTAGGGCAGATATCATCTTTTAATGGAACAAAAGGTGATATTGTTGTACGCTGGCATTAATGATCTTAAGAGTAAAAGATCTGCAGATTTACTCAACAAGTAGAGGTTAATGCTGAAAAAAAGTCGCGAGTTAGGGTTAAATTTGAAAGTCTCTGCAATTCTGCACAGACACGATAGGAGGGAGTATATGATGAGAGCCTTATCAATCAATTTGACCCTGGAGAGGTTGTACAAGTCTCATGGGGTAGAATTTTTTTTCAGCGTAGTCTGTGCTTCTAACAGGACAGACTGCTTTTACAGGGATGGGATACACTTAAATAGAAAGGGTGCAAGAATATTTGCTGACACTACTGAGGCAGTGTTAGGTGGGTCGGAAAACTGCTAGCTTGTGGGGGGGGGGACTCACAGACTAAAAGATTAACAGTAGCCACAGGCAAAGGCGAAATTGATTCTTGCACTGCTTCTATTGTAACGAGCAGCGGCCTAGAGAGTAATTTGCTGGGGTTTCAAGAGCTGCTGGGAGTCATCATGGAACAAGTAAATACATGGGCTGTTAAAGGTAACTAAGAGTAAGAATGGGTGCATGTATACTTGCATATACACCAATGCTAGGAGTATGGTAAATATATTTGATAAATTTGAAGTGCTGATCAAGGCATCAAAGGCTGATACTGTGGGGATATCAGAGACATGGTGTCACACAGATATAAGCAATGCGAAATTGGAATTTGGGGATTACAATGTGTACAGAAAGGATAACAGGGTAGGAAGGAGGGGTTATGCTGTTAATTAAGAAACATAAAATCTAAGTAAGTGCATCCAGTTGACATGGGTGGACAGTGCAATGTTGAGCCTGTTTGGTGTGACATAAACATTGGGAAAGGGAAAATGAGAGTATGAGTGTGTAGAAGGAGTGGCCTAATGACTCTGATGAGAACAACAAACAGTTGTGCAGAGAAATAGAGTGGGCCAGTAAATCAGAATGACTTGTAATGAGGGATTTTAACTTCCAGATATTGACTGGAACTTGTGGGTTGGTCACTCGCATGCTAGCAAGACTTTTGTGGATTTATTGGAGGATTGTTTTCTACAGCAACGTGTTCAAGGGGCAACCAAAAGAAGTAATACTCCTGATCTGATTATCAGCAATGATTATTCATGCACCAAGAATTTGCATATAAAGGAACCACTAGGTGACAGTGATCACAGTGTACTAATGTGGGATTTACTTAAAGATGTAACTACCATCAAAGGTAAAGGGAAGGATTTTTGCTTTCGTAAAGGTGACTACACTTGTCTCAGACAGTATTTAAATTCTATATAGTGGGATCAACTGATGATGTTACCAATGGTAAATTCTAAATGGGAAGCTTGGTTTGGTTTGGTTTTTAATGGCGCATTGGCAGCTATGGCCATAATGCGCCAAATCAAAAAATAAAACTAATACAAAAATATTGGTCAGCCTTAGAACAGGCTACCGTGTCAAAAAGGTAAAAATGATACAGTGGTTACTAAATGGGAAGCCTTCAGTGACTTAATCTAGGAGGCTACTAGGCATTTCATGCCAACTAAGAAATACTGTTCAATGTTCAGGCCTAAATGGATGTCAGATGAATTAATGAGGCTTGTGGCAGAGAAGAAAAATTCATGGGATGCATATAAATTATTAGGCAACACAGAAGCCTATGGCAGATATAAGCTACTTTGTAATCAAGTCACAAAGGAGGTGAAGCAGGCAAAGGCAGATTATAAGAAATCTTTGGCAAAGGATGCAAAGAGTTCTTTACTTATGTATATTCTAGAAGAAAGGGGACGAATCAGATTGGTCCACTTTAGCATTAGTAGAGGCATATGATGCAAGAAAGCAAGCTTATTCAGCATCAGCCAAAAAAAAAAAAAAAAAAAAAACACCCTCTCTCATTTCACCCCTCCGTTCGTTCGAAATACCTGTCCAGTTGAGCTTTAAATTTGTTTAGGCTATCAACTTCAACAAAAAGTGATGGAAGTCGGTTCCACCAACCAACCACTCGCTGGCCAAAGGCAAATTTCCGCACATCTATCCGACATCCGTCCTTCCTCAATTTGAATTTATGCCCTCTGAGGTGATTATTCTGAGAAAGATGAAGAATCCCATTGGCATTGAGCATGCTCAAACCATTCAAAGCCTTATACACCTCTATCAGATCACCTCGCCGGTGCCTAGTCTCCAGACTCTGTAATTTGCAAAACTTAAGCCTTTCTTCGTAAGAGCAACCCTTTGTTCCATTTACTAATCTTGTTGCCCTTCTCTGTACCCGTTCCAGCAGCTCTACATCCTTCTTGAAATGAGGCCTCCAGACCTGTATACAGTACTCAAGATGTGGCCTAACCATTGCCTTATACAAGGGAATAATCACCTCCTTATCCCTGCTAGAAAAATTCCTGTATATCATTGACAAGACACCATGAGCTACTCTTGCAGCTCGTCTGCACTGCTCAGAGAACTTCATATCTGCCTGCACAATTACCCCCAGGTCCTTTTCATTCTCCACCACTGTCAGTGTAGTACCGCAGAGTTGATACGTTGCTCTGGGGTTACTGTTATCCATATGTAGTACTTTACATTTGTCAATGTTAAACTTCATTTGCCACCTCTCAGCCCATCTGTTCAACCTTTCTAGATCCTGTTGCAGCAGCATAGCGTCAGTAGTGTCCTTAACGACCCTGTCAACCTTTGTATCATCTGCAAACTTAGACATTCAACTTGATATCCCATCATCAATATCATTCATAAACACCGAAAACAACAATGGACCCAACACTGAACCTTGAGGAACTCCACTAATAACATTAGTCCACGTTGAGCAGTGTCCATTGATTACCACTCTCTGTCTTCTGCCACTCAACCATCCCCTTATCCATAGCAGCAATTTGCCTCCAATGCCACACTGCTCCAATTTGTGCAGCAGTCTTCCATGTGCAACAGTATCAAAAGCCTTTCTAAGATCCAAATATATAATATCAAAGTTATTCCCTGCATCCAGTTCTTTTGTGACTACATCATAGTATCCAATCAAATTGGTCAGGCAAGACCTGCCCTTAACAAAACCATGCTGTGTCTGAGCTATAACTGAATTCTTGTCTAGATGATCCTGCAGTGCTTCTTTAACCAGTGCCTCCATTAATTTACCTGGAACAGAAGTTAAACTAACAGGTCTATAATTACTTGTGTCAGCCTTTGATCCTCCTTTGTAAATTGGGGTTACATTTGCACATCTCCAGTCTATGGGTACCTCCCCTGAGTCCAAAGAAGCTCTCATAATTATGGCTAGGGGTTTGCATACTTCCTTTGCTGCCTCCTTTAATATAACTGGATAGATCCCATCCACCCCAGGTGCCTTTTTTATGTTTATCCTCAACAATCTCTCCTCCACTTTCCTCTCAGTTATTACAAAATCATCCAGCTCACTGCCAATGTTTACTTTACCTACATCATTCTCCTTCCTGAATAACTCCTCATGCGTGAATGTAGATGCAATATACTCGTTTAGATTGTTAGCCACCTGAGCAGGATCCTCAACTGTTGAACCATCAATATCCAGTGGACCAATCTGATTCATCCCTTTCCTTCTCGAGTTCAAGTATGTAAAGAACTCCTTTCTGTTTTTCTTTGCATCCTTTGCCAAGGATTTTTTGTAGTCTGCCTTTGCCTGCCTAATCTCCTTTGTGACTTGGTTACAGACCAACTTATATCTATCATAGGCTTCCATGCCACCCATTAATTTGTATGTATCCCATGCATTTTTCTTCTCTGCCACACGTCTCATTAGTCCATCTGACAACCATTTAGGCCTAAACCTTGAACAATATTTCTTAGTTGGTATGTAAAGCCTGGTAGCCACCAAGATTAGTTCCTTGAATGCTTCCCATTTTGAGTTTGCTGTTGGTAACATCATCAGTTGGTCCCACTGTATAGAATTTAAATACTGTCTCAGACCATCATAGTCGCCTTTACGAAAACAAAAACCCTTCCCTTTACCTCTGATGGTAGTTACCACCTTGAGTAAATCCCACTTCAACACACTGTGATCACTGCCACCTAGTGGTTCATTTATCTGCAGGTTCTTAATGCATGAAGAATCACTACTGATAATCAGATCAAGAGTATTGCTCCCTCTTGTTGCCTCACGAACATGCTGATGTAGAAAACAATCATCCAATAAATCCACAAAAGCCTTGCTAGTGTGCGAGTGACCAACCCACAAATTCCAGTCAATATCTGGGAAATTAAAATCCCCCATTATAAGACTCTCTGATTTACTGGCCCACTCTATTTCCCTGTACAATATATTATTATACTCATCAGAGTCATTAGGCCTATAGCACACCCTACTCTCAATTTTGATTTCCCTATGCTTATGTCACACCAAACTGACTCGACACTGCCCTGTCCATCGATGTCAACTGGCTTCACTTCCTTTGACTTTATGTGTTTCTTAATTAATAGCATAACCCCTCCTCCCCTCCTGTCCTGTCTATCCTTTCTATATACATTGTATTCCCCAAATTCCAGTTCCGCATTACTTATATCTGTGTGACACCACGTCTCTGATATCCCAACAATATCTGCCTTTGATGTTTTGAGCAATACCTCAAATTCATCAAATTTATTTACCAAACTCCTAGCATTGGTGTACACGCAGGTATACATGCACCTGTTTCTATTGTTAGCTACCCTAACACAACCCATGTGTTTACTTGTAACGCAATGACTACCAGCAGTCTCTGAAATATCCTGCATCTTGTTTTTCAGACTTCTGCTCATTTGAATAGAAGCAGTGCAAGAATCACTTCCACCTCTGCCAGTGGCTACTGTTAATCTATTAGTCCTTGTATCCCCCCCAACTAGCAGTTTTCCGACCCACCTAACACTGCCTCGACAGCATCAGCAAAAATTCTTGCACCCTTTCTATTTAAGTGTATCCCATCCCTGTAGAAGCAATCTCTCCTGTTAACAAGTACAGTCCAGGCTGAAAAAAATTCTACCCCTTGAGCCTTGCACAATCCCTCCAGGGCCGAATTGATCGACAAGGCTCTCATCATATACTCCCTCCTATCGTGTCTGGGCAGAATTGCAGACACTTTCAAGTTCAACCCTAATTCACGGCTTTTTTTCAACAGTGACCTGTACTTGCTAAGTAATTCCGCCGGTCTCCTACTCTTAATATCATTAGTGCCAACGTGTACAACTATATCACCTTTTGTGCCCTTAAAAGATGATATCCGCTCTACAACGTCATCAACCTTTGCCCCTGGCAGACATACCCTGGTCCTATTCCACCTATCCTTTTTACAAAGCATGTTCCCCGTTTCCCTGACAATAGAGTCACCAACAACTACTAGTTCCTGTGGGACCAGCGCATTCTGCCTAGGGGGCTGCCCCTGTGTTGCCTGATGACCAAGTGCAAGCTCTGGCGTTGATGTGGGCAGCTGAGAGCTTGATGGGCCCCTCAATTTATTTCCTTCGAGGGCATCCACCCTGTCCTTCAAGGTCTCATAAAGGCCCATAACAACGCTGAGTTGTCGCCTGATTTCCTTGCACTCCTTACATCGTGCACACACAAAGACATCCCCCTTGGCAGTATCATGTCCCGTACCCGACTGCTCCGCAAACATCAAGCAAACAGTGCATTTTAATAGACTGTGATTCAGAGGTCAACTGCCCCCCTCAGTTCTCCCCTGAACCACAGCACTCCCATTAGCTTGAGCCTTTTGCTTTGCTGCTCTGGTCAGAGTCATGATTCCAATTTAATTCAATAAAATTTAAAACAAAAATTAAATCCTTAAGTTATATCCCAAAACAGTTATGTTATATATATATATATATATATTTTTTTTTTTTTTTTTTCGGTATCTAGTGTTCCCTTTATACAACTTCCGTATCACGTGTACCACTATAGTTATGTATTAATTATTTCTTACGATTAAGTCGTTATATATATAGAGTTAAAAATACAATTTAATTGACAATAAAGTTTATCAAGATTAATAGATTTACTGATTAATTGACAATATTATATTTTGCAGTATACTACACTAAGCTTATGCTATCGTGTAAAAATGGCGGGAATTCACGAACGGTATTTCTACGGACTCGTAAGTATTGATTAGCTTCGAAACCTCGCTATCTCAATTTAGAATAAACTAAGGATCCTGACTAGGTCTATAATCTACTTATAGAAGATAATTTGATATAACAATTGGTTAATAAATCGACTAAATTTGGTTAAAAGACCTCTCGTTCAATTTGTGACACGTGGATTTGATACCGTTACAGATACTAAGTAATATCTACGAAATCTCTGTCTAAGTTAAACTTTAAACTAAGTATCGTAACTAGGAATATAAAGCTACTCTAGAAAATAAGTTAATATGACAATTTAAACTAATAAAGCAGAAAATAAATCAGGAAAAACTTCTCTGTTTGAAGAGCTTTAAGGAGCAATGCCTGCACAGGCTAACCTCGCACCCAGACTCTTAACATACATGGTTCGACTATTAATGCTCCTGCTCAAGTAGCTGATAAACAATGAGTATTTTGCATCTACGTTCACACATGCGGAATTATTCAGGGAGGGGAATGCCAGAAGTTTAACAAACTCTAACAGGGAGCTAAGTGATTTTGTAATAACTGAGAGCAAAGTGGAGGAGAAATTGTTGAAGTTAAACATAAAAAAGGCACCTGGGATGAATGAAATCTATCCAGTTATATTGAAGGAGGCAGCGAGGGAAGTTAGCAAACCCTTAGCCATAATTATGAAAACATCTTCAGATTCAGGGGAGGTCCCCATGGATTGGAGATGTGCAAATGTGTCCCCTATTCACAAAGGGGGTTCAAAGGGTGATACAAATAATTATAGACCTATTAGTTTAACTTCTGTTCAGGAAAAAATAATAGTCACTGGTTAAAGAGATGATACAGGATCACCCATACAAGACTGCAGTAATGGTTAAGACAGCATGGGTTTGTTAAGGGGAAGTCTTGTTTGACTAATCTGATGGGATACTACGATGTGGTCACAAGAAACCAGATGCAAAAAATTATTCTGATATCATATATTTGGATTTCAGGAAAGCTTTTGATACTGTTGCACATGGAAGACTGCTGTTCAAGTGGGAGCATTTTAGCATTAAGGGCAAGTTACTGCAATGGATAAAGGAATGGTTGAGTTGGAGACAGCAGAGAGTAGTAATAAATGGACACTGCTCTTTGTGGACTAATGTTATTAGTGGAATCCCCAAGGGTCCATGTTGGGTCCATTGTTTTCTGTATTTATCAATGATATTGATGAAGGTATATCAGGCTTAACATCAAAGTTTGCAGATGATACAAAGGTTGGAAGGATTGTTAATGACACTAAAGACAGTACGCTACTGCAACAGGATCTAGAAAAGTTAGGCAGATGGGCTGAGAAGTGGCAACTGAAGTTTAACATTGACAAATGCAAAGTACTGCATATGGGCAGCAGTAGCCCAAGAGAAACACATCGACTGTGTGGTACTACACTTGTGGAGGTGGAGAATCAAAAAGACCTGGGGATATTTGTGCATTTGGATATGAAGTTCTCTGAGCAGTGCAGATGAGCTGCCAGAGAAGGTCATTGAATTTTGTCAATATATATAGGAATTTTGCTAGCAGAGACAAGGAGGTGATTATCCCTTTGTATAAGGCAATGGTCAGGCCACACCTTGAGTACTGCATACAGGTCTGGATTCCTTATTTTAGAAAGCATGTAGAGTTGCTAGAACAAGAACAGAGAAGGGCAACAAGATTGGTGAGAGGAACAAAGGGGTGTGCTTATGAAGAAAGGCTTAAGTTCTGCAAGTTGCAGCATCAGGAGACTAGGCACCTGCAAGGTGATCTGACTGAGGTGTATAAGGCCTTGAATGGTTTGAGTAGGCTCAATGGTGACAGGATACTTCTGCTTGCTCAGACTAAGAACCTGAGGGGGCATTGATTCAAATTGAAGACAGTCGTAGAATAGATGTGCAGAAGTTTGCCTTTAGCCAGCGGGCAGTTGATAGCTTAAATAAATTTAAGGCTGAAGTACACAAACATTTGGAGTGAGTGGATGGGCGAAATGGGAAGGGTTTTTTTTTTTTTTTTTTTTTGCTGATGCTGTATAAGCTTGCTTTTTTGCATCATATGCCTCAAGTAATGCCAATGCTAAAGCATCTTAGGTAAATTTCTTCCCATATACTATAAAGCAGCATGTGTTCCTAAAAATCTTTGTGTTATAGCATTTTGCACATTAAAAAAAAAAAAAAAAAAACAGGACTTAAGGGAAAAATAGGGTTATAGGCAGAGCACTACAAAAAAAAAAAAAAAAAAAAAAAAAAAAAATGTTCAGTGTGGTTAAGTAAAACACTAAAAAGAGAAACTCAGTAAAATTGCTAACACAGGTTTAAACATCTTAAATTTCTAATAAATAAATATATATTACAGTAAATATAGCGATGTAATATATATACTTACTAATTGATATTTCTGTTCACCGAGATTTTTTTATTTTTGGATTGTAAAATTTAAAACAGGAAAAAAGATAAACTATCAATAATGACGAACATGGCACGCACAAATTGTGAGATACGCAGTAACAAAATAGCATAATAAAAATAGGAAGCTTGAAAAATAGGAATGAAGAGAAGATTCAGAAATTTATTTATGTTTTTATGACTGAAGATTTCATGGAAGGGGAAACACATTTTACTAATCATGTAAAAACCCACAAAATTCCAGCTATTGGTATTATCGCAAATTCAATAAGATCGAGTTTGCTACCTGTTATAATCAGTTTACACTAACAGAAAATAGTGGACAGTGTGCATCTGTCGGTGGCACCAGTGGTCACCCAGAAAACTGTCACTGTGAAGTAGCAAAATCTGCCAAAGTGAGATGAAGGTGTGAGTAGTGTGGGTATCTTGAATATAGTGTAGTTGTGTTGTTCATCTGGCCACTTAGTTACTAGAAGGTCCCCCTCACTAGGAAGGGGCATTCCAACAACCATTCAGGGCAAGAGGAGCCGGACCAGATCAGTAGAGGGATGCCTGTCGGAGTCTACCCCCTACCAAGGAAGGAGGGAGACGACCCAAAAAATGAAGGATAGAGGAAAGGGGAATAAAATGTGTTGAGAAACAGTGGGAACCACGTAGGCAGGAAATCAAAGCCACTAGTGGGAGAACGCCCTTGAGAAGGGTAAGTGCAAGTTGAAAACAGACAGAAACAGGAATCGGCGCGGAAAGATCGACAGAGAAGGCACTCCTTTCCAAAAGAGGAAGAGTGCGGGCACAGAGACATCCCACATCAACATAGAGGTCTGCGATGAAATCCTACCTAAATGGGTTTGCAATGATCTTGAGGTTTCATGCCCGACTGTGGAAAAAGACTGGATTTGGGTGTAGCCTAGATGAGTGGGCTAGTCAGGAAGTGGGATGGCAAAAATGGAAGCAATGGCCAGGAGATGTCTTCTATGCTTAAAAAGAGCTGTGCAAAATTGTAGGAAAGCACTGAAGGCTTCCTTGTTTACAACAAGGAATGGAGTAAATGAAGGTCTGGAAGGTTGGTCTGAAGGAGGAGCTGTTTCCTGAGGTAAAGGTAGGCCACATAATCGTGCAGGAGATGAACCCATCTTCCTTCTCGCCACAGATACAGGTGCACTAACAGAAATGCCCAATAAACCAGGACCTGCAAGTTATTATTGTTTTATGGTAGTGACCTCCAGAAATGTGCTCTGTTGACTCACGCTATCACGCCTCACGAAATTTCTGTTCAAACTGAAAAATGTGAGCTCCTGAAAACATGAGTCGGCCAGCAATATCTTGTGAATGCAGCGAATGACAACAGTGTGTCTCCGACCAATACAATTACAATAAATGAGAAATATAGCTCTCACATCTTTGACGGTTGACATTTTTTAAGCTTCGTAAACTTGTATGCATTCCTGTGCAGGTTGCTATGTTCAGCTTGGTGCTGGGTTTTGTGTTCGCCTGGTGTTACTCGCAGACAAAATCGCATTGCCAAAATTCAAGTTATAGCAGAACTGACTGTACTCATATTTCTAATGTAATTTTGCCTATCATCATCGGTGTGCATAAAGGATGGCAGGGCAACAGAGACAGAAGTCACAGCTAACAGTCTACCAACTGTAGCCACAAATGTTTTTAAGAAATTTTAAATTGATTTAAGACTACAAGTCCTAGAGTTGAGAAGACCAGCACAAGTCCTAGTGTTGAGAAGCATCAAATCATTAATGGTGAAATGTATGGAAAAGTGGAATGGAGGATGATGATAATGGCTGCTGATGGGATGGGTAACAATGGTTGTTTTCACTGTGGGATGATCCAGATTGTAACTAGAAGTCCTCATGGCACTTAACCATAGTTAATTTGGAAACATCATTGTGCATTTAAATGAGGTGATCTACATACTACTACATGTGATCTGCAAAAATGTCTTTATTCATTTAACTCTAGGGAGTACATAAAAAACCACAAGAGTCGAGTTATGGTTGTTTTGGGAAAAAAGGCAAGAAACAGTTTAAAATGGGAAATTTTAAAATTTTATAGTCTTTCTTCCATCAGTATATTGTTTAATAAGATCAAAAAACATTATTTGAAACAAAATTCCTGTAATTAAAAAAAAAAAAAAAGAAACAGAAACTATGCTACATTAGAAATGGTGTTTTCTTATGTATAAAGGTGCTAAAAAGATTTTTTTTTTACAGCTCAGTTTTATCAATTAAAAAATGATGGATATTAGAAATGAATATCATACAGGAAGAATGCTAAAATTTATGCTTATGCAATTCTAATAATTATTTAAATTAATAAAATAAATTAATTTGGTACACCAAAAATTCAAATACACGAAGGTGCTAGCTAGATGGTTAATAATGATGATGGTTCCAGCGCATCTCATTCAAAAACACATTACATCTGCTCTTGCAGCATTGTGACATATCGTCTCCCCCCCTCTCTCTCATTATTAGCAAAACCACAGACACGAGCTTCATATTCTCTAGATGGTATTTTTGCACACTCAGCAGTACATTAATATAAATTACAAATTTAAAGAATAAAATAAATTTAGCTTTCCTTACCTGTGCTGCAAATTTTGCCCGGAAGTTTTTAATCTGATGGATGATATTTGCATTCAGATTTCCACTGGGATCAATATCCCCTAAAAAGACTGGATATGCCTAGGAAAAACAAGTGGCATACCATCTATAGGAAATGCATTTATCTGTTAGTATAAAAATAGAAAAAAGAAATTAACAGAATGGGCCAAAGGTAATCACAATGACATTACTAAAGTAATAACACAGCATCTGCCAACCTTCACACAATATATCCTGAAGAACACCAAAACCTAAAATTATAACCGCTATTCAGTTATTGTAAAAGAGAAAGAAAGCCATACAATATTTCCGTACAGCATGTTTTATGTTTACTTCATATAAAAAGAGGGGAAAATTAACGACTGTATAACTAATCAAAATATAAAACACCTTTATTTTTGCAATTACTTTTCAACATCAAGCATGGATCTAACAAAATGATTGCAGGGAAATTTCAATGTAGTAGTTGAAATCAAATAAAAGTGATATTCTTTCACACATTCAATTTTAATAATGGAGATTTTTCTGTTCCTACTTCAGAATCAATTTGTTGAAATTGAATATAATTCAATTACGAGGTGTGACAATAAAGTTTTGAGAATAATTTTGTTTCCATAAAACAGCGGGAGGACGTAAACTGTTACGTCCTCCCGCTGTGTAGCCTGAACCCCCACCTGCATGCAAAGGGTAAACATTGTGCGTGTACGTGATCTTGTTTGAAGCAATAGGCAGTTAACCACAAGAAATTATTGCCGGAAAACTAAACATTAATCGGGAAAGTGTGTGCGAAGCTGGTACCGAAAAACCTCTCTCATGAGCAGAAAGAAATTTGGTTGTGACATTCTCAGGAGATGTTGGAAAGCATTGAAGATGTTCCAGATTTGCTTCCTCGCATGATTACAGGCGATGAAAGCTGGGTATTTACTTACAACCCTGAAACAAAAAGGCAAAGTCAACAATGGAAGGGAGTTTCCTCGCCAAGACCCAAAAAAAGTGAGAATATCAAAGTCAAAAGTGAAACGTCTACAAAGAGTTTGTTCCAAGTAATGAAATTGTCAATCAACAATTTTACCTTCAAGTTTTGGAAAGGCTTCGCAAGCGAGTCAACTGGGTTCAACCCGAAATTGCTTCATTGTGGATTTTGCATCATGACAATGCTCCCGCACATTCTGCCATTGTAGTGAAAGAGTTTTTAATTTCAAAATTGATCACAACATTGCAGCACCCTCTGTATTCATCTGATGTCTCCTTGTGACTTTTTATTTCCTTGACTAAAAGGAGTCATGAAAGGAACGCATTTTCAGTTAGTTCCTGAAATTCAGAGTAACGTAACGCGGGTATTAAAACAGATACCAGAAAGTGAGTACCAGAAATGTTGCGATCAATTGATCCAACGCTGAAATGCGTGTGTACAGTTTGAATGGGACTACTTTGAAGCCAATGGCCTCATCTGTATAATTTTCAAAATAAAATTTTTAAATGAATTATTCTCAAAACTTTGTCACATTTCGTATATAATTTTCATGATATAAGTTGAAATTGAATATAATTCAATTTCAACTTATATCAACATTCATCATTTTGAACTATCCATGCAGCACACGGATAGTTCAAAATGGTGGATGTTACAGATATACATATCAAGCAAAGAATGTTAATTGAATTTCTTACACAGGAAGAAGTGGTGCCTGTCGAAATCCATATGCATCTCAAAAATGTTTATGGTGACAATACTGTAGATGTGAGTACTGTTAGACATAGGGTAACACATTTTAAGAGTGGGGAAATTTCTTGACTGAGAAACTTCAAAGTATTGCCAAATTAAAAACAATGATAAATGTTATGTAAAATGCATGCAAATAGCTACTGTGGAAAGACTATTTGATCACCCTTAGCGGTGACTAAAACTAACATGCCAAAAATATTTAAATGGGTTGCGTAAACTAAATGCCAATGGTCTCTTTACACTTAGTCATGTGACAGAGGGGTCATAAATTTAAATTGGGACTGGATAACTGAAGGACAGATGTCCAAAAAATTTTTTTTAGTCAAAGTGTGACTGACTGTCAGAATAAAATTCCAACAAGTACAATTACTGTAATTTAATAGTAAATGTAGCATCGTGATATATTGTAAATTTGTAATTTACCATCCCATATGACAACAATAAGCTTATAGATATAGGTCATAATTCCACTGTATAAGACAATTGTAAAGACTGTACCTAAAAAAAAAGACAATGAGCTTGCTTCTTGAAAGGGTCCAAAGACAAAAAACAAAACATGTTAAAATCAGCAAAAGGGTGCCCATATAAGGAAAGACTTTGAATATAAGGATTAAAGAGCTTGGTAAATAGGTGCCACTTTAGAGGAAACACAACCGAAGTGTATAGAGCGCTGAGAGATGAGAATAAAACGAATTAGGGCTAAACTTTCATTGTTATTTCAGAACTATTTCATGTCATTTAATTAACAAGTATGGCCATCGGTACGGGTATCCAATCCACGTGTTTTAAAAATTTTGCAGAGCCGGCAAACAGGAAGTTTTATAGCTATATTTAGCCGCTTTATTGACTAATTGTTATATATTAAATTATTTTCTACAAGTAGCTTATAGACCTACTCAAGATCCTTGGTTTACTCTGAATTGAGACAGCAAGATTTTGGAAGTTAATTAATACTTAAGAAGTGTCCGTAGATTTACTGATCATAACTTGCCGCCATTGTTATATCCCGAACTAGATAGCATTGGCTTAGTATAGTATAGTATATAATATTATCAATTAATCAGTAAAATTTATTAAACCTTGTTGAACTTCATTGTCAATTAAATTGTACTTTTTAAATAAATACACATAACGACTTAGATTTTACAAACTTAACATAATTAATTAATACATAACTTGATACAGAAGTTATATAAAGAAACTCGAAGATAATACTTGATACTGAAAAACTACATATAGACCCCCACTATTCGTGGTATCTGTATTCGTGATCACTGATTTAACATAAAATGAAACCTAAAAAAATGTGAATTTTAAAGCGGCGTGAACATTTTCAGCCAAAAAAAAAAAAAAAAAAAACATGGGCGTGGCTAAAATTATCTTTCCCGGTCAAAACAGCGCTCAGTGGGTGGGGGAGAGGGGGTGACAAAATCGCGAGTGTGGATGTTTCTCGCTAATCCTTGTTCGGTATGTGTTATGCGCTTGCCATGGAAGCAATCATGTCATTGTTTGTTTTTAATTTATATGCTTTTAAAATTTAATAAATTTATCAATTTATAAATTGATATGCTTACAAAATTGATAAATCTACAGTTTTGCAGTGTAAAACAGACTTTTTTGTGTTAACGGAATAAAGTAACTTTATTTGGACAAGTTCTTTCTAACCCATACAAAAATATGGCTACGAATAACAAGGGAAATGTGAATGTGAAATTATCAAAGAAGGTGATGACATTGGCGAATAAAATTCAGTTATTAGACAAAATTTCTAATGGTGAAAGTGTCTTCTCAGTGGCAAAACATTATAAAATCAATGATTCAATGGTACAATCAATCAATAAATCAGAAGAAAAAAAATCGGCCATAGTGTCCGTGAAAACGCGCTAATTGCTTCAAAAATTTTCTCTGTAACTCGTGATGTTAAATTAGAAAAAAATGGAAAAGCTTTAAATCTGTGGATAGAAGAACGAACTCAAAATAAAATTCCGTTAAGTTCACTCATTATTCGTGAAAAGGCAAAACTCCTTTATCAACGCTTAAGCGAAACTGGTAATAGCACTGGCGGATAAGTTATTTTAGTTAGCAAAGGCGCAGGTTTGAAAGATTTGTTCGAAATTTCTAATAAATAATACATTTAATATTAATTGTTTCTTATTTTCATTTCGATGCCTTATGCTTGCATTTCACTATGTACTGTCTACGTACATAGTCACATTATGAAGGTACATATAATACATACATAGACAAAATTTTAGACTAGTTTTTCTTATATATTTCATACTTTGAAACGGAATCCCTTTATTACTATGGGAGCCATAACTCAGTATTCACGTTTTTGGTATTCGCGGCATTTCTCAGGAACGTAACCCCCGCGAATAGTGCGGGTTTACTGTATAGTATTATAACTGCGTTGGGGTACAAGTTTAGGGTTATAATTTTGTACTGAAATTGAATCGAAATAATGACTCAGACCAGAGCAGCAAAGCAAAAGGCTCAAGCTAAATGGAGTGCTATGGCTCAGGGGAGAACTGAGGGTGGCAGTTGCCCTCTAAATCACAGCCTTTTAAAATGCACTGCTTGCTTGATGTTTGTGGAGCAAACAGGTACAGGACATGATATTGTGTGCATGCGATGTAAGGAGTGAGGAAATGAGGCGACAACTCAGGGTTGTTATGGGCCTAAATGAGAGCTTGAAGAACGAGGGTGAATTCCAATCGAATGTTTTAAATTCAAGGGCCCATCACGCTCTCAGCTGGCCACATCAACGCCAGAGCTTGCACTTCATCATCGCGCAGCACAGAGACAACCCCCAAAGCAGAATGCACTGGTCCCACAGGAAGTAGTAGTTGGTGACTCTATTGTCAGGGAAATGGGGAACATGCTATGTAAAAAGGATAGGTGGAACAGGACAAGGGTATGTCCGCCAGGGGCAAAGGTTGATGACATTGTAGACCAGATATAATCTTTTAAGGGCAAAAAAGGTGATATTGTTGTACACTTGGCACTAATGTTATCAAGAGTAGGAGACCAGCAGAATTACTTAACAAATACAGGTCACTGTTGAAAAAAAGCCATGAATTAGGATTGACACGATAGGAGGGAGTATATGATGAGAGACTTGTCGATCAATTCAGCCCTGGAAAAATTTGCAAGGCTCAAGGGTAAAATTTTTTTCAGCCTGGTCTGTACTTGTTAACAGGAGAGACTGCTTTTAAAGGAATGGGATACACTTAAATAGAAAGGGTGCAAGAATATTTGCTGATGCTATCGAGGCAGTGTTAGGTGGGTTGGAAAACTGCTAGATTGGGGATATACAAGGACAAATAGATTAACAGTAGCCACTGGCAGAGGTAGTAGAAGTAGTAGAGGCATGTGATGCAAGAAAGCAAGTGTATGAGCATATGCAGCATCAGCCAAAAAAAAAAAAAAAAAAAAAAAAAAAATCACACAATTCCCTCCAAATGCCTGTCCAGTTTATTTAACCTATCAACTTCCACAACGACAGATGGAAGTTTGTTCCAGCAATTAACCACCCGCTGCCTAAAGGCAAATTTCCAATCTATTCTACATCTGTCTTTTCTTAATTTGAATTTATGCCCACTTAGGTTTGTAATCTGAACAAGTGGAAGGATCCCATCAGAATTCAGCGTGCTCAACCCATTCAAGGCCTTATACACCTCAATCAGATCACCGTGCAGGTGCCTAATTTCCAACCACTGCAATTTGCAGAACTTAAGCTTCTCCTGCTAAGAGGATCACTTCATTCCCCTCACCAATCTTGTTGCCCCTCTCTGTACACGTTCAAGCAAATCTACATCCTTCCTAAAATGGGGCCTCCAGACTTGTACGCAGTACTTAAGGCACAGCCTGACCATTGCCTTATACAGAGGGACAATCACCTCCTCTCTGCTAGCAAAATTCCTATATATCATTAACAAAACCCCATGACCTGCCCTGGCAGCCTGTCTGCATTGCTCAGAAAACTTCATATCTGATTGCACAATTACGCCCAGGTCTTTTTCATTTTCTACCACCTTAAGTGTAGTACCATACAGTTGGTACGTTTCTCTGGGGTTACTTCTACCCATATGCAGTACTTTGCATTTGTCAAGGTTAAACTTCAGTTGCCACTTCTTAGCCCATCTGCCCAAAATATGTAGATCCTGTTGCAGTAGCACACTGCCATTACTGTCATTAACAACCCTGCCAACCTTTGTATCATCTGCAAACTTTGACACTAAGCCTGATATACCTTCATCAATATCATTGATAAATATACAAAACAGTGGATCAAAAACGGAACCCTGTGGGACTCCACTAATAACATTAGTCCACGAAGAGTAGACCAATTAATTACCACCCTCTGTCTTCTCCCACTCAACTATCCTTTTATCCATTGTAGCAACTTACCCTTAATACCATTCTGCTCCAATTTGTACAATAGTCTTCCATGCGTAACAGCGTCAAAAGCTTTCCTGAAATCCAAATACAATCGAACTTCCCTATAACGAATTCGATAAATCCCGTGAAAAAATTCGTTATAGAGAAATTTCGCTATACAGAATATCTTTTTTATTATAAATTGTTATCTAATTAGAAAATGAAAATGAATCTACATTTATTTTTAATGTATTTTATTTCAAAAACATACTTATTCAAATTACAATTACACAATTTTCGCAGGTAAATATCACAAATTAAAAAAATCTGTAATTTTCGTTTGCACAGTACAATTAAAAAATTGTCTGATTCTCAAAAAAAACCTCACATTTGTTCAGAGCATTAAAAACATTATCAGGAACATTTTCACAAAACTGTAGACCCATACGAACCGTTTTAAAAGTGTTAATCGCGTCTTTGCGAGTTGGCTTTTCTACGGGTTGTTCTGATTCGTCTCTTCAGCATCATTGTGAATTTCTTCGTGATCATGGTCGCATCTAACACTGTTCAGCAGTATTTCATCTTCATTTGGATGTTCTGCTATGATCTACATAAACATAACTATCCATTGTTATTTCATTTTCGATGTTTCCAGACGATTCTAATAATGTGTTCTACTGGAATGAGCAGAAGGCTGAAAAACAAGATGCAGGATATTTCAGAGACTGCCGGGAGTCATTGCGGTACAAGTAAACACATGGGCTGTGTTAGGGTAGCTAAGAATAGAAATAGGTGCATGTATACTTGCGTGTAAACCAATGCTAGGAGTTTAGTAAATAAATTTGATGAATTTGAGGTATTGCTCAAAACATCAAAGGCAGATATTGTTGGGATATCAGAGACGTGGTGTCACACAGATATAAGGAATGCAGAACTGGAATTTGGGGAGTACAACGTCTACAGAAAGGATAGACTGGATAGGAAGGGAGGAGGGGTTGTGCTATTAGTTAAGAAATACATAAAATCCAAGGAAGTGAAGCCAGTGGACATCACTGGACAGTGCAGTGTCGAGTCAGTTTGGTGTGACATAAGCATTGGGAGATCAAAATTGAGGAGTGTGCTATAGGCCTAATGACTCTGATGAGTATAATAAGAAACTGTACAGGGAAATAGAGTGGGCCAGTAAATCAGAGAGTCTTTTTTAATTTCCCAGATATTGACTGGAATTTGTGAGTTGGTCACTCACACACTAGCAAGGCTTTTGTGGATTTATTGGACGATTGTTTTCTACATCAGCATGTTCGGGAGGCAACTAGAGGGAGGAATACTCTTGATTTGATTATCAGCAGTGATTCTTCATGCATTAAGAATCTGCAGATAAATGAACCACTAGGTGGCAGTGATCACAGTGTGCTGAAGTGGGATTTACTCAAAGAGGTAACTACCATTAGGGGTAAAGGGAAGGGTTATTGCTTTCGTAAAGGCGACTACGATGGACTGAGACAGTATTTAAATTCTATACAGTGGGACCAACTGATGATGTTACCAACAGCAAATGCAAAATGGGAAGCATTCAAAGAACTTATCTTGGAAGCTACTAGGCTTTACATACCAACTAAGAAATATTGTTCAAGGTTTAGGCCTAAATGGATGTCAGATGAACTGATGAGGCATATGGCAGAGAAGAAACATGCATGGGATACATACAAATTAACACATGACACAGAAGCCTATCATAGATACAAGTTGATCTGTAACCAAGTTACAAAGGAGGTTAGGCAGGCGAAGGCAGATTACGAGAAATCTTTGGCAAGGGATGCAAAGAAAAACAGCAAAGAGTTCTTTACTTATGTAAACTCTAGAAGGAAGGGGATGAATCAGATTGGTCCACTTGATAACGATGGGTCAATGGTTGATGATCCTGCTCAGGTAGCTAACAAACTAAATGAATATTTTGCATCCACATTCACACATGAGGAATTATTTAGCGAGGGGAAAGCCAGAGGTGTATTCAACTCTAGCAGTAAGCTAGAGAATCTTGTAATAACTGAAAGTAAAGTGGAGGAGAAATTGTTGAAGATAAACACAAGGAAAGCACCCGGGGTGGATGGGATCTATCCAGTTATATTAAAGGAGGCAGCAAAGGAAGTAAGCAAACCCTTAGCCATAATCACGAGAGCTTCCTTGGACTCAGGGGAGGTACCCGCAGACTGGAGATGTGAAAATGTGACCCCAATTCACAAAGGAGGATCAAAGGCTGACACAAGTAATTATTGACCTGTGAGTTTAACTTCTGTTCCAGGAAAATTAATGGAGGCACTAGTTAAAGAAGCACTGCAGGATCATTTAGACAAGACTTCAGTTATAGCTCGGACACAGCATGGTTTTGTTAAGGGGAAGTCTTGCCTGACCAATTTGATTGGATACTATGATGCAGTCACAAAGGAACTGGATGCAGGGAATAACTTTGATATTATATACTTGGATCTTAGAAAGGCTTTTGATACTGTTGCACATGGAAGACTGCTGCACAAATTGGAGCAATGTGACATTGGAGGCAAATTGCTGCTGTGGATAAAGGGGTGGCTGAGGGGGAGAAGACAGAGAGTGGTAATCAATGGACACTGCTCAACGTGGACTAATGTTATTAGTGGAGTTCCTCAGGGTTCAGTGTTGGGTCCGTTGTTGTTTTCAGTGTTTATGAATGATATTGATGATGGGATATCAAGCTTAATGTCGAAGTTTGCAGACGATACAAAGGTAGGCAGGGTTGTCAAGGACACTACTGACACTATGCTGCTGCAACAGGATCTGGAAAGGTTGAGCAGATGGGCTGAGAGGTGGCAAATGAAGTTTAACATTGACAAGTGTAAAGTACTACACATGGGAAACAGCAACCCCAGAGCAACGTATCAACTCTGTGGTACTACACTGAGAGTGGTAGAGAATGAAAGGGACTTGGGGGTGGTTGTGCAGGCAGATATGAAGTTCTCTGGACAGTGCAGACGGGCTGCAAGAGTAGCTAATGGTGTATTGTCAATGATATGTCAATAATATGATGAGAGCCCTGTCAATCAATTCGGCCCTGGAAAGATTGTGCAGGGCTCAAGGGGTAGAATTTTTTTCAGCCTGGTCTGTACTTGTTAACAGGAGAGACTGCTTCTACAGGGATGGGATACACTTAAATAGAAAGGGTGCAAGAATGTTTGCTGATGCTATCGAGGCAATGTTAGGTGGGTCTGAAAACTGCTAGCTTGGGGGGAGACAAAGACCAATAGATTGACAGTAGCCACTGGCAGAGGTGAAAGTGATTCTTGCACTGCTTCTATTGGAATGAGCCGCAGCCTGGAAAATAAGATGCAGGATATTTCAGAGACTGCTGGGAATCATTGGGGTACAAGTAAACACATGGGTTGTGTTAGGGTAGCTAAGAAAAAGAACAGGTGCATGTATACTTGTGTGTACACCAATGCTAGGAGTTTAGTAAATAAATTTGATGAATTTGAGGTATTGCTCAAAACATCAAAGGCAGATATTGTGGGGATTTCAGAGACGTGGTGTCACACAGATATAAGAAATGCAGAACTGGAATTTGGGGAGTACAATGTCTACAGAAAGGATAGACAGGATAGGAAGGGAGGAGGGGTTATGCTATTAGTTAAAAAACACATAAAATCCAAGGAAGTGAAGCAAGTCGACATCGCTGGACAGTGCAGTGTCGAGTCAGTTTGGTGTGACATAAGCATTGGGAGATCAAAATTGAGAGTAGGAGTGTGCTATAGGCCTAATGACTCTGATGAGTATAATAAGAAACTGTTCGGAGAAATAGAGTGGGCCAGTAAATCAGAGAGTCTTATAATGGGGGATTTTAATTTCCCAGATATTGACTGGAATTTGGGGGCTGGTCACTCACACAGTAGCAAGGCTTTTGTGGATTTATTGGATGATTGTTTTCTACATCAGCATGTTCGGGAGGCAACTAGAGGGAGTAATACTCTTGATTTTATTATCAGTAGTGATTCTTCATGCATTAAGAATCTGCAGATAAATGAACCACTTGGTGGCAGTGATCACAGTGTGCTGAAGTGGGAGTTACTCAAAGAGGTAACTACCATTAGGGGTAAAGGGAAGGGGTATTGCTTTCGTAAAGGCGACTACAATGGACTGAGACAGTATTTAAATTCTATACAGTGGGATCAACTGATGATATTGCCAACAGCAAATTCAAAATGGGAAGCATTCAAAGAACTTATCGTGGAAGCTACTAGGCTTTACATACCAACTAAGAAATATTGTTCAAGGTTTAGGCCTAAATGGTTGTCAGATGAACTAATGAGGCATATGGCAGAGAAGAAAAATGCATGGGATACATACAAATTAACACGTGACACGGACGCCTATGATAGATACAAGTTGATCTGTAACCAAGTTACAAAGGAGGTTAGGCAGGCGAAGGCAGATTACGAGAGATCCTTGGCAAGGGATGCGAAGAAAAACAGCAAAGAGTTCTTTACTTATGTAAACTCTAGAAGGAAGGGGATGAATCAGATTGGTCCACTTGAGATCGATGGGTCAACTGTTGATGACCCTGCTCGGGTAGCTAACAAACTAAATGAATATTTTGCATCGACATTCACACATGAGGAGTTATTCAGCGAGGGGAATGCCAGAGGTGTATTCAACTCTAGCAGTAAGCTAGAGAATCTTGTAATAACTGAGAGCAAAGTGGAGGAGAAATTGTTGAAGATAAACACAAGAAAGGCACCTGGGGTGGATGGGATCTATCCAGTTATATTAAAGGAGGCAGCAAAGGAGGTAAGCAAACCCTTAGCCATAATTATGAGAGCTTCCTTGGACTCAGGGGAGGTACCCATTGACTGGAGATGTGCAAATGTGACCCCAATTCACAAAGGGGGATCAAAGGCTGACACAAGTAATTATAGACCTGTGAGTTTAACTTCTGTTCCCGGAAAATTAATGGAGGCACTGGTGAAAGAAGCACTGCAGGATCATCTAGACAAGACTTCAGTTATAGCTAGGACACAGCATGGTTTTGTTAAGGGGAAGTCTTGCCTGACCAATTTGATTGGATACTATGATGCAGTCACAAAAGAACTGGATGCAGGGAATAACTTTGATATTATATACTTGGATCTTAGAAAGGCTTTTGATACTGTTGCACATGGAAGACTGCTGCACAAATTGGAGCAGTGTGGCATTGGAGGCAAGTTGCTGCTATGGATAAAGGGGTGGTTGAGGGGGAGAAGACAGAGAGTGGTAATCAATGGACACTGCTCATCGTGGACTAATGTTATTAGTGGAGTCCCTCAGGGTTCAGTATTGGGGCCTTTATTGTTTTCTGTATTTATAAATGATATTGATGAGGTTATATCAGGCTTAATGTCCAAGTTTGCAGACGATACGAAGGTTGGCAGGGTTGTCAAGGACACTACTGACACTATGCTGCTGCAACAGGATTTGGAAAGGTTGAGCAGATGGGCTTCGAGGTGGCAAATGAAGTTTAACATTGACAAATGTAAAGTACTACATATGGGAAACAGCAACCCCAGAGCAACGTATCAACTCTGTGGTACTACACTGACAGTGGTAGAGAATGAAAGGGACCTGGGGGTGGTGGTGCAGGCAGATATGAAGTTCTCTGAGCAGTGCAGACGAGCTGCAAGAGTAGCTCATGGTGTATTGTCAATGATATATAGGAATTTTTCTAGCAGGGATAAGGAGGTGATTATTCCCTTGTATAAGGCAATGGTCAGGCCACACCTAGAGTACTGTATACAGGCCTGGAGGCCTCATTTCAGGAAGGATGTAGAGCTGCTGGAACGAGTACAGAGAAGGGCAACTAGATTGGTGAATGGGACAAAGGGGTTCTCTTACGAAGAAAGGCTTAAGTTTTGCAAATTACAGTGTCTGGAAACTAGGCACCAGCGGGGTGATCTGGTAGAGGTGTACAAAGCCTTGAATGGTTTGAGCATGCTCAATGCTGATGGGATTCTTCCTCTAGCTCAGAAAAATCACCTGAGAGGGCATAAATTCAAATTGAGGAAAGACAGATGTAGGATAGATGTGCGGAAATTTGCCTTTAGCCAGCGGGTGGTTGGTGGGTGGAACAGACCTCCATCCCTTGTCGTGGAAGTTGATAGCCTAAATAAATTTAAGACTCAGCTGGACAGGTATTTCGAACGAACGGAGGGGTAAAGTGGAAGTGGTTATTTTTATTTATTTATGTTACTTTTTTTTTTTTTTTTTTTTTTTGGCTGATGCTGCATAAGCTTGCTTTCTTGCATCAAATGCCTCTACTAATGCTAATGCTAATGCTAATATATAGGAATTTTTCCAGCAGGGATAAGGAGGTGATTATTCCTTTGTATAAGGCAATGGTCAGGCCACACCTAGAGTACTGTATACAGGTCTGGAGGCCTCATTTCAAGAAGGATGTAGAGCTGCTGGAACGAGTACAGAGAAGGGCAACAAGATTAGTGAATGGAACAAAGGGTTGCTCTTACGAAGAAAGGCTTAAGTTTTGCAAATTACATTGTCTGGAGACTAGGCACCAGCAAGGTGATCTGATAGAGGTGTATAAAGCCTTGAAGGTTTGAGCATGCTCAATGCTGATGGGATTCTTCCTCTCGCTCAGAATAATCACCTGGAGGGCATAAATTCAAATTGAGGAAAGACAGATGTAGGATAGATGTGCGGAAATTTGCCTTTAGCCAGCGAGTGGTTGGTTGGTGGAACAGACTTCCATCCCTTGTCGTGGAAGTTGATAGCCTAAATAAGTTTAAGGCTCAGCTGGACAGGTATTTTGAACAAACAGAGGGCTGAAGTGGTTTTTTTTTTTTTTTTTTTTGGCTGATGCTGCATAAGCTTGCTTTCTTGCATCAAATGCCTCTACTAATGCTAATGCTAATGTCCAAAAGTTTTTCAGTTGTGAAAGGGGCAGTTCATCTTATTCGTCCAGTCGTTGTTCTGTATTCAATGCAAATCCCGCTTTTGAAAAACAATTTTGAATAGTGTATTCAGTGACATCGTTTGTCCAAACTTTTGCCAGTTCAGAGATGTAATCTCTAAGGTTAATTGTAACCTCCAAGTTTCTATTTTCTGATAACGCATTGACAATCTTCATTATTATTCTCTTTCGATTATGAAATTTAAAATTTTTAATAATGCCTTGGTCCCTTGGCTGGAGTTTTGACATTATGTTTTGTGGTAAAAACAACTTCGCACTTTTAAGTTTGGCAGAAATATTGGCAGGATGTGCCGGACAGTTGTCAGTTACCAACACGATTTTCCTTTTTTCTTTTGTTGTATGCTTGTCTAGTTTTAATATCCATTCTTCAAAAATATCACTTGTCATCCATGCTTTTTTTTTATTAAAGGTGTAGTCAACTTCCAAAGATTTTGTGCCTCTAAAACATCTTGGGTTTTTTGATATTCCGACGACTAAAAGTTTTAATTTTTCACTTCCTGTCATATTTGCTCCAACTAGCACAGTGATTCTTTCTTTCCTTTGTTTTCTGCCAAAACATTTATCATCCTTAAAAGCAAGTGTTCTGTTCGGTAAACATTTAAAGAATAAACTCATTTCGTCAGCATTAGAAACATCCTTACGTTCATATTCTTCCAAAATCTTCTTTAAGGTATTGTTCCTTCAACTGTTGCAATCTTCTTCGCTTACATTAACACTTTCTCCACAAATAACCTTTTCCAAAATTCTGTGGCGCTTCTTTATCCAGCCACCCAGTGCTCGCATTAAATTCTGTATATCCAAGGGACTGTGCAAATTTCAGAGCTTGTTGCTTAATTATTAGGCCCAATATTGGGATATTCTTTTCACGTATCATTTGCACCCATTTTAGAACAGCTTTATCAACATCTTCGTATATACACAACTTAATTCGCTTCTTGTCTACTCCTCCTTCAATTGCATTTAAAATTGATTCTCGATTTTTTTAAAATCATAGATAAACTGCTTTCAGATATGCCATATTTCTCCGCAACATCTTTATTCTTAAAACCCTGGTCAATATCATAACAATCTTTGCTTTATCATTAATGCTTAAACACTTTCTCTTCAACATTGTTTTCGCAATTGTAAAAATTACTGGACTGCAGCTCTTGCCAATACATACACCGAAAACTTCGCTGCGCTGGCCATATAGCGAATAACATGTTAGTACAGGTACCGCCTACTCAATGACGTTCGCTTGCCAATTCATCAGTATCACTCACTTTGAAGAAATATACGACTTTGTGAATTTCTTTTATTCTGCTTTCATTCATATATACACGAAAGAAAATTTATGATTAACGTATGCTGTATGTTACTTTTCAGAGAAGAAAAAAAAAAAAAAAAAAAAACAAGAGCATATGACGAACGAAAAATAAAAAAAAAAAAAATCATGAAAACCATCTACTGGGGATCCAGTTAGATGAGAACGGACATATCATATAATGATTGACATGAAGGTCACGTGGTACAGTTGAGGTGAGAAGCGAATGTCACTCAGCAGGCTTTACTAAAAACTGACTATGGTAGCATTCTATATAGTGCCACCGCAGCATGCTAAAGGTTTACCGCAGTGAATTTCGCTTTCCCCCGAGCCAACATCAATTTACAAATCTACCCTATTTATTGTAAAGTTTACGACCACTTTTAAGAAAACCCATTTGGTTTAATAACTGTAACAAAAATGAAACAAAGACCCTCCTACAGGCGTCAACGGCCACAAGTGTTCACTAAAAGGATTATTATTTAACTCCAGATGCTAATGCGAAATTTAGGAGGGAAGGAAGCAGTATATTTGAGCGGCTGTTTAGCAGTAAATGCTTGAAAATCTTCAAAGATGCTTTTACTAATTTTTTTAAAAATTTGTTAGAGAGACTAACACTTCGTTATATGGGGTTAATTTTACATGTAATTTTGTTTCAAGAAGCAATGTTTTGCGAAAAAATTCGTAATATAGAGAAATTCGTTAAATAGAAGTTCATAATAGAGAAGTTCCACTGTATATGATATCAAAATTATTTTTTCCATCCAGTTCCTTTGTAACCACATCATAATATCCTATCAAAAAAAGGTGAAAGTGATTCTTGCACTGCTTCTATTGGAATGAGCAGCAGCCTGGTAAAGATGCAGGATATTTCAGAGACTGCTGGGAGTCATTGGGGGTACAAGTAAACACATGGGTTGTGTTAGGGTAGCTAAGAATAGGAACAGGTGCATGTATACTTGCATGTACACAAATGCTAGGAGTTTGGTAAATAAATTTGATGAATTTGAGGTATTGCTCAAAACATCAAAGGCAGATATTGTTTGGATATCAGAGACGTGGTGCCACACAGATATAAGGAATGCAGAACTGGAATTTGGGGAGTACAATGTGTACAGGAAGGATAGACAGAATAGGAAGGGAGGAGGGGTTATGCTATTATTTAAGAAACACAAATCCAAGGAAGTGAATCCAGCCGACATTGCTGGACAGTGTGGTATCGAGTCAGTTTGGTGTGACATAAGCACTGGGAGATCAAAATTGAGAGTAAGAGTGTGTTATAGGCCTAATGAATCTGATGAATATAAAGAGCAGTTGTGCAATGAAATAGAATGGGCCAGTAAATCAGAGTCTTATAATGGGGGATTTTAATTTCCCAGAGATTGATTGGAATTTGCGGGTTGGTCACTCACATGCTAGCAAGGCTTTTGTGGATTTATTGGATGATTGTTTTCTACATCAGCATGTTCGGGTAGCAACTAGAGGCTTTTTATTATTTGTTATTTGGTTTTTTTAGGAGCATTAGCAACTAAGGCCATATTGCTCTGGGAATATGTGGTGATCATTCCCTGACCTTTCCGCATCCTCTGTATTTGGTGGTGACGGGCTCGAACCCGGGTCTAATCAAGAAGTGTGTGCAACTAGATGGAGTAATACTCTTGATCTGATTATCAGTAGTGATTCTTCATGCATTAAGAATCTGCAGATAAAGGAACCACTAGATGGCAGTGATCACAGTGTGCTGAAGTGGGATTTACTCAAAGAGGTAACTACCATCAGGGGTAAAGGGAAAGGTTTTTGCTTTCGTAAAGGTGACTACGGTGGTCTGAGACAGTATTTAAATTCTATACAGTGGGACCAACTGATGATGTATTAGTAATGGCCGCATGGTGCAAGAAAGCCTATGGCTTATGCTGCACCAGCCAAATAAAACCAAAAAAAAAAATAACCAAATATAACAATGACAAAAAAATAAAAAATAAATAAATAATAATAATAATTAATAAAAGAAAAGGAAATTAAACCCATCATATGCTTCCCTCACCCGAAGGTACTATCCAGATGACCTTTGAATTTCCCCAAAACTGTCAGCCTCTACCACCCATGTAGGCAGCTTATTCCAGTAATTTATAACTTGCTGGCTAAAATAAAACTTCCTGCAGTCCATTCTAAACATTTCCCCCCGTAACTTGAATTTATATCCCCTAGTTCTAGCATCATTTATAATCTTAAAAATTTCGTCCTCATTCATTTTACTGATGCCTCTCAGAGCCTTAAACACCTCAATCAAATCTCCTCTAAGGTGTCTAGTTTCCAAACTCTGCAACCCACATATTCGAAGTCTTTCTTCATAAGGACGCCCTTTTGCCGATCTCACCCGTCTTTGCACCCTTTCAAGAAGCTCGATGTCTTTCTTTAGGTGCGGTCTCCATACTTGAACACAGTGTTCCAAGTGTGGTCTAACATAAGCCCTATATAATGGGATTATCACGTCCCTATCTCTACTTGCAAAAGTTTGATAGATCATCGATAGGACACCATGGGCCTTCCTTGCAACCTGTTTACAATGCTCAGAGAATTTCATATCTAACCGTATCTTAACACCCAAGTCCCTTTCCTGCAGTACTGGGTTTAGTTGAACTCCACCAAGTGAATAAGTTATTTTCGAATTACTGTTCCCCTTACACTTTGTTGGATTAAAGCATAGATGCCATTTTTCTGACCATTCCTGAAGTCTATCTGAAGAAACTCAGCTTGACAGTGATCATTAACTACTCTACCAATTTTAACATCATCATCTGCAAATTTATACATCACGGCCTCTATCCCTTCATCGATGCCGTTTATGAAAATTAAAAACAACAATGGTCCTAATACTGATCCTTGGGGAACTCCACTTCTTACATCAACCCAATCTGAGGAATAGCCATTTATCACAATCCTCTTGCCCTGAAGCCATCCTGCTATCCATCTAAGGATTTTCCCAGTGATTCCACCCTGTTCCAGCTTATAAAGCAACCGCTCATGTGGGACTGAGTCAAAAGCTTTCCTGAAATGTAAATAAACAATGTCGAAATTATTCCCCAAATCCAGCTCGTGAGTGATCCTTTCAAAATAGCGAACCAAATTTGTTAAACATGATTTTCCCTTTACAAAACCATGCTAAGTATCCTTGAGAATTTCAATTCTATCCAAATGATTCTGGATTCCACCCTTGATTATTGCTTCCATGATTTTCACTACCACTGAAGTCAGACTGACAGGTCGATAATTTCCCACTTCACTCTTAGAGCCACCCTTATGTATGGGAGATAAATTGGCACTATTCCAATCCAACGGAATCTCCCCAGAGTCTAGATGCTCTCATAATTAGCCTCAATGGTTCAATGCACTCACTTGCCACCTCCCTTCAGATTATAGGGTATATTCCATCAACTCCAGGAGCCTTACTGGCCTGTAGGCTCGAAAGTTTTTTCATTAAATAATCTTGCGAAATTTCAATATCATTAATTAAATATTTTTCAACTTCGCTCCCACAATTTCCCATTGCCACAAAAGGTTTTTCATTTGTAAATATCGATGCAAAATAACTGTTGAGTTGATCTGCAACGGCAGCTGGTGTATTTAATACTATACCCTTTCCCTTACGTAAAGGTCAGATCTGGTTTGTCCTGCTCTTCTTGGCATTTATATATGTGAAGAATTCCTTATCCCCCCTCTTTGCTAGTGATTTCTCATAAACTGCCTTTGCCTGTCGAACCTTTTCTGTGGCTCTATTACAGGTCATCTTGTAGCTGTTATAGGCTTCAGTACTTTTTATTGCTCTGTAACCTTTCCATGCCATCTTTTTCTGCTCAAGTAATGTGGGAACTTCACTATTCATCCAACTTGGAACCCTCCTCGTGGAGTATTTTTTTAATGGTAAATACGCATTCAAGGCATCTGTGATTAATGTTTTAAAAGCATACCAGTTCAATTGTATTCAATCTCTGTGTGATATCTACCCAGTTAATAGAGGCCATGTGGTACCTTAAGGAATCATAATTTCCTTTTCTGAAATTAAAACCCATTCCTTTGGCTTTTAATACTGCTACTTCTCTCTTCATCATCCATCGTAGAACTCCGTGATCACTTCCTGTTATTGGTTCCTCTACTGTCAGCCCTGCTATGTCATCTGATTCATGGGTGATGATGAGGTCTAGAATATTCTTTTCTCTAGTACTTTCCCTGACATGTTGATATAAATAACAGTCATCTAGTTGATTTTAAAATTTTGTTCCCCATGTCGAGTTTCCTTCCCATTTACTCCAATCAATTAGAAGCAAATTGAAATCACCCATAATAAGACATTGACGCTTACTTGCCCATTCCATTTGCATGTAGAGGCTTTCGTCATAATCTTCACAATCACCTGGTCTGTAGATTACTCCTACTCACATTATACCTTTATTTCCAACAACCTCATACAGATTCTATACTAGCATGTGAAACGTCTGAATCCAGGAAAGCTATCATCACACCCAGGCTGCTTCTGATAAGAAGCATTACCCCACCACCCCTTCTATCTAACTTATCCTTCCTAAATACATTATACAAGCCGTACTGAAACTCATCATCCCCAATTTCTGGGTGACACGTCTCCGTAAGCCCTATTATGTCCGCGTTACTTGTTTTAACCAGCAGTTCGAATTCAATTTGGGGTAACAGATAAGAACTCTTGACGTATGTGCAAGAGTTACTTTGACCAATATTATCAGATAAACACGTGTCAGTATTACACACATCCCCCCTAACTAGCACTTTCCCTGAACCTTTAAGGTATCCTCAATAATACTGGCAAAAACATTTGCGCCATCTTTGTTTAAGTGTATCCCGTCTCTACAAAACAAATTCCTTCTACCTACAAGTGTGGGCCATGCTGATAGAAATTTCCCCCCTAAAGCCTTGCAGAGTCGTTCAAGTCTGTGGTTAATCCACAAGGCTTTTAACATATAATCCCTCCTATCGTGTCTGGGCAGAATTGCAGACACAGACATTGTGGCCTAGCTCGCGGCATTTCCTCAGCATAATCCTGTATTTTTCCAACAAATCGTCAGATTGTGTACGTTTAATGTCATTAGTCCCCACATGAATAATAACATTCTCTTTACCCCCCCTTAAAATCTGACAATCCGTTGGTGACATCATTAATAGTTGCTCCCAGCAGACATACCCTGGTTTTACTCCACCTATCCTTATAACAAAAAATATTCCCCGTTTCCTGACAATGGAGTCTCCTAATAAAAGAAAGTCCTTTTGAACCAGAGTAGTTTGCACTTGGTATATTGCTGAAGTCTTGAGTCCCTGACGAGCTCCCAGATGCATTATTCTCGAGGGCAAGCACCCGTTTTTTCAGTGACTCAAATTGTTCCATCAGTGCACCAAATTTTAATTTAAGATCGGTGCACTCCTTACATCGATCACAAAGAAAAGAATCCCCAGGTGAGCTACGATTGGTCACCAGGTCAACCTTGGAAAACATTCCACAGGTTCCGCAACGGATTAAATCATGACTCACCCGTAAATCGCCATTGGCTATTTCCGTGTGAGTCACGATATCCTGTGACGTGTTTAAGGCAGATCTCGTAACTACCATTATAAAATTAGCTAAATATCCATGAAAATTAACTTTAAAAAAATTATAAAAATCAAACTGTTACAGGAAAACCTATAACAAAATAATCCAACAATATCTAAATAAATCAAATATTTAAAAGCAATCCACTTAACTGAGGAGCCCTGACGAAGTGTGTCCGCTCATCTCGAATGCCAACACTCGAAGTTACCAAACATCAAATTCAAAATGGGAAGCATTCAAAGAATTTATCTTGGAAGCTACTAGGCTTTACACACCAACTAAGAAATATTGTTCACCAACTAAGAAATATTGTTCACCAACTAAGAAATATCGTTCAAGGCCTAAATGGATGTCAGATGAACTAATGAGACATATGGCAGAGAAGAAAAATGCTCGAGATACATAAAAATTAATGGGTTACATGGAAGCCTATGATAGATATAAGATGGTCTGTAACCAAGTCACAAAAGAGATAAGGCAGGCAAAGGCAGATTATGAGAAATCCTTGGCAAAGGATGCAAACAAAAACAACAGAGTTCTTTACCTATGTAAATTCTAGAAGGAAAGGGATGAATCAGATTGGTACACTGGATATTGATGGTTCAACTGTTGATGATCCCGCTCAGGTGGCTAACAAACTAAATGAGTATTTTGCATCTAAATTTGCCCATGAGTAGTTATTCAGGGAGGAGAATGCCAGAGGCATATTGAACTCTTGCAGTAAGCTAGATAATCTTGTAATAACTGAGAGTAAAGTGGAGGAGAAATTGTTGAAGATAAACATAAGAAAGGCACCTGGGGTGGATGGAATCTATCCAGTTATATTAAAGGAGGTGGCAAAGGAAATAAGCAAACCCTTAACCATAATTATGAGAGCTTCTTTGGACTCAAGGGAGGTACCCATGGACTGGAGATGTGCAAATGTGACCCCAATCCACAAAGGAGGATCAAAGGGGGAGACAGGTAATTACAGACCTGTTAGTTTAACTTCTGTTCCAGGGAAATTAATGGAGGCACTGGTTAAAGAAGCATTGCAGGATCATCTAGACTTCAGTTATAGCTCAGACACAGCATGGGTTTATTAAGGGGAAGTCTTGCCTGACCAATTTGATTGGATACTATGATGTAGTCACAAAGGAACTGGATGCAGGGAATAACTTTGATATCCTATGGAATATGGTGTAAAAAAAAAAAAATCTCCATACAACAAATGAATCTTTTCTATAACCTGTGAAGATTGGAGTGTGGTGTGTAGTGACCTGCCATAGGTTTTCTTGGGACAGGAGGAAAAGAGGAGGATAAACCATGCCCTCTTGGCGGCACATTAACAAGTCTTTGAATTCCTGGGTCACCTCACTGGGGAGGAGATTGTTAAAGCATGGTTTCAGCAAGACAGCAGAAGTCACACATCACCATCTAAAGCCAAGACATTTCTTTTGTTTGGAGATTACACAATTTCAAAAGAAATATGACCACCATGCTTGACAAATCTGCCACTATTAGATTTCTTTCTTTGGTATACAGTGGATTCCGGTTATTTGGGCCACCGGTTAATCAGGGCAGCCGTTTATTTGGAGCAAATCTTTAAAAACAGAAACTAATCGAGAAAATAGCCAGGGTTTACTTCGCTTAATTGGGACAGCATGCCGTTTAATCGGGGCAGAAGACCGCAGCACTGGAGATTACCCTATGATTGTCTCCGACGGTACCACGTGCTTCGTTCAAAATTCTTGGGGTCACAACCATAAAACAATTAGCAGTCACTTGTTTATTGGGCTTTTCTGTTAGTGAAATCTATCATAAACGGACAGTAAAGTCGATCTTACTGAATTTGCGATAATACCGACAGCTGGAATTCTGTGGGTTATAATGGTGAAATGTGTTTACACTTCCATGAAATCTTCAATCATATAAAAAAATTAATTTTAAGATCTTCTCTTCATTTCTATTTTTAAAGCTTTGTAACTCGTTACTCCGTTCTCACTTGTGCGTATCGTGTTATTTGCAGTTAGCGTGTGCCATGTTCTTTGTTATTGATTGCTTATCTTTTTACTGTTTTAAATTTTAACCCCAACCCACAAATGTCAGTGAACAGAAATGTCAACTAGTTCGTATGTACATATTACAGTACGTATTAATTATTACGATTATCATAGCCTGTGGATAACATTCCTCCTATTTTCGCTAATTAGAATCGCTGTTTAATAGAATTAAAATTCAATTCACAAACGTGATCACAATGACCGGTGTTTACTGCACGTCGTATAGTGAATGGTAGTTTACAATGTTGAGTTTGTCGTAACGTGATTTGATTGTACAGTGAACCAATTTTAAAGGGGAAGGGGTACATTGTATTTTTAACTATTTACGTGAAACTTCAGATAATTGGGGTAGCTGCTTAATCAGGCCAAAATACACTAGTCCCGATGTGTCCCAAATAACTGGAATGGACTGTATTTGGATTATTTTGTGTACTATCTTTGACAATTCCCACAAAAATAATCCACATGCTCTATAAAGAACTGAATAGCAGGACAATCGACGTCATTCCTAGACCACTTTACACCATTTCTAGTCCATTTTTGAATGTTTTTCAAAATCAGTTAATTTTCAATATTTTTTATGACAAAATATGGTAACGGTAATGTCAGAGGCTCATTTACTTGAAGTTAATTACATTTTCGTGAATTCTCACTGAAAATAATTACCCTGTATAAAAATATTATTTTGAGATATTAATTCTTCCATTTTCCCAAAAGCCTATATTTTTCTTCAAGTGTCAACAAGTTTAATAGTGTAGCAGAAACAGGCAAACTATGGCTTGTAGGCATTCAGCCTACAAGCCATAGTTTGGCTGTTTCTACTATACTATTAAAAATGTGCAGCCACATTGATGGCTACACATTTTTAACACTGCAAATACCAAATTTTTTATGTAGGATGTGCAGCAATTCACATAACTTACATCTTCATCTCAAATCCATCCAAAAAGATGTCACCACTCCCAGGGTGGAAAACTGATGGTGTCAACATAGTCACTACTGCAAAAAGTTCTTGCCCTCTGTGTGGTCCTGAAGAAGGGTATACCCATGCACTGAAAACTTTCAAATTGCCATCCCTCCTCAAACCACTGAGAAAGAAAAGATGCATTTTGCTAGTACCATATAATATACTTTAGGGATAGATTTAATCAGGTAATATATAATGTGATGGTAAGTGTCATTAATTATCTTGTTAATGGTTAGTTTTTCAAAAGGAAATTGAAGCCATGATGCATCTTTTGTGGTTTCAAAGTGCAATCGAAAGGTATATCCGTCTATTCTGCGAGGTGAAAAATCAGTTTCCTCAACAAAGGAAATGCTAATTTTTCACACACCACCACCACAGACTAACTAACCCAGTAGGGCTACTGGATGAAAACTTAAAAAAACTCTAGCTACTGAGAGGGCCTGAAATCTATATGTTAAAGGTGAATACAGTTAAATTAAAACAAAATTACTGAACAAAAATTTTTCAAAGAAATATTTAGGGCATTCCTTTCTTTCTTTCTTACCTCAGTAGGACTGATCTGATTGGTACCAACATATGTAGATCCAAATCTGTACCCTGATGCTGTAACAGAACTCATATTCAGTGTATGACTAATTTGGAAATGATTGCTAAGGCCTTTGTTCACTATCAATTTAGCTCCCTCAAAATTCATAGGAAAAACATCTATAAAAAAAAAGTTGAAATCTTTACTTTTATAAAATTTTTTAAGCATATCACAATTTTTAGTTAGTTAGATATATGGTTACATAATCAGATATAAACCAAAATATAGGGAAAGATCCATCAATGTTCTAAGTTGAGTTTTCTTAATCATCAGGAAGGGCATTTAAACCAACATATATACAAGGGCTGTTCAATAAAGAATGGTCATAATTTTTCATGAACAACTGTACTGCTTTCTATTCCTAGCTGAGCTACAGAATTTAAAACCAAACCAAGCTGCATCATATCACAACTACACAGTTGACCCGTGCATATGGTGTGACCTTGGTGGTCAGTGAAATTTATGCCTATGTAACAATTAGGGTGACCAACTATCCAAAATTTCAGCTCTATAGAGGCGTCCCAAAAGAACCCTAGGTGGGATGCCATTTGTTCTGATTTAGCATTAGTTGAGGAATATAATGCAAGTAAGCAAGCTTATAACATCAGCCAAAAAAAAAAAACCATCCTTCCCATTTCACTCATCCAGTCACTCCAAATGTTTGTCTAGTTCAGCCTTAAATTTATTTAAGCTATCAACTTACACAACAGATGGAAGTCTGTTCCAGCAATCAACTACCCATTGGCTAAAAGGCAAACTTCTGCACATCTATCTTACAACTGTCTTTTCTCAATTTGAATCTATGTTCCCTCAGGTTTTTGGGTCTGAGCAAGCAGATGTATCCTATCAGCAATTGAGCCTGCTCAAACCATTCAAGGCCTTATACACTGCAATCAGATCACCTCGCAGGTGCCTAGTCTCCAGATGCTGCAACTTGCAGAACTTGAGCCTTTCTTCATAAGTGCATCCCTTGTTCCTCTCACCAATCTTGTTGCCCTTCTCTGTACTCATTCTAGCAACTCTACATCCTTCCTAAAATGAGGCCTCCAGACCTGTATACAGTACTCAAGGTGTGGCCTGACCATTGCCTTATACAAAGGGATAATCACCTCTGTCTCTGCTGGCAAAATTCCTATATATCACTGACAAAACTCCATGACCTGCTCTGGCAGACTGTCTGCACTGTTCAGAGAACTTCATATCTGACTGCACAATTATCCCCAGATCTTTTTCATTCTCCACCTACCTGAGTGCAGTACCACAGAGTTCATACATTTCTCTTGGGTTACTGCTACCCATATGCACCTTGACAAATACTTTGCATTTGTCAATGTTAAACGTCATTTGCCACTTCTCAGCCCATCTGCCTAACTTTTCTAAATCCTGTTGCAGTAGCATACTGTCTTTAGTGTCATTAACAACAATGTCAACATTTGTATCATCTGCAAACTTGGACATTAAGCCTGATATACCTTCATCGATATCATTAATAAATACACAAAGCAATAATGGGCCCAGCACCAAACCCTGGGGGACTCTGGTAATAACATTAGTCCACATAGAGTAGTGTCCATTTATTACCATTCTCTGCCATCTCCCACTCAACCATTCCTTGATCCATTGCAGTAACTTGCCCTTAATGCCATACCGCTCCAATTCCATGTGAAACAGTATCAAAAGCTTTCCTGAAATCGAAGTATATGATATCAAAATTATTTGATATTGTATTGGTAACTACTGTAATACAAGGGGGGGGGGGAGTTGAAAAGTTTTTAGACTGATCCATTTTTAAAAATATTTGACCAATTTAATTATCATATTTGTGATCAGCGATCTTTTTTAATATAAAACTATAAATTCAGAAAAAATAAATAAAAATTGAATTCTTTTTTTTTTTTTTTTTTTCAGCCTTTGAAGAAATGGAGTCAAGGGAAAATCACAAGTTTGAGAAGATGGAGTACCACGCAATCATAAAATTCCTTAATTTCAAAGGGTTTTCTGCAAAAGCAATATTTGAAGATATGACCAAAACACTAAAAGAACAGTGTCCTTATGCAACTATAAAAAATTGGGTTGGCAAATTAAAAAGGGGCAGTTTTGTCTTTGAAGATGCTCCAAGGTCGGGAAGACCGATTTCTGCATTAACTCTCAAAAACATTGATCAAATTCATGAAATGATAGTTGAAAATCGAAGAATTTCAGTTACACAAAGTAAAGGAAAAATTGAAAGAAAAAAGTCGTGGAAAATTGAGCAAAGGCATCATCTTCCTTCAGGACAATGTACCAGCACACAAGGCACACCAGACAATGGCAAAAATCGAACAATTGGGTTTCAAATATTTGGGCCATCCACCTTATTCGCCTGACCTGGCTTCCTTTGACTACCATCTATTCCCAAATCTTAAAAAAATATTAAAAGGAAAGCATTTTGACACCACAAATGACGTCATCGGTGCTGCCAAGGCCTGGCTGGAGGAGCAAACTTCAGACTTCTATTCCAAGGGACTAAAAATGCTTGGAGGATCGACGTAAAAAGTGCATTGATATAAGGGGGAATATGTTGAATAAAAATAGCTTTGATTTTTTATTTGTCTTTTTTTTTATGTTAGGCTAAAAACTCTTCAACCCCCTCTTTACTCTATAAAAACGACCTTTCAAAAAAATATTAAAAGGAAAGCATTTTGACACCACAAATGACGTCATCGGTGCTGCCAAGGCCTGGCTGGAGGAGCAAACTTCAGACTTCTATTCCAAGGGACTAAAAATGCTTGGAGGATCGACGTAAAAAGTGCATTGATATAAGGGGGAATATGTTGAATAAAAATAGCTTTGATTTTTTTATGTCTTTTTTTTTTATGTTAGGCCAAAAACTCTTCAACCACCTCTTTACTCTATAAAAACGACCTTTCAGAGAGTTATATAAAGAAAATTTCAACTTCCGTGGTCGGGGAAGAAATTACCAAAAAAACGTGTTATTGGGTTAACATTACGATATTTTCACGATATGATGCCGTCCCTGGAACGGATTAATATCGTAAAGCGGGGGTACACTGTATCGTATAGCTATGGGCGTGGTTTGAAATGTTATAAGATACAACGTGTGTTAGCGTAAGGTTTAACGGAAAACTAGATAGCAAGTATAGTAGTATCAATTAAAGTAAAATTTATTAATCTTATTAAATTTCATTATCAATTGAATTGTACTTTTTTTTAACTAAATAAATATAGCGACGTAGTTATTACAAATGTAACATCATAAATTAATACACATAAGTTGACAGGGGATAAGAAAATCATATAACGTAACTCGGAGATAATATTCGATACTGAAATACATACATATAGTGTTATAACTGCATTGGGATATACGTTTAGGGTTATATTTTGTATTGAAATTTTATTGAACTTGAATAGAAATCATGACTCAGACCAGAGCAGCAGAGCAAAAGGCTCAAACTAGTGGAAGTGCTGTGGCTCAGGGTAGAACTGGGGGGGGGGGGGAAGTTGTCCTCCGAATCACAGTCTATTGAAATGCACTGCTTGTTTGATGTTTCTGGAGCAATCAGGAATGGGACGTGATATTGCCAAGGAGAATGTCTTTGTGTGTGTGTGCACGATGTAAGGAGTGCGAGGAAATCAGGCACCAACTCGGCATTGTTATGGGCTTATACAAAGGGTACTAGGAAAGTTTTGCAATACAGCTTTGTTTATTTAATTTTTTTCAAAGTAATTTCCTCTATATTCAATACACCTCTCCATCCTCCGAAACCAATCTTTAAACCAGTTCTGCCAAGTTTCACTAGGGAGTAAAGCACACTCGTTGTCCCAAGCCCGTAGAAGGTCCTCATCACTGGAAAACCGCCTCCCTTTTGGCTTCATTTTCACATGCGGGAACAGTGCAAAGTCGCAGGGAGCAAGGTCTGGTCTGTAGGGAGGGTGCTCGAGAAGTTTCAGTCCTGTCGTGGTCAAATATTCGGTGCAGGCTTTGGCGCGGTGAGCTGGAGCATTATCGTGATGGAGGTACCAGGTGTCCATTCTTGACTTTGGCCACAGGGTCTTCATAGATCCAATGACTTTAGGCAGGCATTGTTCAGTATACCACTTAGCTGTGACTGTCTTCTGCGTGTCCAGAACGACACGTTCCACAATTCCACTCGATTTGAAAAATACTGCTATCATTTTCTTCTTTACAGATCGGGATTTTCTGACAATTACGGGTGTGTCGTCATCATCAAAGACCCAAACTTTGTTTTGAGCCTTGGTCGGCAGATCGTAATAGTACAGCCAAGTCTCGTCACCTGTCACGATGTTGTTCACATACCGAGATTGTCCCTTATCAAATTTTTTAACATCTCCCGGCACCAAGTCACACGTCGTGTCATCTGCTTTTCAGTCAGTTGATGCGGCACCCAGAGAGAACAAAGTTTCTTCACGTGCAAATGATCTTGCAGAATCGAACGAATTGCTGGTGCATTTAGGCCCAAAGTATCCTCTATCTGTTGGTAGGTCATTCGCCTGTTTTCGTCAAGCATTTTCCTCACAGCAGTAACGTTTTCTTCCGTAACTGACGTTCGTGGCCTTCCCGGCCTCTCAGAATCCTCCAGAGTGAAATTTCCCCTTTGGAATTCTCTATACCACCTGAATATCGTTGTACGATGTGGACAATCATAACCTAGTGCAAGAGTCATTTCTTCTAAGCACTGGTCTATGGTTAAACCACGCACGAAATTATACCGCAAAACTGTCCTTATCACATTTCGTGACCACGATGCCATCGCAAGCACTTTACACTCTCACTACTAATGAATAACTGAGCCCATCGACTTGGCGCGGCGGCTACTATGCACGTATGAATATGTCTCAACATGCAGCAACAAGCAGCTTCCTGTGATTCATTGTTGCGTCATATTGCAAAACTTTCCTAGTACCCTTTGTATGAGAGCTTGAAGGACAGGGTGGATGCCCTCAAAGGATTTAAATTGAGGGGCCCATCAAGCTCTCAGCTGCCCACATTAATGCCACAGCTTGCACTTGAACATCAAGCAACAGTGGCAACCCCCAAAGCAGAATGCGCTGGTCCCAAAGGAACTAGTTGTTGCAGGTGACTCTACTGTCAGGGAAACGTGGAACATATTGTACAAAAAGGATAGATGGAACAGGACCAGGGTATGTCTGCCAGGGGCAAAGGTTGATGACGTTGTAGGGCAGATATCATCCTTTAAGGGCATGAAGGGTGACATTGTTATACACGTTGACACTAATGATATTAAGAGTAGGAGACCGTCAGAATTACTTAACAAGTACAAGACAATGCTGAAAACAAGCCGTGAGTTAGGGTTTGAAAGTGTCTGCAATTCTATCCAGACACAATAAGAGGGGATATATGATGAGAGCCTTGTCGATCAATTCAGCCCTGGAGAGATTGTGCAAGGCTCAAAGGTAGAATTTTTCAAAGATTAGTCTGTGCTTGTTAACAGGAGAGACTGCTTCTACAGGGATGGGATACACTTAAATAGAAAGGTTGTAAGAATACATGCTGATGCTATCGAGGCAGAGTTAGGTGGGTCAGAAAACTGCTAGCTTGGGAGGATACACGGAATAATAGATTAACAGTAGCCGCTGGCAGAGGTAAAAGTGATTCTTGCACTACTTCTATTGAAATGTAAATGAGCAGCAGCCTGGAAAGCAAGGCAATGGGGATTTCCAGGACTGCTAGGAGTCATAGTGGAACAAGTCAATACATGGGCTGTGTTAGAGTAACTAAGAGTAGAAACAGGTGCACGTATACTTCCATGTACACCAATGCTACGAGTATAGTTAATATATTCGATGAGCTTGAAGTGCTAGTCAAGACATCAAAGGCAGATATTGTTGGGATATCAGAGACATGGTTTCACACAGACATAAGCAGTGCAGAACTGGAATTTGGGGAGTACAATGTGTACAGAAAGGATAGACAGGACAGAAAGGGAGGAGTGGTTATGTTGTTAGTTAAGAAACACAAAATCTAAGGAAGTGCATCCAATTGATGTGGGTGGACAATGCAATTTGAGTCTGTTTAGTGTGACATAAGCACTGGTAAAGGAAAAATGAGAGCAGGTGTGTGTTATAGGCCTAATGAATCTGATGAGTATAATGAGCAATTGTGCAGAGAAATAGAGTGGGCCAGTAAATCAGTGTCTTATAATGGGGGATTTTAATTTCCCAGATAGTGACTGGAATTTGTGGGTTGGCCACTCACACACTAGCAAGGTTTTTGTGGATTTATTGGATGATTGTTTTCTACAACAGCATGTTTGGGAAGCAACTAGAGGGAGTAATACTCTTGATCTGATTATCAGCAGTGATTCTTCATGCATCAAGAATCTGCATATAAAGGAACCACTAGATGGCAGTGATCACAGTGTGCTGAAGTGGGATTTACTCAAAGAGGTAACTACCATCAGGGGTAAAGGGAAGGGTTATTGCTTACATAAACGTCACTACGGTTGTCTGACACAGTATTTAAATTCTATACGGTGGTACCAACTGGTGATATTACCAACAAAATGGGAAGATTTCAAAGAATTAATCTTGGAAGCTACTAGGCTTTTCATACCAACAAAGAAATATTGTTCAAGATTTAGGCCTAAATGGATGTCAGATGAACTAAGACATGTGACAGAGAAGAAAAATGCATGGGATACATATAAATTAACATGTGACACAGAAGCCTATGATAGATATAAGTTGGCCTGTAACCAAGTTATAAAGGAGGTTAGGCAGGCGAAAGCAGATTACGAAAAATCTTTGGCAAAGGATGCAAAGAAAAGAGTTCTTTACTTATGTAAACGCTAGAAGGAAGGGGACGAATCAGATTGGTCCACTTGATATCGATGGTTCAATTGTTGATGATCCTGTTCAGGTAGCTAAATACTAAATGAATATTTTGCAACTACATTCACACATGAGGAGTTATTCAGGGAGGGGAATGCCAGAGATGTATTCAACTCTGGCAGTAAGCTAGATAATCTTGTAATAACTGAGAGTAAAGTGGAGGAGAAATTGTTGAAGATAAACATAAGAAAGGCACCTGGGGTAGATGGAATCTATCCAGTTATATTAAAGGAGTGGCAAAGAAAGTAAGCAAACCCTTAGCCATAATTATGAGAGCTTCCTTGGACTCAGGGGAAGTACCCATGGACTGGAGATGTGCAAATGTGACCCCAATGCACAAAGGAGGATCAAAGGGAGACAGGTAATTACACACCTGTTAGTTTAACTTCTGTTCCAGGGAAATTAATGGAGGCACTGGTTAAAGAAGCATTGCAGGATCATCTAGACAAGACTTCAGTTATAGCTTGGACACAGCATGGGTTTTTTAAGGGGAAGTCTTGTCTGACAAATTTGATTGGATACTTTGATGTAGTCACAAAGGAATTGGATGCAAAGAATAACTTTGATATCATATATTTGGAACTTAGAAAGGCCTTTGATACTGCTCCACATGGAAGTCTGCTGCACAAATTGGAGCAGTGTGGCATTCGAGGCAAATTACTGCTATGGACAAAGGGATGGTTGAGTGGGAGAAGACAGAAAGTGATAATCAATGGACACTGCTCTTCTTGGACTAATGTTATTAGTGGAGTCCCTCAGGGTTCAGTGTTGGGTCCATTGTTGTTTTTTGTATTTATAAATGATATTGATGATGGTATATCAGGCTTAATTAGCATTAGCATTAGTAGAGGCATATGATGCAAGAAAGCAAGCGTATTCAGTATCAGCTAAAAAAAAAAAACACACCACTCCCATTTCACCCCTCCATTCGTTCGAAATACCTGTCCAGTTGAGCCTTAAATTTGTTTAGGCTATCAACTTCAACAACAAGTGATGGAAGTCGGTTCCACCAACCAACCACCCGCTGGCCAAAGGCAAATTTCCGCACATCTATCCGACATCCGTCCTTCCTCAATTTGAATTTATGCCCTCTGAGGTGATTATTCTGAGCAAGAGGAAGAATCCCATTGGCATTGAGCATGCTCAAACCATTCAAGGGTTTATACACCTCTATCAGATCACCTCGCCGGTGCCTTGTATCCAGACTCTGTAATTTGCAAAACTTAAGCCTTTCTTCGTAAGAGCAACCCTTTGTTCCATTCACTAATCTTGTTGCCCTTCTCTGTACCCGTTCCAGCAGCTCTACATCCTTCTTGAAATGAGGCCTCCAGACCTGTATAGAGTACTCAAGATGTGGCCTAACCATTGCCTTATACAAGGGAATAATCACCTCCTTATGATGTCCAAGTTTGCAGACGATACGAAGGTTGGCAGGGTTGTTAATGACACTAATGACAGTACACTGCTGCAACAGGATCTAGAAAATTTCAGAAGATGGGCTGAGAGGTGGCAAATGAAGTTTAACATTGACAAATGTGTAAAGTACTACGTATGGGAAGCAGTAATCCCAGAGTAACGTATCAACTCTGGCGTACCACACTGACAGAGTGTTAGAGAATGAAAAGGACCTGGGGGTAATTGTGCAGGCAGATATGAAGTTTTCTGAGCAATGCAGATGGTCTTCAAGAGTAGCTCATGGTGTCTTGTCAATGATATACAGGAATTTTTCTAGCAGGGATAAGGAGGTGATTATCCCCTAGTATAAAGCAATGGTCAGGCTACACCTAGAGTACTGTATACAGGTCTGGAGGCCTCATTTTAAGAAGGATGAGGAGCTTTTGGAACAAGTACAGAGAAGGGCAACAAGATTAGTGAATGGAACAAAGGGTTGCTCTTACGAAGAAAGGCTTAAGTTTTGCAAATTACAGCGTCTGGAGAATAGGCACCTGCTAGGTGATCTGATGGTGGTATATAAAGCCTTGAATGGTTTGAGCATGCTCAATGCAGATGGGATTCTTCCTCTTGCTCAGAATAAACACCAGAGAGGGCATAAACTGAGATTGTAGGATAGATGTGCGGAACTTAGCCTTTAGCCAGCAGATGGTTGATTGCTGGAACAAAGTTCCATCTGTCATAGAAGTTGATAGCTTAAACAGATTCAAGGCAGAACTTGACAAACATTTGGAGCAACTGGATGGGTGAAATAACGGGGTTTTTTTTTGCTGATGTTATATAAGTTTGCTTTCTTGCATCATGTGTCTTTACTAATGCTAATCTCTGCCTCTAAGACTTTTCCTACTACTGAAGTCAGATTGACTGGTCTGTAGTTATGGATTTCACTCTTAAAACAACCTATAGGTACTGGTGATATGTTTGCACTTCTCCAATCCAAAGGAATCTCTCCCGAGTCCAAAGGTACCCCCATAATTAAACTCAATGGCTCAATACACTTCCTGTTGGCTTGCCTCATTTTTACTGGGTATATGCCATCACTCCACGGAATTTAATTGTCCTTCACCAGTAATCCACACGTAACATCAGCCGGTTTATCTAAGAGTTTTATACACCTGGTGCACAAGGGTCCAATCTGATTATCTTTCTTCTTTTTGTCACATACATGAAAAATTCCTTGTCCACATTCTTTACTCTGAGTGAGTGCTTCGTCATATGCAGGCCAGCCCTGGCCTCCCTAAACTTATTTGTGATACTACTACAGATCAACTTGTACCTGTTGTAGTTTACATTACTTTTCATTGCTCTGTAATACTCTATGCTATCTTTATTTGACCAGCCAGTTGCATATTCATCCATTTCAGCATCCTCCTCCTCCTGCAGAACTGGAATTTGGGGAGTACAATGTGTACAGAAAGGATAGGAAGGGAGGAGAAGTTATACTGTTAGTTAAGAAACATAAAATCCAAGGAAGTGAAGCCAGTCGACATCACTGGACAATGCAGTGTCGAGTCAGTTTGGTGTGACATAAGCATTGGGAGATCAAAATTGAGAGTAGGAGTGTGCTATAGGCCTAATGACTCTGAGGAGTATAATAAGAAACTGTACCTTTGTGACTACATCATAGTATCCAATCAAATTGGTCAGACAAGACTTCCCCTTAACAAACCCATGCTGTGTCCGAGCTATAACTGCAATGATCCTGCAATGCTTCTTTAACCAGTGCCTCCATTAATTTCCCAGGAACAGAAGTTAAACTAACAGGTCTGTAATTACCCGTCTCCCTTTGATCCTCCTTTGTGGGTTGGGGTCACATTTGCACATTTCCAGTCCATGGGTACCTCCCCTGAGGCCAAATAATGGAGTCACTGGTTAAAGAAATGATGCAGGATCACCTAAACAGGACTGTAGTAATAATTCAGACACAGCATGGGTTTGTTAAGGGGGGAGAGTCTTGCTTGACCAAGCTGATTCGATACTACGCTGTGATCACAAAGGACTTGGATGCAAAAAAAATTTTTGATATCATATACTGTTTCACATGGAAGACTGCTGTACAAATTGGAGCAGTATGGCATTAAGGGCAAGTTGCTGCAATGGATAAAGAGATGGTTGAGTTGGAGACGGCAGAGAGTGGTAATAAATGGATACTGCTCTACGTGGACTAATGTTAAGTCCGTGGGGTTGAGTCCCATTGTTGTTTTTGTGTATTTATTAATGATATCGATGAAGGTATATTGATATACCTTCATCGATAATGAAGGCTTAATGTCCAAGTTTGCAGATGATACAAAGGTTGGCAGGGTTGCTAATGCTACTCTAACTGTATCTAGAAAAGTTTGGCAAATGGGCAGAGAAATGGCAACTGAAATTTTGAATAATTGAATATTGAAAAAAGCAAAATACTAAATACTGTAGCAGTAACCCAAGGGAAACGTACCAACTGTGTGGTACTACACTCAGTGAGGTGGAGAACGAAAAAAGACCTGCGGTTAATTGTGCAGTCGGATATGAAGTTCTCTGAGCAGTGCAGACAGGCTGCCAGAGCAGGTCATGGAGTTATTTGTTTTTTTTTTAAGAAAACCCCAAACACGAGAGGTATCAGAATCTATAGTACTTAGTACCATGCTTGGGTTGCAGGTTGAGAAGATATTTGTTGACATTAGACTTGAACTTCTGTAGACTATTTGAAAATTGTAGATCTCTTAAAGTACCATTTATAATTGACACAATATAATAGCGTAGCTTAATTTAAAGGGACAAATTAATTTCCTAAACCTCACTATATACAGAAGCGATACAAAACTAGGAACAAGAATTTTCCGAAAAAATACTCACACGGGCAAATACTTACACCTTGAATCACATCACCCCTCAACACAAAAAAAGCAGTCCTTTATAATCAAATTTACTATGTTATAAAATACAGTTCCACACATTATGACCTTAATAATGAACTACAATATCTTACAAGTAAATTCATATCTAGGAAATATCCTATTCAATTAATCAAACAAACTATTATCACAGTCCAAAATAATATCAACAATCCACTCAAATGCATGTCCAATAATAATACACGTATTATCCTCCCTTACCATAGTAATTTTGACAACAAATTCCGCCATTTATTCAAAAGTACTGATATCACCCTTACATTCTCATCTTACAATAAACTAGGTTCATTATTCAACTCATATAAAGATACACAAGATTACCACATTAGTGACATGAATAATATCATCTACTTAATAAAATGTCAATATAACTGTAACGCTTGGGGGCGCCTCCGTAGCCAGGTGGGAAGGAGCAGCAGTGCGTAGCATACGCTTCTTGATTAGACCGGGGTTCGAGCCCGTCACCACCAAATACGGAGGATGCGGAAAGGTCAAGGGAATGACCACCGCATATCCCGGAGCAATATGGCCTTAGTTGCTAATGCTCCTAAAAAAAAAAACCAAGATTGGTGTTCAACAAGATTGGTGTTCCTCTCACCAATCTTGTTGACCATCTCTGTACTCGTTCTAGCAACTCTACATCCTTCCTAAAATGAGCCTCCAGATCTGCATGCAGTACTCAAGGTGTGGCCTAACCATTACCTTACACAAAAGGATAATCACCTCCTTGTCTCTGCTAGCAAATTTCCTATATATCATTGACAAAACCCCATGACCTGCTGGCACCTCCGTGGCCAGGTGGGAAGGAGCAGCAGTGTGTAGCACACGCTTCTTGATTAGACTGGGGTTCGAGCCTGTCACCACCAAATACGGAGGATGCGGAAAGGTCAGGGAATGACCACCGCATATTCCCGGAGCAATATGGCCTTAGTTGCTAATGCTCCTAAAAAAAAAAACCAAATAACAAAATAACAACTGTAACGCTTGCTACATTGGTAGCACCACCACAAAATACGGTTCTACCAAAACATCAAACACACGTGCTTACTAACACTACAATAGCTTTAGGACGGGACAGTCCAATACCGAATTAGCAACACATGTTCAATCCACAACCACACCCCCTTAGTAGATTCAGCCATTCCTATTATCAAATTAAAATTTTCCAATATGAGCCCTAGTTATAGAATGGTTTCGCCACCATTCCACTCTTCAAGTATTAAATTCCAAACTACCCTATAACATAGCACCGTCTGGAATCTCACACACCTGAGATTCCCACGTGTATCCAGGAGCATCACGGGAACCTAATCTTCTTAAATACGCGTTTACTCTCATTCTACTGAAGACAGGTAAAACAAAAGCCACTTGTTATGGCTATTGGCCTTCTGTTTCCAACCGTATAACTAAAATCTTTTCAATTTTCAACATTGACAACCAAGGACGAAGACGTGCACTTCTACTTCCATGCGCACATTTTAATTCTGTTTTTAAATCCTAACTTTTTCATGCTAACTTAAATTTAAAATTATCATCCAATTTATTCCAACATCAATGCAGATTATAAAAAGGTGAGTATCATCTTCTTCTTCTTCTTCTTTAATGCTGCCGAATGGCGTTTGCGACTTCGTTTTGATATTGTTCTCTGTCTAGCGCTACGTGTAGAATTTGTGCTGTTGTCATGTGAAGCCAGGTGTTGATGTTATCTAGCCATGCCATTTTCGGTCTGCCTGGGCGTTTCTTGCCTTCGATCTTTCCCTCCAGGATGAGTGGTAGTAGGTGATATTTTTGTTGGTTCCTAGCGATGTGACCTAGGTATTTGCATTTCCTGCTGATGATGGTTTTGAGCAGGTCCCGTTCCGTGTGCATGTCCTGCAGGACCTGTGCGTTGGTTATCTTGGCTGTCCACGGAATTTTCAGCATTCTTCGGTAGAGCCACATTTCGAAGGCCTGGAGCTTTTTTGTAGTGGCTGATGTTAGAGTCCAGGTTTCTACACCGTAGAGCAGTATTGGCCAGATGTAGCATTTCAATGTGCGTAATTTGAGCACGATGTTCAAGCTTCTGTCGGTGAGGAGGGTTCTCCATTTGGTGAATGCCTGCCTGGCTTGTTCAATTCTGCTTTTGATTTCGGCCTCATGGTTCAGCTGGTCATCAATGAGCACTCCGAGATACTTGAAGCGGTGTATTTGCTCTAATTTTTCGTTGTTTAGTTTGATCGTGATTTTGCTTGCAGTCCTGCTGACCTTCATCACCTTTGTTTTCTTTTTGTTGATTCGTAGCCCCCATGCTTGGCTTTCTATGTCCACTTCGTTCAAGATGGTCTGTAAATCTTGTTCTGAATCCGCTATTAGTGCTGTGTCATCGGCATATCTTAAGTTATTGATGTAGTGTCCATTAACTTTTATGCCGATGTTCTTGTCAGCCAGTGTTTGGTCGAAGATCATTTCCGAATAGATGTTAAAAAGAATGGGAGATAATGGACAGCCTTGCCGGACGCCTTTTTTTATTGGAATTGGGTCTGTCAGATCGTTGTCATAGCGAAGCCGGGCTGTTTTATTCCAGTAGAGAGTTGTAATAAAGTTGATATCATTGTTTTCAAGCCCAAGTTTTCTCAGTCGGTCAATTAGGCGGTCGTGGTCTACTGAATCGAAGGCTTTCTCGTAGTCAATAAAACATATATACACGTCTTTTTGATGTTCATAGCACCTTTGTAGCAATATTTGTAAACAGAAAATTGCTTCTCTGGTGCCTAGTCCCCTGCAGAATCTGAACTGTGTGTTTCCTAGTGCACTTTCGCACTTACATCTTATCCTTTGCTGAATCACCTTGAGGAAGACTTTTAGCACCTGGCTCATTAGACTGATCAGCCTGAAGTCTTCGCATTTCCGGCTGGTAGCCTTTTTTGGTAGGGCCACAAAGATGGATTGGAGCCATTCGGATGGAATGTCGTTGTTGTTGTAGATTTGATTGAACCATTTCGTTAGTTGTTGGATGTTGCTGTAGTCTAGTTGTTTCAGCAGTTCCACATGAATCTGATCAGGTCCACAGGCCTTGCCTGGCTTTGTTATTCGGATGGCATGTTCCACTTCAGATGTTAATATGTGGAGATTGTCTTCCTGTGTTTGTTGTTGCGTTTCTGCCGGTTTTCTGTTGGTGCCGAACAGATTGTATATATAGCTCTTCCAGGTGTCGAGTTTGGCTTGTTTGCTTAGTATAGGTTGATTGTTGTCCGTATATAAACTTGGGATAGGAGCCGGTTTGTAGATGTTTCCAGCTTCTTTAAGCTTCTTGTGCAGGTTATAGTTGTCATTTTTCTTGATTAGGTCTTCGATTTATGCACACTGATCTTCCATCCATTTTTCCTTCGCCTTCCGGATTTCCTGTTTGATCTTTTGTTGTATTTCTTTGTATTTTTCCCGGTTGTTGTTGTTTTTGAATATTCTCCGTTCATCCATTAGGTCTAGTATGTGCTGGGTCATCCACCGTTGTTTCTTTTTCGATGCCTGATGTCCTAGCAGGGTTTCTGCTGTTTCATTGATGCACTGTTTGAGTGAACGCCCGAATGCTTGCACGTCTGTTGTTACTGCTTCGATCGATCGGATTGTAGTGTTGAGATGAAGCTGTACTTGTCGTCTGTTGGCGGTGTTCTTCAGTTTCTCCAGGTCGATTCTTTTTGTTGTGCTTGTGCGTTTGACTGCTCGTAATTTGAGACGTAGTGTTGCTGTTACTGGGTTATGGTCTGATGATATGTCAGCTCCGGGGTAAGTTTTTGCATTGAGGACACTTGACTTATATCTGATGTTGATTAAGATGTAGTCAATTTGATTCCTGACGATATTGTTGTCAGAGTCTTGTGGTGAGGTCCAGGTGTATAGTCGTCGAGGTGGTAGTTTGAACCAAGTGTTGGCAATGCTAAATTTTTCTTCTTGGCAGAACTGGACGAGTCTGTCGCCTCGTTCATTCCGTGTCCCCAAGCCATGTTCTCCGACTATGTTTTGTAGCTTTCCTTGACCGATTTTGGCATTAAAGTCACCGAGGATGACCGTCATGTCGTGCTTCTTCAGCGACTTTAAAGTGTTGCTTAGCTTGTCGTAGAACAATTCAATTTCTTGATCGTCTTTGTCCGCTGTTGGTGCGTAGACCTGGAGCACATTCAGGTTGATCTTGTTGCCTGCTAGCTGTAGTAGTGCGATTCGTTCCGATATTGGGGTGAAACTGGTGACTTTGTTGGCCAGTTGTTTGTGGACAACGAAAGCGACGCCGTACGTCTGCTTGGTGTTCTCTTCTCCTCCGGAACAGAAGACGTGGTGGTCGTTTGATATAAACTTCTTTGTTCCAGGCCATTTGGTTTCACTTAACCCAAGTATGTTGATGTTAATGCGTTCCATTTCTTGTAAAGCATTGGCTAGTTTTCCTGGTTGTAGTAGGCTTCTAACGTTCCATGTAGCTAGTTTCAGAAAATTCTTCGACGCAAGCTCGGAGATTCTTAGCACCCCTGCCCCATTCAAGGGACGCCGAGACTCGGGGCCGTGGTTTATTTTGCTTGCTATCATTGAAGTTTTCAAGGGAAGGATAATCCAAGTAGTTTCCCGTTGCTTTCTTGGATCACAATTTAGTTGAAAAGGTCGTGTGTGGACCTTTTGAAACGGGTTTCGTCTGACGTCTCCACTGAAACCTTTCCGCCATGGAAGGCCCTTCTGGGAGCATATATCTTTCGGTGCTTTAGTAGTTTAACAAATTAACAAATTAAACTACTAAACCTGCCGCAGCCATATAAATGGAGTAGCTCTTATTCAGTGATGAAGCTGCCTCGTGATGTCATAATTTTACGCAATTTATGCCGAATTTCTAGTCATCACTGACCAAGCAGGTGGCACTGCTGTAGTTTTATCTCCTGGAACATCCAAATGGCTGACTCGGTAAAATTACCGTGACCTTGAAAATACCAATAATGTATAACTCAGCAAAACGTGAGTATTTTTAAATACAATTTGGTATCCTGAAAACTTCTACATCAAAGCTATCATGTAGCACAACTATAGGTAGCGGATATTCGAGAAGTTGAAGCTGATTGAGCAGGTTTCTCAAAATGGAAAGTGAGTATCATAATAAATTAAATTAAACTATGCTATTATATTGTGCTTCTGTAGACTGTAATTTTCTGGAAATACATATGAAGGAAGGTTGTCCCAGAAAACGGCAGTTGAATGAATAAACGAAGAAGATGCAAAGTTGGTACTGTGAGTTTGAAGTTGGACAGTAAATGGATGTTGGCTGGTCGTGGCATGTGTTTGGACTGTTTTGAAAGAGACAGCGGGAATTATAGAAGCCAATTCAGAAGAACAGTGTACATGGAAGTATATGTAGAAAAGGCATGCAGCAGAAACAGTACATCTATGAGACAGCGAATGGAGAGAGACTGTTAGAGATGAGTCATTAATTAACCTAACTGCCCTCTTCTGAATGGAATCTAGAAGCCTGAGAGAGATTTTGAGGGCACCGCCCCATATGTGGGAACAATATTCCACGGTAGGATGGATTTGCAATTTGTACAGAGTGAACGGCTGTTTGGAAGAAAAGTAAAGGTGAGAGTGAAGGAGAAAAGCAAGTTTTTTTAGATGCAGAGGAAGCAATATTTGTAATGCACTTGTACCAAGAGAGATTAGAAGTCAGGGTAATCTCCTAAAGAGATATACAACCTTGCCAAGAAATCGGAGTGTCACCAAAGATGAGCATAGGAGCTTATCTCAGTCTGGAGATCGGCATTTAAGGAATTGGTAGCGGATATTCGAGAAGTTGAAGCTGATTGAGCAGGTTTCTCAAAATGGAAAGTGGAATGCAATGTGCTATAATCAGCAAAACTATGGATAGGATTTCCAGTGAATGGAAGAAGGTCATTAATATACAAGAGGAAAAGAGTGGGGGAAAGAACTGAACCTTGTGGGACACCAGCATTAGTGGAGAAGTTAAAAGACAGCCATCTGCCATCACCCCTAAGTGAGCAATCAGAGAGAAAATGGGATAACCAATTACAAAAAACAGTTGGCAAACCATAAGATGGAAGCTTGTTTAGAAAAGCTTTATGTCAAACACGATCGAAAGCCTTTGAGATGTCAAGAGCAACTGCTTGTGCTTCACCAAACTTTTCCATTGAATTGTCAATAAATGGGTAACATAAGCCAGAATATCACCAGTGGATCAACACTGATTGAATCCATATTGGCGATCATTGATCAGAGAGAAGGTTTCTAGGTAGTTTAAGAGTTTGTGGTTAATTGATTTCTCCATTACTTTAGAAAGAGTAGGAGTAATGGGAAGAGTAGAAATAATGCAATGGGACGATAATTGGATGGAAGGGACTTGTCACCCTTTTTAGGAACTGGCTGGATATGAGCAAATTTCCAAGCAGAAGGAAAAACACTTTTGGAATAAGAATGTGAAAAAAGGTGGCAGAGAACAGGAGTAAGTTCAGGAGCACAGGTTTTGAGAACAAGTGGAGAAATAACATCAGGACCAGGTGCTTTCTTAGCATCAAGTTAGCATTCGTCACGTTTTGACAATGATATATACAAATTTTGCTAGCAGAGACAAGGAGGTGATTATACCTCTGTATAAGGCAATGGCGAGGCCACATCTTGAGTACTGCATACAGATCTGGAAGGATGTCGAGTTGCTAGAATGAGTAGGAGTTCTCTTACCAGGAGAGGCTTAAATTCTGTATGTTGCAACATCTGGAGATTATACACCTGTGAGGTGATCTGATTGAGGTGTACAAGTCCTCGAATGGTTTGAGCAGGATTAATGCTTTTGGGATTCTTCCTCTTGCTCAGATTACGAACCTGAGGGGCCAGAAACTCAAATTTAAGACAGACAGTTGTAGAATAGACGTGTGGAAATTAATTCAAGACTGAAGTAGATGAACCCTTGGAGTAAATGGATGGGTGAAATGAGTTTTTTTTTTTGTTATTGCTGTATAAGCTTGCTTTTTTGCATCATATGCTTCTCCATATCCAGCTAGTTCCTAATACGCCAACATGCTTGATCTTTTTCTCGCAAATAGCCCTTCGGTGTACACGGTAGAGGTGAGTGGTCCTAGAGGCACCTCAGATCACAACTTGGTGATGGGCTCTTCTCCGATAGGAAACTTTCTCTTGTGCCCATTTGGGATTACAAGAATACAGAATGAGATGATCTGCAAGATTTTTCTTCTTTTCCTTGGTCAGAATACTGTTTAAAATCTTCTGATGTCATCATTTGCTCAGATCTTATCAGTGAAATTATTCTTGTAGAAATGATATCCTTTTTTCCACACTCCACCTTAAAATTTCATCCTTTATCTAAATGTTGGTTTTCCAATAAAAGTGCTAAAGCCCATTCATAAGAATGTTGAATATCATAATTGGCTCGTATACATATCTTCAGGTTCATTCTGTCTTCACCAAAGCTCACAACAATTGTAAAGCAGTTATTAATCAGTCCAAAGTAGATTTTGAACAGGCTAAGTCAGGGGTGTCAAACTCATTTGGGCCACAAGCTATTTCTCATATTAGTGTACCCCACGCAGGCCACACACAACCTACAAACATTGCCAATGCTAAGCCTAAAGACACTTTTTAATTGCTCAGTAGTTGCTTATTGCTGATTGATACTTGCAGCCAAGAATGCACTAATAACTAGTTGAAATAAAACTCTGAATAAACAACAGAACGAATAATGAAAAGCAAGTTTATTTCAGATAATACAATATTTGAACGAGGGAATATACATGAAATTAGGTAATTTAGGTGTTTTTGCCAGACTTGACTCCATTTGCTTGCAACCAGCTTCATGAGATTGGAGCCAAGGATTGAAGACACAACCTTCATTATGGAAGAAAGATTGGCATTGGTTTGCCTTGATGTGTGGGCTGTTTTGTTAGTTTTCATATGTGAAAACAGTTGTTCACATAAATATGTACTCGGCAAAGTAACAAAATTTGTGTGGTCAACTTTCTTATATCTGGGTATTTTTGTTCTAAATACAAGTAGATTTTTGGGGTCCCAACTTCTCAGTATTTCTTTTTAAAAGTGAGTCATTATGCAGATCAATTAGTTCCATTTGTATGGAAATGGGAGCTCTCTCAACATTAAAAGAAAAAGGACCCATGAAAAGAGAAAAATCTTCATGGTGCTCCTTGAAATCTTTAAAGTGCCTATCAAATTCACCTTTAATCTTTTCTATTCTGTCACAATATTTTGGAAAGGTATAACTTTGACTCTGATTTTTCAACTGTTCATACACAGAAAAGTAAGTCAGAGTACCCTCAGAGTAACATCACGTTGGAATCATGAGTATACAAGTCAACACAAAACTGTTTGCTTACTGATGTTATAAAATCACATTACAATGTGATTTGATAACATCAGTAGGCAAACAGTTTTGCTTACTGATGCAAACAGCTCACTCGTATTACAATGTAACCAACTCAAACAGTATGAAAGCTGCAGTAAAACTAACTGCAGGCGCACAAAACGATCACTTAAATCACTTACTCCTGAGCTTACTCTCATTCTGTGTTAACTTTTTTCACTTTCTTATTCCACTGGTGTTTTTCCTTCTGCTTGGAAATTTTCTCATATCCATCCAGTTCCTAAAAAGGGTGACAAATCCCTCCCATTTAATTACCATGCCATTCCATGTACTTCTACTCTTTCTACATGGAGAAATATATTGTTTGGCATTTCTAATGTTGAAATAGTAGTAGTAGTGGCATGTGATGCAAGAAAGCAAGTGTATGAGCTTATGCAGCATCAGCCAAAAAAAAAAAAAAAAAAAATCACACCATTCCCTCCAAATGCCTGTCCAGTTCATCCTTAAATTTATTTAACCTATCAACTTCCACAATGACAGATGGAAGTTTGTTCCAGCAATTAACCACCCGCTGGCTAAAGGCAAATTTCCGCACATCTATTCTACATCTGCCTTTTCATAATTTGAATTTATGCCCCCTTAGGTCCGTAATCTGAACAAGTGTAAGGATCCCATCAGAATTCAGCATGCTCAATCCATTCAAGGCCTTACAGACCTCAATCAGATCACCCCGCAGTTGCCTAGTCTCCAGCCACTGCAATTTGCAGAACTTAAGCCTCTCTTGGTAAGAGGATCCCTTCATTCCCCTCACCTTGTTGCCCTTCTCTGTACACACTCAAGCAAATTACATCCTTCCTAAAATGAGGCCTTTAGACCTGTACGCAGTACTCAAGGCGCAACCTGACCAATGCCTTATACAGAGGGTCAATCACCTCCTTTTTCCCTGCTAGTAAAATTCCTATATATCATTGACAAAACCCCATGACCTGCCCTGGCAGCCTGTCTGCATTGCTCAGAAAACATATCTGACTGCACAAATACTACCAGGTCTTTTTCATTTTCTACCACCTTAAGTGTAGTACCACAAAATTGGTATGTTTCTCTGGGGTTACTTCTACCCATATGCAGTACTTTGCATTTGTCAAGGTTAAACTTCAGTTGCCACTTCTTAGCCCAATCTGCCCAAATTTTTTAGATCCTGTTGCAGTAGCACACTGCCATTAACAACCCTGCCAACCTTTGTATCATCTGCAAACTTCGACACAAAGCCTGATATACCTTCATCAATATCATTGATAAATATACAAGACAACTGTGAACCCAACACCAAATCCTGTGGGACTCCACTATTAACATTAGTCCACGAAGAGCAGCACCCATTGATTACCACCCTCTGTCTTTTCCCACTCAACAATCTTTTATCCATTGTAGCAACTTACCCTTAATACCATTCTGCTCCAATTTGTACAAGTCTTCCATGTGCAACAGTGTCAAAAGCTTCCCTGAAATCCAAATATATGATATCAAAATTATTTTTTGCATCCAGTTCCTTTCTAACCACATTATAATAATCGTATCAAATTTGTCAGACAAGACTTTCCCTTAACAAACCCATGCTGTGTCTGAATTATTGCTGCAGTCTTGTCTAGATGATCCTGCAATGCATCTTTAACCAGTGACTCCATTATTTTACCCGGAACAGAAGTTAAACTAACTGGTCTGTAATTTCTCGTGTCACCCTTCGTTTCTCCCTTTGAGAATTGGGGATATATTTGCACATCTCCAGTCCATGGGAACCTCCCCTGAGTCCAAGGATGCTCTCATAATTATGGCTAAGGATTTGCTTAGTTGCTTTGCTGCCTCCTTTAATATAACTGGATAGATCCCATCCACCCCAGGTGCCTTTCTTATGTTTAACTTCAACAATTTCTCCTCCACTTTGCTCTCAGCTATTACAAAATCATTAAGCACCCTGCTACAATTTGATAACCTCCTGCCATTTTCAAACCTTAATAACTCCTCATGCGTGAATGTAGATGAAAAATACTCATTTAGTTTGTTAGCCACCTGAGCAGGATCATCAACAGTTGAACCATCGATATCAAGTGGACCAATCAGATTCATCCCCTTCATTTTAGAGCTTATATAAGTAAAGAAATCCTTGCTGTTTTTCTTAGCATCCTTTGTCAGAGATTTCTCGTAATCTGCCTTCGCCTGTCTAACCTCCTTTGTGACCTGATTACAGACTAGCTTATATCTGCCATAGGCATCTGAGTCATTTTTCTTCTCTGTCATGAGTCTCTTTGGTTCCTAAACCTTGAACAATATTTCTTAATAGGTATGAAACTTTTAGTAGCTTCCACGATTAATTCCTTGAATGCTTCCCACTTAGAATTTACTGTTGGCAACATCGTCAGTTGATCCCACTGTACAGAATTTAAAAACTGTCGGAGACCACTGTACTCGCCTTTACAGATTCAAAAACCCTTCCCTTTAACCCTGATGATAATTATATCTTTAAGTAAATCCCATCAGTACACTGTGATCAATGCCACCTAGTGGTTCCTTTATCTGCAAATTCTTAATACACGAATGTTCACTACTGATAACCAGATCAAGAGTATTACCCTCTTTGGTTGCCTTTAAATATAATTAATTATATTTAACATAATTAATAATATAACATAATTAATTATAATTAATTAATAAATTAATAGAATCATGACTCAGACCAGAGCGGCAAAGCAAAAGGCTCAAGCTAATGGAAGTGCTGTGGCTCAGAGCAGAACTGAGGGGGGCAGTTGTCCTCTGACTCACAGCCTTATAAAATGCACTGTTTGCTTGATGTTTGCAGAGCAATCGGGTACGGGACCTGATACTGCCAAGGGGGATGTGTTTGTGTGTGCGTGATGCAAGGAGTGTATCGATATCAAGCAACAACTCGGCGTTCTTGTGGGCCTATATGAGAGCTTGAAGGACAGGGTGGATGCCCTCGAAGAAACTAAATTGAGGGGCCCATCAAGCTCTCAGCTGCCCACATCAACGCCAGAGCTTGCACTTGGGCATCGCGTGACACAGAGACAACCCCCAAGGCAGAATGCGCTGGTCCCGAAGGAACTAGTAGTTGTTGGTGACTCTATTGTCAGGGAAACGGGGAACATGCTTTGTAAAAAAGATAGGTGGAACAGGACCAGGGTATGTCTGCCAGGGGCAAAGGTTGATGACGTTGTAGAGCGAATATCATCTTTTAGGGGCACAAAAGGTGATATAGTTGTACACGTTGGCACTAATAATATTAAGAGTAGGAGACCGGCAGAATTACTTAACAAGTACAGGTCACTGTTGAACAAAAGCCGAGAATTAGGGTTGAATTTGAAAGTGTTTGCAATTCTGCCCAGACACGATAGGAGGGAGTATATGATGAGAGCCTTGTCGATCAATTCGGCCCTGGAAAGATTGTGCAAGGCTCAAGGGGTAGAATTTTTTTCAGCCTGGACTGTACTTGTTAACAGAAGAGATTGCTTCTACAGGGATGGGATACACTTAAATAGAAAGGGTGCAAGAATATTTGCTGATGCTATCGAGGCAGTGTTATGAGGGTCGGAAAACTGCTAGCTTGGGGGGAGACAAAGACCAATAGATTGACAGTAGCCACTGGCAGAGGTGAAAGAGATTCTTGCACTGCTTCTATTAGAATGAGCAGAAGCCTGGAAAACAAGATGCATGGTATTTTAGAGACTGCTGGGAGCCATTGCGGTACAAGTAAACACATGGGTTGTGTTAGGATAGCTAAGAATAGAAACAGGTGCAGGTATACTTGCGTGTACACCAATGCTAGGAGTTTAGTAAATAAATTTGATGAATTTGAGGTATTGCTCAAAACATCAAAGGCAGATATTGTTGGGATATCAGAGACGTGGTGTCAGACAGATATAAGGGATGCAGAACTGCAATTTGGGGAGTACAACGTCTACAGAAAGGATAGACAGGATAGGAAGGGGGGGGTTATGCTATTAGTTAAGAAACACATAAAAACCAAGGAAGTGAAGCCAGTCGACATCGCTGGACAGTGCAGTGTTGAGTCAGTTTGGTGTGACATAAGCATTGGGAGATCAAAATTGAGAGTAGGAGTGCGCTATAGGCCTAATGACTCTGATGAGTATAATAAGGAACTGTACAGGGAAATAGAGTGGGCCAGTAAATCAGGGAGTCTTATAATGGGAGATTTTAATTTCCCAGATATTGACTTTCCAGTTTGGGGGCTGGTTACTCACACACTAGCAGGGCTTTTGTGGATTTATTGGATGATTGTTTTCTACATCAGCATGTTCGGGAGGCAACAAGAGGGAGGAATACTCTTGATTTGATTATCAGCAGTGATTCTTCATGCATTAAGAATCTGCAGATAAACGAACCACTAGGTGGCAGTGATCACAGTGTGCTGAAGTGGGATTTACTCAAAGAGGTAACTACCATTAGGGGTAAAGGGAAGGGTTATTGCTTCCGTAAAGGCGACTACGATGGACTGAGACAGTATTTAAATTCTATACAGTGGGACCAACTGATGATGTTACCAACAGCAAATTCAAAATGGGAAGCATTCAAAGAACTTATCTTGGAAGCTACTAGGCTTTACATACCAACTAAGAAATATTGTTCAGGGTTTAGGCCAAAATGGATGTCAGATGAACTAATGAGGCATATGGCAGAGAAGAAAAATGCATGGGATACTTACAAATTAACACATGACACAGAAGCCTATGATAGATACAAGTTGATATGCAACCAAGTTACAAAGGAGGTTAGGCAGACAAAGGCAGATTACGAGAAATCCGTGGCAAGGGATGCAAAGAAAAACAGCAAAGAGTTCTTTACTTATGTAAACTCTAGAAGGAAGGGGATGAATCAGATTGGTCCACTTGATATTGATGGGTCAACTGTTGATGATCCTGCTCAGGTAGCTAACAAACTAAATGAATATTTTGCATCGACATTCACACATGAGGAGTTATTCAGCAAGGGGAATGCCAGAGGTGTATTCAACTCTAGCAGTAAGCTACACAATCTTGAAATAACTGGGAGTAAAGTGGAGGAGAAACTGTTGAAGATAAACACAAGAAAGGCACCCGGGGTGAATGGGATCTATCCAGTTATATTAAAGGAGGCAGCAAAGGAAGTAAGCAAACCCTTAGCCATAATTATGAGAGCTTCCTTGGACTCAGGGGAGGTACCCATAGACTGGAAATGTGCAAATGTGACCCCAATTCACAAAGGAGGATCAAAGGCTGACACAAGTAATTATAGACCTGTGAGCTTAACTTCTGTTCCAGGAAAATTAATGGAGGCACTGGTTAAAGAAGCACTACAGGATCATTTAGACAAGACTTCAGTTATAGCTCAGACACAGCATGGTTTTGTTAAGGGGAAGTCTTGCCTGACCAACTTGATTGGATATTATGATGCAGTCACAAAAGAACTGGATGCAGGGAATAACTTTGATATTATATACTTGGATCTTAGAAAGGCTTTTGATACTGTTGCGCATGGAAGACTGCTACACTAATTGGAGCAGTGTGACATTGGAGGCTATAGTTATTATTGTTATTTTTGGTTTTTAGGAGCATTAGCAACTAAGGCCATATTGCTCCGGGATATGCGGTGGTCATTCCCTGACCTTTCCGCATCCTCCATATTTGGTGGTGACGGGCTCGAACCCCGGACTAATCAAGAAGCATGTGCTATGCACTGCTGCTCCTTCCCACCTGGCTATGGAGGCGCCACATTGGAGGCAAATTGCTGCTATGGCTAAAGGGGTGGTTGAGGGGGAGAAGACAGAGAGTGGTAATTAATGGACACTGCTCATCGTGGACTAATGTTATTAGTGGAGTCCCTCAGGGCTCAGTGTTGGGTCCATTATTGTTTTCTGTATTTATAAATGATATTGATGATGGTATATCAAGCTTAATGTCCAAGTTTGCAGATGATACAAAGGTTGGCAGGGTTGTCAAGGACACTACTGACACTATGCTGCTGCAACAGGATCTGGAAAGGTTGAGCAGATGGGCTGAGAGGTGGCAAATGAAGTTTAACATTGACAAATGTAAAGTACTGAGGGGGAGAAGACAGAGAGTGGTAATTAATGGACACTGGGAAACAGCAACCCCAGAGCAACGTATCAACTCTGTGGTACTACACTGACAGTGGTAGAGAATGAAAGGGACTTGGGGGTGGTTGTGCAGGCAGATTTTTCTGCCTGCACAACCACCCCCAAGTCATTTTTCTTCTCTGTCATGAGTCTCTTTGGTTCCTAAACCTTGAACAATATTTCTTAATAGGTATGAAACTTTTAGTAGCTTCCACGATTAATTCCTTGAATGCTTCCCACTTAGAATTTACTGTTGGCAACATCGTCAGTTGATCCCACTGTACAGAATTTAAAAACTGTCGGAGACCACTGTACTCGCCTTTACAGATTCAAAAACCCTTCCCTTTAACCCTGATGATAATTATATCTTTAAGTAAATCCCATCAGTACACTGTGATCAATGCCACCTAGTGGTTCCTTTATCTGCAAATTCTTAATACACGAATGTTCACTACTGATAACCAGATCAAGAGTATTACCCTCTTTGGTTGCCTTTAAATATAATTAATTATATTTAACATAATTAATAATATAACATAATTAATTATAATTAATTAATAAATTAATAGAATCATGACTCAGACCAGAGATGGAGTATTGTCAATGATATACAGGAATTTTTCCAGCAGGGATAAGGAGGTGATTATTCCATTGTATAAGGCAATGGTCAGGCCACACCTAGAGTACTGTATACAGGTCTGGAGGCCTCATTTCAAGAAGGATGTAGAGCTGCTGGAACGAGTACAGAGAAGGGCAACAAGATTAGTGAATGGAACAAAGGGGAAAGGGGTGCTCTTACAAAGAAAGGCTTAAGTTTTGCAAATTACAGTGTCTGGAGACTAGGCACCAGCGAGGTGATCTGATAGAGGTGTATAAAGCCTTGAATGGTTTAAGCATACTCAATGCTAATGGGATTCTTCCTCTAGCTCAGAAAAATCACCTGAGAGGGCATAAATTCAAATTGAGGAAAGACAGATGTAGGATAGACGTGAGGAAATTTGCCTTTAGCCAGCGGGTGGTTGGTTGGTGGAACAGACTTCCATCCCTTGTGGTGGTGGTTGATAGCCTAAATAAGTTTAAGGCTCAGCTGGACAGGTATTTGGAATGAACAGAGGGGTGAAGTGGAAGTGGGTTTTTTGTTTTTTTTTTGGCTGAAGCTGCATAAGCTTGCTTTCTTGCATCAAATGCCTCTCGAACATGCTGCTGCAGAAAATAATCATCCAATAAATCCACAAAAAGGCTTACTAGTGTGTGAGTGACCAGCCCACAAGTTCCAGTCAATATCTGGGAAGTTAAAATCCTCCATTATAAGACATTCTGATTTACTAGCACACTATTTCTCTGTACAATTGTTCATCGTACTCATTCGAGTCATTAGGCCTATAACACACTCCTACTCTTATTTTTGCTTTCGCAGTGTTTCAGTCACACCAAACTGACTCCACAGTGCACTGTTCATCTATATCAACTGGATGCACTTCTTTTGATTTTACTTTTTTCTTAATTAACAGCATGACACCTCCTCCCTCCCTATGCTGTCTATTCTTTCTGTACACATCATAATTCTGCATTCCTAATATCAGTGTGACACCAAGTCTCTAATATCCCAACAATATCCGCCTTTGATATCTTGACCAACACTTTAAATTCATCAAATTTATTTACTATACTTTTAGCGCAGGTATACATGCACTTATTCCTATTCACCCTGACACAACCCATATACCCACCTGTTTCACGATGACTGCCATCAGTCCCTGAAACCCCCAGCACCCCTTGCTCCAGGTCGCTACTTATTCTAATAGAAGTTGTGCAAGAATCACCTTCACCTCTGCCTGTGTCTACTTTTAACCTTTTAGTCTGTGAATCCCCCCAAGCTAGCAGTTTTCCGACCCACCTAACACTGCCTCGATATCATCAGCAAATATTCTTGCACCCTTTCTATTTAAGTGTATCCCATCCCTGTAGAAGCCGTCTCTCCTGTTAACAAGCACAGACCACGCTGAAAAAAAAATTCTACCCCTTGAGCCTAGATATATACCAAACAACAGATTGCATGTGGCCACGAGAGAAAAGCTCCATTGGAGAAGAAACCATCACCAAGATGTGAGGTGTCTAAAGGACCATTCACTTCGATTGTGTACATAGAGTTCTTAGTGAGAAAAAGATCAAGCATTTTGGGTGTATAGTTATGATTGTCTGGTAGGTAAATGAACAATCTGTACAAGGTCATTAGTAATTGCAAAAACCTCAGCATTCTGACCAGCTGGGTCCATATGATTAGATAATGGAAGCCAGCTGGAGTTGAGAACATTAAAATTTCCTAGAAAAATAACCTCACTGTTAGGAAAGTTGGACTGGAAAAAGTCATTTCTAAGAGAGGAAGTTAAAGGATTCCAAGTGATTAGTGGAGTTGGAAAAACGACAGAGGCAACAGATGGATTTAACAGAATGTGGTAGAGAGATTAAGCCACGGAAGATGAAATGACTTTTTAGGGAAGAAATTTTAAGCCAGAGAAGATCAAAAATGCCAATGACAAGGATACAATGGGGTAGTTAATATCAGTGGGTGTTATACAGGTGTGCAAGATAAAATTTGGAAAAAAGGACCTTTTGCTGAGTAAGTGTAATGCACATAATTTAAACCTTGCAAATCAGTTGCTGAAGTACTTGAGAGAGAAAAAAAAAAAAAAAAATTTTTTAAAGTACTTCAGAAATTGATGCTATTTCTTTTAGCACTTCCCATCGTTTTATGCTACTTCTTAATCCTGGATAGCACACCCAAATGGTATGTTATTCCAGGTTACTACTACTCAAATGCATACAACAGTATCAATGTTTAACCTCAATTGCCCTTTTTCGGCCCATTTGCCTAGTTTATCTATACCTCAGCATTAGCATATGATGCGAGAGATGCAAAACAGCTTATATAGAATCAGCCAAAAAAAAAAAAAAACTTCCCGTTTCACCCATCAATTCACTCCAAAAGTTTGTTTGGTTCAGCCTTGAATTTATTTAAGCTGTCAACTTCACAATGACAGATGGAAGTTTGTTCCACCAATCAATCACCTGCTGGCTAAAGGCAAATTTCCACACATCTATTCTACAACTATCTTTTCTCAATTTGAATTTATCCCCATCCAGTTGCAGAATCTGAGCAGAAGGAAGAATCCCATCAGTATTGAGCCTGCTCAAACTATTCAAGACCTTATACACCTCAATCAGATCACCTCGCAGGTGCCTAGTCTCCAGACACTGTTGTTGTTATTTGGTTTTTAGGAGCATTAGCAACTAAGGCCATATTGCTCCAGGGATATGCAGTGGTCATTCCCTGACTTTTCTGCATCCTCCATATTTGGTGGTCACAGGCTCAAACACTGGTCTAATCAAGAAGTGTGTGTGCTACGCACTGCTGCTCCTTCCCACCTGGCTACGGAGGCGCCCTCCAGACACTGCAATTTGCAGAACTTAAGCCTATATTGGTAACAGCAACCCTTTGTTCCACTCGCTAATCTCATTGCCCTTCTCTGTACTCGTTCCAGTAGTTCCATCCTTCCTAAAATGAGGCCTCCTGACCTGTATGCAGTACTCAATGTGTGACCTAACCATTGTCTTATACAAGTGGATAATCACCTCCTTGTCCCTGTAAGAAAAATTCCTGTAATCACTGACGTTACCTGCTGTGGCTGCCTGTCTGCACTGCTCAGAAAACTTCATATCTGACCACACAATTACCACCAGATTTTAAAGAACATCCTGATTACTGTCCACCTTTGTACAATCAGCACATTAGCCATTAAACACGTTATGCCTACAATGATATATATTAAAAACAGTAGGGGGTGAGCATCTGTGGTGCCCACTATCATGTTGTGATGACATTACAAGAGCTAATTGGATTGTGCAGACATGATCTAAAGAATTCACGCTGACTGCCTTATTGCTCCACTTGTAAAAAGATGAACTTGTATTACTTTTTAATTACCTAACGATGCCATTATTTTCTCTAGCACGGAAATCAAATTTACAGGTCTGTAGTTTCTTGAGAAAATTCGCTAGCCTCTCATTTTGAAAGGTCAATGCTTTGCATGACTCCTCATGCAATATATCTTATTTATATTAAAGCAAATGATTTATACTCTCCTTTCTGTGAGTCCTGTACAATGTACAAAACTGCTAACTTAACTAGCAACTGTAAACCAGTAAAAATATGAAAAACCAGGAAGGATTCAGGACTTTTTTTTTTTATATTTAAGCTAAAATAAAATCATCTAAAAACAAACCTTTGCATTTTTTATGCAAATCTTCTAGAGTTCCAGGATTGAGATCGAATAGGGCTCCTTGGAAATCTTTATTTTCGAAGGAGGAAGATGGACCTGATGCATCTTTGCCTGTTCCGACTGACAATGTTGGTGGTGGAGGCGGTGGTGTACCCATGAGAGGTGAAGATGTTAAGCCAGAAGCAAACACGTTACCCATTTTAAAAAATATATTTATAAAAACTGTACACAGTAAAATATACTACAATAAAGAAATCTTTAGTTCTACACCGAGAAGTACTGTACACTTTTCTAATTAAAAAAAAAAACTGGAGAAGCAAAACTAAACAGTAATTGAGGAGTTCTAAATAACCACGTTGGATTCTGTGCACGCCATAGAGTCTGCCATTTTGAGAAAAGGCGGCCAATGTACTTCTCTATGTTAAAATGATTGGTCCCGACTTTAATCTAGAATCGGGTATTTCGCCTGACGTTTTGTATAGATGGCGCGGTTGCATACACTCCACATGCTTATGGCTGGCTGCTGATGGTGCGTAATATGCAGAAATTATTTTTTAGTTTGTAGTTTTCAATGAGATGAGTATTGTTTTATGTTTACAGAAGCATTTATTTAAAAAAGTCTGGCTTTTAGACTCGTATTTTAATAATGATTTTAAATTCGACAAGAAGGTTATCGGATGAAATCTGCACGTTTCATTGAGGCAATAAACAAGACTGTTGAGACCATTGTGGGTCTCCGTAATTTAACCTGAAAAATTAGTAACTGGGAAAAAAAAAAAAAAAAAACTAAGACAAATTAAAATGCATCCTAAGTTATACATATATATATATATATATATATATATACATACATACATACACCTTATGCAACAGTGGATGATATCCCCCCCCCCCCAATAAGCCCTTGTTTAAAAGTCGGAGAGTCAATACTTCCCTTTTTAAATTGCTCATTACCTAACAACCTTTCAGGGATAGGAATTATCTCTCCGTATGACCTTGTTAAAAAAAAAGTGAATGACTTGTTATTAATGTAGAATATTTTTGAAATTATTATTATATCCCTCTTCGAATTGTTAAACAACCTCTTTGGATATATCCCCTGTTTCAATATCGGAAAAGTAACTGAATTGTTAATGTGGAACATTTTAAAATTATCATTACCAACTGTAGACTTATTTTGTTGTGCTTACCCATACTTCTTCTTGTGAGAAGGGGGGGGATTAAGTTTTGGGCTGAACTCTGGATTAATGGTACACCTGCAATTCTGCCCATACACGATAGGAGGGAGTATATGATGAGAGCCTTGCGATCAATTCGGCCCTGGAAAGATTGTGCAAGGCTCAAGGGATAGAATTTTTTTCAGCCTGGACTGTACTTGTTAACAGGAGAGACTGCTTCTACAGGGATGGGATACACTTAAATAGAAAGGGTGCAAGAATATTTGCTGATGCTATCGAGGCAGTGTTAGATGGGTCGGAAAACTGATAGCTTGGGGGGGAGGGGAGATACAAGGACTAATAGTTTAACAGTAGCCGTAGGCAGAGGTGAAGGTGATTATTGCACAACTTCTATTAGAATAAGTAGCGACCTGGAGCGTGGGGTGTTGGGGGTTTCAGGGACAGATAGCAGTCATCGTGAAACAAGTGGGTATATGGGATGTGTTAGAGTAACTAAGAATAAGAATAGGTGCATGTATACCAATGCTAGAAGTATAGTAAATAAATTTGTGGAATTTGAAGTGTTGGTCAAGACATCAAAGGCGGATATTGTTGGGATATCAGAGACGTGGTGTCACACAGATATAAGGAATGCTGAACTGGAATTTGGGGAGTACAATGTGTACAGAAAGGATAGGAAGGGAGGAGGTGTTATGCTGTTAATAAAGAAAAACATAAAATCAAAAGAAGTGCAACCAGTTGATATAGATGAACAGTGCACTGTTGAGTCAGTTTGGTGTGACATAAGCACTGCGAAAGCAAAAATTAGAGTAGGAGTGTGTTATAGGCCTAATGACTTGAATGAGTACAATGAACAATTGTACAGAGAAATAGAGTGGGCTAGTAAATCGGAATGTCTTATAATGGGGGATTTTAACTTCCCAGATATTGACTGGAACTTGTGGGTTGGGCACTCACACACTAGTCAGACTTTTGTGGATTTATTGGATGATTGTTTTCTGCAGCAGCATGTTCGAGAGGCTACCAGAGAAAGTAATACTCTTGATCTGGTTATCAGCAGTGATCATTCGTGTATTAAGAATTTACAGATAAAGGAACCACTAGGTGGCAGTGATCACAGTGTACTGATGTGGGATTTACTTAAAGATTTAATTACCATCAGGGGTAAAGGAAAGGGATTTTGCTTCCGTAAAGGCGAGTACAGTGGTCTCCGACAGTTTTTAAATTCTGTACAGTGGGATCAACTGACGATGTTGCCAACAGTAAATTCTAAGTGGGAAGCATTCAAGGAATTAATCGTGGAAGCTACTAAAAGTTTCATACCTATTAAGAAATATTCTTCAAGGTTTAGGCCTAAATGGTTGTCAAATGAACTAATGAGACTCGTAACAGAGAAGAAAAATGCATGGGATGCATATAAATTATCAAGCGACTCAGAAGCCTATGGCAGATATAAGTTAATCTATAATCAAATCACAAAGGAGGTTTGGCAGGCGAAGGCAGATTACGAGAAATCCTTGGCAAAAGATGCTAAGAAAAACAGCAAGGATTTCTTTACTTATATAAACTCTAAAAGGAAGGGGATGAATCTGATTGGTCCACTTGACACTGATGGTTCGACTGTTGGTGATCCTGCTCAGATAGCAAACAAACTGAATGAGTATTTTGCATCTACATGTGAGGAGAATTATTAAGGATTGAAAATGGCAGAAGGTTATCAAATTGTAGCAGAATACTTAATGATTTTGTAATAACTGAGAACAAAGTGGAAGAGAAATTGTTGAAGTTAAACATAAGAAAAGCACCTGGGGTGGATGGGATCTATCCAGTTATATTAAAGGAGGCGGCAAAGCAACTAAGCAAACCCTTAGCCATAATTATGAGAGCATCCTTGGACTCAGGGGAGGTTCCCATGGACTGGAGATGTGCAAATGTATCCCCAATTCACAAAGGGGGATCGAAGGGTGACACGAGTAATTACAGACCAGTTAGTTTAACTTCTGTTCCGGGTAAAGTAATGGAGTCGCTGGTTAAAGATGCATTGCAGGATCATCTAGACAAGACTGCAGCAATAATTCAGACACAGCATGGGTTTGTTAAGGGAAAGTCTTGTCTGACAAATTTGATAGGATATTATGATGTGGTTACAAAGGAACTGGATGCAAAAAATAATTTTGATATCATATATTTGGATTTCAGGAAAGCTTTTGACACTGTTGCGCATGGAAGACTATTGTACAAATTGGAGCAGAATGGTATTAAGGGTAAGTTGCTACAATGGATAAAATGATGGTTAAGTGCGAGAAGACACAGGGTGGTAATCAGTGGGTGCTGCTCTTCTTGGACTAATGTTATTAGTGGATTCCCACAGGGTTCGGTGTTAGGTCCACTGTTGTTTTGTATATTTATCAATGATATTGATGAAGGTATATCAGGCTTAATGTCGAATTTTGCAGATTATACAAAGGTTGGCAGGGTTGTTAATGACAGTAATGGCAGTGTGCTACTGCAACAGGATCTAGATAATTTGGGCAGATGGGCTAAGGAGTGGCAACTGAAGTTTAACCTTGACAAATGCAAAGTACTGCATATGGGTAGAAGTAATCGCAGAGGAATGTACCAACTGTGTGGTACTACACTTAGGGTGGTAGAAAATGAAAAAGACCTGGTAGTAATTGTGCAGGCAGATATGAAGTTTTCTGAGCAATACAGATAGGCTGCCAGGGCAGGTCATGGGGTTTTGTCAATGATTAATTGGAATTTTGCTAGCAGGAAAAAGGAGGTGATTATCCCTCTGTATAAGGCAATGGTCAGGCCATTGCGTACTGCATACAGGTCTGGAGGCATCATTTTAGGAAGGATGTAGGATTTTCTTGAGCGTGTACAGAGAAGGGCAACAAGATTGGTGAGGGGAATGAAGGGATCCTCTTACAAAGAGAGGCTTAAGTTCTGCAAATTGCAGTGGCTGGAGACTAGGCACCTGTGCGGTGATCTGATTGAGGTATATAAGGCCTTGAATGGGTTGAGCATGCTGAATTCTGATGGGATCCTTCCACTTGTTCAGATTACGAACCTAAGGGGACATAAATTCAAATTAAGAAAAGACAGATGTAGAATAGATGTGTGGAAATTTGCCTTTAGCCAGCGGGTGGTTAATTGCTGGAACAAACTTCCATCTGTCATTGTGGAAGTTGATAGCTTAAATAAATTCAAGGAGGAACTGGACAAACTTTTAGAGAGAATGGTTGTGTGATTTTTTTTGCCTTTAGCCAGTGGGTGGTTAATTGCTGGAACAAACTTCCATCTGTCATTGTGGAAGTTGATAGCTTAAATAAATTCAAGGAGGAACTGGACAAACTTTTAGAGAGAATGGTTGTGTGATTTTTTTTTTTTTTTTTTGAGGATGCGCTTGCTTTCTTGCATCACATGCCTCTATTGCTATTATAACCACTCAAAAATGGAAAACAGTATTTGCTCAAATACTGAGCAATGGCAAAGTGAATATATAACACTGAATATGATATTTTCAAATAAGGTTAAATAATTATTAATCAATCATTCACTTTTCCTATTTTTAAACAAGGGTAGTGATGTTGTTGTTGTTATTTGGTTTTTAGGAGCATTAACAACTAAGGCCATATTGCTCCGAAAGGGTAGTGATTATCCTCACGTGAGTGGTGATATTCCCCTATCCCCAAAAGGTTGTTGGATAACATTTCAAAAAAGGGAAGTGATAATTTCAAGAATGCTCCACTTTAACAGATCCTTCACTTTTCCTGTTTTTAAACTAGAGCATGATGGAGTTGGGGGGGGGATATTCCCCATCCTCAAGGATAAGGGATATATTAAATTTATCCAGGCAAGAAGTTAACCCAGATATTATTTATAATTACCTTTTTGGCTTTCTGCTGCATTTTTATTAGTATTAAAATTAGTAGTGGTAAATGATGCAAAGCAAAAAAAAAAAAAAAAAAAAAAAAATTGCACATCACCTGTCCATCCCACCACAGATTGTCTACTTCTTAAATTTGTTCAAACTGCGCACTTCCACAACAGCAAATGGTAGTTTCATTCAAACAATTAACCACCCTCTGGTTGAAGGTAAGCCTCCACAAATTTATCCTGCAACTATCCTTCTTCAATTTGAATTTATGTCCCCTCATGTGTAGTCTAAACAAGAACAAAAATGCCATCAGCATTGAGTTTGCTCAATCCATTCATAGCTTTAAACATATGCACTACTCTTTCCTCGAACAGGTGATCAGCTGCATACCATCCTCACACATGCCTAGTTTCCAGATGTTGCAGTTCACAGAACTGAAGCCTTTCTTGGTACGAGCACCATTTCGTTCCCCTCACCAATCTTATTGTCCTTCTCCGCACCTGTTACAACAGTTCTACATCTTAGACCGGGGTTCGAACCTGTCACCACCAAATACAGATGATGCGGAAAGGCCAGGGAATGACCACCGCATATTCCTGGAGCAATATGGCCTTAGTTGCTAATGCTCCTAAAAACCAAACAACAACAACAAGTTCTACATCCTTCCTAAAATGAGGCTCCCAGACCTGTATACAATACTCAAGATATGGCCTAGCAATTGCTTTGTACAGTGGGATTAATCACATCCTTATCCTTGCAAGCAAAATTCCTGAATATCATTGACAAAACCACATGAGCTGCTCAGACCAAACATTGACCAAACCCCATCTGGACTGCTCAGAGAATGTCATATCTCACTGCATAATTATCCCCAGATCTTTTTCATCCTCCACTACCCTGAGTGTGGTATCACATGGTTGGTATTTTAATCTGGGATTACTCATATGATATACCTTGCATTTGTCAATATTAAACTTGCCATTTCTTAGCCCATCTGCTAATTTTTCTAGATCTTGTTGCAGTAACATATCTTTGTCATTAACCACCCTGCCAACTTGTCATCTGAAAAGTTAGACATTAAGCCTAATATACCTTCATCAATATCATTAATAAATATATAAAAAACAATGTGTCCATCACTGTCTTCTCCCTCTCAACTACTGCTTTATCTATAGCAGTAACTTGTCCTTAATGCTATGCTGCTCCAATTTATATATTATATCAAAGTATATTATATCAGAATTATTTTTTGCATCCAGTTCCTTTTCCAGCTAATTTATCTGAATTATATGCAATAAATATTTGTATTCATAATTATTTTTTTTCATCTATTCTATATATTTTAACCCCAGAGCCTCGCATCTGGTGAGTATGGGCTTGGCAAACCCAGGGTCCTCAGCTGGATATCGTCACTCTTCTCTTGCTTTCTTGGTGATTCTCTTCTACTTCTGACTCTCTTTCTCTCTCAGGGTAATGCGGGAATTTTTTTTTTTTTTTTTTTTTGGCTGGTGCAGCATAAGCCTCAGGCTTCCTTCCATATGGCTAATAATAATTATTATATATATATATATATATATATATTCTGGGGTGAACAAAGAGTCAGCTATGAATTTTGACTGCAATCTTTTTTAAAAAACCAAACCTTATTCTGTGTTTAGACAGTTTAAAATAGTTAAGAACCAAAAATCAACATTTGTCATTTTTGAATGTATAGGAATGACTAATGTTTTTTAGCTGTGTGAATATGAGGATAATTGGCCAGAATAAGGTGCATTCCTGGATGAATTTGAGTAAATGTTTGTTTGGGAAGGGTGAATAAATGTATTTTTTGTATATTTTAAAATCAGTGAAATTTATTTTAGATGTGAATAAAGAGTGACTGGTCATCACTAATAATAGAGTAGATGTTTTATTGGCCATCTAAACTTGATTAAATATTCTTTAATTTTTAATGAATGAAAAGCCATTTCATTATTACTATTACTTGTTTCATGAATAAGAGATCCCTTAATAGGTGTTAGTTGACAAATTAAAAGAATGCTATCAAGCTTTCAATACTGTCTGTTGAAGAAGAAAGAAAATGAGTTACAACTGTGTTATTTAACTCGAAGTCGATTGATATTGATTAATGCAGTTTTGAACAATGAACTTCTCTTCCTTATGCAAATATTGCTATTGCTTTACAAATTCTTTTAACTCTTTCTTTGATTATTTTCACTGGATAATGTCCTTTTTCTAAATTAAAATTAATAAAAAAAACAACTCAGTTTCGATCCAGTGTCTCACAATAGGTTATAAAATTTAGTGATATCTGTAGAAAATCAAATACAGTAATACCCCGACTTATGCGAACTCGGAGTTACGCGATTCTTAATTTTTTCGTTTGGCAACACTGTCGCGCACTATCTTCAAGGTCGTTTTTCATATGCTATCGATATACGGTGCGACGGCGGAGAGTGAGAGCGAAAGATGAACAAAATTCAACTTTGCTGCTGCATGAGCTGCAGCAAAGACATATACAAGAATTTGCATTCCAACTGTCATATTCATATGTGTGCATTTGAATTTGAACTCAACTTTTGTCGGAAATCACATCATTTTCACGAATAAAAAAACTTTCCAGGCTTTAAGGTTTCCAAAGACCGATTGACAATGATGGTCGGCAGGAATGCAGCTGGTGACTGCAAGTTAAAACCTCTCTTAATTTATCGCTCCGAAAACCCAAGAGTTTTAAAAAATATATCTAAAATTAGCTTACTAGTGATTTGGAAGTCAAATCATAAAGCTTGGGTGACAGCTTCCGTTTTTGAGGACTCGTTTGGTCACCACTTCATACCCGAAGTCGAACGCTATTGCAAGTCTAAACAGATTTCATTTAAATTGATCCTTCTTATTAACAATGCACCCGGTCACCCTCCTGCCACCCTAATTAATTTCGACCGATGTGTGAAAGTTGTGTTTTTGCCTCCAAACACAACCAGCTTGCTTCAACCGATGGACCAGGGAGTCATCAAAACATTCAATGCCTACTACACGAGGTGTTCGCTTGCACGTCTGAATGAAGCTATGAGACAAAATAGTGAGATATCTGTTAAAGACTTTTGGAAACAATTCAATGTTTTAGATGCCGTAAGAATCATCGAAGAATCTTGGGATGAAATTCACAAAAAAACATTGAATGGTGTCTGGAAGAAACTTTGTCCATTTTTTTTCAAAAACGAAATGAAAACAATGCCAGAAACTGATCATGTTGCTCATATGATAGAAGAAGTTGTTAATCTTGCCAGGTAATTAGATTTGGAAGTCAATGGTGATGATGTCAACGAGCTCATAGAGATGCGTGAGCAAAACGTCACTGAATTATTCGACACTTCAGACCCAGTTCCACCAGAAAAGCACATGACAATTGCAAGCTTGACAGAAGGTCTCAGCTCAATTGAAAAGGGCTTAAAAATTTTAGAAAACATAGACCCCAACGAAGGATGCGTTATAGCTACAAAGCAAGGAATAAAAAATTATTAGCTTGCTATGAAGAAATTCTGCGTGAAAAAAAAGAAGAAGACGCTGTGTCTTCAGACGAATTTGTTAGATTTTTTGAAGCCATTGACATCGAAATAACTTTTTTACGTAACTCATTTATTTTTTTAATACATAATTTGTATTAATATGTATAAATAACTGCAATTTTATTAAATATTTTTCTTTTAAACTAGTGTTTTTGTTAGTCCTTGGTCCCAATTAAACAAAATTTATATGTATTTATATGCTAAGTTGCACCCCGACTTACGCGAATTCGACTTAAGCAATTTTCGTCGGACCCACCCATCACGTAACTTCGGGGTATTACTGTATGTGATAATAATAATAGTAGTAGTAATGGAAAGTGATGTAAGAAAGCAAGCTTATATAGCATCAGCCAAAATATATAATAATAATAAGAAAAACCTACACAGTTTATCCATCTGTACCCTCCAAGAATTTATGTAACTCTTTCTTGAATTTACTCAACCCATCTACTTCTACAGCAATCACCCATTGGCTGAAGGCAAACTTCTGCACATCTATCCTGCAGCAATCCTTCCTTAACTTGAATTTGTGCCCTCTCGTGTGTAGTCTCAGCAATTGGGAGAATTGCCATTAACATTCAACTTACTCAATCCATTCAAGGCTTTAAACATCTCATTCAGATCTCTCTCCGTAGAAACCCAGTCTTGAGATGCTGCAATTTGCAGAACTGAAGTCTTTCTAGGTAAGAGCACTCTTTTTTCCCTTCACCAGTCTGATTGCTCTTCTCTGCACCCATTCCAGCAGATCTATATCCTTCCTAAAGTGAGGTGTCCAGACCTGTATACAATACTCAAGATGCTGCCTAACCATGGCCTTATATAAAGGGATAACATATCTTTATAGGAGGTGATTATCAAAGGGATAATCAATTCCTTCTGGCAAAGTTTCTGTTTATCATTGACAAAACCTCATGAGCTGTCTCCTGGAAGCCTCTCTGCACTACTCAGGCAAGGTCATATCTGACTGCACAGTTACCCCCAAATCTTTTTCATTTTCCATTACCCTGAGTGTAGTATCACACAGTTGATAAGTTACTCTTGACTTACTGCTACCCGTATGTAATACCTTGCATTTGTCAAGGTTAAACTTCAGCTACCATTTCTCAGCCCATCCACCAAATTTTCCTAGATCTTGTTGCAGTAGTTCACCCTGATGACTGTCGCTAACCACCCTGCCAATCTTTATATCATCTGCAAACTTAGACATTAAGCCTGATATAACTTCATCAATATCATTGATGAATATTTAAAACAACAATGGGCCCACTGAACCCTGGGAACTCCACTAATAACATTAGTCCATGAAGAGTAGTGCCCATTGAAAACCACTCTCTGTCTTCTTCCACTTAACCATCCCTTTATCCATAGCAGTAACTTGCCCTTAATGCCAAATTGCTCCAGTTTGTACATCAGTCTTTTATGTGCAACGGTATCAATGACCTTGATCTGCACAGAATTAATACACAAATAATTTGATTTAATTTTATTTTTATATCTAAATATATTATTTATGTAATTAATAAATATTCATTGCTTTTTTTCATTATTGCTACATTGTGTATATTTTTGTGTATATATACATACACATATACTATATGTATATATATATATATATCTGATAATTAAAATAAATGATATTTAAAATAAAAAACATCACGTTGGGTACCCGATATGGTTTTTGGTTTACGTGATAAGCTAGTATATCATATTTTACCTTTAAAAACTCTTACCACTATTAACTTAACTCATATTCATATATATATATACAGGGTGATTCACTACCAGTGCGACAAACTTGCAGGAGGTGTAGGGGGCACAAAGACGAATCGGAATAACATAGCATTGCAGGGTCCGAAATGCCTTCGTCATGCGGTAGAGGACGTTGAACGGGAGGTCGCGAGAACAGCGATCCCGCTGAAAGTCAGCATTTGCGAACCGTTTCTGTTGAAGAAACCAAGTAGCAAAAGTCCTCCGGAGTGGATAATCCGCAGGCTCCAATGATTGGATGTGTTGCAGATTGTATGAACTCATTGTATTAACAACTACAAAAAAAAAAAAAAAAAAAAAAAATGGTTGCGCCATGTGTTTAGACTGGTATGGAAAAGAGAGAGAGGGAATTATAGAAGTCAATTCAGAAGAATGGTATCCATGGAAGTATCTAGAAAGGCATGTATCAGAAATAGACATCTATGAGACAGAGAGTGGAGAGAGTTTGTTTGAGATGGCTCATTAGTTAACCTAACTGTCCTCTTTTGAATGGAGTCTGCCTGAGAGAGAGGTTTTCAGGGCACTGTCTCAGATGTGCAAACAATATTCCACAGTATGACTGATTTGCAATTTGTACAGAGTGAGCAGCTTTATTTTGGAAGAAAAGTAACTCTGAGAGCAAAAGAGAAAACCCAGCATTTTAGATGCAGAGGAAGCAATATTTATGAGATGCTTATGCCAAGAGAGATTAGAAGTCAGGGTAATCCCTAATAGAAATGTGATCTTGTCTAGAAATCTGAGTGTCATCGAAGTTAAGCATAGAAACAGAAGGATCCTTTTTTGCTAGATATAAGACTCAATTTTTGAATGATTGAAATTAACTAAGTTTTCTTTGCCTCACTGGAGAATTACCTGCAAATAAGCATTTTAAGGAATTGGTAGTGGATATTTGAGAAGATGAAGCTGTTTGCAAGGCAAGGTTTCTCAACCTGGAAGGCAGAAAACATTGTGCTATCATCAGCAAAACTATGGATAGGATTTCCGATTAAGGGATTTCCGAAGAAGGAAGTATTATAATTACTTACTCTGGCAGGTCCTACCACCTAATTTCCTGAGATTTCAGTGGCTAGGACCCAAAAAAAAAAAAAAAATAATAATTTAATTAGTTTTATTTCAATTGCAAGGACATTGAGAGGAAAAGAGTGGGATAAAAAACTGAACCTTGAGGAACACCAGCATTAATCGAAAAGTTAGAATACAGAGACCATGGTGAGTAGTCAGAGAGAAAAACTGGAAACCCAAATTACATAAAAACAGTTGGCATACCATGAGATGGAAGCATATTTAGAAAACCTTGACATTTCTAAAGTTTTGCATTTGAATTTCTAAATGTCAAGTGCAACTGCTTGAGTTTCACCAAACTTTTCCATTGAATTTGTCCATGCATGGGTAACATAAGCCAGTATATCATCGGTGGATACCACTGATTGAATCAATACTGGTGATCATTGATCAGATAGAAGGTTTCTAGATAGTTTAGCAGTTGGCAGTTAATGGATTTCTTCATTATGCTAGAAATATTAAGAGTAAAAGCAATAAGATGTTAATTGGATAGGAGGTATTTATTATCCTTTAGGTACTGGCTGGATATGAGCAAATTTCCAAGCAGAAAGGAAAACAGCGGTGGAATAAGAAAGTGTAAAAATGCAGCACAGAACAGGAGTAAGCTCAGGAGAACAGGTTTTGAGAATAAGTAGAGAAATGCTATCAGAACCTGGTGTTTTCTTGGCATCAAGACTCTTCAAAATTCTTCTCACATCCTTTTGCTGGAACCGCAAGACCCATTGAATGGAGCATATTTCGTAGGTGGTGGTTTACCAAGATTATGAATACACAAGTTAGAAGAAAAGTAGAATGGTAAAGTGTGTTTGGTGTCAAGCAGCACCAGGGGTTTCCCCCATCTCTGTGTTGCTTGCATTATGATGGGTGTGTCAGTTTGCTGGAAATGCCGGCGATTTAAAAATGTATGGATGTTTTATGTGTGTAGTGTTGTGTACCATTGTTCATCTGGTCATTTAGCCGCTGGACCCTGCCGAGGCCCAACATTTCTTCACTTTTGCCCCGTGAAGGCAGATCAGGTGCACCAGTATTATAATTACTTACTCTGGCAGGTCCTGCCACCTAATTTCCTGAGATTTCAGTGGCTAGGACCTAAAAGAAAAAAAAAAAAAAAAAAAAAAATTCATTTAATTAGTTTTATTTCAATTGCAATGGGTGATGTCGCTTGAATAGGAAAGGCCTAGAATATAGGTGAAAGTTAATTTGAACATATTTAAATTTAGGTGTGTGGGGCATTCGCTTGCATTAAGATAGGAGGGTGACTGAAGACTGGGGGTGAAAGGCAGAAGAATGAGGTCGATAGGGAAAAGGACCTCAAGTGGATGTCAGTGGGGTGTGCCCATGCCCAACCAGGAGGAAGAGTGAAGATGGCGAGGAGTGGAGGGCAACCCTCCCCCCAGTGCCGGAAAAGGAGAGAAAGTGGGTTGGGCAAGATGCCCAGATTGGCGAGAAGGCAGTATATGCTGCAGTCGCATTCATGAATGTTCGTTAGTTGAGGTTAGGTCACATCAGTTTGTCTTGTCAGGTTGTCACTTTAAGTTGTTTTGGGGTTGTCAGGTCAGGCTGTCCAGTTTGGTCATAATTGGGGTTAGATCCATTTTCCTTTGGAAATGTCAGGTCGTTGTAGTATCACATAGAGTTCCAGGTGTGTCAGTTTTCTGCGGCCATTCATGGAATATGTGTCCTGTCCAGATGTCCTTTGTTGATAGTTAAATCTCTGAGTGGTCTAATCCTAACAGTCAGACACCTCTCTATATGTGATGTTGCTTGGAGTTTGCACTTCAAGAGATCTATGTTTATTCTGGTTGTTCTGTGTGAATTTGATGAAGGCTTTATAAGTTGTTTCATTTTCCAATAGGTGGCACTCCTGATTTTTGGGGATAAAGCGCACTTGTGTGATCATGTCGCCACAATCATGTCCCAAGACTCCAGGGATCCACAGGTGCACGTAGGATTATCTGTAATTCCTAGCTGGGTTAACTTACTGCAGATTGCTCCATGTCCTGTGAAGAGATAGGTGGGGTATAGTCCAGGGCGAAACCATGATGGATATTGTGGATAGATTTGTTGTATATCCGGAAGGAACTTTCATGTAATGTCCTCTTTGTTGGAATTCATTCAGCATTGTTTGCCAGATAGTCTGTAAGTAGGTTTGAAGTCTCTTTATCTCGAGCTGTCGATTATTTGCTGGGTCTGTGGTGTGTTCCAAGTATGTCATGGCATTCCCACGCCTGAGTTGCTGTAGCATGCCTGAGTGGGTTACCTCGAGGTCAAGAGGCAGAGCCCCTGTGATCACTTGCAATGCGTGTGTGGACACTGTGTTGCACATTCAGGTAATGGTCAGGAGGATCAGTCTGTATGATGTCTAGTCTCCGGCGGTTCACCACCGTTGAAGCCTTGTGAAACCAGGCACCAGAGGCATATGTGATTGCTGGGATGATGGCTGCCTTGTAGAGGAGCGCAAGAGTGCACCTCTTCAGCCCCTAGTCCTGGCATGTTACTCTGGCAAGCATGGCAGCATAGTTCTTCATTTTTGTCTGGATTGTATTTTAGGTAAAGTGTAAATGACCGGTTTCTGTCCAGGGTGACACCCAGGTATTTAAGTTCCGTGACTAGTTGGATTGTTCTGTCATATATTCTGATCTGCGGGGGGGCTAGTCATAGTGAGGTAGCCCTTGAGAAGAATGGAGTGTCTTTGTTGATGAAATGGTCAGATGATGTCCTTCAGACCAGTCCTGAAGCATCCCAAGTGCTCTGTTTGCGAGGGTTTCCAGCTGTGCTCTGGAGTTATCAGCCAGGGAGAGGTCATCCGCATATGCTAATGATGGGATGCCCCCAAGATCCATTCATAGAAACTTGTTGAGCACATAATTCTATAAGAGGGGACCAAGTGCAATAGAGCCTTGCGGGCAACTCCAGTGTACTTGGAGCTCCACCTTAGGGAGCCTGTACCATGATCCTTCTGTTGCTTAAGTAGCTTTGTAGACAGCCATAGAGGCTTATCGGCAGTTGGGCCGCTCTTGGTCTTGCCAGGATGCTCGGCCATCATAGGGCATCGAACGCCCCCACAAAGTCAATTGATATGACAAGGAAATATTTTTGGTCACTGTTCTCGTCCATGTTCAGGATGTGTTCCAGTGCATCAAGAGTGGATCTTCTAGGCTTAAAGCCAAATTGGTTGTTTGCTGATATATGTGGCTGTTTTGATGGATTCTTGAGTATTAATTTAATACAGTCTGTCCTCGTATAGCACGATAGTTGTGTTCCCAGAAACCCTCATGCAATGCAAAATCGTGCAATATAAACAACAGGCCCTATGGGAAAAGTGGGGTTAGGTGCCGACCACCCAAGATTGAACACACATTTGGAACCAAAACATTACCAAACACAATAAATAATCGGGTAATTTTAATCGTTATAAAATACTTACGTATTTTATAACGATTAAAATATGTAATAAAAAATATAATATATTTATTATATTATAATAAAGTATTTTTAGTATTTTTTAATACTAAAAAAGTATTTTTTAATACTAAAAAAGTATTTTTTACGAATAAAATACGTATTTTATTCGTAAAAAATTTATTATATTAAATAAAATTGTCGTAATAAAATACTTACGTATTTTATAATACGTAAGTCGTAATATAATGCTTACGTATATTATTATGACTATTACGTAATAAAATATTGCTAATGCTTTTGCTTCTATCGTAAGCAAACTTGTTTTTTGTTTGATTTTCTATCCAAACAGATGATAGCCTTTCCATCTCTTCCAATTCTTTGTGTGTCTTAATCTAATGGATTTTAATTACACTTTGAGTTGTTCCCGCTATGAAAGTTGTTTTTATTTTCTCCGCATTCTTTGAAATTCTCGGCGTTGCCTTATTTAGGTCTGTAGCACGTGCAATATCACATGGTCTTTCATTTCGCTCAAAGCGTTTCACAATTTCATATTTTTTTCTCTATAGACAGTGGCGGACTGGGCATAAGCCTTACCGGGGAAACCCCGGTGGGCCGGAGGCCGGTGTGATTTTGGCCATAAACCGTAGTATGAGGCCACTATAAATTTTTCTGGGTAAGAATTTTTGACCCAGTCCGCCCCTGTTTATCGATATTGCTTTTTTTTTCTCTCTCTGAATCTGCAGTGTCTTCACCAGGATGCTTCCTTTTCACACCTTTTAAGTATTTTACTCATTTTTAGGGAATAAAGCGCAATTACAAAATGAGGAGGCACTCTTGATACACATAAACAAAGCTGTGCGCGTGTAGCAACTGAATAAACAAACCGTAAAGGCCAAGATACACTATTAACACCCCACATTTTACTAAAGCACATTTCTGGGGGTTACTACCATAAAACAATAAAAACAATTTCCAGTTGCGTTTCTGCTAGTGGAATCTGTTATAAACTGGTAGTAAACTCCATCTAATTGCATTTGCGATTATACCGATAGCTGGAATTGTGTTGGTTTTTACGTTATTATGGTGAAATGTGTTTCCCCTTCACTGATATAAAACACATGAATACATTTGCAGAATCTTCTTCATTCCTATCGTGTTGCGTTCAGTGGGGTGATTCCGCATTCGACTGCCATTTCTTGAAAACACAAAGGCAAATCGTGCATAAGCGAATTCGGTTCGTGTTATATAAGATAACGTTCCCCTATTTATAAATCGTGTATGATCGAATTCGTGTAATGTAAACACGTGTTATACGAGGACCGACTGTACTGCCAACCTTCCAGTCTGAGGGAAGAATGGAGGCAATGATTATGCAGGTCCAAGAGCAGGTCAGGGGTGTATTCAGCCACTTTATTTACCATTTCTGGTTCCACCATATCTATTTTCCTGTTTCTTACTTTGCTTACAGCTGTTTGAAGTTCAAGGTGCGTGAAGGGTTCCTCCACCTGAGGGGTCTGGTAGGCCTCGTTGGCTTGGTGTGGTGTCTTTGCCATTCAGGAATTTAAAGGTGGCATTCAGGATGTTGCTAACAGTATGCTGCAAAGCAGCATAACAGTTTTATTTGCGCTGCCTTGGGGGTTATCATTGAGGGTGTCACTTCCCTTCTAGGCAGTTTGTTCAGTGAAATCCGATATATTATGCTCAATGGATCAGTTGCCCACTGTGGAGATTAGGTGCTCCCAGGACAGCTTCTTCTGCTGCCTGATCATCGCAGTGTAGGTGTTTCTGGCTTCCCTGTACTGTTGCCTGAGGAACTCTATCTCGGGGGGCAGCCAATTCTGCTTGACTCTGGAAGGTGTGTCTCTTCCAGTTTATCTATGTTCTGAGTACATCAAGTTCTCGTGACCACCATAGGACAGCACCCGGCTGTGTGTGGCCTCAGTCACTACACGTTGATGTAGGTCCGGGGTCTGGTTCAGTAATTGGTTGGTTGGCAGATTGTACCTTGTTAATGATAGCCTTTTTAAATTTATCCCAGTTCACTTTGTTAACTGCGTGCCTGTGCAGTTTGTAACTGTTTATAGGAGCATGATGGATTGTTCTTTGCATTACAAAAGTTGTGGCCTGGTGGTTGGAGGTAGTCCAGTCCTCTTGTACTGTCCAGTCTTTTAGATGAAAGGCAAATGTCTGGTTGCCATTGTGGCATCCAGGGTGGCTTCCCAGAGAGTTGAACTGAAGGTGGGCAAGTTGTTGGGTTGGTTCAAAACCACGAAACCACTATTGGTTAAAAATTCCTCCATGTGTTGCCCATTTCTACTCCCTGCGTTCCAGGGTATCACTGTGCCACAGAGGTGAGCAGCAGTTCAGGTCAGCGGAGACTATTCTGGCTCCAGATAGCTCAGTGAGCACATGTTGCAAGTACCGCGTCACAGGGAGAATGTCTGCACCTGGGTGACAGTACATGGAAATCACATACAGTTTTCCTAGTGATGATATTATTGTGTGCGCATGAGGTCCACTCAGAACAGGTGGGTAATCTTCATCACTGTAATGTTAGGGTTTCTCATCACTATAGCCTATCAGGGGGTCGCTCCATCCACCTGGGCAATCTTGTAGGCGAGCGGGTATCCCCACACAGCACCGGCACAGGTGTAAGATTCTTGAAGTAATATTATATCGAGGTTTTCTTCCTCTACCTTATGCCTAATCTGTGCTGCAATGGCCCACTGCACATTTAGCTGGAGAAATTTGACACAGCTTGTGTTGTATCCTTTAGGAAGAGTCCCCATAATGGATCTTTAGTCGTTGTGTTCCTTTTGCTTTTATATAAAGCCGGCATTTGTTGTCTCTGAATGAATGTGTGTGAGGGAGTTTCTGCCACTTGCAGTTGGCACAAACTGGATCATTTGCTTTATTCAGGCAGTTTGCGAAGTTGTGCCCCTTCTCAGCACAATGTCTGCAGTTTGGTTCTTGTTGAGTGCATGTATGCATGGTGTGCCCAAATTGGCAACACCAGAAACACTTCAGGACCACAATGTGTTTCTTGTATCAGTGGGAGCTCCGATTTATATATATTCTTGTTTGTTTGGTGATCTCATGCCAGGCCTCAGGGGCTAGACCGAGCTCCCAGTTTGTGGAGCCTCCTCTTCTGCTCTTGATTTGGAATCTTGGCATTAAAGTCTGTTCCACCTACCACTTGGGATGAAAGTCTGTTCCACCTACCAACCACCCGCTGGCTAAAGGCAAATTTCTGCACATCTATCCTACATCTGTCTTTCCTCAATTTGAATTTATGCCCTCTCAGGTGATTATTCTGAGCAAGAGGAAGAATCCCATCAGCATTGAGCATGCTCAAACCATTCAAGGCTTTATACACCTCTATCAGATCACCTCGCTGGTGCCTAGTCTCCAGACACTGTAATTCGCAAAACTTAAGCCTTTCTTTGTAAGAGCACCCCTTTGTTCCATTCACTAATCTTGTTGCCCTTCTCTGTACTCGTTCCAGCAGCTCTACATCCTTCTTGAAATGAGGCCTCCAGGCCTGTATACAGTACTCTAGGTGTGGCCTGACCATTGCCTTATACAAGGGAATAATCACTTCCTTATCCCTGCTAGAAAAATTTCTATATATCATTGACAATACGCCATGAGCTACTCTTGCAGCCCGTCTGCACTGCTCAGAGAACTTCATATCTGCCTGCACAACCACCCCCAGGTCCCTTTCATTCTCTACCACAGAGTTGATACGTTGCTCTGGGGTTGCTGTTTCCCATATGTAGTACTTTACATTTGTCAATGTTAAACTTCATTTGCCACCTCTCAGCCCATCTGCTCAACCTTTCCAGATCCTGTTGCAGTAGCATAGTGTCAGTAGTGTCCTTGACAACCTTGCCAACCTTCGTATCGTCTGCAAACTTGGACATTAAGCTTGATATACCATCATCAATATCATTTATAAATACAGAAAACAATAAAGGACCCAATACTGAACCCTGAAGGATTCCACTAATAACATTAGTCCACGATGAGCAGTGTCCATTGATTACCACTCTCTGTCTTCTCCCCCTCAACCACCCCTTTATCCATAGCAGCAATTTGCCTCCAATGCCACACTGCTCCAATTTGTGCAGCAGTCTTCCATGTGCAACAGTATCAAAAGCCTTTCTAAGATCCAATTATATAATATCAAAGTTATTCCCTGCATCCAGTTCTTTTGTGACTGCATTATAGTATCCAATCAAATTGGTCAGGCAATACTTCCCCTTAACAAAACCATGCTGTGTCCGAGCTATAACTGAAGTCTTGTGTAGATGATCCTGCAGTGCTTCTTTAACCAGTGCCTCCATTAATTTTCATGGAACAGAAGTTAAACTCACAGGTCTATAATTACTTGTGTCAGCCTTTGATTCTCCCTTGTGAATTGGGGTCACATTTGCACATCTCCAGTCCATGGGTACCTCCCCTGAGTCCAAGGAAGCTCTCATAATTATGGCTAAGGGTTTGCTTACTTCCTTTGCAGCCTCCTTTAATATAACTGGATAGATCCCATCCACCCCAGGTGCCTTTCTTGTGTTTATCTTCAACAATTTCTCCTCCACTTTACTCTCAGTTATTACAAGATTCTTTAGTTTACTGCTAGAGTTGAATACACCTCTGGCATTCCCCTCGCTGAATAACTCCTCATGTGTGAATGTCGATGCAAAATATTCATTTAGTTTGTTAGCTACCTGAGCAGGGTCATCAACAGTTGACCCATCGATATCAAGTGGACCAATCTAATTCATCCCCTTCCTTCTAGAGTTTACATACTCTTTGCTGTTTTTCTTCGCATCCCTTGCCAAGGATCTCTCGTAATCTGCCTTCACCTGCCTAACCTCCTTTGTAACTTGGTTACAGATCAACTTGTATCTATCATAGGCTTCTGTGTCATGTGTTAATTTGTATGTATCCCATGCATTTTTCTTTTCTGCCATATGCCTCATTAGTTCATCTGACATCCATTTAGGCCTAAACCTTGAACAATATTTCTTAGTTGGTATGTAAAGCCTAGTAGCTTCCAAGATAAGTTCTTTGAATGCTTCCCATTTTGAATTTGCTGTTGGTAACATCATCAGTTGATCCCACTGTATAGAATTTAAATACTGTCTCAGTCCATCGTAGCCTTTACGAAAGCAATACCCCTTCCCTTTACCCCTAATGGTAGTTACCTCTTTGAGTAACTCCCACTTCAGAACACTGTGATCACTGCCACCTAGTGGTTCATTTATCTGCCGATTCTTAATTGCTTGAATGCTTTCCATTTAGAATTTGCTGTTGGTAACATCATCAGTTGATCTCATTGTTTAGAATTTTCAAATTGTCTGAGACAACTGTAGTCACTTTTCCGAAAGCGAAAACCCTTCCCTTCCCTTTACCCCCGATGGTAGTTACATCTTTAAGTAAATCCCACATCAGTACACTGTGATCAATGCCACCTAGTGGTTCCATTATCTGTAGATTCTTAATTCATGAATAAACACTGCTGACAATCAGATCAAGAGTATTGCTCCCTCTAGTTGCCTCTCGAACATGCTGCTCTAGAAAACAATTATCCAATAAATCCGCAAAATCCTTGCTAGTGTGAGTGACCAACCCACAAGTTCCAATCAGTATCTGGGAAGTTAAAATCCCCCATTATAAGACAGTATGATTTACTGGCCCACTCTTTTTCTGTACAATTGTTCATTGTACTCATCAGCATCATTAGGCCCATAACACACTTCTACTCTCAGTTTCGCGTTCCCAGTGCTTATGTCACACCAAACTTACTTGACATTACGCTGCCCACCCATGTCAGCTGGATGCACTTCCTTAGATTTAATGTTTCATAACTAACAGCATATCCTGCAATATCCTTCTTTAATTTTTCCCCTCATATATGTAGTCTGATCAATAGGAAAGATTCCATTGGCATTAGCTTATCCAGTTCATTCAAAGCCTTAAACACTTTATCAGATCCCTTAGTAGGTGTATAGTCTCCAGATGCTGAAGCTTTTCCTGGTAAAAGCACCCTCTCGTTCCTCTAAGTAGTCTTGTTACTCATTTCTTAACCCACTCCAACAAATCCACATTCTTCTGTATAGAAGGCTTCCAGATCTGTATACAGTACTCAGGATGTGGCCTAACCATTGCCTTATACTTTTTAGCAACATACTTTTTAGCATATTCCCCTTTAGAGTCAGTACACGTTTGCCATTGATGCCTATCAGTGGGAAAGTGGATGTCAGCCAGGTGTTTTTTTTTTTCAAATTAGAAAACAAGTGAAAGTATGATGATGATGCTAGATCTGGTGAATGTGGGGGAATGGTCCAAGATTTCAAAACTGCACTTGTGCATTACAGTCAAAGCAGTGACAGACTTATGAACAGGCACATTATCCTGGTGGAATAACACTCCTTTGCTGAGTTTTCCTCAGCATTTGGCTGATAAACATCTCAATTCAATAGCAACACTCCTCAGCTTCCAAAAAATACCACTGCCATCACCTTGCCAGCAGAAAGAATTGACTTGGCTTTCTTTGGAGTGGGAAAAGAGTTGGGTTTCGACTGTTTGGAGTGCACCATTGTCTCTGGCTGAAAGTGATGGACACACCTCACAAACTTTGCAAGGATGCAAGTGTTCACTTGACAACTCTTGTGTGTTTTTGAATCTGCTGTCAACATCTTTGGGATCCATTGTACTGCTACCGTTTTCATAGCAAGAACCTCTGTTATTATGTTGTACACACATTCAGATGAGATGCTCACGATGCTGGCATTGTACCAACCTGTCACTTGGTCACTCAACAATTATCGTGCACTCTGTCATGAACCTCTGGAGTGATGGACATTGCATTTCTTCCACAGCATGGGTCATCTTTAATTCTCTCGATTCCTTGTTTAAATTCTGTTGCCCACTTCTTAACCATTAAATAGGAAGGGACATCTTTCACCAGCATTTTTCATCTTTCACCAGAACCATATCCTTATGAATTGCCTTTGATGTTAGTCCCATTTTTTCCCAAATATTTGATTACTGTATAGTAATCAAATATTTAGGAAAAATGTAATTGAAAAAAAACAAAAAAAAAACATATTATTGAAATTGAATGAACTTGCTGGAGTTACTATTTGAAGAGTAATACAGTAAAACATTCAATACAGAAATTTTTAACACTACCACTAACTTTTACTACTCGTGTCATGAAATTTTCAAACCCATCTTATATCATTGACAAAATCCCATGGGCTGTTATGGCAGTCTGTCTGCACTGCTCAGAGAACTTCATATCTGACTACACAGTTAGCCCAAGATCTTTTTTTATTCTCCACTGCCCAGAGTGTGTTACAATTGGTATATATGCTGACCGGGCTAGCCAGGTGGGTAAAGTGCCCGCCTGGCAACCCAAAGGTTGCAGGTTTGAATCCTGCCTCGGGCTTGGATCAAAGTACTGCAAAAACCTTGGGAGGTGCATTATGGCTACAGAAGCCGATGCGCCAATAACTACCAAAAAAAAAAAACAAAAAAACAATTGGTATGTTAATCTGGGATTACTGCTACCCATATGAAGTACCGTGCATTTGTCAATGTTAAACCTCAATGACCATTTCTCAGTCCAGCTGCCTAATTTTTCTAGATCTTGTTGCAGTAGCTTATTGTCATTAACCTCCCTGCCAACATCTTGTCATCTGCAGACTTAGACATTAAGTCTGATATACCTTCATCAATATCATTAATAAATGCCAAAAACAATACTGGGTCCAGCACCAAACCTTGTAGGACTCCACTGATAACATTAGTCCACAAAGAGCAGTGTCCTTTGATAACAATTCTCTGTCTTCTCTACTCAACCATCCCTTTATCCATAGCAGTAACTTGCCCTTAATACCACACCGCTCCAATTTGAACAGCAGTGTGTTACATGCAACAGCATCAAAAACTTTTCTAAAATCCAAGTATATGATGGCACAATTCTTTTCAAGGTGGTATAAAGGGCTTAACTCAAATATGTGATCTGGAGGCTATAAGCCTTTTATACCAGCCATAAAGCTGATAATTTGATTTAAGCCTTATAAATTAACATCTATAACATCCTCTCTTAATAGGAGTATACTTGTGCCCTTTTTATATACCACCAAAAGAGTATTTTTCTGAGCCAGACTGCATTGTCCACCAACATCAATTGGATGCACTGCCTTAGATTTTTGTGTGTTTCTTAACTAACAACATAACCCCTCCTCCCTTCCTGTCCTGTCTATCCTTCTTGTACACATTGTACTGTACTTCCCAAATTCCAATTCTGCACTGCTTATATCTGTGTGACACCACTTCTCTGATATAAGCAATTCTGCGCTGCTTATATCTGTGTGACACCACTTCTCTGATATCCCAATTCACAAAAGAGGTTCAAAAGGTGACATAAGTAACTACAGACCTGTTATTTTAACTTGTGTTTTGGGGAAAATAATGGAATCACTGGTTAAAGAAGCATTGCAGGATCATCTAGATAAGACTGCGGTAATAGTTAAGACACAGCACGGGTTTGTTAAAGGGAGGCCTTGTCTGACCAATTTGATTGGATACTATTATGTGGTCACAAAGGAACTGAATGCCAAAAATAATTTTGATATCATATACTGTACTTGGATTTCTAGAAAGCTTTTGATACTGTTGCACATGAAAGACTGCTGTACAAATTGGAGAGGTATGGCATTAAGGGTAAGTTGCTACAATGGATAGAGGGATGGTGAGTGGGAGACGACAGAGAGTGGTAATCAGTGGACACTGCTCTTCGTGGACAGATGTTATTAGTGGAGCTCCCCAGGGTTCGGTGTTGGGCCCATTGTTGTTTTGTATATTTATCAATGATATAGGTGAAGGTATATTGGGTTTAATGTCCAAGTTTGCAGATGATACAAAGGTTGGCAGGGTTGTTAATGACAGTAAAGACAGTATGCTACTCCAACTGAATCTAGATAAGTTGGGAAAATGGGCTGAGAAGTGGCAACTGAAGTTTAACATTGACAAATGCAAAGTACTGCATATGGGTAGCAATAACCGAAGATAAACGTACTAACTGTGTGGTACTACACTCAGGGAAGTGGAAAGTGAAAAAGATCTGGGGGTAATTGTGCAGTCAAATATTAAGTTCGCTGAGCAGTGCAGATGGGCTGCCAGGGCAGGTCATGGAGTCTGGTCAATGATATATAGGAATTTTGCTAGCAGGGAAAGGGAGGTGATTATCCCATTATACAAGGAAATGATCAGGCCACAAATGCTAGAGTACTGTGTACAGGTCTGGAGGCCTCATTTTAGGAAAGATGTAGAGTTGCTAAAATGAGTACAAAGAAGGGCAACAAGATTGGTGAGGGGAACAAAGGGGTGCTCTTATGAAGAAACGCTTATGTTCTTCAAATTTCAGCACCTGGAGAGTAGACACCTGCGAGGTGATCTGACTGTGGTGTATAAGGTATATAACTACAGACCTGTTAGTTTGGTGTATAATTACAGACTTGCTCAACCCATTCAAGGCCTTGAATGGGTTGAGCAAGCTGAATGCTGATGGAATTCTTCCTCTTGCTCAGACTAAGAACCTGAGAGGGCACAGTTTCAAATTGAGGAAAGATAGTTGTAGAATAGATGGGTGGAAATTTGCCTTTAGCCAGCGGGTAGTTGATTGGTGGAACAGGCTTCCATCTTTTGCTGTGGAAACTAATAGCCAAAATAAATTTAAGGCTGAGCTGGACAGGCATTTGTAACGAATGGAGGGGTGAAATTGGAGGGTTTTTTTTTTTTGGCTGATCCTGCATAAGCTTGCTTTCTTGCATCTTATGCCTCTACTAATGCTAATTGATTCTAAAAACAGTTTTTGTTGACTTAAGCCCTTTATACCGCTCACCATAGAATTATTTTTGCAGCCACTTCCTTTGTCAATGTGTCGTAGTATACACTCAGATTGAGTAGTCGAGTAGTAGTAGTAGTAATGGAAAATGATGCAAGAAAGCAAGCTTATATAGTATCAGCCAATAAAAAAAAAACTGCACAGTTCACACCCATCCATATTCTCCACGAATTTGTCTAGTTCTCCCTTGAATTCATTCAACCCATCCACTTTCACAACAACAGAAGGAAGCCTGTTCCAACAATCAACCATCTGCTAGCTGAAGGCAAACTTCTCCACATCTGTCCTGCAACCATCCTTCCTCAACTTGAATTTATGCCCCCTCGTGTGTAGTCTCAGGAAGTAGATGAATACCATTAACATTCAGCTTGCTCATTCCAGTCAATGCTTTAAACACTTTAATCAGATCTCCCTGCAGTTGCCTGGTCTCGAGATGTAGAAATTTGCAGAACTGAAGTGCCCTTTTGTTCCCTTCACCAATGTTTGGCCTTCTCTGCACCCATTCCAGCAGATCTACATCTTTCCTAAAATGAGACCTCCTAAACCTGTATTCAGTACTCAATATGCAACCTAACCTTGGCCTTATACAAAGGGATAATCGCCTCCTAACATTACCACTGCTAGCAGTATTCCTGTATATCATTGACAAAAAGCCCTGAGCTGTTTTGGAATAGCATGTCTGGCTGCATAGTTACCACAGGTCTTTTTCATCTCTAATACCCTGATTGTAGTACCATATAGTTGATAGATTACTCTGGGGTATAACTCTGATGAGTTTCTGCTACCCATGTGCAGAATCTTGCATTTGTCTGTGTTAAACTTCAACTGCCATTTCTCAGGCCATCGACCCAATTTTCCTAAATATTATTGCAGTAGCTCACCATGATGGCTGTCGTTAACCAGCATTTCAACCTTTGTATCATCTGCAAACTTGACATTAAGCCTGATATACCTTCATCAATATCATTGATAAATATTGAAAACAACAATGGATCCAGCATTGAACCCTGGAGAACTTCATTAATAACATTAGTCCATGAAGAGCAGTGCCCATTGATAACCACTCTCTGTCTTCTTCCACTTTTATCCTTTTATCTGTAGCAGTAACTTGCCCCCTTAAGAAATTCATGCTGTGACTGCAGTAGAAATGCATTCCTAGTGAGATGGTTCTTCATTACTTGTTAACAGTGACTCCATTATTTTCCCTGAACAGAAGTCAAACTAAAAGGTCTGTAATTATTCATCTCTTCCTTTGATCCACTTTTGAATTGGAGATATATTCACTCATCTGCAGTCCCTGGCTGCTCTCATAATTATCCTTAAGGGTTTGTAGAAGTTTTACTGCCTCCCTTAATATAATTGGATAGATCTCTTCCACCCCAGGTGCCTTTTTTACATTTAGCTTACACAATTTCTCTTTCACTTTCTTTTCAGTTATCATAAAATCATTTAGCTCCCTGTTACACTTCTGGCATCCCGTCCCTAAACAATTCCTCATCTGTGAATGTAGATGCAAAGTACTTATTCACTTTGTCAGCAACGTGAGCAGATTCATCCACAATTAAATCATTCATATTCATATCTGACTTATGCTAAAACAGAACCTTCCGTTCTGTTTTAGCATAAGTCAGAAGTCTCTGCTGTTTATATTTGTGTTCTTTGGCATAGACTTCTTGCAATCTACCTTAGTTTTCCCAACCTCTTTTGTGACTTGATTATAGTCTAGTGTATATCTACTGCTGACTTCTGCATCACCTGATAATTTATATGCATCCATGCATTCTTATTCTCTGCCATAAGTCTTGTCAGTACATCTGATATCCATTTAGATCTAAGCCTTGAACAGTATCTTTTAATTGGTATAAAAAGCGTAGTAGCTTCTACAATTACATCCTTGAATGCTTCCCATTTGCTGTTGGTAACATTATCAGTTAGTCCCACTGCATGGAATTTAAAATCTACTGAGATCAATATAGTCCTTATGAAAGCAAAAGCCCTTTCCTTTATCTTGATGGTAGTTCCATCTCTAAGTAATTCCCATATTAATACACTGTGATCACTGCCACCTAATGGTTCTTTTATATGCAGGTTCGTAATGCATGAATAACACTGCTGATAATCTGACACATTGATACTGTGTCTACAAGAGTATGGGCTCTTGTAGACACAGTATCAAGAAGTGTTTGGATTTATTAGATGACTGTTTCCTGTACCAGCTTGTTATAAAGGAATGAGTGACCCTCATGTACCTTTCTAACATGTGTGAGTGACCAACTCACAAATTCTGTCAATATCTGGAAAGTTAAAATCCCTCATTGTAAGGCATTCTCATTTACTGGCCATTTCTTGTATGTCTGTACAATTGTTCATTATACTCATCACAGTCATTAGGCTTATAACACACTCGTAGTCTCACCAAGCTAACTCCGCATTGCACTGGCTGCCCACATCAACTGGATGCACAGCCTTAGATTTTGTGTGAATGTAGGCTTGTAACACACTCCTAGTCTCATTTTTGTTTTCCCCATTTCTTACGTCCCACCATGCTGACTGCATTGCACTGGAGTTGTTAAAAATTTTTACAGGAAAAAATGTTATAAAGTGATCTCAAAACCGAATAATCTTAATCTTATAAAAAAAATTTAGAAAACAATACCATGTACAAAATAAACTTCAAATGCAAAGGAACACAAATTTCTATTAGTTAAAGAGCCATTTCTTTTTCTTCTGATTTAAGTTATAGGGATATAACTTATATCCCTTAAATCAGAACTTTTTATAGGGAACCAGTTGTTAAGGTTTTGACAGCTTATCACTGCCTAGCAGGTTTTGAATTCCCTCTTTTGTAATTCTTTGAGAGAATGAACTGTATTTCTCAAGTCCTCGTGTATGTGAACTTATGGACAACCACTGCTGATTGTTTTACCACAGCATTCTAGAAAAAGTGTACTGAAGGAATCATCCACACAACATTTTTAAATTGTACATATCTTTTTACCAATAATGTGGATAAGGTGTGTTGGGTTTAAACTGTAAAAGTGATAAAAATGTGTAATTGTAATGGCCAGTCTCATTTGTTTTGTAATGAAATCAGCTTAATTAACTTGCACTGATATTATTAGCAGTTAATATGCACAAAAAAAATATTCGAAATTTGAAATCAGCTTGAAATATGGTTTAGAAAAGTGTTTAAATTTTTGATCAAAGGGGGGGAAAGTTTGATTTTGTTGAACAGTGTTATTATTTTCTGAAATGTAGTGTTTCTCATTAATTAAGATTATATGATAGGCATTCAATAAATTATCTACATACCTATGAAGGAAATGAGATAGAGACAAAAGTCTTTTTATTTTTCAATGTAACTCCCCTGGACTTCAATACACTTGTTCCATTTTGTTGGCAATGAGGAAATACCAGACAAAATTCTTTGTTCTGTCCATCAAAGAATGCAGCTGTTGTTGTTATTTGGTTTTTAGGAGCAATAGCAACTAGGCCATATTGCTCCGGGGATATGCGGTGGTCATTCCCTGACCTTTCCGCATCCTCCGTATTTGGTGGTCACGGGTTCGAACCCCAGTCTAATGAAGAAGCGTGTGCTACGCACTGCTGCTCCTGCCCACCTGGCTACGGAGGCACCAGGTGTAAAGAATGCAGAAACAGCAGACTTGAGTTCATTATCATCAGCAAAGCGACATCCATGTATGTTTTTCTTGGGGTGCTGCAACAGAAAATAAATCACTGGGGACCAGATCCAGACTGTAAGGTGGATGGGTAAGTTCTGTAAAGTCACAATCTCCGAAAGCAGCAGCAACAGCATGTGACCTATGTACTGGTGTGTTGTCCTGAAGAAGCAGCAGCACAACTCTGGAAAGTTTTCCATGGCATTTTGGAATATAAGCAGACTCTCAACTGTCTGCTTGTATTCCAAGCAGTGAGTGTACAAAATTCACTCAAAAATGATGGCCATAATCTTGCCAGCTGAAGGTTGTGTCCAAAATTTTTTGCATGGGGGAGGGGGGGGGGAACCCATGTGCTTTCATTGCATCGATTCTTGCCAGGTCTCAGGATCCCAGTGAGGAACCCACGTTTCATCACCCGTCACAATTCTGGAGATGAAAGTTTAAGGTCCCTTCCATAAAGCTCTAACTTCCCCTCTCAACACTGTACTCTGCATTGCTTCTGCACAGGGATCAGAAATCTGGGGACCCACCTTGCACTGACCTTAGTCATCCCCAAATGTTCATGGAGGATGGTTATAACTATTTCCCTAGAGATTTGGGACACTTTTAAACATCTGTCATTCAGCTCAAGGATTTCCAAAGCTTGGCACATATCTGGAGTGGTCACTGCTATATCCTTCCTGGAAGTGGATCATCTTCGATGGACTTTCTACTCTCTTGAATTGTTTTGACCAGAATTTCAACTGGTACCCTGAAGGTGCACTGTTGCCATACACAGCCACCATCCTTTCATGAATGTCCTTTGGCCCATTTCCTTCTTTGATGAGAAACCTGATGACTGAATGATGCTCCAATTTCAGCAAATCCATAATTCGATACAGGTATCTTCCTTCTTTCTGTTACAGCAACACAATCTAAACACATAGTGGGATCAAAATTAGTATGATTCTAGTTGAGATATATAGGAACATGATGAATCATTGAAATATAACTATTATTTACTTTAGATAGATAATTTATTGAATGCCCCTCATATGTTTATTATTCTTGTTAGTTAGTTATTTTGGTTTTTTTTTAGGAGCATTAGCAACTAAGGCCATATTGCTCCGTGAATATACGGTGGTCATTCCTGACCTTTCCGCATCCTCCGTATTTGGTGGTGACGGGCTCGAACCCCGGTCTAATCAAGAAGCGTGTGCTACGCACTGCTGCTCATTCCCACCTGGCTACGGAGGCGCCATTATTCTTGTATATTAAAATTAATTAATTTTATATCAATATACAATAAAATAATTTATAAATACAATTTATTCAATATTTATGTCTGATATTTTTATTTATAGATATAAATAAAATGGAAGCTGTATCAGAAGAAAAAGGTACACCCAAACAACAACCGCTTTTTTGTGATTTGCAGAAAGGTGATTCAGAACTAGAACCTACAGAAATAGAGAGCTTGTGTATTCAGTGTGGACAAAATGTAAGTAACAAAAAAACTTTACATAATTCTGAAAATTTTTTTTAAGTGTTTTAGTGTTTTCATATATAAATATTATTATGATATTTCTAAAAAGATAAGTAATTTTATCTTAAACTGAATTTTAGTTTTTATCATACAGATAAGGGGAAATCTTGCTTGACCAGTTTGATAAGATACAATGATGTGGTCAAAAAGGAACTGGATGCAAAAAATAATTTTGATATCATATACTTGGATTTCGGGGAAAGCTTTTGATACTGTTGCACATAGAAGGGTGCTATACAAATTGGAGCAGTATGGCATTAAGGGAAGGTTGCTGCTAGCAGGGAGTTGCTGAAAGTAGGATGGTTGAGTGGAAGAAGACAGAGTGGTAATCAATGGACACTGCTCATCATGAATCTAAAAGTAAATTAGATACATGGAGCCCAACAGAATCTATTCAATTATATTGAAAGAAGCAGCAAGGAAGCGTGCAAACCTTTAGTCATAATTATGAGAGTATCCTTGAATCCAGGGAAGGTACACCTACAAATTAGAGATAGTAAATGTCTCTTCTATTTGCAAAGAGCAAAGTTATTAATTACATCCTGTAAACTTGACTTGTTCCAAGGAAAATAATGGAATCAATGGTTAAAGAAGGATCACTTGACAGGTAATGCAGGATAACCTTGACAGGAATACAGTTATAAAGCAATCACAACAGAGATTTGTTTAGGGAAAAATCTTGTCTGACCAATCTGATCAGCTACTGTGATGTAGTCACAAAGGAATTAGAAACAAGAAAATTTTTTATCATATAGTTGCATTTCAGTAAAATTTTCGATACTGTTCCACATGAAAGATTGCTGTATAAATTTGAGAAGTGGGTGACTGATTGGTGGAACAGACTTCCATCTTTTATTGTGGAAGTTGATAGCGTAAATAAATTTGAGGCTGAGCTGGACAGGCATTTGGAATGAATGGAGGGGTGAAATGGGAAGTTTTTTTTTTTTTTTTTTGGCTAATGCTGCATAAGCTTGCTTTTTTGCATCTTATGCCCCTACTAATGCTAAGTGCAGGTTGTTGCTGCTAAAGGATGAAGGGATGGTTAAGTAACAGGAGACAAAGATTATTAATGGCCACTGATCTTTTTGGACAAAATTCATGAAGGACAATGGTCAAATAATCTCCCAGTCTTCTCACCACTAAAAAAGAAATATTTTACAAAAAAAAAAAAAAAAAAAAATTTCAATCAAATTTATCCAGCAACAAATAAAATTCTCAAATCAAATTTAAATATAAAAGTAAATTAGTGAATTAATTTCAAATAAAACTTTTTTTTTTTCAACCCCTAAATATGAACAACAAATATATAATACGACATGAACTTTATATAAAGCACTAGTTAGACACCTTATATGCAGGCTTAGGGAAACCATTTTTGGAAAACTGTGGATATGCTGGAAAAGTTTAAATGAGATTATTATTGGCATAAGAAAATATTCCTGTAGAAGGAAACGACTTCAGTTTCTGTATTTAAAAGTCTCAAGATGAGATGTCTGTATAGAGATTTATTTAATTCTTTGAGTAAATACCACCACTTTGCTTATTGAAGGCTTGAAGTGGTGAAACCCATGTTTAGTCTCTAGAGCAAAGTTTCCGGCATCCCCCTCTCCCCATACTTCTCTTTCAACCCATGCACGGTACTAAGTACTATAGGTTTTGATACCTTTCGTGTTTGGGGTTTTCATAAAAAAAAAAAAAAAAATTAATTGGTTTGAGTAAACTAATTAATTGGAATATCTTTTGTTCTTTTGCTGGCAGAACATGTACATTAAAAAGAATTTTTTTTTTGTTCAAAGCAGCTTGCTGCCTAATCTTGTCAAACTAGAAAACTTATGCAAATTTAATGATAGGGTTAGATAGGCAGTTAGGTAAAATCAGGTGACTTTTTTCCCCACAAGGCTGATTATAAAGAAGCTTGAATTCCTTGCATCATACTGCCCATTAAATACACATACAAGAACACATGTGCACATGCACTCTCATTTATTTTCTAATTTTAAGTGGAGCTGATTTGATTAGTTTCGGGTGTGGATATAGCATTCCCCCATGAATTTTTATATCACAAACAGAAAAACAGGACATGAGCAGTTCATGGAAATAGTACACTGTAAACACATATCTGAGTTGCTTTCATACTCTGCTAATCTCTCTCTCTCTCTCTCTCTCTCTTCCCCACACTAGCACATACACAAAGTTACACATACAGTTAATTAACTTATCAATAATTTTTAGGTGTGATCATATATATATATATATATATATATATATCGGTGTAGATACACCATAGATAACTCTTAAGAAACTACGATGGTAGTGTGGTAGGCATCATTTGCTCTATCTCATATTGTGCTCTTCCTTCACAACGAGATGCTATGGTATTGCACTACCTCGAAAAAATAATGCTTCACTAATAGAGAAGAATATTGTTACTTATTCTCAGTGAGTACCACCACCCAGATGGCACCTGCCTACCCACCGACGATGATAGGCCAATAGCTTTGAAACACAGAATAAGTAACAATAGTCTTCTCTATTAGTGAAGCGTTACTTATTCGAAGTAGTGCAATACCATGGCAACTCGTTGCAAAGGAAGAGCACAATATGAGGTAGAGCAACTGATGCCTAACACTACCGTCGTAGTTTCTTAAGAGTTATCTATGGTGTATCTACACCGATATTATATAGATATTAAACTCTTAAAGTATTATGCTTTGTTGCTTTTAGTTAATTTTGAATATTATCATATAAACCTTTTGGCATCTCTCATATTGTTTGATTATCTTCACAACTGGGTTGTGATGTCTGCAATACCAGGGTACCTGCCCACCCACCGATGATAGGCCAATAGCTTTGAAACGGTTCCGTCTGGGTGATGGTACTCACCAAGAATAAGTAACAATAGTCTTCTCTGTCAGTGAAGCGTTACTTATTTGAGATAGAGCAATACCATACCAACTCGTTGTGAAGGAAGAGCACAATATGAGGTAGAGAAAATGATGTCTACCACACTACCATCGTAGTTTCTTAATCTACGGTATAGTTATCTATGGTATATCTACACCGATATTATATATATATATAAATTAGAATAAGGATTAAAATAAAAATAAAATAATGCCAGCAGTATGGCAAGACCAGAGCGAAAAAGGAAATTAAACCTAAATTAATTCAAATCAAGCAGGGAGGGAAGAGAGGGGTAATGAGAGTAAAAATATTGCAGCAGAAACTCTAAATTAATTTAGAAAATCTAAATGTACGAATAATAATTCTTTGAAATTTAAAAGAAATTTAATAGAAATTTAATGGTGCCCCCTCTGACGAGCACCAGGTCCAAATTTATGTGAAATATCACCAAACAGAGATCTAAACCACTACAATAGAACAAAAGTAAACAAAAATGAAAAATAGACTGCCATTATGCCCCATCTCGACAGAGGACCACAAGGCCAATAATGGTCAGGGAATTGCTGCATTTCAAACGCTAGACAAATCGCCGCAAAGGAGAATCGATCCAAAGATCAGTCCGCCACATGTTCTATTGTAGTGGTTTATATCTCTGTTTTTTTTATGAAAACCCCAAACACAAAAGGTATCAAAACCTATAGTACTTATTACCGTGCATGGGTTGAAGGAGAAGTATGGGGTGGGGGGTGCCGGAAACTTTTTGGTGATATTTCACATAATTCGCCCACTAGTATCATGTGATATAATTATACAAATATTTAAATAATGTTGAAATCATTGGAAACGGAATATATCATAAAATAAAAAGGAGAGTACAACATACATCAGAGGCAGCAAAAAGCATATTCCTCTAGATGATGCTTGAAATATAACTATATAAATTAGAATAAGGATTAAAATAAAAATAAAATAATGCCCGCAGTACGGCAAGACCAGAGCGAAAAAGAAAATTAAACCTAAATTAATTCAAATCAAGCAGGAGGGAAGGGAGGGGTATATTGTTTATTTAAACGGGTTAGGATTACTTTTGTCAGTAGTGTGGCTTTGCACTGGAGTGCTCGTGTCTGTTTGTTCTATTTTTGATTTTTGCTGCATCAGGACCACCGCTATTCAATTCACGGCATTGGCGGTTCGATCTGAGGATCGGTGTGGCGGACTGATCTTTGAATCGATTCTCCTTTGTGGCGATTTGTCTATCGTTCGAAATGCAGTGATTCCCTGACCATTATTGGCTTTGTGGTCCTCTGTTAAGATGGGCCATAATGGTCAGTCTATTTTTTATTTTTGTCTACTTTTGTTCTATTGTAGTGGTTTATATCTCTGTTTTTTTTTTTTTTTTTGTTTTTTTTATGAAAACCCCAAACACAAAAGGTATCAAAACCTATAGTACTTAGTACCGTGCGGAGGAGAAGTATGGGGGGGGGGGGTGCCGGAAACTTTTTGGTGATATTTCACATAAATTTGGACCTGGTGCGCATCAGAGGGGGCACCTTTAAATTTCTATTTAATTGGCTTTTAAATTTCGAAGAATTATTATTCATACATTTAGATTTTCTAAATTAATTTAGAGTTTCTGCTGCAATATTTTTACTCTTGTTACCCCTGTCTTCCCTCCCTGCTTGATTTGAATTAATTTAGGTTTAATTTTCTTTTTCGCTCTGGTCTTGCTGTACTGCTGGCATTATTTTATTTTTATTTTAATCCTTATTCTAATTTATATAATTATATTTCAAGCATCATGTAGAGGAATATGCTTTTTGCTGCCTCTGATGTATGCTGTACCCTCCTTTTTATTTTATGATATATTCCGTTTCCAACAATTTCAACATTATTTAAATATTTTTTATTATGTTTTTTATTATTTATTTTTATCATAAATTAAATATTTAAATTATGGGCTGAGAGGTGGCAAATGAAGTTTAACATTGACAAATGTAAAGTACTACACATGGGAAACAGCAACCCCAGAGCAACGTATCAACTCTGTGGTACAACACTGACAGTGGTAGAGAATGAAAGGGACTTGGGGGTGGTTGTGCAGGCAGATATGAAGTTCTCTGAGCAGTGCAGACGGGCTGCAAGAGTAGCTCATGGAGTATTGTCAATGATATACAGGAATTTTTCCAGCAGGGATAAGGAGGTGATTATTCCCTTGTATAAGGCGATGGTCAGGCCACACCTAGAGTACTGTATACAGGTCTGGAGGCCTCATTTCAAGAAGGATGTAGAGCTGCTGGAACGAGTACAGAGAAGGGCAACAAGATTAGTGAATGGAACAAAGGGGTGCTCTTACGAAGAACGGCTTAAGTTTTGCAAATTACAGTGTCTGGAGACTAGGCACCAGCGAGGTGATCTGATAGAGATGTATAAAGCCTTGAATGGTTTAAGCATGCTCAATGCTGATGGGATTCTTCCTCTAGCTCAGAATAATCACCTGAGAGGGCATAAATTCAAATTGAGGAAAGACAGATGTAGGATAGACGTGCGGAAATTTGCCTTTAGCCAGCGGGTGGTTGGTTGGTGGAACAGACTTCCATCCCTTGTGGTGGAGGTTGATAGCCTAAATAAGTTTAAGGCTCAGCTGGACAGGTATTTTGAACGAACGGAGGGGTGAAGTGGAAGTGGTTTTTTTTTTTTTTTTTTTTTGGCTGATGCTGCATAAGCTTGCTTTCTTGCATCAAATGCCTCTACTAATGCTAATGCTAATGCTAATTTGTAATATTATATATAAATATATATATAACCATATAAATAAGAATTAAAATATAAAAATGCCAGCAGTATGGTAAGACAAGAGCGAAAATAATTAAAATTAAACCTAAATCAAATTGGGGGGGGGAAGTGAAGTGTAACAAGAGTAAAAATATTGCAGTAGAAACTCTCTAAAATAATTTAGAAAATCTAAATGGAAGAATAATAATTCATTCAATTTTGAAAGCCAATTAAATAGAAATTTACCTGTACCCCCTCTGATGGGTACTAGGTCCAAATTTATGTGAAATATCACCAACAGAGATGTTAAACACTACAATAAAATAAACCAAAAATAGTCTGACTAGAATCGATTGAAAGATCAGCCCGCCATCCAATCCTCAGATCAAACCACCAATGCAGAAGATTTGAACAGCGGTGGTCCTGATGCAGCGAAAATTAAAAAATAGAACAGCTACAAGCACTCCAGTGCAAAGCTACACTACTGAAAAAGTAATCTCAACCAGATTATATAGACGAATAATGTACTATGGACGGCAACACAGGCGCAGCGTTAGCAATTCGCCTACTACTGTCATGTGATATAATTATACATATATTTGAATAGTGTTTAAAATATTTGGAAACGGAATCTTTCATAATAAAATAAAATAAAATAAAATAGTACAGCATACATCAGCGGCAGCAAAAAGCATATTCCTCTACATAATGCTTGAAATATAACCATATAAATAAGAATTAAAATATAATAATGCCAGCAGTATGGTAAGATAAGAGTGAAAATTATTTAATTGGCTTTTAAAATTCAATGAATTATTATTCTTCCATTTATATTTTCTAAATTATTTTAGAGAGTTTCTACTGCAATATTTTTACTCTTGTTACCCTTCTCTCCCCCCCCCCAGTTTGATTTAGGTTTAATTTTGATTTTTTTCGCTCTTGTCTTACCATACCGCTGGCATTATTATATTTTAATTCTTATTTATATGGTTATATTTCAAGGATCATGTAGAGGAATATGCTTTTTGCTGCCTCTGATGTATGCTGTACTATTTTATTTTATTATGAAAAATTCCGTTTCCAACTATTTTAAACGCTATTCAAATATATATATATATATACATACATACAGAAGTGCATATTGTCTTCACTGTGTCCATCCATCTGTCTTTCAGTCTGCCTGCCTGTCCCTCCACGTGTAACAACTCAACTCGCAGTGGACAGATTTTCATGAATTTTATATTTAGTTCTTTTAGAAGAATTTGTCGTGCCATCCCAAATATCATTAAAATTGCATAAATAGAAATCTGGCAATTATTAATTATTTTTTCCATACAGTTTGTAAGGAAAAAAGAAATTCGTTGATCGAATGTGTTTTTAATATAGTATTGTTAGTTTTAGATGATTTGTGCATGCTCGAGTATGTTATTATGTAAGGCTCGTGAACATGTTGCATGTGAATATAGAGGGGGGGGGAGAGAGAAGAGCCTTAAAAAAGTATGGGGAGAAGAGTAATAAATATTATACAGTTGTAATTAAACTGAAATGGCTAAGTTTAGAGAATGTAAAAATGTAACACTTAATAAAACTTTACAGTTTTATTAAGTGTTATTAGTATTACGATATAGTTTAGTGCTAAAGCCTCAGGTTATGTAAAGAGTTTAACTAATGTACAAGTTAGTGCAATTGCATCATTTCAGTACATAGCCAACTACTTAAGTAGTTATAAATTGGCATCATTAAGTAATCTCATATTGTGAATACCTTCTGATGTCAACTTCTGATGTCAGCGTTTGCTCAGATCGTGTCAGTGAAATTATTCTTGCAGGAATGGAATCCTTTATCCCACACTCTAACTTTAAAATCTCGTCCTTTATCTAAACCTTGGTTTTCCAATAAATGTGCTAAGGCTGTCCAAGAGAAGAACGTTGCATATCGTAATTGGCTTGTTTCTAATTCTTCAGTTTCATTTCCTGCCTACACCAAAGCTCGCAACAATTGTAAAGCAGTTATTAATCAGTCCAAACTAGAGTTTGAACAGGCTAAGAGTAGAAAACTTGCTTCCTGCCCTAATGGTAGCCGAGCATTCTGGTCTCTTGCCAAAGCTATTGGCCACAACTTTTGCCCATCTCTGCTCCCACCTCTGTCCAAACCAGATGGTTCTGTTGTCACTTCAGCCAAGGATAAAGCTGACCTGCTAGCATCCCATTTTTCTTCCAGCTCATGTATTAATGACCTTGGTAAAACACCTCCCACCATTCCTAACACGCTCCATTCAATGCCTCCTGTGGTCTTCCGTCAAAAGGATATCAGAAGGATTTTGATGAATCTTGATGCTACGAAAGCTCCAGGTCCTGATGGTATTTCTCCACTTGTTCTCAAAACCTGTGCTCCTGAACTTACTCCTATTCTTTGCCGCCTTTTTTCACTTTCTTATTCCAAAGGTGTTTTTCCTTCTGCTTGGAAATTTGCTCATATCCAGCCAGTTCCTAAAAAGGGTGACAAATCCCTCCCATCCAGTTATCGTCCCATTGCAATTACTTCTACTCTTTCTAAAGTAATGGAGAAATCAATTAACTGCCAACTCTTAAACTACCTAGAAACCTTCCATCTGATCAACGATCGCCAGTATGGATTCCGTCAGTGTCGATCCACTGGTGATATTCTGGCTTATGTTACCCATTTATGGACTAATTCAATGGAAAGGTTCGGTGAAACACAAGTAGTTGCTCTTGACATCTCAAAGGCTTTTGATCGTGTTTGGCATAAAGGTCTTCTAAACAAGCTTCCATCTTATGGTTTGCCAACTGTTTTTAGTAATTGGTTATCCAGTTTTCTCTCTGATCGCTCACTGAGGGTGATGGTAGATGGCTCTCTGTCTTCTAACTTCTCCACTAATGCCGGTGTCCCCCAAGGTTCAGTTCTTTCCCCCACTCTTTTCCTCTTGTATATCAATGACCTTCTTCCATTGACTGGAAATCCTATCCATAGTTTTGCCGATGATAGCACATTGCATTCAACTTTCCATTTTGAGAAACCTTGTCCAGCTCAATCAGCTTCAAGTTCTCGAAAATCTGCTGCCAATTCCTTAAATGCCGATCTTCAGGTAATTCTCCAGTGGGGCAAAGACAACTTAGTTGATTTCAACCCTTCTAAAACTCAATCTTGTCTTATATCTCGCAAAAAGGATTCTTCTGCTCCTATGCTTATCTTTAGTGACACTCCGATTTCTAGGCAAAATGATATATCTCCTTTGGGGATTACCCTGACTTCTAATCTCTCTTGGCACAAGCACATTACAAATATTGCTTCCTCTGCATCTAAAAAACTTGGTTTTCTCTTTCGCTCTCGGCGTTACTTTTCTTCCAAACAGCTGCTCACTCTGTATAAATCGCAAATCCGCCCTGCCATGGAATATTGTTCCCACATCTGGGGTGGTGCCCCCAAAACCTCTCTCAGGCTTCTTGATTCCATTCAGAAGAGGGCAGTTAGGTTAATTAATGATTCATCTCTAACAGAGTCTCTCCACTCGCTTTCTCATAGATGCACTGTTTCTGCTGCATGTCTCTTCTACAGATACTTCCATGGGCACTGTTCTTCTGAATTGGCTTCTATAATTCCCGCTCTCTCTTTCAAAACAGTCCGAACACGTGCTGCCACCAGCCAACATCCATTTACTGTCCAACTTCAAACCCACAGAACCAACTTTTCATCTTCCTCATTTATTCATTCAACTGCCGTTTTCTGGAACAACCTTCCTTCATACGTATTTCCTGAAAACTACAATCTACAGAAGTTGAAGTCCAATATCAACAAATATCTTCTTTCGTCTTCTCAACCTCCAACCCAAGCACAGTACTAAGTACTATAGGTTCTAATACCTCTCGTGTTTGGGGTTCTCATAAAAAAAAAAAAAAAAACCTTCACAACGAGTTGCCATGATATTGTACTACTTCGAATAAGTAACACTTCACCATAGGAGAAGACTATTGTTATTACTTATTCTCAGCGGATACCATCACCCATACGACACCATTTCGTTCTCAGCAAATACCATCACTGTATGGCTGATGGTATCCGCTGAGAATAAGTAACAATAGTCTTCTATGGTGAAGTGTTACTTATTTGAAGTAGTAGAATATCATGGCAACTCATTGTGAAGGTATTCACAATATGAGATATACAGCAATACCTCGCTTAGCACAGCTTCAAACAGCATAGGTTTCACTACAACGCGGTTTTCAATTAAGTTTAAGTAAAAAATTTACTATACATATTAAAACTCATTAAATAGCCTAGACGCATACTCTACATATATGCTGTGGTGCTAACTCTATTGTCTCACATGCACATGTGCCAAAAGCTCCCCTCACACAGTCAGCAGCAACATGCAACAGTGCTCAGTATTCTTAATTCCATCCTGCCATGATAGCTTTTCAAACTTTTCATTTCACAATTTATTTTTACCCCTTTAAATACGATCGAAAATATATCTGCATCTTGGCTAGAAATCACTGCCAACAACATGAGTTCTGTTTGGCAGCGTGTTTCATCCCATTTGGCAAATGATTTAACTGGTTTTAAATCGCAAGTTCAGGCAAATCTCGAGGACATTGTGAAGATCGGAAAAGACTTAGGATTCGAAACTTTGCACACTGCCAATGTATGTGACTGCACTGGATTACATTGAAATCACTTAGATGATGCAACTCTCCTTGAAATTGATGAGCAAACTGCAAATGAAGAAGAGAAAAACAATTCTGAAGTGGATAACACTGAAGTGGCACCAAAAGAATTGTCAACAGAAAAATTGGAGAAAGTTTTTCAAGGGGGTTAACATGGCCTACGAGACGATTATGAATGGAGATCCGAATGTTGAATGTAGTATCAAAATAAGGCAAATTTTATGAGATGGGATTCAATGCTATGAAGACTTGTACGCTGGGAAAAAGAAGAGATGGCTTCATTACTGAAATACCAAAATAAACAATAAAGCTTTTTTCTCATCTTTCATGATGTTTCATTAATAAAATTTTTGCAATATTTTTTATTTCAAATCCTTTTAATTGGCTATCAAGTGCAAATTGTTTATAAATTTATTATAATTTGTTTATAGACTGTTTCTCTGGTATGCATTCAATTAAAACTCATTATAATTATACCTCAGTTAGCACGGTTTCACATAACATGGAACAGTTTCAGTACCAATTATCAGTGATGATGCCAATTTATAACTAATTAAGTAGTTGGCTATGTACTGAAATGATGAAATTGCACTAACTTGTACATTAGTGTTATTAGTATTTAGTAATGGCCATATGGTGCAAGAAAGCCTATGGATTATGCTGCACCAGCCCAAAAAAAAAAAAAGAAATAAAGAAAGAAGAGAGTAAAATAATAATACAAGAAAAGGAAATTGACAACCTATGCATCCCTGTTCCTGTAGGTAACTATCCAGCTGACATCTGAATTTTCCCAAACTGCCAACCTCAACCACCCATGTAGGTAACTTATTCTGGTAATTTATAACTTGCTGGCTAAAATAAAACTTCTTGCAGTCCAGTCTAAACATCTCCCCCCCATAACTTCAATTTATGGCCCCTAGTTCTAGAATCATTTACAACTGAAAATTTTGTCCACATTCATTTTACTTTTTCCAGTCAGAGCCTTAAACACTTCGATCTCAAGCTCTAAGGTGCCTAGATTTCAAGCTGTGCAACCCACATATATGAAGTCATATAAGTATGTTATGTAAAGTTATGTTTTCACTTTTGTTAATTGCAGAAAATAAATTTAATTAATTTAAAAAAAAACAAATTCAAATACACCTGAAATGTATTGGAGTTTGTTTTGATTTAAATGAACTTGTTTAAATCACTGCTGTCTTTCAGGGAATAACAAGGCTCCTTCTGACAAAAATTCCGTTCTATAAAGAAGTGGTGGTTATGTCTTTTTCTTGTAACCACTGCGGCTTAGAAAATAATGAGTTACAGCCAGCTTCAAAAATTCAAGAAAAAGGAATACGTATCACTTTAAAAGTTATCAATCAAAAAGTGAGTAATATCTTTTAAAATTTTAATATTTATTGATGTTTAAAATTTTTAAAATAAAATATTTAATATTTAAAATTTTATTTAAAGATTTGTCTACTTATGATGAATAAAAGAATTTAGTCTTTTAATTAATATTGATATGTGAAGTTTGCATATCAATATCACATTGCATTTTGTGTTCATTTTACTTCTTCTTCTTAGGATTTATTCTGTTATTACAATGGTCCTCCTCAAGCTAATATCAAAAAGTCATTCCTTTATTCTTTTTTTCCATTTTCTTCTTTCTCTTCCCAATCTTCGTCCACCAGTCCTCTTTTATTCATAGCTGCTCTCACACCCTCTGTCCACATCCTTCTTAGTCTTCCTCTCTTTTTCTTTCTCCAGAGTGAGTGAGAGAGAGAGAGAGAGAGAGAGAGAGAGAGAGAGAGAGAGAGAGTAGAAGGAAATCACCAAGAAAGAGAAGAATGATGATATCCAGGGTCCTGAGCTGGATATCATCATTCTTCTCTTTCTTGGTGATTTCCTTCTACTCTCTCTCTCTCTCTCTCTCTCTCTCTCTCTCTCTCTCTCTCTCTCTCTCTCTCTCTCTCACTCACTCACTCACTCACTCGGGGAAACTCAAATTTTTTTTTTTTGGCTGGTGCAGCATAAGCCTCAGGCTTCCTTGCACCATATGGCTAATAATAATAATAATAATGGCTCCTCTGGACAATCTGTCGTCCTCCATTCTCTTCACATGGCCAAACCACTCCAATCTTTTCTCCTCCATTTTATCAGTGTCCATTTTTAATAGCTATTTTAAAATACGATTAAGTTATTGTCTGTGTTCTGATTAAGCAGGGCTGTTCATTTTTTTTAAATAGCAAGTAGTTCAAGAGGGTTTTCTTATATTAGAAGTACAGTGTGTTGTATGATCTGTGTTATATATAACAAGTTAACAAGTGTTTATATAACATAAGTTATATGTGTTATATAACACAAGTTAATGGGCACATTACTGTAGAAAGTTGCCACCTGAACTTGCAAACTATAAATCATGTTAAAAACTACCTTGCATTAGCAGTTACTGCTGTTGTATTTCAAAAGGCAGTTTTATATACTTATACGTATTACATAAATTCTGTGCAGGAACCTAGTGTGGAGGATTGCATCAGCTGAAATACTCTTGTCCACATCATGCCATTTAGCATCCATAGAACAATGGAGTGGTGCATAACGTGCTTTTTCCATCGAGGCATTTTACAAAAAAAATAGTTACAAGGCCACTTGACATTTATTTTGCATTTACTTTAAGCTTAAGAATCAAGATGGATATGTAATTTTGAAGAAACTGGTTCTGCTTTGAAAAAGAAGTTTCTAGATGGAATAAGAACCACCTGTACACGATATCGCAGTTGTCGAAACTGTTCTCATTCATAGTCCAATGCATTCGGCACATCAGCATGCACTGTTGTTGAACTTATTCAGTAGGAGTGTGTGATGAATATTACACCAAGTTTTTTAATGATGGAGTTAAATTTCCATCCTTACAAGATACAGGTATGGCAAGAATTAAAACCTTGCAATCTCCTTACCTATTAAAATTTTTATCAAGAAATGCTAACTGAAATTGATCATGGTGAAGATTTTATTCTTAGTCTCTGGATGTCTGATGAATCTCACTCTCATATGTAAATGGTTTTGTGAATAAACAAACTTTTTTTATTGGTCAGAAAAAACTCTTGCCAATTCTACCAGCAGCACAGTGACCAGGTAACAGTGTAGTGGACAGTTTCATATCACAGTGTTATTGGCCCATATTTTTTGAAGATGATAATGGAAGGGTGACTGCAACACCTAGCTGCTAACATGATCACAACTTTTTTTGACTGAACCAGCTGCTAGGTTTCCTTAGGTTAATGAGGCCATTTGGTTTCAGCAAAGCAGCACATCTCATACTGCCAGGGTGTTAACAAAAACCATATGCACAAAGTGGTGTATGTTCACCACCTTTGGACATTGAAGCAATAAACAGTTTTAATATTCTCATTAATTTATTGAAACATTAAAACAATACAAATTCTACAAAAAAAACTAAAATATTAATTCAAATAATTTATCAAAACAACAACAAAATTAAAATAACTCTTGCAAAACAGAATTAGACCCCGTTAATTTTCATTATTATCTTTAAATAAAAATTGCAATCTTCTCGGCTTCTCTGTGAATATAGTTTGATATAATTGTGTTCATAAAATCTTCATTGCCAATGACGAAATTTCATGCCTTTTTCTTTTTCACTCTGCCTGAATGCGCTCACAGTCTGTGCAGTACTTTCTCCTACCAATCATGAAATGTTGGCTCGGCTGTACATGTAAATCATTCAAACTTGATTTAATTAAGATATTGCATGCATTCAAAAATTTGGTGAACACAAATTTTATTCCCACATGTATGTCTACGTGGGTAGCACAGTGATATCATCACCGTCCTCCCATGCCGAGTGGAAAAAGCCTGGGTTCAAATCCTGTCGATGACACGAGGAATTTTTATGGGCTTTTTTTTCACTCCGTGGATTAATTAGTCAGTATCAGACGTAGATAGCAAGGTTTTTTCCTCAGAAATGGGTTTTTCCATCCAGAAAAACAGGCAAATCGAGTAGAGAACACCACCAATTTACAGACACAATACATATGGTATATGTAATACAGTATAATGTCACTTATCTGAACTAATTAGGACCAAGGTTGGTTCAGTTAATAGTTCGAAATAGTTCGGATAATCAAACATATATGATGTTTGTTATTTGGTTTTTAGGAGCATTAGCAACTAAGGCCATATTGCTCCGAGATATGCAGTGGTCATTCCCTGACCTTTCCGCATCCTCCGTATTTGGTGGTGACGGGCTCGAACCGCGGTCTAATCAAGAAGCTTATGCTATGCACTGCTGCTCCTTCTCACCTGGCTGCGGAGGCGACCAAACATATATGAGAATATCCAGTTTATACAAAACAAAGTGTAATTAGGCCTATGATTAAATTATAGTATGCAAGGTTATTGCTAACAAATGAGAGTATAATGAATCTTGGGAAGCTTTATTTTTTAAAATATGTAACTTTGAATTTTTCTTTCAACCATGCGAGATTTGTCTTTTTTGCAGCTAAGTCTCTCATCCTCTTTAATAGCAATATCTCCATAGAACTGCATTCAGACAGTTGCTCACATCATGCCATTGCAGTTTCTAGCCAGTGAAGACCTCAGCGTGAGTAGGCCCGCTCCCTCTTCTTCTTCATTTCTTCTTCAGTTAAAATATGGATAACCAGGATCATCGGCATTGTTGTTTAATCATGCCTCTGCATCATCTTGTCCAAACTTGGAAAACCTGGGATTCCCTTGAAATAAAGTTACAATCTCACCTACGTCTTCATTCAAATCTTGCACATATGTGACCGTCTGGCAACACCCCAAAGTTTATGCCATGCCTTTTTTTCCAGATTTCTCTCTGAGAACATGTTCCAGGCATCTGCTAACATGTAGCAACAATCCTTAATGTTTAGCTTCTTTGAAAACGCAACCATGCTCTCTTTATCTCCCTCTGGTAGCAGCAAGCGACACGAGACTTGTTTTTTGTACAACTTTTTTAGTTTTTCTATAGCACCTTGATCCATTGGCTGCACCAGGGCTATAACATTTGGTGATGAAAACCTGACAATGAAGTTCTCATCAATTGAATTCATTTTTTCAAGAGGAGGTTGGGATAGGGCATTATCAATAATAAATAAAACTTTACCAGCTTTATCCTCATTTTCTCAATGCCTCTTCACACTTGGAATAAAATCTTGGCTAAACCAATCCAAAAAAATGTTGGAATTCATCCAAGCATTTTCTGTCCTTTATATCGCACTGGTAGGCACTTTACAACTTTAAAGCATCTTGGATTTCCCAATCACCAATAATTTTGGATCGGTTACCATTTGAGTTACGATAAGCTTAGGTTGACCACATTGCCAAATGGTAAAACATGCTGTCCACTTTTATTTGCACACACACCATAACTGTAACACACTGCTTGTTAGCTTTGAAATGAGGAGCAGCCATTTCATATCGTGATGCAAGTGATTTACGAGGGAGTGACTTCCAATTAAGACAGTTTCATCTGCGTTGTAAACGTCATTCTTGGAAAACCTTTCTTCGCCATTTTCAGAAAAGACTCTTTAAAAGCTTCTGCTTCAGGGACATCACCTGATAAAGCTTCTCCTTGAATTTCAAGCTCCCTTATACCATGGCAAGATTTGATATTTTTCAGCCATCCTGTAGTGGCTTTAAATTCAGATGGGTTTTAAAATTTTTGATTCAGTTGTAACACTTTGCCACATAACAGAAATTCAGAAATAGGTTTGCTTCGACTTCTCTTTTGTAGAAACCATAAATAAACAGCGTCTTCTAATTTCTCATCACTAGCTTTTTTCATAGTTTTCCTTTTTTTAGAGCCATCTTCATTGTCTAACTTTGAAGTAAACTTAAAAATTTCATTTTTTCTGCTTTTTATGTCAGATGTGGTTGCTTTACCAACGTTAAAAATCTTAGCAAGCAATACACTGGTTTCTCCCTTTTCCAGTCTATTAATAATTGTTATCTTGTCTTCTATTGACAACACATTGCAGTTTCTTTTGCTTGTAGATGCCATTATTAACACAAAGGGGCAGCAGAATTTTTCAAATTAAAAAGCAAAATGACACAATATTTCACATTGAAATAGCCACGAACAAAAACTCGAACACTGAGTGATTAGAAACAAAACACCTTAAATAACCTCACACTGCAGTGGCTCGCAGCAGGCTGAGTGAAAACTAAGCACCCCCCCCCACCCACACACACACCATACTCCTGCGTTCACAATGGACAATGGTATGAATGCGTCAAGCAACAGGAGTAATATTTCAGCATTCACAAGTGCACTAAAAGTAGATACTGTATTTTTTTTTTTTTTTGGGGGTGGTGGTGATGTGGATAATCAATGTTGTACTGTAGTTTTTTTTTGAACCACCCTTCAAAATATCCTGCTGGTGCCCATGAATTGACAGCATGTGACTTTTTTTATGTGACATTTTAAGAAGAAAGGTGTATTCTCATCACTCACACAATATTAAAACAGCTGAAAGAAATAATTCATAAAGTAAATGTTGGAATTCCTTTGGAGATGATATGTCACCGATGCGTGGAAGATTAGAAGAATGCCTGAACAGAGATGGAGGTAACCTCAAGGTTACCTCCATCTCTCGACCTTACGTTGCCGACGTCTTGACCTTAACCAGGCCAGGACTGACGCCATGGATCGTAAAGTATGGAAGAACATCACAGAGCAAGTCCGAAACCCTGCGGCACCTACAGCAGCATACTGGTTGCGTGGCCAACCGCCCCCCCCAGCTGCCAGCTAAGGACCAAGAAGAAGAAGAAGAAGAAGAACCTTGAGGTTATCATCTTCAAAAAATAAATGCCATTCTATATACTTTGAGATGGCTTATTTGTAATTTGGCAAATACAAATTCTTTATTTAATTTTTGAGTTTTTAAAATCACCTATTTCCATGCCTTGCCCTGTATTTTGATATTAAGTTAGATATGTATTGAAAATTTATATATATGATGTTCTTAACTAATGGAATCTTGACCACCAGTTCCATATTAATGGTTTTCAGGAAATTAGATTGAACAGTGAAAAATTTAAACCATATGGAAATTCTTCCATTTGGTATTGATATCATTAAAATGCAATTAAGCTTTATTTTCAAAGAAACTACTTAAAACCATCTATTTCTTTCATTTCACTAAATATTTTATGCCTTATTTTATTTTACATTTTTATTGAAAGTCATCCAATTCTAGATTAAGTTATATCTTTAAATGTCAAATATTGTGTTGAATAAAAATAAAATAAATAAATAAATTTATTCACCAGTTTCTTGATATCAGTCAGTGCTAGAGATGAGTATAATTCTTTATTATTTTTCTTTTATGACTATAGTAACTACAATTAGTCCAGTTTTACAGTTGTATTTGTGAATAGCTTAATATTTTCTTGTTGTAAGTTAGCAGAATATCTAGCCACAAATTTATTATGCATCATGCTAATACTATTGAAGTTGCATAAGGTGCTATTAAATCTATATTCATTAACTTTTAGTCTCAGCAGTTCAGTATGACATTTGGTTACCATTTATGATAAGCTATGGTTAGCCACACTTAAGAGAATCTATTGATTTCAAGAAGACACTTACCATCTACTAGCTAAATTTCAGCTGCAGCATCCACCGTGAAACTGGTGCAAAAAGACAAGTGCCTCTGAGCAGACAAGAAAAAGCCAGATTTGATCAATTATTAGACATGATTCATACTAACTCTGGCTAGTTCTCGGGATTAATTCTTGTTGTATTAATGGCCTCCTGGCCACATCCCCCATCCCCTAGGTCCGTGAATGGTTATGACTCAGCACTTTTCCATATCCCATGTGTACTAATGTGTGAAGCCACATCTTTTTCCAGAATGCCGGGAGCATCCACAACAAGATTCCCACTCTTCTGAATCTAATTACAAATGACAACTAAAATTTTATTTCAATTGCTGAGATGTGGTCTGTATGTGAAAGTGGCTTAAGTATTCTTGCTGCCAGTATTAACTTCCTTGAGAGATGTGCAGAGGCTTGCAGAACTTAAGCCTCTCTTGGTAAGGGCACCCCTTTGTTCCTCTCACCAATCTTGTTGCCCTACTCTGCTAGAACGAGTACAGAGAAGGGCAACAAGATTGGTGAGAGAAACAAAGTGGTGCTCTTAACAAGAGAGGCTCAAGTTCTGCAAGTTGTAGCATCTGGAGACTAGGCACCTGCGAGGTGATCTGATTGAGCTGTATAAGGCCTTGAATGGTTTGAGCAGGCTCAACGTTGATGGGATACTTCTGCTTGCTCAGATTAAGAACCTGAGGGTGCATAGATTTGAATTGAGGAAAGACAGTTGTAGAATAGATGTGCAGAAGTTTGCATTTAGCCAGTGGGTAGTTGATTGCTGGAACAAATTTCCATCCGTTGTTGTGGAAGTTGATAGCTTAAATAAATTCAAGGCAGAACTAGACAAACATTTGGAATGAATGAATCAGTTAAAATTCGAAGGGGGGGGGGCTGATGTTGTATATGCTTGCTTTCTTGCATCATGTGCCTCTACTAATGCTAATTTTCTTGTTATGTTTTTCGTCATAGCTTATATTATAACGTTGTTCGTTAATACTTATGTTTATTATTAATCTATTCTTATGTTTTTTTAATTCTTATATACATGTTTTTAATTTAATTTTGTAAATAAATATTTTTATTATTAGGATCTTCTCAGGCAAGTAGTAAAGACAAAATGGGCCACTGTCACCATTCCAGAACTTGAATTTGAAATCCCTGCATTAACACAAGATGGAGGTAAATATGAATGCTTATTGTGCATTCAGCTCTGAAATTTAGCCTGTCAATGAGAATATGGGGAGTCATTTCCATTCTAGTTGCCTAAAAATGTTTTTCATATTGAATTTTTAAACGCATGGTAGTAGGAAATGACAATATATGGCTAATATCAATTTTAAAAAAAATATATATATATATAACAAAAAAAAAAAGAAAATAGGTTTAAGATAAAAATCAGAATAGTTTTTTTTTTTCATACTTATATAGGATTTAGAAAGAATCCTGAGGTGCCACCAGATAACCATTTTTAATAAAAACCTGTTTTGTGTTTTCCAGTCCATGTGACATAAGTGTGTCTTGATATATATATATATATATATATATATTAATTTGGCAATTTAATAAAGAAATTAGTACTGGTTCAATGCAGGTATTGAAATAGTTTTGAAAAAAATACTACTCTGTGTTATGGTTTTCTTTCTTTGCTGTCTGGGAACACTGTCATCCTTCCTGTGACAGTGACAGACCTTTTTTGATACTCTTTAAAAATGGCTACATTTATTCACTAGTCGAACTAACATAACTATAATTTTTTAATCAAATAACGTCATTCTAAAGAGCATAAGCTCCATCTCTGTCACAGGAGGAACAGTAGTGTCTACAGGCAGTAAAGGGAAAAAATACAATGCAGGGTAGCATTATTTTTTAAAATTATTTTTTATATATTCATATATTTTTATCTTTATGCAGGAAATCTTATATTTAAATGTGATGCTGCATTGAATAGACTAAAGTTCTTTTGATGAAAGCTAGGTTACTGCAAGTGGTCTCTCTTCCTGAATCTAAAATGATTGCCTAAACAGCTGAAAAACAGTCTTTATAAGCCAAGAGAAATTCATTAGCATAGGACTTCCCCAAAATCATGATTTCTGTCCTGCGAATCAAGTCAGTAGATAAATAAGCCAAAAACAAAACACTCATGAAATCTGTTAGAAGCTATGAGTGATTATTATGATTTATTATGCAATGTTTTTTTAGGAAATTTGGTTTGTTTTCTTACAAGTACTGTATATCCATTAACCCTTTCACAGATATACCCTCTCAACTATATATAAATTTTTTCATATGATGGAGTGAAGTATGAATATATGCAAAGGAGTATGAAATTTCACCCCTAGTATCAACAAATCATGAGTACTTACAAATTCTTCTGAAACTGTACAGAGACATGCCATCATCTGTCAACTATGCCTACTAGCAGTAGACATTTTTTTTATATTTACACTAGTTTTGAAAATAGGCATAGGAGGGCATACCCTTTCAACAAAATTCTAAATCATGGGCTACATTTTATAATTTTGATCCAGAAGTAAACAAAACTAAATCAAATTCATATGTAAACAGAGAGAATTTTACCTCCAAATAGTTAATGATAAATAAGTGAAAAATAAGTAATGACTTGTTTTTATTTATATATATATATTTTTTTTCATTATTTTGATTTAATTTCTTTTGATTTAATCATTAGAGAAGGACAGTAATCCTCTAAACAAGAAAAAAATTAATATTTAAAAGTATTTATATGTTTAGTTTTTCAATTTTAACTTCTAAATTTCTTGAAAATATTCACTCCAGGTTTCTTAGCATTAGCATTAGTAGAGGGATATGATGCAAGAAAGCAAGCTTATACAGCATCAGCCAAAAAAAAAATAAATAAATAAAATAAAACAAAACCCCCTTCCCATTTCACCCACCTATTCACTCCAAATGTTTGTCTAGTTCTGTCTACAACAGATGGAAGTTTGTTCCAACTATCAACCACCCACTGGCTAAAGGCGAATTTCCACACATGTATTCTACAATTGTTTTTCCTCAGTTTGAATTTATACACCCTCAGTTGAGTAATCTGAGCAAGAGGAAGAATCCCATTAGCATTGAGCTTGCTCAATCCATTCAAGGCCCTATACACCTCAGTTAGATCACCTTGCAGGTGCCTAGTCTCCAGAAGCTGCAATTGCAGAACTTAAGCCTTTCTTGGTAACACCAACTGTTTGTTCCACTCACCAATCTTGCTGCCCTTCTCTGTACTCGTTCCAGCAGCTTGACATCTTTCCTAAAATGAGGCCTCCAGGCCTGTATACAGTACTCAACATGTGGTCTGACCATTGCCTTATACAAGGGGACAATCATCCCCTTATCCCTGCTAGTGAAAGAGTATCTGCATGCTCTTTGAAAATTCACTCATGAAAGGGTTAAGTTAATCAATCCTGGGGTAATAATTAAGATTCATGTGGTAGGGGGGGTGGATTAACAATAAGACTTCTTATGTTCTCTGGTTTATAGAACAGTTTTTCAGTTCACTTAGGCCTTTTAGACAGCTATAAGGTTCCTTCAGCTTCAACTTGCACCTTTTTTCAGTTATTTTCCTGGTTATATTTTATTTTAAAATTTGGTTCTAGAAGCCCTGCCTAATAAAATACTATTAGATTGTTAAAGGGCATTCTTTGAATTGATATTTTAAACTCTGCAGAACCAAAAGGCCTATTGATTTTAATTTTTTTATTTATTGTAACATTGATGCTAGATTTAATGATGAATTATATTAACTTTTTTACAAACTGAGTTTGGTGTCAGATCATTTCTTTTGGGTTTGTTTGCTGACTACATGATATTATATTAGAGCATCATTGCTTAAAAATTTAATATTCATTTAATTAATATGGAGTTAAAGTGGCCTTCAACTTTATACATAAAAGTGGGAAACCTTATCACACAGAACAGATTTTTAATAAAATTAAAAATCTTTTTTTAATAAATTAAAAATTAAAAATCTAAACCTCGATCAGACCCCCCATTTGGGGGTCCTGTTCAAGGTCTATAACGTTTTCACTGTTTTTTAAATGAATTTTTAAATGATTTTCTTAACTAGGTAGCATAAATTCAAATTACAGAGGAAGCAACTTAGACTGGATAGAAAATTTGATTTTACCATCAGGTTGTTAGTCACTAGTTGGTAGTTTATTTTATATTTTATTGTATTTTTTTTTTTTTTTTTCTTTTATTTCCACAGGCATCAAAAGCCTGTGGCTCTCTTACACTGTATGGCTAATATTAACAGTAAAAACAGGAAATATTATTTGCAATAAGAATAGGTAGACTAGGAGCCAAAATGTCTATCAGAAGCCAAAATTGGTAATGATGAGTCATCAATTTTTAAGTGGGGTGAAAAAAAGCTTTATTATTCATGTAGTTACCAAATATTAATTGCCCACCAACTGATGATTTGTGGATAAATATAGTACTACGTTGTTCATTAAAAATAAAAAATATCAAGAATGGTATCCTGATTGTGGTATGATTGAAGGCCTTGAATGGGTTGAGCACACTGAATTCTGATGGGATCCTTCCACTTGTTCAGATTACAAACCTAAGGGGGCATAAATTCAAATTAAGAAAAGACATATGTAGAATAGATGTGTGGAAATTTGCCTTTAGCCAGTGGGTGGTTAATTGCTGGAACAAACTTCCATCTGTCGTCGTGGAAGTTGATAGGTTAAATAAATTTAAGGAGGAACTGGAAAGGCACATTTGGAGGGAATGGTGTGATTTTTTTTTTTTACTGATGCTGCATAAGCTCATACACTTGCTTTCTTGCACCACATGCCACCACCACCACTACTACTACTACTACCTTTGAATTTTCCTGTTCTGTCAGCCTCAACCTACCCGCGAGAGTAACTTATTCCAGTGATTTTCTACTCACTGGCTAAAAGAAAATTTTTGCAATCCAGTCTATTATCCTGTAATTTGAATTTATATTTCCTAGGTATAGCATCATTTATAACTATGAAATTTCATCTTCATTCTTTTTTCTATCCCCTCTCTAAGATACCCAGTTACCATATTTTGTAACCAGCATCAAAGTCATTCTTTATATGGTACCTGTTTGCCAGTTTCAACAAGCACTTCACCCATCCTTGAACTTTTTCAAGAAGTTTAGTGTCTTTTTTTTTAAGTAGGGTCTTACTTTTTCTTTATGTAGGATTTTTACATACAAATGTTCAATAAATTAACAATAGCGCACTGTGGATGCTCCTTACCACCTATCTGTGCTGCATAGAGAACTTTATTGTCTATCTGGATAATAACTATCAAATCTCTCTCCTCCTCTGCTGTCTTTAACTCAGTATAATTATATCTATACAAAATAACATACAATTTATTTTGGGATGATTATTTTCCCAGGTGTTAAACTTTGCATCATTAAAATATAGTTGACAGTTTCCTGACTGATCCTGAAACCTATTCAGTTAATTCTGAAGGAGTGTTGCTTAGTATTGGTCATTAACCACTCTCCCAATTTTGATATCAGCTGAAAATTTTGACTCTCCCTGTTATTCCTTTGTCATTGTTATTTTAAAAACAAAAATCAAAACAAAAGCAGAAATCCCAGCACCAATCCTTTAGATGACTTCTGCTTATTAGAGAAATAATAATAGTGACAGCACCCAAAATTTTTCTTATTTCAATCTTTTCTTTTCATTATTGGTGTCTTCAGGCTCCTCTGTTTAGCAAATCATTAAAATTATTTCCCCTATACTTTAGGGGAAATTATTTTAATGTAAACTATGGGGCTTTGCCTCCTGCTCACTTTGCTACTCCCCCCGCCCTGCACACTTTTCTATGTAATATGTATAGGTAGGACGGTGTAAGTCAAATCTTTTCTATGTAAAAGACACACCTGTTGAAACGCACTGATCGATATCTAATCTAATATATAAAAGAAAATAGAAAGTGTAAGAAAAAAACTATAAAAAGTAAAATTGTGTGAATGTTTAGTGAATGAAAGTTATTAATTGCATGTTCTATCTTAGCCTCTTCACTGAACAGACTGATGGCTATGCAGGCCCTCAGAGTCCTCATGGTTATCCAAGCTGACACCATGCTGTAGCTTTTCCTAGCTGGCATGATGTGGGATGCTGACACTGGCCATTAGGGTAACCCCCAGGAAAGTGTAGGACAGAGCTGCAAAAAGCACGCTCCACCATAGGAATCTCTTTCTCTATGTTCTTTTATTCCTACCATCTGGGGTGGTTGAGTCTCTTGTTTATACTCCAGCACAGCCACCAGGTCAGTGGAGTTTACAATAAACCAATTAATACAAATGTTAATCATATTTAGCAGTTACAGACTTGAACTCCAGTCCATTCAAAGAGCATGTGCTACTGCACTCGTGCTCCTGACCACTCAGCTGCGGCGCCTCCATAGCCAGGTGGGAAGAAGCAGCAGTGCGCAGCACACGCTTCTTGATTAGACCGGGGTTCGAGCCCATCACCACCAAATATGGAGGATGCAGAAAGGTCAGGGAATGACCACCGCATATCCCGGAGCAATATGGCCTTAGTTGCTAATGCTCCTAAAAACCAAACAACAACAACAACCACTCAGCTGTGTCAAGCCTTTCCTTCTCCCACCCTGGGTGACTCCTATCCCCTTTTGCATGGTGGTTCACCCACCACCCACTTTAAACTCCCACCCTCTGAACAAGCATGGGCATCCTGTACCAAGAGTCCCCTTACTGTCTCCCCTTTCAGATTCGAGTGCCTCAACTATTGCCCCCCCCTCTGTTCTGTGCTCCTTTTATCCCACCCTCTTCCTATCTGCCCCATTATCTCCTTTCCAATAAATTTTTTTTTCTTTTTTTGGGCTCTCTCTGGATGCCTAGGCTACACCAGGATTCACCCTGCTAGAGCTGTCTTCTCTCCTAGTGTGTCCTGGCCCACCTCTCTAGGGCAGTGATGGAAACTGGGGGGAGGATCAGTGATTCTCCACAAGCCCCCAGGCTAAGTGGCCAGAGGAACAGCACAATAATACTTCACAAACCACACACACACACACACACCCTGGCCTTATGCAGAGTATGGTATGAGGCACCTCTGTAGCCAGGTGGGCAGGAGCAGCAGTGCGTAGCTCACACTTCTTTAGAACGGGGTTTGAGCCCGTGACCACCAAATACGGAGGATGCAGAAAGGTCAGGGAATGACCACCACATATCCCCGGAGCAATATGGCCTTAGTTGCTAATGCTCCTAAAAAACCAAATAACAAACAAACAACAAACAGTATGGTATTCTAAACAGAGTAAAAACTCGGAGTTGGTGGTAATCCCTGGTGCCGCCAGACAAAAAACACTATGTCATTATGATCGATATCTAATCAGGAAATGACCTATGTAATTATTTACCTGTGCATTTGTAGTGCGCGGCATTCTCAACGTTGAATAAATATCGCTATGTAATTATTTACCTACATTTACATAGGTCACTTAGAAAAAGGCCTTTTGCTTTGGGTTTCATAATGCATGAGGAATATCGTTGCATCCCAAAGAGCAGGACTAAAATATTTCACTGAAATATTTACAAACTATACAAATATTTAAAATATTAACAAAATACTAAATTACTGTATTTACAAATATACAATATTCATTAATATACAAAAAACATTACAATGGGACATCAAATGTTAGACAGGGAAGCACGTGTAAAAGGTTGGTGAATGCTATGGAGGCAGTTGTCAATAATTATTTGCATTTGTAGTAACGGAATTGCCTCGCCCGCTTCTCCCATTGGCTCGAATAAATATCACTAAGAGGAAACTTTTTTTAATGTATAGAGAAATAGTAAAATATACTTTATTATATGTTATTATTTTATATATTTGATTTTTCTCTCCTGTTCTTTTTAATTAAATGCCAAAAATTTTACCATCTTCTTGATATTTGTTTTCCTTATCTTTTTCTAACATCTGCCCAAGATTTTCTTTAGCCTCTTTTGCATAAATCTTAGTTCTCTTTAACTTTTTTTGATATTCCAATCAGGATTTATTAGTTTTATTTTCCATAAATTTCTTAGAATATTTTTTTCTTTTTTATTACTGCCCCTTGAACTTCTTGAGCCCACCACACCATTCTGATTTTTTTTTTTTTTTTTTTTTAACAGACTTCTCCATACCTCTTTTGCAGCATTTCACTTAGTTTCTCTTAATTGCATAATGAGATATGCATTACCTCATTATACAAAACAGTGTTCAGTTTGTCATTTTTATTAGCAGTTTCATTAACCTTGCATGCATAGGATTAATAAAAAATTTCAAGAATAATATATTTCCATTTAGCCTAACAAGAAAAATGTTTTTAGCACTCAATTAATTCAGTCCATTCACCTTTGTGATCCCTCCTAACATGTGGAATAAACATCCTATGCTGGTGTCACTAATTGTTTGTTATTGAATGAGAAAATAATAAACTGTTAATTAAAATTGCTCATCTAGAGTTGCATGGTCATTTGTGAATAAAATTAATTTTTGATATTAATAGAATTAATATCATTTTATTTTCTATAGTGGTTACAACAATAGAAGGCATAATAGAAAGAGCCATTACTGGAATCGGTGCTCGCCAAAAAATTTTAAAGGTTAGTATTATTTTTGGTATGATGCAATTATAATGTAAATATTTCACAAGTGTTGTTAGATAAAATGAATGTTTAATCAGAAATAGACAGAAACAGATATATTGCAGTTTAAAGTTATATCACAACAATTTTTGCCTGCAGTCACAAGAATTATTTGTCAACCTTGGTAAAAGTTGCTATAATGATAACTTAAACGATGTTTAAACATATCAAATGCTTTTGCTAAAGTTTAACTTTACTAGTGAAAGAGAACAGTCTTAAACTCAGACTACTAGGAATTCACATGATATATTTATAAAAGCTGGAGAAATATGCAGGTTAACTTGTAATTAAATATAATTGTAATTATACTGCTGTCACAGCATGGATCTGTCATAAGGCAACAAGAGGAAGAATACCCTTAATCTGGTTATGGGCAGTGATTCTTCATGCATTAAGAATCTGCAAGTAAAGGACCCACTGGGTTGCAGTGATCACAGTGTACTAATGTGGAATTTAATTAAAGATGTAATCATTGTCAATGGTAAATTGAAAGGGTTTTGCTTTCATAAGGGTGACTACAGAGGTCTGAGATAGATTTTAAATTGTATGCAGTGGACCAACTAATGATGTTACCAACAGCAAATTTTAAATGGGAAGTATTCGTGGAAGCAATCAAAGAAGCTACTAGGCTTTTCATACCAACAAAGAAATACTGTTCAAGGCTTAGGCCTAAATGGATGTCAGATGAACTATTGAGACACGTGGCAGAGAAGAAAAGTGCATAAGCTACCATAGCTTATGCACTTTTACCATAGCATAGATATAAGCTACCATAGGCTTTTGCATCAGCAGATATAAGATATAAGTCTGTAACCGAGTCACAAAGGTTAGGCAAGCAAAGGCTGATTACAAGAAATCTTTGGAAAAGGATGCAAAGAAAAACCGCAAAGACTTCTTTACTTATATAAACTCTAGAAGGAAGGGGATGAATCAGTTTGGTCCACTTGATATCAATGGTTTGACTGTTGATGATCCTGCTCAGATAGCTGACAAACTGAATGAGTATTTTGCATCTACGTTTACACATGAATTCTTTAGAGAAAGGGAAGACAGGGGTTTATCATACTCTAACAAGGGGCTAAATGACTTTGTGATAACCGAAAGGAAAGTGGAGGAGAAATCGTTGAGGATGGACATAAAAAAAGGCACATGAGGAATCTATCCAATTATATTATGGGAGGCAGCAAAGGTGGTAATGAAACCCTTAGACATAATTATGAGAGGATTCTTGGATTCAGGGGAGGTTCCTATGAACTGTAGAAGTGCAAATATATACCCAATTCATAAAGTGGTTTCAAAAGGCAACATGAGTAATTACAGACCTGTTAGCTTAACATCTGTTGCAAGGAAAATAATGAATCACTGGTTAAAGAAGTAATGCAAGACCACTTGGACAGGCATGCTATTATACTGCAAACGCAGTATGGATTTGTCAAGATCTTGTTTAACCAATCTGATAGGTTACTATGATGCAGTGACAAGGAATTGAATGCAAAAAATAATTTTGACATTATATACTTGGATTTCAGGAAGGCTTTTGATATTATTGTACATAAAAAGCTGCTGTACAAACTGGAGTAATGTCACTTTAAGGGCAAGTTACTGCTATAGATAAAGGGATGGTTAAGTGGAAGAAGACAGAGAGTGGTTATCAATGGGCACTGCTCTTCATGGACAAATGTTATTAGCGAACAGTGAACCCAGAACTGAAACCAAGTGTTCAGTTTTGGATTCCTTGTTTGTTTCAATTTTTATCATTGATATTGATGAAGGTATATCAGGCTTAATGTCTAAGTTTGCAGATGATACAAAGGTTGGTAGAGTGGTTAACGACAGCAATCAGGGTGTGCTAATTCAACAAGATATAGGAAAATTGGGTCAATGGCAGAAGAAGTTTAACATTGACAAATGCAAGTTGCTGCACATGGGCAGCAGTAACCCCAGAGTAATTATCAACTGTGTGGAAAATTTCAGAAAAGCTTTTGACAGTGTTGCGCATGGAAGACTATTGTACAAATTGGAGAAGAATGGTATTAAGGGTAAGTTGCTACAATGGATAAAAGGATGGATGAGTGGGAGAAGACAGAGGATGGTAATAAATGGGTGCTGCACTTCATGGACTAATGTTATTAGTGAAGTCCCACAAGGTTCGGTGTTGGGTCCACTGTTGTTTTGTATATTTATCAATGATTTTTTTTTTTTTTTGATTTGGTAGTTGTTGGCGCATCGGCTTCTGTGGCCATATTGCACCTCCCAAGGTTTTTGCAGTACTTTGATCCAAGCCCGAGGCGGGAATCGAACCCGCGACCTTTGGGTTGCCGGCAGGTACTTTACCCACTCGGCTAGCCCGGTCGGCTTTATCAATGATATTGATGAAGGTATATCAGGCTTAGTGTTGAAGTTTGCATATGATACAAAGGTTGGCACGGTTGTTAATGACAGTAATGGCAGTGTGCTACTGCAACAGGATCTAGAAAATTTGGGCAGATGGGCTAAGAAGTAGCAACTGAAGTTTAACCTTGATAAATGCAAAGTACTGCATATGGGTAGAAGTAACCCCAGAGAAACGTACCAACTGTGTGGTACTACACTTAAGGTGGTAGAAAATGAAAAAGACCTGGGTGTAATTGTGCAGTCAGATATGAAGTTTTCTGAGCAATGTAGACAGGCTGCATGGGCAGGTCATGTGGTTTTTGTCAATGAAATATAGGAATTTTACTAGCAGGGAAAAGGAGGTGATTGTCCCCCTGTATAAGGCAATGGTCAGGCCACGCCTTGAGTACTGCATACAGGTCTGGAGGCCTCATTTTAGGAAGGATGTAGATTTGATTAACCGTGTACAGAGAAGGGCAACAAGATTGGTGAGGGGAATGAAGGGATCCTCTTACCAGGAGAAGCTTAAGTTCTGCAAATTGCAGTGGTTGGAGATTAGACACCTGCACGGTGATCTGATTGAGGTGTATAAGGCCTTGAATGGGTTGAGCACGCTGTATTCTGATGGGATACTTCCACTTGTTCAGATTACGAACCTAAGGGGGCATAAAATCAAATTAAGAAAGACAGATGTAGAATAAATGTGCGGAAATTTGCCTTTAGCCAGCGAGTGGTTAATTGCTGGAACAAACTTCCATCTGTCGTTGTGGAAGTTGATAAGTTAAATAAATTTAAGGAGGAACTGGACAGGCATTTGGAGGGAATGGTGTGATTTTTTTTTTTTTTTTTTGGTTGATGCTGCATAAGCTCATACACTTGCTTTCTTGCATCACATGCCACTACTACACTCAGGGTAGTGGAAAATGAAAAAGACCTTGTGGGGGGGATAATTTGGCAATCAGACATGAAATTCTTCGAGCAGTGCAGACATGCTGCTTTGTCAATGTTATGCAGAAACTTTGCTAGCAGAGATAAGGAGGTAATTATCTCTTTGTATAAGGTCATGGTTAGGTCGTATCTTGAGCACTGTGTACAGGTCTGGAGGCCTCACTTTAGAAGGGATGTAGTGCTGCTGGAATGGGTGCAGAGAAGGGAACCAGATTGGTGAAGGGAACAAAAGGGGTGCTCTTACCTAGAAAGGCTTTAGTTCAATTGCAGCATCTTGAGACCAGGCACCTGTGAGGAGATCTGATTGAGTTGTTTAAAGCCTTGAATGGATTGACTAATCTGAATGTTAATGGTATCCTTCCACTTGCTGATACTACACACACATTATGGGGCATAAATTCAAGTTGAGGCATGATGGTGGCAGGATAGATGTGCAGAAGTTTGCCTTAAGCCAGCAGGTGGTTAAATTGTTGGAACAGGCTTTCATCTGTTGTTGTGAAAGTGTATGGGAATAAACTCAAGGGAAACTAGACAAATTCTTGGAGAGTATGTTTGGGTGGACTGTTTAGTTTTTTTTTTTTTTTTTTTTTTTTTGGCTGATAATATATAAGCTTGCTTTCTTGCATCATTTGCCATTACTACTACTACTAATAATAATAATGGCGCCTCCGTAGCCAGATGGGCAGGAGCAGCAGTGCATTGCACACGTTTCTTGATTAGACCGGGATTCGAGCCCGTGACTACCAAATACGGAGAATGTGGAAAGTTCAGGGAATGACCACCATATATCCCCAGAGCAATATGGCCTTAGTTGCTAATGCTCCTAAAAACCCAACAACAACTACTACTACTACTAATAATAATAATAATAATAATCACAATTATTCTTACCATACACTATAAAACATTTGGTTGTTTTGAGTTATGCGCAATTTAGACCAATATATTATGAATTTCATAAATAATTAAGAAGTAATTCAATTTATTTTCTTTCTCACATTATTTTTTATTTGTATGTGATAAGAATACTATGATATATTTCTTATTCTTTCTCAAGGTTGAAGATAATGAGACTGCTCAGAAAATTGCAGAATTCCTTGTGAAACTCAAAAATTTAATAGAGGTTCAAAGTCCTTTTCATTTTGTAAGTATCACTTTCACCACTGACCCAATAATGCAGAATAGGCTAATTTGGCTCTTTCATCAAAGCAATGGATAGATCGGCCTTGGAGAGATTGTGCAAGGCTCAAAGGGTAGAATTTTAACAAGCACAGACCAGGCTGTGCTTCTGCAGGGATGGAGTACACTTAAATAGAAAGGGTGCAAGAATATTTGCTGATGCTATCGAGGCAGTGTTAGGGGAGTCGGAAAACTGCTAGTTTGGGGGGATACACATACTAAAAGGTTAACAGTGGCCACAGGCAGAAGCAAAATTGATTCTTGCACTGCTTCTATTAGAATGAGGAGCAGCCTGGAAAGAAAGGGCAATGGAGATTTTTAGGACTGCTGGGATCATAGTGGAACAAATAAATACATGGGCTGTGTTAGGGTAACTAAGAGTAGAAACAGGTGCATGTATACCTGCATGTACACCAATGCTAGGAGTATAGTTAATAAATTTGATGAGCTTGAAGTGCTAGTCAAGACATCAAAGGCAGATATAGTTGGGATATCAGAGACATAGCATCACACAGATATAAGCAGTGCAGAATTGGAATTTGGGGAGTACAATGTGTACAGAAAGGATAGACAGGACAGGAAGGGAGGAGGGGTTATGCTGTTAGTTAAGAAACACATAAAATCTAAGGAAGTGAATCCAATTGATGTTGGTGGACAATGCAATGTTGAGTGTTTTGTGTGACATAAGCACTGGGAAAGGAAAAATGAGAGTAGGTGTGTGTTATAGGCCTGATGAATCTGATGAGAATAATGAGCAATTGTGCAGAGAAATAGAATGGGCCAGTATATCAGAATGTCTTATAATGGGGGATTTTAACTTTCCAGATATCGACTTGAAATTGTGGGTGGGTCACTCGCACACTAGCAAGACTTTTGTGGATTTATTGGATGACTGTTTTCTACAGCAATATGTTCAAGAGGCAACCAGAGGGAGTAATACTCTTGATCTGGTTATCAGCAGTAATTATTCATACATTAAAAATTTGCAGATAAAAGAACCACTGGGTGACAGTGATCACAATGTACTAATGTGGGAATTATTTAAAGATGTAGCTACCATCAAGGCTAAAGGGAAGGGCTATTGCTTTCGTAAAGGTGACTACATGGGTCTCAGACAGTTTTTAAATTCTGTACAGTGGAATCAACTGATGATGTTACCAACATTAAATTCTAAATGAGAGGCCTTCAATGACTTAATTTTGGAGGCTACTAGGCTTTTCATTCCAACTAAGAAATACTGTTCAAGGTTTAGGCCTAAATGGATGTCAGACGAACTAATGAGGCTCGTGGCAGTGAAGAAAAATGTATGGGATGCATATAAAGTATCAGGTGACACAGAAGTCTATGGCAGATATAAACTAGTCTATAATCAAGTCACAAAAGAGGTTAGGCAGGCGAAGGTAGATTACGAAAAATCCTTGCAAAGGATGTAAAGAAAAACAGCAGAGTTCTTTACGTATGTAAACTCTAGAAGGAATGGGATGAATAATATTGGACCATTTAACATAGATGGGTTGACTTTTGATGGTCATGCTCAGGTAGCTGATAAACTGCATGAGTATTTTGCATCTACATTCACACATGAGGAGTTATTCAATGAGAGTAGTGCCAGAAGTTTATCAAACTCTAACAAGGAGCTAAGTGATTTTGTAATAACTGAGAGCAAAGTAGAAGAGAAATTGTTGAAGTTAAACATAAAAAAGGCACCTGGGGTGGACTGGATCTATCCAGTTATATTAAAGGAGGCAGCAAAGGAAGTAAGCAAACCCTTAGCCATAATTATGAGAGCTTTCTTGGACTCAGGGGAGGTCGCCATGGACTGTAAGTGTGCAAAATAAATCATCAATTCAAAAAGGGGTTCAAAAGGCGACACAAGTAACTATAGATCTGTTAGTTTAACTTGTGTTCCAGGGAAAATAATGGAATCACTGGTTAAAGAAACATTGCAGGATCATCTAGACAAGAATGCAGTAATAGTTAAGACACAGCATGGGTTTGTTAAAGGGAAGTGTTTTTGATTGGATACTATGATGTGGTCACAAAGGAACTGAATGCCAAAAATAATTTTGATATCGTATACTTGGATTTCAGGAAAGCTTTTGATTCTGTTGCACGTGGAAGACTGCTGTACAAAGTGTGCATTGATTACAACTCTCTGTACGACAGAGAGTGGTAATCAATGGACACTGCTCTTCGTGGACAAATGTTATTAGTGGAGTTCCCCAGGGTTTGGTGTTGGCCCATTGTTGTTTTGTATATTTATCAGTGACATTGATGAAGGTATAACAGGTTTAATGTCCAAGTTTGCAGGTGATACAAAGGTTGGCAGGGTTGTTAACGACAGTAAAGACAGTATGCTGCTCCGAGTGGATATAGATAAGTTGGGCAGATGGGCTGAGAAGTGGAACTGAAGTTTAACATTGACAAATGCAAAGTACTGCACGTGAGTAGCAATAACTGATGAGAATATTGAACAATTAGACTTTACACCAGCCGGTATTCAAATAAACAAATTCCAATCTTGCAACTAAAACACTTTTTACAATAAAATAAAATAAAATACGAGCGTATAAAATGAAATGAAATAAAATATATAGTAGTCTAAAAGTGATGTGATTTAATTTACAATAAAATACAAAAATATAAAATATGATGATAAAAGCGATAAAATCAATTAATAAAATAAAATACCGTAACAACTGTAGCTTTCGGAGATAGCAATCCCCTTTCTCAACAGCATATTTCTGCTGTGTGGCACATCCTTAAGTAGCAGATCCACGGCACTCATCACATGGTTCCTCGGGAGTAAGGCCGGAATTTCCCATTTATGCACCCAAACCGGAAATGGGTCGGGAGCGCTCTAGCTGAAACCGTTCATCTTGCCCAACAACCACGGTTTCCAAGAGGGGATGTAAACGTACACCCTTGTCTCTATTAATGGAATTGTTAGCTGCCCCAGTAGATAAACTCTCAAGCCATTTAACGGTCCCAGAACCCCTGTGCATGATCCGTGATGACAGCATCCTCCGGGGAGGTTTGATGTTGCTTCTCCCAAAAATGTTCTGCCACGGCAGACTTCCCATAATTTGCGGACTTTATTGCATTCATATGCTCCCCCAGACGGGCTTTCAGTCGTCACCCCGTCTCACCTACATAACACACACCCCACAATCCGGGCATTTAATCTCATATACCACCCCACTGTTGGCTTCTTTCGTTATGGAGTCTTTGACACAAGATATCACTGTGTACAGTAATACACAGTGATACATCCCGGGAGTTGCACACAGCGTATCTGGCACCCCCGAATTACTCGTGCAATGTGGTCTGAAAGGCCCGGATAGTAGGGAATGTATGCAGTGCTCACAGGGGCGAATGGCTCGGTACAGGTGGACTCCGCTCCTCTAATAATTCTGTCCAACACCCTCTGGGGGTAGCCACATTTCTTGTGATCTGCCGTGACACGAATAATTTCGTTATCTCTGCCCTCGGAGGTGCTACAGTGGGACCACACCCTATCGACTAAAGCCTTGACAACACTACCCTTGTGATAGCTGGCTTGTGCCGAGGTATAATGAGTATATTGACCTCGGCACATGGGCTTTCTAAACACCATGGTCTTGAGCCTACAACCATCCCTAATAACCAACACGTCAAGGAATGGTAGGGTTCCCTCTGCTTCCACCTCCGAAGTAAATTTAATAAAAGGGGAGAAGCTATTAAGTACATCAAGTATCTGATCCTCCCTCCCCTTTTGTATAATGGTGATTGTGTCATCAACAAATCTTTTCCATTTATGCATGAGAAATTCCAAACCCTCAAAAATTCAAACTTCCAACTCTTCCATAGCTAAGTTAGCCACTATGGCACTAATGGGGGAACACATGGTGGTACTGGATAAACAGAACTCCACACCCTCACAAATATCATTAACACTAAGAGGAGATGTATGGTCACTCAGTGTCCATACATACATATATTTGAATCCTAACAGATTTCTTCAGACATCTAGACAAATAGCAGCTGCTATTTATGTGAACATTGACTGAACATGGTATTAGGTTAAGTAATCATAATTCAGTGGTCACTCAGTGTCCATACATACATATATTTGAATTAATCTTAATAATACAGTACTTTAGAAAATTATTTAACTTGATAATTAATGTGCATTAATGCTATTGCTATCATTATACACATGAAATTTGATGTTCTTTTTAGATTAATGCGTATTATGGGAATTATATGAGATCAGATGTATTGTGTAGTTGCATTACAGGTGGATTTTTTTTTTTTTTATGACAACCTCAAGCATGAAAGATATTAGAACCTATAGTACTTAGTACAGTGTATGAGTTGAAGACTGAGAAGATGAAAGAAGATACTTGTTAACATTAAACTTGAATTTCTATAGATTGTAATTTTCAGGAAATATGTATGAAGGGCGTTTGTTTCGGAAAACAGAAGTTGAAGGAATAAATTAGGAAGAAAAGTTGGTTCTGTGAGTTTGAAGATGGACAGTAAAGGATGCCAACTGTTGGCACATGTTCAAAGAGATTTGGAAGAGAGAGAGAGAGAGAGTGGGAATTATAGAAGGCAATTCCAAAGGACAGTGTCCATGGAAGTATCTATAGAAATGGAGTGGAGAGACTTTGAATCATTAATTAACCAACTGCCCACCTTTAATGGAGTCTAGCAGCCTCAGAGAGGTTTTGAGGGCACCATCCCAGATGTAGGAACATTATTCTATGATAGTGCACATTTCATATTTTTACAGAGTGAGTAGCTGTTTGGAAGAAAAGTAATGCCAACAAGCAAAAGAGAAAATCCATCCTTTTGACGGAAGACCACAAGAGACGTTGAATGGAGTGTACTAGGAATGGTAGGAGGTAATTTATAAATGCAGAGGAAACAATATTTATAATGTGCTTATGCCAAGAGAGAGAGATTAGAAGTAATTGTCATGCCCATTAGAGATATATGATCTTGCCTAGAAATCAGTGTAATCAAAGATAAGCATAGGAACAGAAGAATCCTTTTTTTTTTTTTTTTTTTTTTTTTTTTGCAAGATATAAGGCAGGAATGATATTTAGAAGGATTGAAATCAACCAAGTTATCTTTGCTTGTCTGGAGAATTACATGGAGATTAGCATTTAAGGAATTGGTAGTGGATATTCAAGAAGTTGAAGCTGTTTGTGCAGGGCAGGGTTTCTCAAACTGGAAGGTAGAATGCACATTGCATTGAAGGTAGAATGCACATTGCATTCTACCTTCAAAAACATCAGCAAAACTACGGATAGGATTTCCCATCGATGACAAAAGGTCATTATTATTACAAGAGGAAAAGAATGAGAGAAAGAACTGAACCTTTAGAGAACACCAGCATTAGTGAAGAAGTTAGAAGACAGAGGGCCATATACCATCACCCACAGTGATGTGGTCAGGGAGAAAACTGGATACCCAATTACAGAAAACAGTCAGCAAACCATAAGATGGAAGCTTATTTAGAAGACCTTTATACCAGATACGATCAAAAGCCTTTGAAATTTCAAGAGTAACTTCTTGAGTTTCACAAAACTTTTCTCTTAAATTTGTCCATAGATGGGTAACATAAGCCAGTATATTATCAGTGAATTGACACTTGTGGAATCCATAATGGCGATCATTGATCAAATGGAAAGTTTCTAGATAATTTAGATTGGTGATTGATGGATTTCTCCATTACTTAGGAAGAGTAGAAGTAAGTGCAACGGGATGATAATTGGATGGGAGGGATTTGTTATCCTTTTTTAGGAACTGGCTGGATGTGTGCAGATTTTCAAGTAGATGGGAAAACACTGGAGGAATAAGAAAATGATAAAAGGCAACACAGAACAAGGGTAAGCTCAGAAGCACAGGTTTTGAGATCAAGTGGGGAAACACCATCAGGACCTGGCACATCCTTGGCATCAAGGATGTTCAGTATTCTCCTGACATCCTTTTGACGGAAGACCACAAGAGACGTTGAATGGAGTGTACTAGGAATGGTAGGAGGTAATTTACCAAGATCATTGATACACAAGTTAGAAGAAAAGTATGATGCTAGCAGGTTAGCTTTATCTTTAGCTGAGGTGGCAATAGAACCATCTGGTTTTGACAGAGGTAGGAGGAGAGAGAGAGAAAGATGGGTAGAAGTTGTGACCAAGAGCTTTGGCAAGACACCAGAATGCTCATCTACTATTTGGAAAAGAAGCAAGTTTTCTACTCTTAGCCTGTTCAAAATCTAGTTTGAATTGATTAATAACTGCTTTACAACTGTTGTGAGCTTTGGTATAAGTAGAAAATGAACATAGAGATTTGGATGCAAGCCAATTGCGATATGCAGCATTCTTATCTTGAACAGCTGTAGCACATTTATTGGAAAACCAAGATTTAGATAAAGGATCAGATTTTAAGGTGGAGTGTGGAATAAAGGATTTCATTCTTACAAGAATAATTTCACTGACATGATCTGAGCAAATGTTGACATCAGAAGATTTAAAACAGTAATCCAACCAAGGAAAAGAAGAATGGAAATCTCCAAGATCATCCCAATTTGCAATCTTGTAATGCCAAACAACTTGAGGTTGAGAATGGCTGTGACAGGAAGGCTCCATTAGAAAAGAGACTATCACCAAGTTGTGATCTGATGTGTCTAGAGGACCACTCACCTTGGCCATGTACTTGGAAGGGTTGTTTGCGAGAAAAAGATCAAGAGTGTTAGCTGTGTGGTTAAAATTGACTGGTATTCTGGTAAATTTTTAAATGAACAATCTTTGCGAGGTCATTAGTAATTGCAAAAGCCTCAACATCTTGTCCAGCTGGGTCCATGTGACTAGAAAACAGAAACCAGCTGGAGTTGAGAACATTAAAATTCTCCTAGAAAAATTACCTCACTCTTAGGAAAGTTGGACTGGAAAAAGTCAAATGGTTCAAGATGATTTGTGGAGTTGGGAGAATGATATAAGCAACAGACGAATTTGACAGGCTGGAGTAGTGAAATTTTGAGCCACAGGAGATTTCAAATTGCTAAATCTCTATGACAGGTAGTATCAGAGTGTACACATGCACAAATACCACTTTTAAACGAAAGGAATCATATAGCAAATAATTAGGACAACTGAGATGAGCAGTGGTTGAATCTACTGATAATTGGGATTCTCTTAGAAAAAGTACATCAGATTTTGCAGACTAAGTGGAAATGGATATCATTGAGAGTGGATGTGCAACTACGAAAATTTGTGAAATGAATGAGGCAGTGTTCAGGAGTTTTAGATCTTTTCGCAAATAAGTTGTTTTTATTAGTTTGACTATTCGTGTTGTATTCAGTAGTAAGAAAAGGTCAGGAGGACATGTATGAAGTAATGAAATTTTTAAGTATGGTGTACACATGTCAGAAATATATCCAGTTCCTTGACATAACATGGCCTCAACCTCCTGCATACACACTACTCAGACAGTGTTCAACTTACTGAAGAACACTTGCTGAGTGAGTTAATTTATATCACTAACATCAAGATAGAAATGCTTTCATGAAGAGAAGCAGTGCCAAGTATCTCATTAGGGAAGTAAGTTTAAATTTTTTTATATGTACAGTCAGTCCTCGTATAACACGTGTTTACACTACACGAATTCGATCATACACGATTTATAAATAGGGGAACGATATCTTATATAACACGAACCGAATTCGCTTATGCACGATTCGCCTTTGTGTTTACAAGAAATGGCAGTCGAACGCAGAATTACACCAACCAAACGCAACATGATAGGAATGAAGAGAAGATTCTGAAAATGTGTTTACGTTTTTTATATCAGTGAAGGGGAAACACATTTCACCATAATAACGTAAAAACCAACACAGTTCCAGCTATCAGTATAATCACAAATGCAATTAGATCGAGTTTACTACCAGTTTATAACAGATTCCACTCGCAGAAACACAACTGGAAATTGTTTTTATTGTTTTATGGTAGTAACCCCTAGAAATGTGAGGTGTTAATAGTATCTCTGCCTTTACAGTTGTTTATTCAGTTGCTACACGCGTGCAGCTTTGTTTATGTGTATCAAGCGTGCCTCCTCATTTTATAATTGTGCTTTATTCCCTAAATGAGTAAAATAATTAAAAGGTGTGAAAAGGAAGCGTCCTGGTGAAGACACTGCAGATTCAGAGAGAAAAAGAAAAGCAATATCGATAAACACAGGCAGAATGGGTCAAAAATTCTCACCCGGGAAAATTTGTAGTGGCTTCATACTAGCGTTTATGGCCAAAATCACACCGACCTCCAGCCCACCGGTGTTTCCCCTGTAAGGCTTATGGCCAGTCTGCCTCTGTCGAAAAAGAAAAAATATGAAATTGTGAAATGCTTTGAGCGAAATGAAAGACCATGTGATATTGCATGTGATACAGACCTAAATGAGGCAACGCCAAGAATTACAAAGAATGCAGAGAAAATAAAAACAACTTTCATAGCAGGAACAACTCAAAAGTGTAATTAAAATCCATTAGATCAAGGCACAAAGAATTGGAAGAGATGGAACAGCTGTCATCTGTTTGGATGGAAAATCAAACAAAAAACAAGTTTGCTTACGATAGAAGCAAAAGCATTAGCAATATTTTATTACGTAATAGACGCAATAAAATATTTACGTATTTTATTACGATTATTTATTGTTTGGTAATGTTTTGGTTACAAATATGTGTTCAATCTTGGGTGGTCGGCACCTAACCCTATTTTTCCCATAAGGCCTGTTGTTTATATTGCACGATTTTGCATTGCACAAGGGTTTCTAGGAACACAACTATCGTGCTATACGAGGACTGACTGTATTTATGTATATAAAAGGCTTGTATTTGCCTTAAAATTCCATAGTGTACTATGCTATCTATCGAATTGTTTACCATTATTGCTATCATTAAAAGTATTGTTGAAAAGTATTCACTTTTTTCTTTGTAGGTTGTCGATGATCCGACTGGAAATAGTTTTCTAGAAAACCTGTATCCTCCTTTATATTTATATATATATATATATATATATATATATATATTTTTTTTTTTGGAATGAAGAATGATATGAACGTGCACCCAAATTCAGTCTATGTAAACCTTCATGAATCTGTTTTAAAGATTTGTCACGTGTGTTTCACATATATCCTCCCACCCCTTTTACCCCACCAGCAGTATGACTGCAATTATGAATTACAAAAGCAGAGCAACTAAGTATATACTTTAACATTCAGAATACTATAAATTTTACTTGAATCCTCTCCTTCACTGTTAATATAATTCATAATTAATTATGAGGCATGCTTTCAGTGTATTTAAACATACTAATGATTACATATATTTTTATATTTGCAGCATTATCAAAATAAAATTATAATTGCATTGTGAAAACTGAGTGTGTTAAATACAGGGTGTTTCAAAAATGATGGTCAATAATTTAAAGGCAAAAAGTACAAACTAAAATAAGCAAAAAAGTCCCAGTGAACATCGGGCCGCAAATGAACCATTTTCGAGATAATGCACATTTTCTATTTAGATCGCCACTGACTATGGGAGCACTAGTTTAGCAGAAAGCTGTGAATCCTTTGCTAAGGGTGGTTTTATTAAACATAAGATAATACATTTTTAATTTTTGGTTTCAGCACCACGGGATTTTACATATGTTTCATGTTACAGGATGTTCTTTCTAACACCCTTTCCTCGACGTCAGGTGTTATGCTTCTGGCCTACCTGCTCATACTCCATGTGTGAAGTGCCCATGCACTCTAAGGCGTTGATGTACCCTGGTAAATGTGCACCTGTTGGGTTGCCTTAGGCAGGGAAATGCTTCTTGGTACAAATGTGCAGCCTCAAGTGCCTGCCATTGGCTTTACCATACATGAAGTGTATGTCCACATACTCTTCATTGCTATAACCTCTTTCCATATTGACTATCCTTTGACAAGTACTAGTATGACTGCTATGACTCAGTGCATTGAGAACGGGGAAATGGAGAGAATGAGCATAACCTAACCTAAACAAACAAGTCAGTGGTGGATCCCAACTCTGTACAGTTCACCTTGTCAGTTAGTGATGTCTCCCAGCTAGAAATGTGCAACAGTTCGAAAACAATTCACTTAAGGACCCATGTTTACTAGGCTTTTTTTGCATATTGTAGTCTGTACAGTTCACCTTTAAATTATTCACCATCATTTTTGAAACACCCTGTATAAACATATTCAAAAATAATACCTTTTCATTAAAGCTTTTCAAACTCTATTGTAGAACAATAAATATACAATAGTTGTGTGATATAAAAATATATCGAACAATTATAAAAATATTGTCGAACAATTTTTTTACATCACACAACTTTGTGTGGAACATGTAACAAGTGGACATTTCCTTGCTATTGAAGGTTTTGGTATTAATATTAACAAAACAGCAGTTCTCAATTTCTTTTCTATTGTTATTACTTTAGTTCATTGGTTAACCATATTTTTCTCTAGTTGCTAATTCATGAAGCACTAACACACATTTTTGTAGAGAAGCTTATTTAATAATTAACCTTTTTTTTTTAAATACCAGAGGTCTATGGACCTTAGTAAGAGAGTGATTGATTTAAATGTTATTCCCCCCCCCTAGAAAAAAAAAATGTTGAGTGCATTAAAAAATTAATGTCTATTTGGGAAAACTAGTAAAATATTTTGAAACCATTAGCCTTTGTGACAGCATCTCCAGGGAAAGCCCTCCATCAGTTTTTTGAAAACATCCTCTGTTATTTTCTGCTATTTGGCAATAAAGGGGGCAACCAGTTCAGCTCTGTTTTTTTGGGCAGTCTCTCCTCACATGCACCCAATGATCCACTTCACCCCCACCCCAAATTCTCTATGTGATTGAGGTCAGGGCTCTTTTGGGCTTGCCAGTCCAACTTTTTGACATTCATGTTCTCAATTCATTCCATTAGAGCGTGAGCAGTATGACAGAGAGCATTGTCCTTCTGATACAGGTATGGGGCTTTCCTGGCATGCTGCCACAATGTAGGTAATGCATTATTGTTCAGGACATCTATGTGGACATCATCTTTCATGAGTTTTGCCCAAAACAACTAATGGGCCCAGTAATAAAAAATAGTGCCATCCCATCACATTCAAAACTTCATTGTTGGGATGATACAGTCTGGCAGATAGCTCTCTCCAGGCATCCATCCCACCCAGGCATGACTGTCAGACTGGTGAACTGTGTACTATGTCTTTTCACTCCAAAGCACAACTTTCCATTTGTCTGTGATCCAAGGACAGTGGGCCTTACACCAAGCTAGATGGCATCTGGCATTAGTCAGGCTGATTAGTGGCTTGTGGACAGCTGCATGATTGTGGTAACCAATATCATGCTGCATCCTGTGCACTATACTGGTGTTGATATGTGTCCTAGTCATCTCACTGTGTGTGTGCACATGCACACACACTGCGGCATGCATTCTGAGTGGACAGTTCTTCACAGGGCTCTCCTCTCACTTTTCATCAGCTTTCGAGGTTTTCTGGGTCATTTTGTGATGGTTTCAGCACTATTCCCCTACCATTTGCAAATCACATCACCAACATCAACGTTGGGATTTTTAGTGCCATTGAACTGTCACATACATACTGATTGCTTATGTGACATCCTATTATTGTTCTGTGCTGGAAGTCTGTTAACTTCATCATTCGTGGCGTCTTGCATTCACCGTGCTGTCTTCTCAAAGGATTTGAGGAGACATTACATAAAATTGTAAATGCAAGATGCCTATAAATGCACAACTATAAGTATGTCTACAAGCATATTTATAGTTGTGTCTGACACATGTTGCTTGGGTACTATGTGGCTAACTATCAATGGAAAGGTGTCCAGATATTAATGGTAGGCATCATTCAAAAAATTAAAATTTAACAAATGTTTAATGTGATGTAATTTCTATAAATTTTCTCTTAACAATATTAGTAATGCTCCTCAAAAAGATCCTCTGATGGAAATTATGTGCTATCATCGGACAAAGCAACAAGATAGCTTACTAGGACTTGTAAGTACTTTTGTATTTATTTCTGTTGCAGCATTAGTATTTATCTTTGAAAGAGATGTGGTTTTAAAGAGTTGTAAATTATATTTAACTTATTCACTTAAAGGAATACTGTTTGAATTGCACAACTTGAACTTCTTTTTTGGAGCTTCTTATGCCTTGTAAAGTGGAGTGAGAAATATGTACTGATTAATAGCTTTTAATGCTGAATGAGCTGTTAAAATCTGGAACCTTTGGATTGTAGAGCTGTATCTCAGTGTTTCACTACTGCATCCAAACTGTTTGAAAAACATATGCAATAGTTAAATTTACCTCAGAAATTTTAACTTAAATTTAACTCAAGCTTTTTAACTTAAATTTAACTCAAGTTTTTTTTTTTTTTTTTTCTCTTCTTATGCCCTACAAAGTGGAGTGAGAAATATGTACTGATTAGTTTCATGCTGAAAAATAAACTGAAACAATATGAAATGACAACCAGGTAGATTTGTGTGAAAATAAAGACTCCTGCTTTTATTACCACAGTTTAAACAAATGAAACAGGCCAGTTATATACAACTACCAATATGTTCCATTGACTTTATTTATACTGAAATGCGTGAAAGTTGCATCCCCTCATACAACACTCATACCTGCTAAGTTCTCAATACAGTTTGTCATTTCCTGGTATTTTATCATTCCTGGGATTGTGGGATGGAATTAATATGAATCTTGGGATCCAGGAAATTCCCAGGGTTCTATTTGAAACTAAAATTAGGTAAAAACAGGGAACCAATGAAATAACACTTTTTCATTCTTAAAAAAATACATCGAAAATAATATATATAACATAACACACGAACAAATTCAAATATCGCAAACATAATATTTATTCTTTCATCGATTTAAAGTAGTTCTTTAAAAAGCGCAAATGATTTATACTGCTGTCTCTTAAAGGCAATCCAAATTTTAGTGACAATTGAAATTGGTAGAATTGTTAACATTGCAGCAAATAGAAGGTTTAAATTTCCTGTACACTTGCCTGATGTTTCGAAGACTTTCATTTCTTTGTTGATATTCTTAATATCATATGCTGAATGATCCTCTACATTATCTGTACGAAATTCATTTTCTGTCATGGCATTCAATTTCTCATGAAGTGTTATAGTAAATGAAGAATGAAATTTCCATTGCATGGGTGTAGGTGAGTTATTTTGAAATTGATAAACATCTGATGAAGCTTTGTCAACTTCTCCCATTTCTAAATCACCAATAAAAAATCTTGAAAACAATTTTTTAGTAGTAGCTTGAAGTGTCAATCTTGAAGGTAGTGAAAAACTGGAGTCAAAATTTGTTTTGTAGTTCAAAGCATTATTTAAATATTTAAACAAACCAACTAAATTTTTATTTCATTGTTCCTCTGTGTTTTTGTATAAATTGTCTGGTTTGAGATGAAAAAAGTGTTTTGCTAACCCAAATTTACAATGTAAACGTTAATACACCTTCTACTGAAAGCAAAGTAGCATCTCTTCTAGCAAGCCTTTCAGTTCCCATTGTAACTGGTTGCAATGATGATATAATTGTGACGATAACATCAAACTCGTGTTCAGAAATATATAGAAATTGTTTAATATCAACCATTGCTTGTTTGTTTGTTATTTGGTTTTTAGGAGCATTAGCAACTAAGGCCATATTGCTCTGGGATATGGAGTGGTCATTTCTTGACCTTTCCGCATCCTCCGTATTTGGTGGTGACGGGCTCGAACCCCGGTCTAATCAAGAAGCATGTACTACGTACTGCTGCTCCTTCCCACCTGGCTACGGAGGCGCCTCCAACCATTGCTTTAAAATGATGTTCTCAAAGCTGTGAATCTCTCTAATGTATTGAGTAAGCTATTCCATCTTGTTTTTGAATCTTGTATAAATTGCAGCTCTTTACTATGCTCAAGTTTCACATATTTTTGTAAAACTTCATATTTTTAATGGTGATTTGCTAAATAAAAATTTGACAATTTTTTGTATTTTGAAAATTAGATCAGCTACATTAACATTGTTTTCAATCTGATCAGCAAATTCAATATTTTTATTAACATCATCTAAATCATTGTAGCTTATTTCTGTATCAGTTGTGAATTTGCTATCTTCTGTTATTTCATCTGTACTCTCTTCTTTATTAGTTTCATTTTGTAGTCAACATCAAATTCAAAACTTGTTAAATACTTATTTTTGTAAAGTATATCATATACAGCCAAATGAAACCCATGTGCATAAAACAGCTAGTGATGAATACCACTTATGTTACCAAATTTTAACATAACACTTACACTGTCAGTTACAACAGCAGTAATGTTCTATTTTATAAATAGATTAAACTTTGCCAATTTATTTTCTAAAATATCTAGTTTTCTCTGCTGGAAACAATCCAAATATTTGCACCATACCCAAATTCCAGAATTTGGAGTTTGAATGAATGCGCATTGATATTTAAGTAGTATCAATTTCTTAGAGATGTATATTTATCTACTGAAATAGTAAATCTTTCACCATCTGAAATTTTCTTAGCTATTTCTTCAGTTACAATTTGTTTTGCAATTGCATATTGCTTGTGTACCATATTCATCACATCATATGGTTTCTGGACAAAATGAAACCTTTATTGGACAGCAATTTTCTTATGAACTCACTGTTCATAATCACATTAATAGAAAATCCATTAGCAGGGGCCAATTTTGCAACAGTATCTTCTTTTTTAATAAAGCATTTTAATTTTGGTTGCTCATACCTTTTTTCCAATGCCAAAATCTTCATGTCGTCTTTTTGTATTATTAAATCACTTGTCAATTCCTTATGAGTGCTTCTTAAATGATGAAGAAGTTCACTTGTACAAAATCCCTTACACTGTATTATGGTGCTACACTTTTTATATGTTGTAGTTTCTGTCCCGTTTCAGCTTACAAAACATTTCCATGCTTTGGATTCACTCCCATTTATTGCACGTGACACAATGGGTTAAATTTTAATATTCTATAATTATACAAATACGTTACAACATATGGTTGCTGTACTCTCTCTCGCTTAAAAGGCTAAAGGACGATTGTCTAACCTTTAAACTTGTCTAGCTGCATTCGCACAATTTGTCTTTTGTTTTGTATGTGAGAACATTAATCTGTTGCCCAAAAAGGCACGTCTAAAGAAGTATAGAGTTTGGCATGAGCATAGAAAATCAGTAACAGGTAAAATGCACACACTTTTCATGTAAAGATTTATTCTTATTTTATTTTATTTTATATTTTATTAAGTAATTTTATTTGCTTGATCTAATAATACTACTCACTTATCTTCTAAAATTCTTTATCCTGTATAACTTATTAAAATTCATTTATTCTCAATTTAATTAATTAATCAGTTCGATTAGTTAAATTATTAATAATTTAAAGAAAAAATTAAATCGTAAATTTAACCTTATGCAAAATTTAAAAAACAGGATTATCCTGGGATTTTTGACATTTTTGCTGGATAAAGAGTTGTCAGTTTTATTACGGCATCCTGTGATCCCACTTGCTAATTCCTAGTTCTCAATTCGTCACAAAAAATTTAATTTTCAACCAGATTTCAGTGAAGTTTGTGATATATGTTTTTCAAATGTCTTCAAATATGGACATACAAATTTATTGATGTGATCCTCAACACTGCTGTTAGATGGCTCTGCATGGCAGGCATATGATTACTGTGTTGTCCCAGTTTAGTTTTAATATTGGATAGTAAGTGCATTTTCATAATTATTGCAGTTTGTGCCTTTTATTTCTAGTTTTTCTAGACTGTTTAAATTAATTCTCCTAATTAACTTAAACCTATTCATTAAAAATACTCACAAAAAAAAATATTGAAAATGTTCAGCTTATCTGAGGAGCAATTTATTTTTTGTGAGCACTTTTTTTCACCTATCAAGTGTTATACATCTACTCCAGAATGAGAAAAAAATCATCCATTACTGCAGTAGTGAGGTACAAATAGGGCTAGGTTTACTACTACTGCTCATGAGGAATGTGCAATTTTGATATATAATAGAATGTTTAAAATTGTTTTGTCCATCCACAAAAACTGACAAACAAATGATTTCAGGCAGACAGTGATTCAAACTAATGCAAGAATTTTGATTTTAATGTCACTTTTGAACTATTCACCTAGTTCAAAAGTGAGTTTAAAATCAAAATACAAAATGTAAAAATGTAAAATCAAAATAGTAAAATCTGTGACAATACCACAACAAAGTGGCCATCATACATTTCAAATGAATTAAATATCATTATGTGTTTAAATTAATAGTTAACACAAATGCAAATCATATAATTCGTAGTTATCTCTGTTCCAACTGCACATTATTGTAACTCCAGACTTTATTTTACCCTAGCTTTTTTAATGAAGTGAAGATCTTGGATAAAATTATCATGATCACAATTCAGAGACAGACAAATTCAGGAATGAGTTTAAAAAAACTACAGTTTTTTTTTAGAGTAGCAACAAAAACAAAACTGAATTTCCCTGAGCAGAGAAGATGAAAGTTTGTTTGATTACTGTGATCCTTTATAAAATGCATTTCTGTAGTTAAAATAAAATAATAATGTCGATGGCTTAATAATGTTAATATTACTGTACTATGATTCAAGTTATATGTATGTTTGTATGCTGAGTATTTCTTAATGGTAATTTAACATTTATAACTTAAGATCTAAAGGATTAGTGAAAGTTAAAACTTTTTTTAGGCACCTGCTTCAGAAACTACACAGAATTGTACTGAAGCTCCTTTCTCAAACCATCAATTATTAGAAGACACTGAAAGCAGTGATCCTAATGATCACATAAATAATGAGGTTCTTTCTTTTGCAACAAATTGTCCTAGTTGTAATGCTCCATGTCAAACAAACATGAAAGTGACCAGTATCCTTCTTGTAATTCTTGCCAGTAGCTTACTTGATAATTACTATTTATTACTATAATTTTATGAATAAGCAACTGCTTTTAATTCATACAGTAATATGAATATATAATATTGAAAATAATAATTATTATTATTATGTTAATTAGTTGTTTTTTAACAAAAAGAAAAAATTGCCTTGTACTCATTCCATATCAAATACCATACCATAAGAAATTTATCATTTGTGGGATATAAAAGCCAGGTATTTTGTGATTGATGTATTTTCACAACAGACAGAAGTGAGGCTGCATGTAGATACAATTGGTATTGATTACAAGTTCAGGAGCACTTTTATGTGCAAAAGATGATTACAAAGATGATTTACAAAAGATGATTTATGATTACAAGTTCATGTGCACTTTTATGTGCATGAGCACTTAAATGTGCAAAACAGATTTTTCATGAATTTACTAATTCCAAAAAATAATTCTATTGCCATGACTTATAGAATGACTGTATGTGTGTACACACAGAGGGAGATGGGGATATACACAAATCTTAAATTAAGAAGCTTCTGAACATTGCCAAGAAGCAAATTTAATTCAACTTTATTTAAAGACTACAGAAGGGACATTTTCATACTTATGAGTATGCAAATAAGTTAACAAATAAATAAGACAATAAAATAAAAAAGGTGTAGATCATTAAGCTTTATAAAAAGTTTTAATTATTAGCAATTAATTATTTATTCTGACTGTTCTAAATATAGAAGCATAACATTTCAAGTCTTATACCAGTCCCTTAATCACATGTAAAACAATTACCTTACAAGAGATGATTTTCAATCCATCAGGTGCCTCCATAGCCAGGTGGGAAGGAGCAGAAGTGCGTAGCACACACTTCTTGATTAGACTGGGGTTCGAGCCCATGACCACCAAATACGGAGGATGCAGAAAGGTCAGGGAATGACCACCGCTTATCCCCGGAGCAATATGGCCCTAGTTGCTAATGCTCCTAAAAACCAAGTAACAAGCAGTCCATCATGGTTAATGTTTTGCACATAATCAAGGGACTGTTGTTGATCTCAAAACCCTTATACTTTGAAGTACTAATTATAATGGCTGCTGCTTTAGGCTGACACATTTTGATTTTTATTCATTTAATAATAATATGTGCGGATATTTCTGTAAATCTATAAAAATAGAGTCAAACTTTAGTATCTTTCCAAAATACACCTCTAAGTGTTGGGGGTCACAAATGTATGAATATCTTGTCAATTTCAGTAAGTGTGCATCTATTCAGACATGAATAGTAATGAATTTTAAAAAAATAGAAAGTTAGTTTGAAGCCATTATTTTTGGTAGCTTTTAACTTAACTCATTTTTTTTTTTCTAAATCAAGTAAATTAATAAGTTGGTAAAACCTTGTAAAAGTGATGGATTTCATGTTACATTAGTAGATAAATATCTGTTTTTTTTTAGTTTTTTTTTTATTTGACACACACACACACACACACACACACACACGCACGCACACGCACACACACACACACACACACACACACACACACACACACACACACACACAAGGTGTGGCTGGCAGCAAAGTTCCCGGACTAGTCCTGTTGCAGTCATTTTTGATGAGTTTGAAAATAAATCCGGGTGGTATGTTGTAGTTCAAACTTCCTCCAACAGATGGTGGTATAGAGATCGTCAATTAGGCTAACAGGTAGCAAGTTACGCGGGGAAATGTTTAGATTGGACTGCAGGAAGTTTTATTTTAGCCAGCGAGTTATAAATTACTGGAATAAGTTGCCTTCATGGGTGGTAGAGGCCGACAGTTTGGGGAAATTCAAAGGTCATCTGGATAGTACTTTCGGGTAAGGGAAGCGCATAGGATGATAGGATTAATTTCCTTTTTATTTAATTTTTAATTTCATTTTATTATTTTTATTTATTTATTAATTATTATTATTTATTTATTTATTTAATTTTTGTTTTTATCATTGTTTTGTTTTTTTTTTTTTTTTGGCTGGTGCAGCATAAGCCATAGGCTTTCTTGCACCATACGGCCGTTACTAATACTAATACTAATACTAATACTAAGTAACAACTAATTTTGTTGTTAGTAGCGTTAATTTTCTGTGTCACAATTTTACAATGGAGCAATGAACAAATATAAAATTTTGCTTTAATCTGGGAAAACCTTCAACAGAAACATATGAAATGTTAAAAACTGTTTATGATGATGAAATGCTAACTTGTACCAGTGTGTGAATGGTATAAGCAGTTCAAAGAAGGATGTTCATGATGACCCTAGATGTGGACATCCATCAGCCTCTCAAAATGAGAACAGAGTTGCAAATGTTGAGAAAATTGGGGCATGAGATTGTTGGCTGATGAGTTGAATATGAATAGAGTTTGATTCAACATATTACTCATGAAGATTTAGGGAAAAGGAAGGTTTGTGCAAAATTTGTTTGGCGCAGCCTCACGGATGAGCAGAAGCAATGAAGAGTGTCACTTAGGTAAAGACTTCATCCATACTTGTCAAGACAGTCCTAATTTCCTTGACTGTATTATCACTAGAGAAGAGTGTTGGGTGTTCCAGTACAACCCAGAGATGAAGTGTTGGAGCATGAAATGGACTTAAAAATCATCACCGTGGCCCAAAAGTTTCCTTTATAGATGTTTAGGATAAAGACAATGCAGATCGTGTTTTTCAGCAAACAGTGTGTGAATCACAAGGAATTATACATAAAAAACATTATGGTAATCCTAAGGAATTTATACCTGAAGGGGAGAGGGTCAGTGCTGCATTCTCTGTACAAGTGCTTCAAAAACTATTGAAGTTCATTTCCTGGGTTAGGCTGCAATTTAAAGAGAAAAGCAATTGGTTCTTCTTTCATAACAGTACTCCCTGCCCATTCTGCACTTGTGAAGACATTTCTGGTGAAACATGGCATTGTACAGATCAACCATAAGATATAGCCTACTTTCCCAATCTACACCAATGAATTTCTTCCTCTTTCCAAAGGTGAAAACTGCCCTCCTCAGAGGAAAGAGATTTCAGGATGTTGAAGACATAAAAAAGCATAACTGCCGAACTGAACATCATCCCTTTGGATGCCTTTGCTGACTATTTTCAGAAAAACTTTTAGAACAGTGTAATAAGTGCATTCAATCAGATGGTGATTACTTTGAATAAAAATAAAATCATTTTTGAGTTCCTTCACTTTGTGTTTTATCAGATCAGTCCAGCAACTTTTGTTGCCACACTTTGTATAATTTTTTTATTCATGAAAAATTTATTAAAAAAATTCATTATCAAATAGTCTTGGAATGTCAAGATTGTTTAGGGAAGGGAGGAAGAGTTGTAATACTAATTCCTGGAATTTTCAGCAGCAATTTTGGATTAAAGCATTTTCAAAATAGCAATTTAGTTGATTTTGAATTTTGTTTTTAGTGGAGTTCCAGAAGCATAATTAGATTCCACTTCTGTTTGAAACCATTTTATTCTTTATTTTCTATCAAATATTTCTCTTTATTTTTATTATTATTTTTTTAATTTTCTGTGAATAGTGATCTATATCACCTATGAAGAATTTTTAGGCAGCTACCTAGCAGTGACAGTAATGGAAGAAATCTTGTCTTCTTTACACTCTGAAATGAAGATTCTGACATCACCTAGATCTATTTGGAACCAAATGCTGTTTGGCAGAAAAATCCAAAAAAAAAAAAAAAACCTTATTTCACTAACTCTTTAGTAAATTATAATTATTTACCAATAAAGATGGATTTAATAGTATATGGTGGCACGGTTGCTCTAGGATCCTAAGATTGTGGGGATACTGGACCAATGAGAGATTTTTACTATGAGAAGTAAAATTTTTTTTAGTCTTTATTGCCTTTCATTTACTGTAATTATTGCTCCTTTTGTTTATTATATGCCCTTCTGGTTAGTGTATTGGTTATGACCAGTGGCCTTCCACAGTATATGGAAAGGGATTGAGTTTGAATCCAGTCTCAACAGGAAGAACTTTATTTCCAAAAAAAAAAAAGAAAAAGAAAAAAAAAGTACTTTCAATATTAGCCACCAGGTAGCCAAGATTTACATATTAAAATATTATTTAATTTGATTTTTCCTCTTTCTGTTCATACAGGATATATATAAAAAAGGGGAGAAATTCAAATTATTATTTTAATGGCACTGGAGCTTGTCACTCATCCATTTTTGTTTATTATGCCTATGCAAGTGTGTGTGGGCTGATTTGCATATTGTGCTGACTGAAAAAAATCCAGAATAACTTGTGGGGGGAGGGAAATACCACTTCTGCTGTCTGAGATTGGCTAACTACGGCTTCAACTGAAAATATTCCTTCAGTCTTCAACCAGAATTTAACCCAGATCTCTCTAAACAGGTGACAGTGTGTCGTTCTGACTAAGCTGCCATGGAAGACATAAAGAGAGAAAGTGTTCTTTACATTATTATGTTGTGCTGTGTGAAAAATGAATATAACCAACAGATGCCACCACAAACCAAACCTTTAAGAGTTCATCTTTTTTACAAAAATAATCAGTGTTATTACAGCTTTCCACTTTTTTAAAGGCTCTCAAGCATGTAACATAACCACCACATTTAAGATAAATCCTCATTAATGTTATTTTGACATTTAAAGAAACAGGATATCTCTGCGGTAGAGTATGAACTGGATGTCCTGAAGTTTGAACAGAAGTTGTCACACAGATAGCAGAATGAACAGGCTGCCTCCAGGCTCTCAGCACTTTTAATTCATTAGCAGGGACATATGATGCTTATATAGCATCAGCCAAAAAAAAACCACCCGTCAGGGAAACGGGGAACATCCTTTGTAAAAAGGATAGGTGGAACAGGACCAGAGTATGTCTGCCAGGGGCAAAGGTTGATGACGTTGTAGAGCAGATATCATCTTTTAGGAGCACAAAAGGTGATATAGTTGTACACGTTGGCACTAATGATATTAAGATTAGGAGACCGGCAGAATTACTTAACAAGTACAGGTCACTGATGAAAAAAAGCCGTGAATTAGGGTTGAATTTGAAAGTGTCTGCAATTCTGCCCAGACACGATAGGAGGGAGTATATGATGAGAGCCTTGTCGATCAATTCGGCCCTGGAAAGATTGTGCAAGGCTCAAGGGATAGAATTTTTTTCAGCCTGGACTGTACTTGTTAACAGGAGAGACTGCTTCTACAGGGATGGGATACACTTAAATAGAAAGGGTGCAAGAATATTTGCTGATGCTATCGAGGCAGTGTTAGGTGGGTCGGAAAACTGATAGCTTGGAGGGATACAAGGACTAATAGTTTAACAGTAGCCGTAGGCAGAGGTGAAGGTGATTCTTGCACAGCTTCTATTAGAATAAGTAGCGACCTGGAGCGAGGGGGTGTTGGGGGTTTCAGGGATGGATGGCAGTCATCGTGAAACAGGTGGGTATATGGGATGTGTTAGAGTAATTAAGAATAAGAATAGGTGCATGTATACTTGCATGTATACCAATGCTAGAAGTATAGTAAATAAATTTGATGAATTTGAAGTGTTGGTCAAGACATCAAAGGCGAATATTGTTGGGATATCAGAGACGTGGTGTCACACAGATATAAGGAATGCCGAACTGGAATTTGGGGAGTACAATGTGTACAGAAAGGATAGACAGGATAGGAAGGGAGAAGGTGTTATGCTGTTAATAAAGAAAAACATAAAATCAAAAGAAGTGCACCCAGTTGATATAGATGAACAGTGCACTGTTGAGTCGGTTTGGTGTGACATAAGCACTGCGAAAGCAAAAATAAGAGTAGGAGTGTGTTAAAGGCCTAATGACTCAAATGAGTACAATGAACAGTTATACAGAGAAATAGAGTGGTCTAGTAAATCAGAATGTCTTATAATGTGAGATTTTAACTTCCCAGATATTGACTGGAACTTGTGGGTTGGATGTCTTATAATGGGAGATTTTAACTACCCAGATATGGACTGGAACTTGTGGGTTGGTCACTCACACTAGTCAGACTTTTGTGGATTTATTGGATGATTGTTTTCTGCAGCAGCATGTTCGAGAGGCAACCAGAGAGAGTAATACTCTTGATCTGGTTATCAGCAGTGATCATTCGTGTATTAAGAATTTGCAGATAAAGGAACCACTAGGTGGCAGTGATCACAGTGTACTGATGTGGGATTTACTTAAAGATATAATTACCATCGGGTAAAGGAAAGGGTTTTTGCTTCTGTAAAGTTGAGTACAGTGGTCTCAGACAGTTTTTAAATTCTGTACAGTGGGATCAACTGACAATGTTACCAACAGTAAATTCTAAGTGGGAAGCATTCAAGGAATTAATCGCGGATGCTACTAAAAGTTTCATACCTATTAAGAAATATTGTTCAAGGTAATGAGACTCGTAACAGAGAAGAAAAACTCAGACTCAGAAGCCTATGGCAGATATAAGCTAGTCTGTAATCAGTTCACAAAGGAGGTTAGGCAGGCGAAGGCAGATTACGAGAAATCCTTGGCAAAAGATTCTAAGAAAAACAGCAAGGATTTCTTTACTTATATAAACTCTAAAAGGAAGGGGATGAATCTGATTGGTCCACTTGACATCGATGGTTTGACTGTTGATGATCCTGCTCAGATAGCAAACAAACGGAATGAGTATTTTGAATCTACATTCACACATGAGGAATTATTAAAGTTTGAAAATGGCAGAAGGTTATCAAATTGTAGCAGAATACTTAATGATTTTGTAATAACTGAGAACAAAGTGGAAGAGAAATTGTTGAATTTAAACATAAGAAAAGTACCTGGGTTGGATGGGATGTATCCAGTTATATTAAAGGAGGCGGCAAAGCAACTAAGCAAGCTCTTAGCCATAATTATGAGAGCATCCTTGGACTCAGGGGAGGTTCCCACGGACTGGAGATGTGCATATGTATCCCCAATTCACAAAGGGGGGTCGAAGGGTGACACGAGTAATTACAGACCAGTTAGTTTAACTTCTGTTCCGGGTAAAATAATGGAGTCACTGGTTAAAGATGCATTGCAGGATCATCTAGACAAGACTGTTGCAATAATTCAGACACAGTTAAGGGAAAGTCGTGTCTGACAAAGTTGATAGGATATTATGATGTGGTTACAAAGGAACTGGATGCAAAAAATAATTTTGAAATCATATATTTGGATTTCAGGAAAGCTTTTGACACTGTTGCGCATGGAAGACTATTGTACAAATTGGAGCAGAATGGTATTAAGGGTAAGTTGCTACAATGGATAAAAGGATGGTTACGTGGGAGAAGACAGAGGGTGGTAATCAATGGGTACTGCTCTTCGTGGACTAATGTTATTAGTGAAGTCCCACAGAGTTCGGTGTTGCGTCCACTGTTGTTTTGTATATTTATCAATGATATTGATGAAGGTATATCAGGCTTAATGTCGAAGTGTGCAGATGATACAAAGTTTGGCAGAGTTGTTAATGACAGTAATGTCAGTGTGCTACTGCAACAGAATCTAGGTAATTTGGGCAGATGGGCTAAGAAGTGGCAACTGAAGTTTAACCTTGACAAATGCAATGTACCGCATATGGGTATAAGTAACCCCAGAGAAAAGTACCAACTGTGTGGTACTACACTTAGGGTGGTAGAAAATGAAAAAGACCTGGGAGTAATTGTGCAGTCAGATATGAAGTTTTCTGAGCAATGCAGACAGGCTGCCAGGGCAGGTCATGGGGTTTTGTTAATGATATATAGGAATTTTGCTAGCAGGAAAAAGGAGGTGATTGTCCCTCTGTATAAGGCAATGGTCAGGCCACGCCTTGAGTGCTGCGTACAGGTCTGGAGGCCTCATTTTAGGAAGGATGTAGATTTACTTGAGCGTGTACAGAGAAGGGCAACAAGATTGGTGAGGGGAATGAAGGGATCCTCTTACCAAGAGAGGCCTACTTTTCTGCAAATTGCAGTGGCTGCAGACTAGGCAACTGCGCAGTGATCTGATTGAGGTGTATAAGGCCTTGAATGGGTTGGGCACGCTGAATTCTGATGGGATCCTTCCACTTGTTCAGATTACGAACCTAAAGGGGCATAAATTCAAATTAAGAAAAGACAGATGTAGAATAGATGTGTGGAAATTTGCCTTTAGCCAGCGGGTGGTTAATTGCTGGAACAAACTTCCATCTGTCGTTTTGGAAGTTGATAGGTTGAATAAATTTTACGGAGGAACTGGACAGGCATTTGGAGGGAATGGTGTGTGTGTGTTTTTTTTTTTTTGGCTGATGCATAAGCTCATACACTTGCTTTCTTGCATCACATGCCACTACTACTACTACATCTTGAGATATAGCACCGAAGTAGATGACAAAAATAGTCCTTGACATATAGAAGAGAAGCCAGTTTATTTGGTCTTGGCCCCAATGTAATAGTGAATAGCACCTCCTTTAGCTCTCAGAAAAACCTCAAATCAATATAGCAGGGATCTGTAAGGTACTGAAAGTGTTCTTCAGAAATGCTCACCCATTAGACTTGACATCCTGCAGTTGCCTCAAATTGGATGGTGGTGATACCCCTGTACAATCAATTCATTCCATTTCATCCCATGGCTCTCAGGTGGGTCGAGATACTGTGACTGAGCAGACCAATGAACTATATTAAAGTCACCATCATGCTTCTGGAGCCATTCTTGAAGGATTCAAGCATTGTGACACAAGACATTTTCCAGCTGAAAGTTACCTGATAGGAGCATGAAGAGGTGCACCTGATTGGCAGCAATGTTTAAGTAGGCTCTGGCAATCAGACATCAGTCCACTGGTATCAGCATATCTAACGTGTGCCACAAAGACATCCCTCACAGCACCATGCTTTCACCACCAGCCCTAGTCTTGATCTCAGCATGGAACATCTGGAACTGGAGTTTACTAACATGACCTTTTTCTATCTTCAAATATCTTGTATCAGGGCACCTTTTCCCTTGTAGTTTCTTGTTTTCAGTTCACTAGAGTGAAACCCAGTGAGATCATCTGTTTGCCCATCTGTGACAGAATACAACACATTGTGCATTCTGGTAGGTATACCTCTTTGCACACCACTGTTGTATTGCACTGTCATTTTAGTGATTGTAGCCTGTCTGTTAGATTATTTATTGTTATTCTCCATTGGCCTCTTATCAACAGACTATCTGACTGCTGAATGAGAGGAGGGGGTGTAGTTTTCAGTAGTAGTGGCAAATGATGCAAGAAAGCAAGCTTATAAAGCATTAGCCAAAAAAAAAAAAAAAAAAAAAAATCATTTCTCATTTCATCTGTCCATCTCCTCTAACAGTTTATCTAGTTCTTCCTTGAATTTATTCAAATTGTCCACTTCCACAACAACAGATGGAAACTTGTTCAAACAGTCAACTACCCTCTGTATGAAGGCAGATTTCTACACATCCAACCGTCAACCATTCTTTCTCAATTTGAATTTATGGCCCCTTGTGTGTAGTCTGATCAAGAGGTAGGATTGCATCAGCATTGAGCTTACTCAATCCTTTCAAGGCTTTAAACACCTCAAATCATATTTCCTCACAGGTGCCTAGTCTCCAGACATTGCAGTTTGCAAAACGGAAGCCTTTTCTGGTAAGAGTACCCTTTTGCTCCCCCTCACCAATCTTATTATTCTTTTCTCCACCCATTCTGACAGATCCATGTTCTTCCTCAACTGAGACTTCCAGACTTGTATGCAGTGCTCAAGATGTGGCCTAATCATTTACAATAGTATAATCACCTCTGCACTGCTCAGAAAACTGCATGCTTGATAATTACCCTCAGATCTTTTACATCCGGAGCATAGTACCACACAGTTGGTACAGTAATCTGTGATTACTGCTTCCCAGATAAAGTACCTTGCATTTGTCAATATTAAACTTCAATTGCTACTTCTTGGCCCATCTGCAATAATTTCTATAGATCTTGTTGCAGTTGCATAGCCTGATTACTACAATTAACTACCCTGCCAGCCTTTATATCATGAGCAAAACCAATTAACTGGTCATTCATATATTTAAGTTTGTTATTATTCATATAAATATTCATTGTAAGTGTGCTAAAAGCATAAATTACTAAAAGTACTTGTCCATTCTTCTAATTAAATCTGTAACAGTTATTTTATTTTAACTAAAAGATGATCTTTATTGCTTAACTTATTTTAGAAATTCCTCACTTTAAGGAAGTAGTCATAATGGCAACTCTGTGTGATACCTGCGGTCATAGAACCAATGAAGTAAAAAGTGGAACTGGTGTGGAACCACTGGGGAAAAAAATAATACTGAATGTCGCAAATAGTTCAGATTTGAAAAGGGATGTATTGAAGGTAAGCATAACTTCCACTAAATTTTTTTACTTGAGAATATTTGCATGGGACCAGTTGACAAAGATGGCAAAGCTTTTGCTATTAATAATGACCTTATACAACTTGATCATTTGCCTACCCTGCCAATGCACCATAAAAAATCAAATAATCAACCAACAAACTAATCATTTGCCTACTAGGGCACCAGATTTTCCTAACCACACACCTAACACTCTTGATATTTTATTCACCAGCAACGCTTAAACTATATAATTAATGTTAGGTATCCTCTGAGTACCTTATATTACAGCTTGGTGATCGTGTCAGAAGTTATTCTTGTGGGGATGAAATCCTTTCTTCCTCATTCTATTCTAAATTCCTATCCTTTATCTGAGCTTTTATTTCCCAATAAATATTATAAGGTTGTTCAAGATAAGAACATACCATATCACAACTAGTTTGTATATAAATCATTAGTTTCATTTTCTACCTACACTAAAATTGTCTTAAAAAGTTATTGAACAGGCTAAAAGTAGTAAACTTGCTTCTTGTCCAAATGGTAGCTGGGCCTTCTGGTCTCTGGCTAAGGCTTCAGTTTCTGTCCATCCAAACTTTTGCCTCTGTTACAACCTGATAATTCTGTTACATCCTCAGCTAAAGACAAAGCCTACTGTTCTTCTATCCTTGAATGTATGCTCTTAGTAAATCACTCATATCATACCAAATACATTCAGTTGATTGCCTCCTTGTGATCTTCCAACAGGACAGAAGAATCCTGCACAATCTTAATGCTTAAACAATGTGCATGTCGTGATGGCATTCCCCCCCATTTGATCTTAAAACCTGTGCTCCAGAGCACTTACTCCTGTTTTGTCTCCTTTTTGACATCTGTTTTTCTCTGGTGTTTTTACATTTACTTGCAAATTTGCTAATATTCAGCCAATTCCCATAAAAAGTGAGAAATCATTAGCATTAGCAAAGGCATATAATGCAAGAAAGCAAGCTTATATAGCATCAGCCAAAAAAACCCCTTATTTCACCCATCCACTCACTCTAAATGTTTGTCAAGTTCTGCCTTGAATCTGTTTAAGCTATCAACTTCTACAACGACACCGTAGCCAGGCGGGAAGGAGCAGCAGTGTGTAGCACATGCTTCTTGATTAGACCGGGGTTCGAGCCCGTCACCACCAAATACGGAGGATGCGGAAAGGTTAGGGAATGACCACCGCATATCCCGGAGCAATATTGCCTTAGTTGCTAATGCTCCTAAAAAAAAAAAAAAACAAATAGCAAATCTACTACGACAGATGGAAATTTGTTCCACCAATAAACCACCCGCTAGTTAAAGGAAAACTTCCGCACATCTATCCCACAACCGTCTTTCCTCAATATGAATTTATGCCCTCTCAGGCGATTATTCCGAGCAAGAGAAAGAATCCCATCCGCATTGAGCATGCTCAAAACATTCGCAGGTGCCTAGTCTTCAGACACTGTAATTTACAAAACTTAAGCTTTTCTTCGTAAGAGCAACCCTTTATTCCATTCACTAATCTTGTTGCCCTTCTCTGTACTCGTTCCAACAGCTCTACATCCTTCTTAAAATGAGGCCTCCAGACCTGTATACAGTACTCAAGGTGTGGCCTGACCATTGCCTTATGCAAGGGGATAATCACCTCCTTATCCCTGCTAGAAAAATTCCTTTATATATCATTGACCAGACACCATGAGCTACTCTTGCAGACTGTCTGCATTGCTCAGAAAACTTCATATCTGCCTGCACAATTACCCCCCAGGTGGGTGCCTCCATAGCCAGGTGGGCAGGAGCAGCAATGCGTAGCACATGCTTCTTGATCAGACCGTGGTTCGAGCCTGTCACCACCAAATACGGAGGATGCGGAAAGGTCAGGGAATGACCACCGCATATCCCCGGAGCAATATGGCCCTAGTTGCTAATGCTCCTAAAAACCAAATAACAAACAAACAAACAAACCAACCCCCAGGTCCTTTTCATTCTTTACAACTGTCAGTGTGGTATCACAGAGTTGATACATTACTCTAGGATTACTGCTTCCCATATGTAGTACTTTACATTTGTCAATGTTAAACTTCATTTGCCACCTCTCAGCCCATCTGCTCAACTTCTCTAGATCCTGTTGCAGCAGTGTACTGTCATTAGTGTCATTAACAACCCTGCCAACCTTTGTATCGTCTGCAAACTTGGACATTAAGCCTGATATACCATCATCAATATCATTTATAAATACAGAAAACAATAATGGACCCAACACTGAGCCCTGAGGGACTCCACTAATAACATTAGTCAACGAAGAGCACTGTCCATTGATTACCACTATCTGTCTTCTCCAACTCAACCATCCCTTTATCCATAACAGCAATTTCGCTGCAATGCCAAACTGCTCCAATTTGTTCAGCAGTCTTCTATGTGCAACAGTATCAAAGGCCTTTCTATGATCCATATTAGCATTAGCATTAGTAGAGGCATTTGATGCAAGAAAGCAAGCTTATGCAGCATCAGCCAAAAAAAAAAATCCACTTCCACTTCACCCCTCTGTTCGTTCAAAATACCTGTCCAGCTGAGCCTTAAACTTATTTAGGCTATCAACCTCCACCACAAGGGATGGAAGTCTGTTCCACCAACCAACCACCCGCTGGCTAAAGGCAAATTTCCGCACGTCTATCCTACATCTGTCTTTCCTCAATTTGAATTTATGCCCTCTCAGGTGATTTTTCTGAGCTAGAGGAAGAATCCCATAAGCATTGAGCATGCTTAAACCATTCAAGGCTTTATACACCTCTATCAGATCACCTCGCTGGTGCCTAGTCTCCAGACACTGTAATTTGCAAAACTTAAGCCTTTCTTCGTAAGAGCACCCCTTTGTTCCATTCACTAATCTTGTTGCCCTTCTCTGTACTCGTTCCAGCAGCTCTACATCCTTCTTGAAATGAGGCCTCCAGACCTGTATACAGTACTCTAGGTGTGGCCTGACCATTGCCTTATACAATGGAATAATCAACTTCTTATCCCTGCTGGAAAAATTCCTGTATATCATTGACAATACTCCATGAGCTACTCTTGCAGCCCGTCTGCACTGCTCAGAGAACTTCATATCTGCCTGCACAACCACCCCCAAGTCCCTTTCATTCTCTACCACTGTCAGTGTAGTACCACAGAGTTGACACGTCGCTCTGGGGTTGCTGTTTCCCATGTGTAGTACTTTACATTTGTCAATGTTAAACTTCATTTGCCACCTCTCAGCCCATCTGCTCAACCTTTCCAGATCCTGTTGCAGCAGCATAGTGTCAGTAGTGTCCTTGGCAACCCTGCCAACCTTTGTATCGTCTGCAAACTTGGACGTTAAGCTTGATATACCATCATCAGTATCATTTATAAATACAGAAAACAATAATGGACCCAACACTGAGCCCTGAGGGACTCCACTAATAACATTAGTCCACGATGAGCAGTGTCCACTGATTACCACTCTCTGTCTTCTCCCCCTCAACCACCCCTTTATCCATAGCAGCAACTTGCCTCCAATGCCACACTGCTCCAATTTGTGTAGCAGTCTTCCATGTGCAACAGTATCAAAAGCCTTTCTAAGATCCAAGTGTATAATATCAAAGTTATTCCCTGCATCCAGTTCTTTTGTGACTGCATCATAGTATCCAATCAAGTTGGTCAGGCAAGACTTCCCCTTAACAAAACCATGCTGTGTCTGAGCTATAACTGAAGTCTTGTCTAAATGATCCTGCAGTGCTTCTTTAACCAGTGCCTCCATTAATTTTCCTGGAACAGAAGTTAAGCTCACAGGTCTATAATTACTTGTGTCAGCCTTTGATCCTCCTTTGTGAATTGGGGTCACATTTGCACATTTCCAGTCTATGGGTACCTCCCCTGAGTCCAAGGAAGCTCTCATAATTATGGCTAAGGGTTTACTTACTTCCTTTGCTGCCTCCTTTAATATAATTGGATAGATCCCATCCACCCCGGGTGCCTTTCTTGTGTTTATCTTCAACAGTTTCTCCTCCACTTTACTCCCAGTTATTTCAAGATTCTGTAGCTTACTGCTAGAGTTGAATACACCTCTGGCATTCCCCTTGCTGAATAACTCCTCAAGAGTGAATGTCGATGCAAAATATTCATTTAGTTTGTTAGCTACCTGAGCAGGATCATCAACAGTTGACCCATCAATATCAAGTGGACCAATCTGATTCATCCCCTTCCTTCTAGAGTTAACATAAGTAAAGAACTCTTTGCTGTTTTTCTTTGCATCCCTTGCCAAGGATTTCTCATAATCTGCCTTCGCCTGCCTAACCTCCTTTGTAACTTGGTTTCATATCAACTTGTATCTATCATAGGCTTCTGTGTCATGTGTTAATTTGTAAGTATCCCATGCATTTTTCTTCTCTGCCATATGCCTCATTAGTTCATCTGACATCCATTTTGGCTTAAACCTTGAAGAATATTTCTTAGTTGGTATGTAAAGCCTAGTAGCTTCCAAGATAAGTTCTTTGAATGCTTCCCATTTTGAATTTGCTGTTGGTAACATCATCAGTTGGTCCCACTGTATAGAATTTAAATACTGTCTCAGTCCGTCGTAGTCGCCTTTACGGAAGCAATAACCCTTCCCTTTACCCCTAATGGTAGTTACCTCTTTGAGTAAATCCCACTTCAGCACACTGTGATCACTGCCACCTAGTGGTTCATTTATCTGCAGATTCTTAATGCATAAAGAATCACTGCTGATAATCAAATCAAGAGTATTACTCCCTCTAGTTGCCTCCCGAACATGCTGATGTAGAAAACAATCATCCAATAAATCCACAAAAGCCCTGCTAGTGTGTGAGTGACCAGCCCCCAAATTCCAGTCAATATCTGGGAAATTAAAATCTCCCATTATAAGACTCTCTGATTTACTGGCCCACTCTATTTCCCTGTACAGTTCCTTATTATACTCATCGGAGTCATTAGGCCTATAGCACACTCCTACTCTCAATGTTGATCTCCCAATGCTTATGTCACACCAAACTGACTCAACACTACACTGTCCAGTGATGTCTACTGGCTTCACTTCCTTGGTTTTTATGTGTTTCTTAACTAATAGCATAACCCCTCCCCCCCTTCCTATCCAGTCTATCCTTTCTGTGGACGTTGTACTCCCCAAATTGCAGTTCTGCATCCCTTATATCTGTGTGACACCACGTCTCTGATATCCCAACAATATCTGCCTTTGATGTTTTGAGGAATACCTCAAATTCATCAAATTTATTTACTAAACTCCTAGCATTGGTGTACACACAAGTATACCTGCACCTGTTTCTATTCTTAGCTACCCTAACACAACCCATGTGTGGCCCCGGGTGCCAAGCGTATTTCGAGGCCAAGCTATATTCTTGCGATTTATAAAAGTGCTCTTGATAAGTGATTGAAATTATATTTTACGTTCACATTTCTATAAACAGTTTTACTTTAAAAAACAGTTCTATACTTGAAAAGTAACAAGTAGAACACAGGAAGGAAATACACCTTTCTTTACATTTTCCTCAATTTATATTTTTACTAATTAACTAACACTTCAACCGCTTGGCCTCCGAGCGGCACTGCTCCTGCCTCCCCGTGGCGGGGCCGGTAACCTGGGGGAAAAGTTATCCTCCAGGGCGAAAAGGAGTAACGATGGATATAAATGACTATCCACCACTAGAGCCTTCAAATTCAAGGCCAGACATACCAAATGATGATGACCTAAACCAACCAAAAAGGCTCCGAAGAGAAGTGCAGAGCAATGAGATGCCAAACTTCCTTGTAATACATTCGCTCTCCAACCAGCCTGTTGGCAAATTGTCACCATTTGTCATCCAAAGATTTTTGGAATCCATTGCTGGTACGCCGAAAATGGTTAAACGTCTGCAGTCCGGAGACCTACTAATCGAAACAGCTTCCTCAAAACATTCAGAATGGCTGCTTAAAACAACAACCTTTGCTGGGCTACCCGTATCTGTAACTCCCCACAATACGTTAAACTCGTCAAAAGGTGTCATCACAGAGTGGGACCTGATTACAGTATCTGAAGAGGAACTAGTACAGGAACTGGGCAATCAAAAAGTAATTAGTGCAAAACGTATAAAAACCAAAAAAGATGGAAATCTTGTTCCAACCCGATCCATAATTTTAACATTCAGCACCCCAGATTTGCCATCCTCAGTAAAAGCTGGCTATTTAAACTGCCGAATACGGCCTTACATACCTAATCCTCTACGTTGCTTTAAATGCCAAAAATATGGACATTCGCAACAAGCATGTAGAGGTGATGCCATTTGTCCAATTTGTGGTTCCAAGGAGCATACACAAACAGACTGTTCAGCCTCAAGTCCCATTTGTCCAAACTGCAAAGAAAGTCACCCAGCCTTTTCCAAATCTTGTGAAATGTGGAAAACGGGGAAGAAAATCCAAAAATATAAAATAGAGCACAAAGTCACGTACCCTGAGGCACGCAGACAGGTTATGTCGACCATGCCCAGTCGTTCATATGCAGCTCACACTCGAAGCTTTAATTCAACAGCAGCTCAAACAGATGTATCCATACCTCCCTGCACATCTCTATCTAACTGGGTTAAAAACACATTATCAAGCCCTGTCAAAGACACACATCAAATTAAAACCACTGAATCGACCAACACTCCAATCAGTATCCCAGTTGAGACTCGGACAGTCCCGCATGACAAAGAAAAACTGAAAACTACTAAACACAACAATAAACCTGAATCATCCACTGGTAGTATGGAAGTAGATGTAAACCCAGATCATGAAGAACCAATACTAGAACTTCACGCAAACGATACTATGGATACCGGTCGCCCTACCTTCCCGAAAAGAGACCGAAAAAAATCCTCCTCAAACAAAAAACAGTCAGATGAATCGTCCTCATCTAAACCAAAATGAACCACAGCATCTTACAATGGAATTGCAGAGGCTTTCGTTCAAACACAGACGATATTCAATACCTAATTAATCAATATTCTCCGGTTGCCTTTTGTTTACAGGAAACTTACCTAACCACACAAATTTCTCCTTCGATAAAGAACTATTGCATTTATCGAAGAGATCGAAATACCGCTAGCGCTGCCCATGGTGGTGTGGCAATCTTAGTAAATTCAAAGATCCCAACTAAACATATCCCACTCCAAACTAATATAGAAGCTGTTGCTGTTCGTATAATTCTCCATAGTGCAATAACACTAGTCTCAATATACCTACCGCCAAACTGTACTAACTCTTTAAAAGATCTTGAAGACCTCTTTATACAGGTACCTCCACCTCTCTGTATATTAGGGGACTTTAACGGGCACCACCCATTATGGGGCTCTCCTAAATTGGATAGACGAGGCCGACTAATTGAAAGTTTTTTGGATGCACTAAATCTCACTATACTCAATACAGGTGCACCGACACACGTACAGCTTCCAACAGGACACACCTCAGCAATAGATCTCTCAATTTGTTCACCAGTACTAGTCCCAGCCATAGAGTGGTATGTAATAAACGATCCCATGGGCAGTGACCACTTCCCAATAGTATGCAACTTTCTAAAAGCAAAGACTCCTTCAATTCAACCCTGCAGAAAGTGGAAATTTGTCCGAGCAGACTGGGCAAAATTTCAATCATCAATTGACCTCGATGAGGAAAAAATCCGCCTCCAGCACATTGATGATGTGACAGATTACATCACGTCGCATCTTCTAAATGTGGCTAAAGACACAATACCAATATCAAATCCGCCGGGCCGAAAGCATTATAATTACTGGTGGAATGACAAATGCACCACAGCAAAGAGAGCAAAAAATAAAGCCTGGAATTTGTTTCGGAAATGTCCGAGCACAGTCAATCTCATTAATTATAAGAAATTAAGGGCAAAAGCACGCTTCATACAAAAACAGGCAAAGAAAGAATCCTGGACCCGTTTTGCATCCACTTTTCACAGAAATACCGATCCCAAAATAATATGGAAAAAAATTAGACAGCTGTCTGGTAAGTTTCCTACCATACCTTCTCCAATCCTCTCCTGGAATGGAAAAGATCTCTCTAATCCTGTAGATATAGCTAATGCTTTAGCCAATACTTTTGCAGAAATCTCAGCAACGTCAGCCTATACTACCTCTTTCCAAAGAATTAAAATCACTAAAGAAAAGCATGCTATTCATTTTCAAACTACCCGTCCTCTCCCATATAACAAACCTCTGCAATATTCTGAACTTTTACATGTCATTAGAACAGCTCGCAATGGTGCTGCTGGACCAGATGGAATTTATTATGTCATGCTACAACATCTTGATGACAAAGCTCTGCGCTGCCTCCTGGTCTTTTACAATCGCATATTTTTAGAAAATGTTTATCCAGCATCTTGGCATCACTCTACAATTTTGGCATTCCTGAAGCCTGGAAAAGATCCATCAAACCCAAATAGCTATAGACCCATATCTCTCTCAAGCTGCCTCAGTAAAATCCTTGAGAAAATTATCCACAGAAGACTCGTCTGGATCATTGAGTCGGAACATCTAATGAGCCATTGTCAATATGGCTTTCGCCAAAACAGATCATGCTTAGATCTTATGGTCAAGGCCGAATTTGCCATCCGTAATGCTTTTGTCAAACATGAACATCTAGTAATGGTTTCAATAGACATAGAGAAGGCTTTTGATACCACCTGGCGGTATGGTATACTTAGTGATCTTTACCTTCTCGGACTACGAGGCAATCTTCCTATATTCATTCAGAACTTTCTACATACAAGAACATTTCAAGTTCGATATCAACATGCCCTTTCCCCAACTTTCATCCAGGAAGAAGGTGTTCCACAGGGATCAGTACTGAGTGCCACACTTTTTGCCCTGAGAATAGATTGTATTACTAAGCAGCTTCCAAATACAGTTGAGACTTACCTTTATGCAGATGACCTTTCCATCTCTTGTCATTCTCAAAACATGAGGTCTATTGAAAGACAGCTTCAGATATCACTTAATAAAATTCAACAATGGGCGAGCCTCAACGGCTATCGGCTCTCACAACAGAAAACAGTTGCCATCCATTTCTGTAGACAACGCAAACTTCATCCAGATCCTGAACTTCAAATTTCTAACATCTTTGTCCCGGTCACCAGCAACATCCGATTTCTAGGATTAACCCTTGACAATAAGTTAAATTTCCTAGATCATATTAAAAATGTACGGACTTCATGTCTAAAAAAGTTAAATATACTCAGAGCTTTATCTGCCCAAACATGGGGTGCAGATCGTACCACACTTCTTCGGTTATACAGGGCATTAATCAGATCTCGTCTCGATTACGGTGCTCCAATCTATGATTCTGCCAGAAAGAGTGCATTACGCTGGCTTGATCCCATTCAGCACAGTGCTTTGAGAATTGCAACTGGTGCATTCAGAACGTCGCCAGCACATAGTCTCTACATTGATGCTCATGAGCCCCCACTAACTTTACGCAGGAAAACACTGTTACTCAAATATGCTGTCAAGATACAAAGCTGTGCTTCTCATCCCATTCGGTCATACCTTTTTAACCCACCGTTAGAAACCCTATACAGAAACAAACCTAGCATAGTAAAACCAGCTGGTCTTCGCCTTCTTGAACTTGTGCAAGTTTGGAATATTTCCATCCATTCCGTAAAGCAGGTAGCAACTTATACTCAACCTCCATGGACTCCTCCTCCTCTTCCAATCTGTGACACTTACCTCTGTCAATGGAGAAAGAATTCCTTGCAAGCAGCAAATATCAACCAAATTCACGCAGTTCACATTGAAAGATATTCTGATTTCTCTCCAATTTATACAGATGGCTCTAAATCTAATTCAAATGTTGGAGCAGCTGCAGTGTTTCCAAATACAATTGTATCAGCTTCCCTTCCGTCAGAATTTAGTATATTTTCTGCTGAATTATACGCAATAAAACTAGCTTTAGAAAATCTTCATTTTAACTCTTCCTTAAAATCTGTCATTTACACTGATTCCCTCAGCTCAATCATGTCGTTATGTAATTCCTCAGATAAAGTTCACCCTGTTCTAGATGAAATCAGAAGCTTATTACTGCAAATTAAAGAACCCAATCAACAGGTCACTTTTTGCTGGATTCCAGCACATTCCGGTATTTTAGGAAATGAACTGGCCGATAAAGCTGCAAAAAATCCAACTACCTTAGATGTAACCAACATCCCTGTTCCAGCATCAGATTATGCACTAACCATTCATGCTGCTTGCCTATCACAATGGACAGCCCTGTGGCACTTCCAGACTAATAATAAACTCTTTCAGTTTAAACAAGACCCGAAAATTTGGCGCTCCAGTGTCCGTACATCGAGACGAGAAGAAGTAGTCCTCTCAAGGGCAAGAATAGGACATACACATCTGACCCACCTTCATTTACTGAGAGGAGATGATCCACCACAATGTACACATTGTTCTAACAATTTGACTGTAAAACATATTCTTATTGGCTGCCCCTATTATAAACAAGCGAGAACTTCATCCTTGATCTCACTGGTTAATCTACATAAACCAATTACTCTTGAAAACCTGATTGGTGATAAGGCAAATATTTCTGAATTTTTTGACTTTCTCAGGCAAACTGGGCTTTTCAATTATTTCTGATTTTCTTTTGATTTAGAGAAAACTCATGTCTTAATATAATAAGTGAATAGGCACATTATAGCCTTAGCAGCTGATGTGCCATTAAACCTCCAGAGCAACAGAGCAACAACAACCCATGTGTTTACTTGTACCGCAATGGCTCCCAGCAGTCTCTGAAATACCATGCATCTTGTTTTTCAGGCTTCTGCTCATTCTAATAGAAGCAGTGCAAGAATCTCTTTCACCTCTGCCAGTGGCTACTGTCAATCTATTGGTCTTTGTCTCCCCCCAAGCTAGCAGTTTTCCAACCCACCTAACACTGCCTCGATAGCATCAGCAAATATTCTTGCACCCTTTCTATTTAAGTGTATCCCATCCCTGTAGAAGCAATCTCTCCTGTTAACAAGTACAGTCCAGGCTGAAAAAAATTCTACCCCTTGAGTCTTGCACAATCTTTCCAGGGCCGAATTGATCGACAAGGCTCTCATCATATGCTCCCTCCTATCGTGTCTGGGCAGAATTGCAGACACTTTCAAATTCAACCCTAATTCTCGGCTTTTGTTCAACAGTGACCTGTACTTGTTAAGTAATTCTGCCGGTCTCCTACTCTTAATACTATTAGTGCCAACGTGTACAACTATATCACCTTTTGTGCCCTTAAAAGATGATATTCGCTCTACAACGTCATCAACCTTTGCCCCTGGCAGACATACCCTGGTCCTGTTCCACCTATCTTTTTTACAAAGCATGTTCCCCATTCCCCTGACAATAGAGTCACCAACAACTACTAGCTCCTTCGGGACCAGTGCATTCTGCCTTGGGGGTTGCCTCTGTGTCACGCGATGCCCAAGTGCAAGCTCTGGCATTGATGTGGGCAGCTGAGAGCTTGATGGGCCCCTCAATTTAGTTTCTTCGAGGGCATCAACCCTGTCCTTCAAACTCTCATATAGGCCCACAAGAACGCCGAGTTGTTGCCTGATATCGATACACTCCTTGCATCGCGCACACACAAAGACATCCCCCTTGGCAGTATCATGTCCCATACCCGATTGCTCTGCAAACATCAAGCAAACAGTGCATTTTATAAGGCTGTGAGTCAGAGGACAACTGCCCCCCTCAGTTCTGCTCTGAGCAAAGCACTTCCATTAGCTTGAGCCTTTTGCTTTGCTGCTCTGGTCTGAGTCATGATTCTATTTTTTTTTTTTTTATGTGAACCCCAAACACGAGAGGTATTAGAACCTTTTGGCTGATGCTGCATAAGCTTGCTTTCTTGCATCAAATGCCTCTACTAATGCTAATGCTAATGCTATAGTACTTAGTACCGTGCTTGGGTTGGAGGTTGAGAAGACGAAAGAAGATATTTGTTGACATTGGACTTGAACTTCTGTAGATTTTAATTTTCAGGAAATACGTATGAAGGAAGGTTGTTCCAGATAACGGCAGTTGAATGAATAAAGGAGGAAGATGAAAAGATGGTTCTGTGGGTTTGAAGTTGGACAGTAAATGGATGTTGGCTGGTGGCGGCACGTGTTCGGACTGTTTTGAAAGAGAGAGCGGGAATTATAGAAGCCAATTCAGAAAAACAGTGCCCATGGAAATATCTGTAGAAGAGGCATGCAGCAGAAACAGTACGTCTATGAGAAAGCGAGTGGAGAGACTCTGTTAGAGATGAATCATTAATTAACCTAACTGCCCTCTTCTGAATGGAATCAAGAAGCCTGAGAGAGGTTTTGGGTGCACCACCCCAAATGTGGGAACAATATTCCATGGCAGGGCGGATTTGTGATTTATACAGAGTGAGCAGCTGTTTGGAAGAAAAGTAACGCCGAGAGCGAAAGAGAAAACCAAGTTTTTTAGATGCAGAGGAAGCAATATTTGTAATGTGCTTGTGCCAAGAGAGATTAGAAGTCAGGGTAATCCCCAAAAGAGATATATCCTTTTGCCTAGAAATTGGAGTGTCACTAAAGATAAGCATAGGAGCAGAAGAATCCTTTTTGCGAGATATAAGACAAGACTGAGTTTTAGAAGGGTTGAAATCAACTAAGTTGTCTTTGCCCCACTGGAGAATTACCTGAAGATCGGCATTTAAGGAATTGGTAGCAGATTTTCGAGAAGTTGAAGCTGATTGAGCAGGGCAAGGTTTCTCAAAATGGAAAGTTGAATGCAATGTGCTATCATCGGCAAAACTATGGATAGGATTTCCAGTCAATGGAAGAAGGTCATTGATATACAAGAGGAAAAGAGTGGGGGAAAGAACTGAACCTTGGGGGACACCAGCATTAGTGGAGAAGTTAGAAGACAGAGTGCCATCTACCATCACCCTCAGTGAGCGATCAGAGAGAAAACTGGATAACCAATTACTAAAAACAGTTGGCAAACCATAAGATGGAAGCTTGTTTAGAAGACCTTTATGCCAAACACGATCGAAAGCCTTTGAGATGTCAAGAGCAACTACTTGTGTTTCACCGAACCTTTCCATTGAAGTAGTCCATAAATGGGTAACATAAGCCAGAATATCACCAGTGGATCGACACTGACGGAATCCATACTGGCGATCGTTGATCAGACGGAAGGTTTCTAGGTAGTTTAAGAGTTGGCAGTTAATTGATTTCTCCATTACTTTAGAAAGAGTAGAAGTAATTGCAATGGGACGATAACTGGATGGGAGGGATTTGTCACCCTTTTTAGGAACTGGCTGGATATGAGCAAATTTCCAAGCAGAAGGAAAAACACCTTTGGAAAAAGAAAGTGAAAAAAGGCGGCAAAGAATAGGAGTAAGTTCAGGAGCACAGATTTTGAGAACAAGTGGAGAAATACCATCAGGACCTGGAGCTTTCTTAGCATCAAGATTCATCAAAATCCTTCTGATATCCTTTTGACGGAAGACCACAGGAGGCATTGAATGGACCGTGTTGGGAATGGTGGGAGGTGTTTTACCAAGTTCATTAATACATGAGCTGGAAGAAAAATGGGATGCTAGCAGGTCAACTTTATCCTTGGCTGAAGTGACAACAGAACCATCTGGTTTGGACAGGGGTGGAAGCAGAGATGGGCAAAAGTTGCGGCCAATAGCTTTGGCAAGAGACCAGAATGCTCGGCTACCATTAGGGCAAGAAGCAAGTTTTCTACTCTTAGCCTGTTCAAACTCTAGTTTGGACTGATTAATAACTGCTTTACAATTGTTGCGAGCTTTGGTGTAGGCAGAAAATGAAACTGAAGAATTAGAAACAAGCCAATTACGATATGCAACATTCTTCTCTTGAACAGCCTTAGCACACTTATTGGAAAACCAAGGTTTAGATAAAGGACGAGATTTTAAAGTGGAGTGTGGGATAAAGGATTCCATTCCTGCAAGAATAATTTCACTGACACGATCTGAGCAAACGTTGACATCAGGAGTTTTGAAACAGTAATCCGACCAAGGAAAAGAAGAAAAGAAGTCTCGCAGGTCATCCCATTTTGCATTCTTGTAATGCCAAACAACACGAGGTTGGGAATAGCCATGAGATAAAGGTTCCATTGGAGAAGAGACAATCACCAAGTTGTGATCTGAAGTGCCTAAAGGACCTCTCACTTCGACCGTGTACTTAGAAGGGTTGTTTGTGAGAAAAAGATCAAGCGTATTGGCTGTATGATTCGGATTGTCCGGTATTCTTGTAGGTAAATGAACAATCTGTGCTAGGTCATTAGTAATTGCAAAAGCCTCAGCATCTCGACCTGCTGGGTCGGTGTGACTAGAAAACGGAAGCCAGCTGGAGTTGTGAACATTAAAATCACCAAGGAAAATTACCTCACTGTTAGGAAAGTTGGACTGGAGAAAGTCAAGTTGCAACGAGAGGAAGTCAAAGAGCTCCAAGTGATTAGTGGAGTTGGGAGAACGGTAGAGACAACAGATGAATTTGACACAATGAGGTAGAGAGATTTTAAGCCAGAGAAGATCAAAGAGAGGAGATTCCAAATTGCCAAGTCTCTGACAGGGAATATCAGAACGGACATAAGCGCAAGTACCACCTTTGAGGCGAAAGGAATCATACAGCGAATAATTTGGGCATCTGAGATGAGCAGTAGTTGAATCAACCGATAACTGAGATTCTGTTAGAAAAAGTACATGGGGTTTGGCAGACTGCAAGGGGAAATGGACATCGTTGAGATTAGAATTGAGACCACGTATATTTGTGAAATGAATTAGGAAATCCTTGGGAGGTTTAGATCTTTTCGCAGATAAGCTTGTTCTATTAGTTTGACAATTCATGGTGTATTCAATAGTAAGAAAAAGTGGGTGGGACATGCTGTATGAAGTAATGAAATTTTTGGATATGGCGTACATGTGGTAAGAATATACCCAGATCCTTGACATAACGTGGCCTCGATATTAATTTATTAATTAATTATAATTAATTATGTTATGTTATTAATTATGTTAAATATAATTAATTATATTACGTTTGTAATCTAAGTCGTTATATGTATTTATTTAAACGTACAATTTAACTGCTAACGAAGTTCAACTAACGCTATCTAGTACGGTATATAACTATCGTATCACAAAGGCGGGAAAATTACGAAAATATATATGATATCAAAGTTATTCTTTCCATCCAGTTCCTTTGTGACTACATCTTAGTATCCAATCAAATTAGTCAGACAAGCCTTCTCCTTAACATAACCATGCTGTGTCCGAGCTATAACTGAAGTCTTGTCTAGATGATCCTGCAATACTTCTTTAATCAGTGCCTCTATTAATTTTCCTGGAACAGATGTTAAACTAACAGGTCTGTAATTACCTGTCTCCCCCTTTGATCCTCCTTTGTGGAATGGGGTTCACATTTGCACATCTACAGTCCATGGGTACCTCCCCTGTGTCCAGGGAAGCTCTCATAATTATGGCTAAGGGTTTGCTTACTTCCTTTTCTGCCTCCTTTAATATAACTGGATAGATTCCATCCACTCCAGGTGCCTTTCTTGTGTTTACCTTCAACAATTTCTCCTCCACTTTACTCTCAGTTATTACAAGATTATCTAGCTTACTGCCAGAGTTGCCGATCGGGCTAGCCGAGTGGGTAAAGTACCTGCCCGGCAACCCAAAAGGTCGCGGGTTCGATTCCCGCCTCGGGCTTGGATCAAAGTACTGCAAAAACCTTGGGAGGTGCAATATGGCCACAGAAGCTGATGCGCCAACAACTACCAAATCACTGCCAGAGTTGAATACACCTCTGGCATTCCCTCGCTGAATAACATCTCATGTGGGAATGTAGATGCAAAATATTCATTTAGTTTGTTAGCTACCTGAGCAGGATCATCAACAGTTGAACCATCGATATCAAGTGGACCAATCTGAATCATCTCCCTCCCACTAGAGTTTACATGAGTAAGGAACTCTTTGCTGTTTTTCTTTGGATCCTTTGCCAAAGATTTCTCGTGATCTGCCTTCGGCTGCCTAACCTCCTTTGTGACTTGGTTACAGACCAGCTTATATCTATCATAGGCTTCCATGTCACCCATTAATTTATATGTATCCCATGCATTTTTCTTCTCTGTCACATGTCTAATTAGTTCATCTGACATCCATTTAGGCCTAAATCTTGAACAATATTTCTTTTTTGGTATGAAAACCTAGTAGCTTCCAAGATTAATTCTTTGAATGCTTCCCATTTTGAATTTGCTGTTGGTAACATCATCAGTTGGTTTCACCATATAGAATTTAAATACTGTCTCAGACCACCGTTGTCACCTTTATGAAAGCCAAAACCCTTCCCTTTACCCTTGATGGTAATTACTTCTTTGAGTAAATCCTACTTCAGCACACTGATCACTGCCACCTAGTGTTTCCTTTATCTGAAGATTCTTGATGCATGAAGAATCACTACTGATAATCAGATCAAGAATATTACTCCCTCTAGTTGCCCCCAAACATGCTGCTGTAGAAAACAATCATCCAATAAATTAACAAAAGCCTTGCTATTGTGTGAGTGACCAATCCACAATTCCAGTTAATATCCGGGAAATTAAAATCCCCCATTATAAGACACTCTAATTTACTGGCCCACTCTATTTCTCTGCACAATTGCTCATTATACTCATCAGATTCATTAGGCCTATAACACATACCTACTTTCATTTTTCCTTTCCCAGTGCTTATGTCGCACCAAACAGACTCAACATTGCATTGTCCACCCACATCAATTGGATGCACTTCCTTAGATTTTATGCGTTTCTTAACTAACAGCATAACCCCTCCTCCCTTCCTGTCCTGTCTAATCTTTCTGTACACATTGTACTCCCCAAATTCCAGTTCTGCACTGCTTATGTCTGTGTGACACCATGTCTCTGATATCCCAACAATATCTGCCTTTGATGCCTTGACTAGCACTTCAAGCTCATTGAATTTATTAACTATACTCCTAGCTTTGGTGTACATGCAAATATACATGCACCTGTTTCTACTCTTAGTTACCCTAATGCAGCCCATGTATTTACTTGTTCCACTATGACTCCCAGCAGTCTTTGAAATTCCCATTGCCTTGCTTTCCAGGCTGCTGCTCAATTGCATTTCAATAGAAGTAGTGCAAGAATCACATTTACCATCAACTGTGAATTCGTACTCTATCTTGAAACCTATCTAATTAACAGTCACCAATATGGATTATGCCAGTCTTGATCCATTGGTAATGCCATGGCTTATGATACCACTCTTTGGACAATTCAGTGGAAAAGTTCAGAGATACTGTTGCTTCTCACATTTCTAGGGCTTGTAATCACATTTGATTAAAATTATTTCTAAATGAGTGTCCATCTTATGGTTCTGTTTTTGTTGTTTTCAAATAGGTAGCAATCTCTCTCTCTCTCTCTCTCTCTCCCTCCGTCACATGTGATGGTAATTGGCTTTTTGTCTTCAAACTTCTCAACTAATTCTCGAGTTCCCTGAGGTTCTGTTCCTTTTCCCACTCTTCCTCTTGTATATTAATGACCTTCTTCCATTGACTGGAAATCCTCTCCATAAACAGCTACACCTTTTCTCAAGTATTCATCAGAATTTCCTAAATGCTAATCTCCAAAGGGTAAATAAAACTTAGTTAACTTCACTCCTTCCATAACTTAGTCCTGGAAGGAATGAAGTTAACTTTGCTGCATATTTAGAACTTATTCCTGTCTATTTCTCACAAAAAAGATTCTGTTTCCATGGTCACCTTTGACAACAACCAATTTTTTAAATAGCTTCTGACCCTGTATAAATCACAAATATGTCATACCAAGAAGTATTGTACCCAAATCTGGATGAAATCTCCAAAACCTTTTCTTAAAAATCCACATTCTATCAAAAAAAAGGGGGTAGTCAAATTAATTAGAAACTTACTGTACAAACTGTACTCTTTGTCACAATGGACATTCAGAGTCTGTTGCCTGCCTTTTCTATGAATATTTCCATTGGCACTTTGGACTATTTCCATTTGACATATTGTCTTTTTCTCTTCCTCATTTATCCCTTTTGCTTCTGCTGGTGCAAACTTCCTTCACATATATCTCCTGAAAATTGTAATCTACAGAAATTCAAGTGTAGTGTTAACAAGTATATTCAGTCTTCTCAACCTTCATACTGTACTGGTACTATAAGCTGTTGTATCTTTTAATGTTCAAGATCACAAAAAAAATGAAATACACACAAATTATTTTAGACTTAAGTAATTTTGCTTCTATTTCTTTTTATTATAATTGTGCATATATAATTGTATGGTCTTGTGCATCATGATGCCTTACTTGTTCATTGGAGCACCATATTTTTACTGTATTGATAGTTTAATGTATTGATTCTCTTATAATTTTTAACAGTTTAGGTTTAGCATTTTTATGCTAACTGTAGGGAAAAAATAAAGAAATTAGGATAGAAAGTCACTCTGTATAAAAATCTAATTGCTGAAAATATTGAAAAATAGTCAATTAACAGTATGTGAAATAAGAAATTTAAATCTTTGTACTTGTGTGTTCTGAGGTCATTATTTCTTATCCATGCTGGTTATGATCCTGTCTCCATGGTCATCACTCGGTGAGTGAAGATATATGATTCAAAAGCTGTGTGTGTGTGTGTGTGTGTGTGTGTGTGTGTGTGTGTGTGTGTGTGTGTGTGTGTGTGTGTGTGTGTGTGTGTGTGTGTGTGTGTGTGTGTGTGTGTGTGTGTAATTCAGTGTGAAATTGAATGGGTTTAACAGCATTACAAGCAGGTTTATGCTAACTAATGATATAAGGCTATTTTATGTCTGTGTATATATTAATCTAACAACTAATTTTATGGAAATTCCACCATTACCTTGGGGGGGGGAGGACTTTGAATGGACAAATTCCCAATCGAAGTTAATAGCTCATGTATATCCATTTCTGTTCCAGTATCAGTTTTACTTTCTGATAAAATTTGAGTGGTGCTTAATACAGCCAAATATCATTTTTTTAGAGCAAATTAGCAAACTAAAGATTATTTTTATAGTGATACCACTTAGCATTAGCATTAGCATTAGCAGAGGCATATGATGCAAGAAAGCAAGCTTATTCAGCATCAGCCAAAAAAAAAAAAAAAAAACCCTCTCCCATTTCACCCCTCCGTTCGTTCGAAATACCTGTCCAGTTGAGCTTTAAATTTGTTTAGGCTATCAACTTCAACAACAAGTGATGGAAGTCGGTTCCACCAACCAACCACCCGCTGGCCAAAGGCAAATTTCCGCACATCTATCCGACATCCGTCCTTCCTCAATTTGAATTTATGCCCTCTGAGGTGATTATTCTGAGAAAGATGAAGAATCCCATTGGCATTGAGCATGCTCAAACCATTCAAAGCCTTATACACCTCTATCAGATCACCTCGCCGGTGCCTAGTCTCCAGACTCTGTAATTTGCAAAACTTAAGCCTTTCTTCGTAAGAGCAACCCTTTGTTCCATTTACTAATCTTGTTGCCCTTCTCTGTACCCGTTCCAGCAGCTCTACATCCTTCTTGAAATGAGGCCTCCAGACCTGTATACAGTACTCAAGATGTGGCCTAACCATTGCCTTATACAAGGGAATAATCACCTCCTTATCCCTGCTAGAAAAATTCCTGTATATCATTGACAAGACACCATGAGCTACTCTTGCAGCTCGTCTGCACTGCTCAGAGAACTTCATATCTGCCTGCACAATTACCCCCAGGTCCTTTTCATTCTCCACCACTGTCAGTGTAGTACCGCAGAGTTGATACATTGCTCTGGGGTTACTGTTACCCATATGTAGTACTTTACATTTGTCAATGTTAAACTTCATTTGCCACCTCTCAGCCCATCTGTTCAGCCTTTCCAGATCCTGTTGCAGCAGCATAGCGTCAGTAGTGTCGGCAATGAGTCTTAAATGCGAGCCGTCCCCAGAGCACGATTCTATGTTGAATAATATAGGGTACAGCAGAGACCGTCCCAGCGACCTGGCCAGTCGCTTGAATAATGCGGCTTACGTTGCGATCACCGAAAAAGAATGGTGATGAACGTTTACACGAATTTCCGATACACGTACCGCAATGTAAATTAAAAGCAGAACACGAACGAAAAAGAAAATGTGAGCCCAAAAGGGACGGTCTTGGGCCGCCTGCGCTGAGAAGTGTAAGGCGGTCCGATGTCTTCGTCACCCTAAAATTGCTGGGTGTTCCAAGAGAAGCCCCCAGAAACGAGGGCGAATAAAGCAGATACTGACCAATAAGAGAAGTAATGGAAACGAATGACGAAAAATATGTGGGCTGATCAATACCGATACCCGCGATGGCTAATCGGCTCTTGATGAAGGGCAGCGTACCTGTGAACCCCTGCCATGTGTTACGCCTCTCCTCTATGCCTCTCATTCCGTTCGCGAAGTAGTGCCCGTTGGTCTACACAGCAGATCCAGTCGCCTGTTTCGGCTGAAGTGCTGATCGGGCGGCGAATTTCTATTTATTGAGTTTGCTGCCTATGCGCCCGAGCGCCGAGATTTCTTTCGAAGTCGAAGCATTCTTCCGCACCACGAGTTGGAGAGCGGAGCGGGGTCGAGGTGAACTGCTCCTCATTGTGAGGTCTTATTTAAGACACGGTATGCCGAGAGTGTACCGTGGTGTGCCGGACTTGGCGCACCTCGACTGCGACGCAGTCGGAAACGATTTCTTGCGGCGAGACCGCAGTGCATTCGTGGACTGTTGCGAATGCTACCTGGTTGATCCTGCCAGTAGTCATATGCTTGTCTCAAAGATTAAGCCATGCATGTCTAAGTACATGCCTAAGCAAGGTGAAACCGCGAATGGCTCATTAAATCAGTTATGGTTCCTTAGATCGTACCTTTTTACTTGGATAACTGTGGTAATTCTAGAGCTAATACATGCAGCAGAGCTCCGACCTTCGGGGACGAGCGCTTTTATTAGACCAAGACCAATCGGGCTTCGGTCCGAAACTCCTGGTGACTCTGGATAACTTTGAGCAGATCGCACGGTCTCGTACCGGCGACGCATCTTTCAAGTGTCTGCCTTATCAACTGTCGATGGTAGGTTATGCGCCTACCATGGTCGTAACGGGTAACGGGGAATCAGGGTTCGATTCCGGAGAGGGAGCCTGAGAAACGGCTACCACATCCAAGGAAGGCAGCAGGCGCGCAAATTACCCACTCCCGGCACGGGGAGGTAGTGACGAAAAATAACAATACGGGACTCTATTGAGGCCTCGTAATTGGAATGAGTACACTCTAAATCCTTTAACGAGGATCTATTGGAGGGCAAGTCTGGTGCCAGCAGCTGCGGTAATTCCAGCTCCAATAGCGTATATTAAAGTTGTTGTGGTTAAAAAGCTCGTAGTTGGATCTCAGTTCCAGACGGGTGGTCCACCGCCCGGTGGCTACTGCCCGGCCTGAACAATCTCGCTGGTTTTCCTTGATTCTCTTCACCGAGTGAAATAATAGCTACACTTTGAAATAATAGCTATAAATACAGCAAACTGGGACTGGAACACAAAGCCTGATTCATCAGATATAACACACAGACTTACCAAGCTAGACTTTTCCAAGTCTTAATGTTATACCTGATATATACCCAGTGGGCTTGGTGTTCTAGTGCCAGTTTGCTGTATTTAAAAGGTATCACTAAAATTACTATTGGGCCACTAATTAGTTCTCAAAAATGGTAATAGCTGACCCTGTTAACCACCACTCAAAATTTATGAGCAAGTAAAACTTTGGAATAACAGAAAAAGGTATAATGAACTACTCATTTAAATTGAACATTTTTCCATTCAAAGCAACTGTTGATTAACAGAGGAACATCTCAAATGGGGATTATTCACCTTATACATATAGTTATTAAATTAGATTGATATGTACATAGTTATAAAATAACTACTAATGTGCCAAACAGCCCTACATGATTAGTTAACAAAAACTGACTTAAATCCACTTGGAATAAGATGAATGGGATTATTAAATCAGACCTTTCTTTTCCTTAAATCTTCATTCAGAATTTGAAAAATCATCTCCTTATTGACGTCCAAAATTCTGAGGGTCAAACAATGATCTGTTGCCACAATTTCCCAAAAATTTGCTACTCTGTCCTAATTTTAAGAGGTTGATGGATGCCCACTTCTTGTGTCATCATGAACATCCTCATGTCCGTCTTAACTGCTTATAACATTCAAACAAACTGGTATTACTTAACATATTATCACCATAAACTGTTTTATCATTTCATGTTTCTGTTGCAAATTTTCTGAGTTTAAAGCAAAATTTGTTCGTTGCTCCATTGCAAAATCATGACACGGAACGTTAATGCTACTATGAAAGTGTTTGTTACTTGCAACCTGTCAGCCTACCAGACAATCTCTGTACCACCATCTGTTGGAAGAAATTTGAACTACAACATACCACTTCCATTTATTTTAAGACTCATCGAACATGACTGCAACAGCACCAGTCCTGGAACTTTATTGTCACACCTCATATATATATTGTATGTGTCAATCAGTTAGTGACAATAATTAATTTACATAAACAGATTCAGTGTGATGCAGTACCACACTACATAAAAAATATTACCGTTTTTTATGTAGTGTGGTATTGCTTTTATTATACAATTCAGTTAGTCTTCTAGTCTTATATTTTCATCATTATTATTAATGTAGCAATTTCTTTAAGTATATTCCACTTTTCTGTGCATGTTCTTTCTATACAGTCATTATTACTGTATTTTATATATTTTATATAATATATATTTCAGTCTGAGACCTGCAACATTATTATTCCAGAATTGGAACTGGATGTTGGTGCTGCAGCATTGGGAGGTCGTTTTACTACCATTGAAGGACTTCTTGTTAATATGAAAGAACAGGTATAGTATTTGAATCTTAGTATTCTTAATATAAGAATAAGAATATATAGCTGTGGTGAGTGCTTCTGAGAAAGCTGCTGGGATAGCTCAAGTTTCCATATTTTTATAGTTATCCTAAACACAAAAGATTGTTGAAAATATAGTAGAGCTATTGTACTTGTTGACTCAAAGAAATCTCTATTCTTATTCAATAATTAATGAATTATTCAATTCCATTTCTAGGAAATTGCACACATATGTGCTTCATATAATCTATTCAAAACCAATTACGGCAAACTTGTAAATTGATTGGGTAAAATTGTAAAATAATTTTTGAAAACTGTTCCATCCAGTATGTGATAATAACCCAGTAATTCCAGTGCAACTGCCCTTAGCTGTTTTTACCTTGAAGTTATCTGAGGAATAGTAATTTTCTACAAAAGAAAACTTTTACCCAATATAATACTGGCCTTTTGCTTTCTAGTTCATTGCCTCCAGTAAGGATGACTAACTCAAAAATGTCCTTCAAAAGGATGAGCTCTTTAGGTATTTCTTCCTGCTGTATTTCTTAAATGTAAATCCCATATTTTCTGCAGGAATACTAAACTCAAACAAAATTGTTTTTAAATAATCTCCCACTGTGACCAACTGGCTAAGAAGGCAAAGAATAGGGACAAGGAATTTTTCATGTATATGAATACAAAGAAGAAGAAGAAGAATTAAAATCAGATCATACCCACGTGTAATGAGTGTGGGAAAGTCTTAAAAAATCCAGCCAATAATGTGGATGATTTGAATAGGCACTTTGCATCTATCTTTATTGAAGAAAACCCTTCATGCTGAGAAGAGCCTGTGCAAGTGAGGTTGAGTCATATGAAATTAGTGATTTTGAAATTACAGATGACTGTTTATTAGAAAAACCCTTGAGCGTAGGCAAGTAAGGCTCCTGGAGTTGATGACATATACCCAGTAATTTTGAAGGAGGCCACCAGGGTGTGTATTGAACCATTGAAGTTAATTATGAGGGCGTCTTTGGACTTGGGAGAGATTCCTCTGGATTGGAGAAGTGAAAATATATCGCCAATACATAAAGTTATAAGGGAAGTAAATAACTAATAACCGGTTAGTCTGACTTCGATGGTAGGGAAGATCTTAAAGGCAATGATTAAAAGTGCAATTCGGGAATGTGATAAAAATAACATTTTGAAGGACACACAACATGGTTTTGTTAAGGGAAAATCGTGTTTAACTAACCTGATAAGCTATTTAGTAATAGTAATAGAGGCATTTGATGCAAGAAAGCAAGCATAAGAGCTTATGTATCATCAGACAAAAAATAAAATAATTCACACAACCATTCCCTCTAAAAGTTTGTCGAGTTCTTCCTTGAATTTATTTAAGCTATCAACTTCCACAACAACAGATGGAAGTTTGTTCCAGCAATTAACCACTTGCCAGATAAGGGCTAATTTCCACACATCTATTCTAGAACTGTCTTTCCTCAATTTGAATTTATGCTCCCTTAGGTTCGTAATCTGAGCAAGTGGAAGAATCCCATCAGAATTCAGCATGCTCAACCCATTCAAGGCTTTATACACCTCAATCAGATCACCTCGCAGGTGCCTAGTCTCCAGCTGCTGCAATTTGCAGAACTTAAGCCTCTCTTAGTAAGAGGACCCCTTCATTGCCCTCACCAATCTTGTTGCCCTTCTCTGTACACGCTCAAGCAAATCTACATCCTTCCTAAAATGAGGCCTGCAGACCTGTACGCAGTACTCAAGGCGTGGCCTGACCATTGCCTTATACAACGGGATAATCACCTCCTTTTCCCTGCTAGCAAAATTCCTGTATATCATTGACAAAACCCCATGACTTGCTCTTGCAGCCTGTCTGCATTGCTCAAAAAACTTCATATCTGACTGCACAATTACTCCCAGGTCTTTTTCATTTTCTACCACCCTAAGTGTGCTGACCCGGCTAGCCAGGTGGGTAAAGTGCCTGCCTGGCAACCCAGAGGTAGCAGGTTCGAATCCCACCTCCGGCTTGGATTAGAGTAAAATGCAAAAACTTTTGCAGGTGCATTATGGCCACATAAGCCAATTCACCAACAACTAACAAAAAAAAAAAAAAAAAAAAACCCAAGTGTAGTACCACACAGTTGGTACGTTTCTCTGGTGTTACTTCTACCCATATGCAGTACTTTGCATTTGTCAAGGTAACTTCAGTTGCCACTTCTCAGCCCATCTGCCCAAACTTTCTAGATCCTGTTGCTGTAGCACACTGCCATTATTGTCATTAACAACCCTGCCACCCTTTGTATCATCTGCAAACTTCGACACTACGCCTGATATACCTTCATCAATATCATTGATAAATATACAAAACAACAGTGGGCTCAACACCGAACCCTGTGGGACTCCACTAATAACATTAGTCCGGCGCATTATAGCCTTAGTAGCTAATGTGCCAATAAAAACAAAACCAACATTAGTCCATGAAGAGCAGTGTCCATTAATTACCACCCTCTGTCTTCTCCCACTCAACCACTCTTTTATCCATTGTAGCAACTTACCCTTAATACTATTCTGCTCCAATTTGTACAGTAGTCTCCATGCGAAACAGTGTCCTAAGCTTTCCTGAAATCCAAGTATATGATATCAAAATTATTTTTTGCATCCAGTTCCTTTGTGACCACATCATAGTATCCAATCAAATTTATCAGATAAGACTTTCCTTTAACAAACCCATGCTGTGTCTGAATTATTGCTGCAGTCTTGTCTAGATAATCCTGCAATGCATCTATAACCAGTAACTCCATTATTTTACCCGGAACAGAAGTTAACTGGTCTGTAATTACTTGTGTCACCCTTCGACCCACTTTGTGAATTCAGGATACATTTGCACATCTCCAGTCCGTGGGGACTTCCCCTGAGTCCAAGGATGCACTCATGTTGGTCCTTGAGGTTGTCACAGACATTCTCTCAGATATGCCAGACAAGCTGTTCTTGCTACCTGGGAGTCTAAAACGCTGATGGAACTGATATTCGGGTGACACTCAAGTCAAGTGGACCCAATTTCGGCGAAGTCCGGACGGTCTATGACAGCCAAATCCTCTGCTTGCATCTTCACGATGGTGGGACTGTTAGTAATCCTGGGTATAACCTTCATGCACAAGTACATGGTGGGTGACCACCCAGGTGTGAACCAATGTAAGCAGGGGTCAAGGTGTGGTGCCCACACCACATGGAGGTACGCCGCCCCTCTATGTTACCAGTCAGTACTAGGTGGTAGATGACTCTCATCAACTGGTGAAATACCACCACTTTGCTTATTGGAAGCTTGAAGTGGTGGAACCCATGTTTAGTCTCTAGAGCTAAGTTCCGGCCAACCCTTCCTTATCTCTTCCATCATGCAGTATGATTGATGATTTTTCAGGTTATGATGAATGTCGTGGCGAGATCCAATATTCCTTACATTTCGAGGGTACAGCTCTAAAACGGTGTTCGCAGGCCGGCTGCTAGATAGTACACTGGACCAAACCTATTGGTAACTCTCTAGGAGGCTTCCGGATCAGCTAGTGTATAATCTTGCTACCTCTACTCTGCCAGATAGTGACTGGAGGAAGTCCGAGTAGTGTGTATGCGGGGGGCATTGTCGAGGCCACGTTATGTCAAGGAGCTGGGTATATTCTTACCACATGTATGCCATATCCAAAAATTTCATTACTTCATACAGCATGTCCCACCATTTTTCTTACTATTGAATACACCATGAATTGTCAAAATAATAGAGCAAGCTTATCTGGGAAAAGATCTAAACCTCCCAAGGACTTCCTAGTTCATTTCACAAATATACGTGGTCTCAATTCCAATCTCAACGATTTCCATTTCCACTTGCACTCTTCCAAACCTCATGTACTTTTTCTGACTGAATCTCAGTTATCAGTTGATTCAACTACTGCTCATCTCAGATGTCCAAATTATTTGCTGTATGATTCCTTTCGTCTCAAAGGTGGTACTTGTGCATATGTCCGTTCTGATATTCCCTGTCAGAGACTTGGCAATTTGGAATCTCCTCTCTTTGATCTTCTCTGGCTTAAAATCTCTCTACCTCATTGTGTCAAATTCATCTGTTGTCTCTACCGTTCTCCCAACTCCACTAATCACTTGGAGCTCTTTGACTTCCTCTCTTTGCAACTTGACTTTCTCCAGTCCAACTTTCCTAACAGTGAGGTAATTTTCCTTGGTGATTTTAACGTTCACAACTCCAGCTGGCTTCCGTTTTCTAGTTACACCAACCCAGCAGGTCGAGATGCTGAGGCTTTTGCAATTACTAATGACCTAGCACAGATTGTTCATTTACCTACAAGAATACCGGACAATCCCAATCATACAGCCAATACGCTTGATCTTTTTCTCACAAACAACCCTTCTAAGTACAAGGTTGAAGTGAGAGGTCCTTTAGGCACTTCAGATCACAACTTGGTGATTGTCTCTTCTCCAATGGAACCTTTATCTCATGGCTATTCCCAACCTCGTATTGTTTGGCATTACAAGAATGCAAAATGGGATGACCTGCGAGACTTCTTTTCTTCTTTTCCTTGGTCTGATTACTGTTTCAAAACTTCTGATGTCAACGTTTGCTCAGATCGTGTCAGTGAAATTATTCTTGCAGGAATGGAATCCTTTATCCCACACTCCACTTTAAAATCTCGTCCTTTATCTAAACCTTGATTTTCCAATAAATGTGCTAAGGCTGTCCAAGAGAAGAATGGTGCATATTGTAATTGGCTTGTTTCTAATTCTTCAGTTTCATTTTCTGCCTACACCAAAGCTCGCAACAATTGTAAAGCAGTTATTAATCAGTCCAAACTAGAGTTTGAACAGGCAAAGAGTAGAAAACTTGCTTCTTTCCCTAATGGTAGCCGAGCATTCTGGTCTCTTGCCAAAGCTATTGGCCGCAACTTTTGCCCATCTCTGCTCCCACCTCTGTCCAAACCAGATGGTTCTGTTGTCACTTCAGCCAAGGATAAAGCTGACCTGCTAGCATCCCATTTTTCTTCAAGCTCATGTATTAATGATCTTGGTAAAACACCTCCCACCATTCCTAACACGCTCCATTCAATGCCTCCTGTGGTCTTCGGTCAAAAGGATATCAGAAGGATTTTGATGAATCTTGATGCTAAGAAAGCTCCAGGTCCTGATGGTATTTCTCCACTTGTTCTCAAAACCTGTGCTCCTGAACTTACTCCTATTCTTTGCCGCCTTTTTTCACTTTCTTATTCTAAAGGTGTTTTTCCTTCTGCTTGGAAATTTGCTCATATCCAGCCAGTTCCTAAAAAGGGTGACAAATCCCTCCCATCCAATTATCGTCCCATTGCAATTACTTCTACTCTTTCTAAAGTAATGGAGAAATCAATTAACCGCCAACTCTTAAACTACCTAGAAACCTTCCATCTGATCAACGATCGCCAGTATGGATTCCGTCAGTGTCGATCCACTGGCGATATTCTGGCTTATGTTACCCATTTATGGACTAATTCGATGGAAAGGTTCAGTGAAACACAAGTAGTTGCTCTTGACGTCTCAAAGGCTTTTGATTGTGTTTGGCATAAAGGTCTTCTAAACAAGCTTCCATCTTATGGTTTGCCCACTGTTTTTAGTAATTGGTTATCCAGTTTTCTCTCTGATCGCTCACTGAGGGTGATGGTAGATGGCTCTCTGTCTTCTAACTTCTCCACTAATGCTGGTGTCCCCCAAGGTTCAGTTCTTTCCCCCACTCTTTTCCTCTTGAATATCAATGACCTTCTTCCATTGACTGGAAATCCTATCCATAGTTTTGCCGATGATAGCACATTGCATTCAACTTTCCATTTTGAGAAACCTTGTCCAGCTCAATCAGCTTCAAATTCTCGAAAATCTGCTGCCAATTCCTTAAATGCCGATCTTTAGGTAATTCTCCAGTGGGGCAAAGACAACTTAGTTGATTTCAACCCTTCTAAAACTCAATCTTGTCTTATATCTCTCAAAAAGGATTCTTCTGCTCCTATGCTTATCTTTAGTGACACTCCGATTTCTAGGCAAAATGATATATCTCTTTTGGGGATTACCCTGACTTCTAATCTCTCTTGGCACAAGCACATTACAAATATTGCTTCCTCTGCATCTAAAAAACTTGGTTTTCTCTTTCGCTCTCAGCGTTACTTTTCTCCCAAACAGCTGCTCACTCTGTATAAATCGCAAATCCGCCCTGCCATGGAATATTGTTCCCACGTATGGGGCGGTGCCCTCAAAATCTCTCTCAGGCTTCTAGATTCCATTCAGAAGAGGGCAGTTAGGTTAATTAATGACTCATCTCTAACAGTCTCTCTCCATTCGCTGTCTCATAGACGTACTGTTTCTGCTGCATGCCTTTTCTACATATACTTCCATGGGCACTGTTCTTCTGAATTGGCTTCTATAATTCCCGCTCTCTCTTTCAAAACAGTCCGAACATGTGCCGCCACCAGCCAACATCCTTTTCCTGTCCAACTTCAAACCCACAGAACCAACTTTTCATCTTCCTCATTTATTCATTCAACTGCCGTTTTCTGGAACAACCTTCCTTCATACGTATTTCCTGAAAATTACAATCTACAGAAGTTCAAATCCAATATCAACAAATATCTTCTTTCGTCTTCTCAACCTCCAACCCAAGCACGGTACTAAGTACTATAGGTTCTAATACCACTCGTGTTTGGGGTTCTCATAAAAAAAAAAATAATTATGGCTAAGGGTATGCTTGGTTCCTTTGCCGCCTCCTTTAATATAACTGGATAGATCCCGACCACCCCAGATGCCTTTCTTATGTTTAACTTCATCAATTTCTCCTCCACTTTGCTCTCAGTTAGTACAAAATCATTAAGCACCCTGTTACAATTTGGTAAACTTCTGGCATTTTTCTTCCTTAATAACTCCTTATGTGTGAATGTAGATGCAAAATACTCAAATTATTTGTTTGCTAACTGACCTGGATCATCAGCAGTCGAACCATCGATATCAAGTGGACCAATCAGATTCATCCCCTTCCTTTTAGTGTTTATATAAGTAAAGAAATCCTTCCTGTTTTTCTTAGCATTCTTTGCCAAAGATTCCTTGTAATCTGCCTTCGCTTGCCTAATCTCCTTTGTGACTTGATTACAGACTAGCTTATATCTGCCATAGACTTTTCTGTCACCTGATAATTTACATGCATCTCAGCCACAAGTCTTATTAGTTCATTTAAAAACCAGTTAGGCCTAAACCTTGAACAATATTTCTTAATTTTTACACAGTTACTCTTGAACTGGATCTAGAGAAAATTTTCGACATTATTTGGATCATTTTCTGTTACTAATACTAATTATTTGTAAAATGAAAAACACTTTACACCATGTTTGTGATAATAATTCATTCATTTATTGAATGCCAAATGCTCATGAATTTAAAATTTTAAAGCAGTCACCCAGTACATTAAAATGCTAATTAAAATTAACTGTAGATGATGTTTCTGATTCCTGTTTTGGAAACTATCGTCAAACTAATTGATAGAATGAAAGGAAATGAAATGGAAATTTTGTATTATAAATTAATATGCAAAAAGAACAGTTGATGATACTGATACAGTAATTAATTATCCCTATCAGATATCTAATCCAGTTGGAGACAAAAGTTCTGTGATAAAAATCCTTAAAGAACTGCCCCTTTTTAATTGTTATTAAATTAACATTTAAACTTGATACGTTAATAATTAACCTTTTGAGAAGAAATAAAAATAAGGATAAGAGAGCTCAAACTCTCTCTCTCTCTCTTTATAACTGATGGTTAAAGCACCATCAGTTATAAACACCATGAACTTGTTTTCTAATAATGGAGACAAGGAGTTGCCCATTCTAAGCTCTGCTTCATTATTGATAACCCAACATATTTATGCTACTTTAGATCTTTAGAAAGATTTGGAGCTCCCAAAGGCTTACTAAAAATTTTCCACCCTAACCAAAAAAGAGTAATCAAGTTAATTAATCCCTCCCTGTCATACAGACATTCAGTTTATGTTGTATGCCTTTTCTTTACTCTTTTCACATGCACTGTTTGGAATTGGCATCTGTAATTCTGAACTTTTCTAAACAACATTCCAGCCTGCATCCATGTGCAGCTTCTGTCTATACTTGCCAGTTTAACTTTTTTTCTGCATTCTACTTTGGTTACATTTTCTGAAACAACTTTATCCCATGTGCATTTCCTACCTACCGAGTTACTACCTACAAAAATTCAATTCTCAATCAGCCTGTCTGTAGTTTCAGAAATTAGACAAATTTTAATTAATTGTGGTTAGTAGCTTAGTGCAATACCTTATTAATTTAACTGTTAAAAATTTGGTTAACAGTAGTAAAGGATTCTGATTAAGTATATTATATCTGTACTACCCAACTAACAGCAGTTTGAAAGAGGAAGAATTTCGATATATAAGTCAGCCTCTATATATTTTTGTTTTCACTTTTTCTTTACAGCTCTTAGAAAATAACCCCTTAATAACAGGAGACAGTTCTCATCCTAACATGAAAGAAAGATTAGAAATTTTTTTAAAAAAACTTGATGAGGTATGTGCTTTTATAATGCATTATTGTATAAATTCATTTAATTATGTTAAGCATTCCACTGAATGGAAGATGTGTTCTGTTGTTATTTTGTCTTATTAATTGGGAAGCTAATCTGTAAGAATATAGTAAATTCTATTATATAGATTTTCCGCAATAGACTATTTCAATGAATAAAATTTTTTATAAAGGCATATCAGTTACATCTTTTAGAATACAGTATAGTAGCTCACACTGCTATACAATACATCAGAATTTTTTTATTAGTTGTTAAAAATAACTGAACATTTATAAGTTTTTCTAATGTTCTTAGAGCAAAAAGGAAGTGTAAATCATATACTCAGGAAATTTATTTAAAACTTTTGTATTATGGAAATGAAAGCTTTGTGATGTAGAGAGCTTAATATACGTTTATTCATTTCATTTTTTTTTTTCACTTTATTTTTTAATTATTATGTAATTGGCCCCTACCAAATATAAAATTAACTTTGAATCTTGATGAATGATTGGTGTAAATCATTCAACAAGATTCAAAATGCATTCATTTGTATTGAATGTTCTGCAGAGATTGCTAGTTAATATAGTAAAAGCCCAAATATTTCTGCATATCATGCTGTATATCATAATGTGCAGTTGGCACTGTTCCATCTGTTTGCCAACAATAGGAACTTGACTAATGCTGTGATGTCTCCACTGACTGGAGATGTGCAAATATATCCCCAATTCACAAAGGGGGATCAAAGGATGACACAAGTAATTACAGAACTGTTAGTTTAACTTCTGTTCTGGAGAAAATAATGGAATCACTAGTTAAAAAGCATTGCAGGATCATCTAGACAAGACTACAGTAATAATTCAGACACAGCATGGGTTTGTTAAGGGAAGTCTTGTCTGACCATTTTTGATTGGATATTATGATGTGGCCACAAAGGAACTGGATGAAAAAAATTATTTTGATATCATATACAGTGGGGTATGCTAGAATGAACGTAATTGGTTCTAGAACCTTGTTTGTTATAGCATCTGTTCTTTGAAATTGAAAAAACATTGAAATTTATGTATTTAGGGGTAATATGTTCCAGGCCCGCAGTCTAGAGCAAAGTTACCATCCAATACAACAATTTAAACAGGAAAAATATAATACAAAATGAAAAATATAAGTGTAAAAATAATATAAAACTAATTTATTTAACTTTTATACACTGTACATAAAATTTGAAAAGCATAAACAATATTCCCCCAGTGAAAATATAAACAAACTTTCCCTAATAAAAATCATAAAAAATCACATAGAGGTGGAAGGAGAGGAGTCATTGTTCCTACTCATCTTGGGTGACTGTCCTGTGGGAGGGCATTTGTCCACCTTTTTGAAGAATGAATCCAGTCTTGACTGCTTTATCCTGGATTTTTAGACCCTCCAAAAGTGGGCCATCAAGATGTCATTAAAATGATTAAGGCCCATTTCCACAGCAGCAATATCCAAATGATAATCTTTTATAAGTTTGGATAGTTTATTCCAGCAAGAGAACACCTCTTTAAGGTCCGCAGCTGGAATGCTGTGACTTTTTTCCTTGTTCTCGTCCCCGAAAGCTTTCCTCTTCTTCAGTGCCTCTGCCTCTTCATTGTGAAGCTCTGCTAGCTCCTTCCTGTAGTCCTCCACCAATTCCTCCACATCCTCTTCATTGACCTTCAAGTCCATACACACAATTTCCTGCACAACAGGCTCTTCCTCCAATTGTTGAATGCCTTCGAAGTCCCTTGGAGCCACAGCGTCAGACCACAATGGCCTCAAAGCCAAATTCAAGTACCTAACAGAAATCTCCTTCCAAGCAACCACAATTAGGAAAACAGCATCTGCTATATTGAAGTGACTCTTCCAAAAGTCCTTCAGAGTCACATCATTGGAAGAAGTAGCTTCAAAAGATTTCCTGAACAGTGCCTTAGTGTAGAGTTTTTTTAAAATTTGCGATTACCTGCTGGTCAATAGGCTGGAGGATAGGCGTCGCATTATGTGACAAGAAGTGAACCTTGATAAAACTGAACTCATCTGGTAATTCTTCCATCAAATTAGGAGGGTGGGCTGGAGCATTGTCCATGACCAAATGAACCTTCATTGGAAGATCCTTCTTTCTAAGGTAGTCACAGACAGTGAGGCCAAACACCTCAATCACCCATTCGGAGAAAAGACTCCTGGTCACCCAAGCCTTGTGGTTGGAACACCACAAAACTCCAAGGCGGTTTTCCTGATGTTTTTAAAAGCTCTAGGGGTCTCTGAACGGTACACAAAGAGTGTTTTGACCTTGCAGTCACCCGAAGCATAGGCACAAAAGAGTAATGTAAGCCAGTCTTTCATATGGCCAGGCAAGGTGGTCTCCTCCTTTGTGATATACGTTTTGCATGGCATTCTCTTCCAGAAAAGGCCAGTTTTGTCGCAGTTAAACACCTGCTGCGAAAGAAAGCCTCCATCCTTAATTATTTTCTTAAATTTCTCACGATGTTGCTCAGCAGTGTCTTGTACTAGGAGCCTTAGCACTAAGTTCCTCAAACAATTGTTTGGCCTTTTCACAAATAATCGCCTCACTGACACTATCACCTGCCATTTGTTTTTTATTAATCCACACTAATAGAAGAGTTGTTTCCATCTTTTCTGTGATATTAAAACATGAACTGCTTAACCTAGAGATTCCCTTTGCGACCTGTGCACTTTTTATTTCTTCCTTGTTGTACTGATTGTTGATTTAGCCATACCATATTCAGCACTTAGATCTCCTACACTTTTTCCACTTTCTTGCTTGGAAATTACTTATTTCTTAATCTCTAAGTTAATTAGCTTTCTCACTCTATTTTGCCAGCTCATGTCTAAAATTATATAGCAGAATAATTTTAAAAAATATTTTCACTGCTAAAGGACAAATAAGCAGATAACTAAACTTTACAAATGATAACAAAGATGATAACTGGCACTCTAATCAAAGCGGGAAAATAGAGCTGGAAGTGCTCTAATCAACACGTCATGCACACGCACGTGCTACACCGGCCGATAGTATTCCTCCGCATTCATTATATCATTGTTCGTTGTAGCATACTTGACTATACTTGGATTTTAGGAAAGCTTTTGATACTGTTGCACATGGAAGACTAATGTACAAATTGGAGCAGTATGCAATTAAGGGTAAGTTGCTACAATGGATAAAAGGATGGTTGAATGGGAGAAGACAGAGAGTGTAATCAGTGGATGCTGCTCTTTGTGGACTAATGTTATTAGTGGAGTCCCATCCACGATGTACTAAAATTAGGCAATCAACACAAAATACACAAATAATATCTAAGCCAGAACTGACTGGAAACCAAAAATAAACTGAATAACGCATTGCTGAATGGTGCTGCTGCTGTGCAGTTCACAGCTAAAAGCAAGTTCCTAAAGAGAATTTTTGTAAACAACACTTCAGTAAGTTTCAGTTAATTAAAACCACCGATTGGGTGTCCCCTTTACGATAGCACCGCCAGGGCGGTGGGATGTATAAACTATATATTTTTGTAATATGCAAGAAATCGTGCACATGACTGTAGCATTTTATAACTTGGTTGTACGAAATTTTTGCCAGTAAAATTAACTGAAACTTATTTAATCAAAGTTGAACTAATGTTAGAAATGGGGCACAGACAAAAAAAGTAAGTAAAATTTGGGGCAATAAAAAACAGGCTGATTTTAATTTTTCTTCGGAAATGCTCCATTTCTAACATTAGTTCAGTCTGAATAGTAGCCATTATGATCCTCTGCTTCCTGCCCTTGTTATTATGTTGATTTATGTTAATTAATGTTGCATTGATTTATGTCAATTGTTATTGTAAAGATTTGTTTCTGTGAAACACAAGGTTTGCTCAAGGTTTATAAGAAACATTTAGTAGCTATCTCATTGTGCTTGTTGGCAGGTTTGAAAGTTCTAGTGGACAAACTAGACAGTGTTATTAATTGTCCATTGTATATAATTTAATTATATATTGTTTTCCTGGTTCTCAGGAATTCAGAGACTGAGCATTTTTAAAACAAGTGTTGTATATATATCTGTTTAATATTAGTAAAAATATCATACTATATATAATATATAATAAAATATATAATAAAAATATAAGTTTAATATCATACGGAAGTGTTCTACGCACTATATTGAGGTAAACTCCTCTTATTATTTTTACTAATATTATTATCAACGTAGAACATATTGAGTAGTACAGCTCTGATTCATAATATCTGTTTAATATAATAATTACTGTTTCTCAATAGTAGTGAGGATAATTTGTGGAAGTTCTCCACTAGTAATTCACTTGTTGGCACCCACTGGTATTACACTACATCCAGTGGTTGCGGGACTTGTGCATTCGGCACAAATAGATAACGTAAACCCAGGCAGCAGCTGCCTTGTATTGGCAGTAGTATACCTCACACATGTTTTTAGGCTAGCTTTGTAGAGGTTCTACACCAAAACAAATGAACTAAGTGGAGATGGGCTTTTGCCTAGGAACCACCCTTGATTCTAGGATACATGTATGCAAGGCACCAGGGGGTCAAATATAATATAGTATCTTATATATGTGTAATGAGAATGTTAATGTATATAAATTTGTATATATATCTTGTTGTAAGTATTGTATATATATATATATATGTAATAATTGTGTGCACAAATAAATGGAAAATGGAATGGAATGTCCTGCAGCCAGGGCATTAACAATGGCGGTTAGCTGTGATAGTTGCTATTATATGTGCTCTTGTTAAAAGTGTTTATAAATATGGTTTAAAGTGCTTACTTTAAATACTCTTGTGATACACAGATATGATAATGTCTACTAGGTTTGACAATTTCTAATCAAGGAAAGGTAATATTCAAGCTAGATTTACAATAAGTCTGTTTTGGCAGTTAAAGCATTCTCTGTTCTAGCTGTCAGTTCCAGCTGCCTATGCTTTAGTATAGCACTGGTACTTCAAAATTTGAAGAGCTATTAAACTCTGCAAGGTATGGATGAAGGGGACTTCAAATAGTTGGAAGGGTGTATCTAGCTGATTAGTTTCATCTAAGTTTGGAACAAAATATCTTCTTAGCGGAAAAGATTTATAATTTTAATGAATTTTAGATTTATATAGTAAAGGCCTATACAGCCATTATTAACGAAGGAAGAAGGCTGGTAGTGACCCCTATACGGTTATTAATGTCCTCTCATAATAAAAAATGTTTATCAAATGGAGTCAGATACACACAGGGTTGATCTCACATGTGAAAAAATTTGTGGCGTTGAATTGAAAGAGGTTACAGGTTCTACAAATCTTGAAAGTGGTGCTAAGGAGTCTAATCTCACTGTTGGTACAGAGGCCACTAAGTCTGCAAATTTCAGCCATAAATTAAGGAAGAATTGGAATTCTTTACGTAAGCTAGAATTTCAGGATACAAGTATATGTCAAGGTAAATTGTCAGAGTCAAAGCAAAAAAACCTTCTGAGGCCTCTATCTCCGGAGGTGTAGGTGAGAAGATGTTGGAATGGGAGGAGGTTCTCTGGGGCAATGCTATCACGTTAGCAGAATTGGATAATGAGGATAATGGGGATGATAAGGACATTGCACTTTTGACACTACATAAATCTTCTGAATATTCCATCAAAACACGTCATAAAAGGCGGATATGCTACAGTGGGGAAGAAAGTTCAGTTGGATCACTATATCCATCATGCAGTAGGTCTCCCATTTTAAGAAGAAATAATAAGAGGAAAGTCAAGATCAATGCGGCCTAAAAATGATTAGGATAGAGAATTATGTAAAGTTAAGAAAAATGTTCATAGTGATATGGATTTTCTGATAAAAATGAAGATTCTTCAGCTGAAATTGAGATAGGGAACAACACTGTCATTGTGTTCAAAAGAAATTAGGAATTAAAACATGAATTTTAATCCTGTTGTCCAAAAACATGACTTCTTCTGGAGAGAGAAACTGCCTCGCACAGATGGTGATTTCAGAAGAGATAAATATTGCTTCACAGAAATAACATTTAAATTATACAAAGATTTGCAAGATTTCCTTTTTGCCAAGGAGAGTGGTATCAATTGGAGTTCAATCAGAGGGATACTGTCTAGATGAGATCTTCTTGAAGCCATGGATTTGGAACATGGAATAAAGAATGAGAAATTTAAAGAACGGATACAATGTATACATGAATCTGCTCAGAATTATAGGCGTGATATGGATAATCGACAAAATCTGAAACTTTATAGTGATGTAGTTAAGAGTGACGTGACTTCTGTTGCAAAGGACATTGTCTTGAAAGTGAGTTCCTCAGATGATGAAGCAGCTTAGATCATATGATGATGACCATGTTTATTAATTCAAGCTAATGACTACTCTGTACTTAAAAGTAGTGAAGTAGTAGTAGTGAAATGTGATGGAAGAAGTGTATGAGCTTATGCAGCATCAGTAAAAAAAAAAAAAAAAAAAAAAATTGCACCATTCCCTCCAAATGTGCTTGTCCAGTTCCTCCTTAAATTTTTTTAACCTATCAACTTCCACAACGACAGATGGAAGTTTTTTCCAGCAATTAACTACCCGTTGGCTAAAGGCAAATTTCCACACATCTATTCTACATTTGTCTTTTCTTAGTTTGAATTTATGCCCCCTTAGCTTCGTAATCTGAACAAGTGGAAGGATCCCATCAGAATTCAGTGTTCTCAACCCATTCAAGGCCTTATACACCTCAATCAGATCACCGCGCAGGTGCCTAGTCTCCAACCACTGCAATTTGCAGAGTTTAAGCCTTTTTTGGTAAGAGGACCCCTTCATTCCCCTCACCAATCTTATTGCCCTTCTCTGTACACGCTCAAGCAAATCTACATCCTTCCTAAAAATGAGGCCTCCAGACCTGTACGCAGTACTCAAGGCATGGCCTAACCATTGCCTTATACAGAGGGACAATCACCTCCTTTTCCCTACTAGCAAAATTCCTATATATCATTGACAAAACCCCATGACCTGCCCTGGCAGCCTGTCTGCATTGCTCAGAAAACTTCATATCTGACTGCACAATTACTCCCACAATTACTGCACAATTATACAGAGGGACAATCACCTCCTTTTCCCTACTAGCAAAATTCCTATATATCATTGACAAAACCCCATGACCTGCCCTGGCAGCCTGTCTGCATTGCTCAGAAAACTTCATATCTGACTGCACAATTACTCCCAGGTCTTTTTCACTTTCTACCACCTTAAGTGTAGTACCACACAGTTGGTACGTTTCTCTGCGGTTACTTCTACCCATATGCAGTACTTTTCATTTGTGAAGGTTAAACTTCAGTTGCCACTTCTTAGCCCATCTGCCCAAATTATCTAGATCCTGTTGCAGTAGCACACTGCCATTACTGTCATTAACAAACCTGCCAACATTTGTATCATATGCAAACTTCGACATTAAGCCTGATATACTTTTATCAATATCATTGATAAATATACAAAACAACAGAGGACCCAACACCGAACCCTGTGGGACTCCACCAATAACATTACTCCACAAAGAGCAGCACCCATTAATTACCACCCTCTGTCTTCTCCCGCTCAACCATCCTTTTATCCATTGTAGCAATTTACCCTTAATACCATTCTGCTCCAATTTGTACAATAGTCTTCCATGCATAACAGTGTCAAAAGCTTTCCTGAAATTCAAATTTATTTTTTGCATCCAGTTCCAGGCACCTCCGTAGCCAGGTGGGAAGGAGCAGCAGTGCGTAGCCACGCTTCTTGATCAGACCGGGGTTCGAGCCTGTCACCACCAAATACGGAGGATGCGGAAAGGTCAGGGAATGACCACCGCATATCCTGGAGCAATATGGCCTCAGTAGCTAATGCTCCTAAAAACCAAATAACAAACAAACAAACAAACAAACAAAACATAGCATCCATTTCCTTTGTAACCACATCATAATATCGTATCAAATTTGTCAGACAAGACTTTCCCTTACCAAACCCATTCTGTGTCTGAATTATTGCTGCAGTCTTGTCTAGATGATCCTGCAATGCATCTTTAACCAGTGACTCCATTATTTTACCCGGAACAGAAGTTAAACTAACTGGTCTGTAATTACTCGTGTCACCCTTCGATCCCCCCTTTGTGAATTGGGGATACATTTGCACATCTTCAGTTTGTGGGGGCCTCCCCTGAGTCCAAGGTTGCTCTCATAATTATGGCTAAGGGTTTGCTTAGTTACTTTGCCACCCCCTTTAATATAACTGGATAGATCCCATCCACCCCAGGTGCCTTTCTTATGTTTAACTTCAACAATTTCTCCTCCACTTTGCTCTCAGCTATTACAAAATCATTATGCACCCTGCTACAATTTGATAACCTTCTGCCATTTTCAAACCTTAATAATTCCTCATGTGTGAATGCAGATGCAAAATACTCATTCAGTTTGTTTGCTATCTGAGCAGGATCATCAACAGTCGAACCATCAGTATCAAGTGGACCAATCAGATTCATCCCCTTCCTTTTAGAGTTTATATAAGTAAAGAAATCCTTGCTGTTTTTCTTAGCATCTTTTGCCAAAGATTTCTCATAATCTGCCTTCGCCTGCCTAACCTCCTTTGTGACCTGATTACAGACTAGCTTATGTCTGCCAAAGGCTTCTGAGTCGCTTGATAATTTATATGCATCCCATGCATTTTTCTTCTCTGTCATGAGTCTCATTAGTTCATTTGTTAACCATTTAGGCCTAAACCTTGAACAATATTTCTTAATAAGTATGAAACTTTTAGTAGCATCCAGATTAATTCCTTGAATGCTTCCCACTTAGAATTTACTGTTGGTAATATCGTCAGTTGATCCCACTGTACAGAATTTAAAAACTGTCTGAGACCACTGTACTCACCTTTACAGAAGCAAAAACCCTTTCCTTTACCCGATGGTAATTATATCTTAAAGTAAATCTCACATCAGTATACTGTGATCACTGCCACCTAGTGGTTCCTTTATCTGCAAATTCAAGTAGTGAAAAGTAGCCGAAGATGTTTGAATTGCTTTGGATAAGGAAATGAGAAACTCGTTGAGAGGGGTCAGGATACGGAAGGTAAGAAAAGTATTTGCTCGTGGCATTGCTTTAGAGATGCAAACTGAAAAAAGACTTAGAAGAAATAAAAAAGTATGACAATTGACATGGCTTGGATAAGCTTTTTTTTTTAACCCCAAACACGAGAGGTATTAGAACCTATAGTACTTAGTACTGTGCTTGGGTTGGAGGTTGAGAAGATGAAAGTAGATATTTGTTGACATTAGACTTGAATTTCTGTAGACTGTAATTTTCAGGTAATACGTATGAAGGAAGGTTGTTCCAGAAAAGGGCAGTTGAATAAATAAATGATCAAGATGAAAAGTTGGTTCTGTGATTTTGAAGTTGGACAGGAAAAGGATATTGGCTGGTGGTGGCACCTGTTTGGACTGTTTTTAAAGAGAGAGCGGGAATTATAGAAGCCAATTCAGAAGAACAGTGCCCATGGAAATATCTGTAGAAAAGGCATGCAGCAGAAACAGTACGTATATGAGAGTGGGGAGACTCTGTTAGAGAGGATTCCTTAATTAACCTAACTGCCCTCTTCTGAATGGAATCTAGATGTCTGAGAGAGGTTTTGGAGGCACCACCCCAGATGTGGGAACAATATTCCATGGTAGAGCGGATTTGCAATTTGTACAGAGTGAACAGCTGTTTGGAAGAAAAGTAACGTCGAAAGAGAAAACCAAGTTTTTTAGATGCAGAGGAAGCAATATTTGTAATATGCTTATGCCAAGAGAAATTAGAAGACAAAAGAGATATATCATTCTGTCTAGAAATCGGAGCGTCACCGAAGATAAGCATAGGAGCAAAAGAATCCTTTTTGCGAAATATAAGTCAAGACTGAGTTTTTGAAGGATTGAAATCAAGAAGGTTGTCTCTGCCCCACTGGAAAATTACCTGGAGATCGGCATTTAAGGAATTGGTAGTGGATATTCGAGAAGTTGAAGCTGATTGAGCATGGCAAGTTTTTCAAAATGGTAAGTGGAATGCAATGTGCTATCATCGGCAAAACTATGGATAGGATTTCCAGTGAATGGAAGAAGGTCATTAATATACAAGGGGAAAAGAGTGAAGGAAAGAACTGAACCTTGTGGGACACCAGCATTAGTGGAGAAGTTAGAAGACAGAGAGCCATCTACCATCACCCTCAGTGAGAGAGAACTGGATAACCAATTACAAAAAACAGTTGGCAAACCATAAGATGGAAGCTTGTTTAGAAGACCTTTATGCCAAACACGATCGAAAGCCTTTGAGATATCAAGAGCAACTGCATGTGTTTCACCAAACTTCTCCATTGAATTTGTCCATAAGTGGATAACATAATCCAGAATATCACCAGTGGATCGACATCGACGGAATCCATACTGGCTATTGTTGATTAGACGGAAGGTTTCTAGGTAGTTTAAGAGTTGGTGGTTAATTGATTTCTCCATTACTTTAGAAAGAGTAGAAGTAATTGCAATGGGATGGTAATTGGATGGGAGGGATTTGTCACCCTTTTTAGGAACTGGCTGGATATGAGCAAATTTCTAAGAAGAAGGAAAAACACTCGCTGGTGCCTAGTCTCCAGACACTGTAATTCGCAAAACTTAAGCCTTTCTTCGTAAGAGCACCCCTTTGTTCCATTCACTAATCTTGTTGCTCTTCTCTGTACCCGTTACAGCAGCTCTACATCCTTCTTGAAATGAGGCCTCCAGGCCTGTATACGGTACTCTAATTGTGGCCTGACTATTGCCTTATACAAGGGAATAATCACCTCCTTATCCCTGCTAGAAAAATTCCTATATATCATTGACAATACACCATGAGCTACTCTTCCAGCCCGTCTGCACTGCTCAGAGAACTTCATATCTGCCTGCACAACCACCCCCAGGTCCCTTTCATTCTCTACCACTGTCAGTGTAGTACCACAGAGTTGATATGTTGCTCTGGGGTTGCTGTTTCCCATATGTAGTACTTTACATTTGTCAATGTTAAACTTCATTTGCCATCTCTCAGCCCATCTGCTCAACCTTTCCAGATCCTGTTGCAGCAGCATAGAGTCAGTAGTGTCCTTGACAACCCTGCCAACCTTCGTATCGTCTGCAAACTTGGACATTAAGCTTGATATACCATCATCAATATCATTTATAAATACAGAGAACAATAAAGGACCCAATACTGAACCCTGAGGGACTCCACTAATAACATTAGTCCACGATGAGCAGTGTCCATTGATTACCACTCTGTCTTCTCCCCCTCAACCACCCCTTTATCCATAGCAGCAATTTGCCTCCAATGCCACACTGCTCCAATTTGTGCAGCAGTCTTCCATGTGCAACAGTATCAAAAGCCTTTCTAAGATCCAAGTATATAATATCAAAGTTATTCCCTGCATCCAGTTCTTTTGTGACTGCATCATAGTATCCAATCAAATTGGTCAGGCAAGACTTCCCCTTAACAAAACCATGCTGTGTCCGAGCTATAACTGAAGTCTTGTCTAGATGATCCTGCAATGCTTCTTTAACCAGTGCCTCCATTAATTTTCCGGGAACAGAAGTTAAACTCACAGGTCTATAATTACTTGTGTCAGCCTTTGATCCTCCCTTGTGAATTGGGGTCACATTTGCACATCTCCAGTCCATGGGTACCTCCCATGAGTCCAAGGAAGCTCTCATAATTATGGCTGAGGGTTTGCTTACTTCCTTTGCTGCCTCCTTTAATATAACTGGATAGATCCCATCCACCCCAAGTGCCTTTCTTGTGTTTATCTTCAACAATTTCTCCTCCACTTTACTCTCAGTTATTACAAGATTCTCTAGCTTACTGCTAGAGTTGAATACACTTCTGGCATTCCCCTCGCTGAATAACTCCTCCGGTGTGAATGTCGATGCAAAATATTTATTTAGTTTGTTAGCTACCTGAGCAGGGTCATCAACAGTTGACCCATCGATATCAAGTAGACCAATCTGATTCATCCCCTTCCTTCTAGAGTTTACATAAGTAAAGAACTCTTTGCTGTTTTTCTTTGCATCCCTTGCCAAAGATTTCTCGTAATCTGCCTTCACCTGCCTAACCTCCTTTGTAACTTGGTTACAGATCAACTTGTATCTATCATAGGCTTCTATGTCACGTGTTAATTTGTATGTATCCCATGCATTTTTCTTAGCATTAGCATTAGTAGAGGCATTTGATGCAAGAAAGCAAGCTTATGCAGCATCAGCCAAAAAAAAAAAAAAAAAAAAACCCACTTCCACTTCACCCCTCTGTTCGTTCAAAATACCTGTCCAGCTGAGCCTTAAACTTATTTAGGCTATCAACCTCCACCACAAGGGATGGAAGTCTGTTCCACCAACCAACCACCCGCTGGCTAAAGGCAAATTTCCGCACATCTATCCTACATCTGTCTTTCCTCAATTTGAATTTATGCCCTCTCAGGTGATTTTTCTGAGCTAGAGAAAGAATCCCATCAGCATTGAGCATGCTTAAACCATTCAAGGCTTTATACACCTCTATCAGATCACCTCGCTGGTGCCTAGTCTCCAGACACTGTAATTTGCAAAACTTAAGCCTTTCTTCGTAAGAGCACCCCTTTGTTGCATTCACTAATCTTGTTGCCCTTCTCTGTACTCGTTCCAGCAGCTCTATATCCTTCTTGAAATGAGGCCTCCAGACCTGTATACAGTACTCTAGGTGTGGCCTGACCATCGCCTTATACAATGGAATAATCACCTCCTTATCCCTGCTGGAAAAATTCCTGTATATCTTCTCTGCCATATGCCTCATTAGTTCATCTGACATCCATTTAGGCCTAAACCTTGAACAATATTTCTTAGTTGGTATGTAAAGCCTAGTAGCTTGCAAGATAAGTTCTTTGAATGCTTCCCATTTTGAAATTGCTGTTGGTAACATCATCAGTTGATCCCACTGTATAGAATTTAAATACTGTCTCAGTCCATCGTAGTCACCTTTACGAAAGCAATACCCCTTCCCTTCCCTTTACCCCTAATGGTAGTTACCTCTTTGAGTAACTCCCACTTCAGAACACTGTGATCACTGTCACCTAGTGGTTCATTTATCTGCAGATTCTTAATGCATGAAGAATCACTACTGATAATCAAATCAAGAGTATTACTCCCTCTAGTTGCCTCCCGAACATGCTGATGTAGAAAACAATCATCCAATAAATCCACAAAAGCCTTGCTAGTGTGTGAGTGACCAGCCCCCAAATTCCAGTCAATATCTGGGAAATTAAAATCCCCCATTATAAGACTCTCTGATTTACTAGCCCACTCTATTTCTCTGTACAGTTCCTTATTATACTCATCAGAGTCATTAGGCCTATAGCACACTCCTACTCTCAATTTTGATCTCCCAATGCTTATGTGACACTAAACTGACTCAACACTGCACTGTCCAGTGATGTCGACTGGCTTCACTTCCTTGGATTTTATGTGTTTCTTAACTAATAGCATAACCCCTCCTCCGTTCCTATCCTGTCTATCCTTTCTGTAGACATTGTACTCCCCAAATTCCAGTTCTGCATTCCTTATATCTGTGTGACACCACGTCTCCGAAATCCCAACAAAATCTGCCTTTGATGTTTTGAGCAATAACTCAAATTCATCAAATTTATTTACTAAACACCTAGCATTGGTGTACACGCAAGTATACATTCACCTGCTCTTCCTCTTAGCCACCCTAACACAACCCATGTGTTTACTTGTACCACCATGATTCCCAGCAGTCTCTGTAATATCCTGCATCTTATTTTCCAGGCTGCTGCTCATACCAATAGAAGCAGTGCAAGAATCACTTTCTCCTCTGCCAGTGGCTACGGTTAATCTATTAGTCCTTGTATCTCCCCAATCTAGCAGTTTTCCGACCCACCTAACACTGCCTCGATAGCATCAGCGAACATTCTTGCACCCTTTCTATTTAAATGTATCCCTTCTCTGTAGAAGCAGTCTCTCCTGTTAACAAGTACAGACCAGGCTGAAAAAAATTCTACCCCTTGAGCCCTGCACAGTCTTTCCAGGGCCGAATTGATCGACAGGGCTCTCGTCATATACTCCCTCCTATTGTGTCTGGGCAGAATTGCAGACACTTTCAAATTCAACCCTACTTCACCCCTTTTTTTCATCAGTGACCTGTACTTGTTAAGTAATTCCGCCGGTCTCCTACTCTTAATAAGTCTCCTACTCTTTTCAGCACGTTGAATTCTGATGGGATTCTTCGCTTTCTCAGATTACAAACCTAAGGGGCCATAAATTCAAATTGAGGAATGACAGTTGTAGAATAGATGTGTAGAAATTTGCCTTTAGCCAGCAGGTGGTTAATTGCAGAACAAACTTCCATCTGTTGTTGTGGAAGTTGATAGCTTAAATAAATTCAGGGAGGAACTGGACAAACTTTTATAGGGAATGGATCTGTGAAATTGTTTTTTTATTATTTTTTTTTTTTTTTGTCTTTTTTGGCCAATGCTACATAAGCTCATATGCTTGCTTTCTTGCATCACGTGCCTCCATTACTATTACTATTTGCCGCATCTAAAATTCAGTGTCAATATTAATTTCATAGTTGTCAAAATAAAAAGTTATTTAATGACGCTCATATATTATTTCACATAGAATAAGATACTTTGCTTTAGCAAATAAAAATAAAAATTGTTTTATCCATATTGCAGATTATTTGTGGAGAAAGAAAAGTAACCTTGATCCTTAATGATCCTTGTGGCAATAGTTATCTGCAGGTATTTATCTTTTAAAGAAGTGTTTAGAATTGCAGTTTTAATTGTGATAAACTTAAATGTGTTGTTTCCATTATAAATGAAATTCTTTACAATCCATCCGAAATTGTAGTTATAGTTTATCACTGATAAATGTTTGCTGTTTCTGTGTGGTAAAAAATGTGCTTCAGTAAATGGTAAAACTTGGAAAAATTGTTTTTTCTATCAAACACAAACTCAATTAATTGAAATAATCTTGCTTAAAAGATGATATTTACAAATCCACTTTGGGATTCCATTTTAAAGGCAATGATATAAAGACATGAAAAAATTTACTAAATAAATTCACTTTCTAAAAAATTTCTAATTAATTTAATTTTATAGTTGGCTTTTTTATTAATGGCTAGATTTTATTCTTTATTAAAGATACAGTTGATGCCACTTATTATGATCACTTCAGGACACAGCTTAATTGATAACCATAACCAATGAAACAAGAATGTAACTATTCAGTGCTGTTTATTGATGCAGAGAAGAAAATGTACACATTTTCTTCTCTGCATGGAGGAAATGGAAGGTGGAAATGGACAGAATGAAAACATGAAAATCAAGCAAAGTAAAATACTTTAATTTGACTGTCCACTGTTTCTTCAAGTAAGTTATCAATTCATATAATGAATTGATGGCTTTCAATTGGAAATTCATATAAATCATTAAAAACTAAGAAAATATCAAAATCAAGAATTAGAAGAGGGTTAATGTGATACTATAAAACAGTCAAATTGGTAAGAGTACAGATAGGTACTCTCTTTCTTTGAGACAACACTGACAATGTGAGCTGTACGAAGCAACAGCAGTAACTAGATATGCAACATGTCAGAGTTCAAGAACAAATTGGGATGTTCCATAATCACTTCCACTGCACATTCATAAGCCATGATAAGGCAAAAAAAGCAATAACATAAACTGAAGCACTGATTACAATAAACTTAGTATTTTTTTTTTTATTTATTGGTGTACAGCTGATTGGGACTTCATATTAGTGATATTACCTGTGATCACAATAAGCAGTATACACTATATTAACTTATTGTAGTGAATGTGCACCGAGATACATCATTTTATGTTAGAATTTACAGGAATGTGCAGTTCTTATTCAGTGCCTTCACCCCAGTATAGATGTGTGTGTGTGTGTGTGTGTGTGTGTGTGTGTGTGTGTGTGTGTGTGTGTGTGTGTGTGTGTGTGTGTGTGTGTGTGTGTGTGTGTGTGTGTGTGTGTGTGTGTGTTTTTTTAACTTTAAAGTTGCAGGAGAGGATATAAATATTTTGCCCTTAATTACATGTTTCAGTATTCAACATAAATGCCTGATCTGGTTTTAAATTTAAAATGTTCAATGTTTTAGTGTGGTGTTAGTATATCATTATTTTTTATTTTATTTATTTTTTTTTTGTACTTGTGTTGCATTTTAGTAATCTTGTTGTTTATCAGAAATAGGAAAAATTCTATTTTTATTGGGGGGGGGATTCTCTTGAATGAAGCAGTGTACAAATTATTAAATTTCAATAACATGAAAAATTTAGAGAACATCTGAGTAATGATGAAATGACTTTACAAATAACTAAACACTTATGTGTACACAGTGGGAACTTTTAAACAGTTTCTTTTGTGTGTAACAGTAATGTATAATGTTACAATCTTATGATGTAATGGTTAAAGTTTTTTTTTTAAAAAAAGTTAAGAAAATCAAAAAAGGTGAAGGTGCTGTGCTGCTGTCAGCTGTTTCCATTCCTTTTCTTGAACATTTTTCTCTTATTATCACACATGTAGATAATGTAGTTTTCAGTATCTCATTGCCAAATCAGGAGTTGAACATTACTTTTAACCTATCTTTAATTGCATGAGCATCTTTGGAAAATTTATTGAATATGCTCAGTTCTTCAATATCTCGCTCACTCGCTCCCTCACTCGCTGTCAGAATTGCACATTATATACCTTTCTTTTTGGATTTTTGCTTGAATTATAATGCAAGGAAGCAAGCACATACAGGTTATACAGAAAAAAAAAATAATAATAATAAAAATAAGCAAATAATAAAACACTTCCTGTATCATTGCCTGTCCATCCCCTATAATAATTTTCCTAATTTCTTGTCTAATAATTTTTCTAATTTAAGAAGGAATCCTTAAATTTATTCAGGTTAGCCACTTCCACAACACCAGGTAGAAGTTTCTTTCAGCAATTAACTATCCTCTGGTTGAGAGCAAATCAATGAACATCTATTCTGCAACTGTCCTTCACCAATTAAATTTATGCCCTCTTATGTGCATTGTCCAAGTGTCACATCTCCAGTAATGCTATGATGTCCATGTTTGATGACCTGACCAGTTCTACTTCATCTTCATCAATTTTTTTTACTGAACTCTTAGCATTAGTGTACATTCAAAGACTACTTGCACCTGTTTCTGTTCATAGTAATCCTAACACAGCTCATGTATTTGCTTGCCCTGAGGACCTCAAGCAAACCTTGTAACCTTGCTTTCCAAGCTGTTACATATTCCAGTAGAAGCAGTGCATGAATCACTTTCATCTCTTTCTGCGACTGCTGTTAATCTATTAGTATGTATATCTTCCAAAGCTAGCAGTTTTCTGACCCACCTAATACTGCCTCAGTAACAAATATTCTTGCATCTCTTCTGTTTAAGTGTATCCTGTCCCTATGAAAATAGTCTCTCCAGTTAACAAGCATAGACCACGTTGAGAAAAATTCTACCTCATGTGCCTTGTACACTCTCTCCAGGGCTGAACTGATTGACAAGTCTCTCATCATGTACTCCCTCCTAACTCGACTTTTTGAAACACAGCCCTGTACTTAAATAAATCCTCAAATCTCCTATTCTTAATATCATTAGTACCAATTAAATATCAATTTGAATGATGAAATTGTATGTGGAATAATCACCCTCGACCATTGTCAGATGACAACTACACATTTTATATCATTACCAGAATTAAAATGTACTGAAATTTTGCTTCACTATTCTTCAAAGCTTGATAACCACGCATTTATCAGACAAATAACACCATTAAGATGCTAATTATTTTAGTTTGAGGACCATTAGCATTAGCATTAGTAGAGGCATATGATGCAAGAAAGCAAGCTTATTCAGCATCAGCCAAAAAAAAAAAAAAAAAAACCCACTCCCATTTCACCCCTCCGTTCGTTCGAAATACCTGTCCAGTTGAGCTTTAAATTTGTTTAGGCTATCAACTTCAACAACAAGTGATGGAAGTCGGTTCCACCAACCAACCACCCGCTGGCCAAAGGCAAATTTCCGCACATCTATCCGACATCCGTCCTTCCTCGAAGAATCCCATTGGCATTGAGCATGCTCGAACCATTCAAAGCCTTATACACCTCTATCAGATCACCTCGCCGGTGCCTAGTCTCCAGACTCTGCAATTTGCAAAACTTAAGCCTTTCTTCGTAAGAGCAACCCTTTGTTCCATTTACTAATCTTGTTGTCCTTCTCTGTACCCGTTCCAGCAGCTCTACATCCTTCTTGAAATGAGGCCTCCAGACCTGTATACAGTACTCAAGATGTGGCCTAACCATTGCCTTATACAAGGGAATAATCACCTCCTTATCCCTGCTAGAAAAATTCCTGTATATCATTGACAAGACACCATGAGCTACTCTTGCAGCTCGTCTGCACTGCTCAGAGAACTTCATATCTGCCTGCACAATAACCCCCAGGTCCTTTTCATTCTCCACCACTGTCAGTGTAGTACCGCAGAGTTGATACGTTGCTCTGGGGTTACTGTTTCCCATATGTAGTACTTTACATTTGTCAATGTTAAACTTCATTTGCCACCTCTCAGCCCATCTGTTCAACCTTTCCAGATCCTGTTGCAGCAGCATAGCGTCAGTAGTGTCCTTAACGACCCTGCCAACCTTTGTATCATTTCACATTTCCATCATTTACTGAAGTTAACAAAATTTGCACCACTAGTGCACTAAGACAATTGATCTGAGTAAAATGAAAGATAGTTTGTGAACATTATGCTTGCTATAAGTGCATTTTTCTATGTTCTTAGAGCAGATTTTGGATTCTTGAATATTGTTTATATATACGAGGTGCAGCAATGAAAGTTCCCAGACTGGCACAATAAAAAGAAAACAAGGTGAAGGAGCCCAAAAATGATATTATTTTTATTCAAAGCAATCGCCACTTGATTGTATGCACTTATTACACTGTTCTAAAAGTTTCTGAAAAGAGTTAGCGAAGGTATCCAAAGAGATGGTAGTCAATTCAGCAGTTATATTTTTCTTTTATGTCTTCAACATCCTGAAATCTCTTTCCTTTCAGGGCAGTTTTTTTCTTGGAAAAGGGGCACCTCCATAGCCAGGTGGGAAGGAGCAACAGTGCATAGCACACGCTTCTTGATTAGACCAGGGTTCGAGCCCGTCACCACCAAATACAGAGGATGCGGAAAGGTCAGGGAACGACCACTGCATATTCACGGAGCAATATGGCCTTAGTTGCTAATGCTCCTTAAAAAACCAAATAACAACAATATTGGAAAAGAGGAAGAAGTCTGCTGGTGCTAGATTGGGAGAGTAGGATGGATGGTTGATCTGCACAGTGCCATTTCATCAAAAATGTTTTCACAACAAGTGCAGAATGGGCAGGGGCATTGCTGTGCAACAAGAGTGAGCTACCTTTCTCTCAAAATTGCAGCCTCATCCATAAAATGTGCTTAAATAGTCTTTGAAGCAACTGTACACAGAATGTAGCATTGACCCTATCCCCTTTAGGTACAAATTTTTTGTGAATCACACAATGTTTGTCAAAAAGATAATCAGCATTGTCTTGTTTCTAGATTTCTGTAAATTAAACTTTTTGGGCCTTGGTGATGATTTCGAAGCCCACTGTACGTGCTGACACTTTGTCTCTGGATCGTACTAAAACACCCAACATTCATCTCCAGTTACAATATAGTCGAGGAAATTAGGATTGTCTTAACAAGTCTGGATGAAGTCTTCATGTGATGACACTCTTCGTTGCTTCTGCTCATCTGTGGGGCTGTCTAGCACAAATTTTGCACAGACCTTCCTTTACCTTAAATCTTCTTGCATACAAATCACTTCCTTATTCATATCCAACTCATCACCATCATTCTGAGAGTCAAATAACAATCTGTTTTCATAATTTCCCAAACTCTTGTACCTCTGTCGTCATTTTGAGAAGTTGACAGTTGACCACTTCTTGGGTCATCACATCCATCTTTGAACCACTTATACCAGTCACACCAGTCTGATTTAATGTTTGATCGTTATAAACAGTTTTTAGCATTACACATGTTTCTGATGCAGATTTTCCCAGTTTAAAGCAAAATCTGATATTAATTCGTTGCTCCATTGAAACATCATGACACAGAACATTAATGGTACTAATGAAACTGGTTGTTACTTGCTACTTGTCAGCTTACTGGACAATTGCTGTACCGCCATCTGTTGGAGGAAGTTTGATTTACAGCATACCACTTGCATTTATTTTCAAACTCATCAAACATGACTGCAACAGTACCAGTCCGGGAACTTTATTGCCACACCTTATATACAAACACAGGTAATTTTTAAAATTTTTGTTTTCCTTGTTAGAGTATTGCAGAACCAGGTGCAGATGATTCCAGCATACAGATAATAGAATATGAACGTACATTTGAACAGAATGATGAACTTGGGTTAAATGATATGAAGACTGATAACTATAGTTTATGATATTAAAATGAATGTCATTATGTAAATAATTATAAAGCTTTGAACTTAGTAATATTGTATATTGGCTACATAATAAAAATAATTCTTGCTGTATTGATGTAACTTTTTACCAATTAACTTGAAGCTGTTGGTTTCTTATTTGCACATGAACTTAACTAAAAAGAAGCTTTAAAGGCATAGAAAGGTGACAATTAATTATTTCAGGCATTTATGGTTTCTTATCTATTTGTAGGAGGGCACTGGATTTTTTATTTATTTATATGCAGTTATCATTAATTACTTTCCATTATATATGAACTGCTAAGGTTTTGAAACAGATCCTTTTTGTCGTTTTTTAATTTACTGAATTTTATTAAAATCACTCAAGCTTCCTCAAATTCAGTTCCATATGTCTGATATTTGTGCCATCTGGTTTTCCAATAAGTTTAAATTTCTTTTGATTTTTAGTCATTTGTGTTATTTTTCAAATAAGCATTTAAGTTTATTAATTTATTTTTTTTTCCAGTTATGGGCTTATTTAATTTAATTATATATGTTTAAAAGGTTACATTAAATATATCTGCTGATGTCTGGGCTTTATATATCATGTTTTTAAGATTTAACTTTTAACAAATTTTGCACAGACCTAATTTCAATGCTTTTTTTTTTTTGTAAGTAACATTAATTACTCAGTGGGGTATAGTACACCATTATTGTTACTTGTTATCGGGTAGTGTGTTGTGTTGTGTATTGTAGTTGCGTTTGTTGGTAAAAGAAAGTTAGGTTAGTTTAAAAGTGAGTCATTTTTTAAGAGAATTTGTTGCACAAGAAAGTTAGGTTACTTTGAATTTATTAATTCGATGTGGCTGTGCTGTGGTGGTTGAGTTACATAAGTTGGCATGGCACACTATAATCAACTTCGGCCAGGTCAGGAAACAAATGTTTTGCATTAGCTAGTATTATGTAATTGAATAGAACAGAAATAAATAAAAAAATGAAAAGATTTTTTTAAATATTTTTATTTTACTTAAAAATGCGTAAATTACCTGCTTCGTTAAATAATATACAACATTTAGTCATCATTAATTTGGAAGAAAAGTCTGGGAATACTATTCAATCAATGCTGGAACACTGTTCCAGAGCATTCCAGCTAAAGCTCTCTCTTAAAAGGCTTCTGTTTTTTCTAGTAGTTGGCAGGTACATATAGTGAAATGAATTAGCAGATAAAATATGGGATGAATAACAATTATTTATTAACTAAAGTAAAAATTTTCCTTATTCATTTTCCTTTTTATGATAACAAGGTGATTGTTATGAAGGAATTGCTAATTGAGTTTAAATTTCTGTTTAGTAACTAGTGTTTGAGTAGGTATGAACATCAAATGAGGTGAAAGTACTTCAGATATAATAAAGCCAGTTTGTTTTTACCTCCTCCCATATGCACTGATTAATTCTTACTAGTACAACTGTTTAACTGTCATCTTCATGATATGAATTTATTATGTTGTTGAATATATTTTTGTATTACATTCTTTCATACTTGTTGATGAGAATATCCTTGATTTATGTATCTAAAATGATATATCAAAAATCACTGAAAAAGTTTTGACAGAGTATTAACAGAGTATTTATTCTGTAAAAAAGTTTTGACAGAATAAATTAGTTTTTATTACAAACTTATGTGAAGAGTGCGCTGTATGATCATTGTACAGCTGATTCACACAAATCAGCTGTAAACTTTCACAACAGCTGAGTTGCTCTGTTGCTCACGTATTGTGGTGTAGTAGAAGGTCTCACTTAGTTTTAAATAATTCAGTGCTTATGCACCATTTACTTTTTTAAAAAAAAAATTATTGCAATTACTACAAATATAAATAAAAATATTTTGCAGATTACCATGAACAGTTTGCAGATTAAATAAATTAACCACTGACTATTAAAGCAAATTTTTTTAACAAATAAGAAATTCCATTATTTATGCAAAAATAATATACTGCATTTATGTTTGAAATATTGCTTGCTGTCTAGTTACCAGCCTGTCCAGTAGGGTACTAAGAAGTTATGGTATACTTTTATTGTACATTATAACTTATAATTTATATTCATCCCTTAATCCATGATCTCATTATTTTGCTTTCTTGTATATACAAATCTGTCGTTGTTTATCTTAGTGGCTTCATTAGTGGAATTTTGCTACAGCTTCTCGTATAAAATATCATATTTTTAAAATATTGGTACACTCATTACTGGAAATGTATAGAATGATGAAAGATGATAATGATTCATAATAATGCTGAAAGTAATAAATAACAAGAATACCTTTCTCGCACACTGGAGTCCCACTTCATTATATTGCTAATGTGAAAATTCTTTTCACATTAGCAATGAAATTTGGTCATCATGGCCATATTGAATGGCATACATGATCACCAGACTTGATGCAGTTCTCTGTTGTTTCTTGTGCAAACTAATTGAGGATAAGGTACCTTTCTGAGCTGAAGGAATTTCAGAGTATTATACAGCTACATCAACTGCCAAAGACCATTCTGTATAATTATATTTATAGTTCATTTTAAGATATCTTTACATAAAGGAAAAAAAAAATTCAATTCTCTCACATTTGCATTAGTTGAGGCCTATGATGCAAGAAAGCAAGCTTATACAGCATCAGCCAAATAAAAAATAATAATAAAAAACCTTCCCATTTCACCCATCCGGTTACTCCAAATGTTTGTCTAGTTCAGCCTTAAATTTAATTTAGCTATCAACATCCACAACAACAAATGAAAGTCCATTCCAGAAATCAACTACTCACTGGCTAAAGGCAAACAACTATTCTACAATTGCCTTTCCTCAGTTTGAATCTGTGCCCCTTCAGGTTCTTATTCTAGCAAACAGACATATCCCATCAGCATTGAGCCTGCTCAAACCATTCAAGGCCTTATTACACCTCAGTCATAACACCTCGCAGGTGTCTAGTCTCTAGATGCTGCAACTTGCAGAACTTAAGCCTCTCTTGGTAAGAGGACCCCTTTGTTCCCTCACCAATCTTGTTGCCCTTCTCTGTACTCATTCTAGCAACTCTACATCCTTCCTAAAATGAGGCCTCTAGACGTATATGCAGTACTCAATGTGTGGCCTGACCATTGCCTTATACAAAAGGATAATCACCTCCTTGTGTCTGCCAGTAAAATTTCTATATATCATTGACAAAATACCATGACCTGCTCTGGCAGCCCATCTGCACTGCTCAGAGAACTTCATATCTGACTGCAAAATTACCCCCAGGTCTTTTTTCGTTCTCCACCTCCCTGAGGCCGACTGGGCTAGCCAGGTGGGTAAAGTGCCTGCCTGGCAACCCAAAGGTCGCGGGTTCGAATCCCGCCTCGGGCTTGGATCAAAGTACTGCAAAAACCTTGGGAGGTGCATTATGGCCACAGAAGCCGATGTGCCAACAACTACCAAAAAAAAAAAAAAAAAAACCTCCCTGAGTGTAGTATCACATAGTTGGTACATTTCTCTTGGATTACTGCTACCCATATGCAATACTATTCATTTGTCAATGTTAAACTTCAGTTGCCATTTCTCAGCCCATCTTCCTAACTTTTCTAGATCCTGTTGCAGTAGCATACTGTCTTTACTTTCATTAACAACCCTGCCAACCTTTGTATCATCTGCAAACTCGGACATTAAGCCTGACATACCTTCATCGATATCATTGATAAATACACAAAACAGCAATGGGCCCAGCACCGAACTCTGGGGGACTCCACGAATAACATTAGTCCAAGTAGAGCCTTGTCCATTTATTACCACTCTCTGCCATCTCCCACTCAACCATCCCTTTATCCATTGCAGCAACTTCCCCTTAATTCCATACCGCTCCAATTTGTACAGTAGTCTTCCATGTGCAACAGTATCAGATAGCTGACAACCCATGCTGTGTCGAAACTATTACTGCAGTCTTGTCAAGGTGATCCTGTATCACTTCTTTAACTAATGACTTCATTATTTTCCCCAGAACAGAAGTTAAACTATCAGGTCTATAATTATTTGTGTCACCTTTTTTTTAACCCCCTTAGTGAATTGGGGATACATTTGCACGTCTCCAGTCCATGGGAACCTCCCGTGAATCTAAGAATGCTCTCATAATTAAGCTAAGGGTTTGCTTACTTCCATCGCTGTCATCTTCAATATAACTGGATAGACTCCATCTGCTCCAGATGCCTTTTTTATGTTGAACTTCAACAATTTCTCCTCCACTTTGCTCTCCGTTATTACAAAATCATTTAGCTCCTTGTTAGAGTTTAGTAAACTTCTGTCCTCCCCTTCCTTAGATAATTCCTCATGTGTGAATGTAGATGCAAAATACTCATTCAGTTTGTCAGCTATCTGAGCAGGATCATCAACATTCAAACCATCAACATCAAGTGGACCAATCTGAATCATACCCTTCCTTCTAGAGTTTACATAAGTAAAGAAGTCTTTGTTGTTTTTCTTTGCATCCTTTGCCAAGGATTTCTCGTAATCTGTCTTTGCCTGCCTAACCTCCTTTGTGACTTGATTACAGACTAACTTATATCTGCCATAGGCTTCTGTGTCACCTGATAATTTATATACATCCCACATATTTTTCTTCTCTGCCACAAGCCTCATTAGTTCATCTAATATTCATTTAAGTCTAAATCTTGAACAGTATTTCTTAGTTGGTATGAAAAGCCTAGTAGCTTCCATAGATTAATTTCTTGAAGGCTTCCCATTTAGAATTCGCTGTTTTTAATGTTATCAGTTGATCCCACTGTATAAAGTTTAAAACTGTCTCAGACCACTGTAGTTACCTTTATGAAAGCAAAATCCCATCCCTTTACCCCTGATGGTAGTTACATCTTTAAGTAAATCTCACATCAGTACGCTGTGATCATTGTTACCTAGTGGTTCCTTTATCTGCAAATTTGTAAGGCATGAATAATCACTGCTGATAATCAGATCAAGAGTATTAATCTCTTTGGTTGCTCCTCAAACATATTGCTGTAGAAAACAATCCTCCAATAAATCCACAAAAATCTTGCTAGTGTGTGTGAGTGACCAACCCACAAGTTCCATTCAATATCTGGAAAGTTAAAATTCCCCATTACAAGGCATTCTGATTTACTGGCCCCTCTATTTATTTTTCTGCACAGTTGTTCATTGTACTCATCAGAGTCATTAGGCCTATAACACACTCCTAATCTCATTTTCCTTTTCCCAGTGCTTAAGTCACACTAAACTGACTCAGTGTGGCACTGTTCACGCATATCAACTGGATGCACTTCCTTAGATTTTGTGTGTTTCTTAACTAACAGCATAATCCTTCCTACCCTGTCTAACTTTTCTGAACACATTGTACTCTCCAAGTTCCAATTCTGCACTGCTTATATCTGTGTGAAACCATGTCTCTGATATCCCAACAATATCTGCCCTTGATATCTTGATCAGCACTTCAAATTCTTCAGATTTATTTACAATACTTTTAGCATTGGTGTACATGCACCAGTTCTTACTCTTATTTTCCCTGACACACCCCATGTATTTACTTGTTCCATGATGACATCCAGCTCTTGAAATCCCCAGCAACTTGTTCTCTAGGCTGCTGCTCATTACAATAGAAGCAGTGCAAGAATCACTTTCACCTCTGCCTGCCGCTGTTGTTAATCTTTTAGTCTGTGAATCCCCCAAGCTAGTAGTTTTCCAACCCACCTAACACTGCCTCTATAGCATCAGCAAATATTCTAGCACCTTTTCTATTTAAGTGTATCCCATCTCTGTAGAAACAGTCTCTCCTGTTAGCAAGCACAGACCATGCTGAAAAAAAATTCTACCCCATGAGCCTTGCACAATCTTCCCAGGGTTGAATTGATTGACAAAGCTCTCATCATATATTCCCTCTTATCGTGTCTGGGCAGAATTGCAGACACTTTCAAATTTAACTCTAACTCACAACTTTTTTTCAATGTTGATCTGTACTTGTTAAGTAAGTCTGCAGATCTCTTACTCTTAAGTGCCAGCGTGTACAACAATATCACCTTTTGTGCCCTTAAAAGATGATATCTGCTCTACAATGTTATCAACTTTTGCCTCTGGCAGACATACCCTTGTCCTGTTCCACCTATCCTTTTTGCATAATATATTCCCAGTCTCCTGACAATAGAGTCACTGACAATAACTAGCTTCTGTGGGACCAGCGCATTCTGCCTTGGAGATTGCCATTGTGTTGCCTGATGCACAGGAGTGAGCTCTGGCATTGAGTTGGGCAGCTGAGAGCTTGATGGGCCCCTCATATTAATTTCTTTGAGTGCATCTACCCCTACCCCTCAAACTCTCATAGACAGCCATCAGATCGCTGAGTTGGTGCCTAATTTCTTCACAGTCTCTTCACCTAACACACACACACACACACCCTCCCTCCTTGGCCCGTTCTATCCCATTCTAGAAAGATCCACAAACATTTCACATACTGCTACTTTGTGCTTGTTGCTTTGCTGCTCTAGTTTGGCTCAATCATGATTCCGTTTAAGTACAATTTAATTAAAAATGAAAATTAATAAGATTGATAAACTTTACTAATTAATTTATAATACTATACTAGGCCAGCAGATTTCTAATACAGTGCTACGTATTTCGCTATCTAGTATTATGTTAAACCTTACGCTATCAAGTTCGGGATATACGTTGCACTATTCCGTATCATATAACAATGGCGGTAAGTTATGAAAGGTAAAATCTATGGTCACTAAGTATTAACTTTCAAAATTACTATCTGAATTCAAAATAAACCAAGGAGCTTGACTAGGACTATAAAGCTACTTATAGAAAAAATAATTTAATATAACAATTAAGTCAATAAAGTGGCTAATGTGTTCTTAAAAAGCATGATGCAAATTTAAGCATTTTTCCATTTAAATAATTGGTATAAACAGAGGATACATGTTCACAAAATACTGTCAATCCACAATTTCACTTACTACATTAATTTTTGCCATCCAACATTCTGCTAGCTTATTTGCAGTGGCAGTACTAAACCTTGAACATGACAATCAACCCCCAAGTTCAGTGATTTTACAATCACTGAACAATTAGCTGCATTTTTGTAGTAACAAGAATGTGTAAGGTTTTGTTCTGGTTTTTCTTTGCTTAATAATAACCGTTGAATGTGGAGAAATGTGAAGTTTTTTAATCCTAAAATAAAGTCATCACTTTGTAATTCTGGCAGAATTTAATGATGTCACAGTATGCATACATCCTGTAAATTGAGTTAGCATCTACATGAATCATCATCATCACTGTAGTCTCAGGTACTCAAGTTAAATGCTCAACTTATGCCCATTGCCCACATAAAACTGCTTTAGCATTTTTAATTTCACCATTAAAAATATTGCTTTCTGTGACCTTTTTCATTAGTGTACATATAGCTGTACTTGACTGTTTTCTAGACATACTTGTAGAGTTTGCAATGATTTGGATAACTTGTGTGAGCTACAGCAAACTGCCAGAAAATTTGTGCACAGTTACTCCATATGCAGACTATTCATTCTGTCTTGCTGTTCAAAGAAAAATTAATTCTGGCACATCTTTCAATTTTCATAATGAAAGTTTACAACTCATATCAAAAACTGTTATAAAGCACTGATGATAATAAACTGGAACAAGATGAGACATTCTCAAATGTAGAAAATTTATTTAAAAAATGAAAATCTATACATAGGTTGTTACATGTTTGGGCTAAAACAAATTGTACATCATAAGTTATTTTTCTTCATGCTTTGTTTAAACAAATATCTAATTGAGTTAAGAGCAGTTTGAATTAATAATGATGGTTAATGGCTAACTGTATTTCAGAATAAATGAGTAGTTATTATTAATGTAGCTTAGCATTATAAAGTGAGCAGGTGAATACAAATTTATTGAAGTATTTTCAGGTTTTTGTAGAATACAGTTAGTGGAACAGTATACAGGAATGACAATTTCAGAAGTTGATAATAACAAAGTTTCCTTTTCAAAACATGAATAATATGGGACTATACACTGGTTATTTTCCCTTAATTTAGTCTATAAAATAATGAAACAGTGCTCATTAATGAGTTAAGGAGATAGATGAGATGGTGGTAATACTCTTTATGACTAGCAATCTCAATAGTTTTTTCCTCATTCAAAATGCCATTACATCAGAATTTTTGAATTGCTGCCTAATTTTTAAGTTGCTGTATGTGCTCTATCAGGAATATAAATTAATAGCCACAGCATTTGCTTCCACCTGTATAAAAATGTTGCAAATACAATTGTGCGCTTTTATGGCAGTTCACATTAAAAAAGGCATTTTGTAATCTTGCACAAAAGCAATGTTTATGATTGTGAGCTTTAACCCTTCAAACTCATATGATTTTATGTTAAATATAAAAATATCTGATGTTGATGATTGGTGGTAGCTCTTTTGCTGTAATGATAAACCTTATAGTAGATCCCGCTTGCAAATGGGACATACTGGGCGCTCCTTCAAGCACTGCCTTAGACAATTGCCGTGGAAAATGTGTTTGCATGGGGTGATCCTAGCACAGCTCATTTCTTGTAAGCAAACAGCACAAACATCATCCTTTTCAGAGAGCTCTTGCCAGGTTGCATAGCGATACTTATCAATGCATGATTTTTCTTTCATTAGAGTCTGCCAGTGCTGATCCATATCTTTAATACCCAAATATACATTAACAAAACTAGCGGCAAATATTAGTATCCAGCCACCATCAGAAGTGAGAAACACCAGAGTGATCATTAGACCAGAAGCTAATGATGCCAAAAGACGGAGAAGTACTGGTGTCCAGAGTGGTTCCATATTTTCAAAAATATCCCATTGTAGCCATGTCAGTATTTCTGGTGCTTTGTTCTGACAATATCGTTCTGTAAGAGTGAAATAAACTACTGTTATAAGGATATAATACCATGTTGGATTGAAATGTTCTAGTCCTTGTTCTAAACCAAATACCAACAGCATGAATACTCCCGTCACAACAAATGTTACTGCTTTTGTGAATTCTAGCATGAACTTTGTGGCTGTCATTGCCAGATGGCAGACATTTGAATTCTCTGATATAACAACAGTGGTGGTATGTTCATGAAGATAAAGTAACTGTTGTGTGTAAATAAGTAAGTAGCAAAAGACATTGTAAAATAAAAGAGCATACAGTCCTGTTAATCTTTCCTGTGGGCAAAACCACCTATCACACAACATGAAGAACATTATTTGGTTTGCTAAACTAGTCATAGGCTCGGCTCGCTGGTTGTCCAGCCTGGGAACCATTATTGAAGTCATGGTTGCAAACTTAGGCTCAAGAAGCTTACAAACAGATACTGTCCTTGGTAGATAAAAGCAAACTTGAAAAATCAAATCAGCAATAGTTCAGATGGTTTGGTCTTTTATTATGCCTTTATTTAAGATGCAAGTAGCAAGGGAACAATGTACAGAACAGCTGCTGTAATGTCATAAAAAAGACTCTCCCATTATGTAAGCCAGTCTGAAAGAAAAAGGAAACTATTATATATATATATATATATGTATCATACTGTTAAAGGTTTCAAATTAATTTTTTAAAATTTCATTCTGTATAAACATAAATGATAATATGCTAACATTATATGCGAACAAAAGCAATGTTCTTTTGCTTACATTAGAAAAGTGGTGGTTTTTTTTTTTTTTTTGTTACAGCACTCATATAGTAAAATGACATTGGTAATAATGTACTACTTCAAGAAATAGCACTTTCCTACTGAAAATGTATCATTGCCATTTATCTGAAGAATGTTGTGCCACCACCATGACAACCTTTTTGAAATCAGTGGAAACTTAGCAAAATGGTTGTATTGGTGAAGCACCAATATAAATTTTGAAAAGTAACACAAAAGTTGAAAATAAAAGTTTAAATAGCTTACAGTTGAAGCTCCAAATCAGCAATCATATCCAGCATCATTCATTTTCTGGCAGTTTTCAGAAAAATGGGTGAATTCAGTAAATCATTTAAAAATCATAAAATTTAGTTTTCATGTTGGCCACTTCCTACCAATTAGTACTTCAAATTGGCTAGCTTCATCTCCCATATTTATATCCATTTTACTGGTATATTTAACCTGTATCTGCCTTTAAATATACTTCCAAAAAGAAAAACAAGTGGCCCAAATAATGACCTATTTTTTGGATTTCAGATGTTCAAACCCAAAAAAAACAGGTCAATATTTAGCATGGAAAAGGTTATGTTGTTCAAGGAACTCAATGGGATTTTGATGAAACAGTTTTGTGAACTTTGCATTGGTTCAACTTATTACAATGTTAAGAAGAGCAAAGTGATTTACAGACACTTATAGAAAGAACAAAATGACAAAGCATACTGTATACTACTTTTCTCTCAAAGTGGGATATATTGTGTAGTACTGTGTATAGTATCATACAGTACTATGTATAACAAACAACAGTACAGAAATGCAGTATTTTTCCCCCAATTTATATATGGCTATAATATGGAATTTTCTGAAATCCAGAAAATTCCAAGATCCAGCAAGGTTTAGGTCTCATGGCTTCTGGATTTTCAAGGTTTGACTGTATTAATTATATAAATTTCATTTATATTTGGTATGGACACTGTGACCAGGAGTTTACAGTTTCATTGTAACTATTTAATTATAACAGATATGGCAGTGCAACAAATAATAATGGGCTGTTGTGCAATATTTTTTTGTGGAAGCATACAGGCTTGTTCTCACAATGTACAATATCTGCATTCACATATGTTCCCCAGGATCACAGCCAGACCTTTCAGAAGTGTGACCCAAGTGGCTCAAACTTGTGTGATGGAAAAATAAAATACAGTTAACAGTTGTATTCACTGTTTAAACATAATTAAACATTTTATGTATAATCAATTTAACCACCCAAACTGTTAACAAGCACATCTCCAGTGTAACTTACTCTAATTTTGTATTGATAAAATAATAAATATTGGAGGGGTGGATTTTATATCAGCAAAAGGAAAAGTCAAAACTATTTATATACCCTTAGGTGTATAAAACTGTTTAACAAACCTTTAAAGAAGTTAATTTAAATCACTACAATCTGTACGACTGAGTTGTTAAGCTAATACTTATGTTATCATTTATAATCCTGCGTGACGACCAGGTCAGAGAAGCTTGTTATAAATTATGAATATAATCATTTACCATATTTAGAGTCATGCAAGCTTGAACCGCAGTCCACTTAAAGTGCGTGTACTTCTGTACCCTCTAGCTTTATCACTCAGCTATATTGGGATATTGAGTGGTGGCCCGGGTGGTGGGCAGGAGCAGCAGTGCATCACTTCTTGATTAGACCGTGGTTCGAGCCCATGACCACCAAATACGGAGGATGCAGAAAGGTCGGGGAATGACCACTGCATATCCCCGGAGCAATATGGCCTTAGTTGCTAATGCTCCTAAAAAAAAAAAAAAACCTGCCCATCTGGCTACGGAGGCGTCGTTGAATGTAGTGTGCTTTGGCACATTTGTAGGTTATTAAATTTTCTGTAGTTGGATATTGGCAGAATGCCCCCCCCTTCTCCCCCAAGCCTTGTTTGGGCTTTTCTTGCTGCTGCTGTGTGACCAATACCTTCTACAATGTATGTAACTGCATCATTGATGGGCTCCTGGCCGACTCTTGTGATCTAAAACTGTGCCAGATGTCTGAAAGTGTGTTCCAGCCAGCCTTATCAAACTTCCATGAGATATCCTTGTTGACATGGTCCTTTTTCAGTCAGAAGAGAAATCACAGGGAAGTCCCATAATGATTTTCTTCAACCTCTCATATGAATAAAGGGAGGAGCAAAAATGGAACAAATAGGGAGATTAATGGTAGTAAATGTACAGGTAGGTGTTTGTGGATAAAATTGTTCATTTCCACATTTAGGAGAGAGCTCATTATTTTCAACTTTTGCACTCTGTTTTACGTCCCTCACATTAGTGCCTGCACAACCCACAGGATATTATGTCCATTAAGATCTTCTAATAAGAGAATGGGAGCAGGTAGTTGCATAATGAGATCATCAAGGTCTGTCTGGAAGATGTTGATCCTAGGTAGCAAGTATAGTTAACAAATTGTTAGAAGAAACCCTACTAAGAGGTGAATGGCAACCACCTTTATGGTGATTGTAAAAGAGATTACTTGGAAAGGGGATATGGCTGCCCACTAGGATGGTGACTCCACTGTAAGCAGGTCCATCCCCAATTCTGTCTTTGCATATTATGATGACATTATGGAAAGTAGGTTCTTCATTTGCCTTTAAATGTCTCCTGCAAAGAAAAGCACACTGGCTTGTGCCTATGGAGGAGGGCCTTGATGTCATCAATATTCTGCTGGAATCCACAACAATTCCATTATATGAATCTGACCATTATTTGGGCTTTGTCGATCCATCACATATCTTCCGAAGGGAGTGTGGGCTTAGTATTTTTCAGTCTTGAATTTATCTTTTTTTGGGGGGGGGGGGAGTATGAATGCTCTCCAAACCATTTCTTCCTCCACGAAGAGTTCCAAGGTGGAATCATTTTCCTCGATAACCATGTTTTTCTGTGTTACAGGGGGTGGGGGAGTTCTTCAAATTTTTTTAATCTTATCTCAACCACTTTTTGTTACAAGTGGAGACATTAGGAGGCACAGATATAGCAGTAGCAGATCACTGGTCCTTCTGGGACAGGTTTTTTGGGCTTAATAAGTAATGTGTGATTGGAGTAAATGACTCTGGTGGTATGGTCATCTCCGTTTGTGTCCCAACACTACATTTCCTAGAAACCTTCTGGGCATATTTCCTGGCCCCTTGATAGGAAATGTTCAGTTCTATTTTCAGTTTTTGAATTTATTTCTCTTCCTTCCACTGCTGGTATGGTCAACAGGGTGTTCTCATTGTCAAATTGTACAAATTGCTTTAAAGCTGAACATTCCTTGCTCTTGTAGTCTTTGTCACCACATTGAGCACAGGCAGCATTACCACGACAGGCTGTTTGTGAGTGGCCATACTTTTGGTACTTAAAACACCTTAGCAGATTTGGAAATTAAATCCTTACTGGGCAGTTTATGTAGCCTGTCTTGATGGAACTTGGAGGCCATGGGGTGTTAAATGTAAGAATGAGAAGTGGGGTGTTGAATGCAAGGATGAGAACTCGAATAAGAATGAGATTCACATCCTTTTGCATCAATATTTGCTTGATACCAGTCGCTCCTTGATCTTTCAATTCAGAGCAGATCTCTTCTTCAGAGACATGAAGAAGATACTACTCTGATATCACACCACATGAAAAGTACAGAGTTTTATGTGCGGTTATGGTGAGAAGTATCTCCCCCCCCCCTCCCTCCATCAGTGTGACTCTCAGGATTTGCTGGACTTTATGTCGAGCAAATCTTGAACTAAAAGATCCCCAGAATGCAGCTGTTTTGTTTGTTTGTTTGAGTGTGGGCTTTACGCCGTGAAGATTTTGTCTACATATGGCTTATCTGCTGAAAGATGGGCAATACTCAGAGTATTCGTTGCTGAAAAAGAGGCAAATAGAGTTTGATGCTCGCTGTCAGTCAATGAGTATATGTTGGACTGTAAATGAGTATATGTTGGACTGTAAATTGAGCATTGCAGTTTGTGCAATGTGGTGGATCAGCAGCTGTAAGTAGATAGAGATGTGTCAGGTGTGTGTGACCTATCCGTAATCAGACTAATACAACTTCTTCATGTCGATTCTCGCAAATACTAGACTTCCATGGTTTGAGATCTTTTTTAATGCCAAGTAATTTGTTATTGGCCTGATTCTGCCAGATGTGTTGCCATTGTTCAATACATTGTTTCTTTATAATGTACTTGTAGTCAGATGCAGGTGTAGTAAAGGCTTGGGCTATAGGACCGGTAGCAGTTTTGGCAGCTAGGTCGGCCTGTTCATTTCCAGAAATTCCAGCATGACCAGGAATCCAACATAATAAAACTTGTTGTTTCTTCTGGTCCAGAATGCAGCCGTTTCGTGGATTTGAGATCCTGCTAACCCTTCTAATCCTTTCTGGATGAAGAAGAATGACATTTTCATCATTTGCCTTCTCTCCAATGGAATGAAGAATGAGGAAAAGCAGCATCACTGATGGTGATGTATCCTCAGTTCTAGGTCTTTTTACAAAAGTGTCTATATCACCTAATTGATCAGGTTTAGGAGACTTGTTTGAGGCCCCAGAAAGAGAAGCATTAAATTACTCATACAAATAAAATAAAATTTATGACATCCTAATTACCTCACTGACTATGGAGTCCTACAAGGGGATGCCCACTCGTGAACTAGCAGGTACTGTGTATGCAAATGGGATGCAAAGTTCACTTAGAGCATCATGCCCACATTTCCAATAAGTCTTGACCCCCAGGACCAAAGGGAAAGAGACCTATTGGAATGCAGTTGACCCTAGCAGTAAAAACCATCCACCGCTTGATCTCACTCAGGGTGGTCCAGGACCTCCTGTCTTGTTGAAGCAGAGGCCCAAGTTGTGTATTAGAGCTGAGCCCTCCACCCACCAGGATCCACCTTTCCAAGTTTCCACAGGCTGTAGCACACAGCTGCATGCTCCAGATTCCAATGATATAACCTCAGAATTAAAGTATGGGTGTTGGATCCCAGTGATGCTAATCTGGAAGCCCAGCAGCATCACCTAAGGTCCTCTCATCAAATACAGGTGCCTATGTTGAGGGAGGACATTGCATTGGATGAAATGTAGAAGTCAGTATTTGAAATAATCCAATTACTGCAATTTAGAGGCATGTTTTCAAATGCAAGTTTTTCATGGTTGTATTACTGTGTAGGAGTGAACAGTGCAAGCCACCATCAAAATCACATTACTTTGGTGATAAGAATAATGTAACCTGTGACTATTGAACTAACTGGCAAGTTTAACAGTAATGACTTTTGAAATTACTTCAGAGTTCAATACCAGTCTGGCAGGAGACATGGAATTCAGCAGATAAGTTTTTATGGTAAAAGAAAAATTTAGTCAATCAGTAAAAATAGTTCAGAAAAATATGATACATGGATAAATACTCTCTTATGCAAAATTTCCGCTGTCTTTCCAAAATGCAGTTCTGATAATATAAAATCTCCTATACACAAGAATAGATTGCACTTAAGGCAAAAAGCACTTATCCTAACCACTATAAAAATTTCTAGCCTTGCAATAACAATGGGAAACTTGCCAAAACAAGGTCAAGTGCAATGCATACTTTAGAGAAAAAAATAGCTACAAGATTAAGAGAATATTCTCATTACACAATCAATCCAGACAGAAAATCTTTTCCCTTTTTTTTTCTCCCTTCTTTTTAGTAAAACAGATATCTTAAACACATCCATAAATTTACTTTAATAAATTGGAGCCTTGAGCATTTCATAATATTACTTAAGTAGGATTGCTGTAAGCTATGCATTACTGTTTTCAAACTCCAAGATTACACTTTTGACTTCTACAAAAAGAAAAAAAATCATAAGTGCAATTTTCAAGTTAGTAAAGTGCTGAAGAAAAATACTTAAATACTTTGCACTTGCTTGTACAAAAACTCATAGGCAAACGCAAGTATCTTGTTCCCATTTAATAAAGATTTCTTGGTTTTTTTTTTTTTTTTTTTTAAAGAGAAGTCAAGGTTGTACAAGTACAGCCTAGTCTATAGCATTAAGCAAACTAAGTCATTCATCTCACATTGTGGTGACACTTCATCATGAGTAATCCTGGCATCGCACTACACACTTTAAATAAAAACCATTGCCGTAAGCTATGCATTACTGTTTTCAAACTCCAAGATTACACTTTTGACTTCTACAAAAAGAAAACCAGTGGGAAAATATATTTATATTGCTGTTTATTTAAAATGCATGCCATTTCTCAAACACAAGCAATTTGTGATGAGGTGCCTTTGCAATATGAGATCAAATGCATTTAGCAGATTTAGTTTGTTCAGTACCTTGTGCAGACAGAGACTTTCCATGTACAGTTTTGTTTTATAAGTTTTTCATATATGATGAGGCCTTTGTTTTAACTTCGTTAAGCTGTAGAAAAAATGAGAACTTCTCTTGAAAAGCATTGCAAGTTAAAACTTGATAAACAGGGAAGTTTTTTGGTGAGAAAAAGAACTTCACACCGCTAGTGAAGCCCAGTTTCATATTTTAAATATCTAATCTCTGACCATTACTATTTTTAAACAATATGATTATGCTCTAACAGGAAAATGGTCCACTTACAGTACTAATGATGGTTTAACCTTCCATTACTCGTGCCCTCAATTTAACAAAGTATCTCTTTTTGTTTTAATTATAAAAATTAAGTTTTTAGTGGTTTTTACTGAACTGAAAACAGTGATCTATTAATTATGATTTGATAAATTGAATTTAAAAAAATTGAACAAAAATAAGTGAGAGAAACCAAAAATAGTTTTGACATATTTTTTAGAATCTTCAAGATCACTCTGGAACACAGACATTCACATAATATCTACCACACACAACCTGAACATCTCTATTTTTCTCAGCTGTTCACATTTAGCTAGCAAAACCAAAGTTCTACAGCAAGATTAGATACCTGTCACTTGCATCTCACAGGTACCATAGGGGAACTGCCTAGAAGAAAGGTAGATTCTTACTCACCTTGCATCTGTTAAATGCCACCCAAAAAAGTTAGTCTTATAATTCATAGCATATCAAAGTGAAAACAGAAAATACCATATAACCAGTTAGAGAATATTGGTGGTCAAAAGAACACTGGAGGATTTGATGTCATTTACAAAAAAAAAATAACAGAAAAATTTAAAAAAGTGGCATCTGTTTATATGCCAAATTAGAAGTGGAAGGTTAAAATTCAAGGTAATGAATTTTACCTTCCACTTCTAATTGTAAAAGAACACAATCTCTGTTCAAATTTTGTTGCCAGTTTAATTAATTTAAGTTCCACCCTGTTGGCCACCCTGAATTTAATGAACCAGTAAGAAATGTATAAAAAATAATCACAAATAATGATAACATTCCACTCTCCTATCTCAAGTTGGTTATTAATTATAACTGTTTAACTAAAAACCTATGCTCCAACAATGATATGATGGACAGTAGAATATAAAATGAGAAAAGAATCATAATTGGTTTAATGTGAAAATATTTTGAAAAGCTGCCAAAGATTTTAAAGGAATTTTTTTAATAAGATATATAGATAAACATTTCACTATTTCATTTCATACTTCAGGAAATGAGCATAAAATTCAGCCAGAGGCATTCTTTATCAGTGAGATCCAAAAATAGCACTTTATAGTGTATAATATAATATAAATAAAAAAATTTTATAGTTTATATAATGACAGGTTCTAAGACCAGTTTGCTTTTCTGCAGATGAAAAAAATCTAGGCTCCTTCAACTGAGATATGCTACTTCAAAATAACTGTCAAAAGTTCCTCTCAGAAGAGACAAATTTCTATTTTTATATAAGGTGTGCAAATGAGTCACAATATCAACAACATAAACACTTCAGCAAAACATGTTGCAACATCCTATTGCAACACTATACTGTAAAACTTTCCTCCTTCCCCTTCAACTCTGGCAATATATGGACTATTCATTCTGAAATTCTCTCAAAATGACAGTATTTCTTGAAATAAGTGGTTCCACATTGGAACCAACTATTAGTACAAGTTTCCAAATTGAAGCAATAGGAGTTCTTTCATTTCAATGCAGGATTAACTATTATACATCTTTTTATCCAAGACAATCTTCTCAAATTCTACAGAGAGAGAGAGTTTACATTTAAAAAAAAATATATATATATGGTTTAGTTCATTTTGGCTTTATCAACTGCTGTCATATACTTTTTGTTTTATTACATACTTCGTGACAGCCTCAAAAGCCACTGTTATCATCTATGAAAGAGGTGAAAGGTCATTCTGATCAGATATGTTATAAGAAATAAAAGTTTTTACATTCTGTGTATGGTACAATATCAGATGTGTTTGGATGCATAATAAGTTTTTCAGTATATTAGCATAGCAACTACAGTGAATGGAATTTCATTCAAAACATTAAAAAAACTTAAAGATGAAAGCACTGGAGAATCAATAAATATAATTGTAAGTGCAAATTATCCAGAATTTCTAATTAGGGCCCAGAGAATTAAGTCCAAAAGCCACCATTAAGTATTTGTAAATTATCAATGTTATAGAAATAAAAGCAGGGAATAAAATCCACTATAATTCACATATAACAGCACTGTGTGATTTCAAAAAAGTTGTTAAAATTAAAAATTATGCATCAAAAATACACTTAACATCTTTAAAATTATATATATCCTGCCCTTAACCCTGAAAATAGGTTGTCTGCTGCACAACTTATACGTTTACAAACTCTGTAAATTAGTTATTCTATACAATTATAGTGACTTTGTTATGCTTTGTGACAACTAGTTATTATCACTAAGTATGACAAATTAGTTTCTTTGCTGTCTGACACTGGAATAATTCAGTCCAATCGTTCATTCCAAGAATATCCATTATGTTCAGACATTTATAGAAAGAATGTTTTCTCTGTGATTATATAAGCAATTCATTTTATCTCAAACATAGTGATACAACTCAAAAACAGTTTTTTTTTTTCTGAAATGACATTCTAGGTTAGTAATAGCCATGTGGTGCATGGAAGACTCAGGGTTTTGCTGCAACAACCAAAAAAAAATAAAAAATGAAATGACCTATGCAATTCCCTCCTCACCTAGGTACATATCCAGCTGTTCTTTGAATTTTCTCAAGCTCCCAGCCTCAACCAAAGAATTTTTCATGTATGTGAATTCAAGGAAGAAAAAAGCAAATCAGTTTGGACCCTTGTGCACTGAGTGTGGGAAAGTCTTAGACAACACAGCTGATGTGGATGAATTGTAGAGGTACTATGTATCTGTCTTTACTGAAGAAAAATCCTTCATGCTGAGAATAGGCAGTGTGAGTGAGGCCGAGTCTTATTAAATTAGTAATTTCGAAATTACAGATGACTTATTAGAAAAACTTTCGAGCATAAAGGCAAATAAGGCTTCTGGAGCTGATGGCATATACCCAGTAAGTTTGAGGGAGGTCGCCAGGGAGTGTATTGAGCTATTGAAGTTAATTATGAAGGCATCTTTGGACTCAGGGAAGATTCCTTTGAATTGGAGAAGTGTCAACGTATCACCAATACATAAAGGCAGTTCTAAGAGTGATATTGGTAACTACAGCAGTGGTAGGGAAAATCTTAGAGGCAATGATTAACAGTGCAATCCACAGATGTTTAAATAGATATGGCATTTTGAAAAACACACAACATGGTTTTCTTAAGGGGAAAATCATGTTTAACTAACTTAGTAGGCTATTTCCACACAGTTACTCATGAGCTGAATGTAGGGAAATTTCAACATGGTTTATTTGGATTTTAACAAGGCATTTCACTCAGTCCCTCATGAGAGATTATTGTGTAAGCTGGATCATATTGAGATTACTAGAAAAATTCTAAGATGGACTGCTGAGTGGCTACAGGGCAAAAGGCACAGGATTGTGATTAATGAATACTCTTCAGATTGGTGTAGTCAGAAGTGGAGTCTCCCAAGGATCAGTTCTTGGACCACTGTTGTTTTTGATTTTCATAAACGACATCAACGATGGGATGTCAAAAGGCTTGATGTCAAAATTTGCAAATTATGTAAACATTGGTAGCATAATTAATGATCAGCACCAAGCAGTACTTCTTCAGGATGACTTGAACAGGCTGCAAGAATGGTCAGAAAAGTGGCAGCTGTGTTTTAAATTCAGCAAAATGCAAGGTTTTACACTTAGAGAATAGCAATCCCATAAAATAAATTATACACATGTTGGGGTTGAATTAAAAACAATAGAGGAACAAAGGAATCTAAGAGTAATAATACAGGCAGATCTGAAGTTTTCTGGGCAGTGTAAACAGTCAGACAGACAGGAAAGGCCATAGTGTTCTATTGATGATTTATGGAACATCCTGTAGAGATATGGAGGTCATAGTTCCACTGTATAAGACAATTGTAAGAACACATTTGTAATGCTGTATTCAAGTATGGAGACCTCATCTGAAAAAAAAAATTAAAAAAAACATTGAGCTTTTTTAAAGGATCCAAAGATGGGCAACTTGCATGGTGAGATCAGCAAAAGGGTGACTGTACAAAGAAAGACTCAGAATATGTGGGCTACAGGGCTTGGTAACCAGACAACTCAGAGGTTATCTGATTGAGGTTTATAAGGCTGTTTAGAAGAGTTAGTAAAATGAACAAATTGGGAATTTTCACTGTTATAGAGAATTCCAGAACTTGGATGTATAAATTCAAATTACAGGGAAAGAGGCTTACACTAGATCGTAGTAAGTTTTCCTTTAGTAAAGTCACTGATTGCTGGAACAGGTTGCCTTTGCAGGTAGTTGAGACTGAGAGTTTGAATAAATTCAAAGGTCAACTGGATAGTTACCCATGTGAGAAGAGAAACAAATAATTTTTTTTTTTTTATCTACTTGGGTTTTTTTTTTTTTTTTTCAGCCAGTGTAGCAAAAGTTTGTGGCTTCCTTGTACTATATGGCTATTACTTAAGGCAACTTATTCTAGTAATTAACAACTTGCTGGCCAAAAGAAATAACTTCTACAATTCAGTCTACACCATTTTCCCCCATAATTTTAATTTATGGTGCCTAGTTCTGGAATCATAACTGAAAATTTCATCCACATTCATTTTACTTTCTCCTCTCAGAGCTTTACAGACCTCAATCAAGCCTGCGCTAAGGCACCTGCAAAGCTATGTAGCCCACATATTCAGTGTTTCCTCATAGGACACCACTTTTGCCATATGTTGCTCATCTTTGGATCCCCTTTCATTAGCTCAATCTGAAGAGTAACCATTAATTATAACCTTTGCTTCCTGCCATGCAGCCACCCTGTGATCCATCTAAGGATCTTCCTTGTGATCCCAATCTATGCCAGCTTAATACAGTAACCCCTCATACTGGACTGAGTCAAATTCTTTGCTAAAATCCATGTAAACAATGTCAAAATTACTTCTCACACACAGCTCACAAATGAATCAAAATAACTAAATTGGTTAGTTCCATTTAAAAAACCATATTGTGTTTCTTCGAAAATTCCATTTCTATCTAGATGACTTCTGTATTGGACTCGATCATGCCACCATGATTTTTCCCTACCACCAGGGGCATATTCAGGGTTTTTTTTTTTTTTTTTTTTTGGTTAGTTGGCACATCATTGGCACATCGGCTTCTGTGGCCATAATGCACCTCCCAAAGTTTTTGCATTTTCTACTCTGATCCAAGCCCGAGGCGGGATTTGAACCCATGACCTTTGGGTTGCCAGGCAGGCACTTTACCCACCCGGCTAGCCCAGTCAGCCATATTCGGGTGTGGGCAGAGGGGAAATATGTCCCCCTTAACCAAAAATTTGAAATTAAAAAGAATGCAGGAGGTGTTCTAAAAAAAACATAAAAGCCTAGTTGCCGTGTGCCCCCTTATGATGATACCTGGACCCGGTCACCATCCCCCCCTTACAATGATACCTGGACCTGGTCACCATCCCCCCCCTTACAATGATACCTGAATACACCGCTGCCTACCACTGAGGTAAGACTGACTGGGTGGTAGTTACCCACTTTGCTCTTAGGACTACCTTTATATATTGGCACTTCTCCAATCAAATGATGTTCTCATAATTAATCTTAATAGTCACAAACTTAGAGGCATTCTTTCTGCCTCTCTCAAAATTGCTGGGTATATGCTATCAACTCCAGGAGCCTTACTCACTTTTAGGTCTGAAATATTTTCTAATAAACAGTCAGCTGTAATTTCAAGATTACTAATTTCATACTTTCCAGCTTAACCTGCACAGTTTCTCCTTACCACAAAAAGTATTTTGTCTGTAAATCTCAATGTAAAATATCTGTTCAGTTCATCCACATCAGCTGGGTTATCCCAGACTTTCCCACACCTATTATGCAAAGTTCCAATCTGATTTGTTCTCTTCTTTATATTCATATACATGAACAGTACCTTGTCCCCATTCTTTGCTCTCTTAGCCAGAAATTTCACATAATTAGCTTAACTCTTTTCTCTGCTATTACAGTCAACTTACAACTGTTATAAGTTCAGTACTTTTCATGTTACTTTCCCTTACCATCTATTTTTGCTCTATTAATGAAAATTTAAAAGAGAATTGGGCAAACCACTTGCCATCTTTAAAGCCTTCATAACGAACTAAACAAATAAGTTTATAATCTAATTATACTCTCTCTTAGTGCCTTAGTGGTGATAATTGAATCATGAACAGGAATCGACTGGATTATGGTATGGAGTAAATGGAATTCAAGAATTAAATTTATATCTTCTAAAATGACTGACTTCAGACCTGCTTATATGTGAGTGTGCTGGTTGGGAGAATTTTATTTCTAATAATTCATACAAATTAAATTAATAATATTAAAATACTTTTTTAAATAATCATGTTAAATTAAAACTAGGTAAAAGTGGTCATGTGAGAGAATAAGAAGTACATGTATTTTAGTGACTAATTCAAGCCTCCTAAATACATGTAAGCTCCTCTGACCTTATTTGGTTGGCCTGAATTATGAACAGAAAATTTATTTTCTTTATTTTTATTATCCACTTTATTTTGATTTTCAGTCACTCAAGAAATAGAGGAAGAAAATGTCTTATGTTTAGAGTCTGCTTATAATAAATCAAAATTTAAGCGTTAGTGGTGGAAAATGATGCAAGAAGTAAGCTAGCTTATAAAGCATAAGCAAAAAAAAAAAAAGACTACATACTTCACCCATCCATATCCTCCAAAAATTTGTCTAGTTCTACCTTGAATTTATTCAAACCACCCACTTCCACAACAACCAATTGTAAAGTTTTTCCAACAACTAACCATCTGCTGGCTGAAGGTAAACTTTGGCACATGTCTCGCAACCATCCTTCCTCAACTTTAAATTATGTCTCCTCGTGTGTTAATCTATCAACCTGCACTGGACTAACGTGGCAAATTATTTTATTTTATTTTTTTAATGAAAACCCCAAACACAAGAGGTATTAAAATCTATACTACTTAGTACCATGCTTGGGTTGGAGGTTGAGAAGATGAAAGAAGATATTTGTTGACATTAGACTTGAACTTCTGTAGACTGTAATTTTCAGGAAATACGTATGAAGGAAGGTTGTTCCAAAAAAACGGCAGCTGAATGAATAAACAAGGGCGATGAAAAATTGGTGCTGTGAGTTTGAAGTTGGACAGTAAATGGATATTGGCTGGTGATGGCACGTGTTGGGACTGTTTTGAAAGAGCGGGAATTATAGAAACCAATTCAAAAGAGCAGTGCCCATGGAAGTATCTGTAGAAAAGGCATGCAGCAGATACATCTATGAGGAAAAAAAGAGCGTGTGCTACTACACACACTGGTCCAAATGTGGCAGATTATGGTCCATTTCCCTCAACATGAATCGTTGAGGAGGCTTCCGCCCTGCAGTGGATTGAGAATGACTGAAGTTTATCTTTTTGCCTTTCATTTGTCAATGTTAAACTTCAGGGACATTGACATTGTATAAAAAACATTATGGGAATCCTGTTGCTCGAAACTTTACTAGACATGTTGGACAGACAACTTGTGGGGTCGAGACCCACTAATATTTGTAAAATCAGACAAATGTTAACTTATTGTGATTTTCTCTTGTAGAGAATCTGTCTTCATTTTGAATTTAAATCAATGTTTTGAATTTAGACCAAATAAAATTGGATAATAAATATAATGTATAAGATATTAAGAAATATTATAAATTTGAAAGATTATATTTTAAATCAAAAAATCTCTTACCTGAGATTTTTTTCAGGAATAACTGCATCCACATAAGATGTAATCAGAATAGATGGAAATTATTTATTTAAAAAACCTGCTCAAAGATGGAAGAACCTTGCATCAGGACAAAGAAATAAAAGCCAGCTTTGACCCTAAATTCATGCATGGCTAATAACTGAAAGTATAATGGGAGAAGATTACCCATGGCTTGATGGGAGGGACTTTTCACTAGTACCATCTTCAAAGGAGAAGCAAACATGTATCGAAGGCCGTATATATAGCACTGGCACCCACAATGGCATATCCAGGTATCATTGTTACGGGGGCCATGGCGATCATGTCCAGGTGTCATTGTAAGGAGGAAGGGGGCATGGTGACCAGGTTTTGAGTTGTTTAGAATGCAGGAGGCACTCTAAAAATATTTAGGGTTAAGGAGGGGCACATGCCCCTTCTGCTCATCCCTGAATATGCCCCCAGGCACCCACACACTTTTGAAATACACCAATGGAATGTGCCGGGGCTATATATATATACAGCCTTCGAAACGCATTCCCTTCCCCTTTGGAGACGATACAAACGAAAAGCCCCAATCAAGCTTCGAGTAATATTCGCCATGCATAGATTTAGGGCCAAAGCTTGCTTTTATTCCTTTGTCCTGTCGCAAGGTTCTTCCATCTTTAAGCAGGACTTTTAAACAATTTCCATCTATTCTGATTACATCTTACATGGATGCAGTTATTCCAATATCTCAGGTAAGAGATTTCCTGATTTAAAATGTAATATTTCAAAATTTTTAATATTTCTTAATATCCTATACATTATATTTATTATCCTATTATATTTTTCTAAATTCAAAATGAAGACAGATTCTCTACAAGAGAAAATCACAATAAGTTAGAATTTGTCTGATTTTATGAATATTAGCGGGTCTGGACCACACAGTTGTCTGTCCAACATGTTAAACTTCAGCTGCAATTTCTCAGTTCATTGACCTAATTTTTCTAGATCTTGTTGCCTTTACTCACTCTGATTACTGTCAATAACTACCCTGCCAACTTGTATCATCTGTGAGTTTAGACATTAAGCCTGATATACCTTCATCAATATTATTATTAAGTATTGAAAACAACAATAGGCCCAGCACTGAACCCTGGGGAACTCCACTAATAACATTAATCCACAACCCCCAGGGGCTCACATCTGGTGAGTATGAGCCTTGCACACCCATAGCTGGATATCATCATTCTTCTCTTTCTTAGTGATTCCTTTCTATTTCTGACTCTCTCTCTCTCTCTCAGGTGACTTAGGAATTTTTTTGGTTGTTGCAGCATAAGCCTGAGGCTTCCTTGCACCATATGGCTAATGATAATAATAATATAAAAGAGCAATGCCTACTGATAAGCAGTCTATCTTCTCCCACTGAACCATCCCTTTATCCATAGGAGTAACTTGCCCATTTTGCCACATTGCTAAATTTTGTACAGCAGTCTTTTATGTGCAACAGTATCAAAAGTCTTCCTGGATTCAAATGATATCAAAATTATTTTTTTGCATCCAATTCCTTGGTCACTGCTTCATAGTATCCAATCAGATTGCTCACAGAAGCCTTCCTCAATAAAAACATACTGTGACTCCAGTATCATTGCATTCCTATCTATGCCGGTTTGCAAAATTTAAGGACCAGTCAGGTTTTCAACTGTAGCTTCTCATAGGAGTGGCCTGGATCATGTCCAGGTGTCAAAATACAAAGGAACCTCGTGAGGTACAGAAATGATGAAGGAAATAACACCGACACAACAAAGGAAACAAAACGGTACAGAGGGACTTTATTCCAAAATGGCAGCATAGCACTGGCTGCCATGATACAGATGCATCACTGCCAAAGATGGAACAAAGGGAAGAGGTGGTCCTCAGTACGGGATATGGCCACCCTTAATGTCGATGCAGACTTGGCACCGCCTGTACATGCTTAGAACAATGTTGTTGATAAGTTCTTGCAGTAACATCGTCCATTCCTCTGTCAGCACCATCTTCAGCCGGTGAACATTTTCTGGTGCGTGTGGATGTGCCGCTAGGTGTCTTCCCAGAGCGTTCCCCCGTGTGACATAAGCATTGGGAGATCAAAATTGAGAGTAGGAGTGTGCTATAGGCCTAATGACTCTGATGAGTATAATAAGGAACTGTACAGGGAAATAGAGTGGGCCAGTAAATCAGAGAGTCTTATAATGGGAGATTTTAATTTCCCAGATATTGACTGGAATTTGGGGGCTGGTTACTCACACACTAGCAGGGCTTTTGTGGATTTATTGGATGATTGTTTTCTACATCAGCATGTTCGGGAGGCAATTGAGGGAGTAATACTCTTGATTTGATTATCAGCAGTGATTCCTCATGCATTAAGAATCTGAAGATAAATGAACCACTAGGTGGCAGTGATCACAGTGTGCTGAAGTGGGATTTACTGAAAGAGGTAACTACCATTAGGGGTAAAGGGAAGGGTTATTGCTTCCGTAAAGGCGACTACGATGGACTGAGACAGTATTTAAATTCTATACAGTGGGACCAACTGATGATGTTACCAACAGCAAATTCAAAATGGGAAGCATTCAAAGAACTTATCTTGGAAGCCACTAGGCTTTACATACCAACTAAGAAATATTGTTCAAGGTTTAGGCCAAAATGGATGTCAGATGAACTAATGAGGCATATGGCAGAGAAGAAAAATGCATGGGATACATATAAATTAACACATGACACAGAAGCCTATGATAGATACAAGTTGATATGCAACCAAGTTACAAAGGAGGTTAGGCAGGCGAAGGCAGATTACGAGAAATCCTTGGCAAGGGATGCAAAGAAAAACAGCAAAGAGTTCTTTACTTATGTAAACTCTAGAAGGAAGGGGATGAATCAGATTGGTCCACTTGATATTGATGGGTCAACTGTTGATGATCCTGCTCAGGTAGCTAACAAACTAAATGAATATTTTGCATCGACATTCACACATGAGGAGTTATTCAGCGAGGGGAATGCCAGAGGTGTATTCAACTCTAGCAGTAAGCTACAGAATCTTGAAATAACTGGGAGTAAAGTGGAGGAGAAACTGTTGAAGATAAACACAAGAAAGGCACCCGGGGTGGATGGGATCTATCCAGTTGTATTAAAGGAGGCAGCAAAGGAAGTAAGCAAACCCTTAGCCGTAATTATGAGAGCTTCCTTGGACTCAGGGGAGGTACCCATAGACTGGAAATGTGCAAATGTGACCCCAATTCACAAAGGAGGATCAAAGGCTGACACAAGTAATTATAGACCTGTGAGCTTAACTTCTGTTCCAGGAAAATTAATGGAGGCACTGGTTAAAGAAGCACTGCAGGATCATTTAGACAAGACTTCAGTTATAGCTCAGACACAGCATGGTTTTGTTAAGGGGAAGTCTTGCCTGACCAACTTGATTGGATACTATGATGCAGTCAAAAGAACTGGATGCAGGGAATAACTTTGATATTATATACTTGGATCTTAGAAAGGCTTTTGATACTGTTGCACATGGAAGACTGCTACACAAATTGGAGCAGTGTGACATTGGAGGCAAATTGCTGCTATGGATAAAGGGGTGGTTGAGGGGGAGAAGACAGAGAGTGGTAATCAATGGACACTGCTCATCGTGGACTAACGTTATTAGTGGAGTCCCTCAGGGCTCAGTGTTGGGTCCATTATTGTTTTCTGTATTTATAAATGATATTGATGATGGTATATCAAGCTTAATGTCCAAGTTTGCAGATGATACAAAGGTTGGCAGGGTTGTCAAGGACACTACTGACACTATGCTGCTGCAACAGGATCTGGAAAGGTTGAGCAGGTGGGCTGAGAGGTGGCAAATGAAGTTTAACATTGACAAATGTAAAGTACTACACATGGGAAACAGCAACCCCAGAGCAACGTATCAACTCTGTGGTACTACACTGGCAGTGGTAGAGAATGAAAGGGACTTGGGGGTGGTTGTGCAGGCAGATATGAAGTTCTCTGAGCAGTGCAGACGGGCTGCAAGAGTAGCTCATGGAGTATTGTCAATGATATACAGGAATTTTTCCAGCAGGGATAAGGAGGTGATTATTCCATTGTATAAGGCAATGGTCAGGCCACACCTAGAGTACTGTATACAGGTCTGGAGGCCTCATTTCAAGAAGGATGTAGAGCTGATGGAACGAGTACAGAGAAGGGCAACAAGATTAGTGAATGGAACAAAGGGGTGCTCTTACGAAGAAAGGCTTAAGTTTTGCAAATTACAGTGTCTGGAGACTAGGCACCAGTGAGGTGATCTGATAGAGGTGTATAAAGCCTTGAATGGTTTAAGCATGCTCAATGCTGATGGGATTCTTCCTCTAGCTCAGAAAAATCACCTGAGAGGGCATAAATTCAAATTGAGGAAAGACAGATGTAGGACAGACGTGCGGAAATTTGCCTTTAGCCAGCGGGTGGTAGGTTGGTGGAACAGACTGCCATCCCTTGTGGTGGAGGTTGATAGCCTAAATAAGTTTAAGGCTCAGCTGGACAGGTATTTTGAACGAACAGAGGGGTGAAGTGGAAGTGGGTTTTTTTTTTTTTTTTTGGCTGATGCTGCATAAGCTTGCTTTCTTGCATCAAATGCCTCTGCTAATGCTAAATGCTAATGCTAATGTGATCGGTGGAACGGGAAGGCCAATCCATACGAACAATGCCCTCACTTTCCAAAAGCATATCAACAGCTGCAGTGGGATGAGTGTGGCGTTATCATCCATAAACAAACTCGGGGCCAATGGCACCTCGGAAGTACATGGGGAAGGATTGCCTAAATACATTACTGCCTTCCAGTATCTGAAGTTGTGTACGTCCATCCAAGATAACGCCACCCAGACGAGATCACAAAAAAATTTAACACCTCGACCACTATATTGATCCCTTTCGGTGATGTTTGCAGGGTGACACCGTGTGCCAACCTCTCGCCAGATTAGCTGACATTCAGAATCACTGCTGAGATGGAATCTACTCTCATCAGTAAAGAGTACCTTAAGTAAAGATTTTGTGGTTGTAACCTTTAGAAATAGTGTTGGTCCTTAAGTTTTGCACACCAGTGTATATGGGCCTACATTACTTCTTTAATGAGCGATCCCATTATTTTCCTGGTAACAGACGTTAAGCTAACAGGTCTTTAATTACTCATATCAACTTCTGATCCCCTTTCTGAATTGGGGAACATTCACACCTCTGTCTATAGGGATCTCCCCTCAATTTGTTCCTCCCATAATATAAATGGATAGATTCCATCTACACCAAGGCACCTTTTTTTATGTTTAGCTTCAACAATTTCTGTTCGCTTTCCTTTCAGTTATCACAAAAAAATTTAACTCCCCATTAGAGTTTGATAAACTTTTTGCATCCCCTTATCTAGGGAATACCTCATGTGTGAATATAGTGACAAAATACCTATTGTTTTTCAGCAACCTGAGCAGGTTTCATGAACAGTTAATCCACTGACATTAAGTGGCCTAATGTTAATATAAGCATAGAAATCTTTGCTGCTGTTGTTTACATCTTTGCCAGAGACATTTCGACATCTGCCTTAGCTTGTCTAACTTCCTTTGTGAATTGATTAAAGCCTAATTTATACGAGAGGATTCTGAAAATAAGGTAACACATTTTTTCTCTTGATGATGTTTAATAATATGAAGTTGAAATTACACACCAAGAAATAAGTGAACATGCACTACTCCACAAAGTCTCCAGTTTTATTTATGCACTTGTCCCAACGATGGATCAGTTTATCAATACCAGTACTGAAGGAGTCCCTGCCCACGTGCAGTAACTAACATCGCACCGCCTGATGAACTTCCTCATCCGTGGTGAAATGCTTTTCTGAAAGATGTTTTTTTTTTTCAGAGGGCCGAACAAATGGAAATCTGAAGGCGCTAAGTCTGGGCTGTAGGGGAGATTTTACAGAGTTTCCCAACGATTATGGCGCAACCACTCACTATTGGTGTGAGCAGTGTGTGGAGTTGTGTTGTTGTGCAACAAAATCATGCCGCTTATCAGGAGTTTTGGTCGTTTGAGTCGAATGTTGGCTTTCGGTTTTTCCAACATTGTACAGTAAAGCTGTACATTGTTCATGCCGCTTGTCAGGAGTTTTGGTCGTTTGAGTCGAATGTTGGCTTTCGGTTTTTCCAACATTGTACAGTAAAGCTGTACATTGATTGTTTCTCCCTTCAGCAAGAAATCCACCAACAGAATGCCTTGGCGATCCCAGAACACTGTAGCCATGACTTTTCGGACACTGGGAACAGTATTGACTTTTTTTCGCACGGAAGATCGTGGATGTTTCCAGGTCATGGAATCTTGTTTGCTGTCCGGAGTAAAGTGATGAACCCACGTTTCGTCTGCTGTGACTGTGCGAGCGAGGAAATCCTCTCCTTCATTGCTGTATTGCAACAGGTTCTCCAGGTGCATCCCCATACATTTTGTATTGTCCTCTAACAATTGGCAGGGCATCCAGCGGCAGCACACCCTTCGAAAGCCAAGGACATCGTGAACAGTCGACTTACTCATGTTCACTATTTGTGCAATTTCATGCAGTTTCACTAGCCTATTTCAGGTGGTGGGGCATGGGCATGCCCACTGAAAATGGGGGGGTCACCTCTCTATCCGACCCCTCTTCTTCCTATTTCATCCCCCCAGTCTTCACCTTCCCCTCCCAACACTTTCTCTTGTACAGCGACTGCCCCACATGTCCAAATTTTGCCCGACCTTTTAGGCTCTCTAGAAATAGTTCTTTCAGCGTAAAACCCCACGCAGCGCTTTCTAAATGCAATTTTACTTAAACCGATAACTCCAACTTAACGATAACTCCAACCTTTATTTTAGGTCCTCGTCACCGAAATCCCAGGAAAGTAAGTGGCAGGACCTGCCAAAGTATAATTAGTCTCTTGGTACACCCGGCCGGCGTCCCCGTCGCTACGTATGGTAACGCCGGGTCCCACTGGGGGCCCGGCGGCCAACAGGCCGGATGAACAATGGGCACAACAAACTACATACCACATGACCCATGCATTATTTTTAAACCTCTGGCATAGACAGGGTACTGTCACTCGATACAAAGAACATACGCGGAGATGGGAGAAATCCCCGGAGCCGTCAGACCCTCAACATACCTATACCTATACCTATAGCCTATTTCAAAGGCTGCCGTAGCCTAGTGGTCAGGCGCGCAGGTGCCTAAGTACACGTGCCTTGAGTGACCGGGGTTCAAGCCCGTGACTACTGAATATGGTGCTGTTTATTGTATTCAATCTATCATGCGAACTCCTCTGACCGTTTAGTCGTCCCAGAGTATAAACAGAATAGCCTGTTTTCAAAAATGATGCCTTTAATGCACAAAATGCCTTCTGTCTTGCTCAATGAAGGCCTGCCTGCCCGATGTCGATCTTCAATGTCAACACGGTCCGCTTTAAATTCATTGCACCAAAAACACCTGCTTCTTTCTCATCACCATACACAGCAACCAGTTCATGGTGAATGTCACTTAGTGAAGACTGCGAAAAGCGAATAACTTCATGAACACCTTTTGGACCACACTCGCACGGTAGCCAGCATTTTGCAACTGGAATCTGCTGTGAGGTGACAGTACCGCAATACTGCACTGGCGGTCTTTTTGAACGTTATTAATGGGTCTATCTGTCCACCGCGTTTCATCTCATTCCCTTTCACCATTATTAAGAAACAAAATGTGTTACCTTACTTCGGAAACCCCTCGTGTATACTTATAGATTTCAGATTATACAGATTATTTGTTTATAGATTTCACTATATCTTGTCCTGTTCAAAAATTTCCACAAGTTACACATTTCATTAGGAGAATCGTCTTCGGTTCTCCCGAGGAGCCACGCACTCCCACTACTTTATGTCCGTTGCTTTGCTGCTCTAGTTTGGGCATGATTTCCGTTTAAATACAATTTAATTGATTAATTGACAATACTACACACTGAACTAATAGTATTCTAAATGCAGTGATACGTATACGCTATCAGGTTTATGTAAACCTTAGGCTATCAAGTTCAAGTTACGTTATACCGTTACGTTCGCAGTTTTAAATTAGTTACATCCTTTCTAAAAGTAAAATTACTTAGCTAAAAAAAAAAAAAAAAAAAAAAAATTATTAAAACCTTCGAACTACTTATATTTCACAAAATCCTACAATTCCACCACACTATTGCCCTTTTACATGGTTGGAAAAAAAAAAAAAAAACACAGTTAAAATGTTTTTTCTTCCAGGGAACTTGGTCTTTTTATTTAGTAAAACAGACAAACTGAACACAGGATTCATACAACTTATAAGCCATTACATACCTCTATGAGTTATGGCTTTAGCAGCCTCATTTTCTCACACCCCACTCTTATATATCCTACATCCATAATAAAAACAATACGAAATACGAAAATCCAATAAAGGATCATTTCATCATATACAGTAAAATTTTTTCAAGCTTCCTTAAAATTTTAAGGAGACCACCTCTGCAAAACACTTAGCCGAGTGGTGGTGCACGAGTGCAGTAGCACACCACTCTTTGAGTGGAGCGGTGTTCAAGCCCGTGGCTACTAAATATGATTAACATTTGTATTGATTGATTTATTGTCAACTCCACTGACCTGATGGTCGTGCCGGAGTATAAACAAGAACATTTTTTTTAAACACCGTACATGTGGTCAAATATATAACAAAATATAATACTTTATTTCATGAAATACGATCAAACAAAAGATCGTGGTCATTCTTCCAATAACAATATAATAATATAAAAGAATTTTAAAAAGTGGTATGACATCTTCAGAAAATAGCATAACATATCAGAATACACAAATATTTGTATGCTCTTAAAAAAAATTGCACAATCGAGGAAATTTGGATAATCCCCATAAACTTCTGTTGTTAGGTTTAGGAATAAACTTAATCATCCTCGATAAATAAAAATAACATCCCTTAATTGGTCCCCGCAAACAGTGGCCTTAGCTGCCTCGCACTAATACCAACAATAAATAAATAAAAAAACTTGCAGTCCATCTGTAGAATCTCAAGAAGAAACGTCTAACGCCCTGTTTTTATATATCATATGTCCATTATAACCATTTTGACATCCTGATTGATTTGTAAACAAAATAGTATAATACAATATATCTTGGATAACCATGGCAAGCATCCTAATACCCTGAGGGAACAAATTCTTTGTAATAACAAAATAACACAACAATACAGTGATTTATTTAAATTATTTTTTAACATTCGTGTTGTGGTAACGTAATGGTGCGACCGACAGTTTCATTACAAATATTATGATTGAAATCCCGAAATGTATAGTATCAGTGACTTTACTTTTACCAAATAAAGGCGTTCTATCCTAGCAGTAAAAATAACTATTGTAATTCCTGCTGCCAAAATAAAACAATGCGAAAACAAAAGTTGGACCACCTTGTTGCTTCTTTTGTTACAGTTAATTCAAAATGGCAAATGTCTAACTTTCACCTTGACATTGGCCGCCACTTCGGTCGGCGACCCTGATGCTGTACCAAGGATCAGCCAGTGACTGGTGTGCTGTGGAGTAACTACTACTACTACATCAGTAGCATCATCTGAAAGAAACGGCGTCACAGCTTAGTTCTTTTTTGGAGCGATACAAGATTTCGAATAAGAAACGATAAAAGCGCGCTCCGTAAAAAAGATGCTTTTCAAAATATTACATCGAGTGCTGACTTTAAACTGTTTACCGAAAGAGTCATAAATATTTTGCAGAGATCGTAAACAACGCATGTGGCGCATTCTTTTGTTATTAAAGGGCACCGATGGCATTGTATAACTAGGTATACATTCTCGAGTTAATTGAGGGGGCCCGGAGGGGAATAATGAGCTTCAGATATCCTATTTTAATTTGTTTTTTTTTTTTAGACCAATACCTTTGCAGATAACTATCAAACACGTTAATGCATTAATAAAACTAATGGGAGAGAGAGAGAAAAAAAAAAAAAAAAGAAACAAGTGCACCTTAACTGATGTCACAGTAGATAATTTCACATTGTGTAAATACTTTTAACTATAAAGAATGAAATCTTTAGCCATAAAGAATTTACATTCAGTTTGTGGTTAATCAAACTACGTAATTAACTATTTAACGTTCTTTTAGAAACTATACGATAAAATTAAAATCACAAAATGACTAGAGGAGTTTCCAAAAGTAAATTAAATCCAGTAACAGAAATAATTATCAATATTTTCCTTCAAAACAGTATCTAAAAAGTAAGTGCATCACGCGCACACTTACCGCAGCTTCCAGCGCGGCTCGCTGTTGAAGTGAATGTCGCAGTTTGACTCAGCAGAGTGAGCCAACGCAGTTTAAGACATGCGAACCTTTTGCGTCACTAGAAGTCACGAGCTTACCAAACTGCATGAAGAAAGTAAACAGACTGAGTAACTTCCACCTCTCATCTGAAATGTCGTCAGGTTCGTTACTAGAAAATACTTCGTTTAACATCAGATACTAAATAAAAGTGTGTGAATGGCTTGTGTGATATATTTACTCGTTCTGCGTGTGTGTAAGTGTGCCTGCGCCTGCCTGAATCCAGCAAATCTTTACTTTTATGCTAAATGCTTGGATGCAAATAAGTATTTTAATATAGCAAAAATTTTCTTGCCTTTTAATATATTTATATTATTATAATAATTCTTATCGTTGTCTTTTGGTTAAATCATTTATAGACTTCCTTTATATTTTATAAATAATCATTGTCAGATATTGTTTTGCACCAAAAGAATAGTAATCCTTGCCAAAGATAGTTTCATTATCATGAAACTACTGATTTCATTTATTTCACTTTCATGCTTTTTGGCGAAGAAGGATAACCAACAGCAATCTTGATTTAAAAAGATTTTAAAGAATTTCTGCAATCTTCAATAATTTATTGCTTTTGTGGACAATGTTTATGTACTGAGTATAAAAGCAATAAAGTGCAACAGAAAACAATTTTTAGAATTTTTTTAAATATAGTAAAAGTAGCGCTTGGGGCCGCCACTGAACCACAGATAGATATAAGTAGAGCTATAATAATGGATCACTATAAAAGGGAGGAAAATAAAGGAATTTATGCCCTAAAAGTCCTAAACATTGAATTCCGTTAATAATCCGTTTTGTATAGATAAGGTAAGTAAGTAGGTAGCTATATTAAGGAACACAGCGGTAAAAGAGAAATTACAGAAATCACTCATACCATTTGTGTGAATGATATCTGTTACTCATACTAATTGAAAAGGCATAAGTGCAAGTAATTGTATGATAGCTAAAGTAAGCTTAAATAAACAGTCGGGGAAGAGGTAAATAAATAGTTTGACTTATAATAAAGTCCTCCAAAAACAAATCTAACTTGAATGATATCCAGATGTCTAAATGAACATTTCTGATGAAGGGGATATTTACAAATTACGTAACGCAATAAGAGGGCAAGGGAAAATATTACAATATGATGGAGAGTTGCGAATATTTCATAACGGATATGTCACAAAAAATAATATGACTTGAATTGGAATATTTAGTTACGTGATAATGTGGAACTGTTGTTACGAGGTGTTATGTGGGAATTCAAAAGTTAGACTGCGTTACGAAATTTGTGAATAGGTACTAAGGTGATTAAAACTCTCCATAATTCACGATTGTGATGACAAGAGTATGACCATGAAGAGAAAAAGTCACAAGTTTAAAACAAGAAGCCACTTACAACAATCGATTATTCCAATTTAGAAATCACCAGTGCTATAGCCGAAAGAATTGAAATGTATGATGTAATACCTGGGGGGGTGATGTTTGTGAATTAGTGCCAAGGCAACTCAGGCCATGAGATGTCCCTTGTCTTAGGTAAATAACCTTTGATCTGTTAGCATTACGACCCACAGTTTGTATTCCTCGGAGTGTGCAAAAGAAGTAAAGATGACATCACGACTGTGTGTCATCGTGTGTTTTTTTTTTTTTTTCTTTCTGAACAAACGTATGTGAACAGAACAGCTCGGAAAGGCTTCTGCTAATTATTTTATTAAAGTATCTTTTCGATTATTTTTGCCTATACTAATAATTTTATGTTATCATCACCCTTGTTGGCTAAAGTGATCATTTCCCCTAAGGAATATTTTGTTTGAGGATAATTTCAAAACAAGCACACTTGTATACAAGGTGAGCAGAAGATCTCTGCGCATCTATAACGATACAGCGCCTCGTTCTTTGGTGTGAACGAACCTAAGTATTTAAAATATTTAAAATGGCGTCTGAGGTTGTCTACAGAGTGATTTCTGAAAACATTTGGCCACCGAACTAATCCAATCTTTCATTTGTTCCCTAGGATTTTTTCTTTTCTTTTTTTTTTTTTTTTAATTTGGTGAATAATTATAGCTGCAGCCAAAAATAATACTTTCGGTTTTCTCAAAATCAAGGAAACTACCCGGTTCATCAGGGGAAACAATGTGACTGATTACACGGATTTTAACAAATAAGGTTAATTTGTTGTTCGTGGTAAGTTCATGCCTTTTTGATTATCCTGTAAAAATTTATTTATTTACAAACTTTTCACCCAAGGCAATCAAACCATAGATAATGGTGAGAAAGCTGAGCATTACAGAGAATCAATAAAAAGCAGTCACTAGTATTAAAAAATATATAAAATTTGAATTAACTAAAGAGCAGTTTCTTACACATAGATGGTTTAAAATTAAAATCAATATTGTGATTATTAAATACCTGAAGGAAAAAGTACAAAAGACTACCAAGTATGCGTTGAGTACGAGGAACAGACAGTGAGAAATTAGTTTTATAACGAGAATTCAAAGCTGGTACACGGGGGCTCACATCTGGTGAGTATGGGCTTGGCATACCCAGGGTCCTGAGCTGGATATCATCATTCTTCCCTTTCTTGGTGATTCCCTTCTACTTCTGACTCTTGTTTCTCTCTCTCTCTCTCTCTCTCTCTCTCTCTCTCTCTCTCTCTCTCTCTCTCTCTCGGGATAATTCAGAATTTTTTTTTTTTTTTTTTTTTGGCTGGTGCAGCATAAGCCTCGGGCTTCCTTGCACCATATGGCTAATAATAATAATAATAAGTATTTGTTCAAGAAGTGATGGAAAATCGATAATATAGTTTATGCTATTGTAGACAAAAAAGCTACCCATGGAGTTGTCGTTTGGAGTGAAGAGGGACGATTCTTAAGAGACGACAAAGAACTTCATAGTTTGAACTGTGAAAGGCAAGGCGATTTCGAAAGCATAAGAATTTAATGAATTTAATTTGAATTCGCTCAAGTAAAAATATTCCTGTTGTGGGGACCAAATAATATTGCAATAATCAAAAATGGGAAGTATAAGTTGCTTGTAGAGAAGAATTATAACTTTTTCACTCTTAAAAGTCAAGGAAGAACTCTTAATTAAGCCAAGAAGTTTGGAAGTCTGAAATATTATGTGATGGGCAAGAGGGATGAAGGTTAGATTGGAATAGGACATCTCAGTCCTTGAATGTATCAGTACAGTACTTGCAATTAGAGTTTCCAATATAATAATACTAGCCAACACGATCTTTACCTCCAAGAACTTAAATGTTGTTTTTAATCAATTTTTATGCGTGGATTTCGGAAATCACCATGATAGGTAGCATTAGCATTAGTAGAGGCATGCAAGAAAGAAAGATAGGTAGCATTAGTAGAAGATGCAAGAAAGAAAGCTTATACAGCATGATAGTTTCACGTCACAATTATTAAATATAGAGGGAGTTACATTTTACCAAAATATGCCAATTTCGCATAATCTAGCCAGTAATGTATGACATACTGATTTATTTTAATAGATATAAACTAATTCTCTTAATTTTATCAACCGATTCTGGCCTCGGTTTTCTTGTGATAAACATAATCAGACTTCTACCTATGGTTCTTAGGTTCAAATTCCGATGCAACAATTTAAAGAGAGCACAGCGTTTTTGGTGAGGATTTTTGTAGGCTGTGCCAAGGTTTTCCAAGTATTAACTGATCGTGAAATGTTCTCAGGAATGGCGTTTATTCATAGAGACCTAAAAATTAAGTTTAAAAGCAGTTTTGCTTCATAATGGTAACGAATTTCCATTAGTTCCTATGCTTCATTCAGTTTGACTTAAAGAAAGTCATGAAAGCATGTCTAAGATTCTACATGCTATAAAATACCAGGATTATGGTTGGATATACAGTGAACTTAAGGTTATTAGTTTGCTTGTTGGTTTGCAGGGGGGGGGTTTCACAAAATGTTTTTTGTGTTTGTGGGACAGCCATGCGACAGTAGAACATTATGTTGGGACAAGTTCATACCAGGACAATGTAATGTAAAATATATTCCTTTAGTGCAATCAAAAAGGTTCTTCTACCCTTGCACATTAAACTTGGATTGATGAAAAATTTTGTGAAGAGACTAGATAAAGAAGGTAACGGATTTGCATACTTGAGAAGTGTGTTTCCTAATTTAACATATACTAAACTTAAGGAAGGAATTTTCATAGAACCCCAAATTAGGAAACTCCTGAAAGACGATGTGTTTGAAACCCAGTTAAAGGAGATTGAATTGGCATCTTGGCGATCATTTATGGCAATAGTACATGGTTTTTTGGGTAATAGGAAAGAAGAAAAGTATGAAATATTGGTGTCTAATTTACTCGAGTGCTACAAAAACATGGGCTGTTGAATTTCGTTGAAAATTCATTTTCTTCATTCCCATCTGGAATTTTCCCCCGAAAATCTGCGAGATATGAGTGCTGAACAAGAGGAGCGGTTTCATTAAGGTATTTCCACGATGGAAAGCGGTACTAAGGTCGCTGGGATCCTGTAACGATGGGGGATTACTGCTGGTTCCTTGTGAGGAAGAGTATGCAGGAATACAAGAGAAAATTCCTTAGTAGCAAACATTTTTAAGGACAATTACAGGTATGCTGATTATATATTATTGAAATATAACCATTTCGCTATGATTTATGTTATTTTTAACTAAGTTAAATGAGTTATTGAGTATTAAAAACTTGAATTATATGCATATATCCATTTATTTTAACATTAAACGTTGGTACATCTTTTTATGTAGACGTGATAGATACTTTTTATGGTGATTTTTGGAATCAGCGCGTTTACTTCCTCCAGAATTACATGTTTTCATTGCGCGGGTATGAAATATTTTTTGTTGGCTAGTGTAATCGGTAAAGAAGGAGAATCTGATTTCAGTGTACCACAGAGTTATCGTGTTTTTCTCTTAAAATCTGCGACCAACATGGATTCAACGTAAAGAATATGTTATTTTTTTTGCGGCGAGTGGAATTTAAATTCTTTACAGTTAATGGAATGGTCTTAACTAAGAAAAAACACTTTGCCGTCACAACGAGTTAAACAAGTATTGCACCACTTTTAAACAAATTACATTCCTTTTGTGCCCTCGCGGGAAGCATAGGTAATATAATCACCTTCCTCCGCACACCACGTGGAAAAGACATTAATTCGAATCTCGTTAATGAAGAGAGGAATTTTTATGAGCCTTTTTCACAACGTGGCTGAGTTAGTCGGTTTCAGACATAGTACATGGTTTTCCCTACAGGAAATTCTTGTTTTATATCCAGAAAACAGGCAAATCGATCACAAAATTTGTGATAGATTTGCCTGTTTGACATACAATTTACTGACATAATATATACAGTGCAATGTAGTCTAAGTTGCTGATGAACCCAAAACAACAACCCTTTTGTAATGTCATTTGTTTTGAATTGTTCATCTGACATTTATTTAAAAGATGAATAATAGGTAAATAGCAGATTAGCCTTTTGGAGATGTCATTTCTAAAAAATTAATCTGCAAATTGCACTGCAGCACCTTGCCTTCACGACGACTTGTCTGTGCAACTCGCGATCACATTGCAGCCATAATAGCAGTAAGGGGATGTGTTCATCGTTGACCATTTAGAGAAAACTCGTGTAATTTGCAGATTATTGTCCTGGAATGCGTAGTCTCAATACAAGATGATTTGCAATTCGTGTGAGTTGCCTTTCCATGGAGACGTTCTAAAAACTGGTGACAATTTCCAGGACAATCAATTCCACGGACTGTCCTTAGAATCAGGGGGAATCTGGTAATTCTAACTATAACGTGTGATCTAGTGCACCAGCGTGTGCACATCAGTTAGTAGCGGTTTGTAAAAAATTTCTTTGGAGTTTTTCGTATCAGCATTCAAAGTTAGGGTTGGCTCCGATTTTCCAACCTACATCCAAAAACGTCAGCTTTGCCCACAATCTGCGATCTTACTTAGGGGGTTTCCATTGTACAATCAGAGACCACATCAACTTTGGTATGGCGTCCACATATTGCGCAGCGACCTGCAATAGTGAGGTTTCATTCCGCACATCTCAAAACTACGACGGGTTCACAACAGCAATCTCTAGGTACTCTAGGTGTGGCCTGACCATTGCCTTATACAAGGGAATAATCACCTCCTTATCCCTGCTAGAAAAATTCCTATACATCATTGACAATACACCATGAGCTACTCTTGCAGCCCGTCTGCACTGCTCAGAGAACTTCATATTTGCCTGCACAACCACCCCCAGGTCCCTTTCATTCTCTACCACTGTCAGTGTAGTACCACAGAGTTGATACGTTGCTCTGGGGTTGCTGTTTCCCATGTGTAGTACTTTACATTTGTCAATGTTAAACTTCATTTGCCACCTCTCAACCCATCTGCTCAACCTTTCCAAATCCTGTTGCAGCAGCATAGTGTCAGTAGTGTCCTTGACAACCCTGCCTACCTTTGTATCGTCTGCAAACTTCGACATTAAGCTTGATATACCCTCATCAATATCATTTATGAATACAGAAAACAATAATGGACCCAACACTGAGCCCTGAGGGACTCCACTAATAACATTAGTCCACGACGAGCAGTGTCCATTGATTACCACTCCCTGTCTTCTCCCCCTCAGCCACCCCTTCCTTTATCCACAGCAGCAATTTGCATCCAATGCCACACTGCTCCAATTTGTGCAGCAGTCTTCCATGTGCAACAGTATCAAAAGCCTTTCTAAGATCCAAGTATATAATATCAAAGTTATTCCCTGCATCCAGTTCCTTTGTGACTGCATCATAGTATCCAATCAAATTGGTCAGGCAAGACTCCCCCTTAACAAAACCATGCTGTGTCCGAGCTATAGCTGAAGTCTTGTCTAAATGATCCTGCAGTGCTTCTTTAACTAGTGCCTCCATTAATTTTCCTGGAACAGAAGTTAAACTCACAGGTCTATAATTACTTGTGTCAGCCTTTGATCCTCCTTTGTGAATTGGGGTGACATTTGCACATCTCCAGTCTGTGGGTACCTCCCCTGAGTCCAAGGAAGCTCTCATAATTATGGCTAAGGGTTTGCTTACTTCCTTTGCTGCTTACTTTAATATAACTGGATAGATCCCATCCACCCCGGGTGCCTTTCTTGTGTTTATCTTCAACAATTTCTCCTCCACTTTACTCTCAGTTATTACAAGATTCTCTAGCTTACTGCTAGAGTTGAATACACCTCTGGCTTTCCCCTCGCTAAATAACTCCTCATGTGTGAATGTCGATGCAAAATATTCATTTAGTTTGTTAGCTACCTTAGCAGGATCATCAACAGTTGACCCATCGATATCAAGTGGACCAATCTGATTCATCCCCTTCCTTCTAGAGTTTACATAAGTAAAGAACTCTTTGCTGTTTTTCTTTGCATCCCTTGCCAAATATTTCTCTTAATCTGCCTTCGCCTGCCTAACCTCCTTTGTAACTTGGTTACAGATCAACTTGTATCTATCATAGGCTTCTGTGTCACGTGTTAATTTGTATGTATCCCATGCATGTTTCTTCTCTGCCATATGCCTCATCAGTTCGTCTGACTTCCATTTAGGCCTAAACCTTGAACAATATTTCTTAGTTGGTATGTATAGCCTAGTAGCTTCCAAGATAAGTTCTTTGAATGCTTCCCATTTTGCATTTGCTGTTGGTAACATCATCAGTTGGTCCCACTGTATAGAATTTAAATACTGTCTCAGTCCATCGTAGTCGCCTTTACGAAAGCAATAACCCTTCCCTTTACCCCTAATGGTAGTTACCTCTTTGAGTAAATCCCACTTCAGCACACTGTGATCACTGCCACCTAGTGGTTCATTTATCTGCAGATTCTTAATGCATGAAGAATCACTGCTGATAATCAAATCAAGAGTATTCTTCCCTCTAGTTGCCTCCTGAACATGCTGATGTAGAAAACAATCAACCAATAAATCCACAAAAGCCTTGCTAGTGTGTGAGTGACCAGCCCCCAAATTCCAGTCAATATCTGGGAAATTAAAATCTCCCATTATAAGACTCTCTGATTTACTGGCCCACTCTATTTCCCTGTACAATCTTACAGCATGAATAATGTGAATTACATATGAATGGTAAAATAAGTATTTCTGATACAGGTTAATAACTAATTGGGAAGAAATAGTTGTAAATATAGTTGTGAAAATTTCCCCTTACAGAGCAGTAATGATTGCTAAGTTGTATTTCAACGCAGAAATTGATATAATTTAATAATAGCATCCATCTTTACTTTCTATTTTCTGTCACGGAGACACCCTGGTCACTTAAGTGAAAGCTACAATGTTGTTTCTAAAGTGAGCATAAGCCTAAGCCTTGCAGCTGCCACAGGAGGGAACAATGTTTCTAAAAAAGAAAACGGAACACTGTTTTTAAAGACGTAACCTAGGAACTATTAACTAACTTACGAATTAACACAACTCAGAATATTTTGGAAACTCTTCTTCTTAGGATTTATTCAGTTATTACAACGGTTCTCCTCAAACTAACATCGAAAAGTCGTTCCTCCTTTATTCTTTTTTTACATTATCTTCCCTCTTCCCAATCTCCGTCCACCAGTCCTCTTCTATTCATACACTGGTGTGCAAAACTTAAGGACCAACACTATTTCTAATGGTTACAATCACAGAATCTTTACTTTACTTGACGTTCAGCGATTCTGAACGTCAGCTAATCTGGCGAGAGGTTGTGGCACACAGTGTCACCCTGCAAACATCACTGAAAGGGATCGATATGGCGGTCGAGGTGTTCTCGTCTGGGGAGGCATTATCTTGGATGGGCGTACACAACTCCAGATACTGGAAGGCGGTTCTCTAACCGGTGCACGCTACTGTACTGAGGTAATCCTTCCCCATTTGCGTCTGTTCCGAGGTGCCAATGGCCCCGAGTTCGTGTTTATGGATGATAACGCCCCACCCATCGCACTGCAGCTGTTGGTATGGGACGCTCTGGGAAGACACCTAGCGGCACGTCCACACTCACTAGAAAATGTTCACCGGCCGAAGATGGCGCTGACAGAGGAATGGACGCCGCAAGAACTTATCAACAACATTGTTCTAAGTATGGACAGGCGGTGCCAAGTCTGCATCGACATTAGGGGTGACCATATCCCCTACTGAGGACCACCTCTTCCCTTTGTTCCATCTTTGACAGTGATGCATCTGTATCATGACAGCCAGTGCTATGTTGCCATTTTGGAATAAAGTCCCTCTGTACCGTTTTGTTTCCTTTGTTGTGTCGGTGTTATTTCCTTCATCATTTCTGTACCTCACGAGGTTCCTTTGGTATGCTTTTCCCATATCCAGGCCACTCCTATGAGAAGCTACAGGTGAAAACCTGACTGGTCCTTAAATTTTGCACACCAGTGTAGCTGCTCTCACATCCTCTATCCGCGTCCTTCCTGGTCTTTCTCTCTTTTTCCTTCTCCATGGCTCCTTTGGGCAATCTGTCGTCCTCCATTCTCTTCGCATGCCAAACCACTCCAATCTTTTTAACAGAATGTTAGCAAAGCGGCATCGTTTTAAGTTATATCTCATATTGTGAATACCTTCACAACGAGTTGCCATGATATTGCACTACTTCGAATAAGTAACGCTTCACCTGAGGAGAAGACTAATGTTACTTATTCTCAGATGGATACCACCACCACCCAGACGGCACCGTTTCAGGGCTATTTGGCCCTTCTTCGGTGGGTGGGTGGGTAGGTAGGTACCCGAGTGATGCAATGATGGCAAAACAGTTATGAAGTATAACTCCACAATATGAGAGAATTTTATATCCTTATCACGTCATTTCTAACTTTTTCAGTCCTAGACTTTCTTGCCAATCTTCGCCAGAAATCCATCTCAACAGCCAAGTTTATTTTATTATTATTTTTTTTTTTTAGTTTATTTTTTTTGTCTTTTATTTAAAGTCCAAGTCTCACATCCATATAATAAAACCCTTTGTAATATTGCATTATGTATTTGATTTTTTAGTTTTGTTAATATTTTTATTCCATAGCATAGAATTTAGCATTCCTATGACTTTTCTACCTTCATCCGTCTTCTCTCAATTTCCTGCGCAGATGATCCGACAGCACGAATAATTGCACCCAAGTATTTAAATTGCTGTACAGTTTTCACCTGTATTCCATCTAAATCCAGAACATCATCTCTTCGGTTCATGTACTCTGTCTTATTAAAATGTACTGTCAGTCCCCATGTTTTATATTCTTCTAGTAACTTTCTGCCCATGTAATTTGCATCATTCTCGTCCTGTGCTACCACAATTTGATCGTTTGCAAACGATCAAAGTAGATTGTAAATTTTGGAAACAAATTGGTAAGGTTTTTTTTCTTATGGCACACGTCTTTTACGTTTGGTGAGAGATCTGCCTTGCCTGTACGAACTTGGGTATCTGTACTGTTCCAAGAATTGGATTTTTTAAGAATTGTTTTTTCAATAATTTTCCGGATACTGTTGATTTTTTTTTTGGTAGTTGTTGGCGCATAGGCTTCTGTGGCCATAATGCGCCTCCCAGGGTATTTGCAGTACTTTGATCCAAGCCCGAGGCGGGAATCGAACCCGCGACCTTTGGGTTGCCAGGCAGGCACTTTACCCACCTGGCTAGCCCGGTCGGCGATACTGTTGGTAACACATAATGCAAATGTCAAGCAACTTTAATTTTTGATTGGCAAAAAAAAAAAAGTTACTTATATACGTTTGCAAATGTTGTATGATGACGCTTAAGTTATTTATGCGCTCCTTTTGGTTTTAGTACAACAGTGCAGCTACTCTTCAGTTACTATGTACACTGATGAGCCAAAATATTATGACCAGCGAGTCTTTTTTTTTTTTTTTTGGTAGTTATTTACGCATCGGCTTCTGTGGCCATAGTGCACCTCCCAAGGTTTTTTGCAGTACTTTGATCCAAGCCCGAAGCGGGATTCGAACCCGCGACCTTTGGGTTGTCAGGCAGGCGCTTTACCCACTCGGCTAGCCCGGTCGGCGCGAGTCGTTATGCAAATCGAAGCAACTGCAGGTGAACTACGGCACCTGCACTTATCGGAACACGGTATAAAAAACACCCGATACTGAGCTCCGTTAATCTGTTACTTTTGTTCTTAAGATGGGAAAGGCAGCGGACTTAAGCGAGTTTGACAAAGGCCAAATTGTAATGACCAGACAACTGGTCAGAGCATATCTGAAGGTGTAAGGTGTGTTGGGGGTCTAACGGCTCCTGGGGTTTCCCCCATCTCCGCGTATTTTCTATGTTTCGGGCAAGCCTGAGATTTTTTTTTTTTTTTTTTTTTAAATATATATGGTTCATGAGCTATGTGGCGTGTTGTGCCCTTTGTTCATCCGGCCTATTTGCCGCCAGGCCCCTAGTGGGACCTGACGTTTCCACACCCTGCCACGGGGAGGCTGGCCGGGTGTACCCAATGAAGCTATTTTACTCTGGCGGGTCCTGCCACTTACTTTCCTGAGATTTCAGTGGCATGGACCTAAAAAAAAAAAAAAAAAAAAAAATATATACATTTGTATGTATACATTGGAGAAGTCGCGAGCATAGTTTAGTAAGTTAAGGTTCTTTTAAACATCGTTTGGGGTTTACACTGAAAGTCTGTAAGGCCTAAAAGGTCGGGCATAAATTTTGGTGTGTCTTAAATTTTGATGTTGGGCTGATCGCTATGTAAGATGACAGTTTTGGGTGGGGAGGCAGAAGACTGGGGGTGGAAATAGGAAGCAAAGGGGTCGATAGAGAAGATGACCCCCCGTTTTTCAGTGGAGCATGCCCATGCCCCACCAGAGGGAAAGAAGGGTGGCAAGGGGAGAAGAGGGTTCTTCCCTTGCGAGGAAATGGGGTTTAAAGAGAATCCTGCAGGTGCAGGATCTGAGAGCCAGGTGGCGCTCTACTCTAGCTCTGGGACGCTTCAGTGTTGGTCTCTTTCAGGAATTTCATCAGTGTGACGAGAATTTGTCTTGTCTGTGGTAGTTTTCCTCAAGATAGTTGTTTTCTCCTTTTCCTGTGAGCAGCTTTGATTGGCACTAATGGTGCATTTTTTGAACTGTTGGATTTTCTTCTTTGTTTCTGGTTTGTTTGAATTTCTCCGTTGTTCTGGTTCATCCATTCCTTCTAAGTTTAGGCTTTTCTATTGAGTGTTGTTGTCTTCCTGTTGGACAGATTGTATTGCAATAATTGTTTTCCTTCTTGTAAATAGTTGAGTTGCAAAGTTGGTAAAAGCTACAAACTCCTCTTGTGAATTCAGGAGTCGGGATTCTTGGTTAATTGGATTGTACTGGATGTTTCTAATGAGGCTCGCTCTTATGTCGTCATAATTTTCACATTCATGCATGATATGAGTCCATGATTCGGGTTCTCCGCAAGTACAATTTCTATCTTCTGTTATGCCTAGCATGTTTAGCTTTTCCTTAAACGGACCATGACCTGTTAGTAGATACGTAGCGTTAAGGCCCGGGAAAAACCGCAGTGGGGCTTTCGGGTGCATTTTTGTCACCAGTGGAAGAAATTTATGGGTTATTGCTCCTTTGGTGGTTTCATTCCACCTTCTTTGCCAGGTTTCTGTTAGGAATTCATCTATCCTTTTTTGTTCCCTCTTCCAGCCACTAGTCACGTCAAGGGTTATGCCACAGGTTGTAATTGGAATCGCTTTTTTGTGATAATACACTAGTCCCGCGCGAGCAACTTCCAGGTCAAGGGGTAGTGCACCTGCAATGACCTGGAGCGCCGCCGTACTAACTGTGCTACTCGCTCTAGTGATTGTAAGTAGTATGTTCCTCTGAATTGTTTCAAGAATTTTCCTGTTTGTTACTGTGCTGGTTTTTGTCAGGCGATCCGTACATAATTACCGGGATGAAGAGGGTTTTGTAATATAGGGAGAGGATCTTTTTATTTAGTCCCCAGTCCTTACGTGTGATTCTTGATATAAGTGCTGTGTATATGCGTATCTTCTTCCTGGGGTAATTTAAGTGCGGTTTAAATGAGAGATTGCTGTCAAGTATTTTATCTCGTTTGATAATTTAACTAAGTATTTTATCTCGTTTGATAATTTAACTGTTATTCCTTCTACTTTGATTTGTGGTGGCCTGTTTAAGTTTAGTTTTCCTTTCAAGAGGACCGAGTTGGTTTTTTCCGGTGCTAGTTTTAGATTATTTAGTTTAACCCAATCCTGTAGGATTTGCAGCGCTCCATTTGCTTGTTTTTCAAGGTTGGCTCTTGAATCAGCTGCTGTGATTAAAAGTAAATCATCGGCAAAGGCCTGTGCCTCAACCTCCCCCAGGTCCTTGCAGAGAAAGTCATCGAGGACCAAGTTCCACAGGAGTGGCCCCAGAACAGAACCCTGAGGGCAGCCCCTGCGAACTGCACGTGATAGGCTGGAATAGGGCGCAAGGATCTGCACTTCCCTGTCAGTGAGATACGACTTTACACAGTCAAATAGATTTTTTGGAAGGGCTGCAGCACGAAGCCTCGCCAGGACGCTCGGCCACCAAAGGGTGTCTGAAATGGCACGGCTGGTGGGATGCTCACGGTCAGTACTCGTGGTTAGTACCTACCGAAAGTGGTCCGAGGAGGGGAAACCCACGAATCGCCAACGAGGTGTTGGACGACCACAGCTCATCGATGCTCAAGGTAAGCGAAGGCTCTCCCGGATGGTACGTGGCAACAGAAGGGCGACTGTGGCGCAACTCGCCGGTAATTGGAATGCTAGTGACGGGAGTAATGTGTCACAACACAGCACATCGAACCCTGCTGAAAATGGGGCTGGGTAGGCGCAGGCCGCTCCGAGTGTCCATGCTAACCACGGTTCACCGGCGACAGCGCCTACAATGGGCACGCGAACATTGAAACTGGACCTTGAGGGATTGGAAGAAGGTCGTTTGGTCCAATGAATCACGTTTCCTGTTGTACCATCCGGCCGTCCACATGGTACATCACGTTTCCTGTTGTACCATGTAGACGGCCGGATACGTGTGAGTCGTTTACCTGGGGAAGTGAAAGCTTTTCATTCAACCAATATGCTCTATTTTCTGTTGTGAGAAGCGAACATTGAAACTGGACCTTGAGGGATTGGAAGAAGGTCGTTTGGTCCAATGAATCACGTTTCCTGTTGTACCATCCGGCCGTCCACATGGTACATCACGTTTCCTGTTGTACCATGTAGACGGCCGGATACGTGTGAGTCGTTTACCTGGGGAAGTGAAAGCTTTTCATTCAACCAATATGCTCTATTTTCTGTTGTGAGAAGCGACCATTAGATGGCTCAGCAATTTTATGATTATGCTAAGATTCTTTGAATCACTTCCATGATTATAGGACAGTTGGTGATGAATGACATCTGATATAAATACGTTGAGGTATTATTTGTTATATATAAATAATTCCATTTGATAAAATTTCTTTTAATTTCAGTTTCTATAAGTAGCATTAATTATTCATTTTGATCCCTTTCTCGTCTCTATATAGGCCTACCTGTGTACACACACACACTATCCTACCAAAAAAGGTTCTTCGTGACAGATTGTGGTTTCGCCAGTTGTCAGTTGTGTTATGGAACGTCAAGTGAAAAGAGGCGAGATCACTGCATATAACGGTATTAAAAGTTGGGCTAAATAGCTGTTGTTGTTGTTGTAGTAGTAGTAAGGTTTTAGGAACATCAGTGACTAAGGCTACATTATTCCGTGTATACTGTCTGTAAATTTCATGTGTTCTGTGGTCGATTTTCTGCTTGCTTGACGAAAAATACGAGTTTACGGGAGAAAAAACCATGCTACCCTCCTAAAACCAACTAACTCTGCCATGTTGTGAAAACGACCCATAACAATTCCTCGTCATCGAACTTGCGTCTTTTCCACCCGGTGTTTGGAGGACGGCGATCCTACCAACTGTGCTACCCACGAGTTCAGCCGCTTTTGTAATTTAGAATATTGGACTGCTTCTAATCAGTCAAACAAAAGAATTTTGCTCTAGCAAATTTTGTAACAATTTTATTCTTTTGTTAGCGGTAAACTATTTAAAACAGTACTCACGTAATAATAGTGTGATTTAAAAAGAATCTTAAATCGTTTAAGATTTTTTAAACTATTTTATAATTTTTGAAACTATTTAAAACTCTTTAAAGGAGTGTTAGATAGTTTTAACAATTTCCTAGCACAGTAATACAGGGTTGGTCAAGGAAACAGGTAATTTTAAAAACTGATTTTCTAGGTACCGGTGTGGTGTGGGGAGATTTGCGTCAGCCGACATGCTCTTGTCCAAATCATGCCATTAATAACCATGGAACAGAAGAGTAGTGCACAACGTGCTCTTGTTGTCAAGTCAACAAAAACCAGGACAGTTACAATGCCTCTAGACGTTCATTTTACTTTCACTTTAGGTTAGCTAGGTTAAGATCCGTACCGCCTGCTCATGCTGTTTAAACATGGGCAAATCATTTTGAAGAACTGGTTCTGCTCTCAAAAAGAAGCCTCCGCGTGGAATGAGAAGTGTCCGTATATCAGAAAGCGTTGCAGCTGTCAGAACCGTTCTCATACGCAGTCCGAAGCGTTCTGCACGTCGGCATGCACTGTCTTAAACTTATCCAGTAAAAGCGTATGACGAATATTTTACCAGGACTTAAATTACCATCCTTACAAGGTCCAGGTACTGCAAGAATTAAAACATGGCGATCTCCATCCCGTAAAAATTTTTGTCAAGGAATGCTAACTCAAATGGATGTCTGATGAAGCTCAACGTTTTTGTCTAAACGGTTCTGTGAATAAACAAAACTTTCACTATAAGTCTGAAGAAAACCAAATTCCACCAGCAACCATTGCACAGTGAGCCGGTAACATTGTGGTGTGCAATTTCATCCCACATTTTTTTAAAGATGATAATGGAAGGGTAACAAAGGTGACATCAGACAGTTATGCTAACATCGCAACTTTTTTGACGAACTATCTACTAGGTTTCTTCAAGTAAATGAGGCCAGTTCGTTTCAACAAGTTAGCACGACTTCTCATACCGCCAGCTGTATGAGACGTCGTACGACTGCGTTTTCATAAGCACATCATGTCCAGGAATTGTGACATATTCTTTGATCCAGAAGGTCACCAGGCCTGTCAGCGACTCTTTTATCGGGACTCTTATAAAGCAAAGTGTTCTCTCATCTACCCACACTCAAGGAAGAAGTAGACAAATTCTTGGCGGGTATGGATAAGAGAAGCGTGTAGTGTTTTTTTTTTTTTTTCCCTCTGATGCTATATATGAATTCCATATATAGCATCCATATACAGGGTGTCCCAAAAAGGTGTAACCAATTTTAAATGTTTGTAACAAATGTAATTTTAATGATAGAAACACAAAACCTGCGCTAAATGTGAGAAAAACAGTTTGAAGTTTTTACTTCAATAATCCGTTCTTTTCTTTTGCAGATTGTGTCGGTTGTCCTGTTACCTTTAAGTAGAGAGGTAACAAATGGATCCCGTGACCAAAGCACAGGTAGTGGAATGGTTTATTGAAACCCGGTCTGAAACGCAGGTTTAGCGTAATTTCAGGAGTAAATACGGGATAAAGCCACCAACCCGTAACAGCATCAGAAAGTGATATCAGCAATTCAAGGAAACAGGTAGCGTCCATGGTAAGAAAAGCCCGTCGACCAGTATTGATGCAGGAAAGAGTGGAAGTTGTGAGAGACGCATTCGTTCGTAGTCCTCGAAAATCCGTTAGAACAGCAACTGGCCATAATCAAGAAACATGTGCTACGCAATGCTGTTCCTGCCCACCTGGCTACGGAGGCGCCTTAGAGTGTTGCAAAGAAAATTGAAAATGCACCCTTATAAATTGCAGATTCTCCAGCACATAACCCAGGTTGACTGTGTGAAAAGTAAACAATTCGCAGAAGACATGTTGGAGAAAATAGAACAAGATGAACGTGTAATGACACGGATTTGTTTCACGGACGAGTGCACATTTTATGTTTTGGGAAAGGTGAATAAGCAAAATGTCAGAATTTGGGGGTTTGAAAACCCACACTGCGCGCAGGAGTATCAGCGAGATAGCCCAAAGGTGACTGTGTGGTGTGGCATCATGGTTGATCGTGTTATTGGACCCTTTTTCTTTCAAGAAGCGACTGTGAGAACGGATATAAGGTATGTTCGAGTCAGACGGCACCTGGGATTTCTCCCATCTCCGCGTGTGTTCGCCGTATCGAGGACAGTACACTGTCAAGCCAGAGACTTGAAAGTGTGTGGGCCATGTCTGTGCAGTGTGATGTGTTGTGCCCATTGTTTGTCCAGCTTATTGGCCGCCAGGCCCTTAGTGGAGCCCGACGTTGCCCAAACTTCGCCACGTGGAGGCTAGCTGGGTGTCCAGAATCATGACAAGTTGCTCCGGCTGGTCCTGCCACATAGTTTCCTGGGATTTCAGTGGCTAGGACCTAAAAAAAAAAAAAAAAAAAATATATATATATATATATATATATATATATATATAGTATATAAAACAGGTGAAAAAGGTAAAGAAAGGAGAAGAAAAAGGTAAAGAAAGGAAAAGAAAAAGAAAATAGAGAATAGATGTACCTGGACGCGCAAGGCTACAGAACAGGATACAACTATAAAATAAAACATAGAAATAAATGATAAAGGACATAGTAAGATGGGAAAGTTATTAACAACAACGTGCCATGCCTAATGGAAGATATGAGAAGAAAAGAATGTTAAGATCCTAATGAATTAAGTGGAAAAATTGGCTGAATTGATAAGCCAAATCATATTTACAAAAGCTAGAAAAAAGTGGTAATTAATGCATATTAAAAAGTAGTAATAAATAGAAATGAAAATAATGAAAATAAAAATTGGTACATAGATCAGGTATTTCATCAGGGGACTACACCCGATCATGTACCAAAATACTGCGTTTCTATACAAACCCATGCCGATGGAGGTAGCAATAAATTAAAAAAAAAAAATTAAAAATTAAAATTTTTAATTTTTAATTAAAATTTTTAATTTACCTCCTCCCATTTTATAATAATTTCAAGTTTAACATCCAGCACCGTTTCAATTATGAGTCTCCTATCGGACTCAAAATTTGCAACTATAAAACTATAGCCACCAATTTAGGCAATTTGAAACTTTCGGATCTTCCATGTCACTGTAATGATTCTATATATGCTCCTTTCAAAAACCAACATCATGGGCACATAATCACTGGCAATTTGGATATTGTCAACAACATCCCCCTCAAATTGGCCATGGAAAAAGGATTCAAATTCAGACCTATTCATAAGGCCTATCTAAGAAATATATATAAGGACTTATATATTAATATCTTAAATTTCTGCAACAAATTAGCTCAAAAATATACGATACCCCATGAGGCATTCTATAACTGGATAAATGTGGTTTATCAAGATATTATAAAATCAGTTTCAAAATGTCACAACTTGTATAATAATTCACATATTAAACACTCTAATCTCAAAAATGCCATCTCAGATCTACAAGGAAAATTTATCATCACCCCTGTAGATAAAGCTTCTAACAACTTCGCAATCTTTTGTAAGCTGTTCTACTATACTACTCTTAAAAAGGAAGTCGACAGCAGTACCACATTTTTACGCTGTAATCTTGGCATTAATACGACCATCAAAAAACTTATAGCTTTGCATAAAAAACTACATACCAAAATGCGCAATTCTACATTACCATTCCTATATATGATTGCCAAGTTCCACAAAGATCCTGTTGGCTTTAGATTCATCACTAGTGCCAAAAAAAGCGGTTGTTATCTTCCAGGTAAACAATTTTTTAAACTACTAACTACCATCTTCATTAATATTCCATCAACCTGGATCATTAATAATAACCACAACATCATTAAAATCTTCAATTCTAATGCCAAAATCTTTAGTATCGAAACCTATGACTTTACTAATTTATTTACTTCCTTACCACATCATTTAATTATCTCTGTACTCAATCAATTATATCTTAAATACAAGCACGTTCTACCCGTGGATGAGATTGTCTGGAATAATTATATCAACTTATGTATTCTTAATAACTATATTTACGATGGCAGTAATACCTATAGACAATCAATAGGAGTTCCCATGGGCTCACAAATTTCCAGTATAGTTTCCAACTTATTTCTACATTACTACGAAGATCTTTATACTAATAACAATCCAAACCTTAATTTCTTCGCATTTAGATATGTTGATGATATCTTGATTTTAAATTATCATTTTGAAAATATTGCTAAATTGATATATCCTACTGAACTTACCTTAAACAAAGAAAATAATGGTAACCAACACGCAAACTTTCTCGATTTAAGCATTACTTTAAATAATTCACCTCTTCGTAATACCTTGGAAGTATTTGATAAAAGAAGTCAATTTAATTTCAACATTATTTATTTAACAAATTGGAACTCTAATATTTCCATTACAGTTCATAAAAATATCATCCATACACAAATTTTACGTCTTGCGTATCTTAGCAGCAATCAAACACTTTTTATCAAAGCTTTAAACGGCCTATATACCAAATTATGTTTAAATGATATTCCTATTAATTTTATAAATCGTATTATTAAAAATCTTTCTAACTTCATTAAACATAAATTCGGTTTCACTATATCTCATTTTGATTAGGGTTAACATGATAATTTGTACAGATGTATAGTTGTAAATTTAAATGGTGGTATTCCCACCACTTTGAAAGTGATCACATCATATGACTTCTATTCTGAACGATGCTCATGTCTTTTCACTTTCTAAGTTACCTTTTAAGTTTTATCTATTTAATTTTTTCCATTATTTTATTTTAATTATTTTTGCTTAATTATTTTTAATTATTATTCGGACCTTTTCCTCACTTTTAACTATAGAGGGCGTCCATTATTATTTTTCTACTAAGCAACCTCTCCTTGTTTGTATTCTATTTATTAATCATGTTTATTATGCATTTTACTAATTGATCCTACATAATTTTACTAATTGACGCTACATAATTCTACTAATTGATGCTACATAATTTTAAAGGTATGTAATTTTATACTAGTTTTTTTTACATGTGACATTAACAAAATATTTCACAGGCTAGCAGTATTAATTTTCCTCTTCTACTAACACCTTCACAGCCAAGGCCCTCTCTAAGAGGTTGGGTACTTACGAACCCAGCTTGCCTAGTATCTTTAAAATCTTTTCCTTCTCTTTACGTCTTTATACTTTCTATTCTGCTTTTTCCGTCCGTTGAACTATTAGTGCAATACGAGGGTGATTCGGACATTCCTTCTTTTCTTATTCTCGCTATTTTCGCCTCCTTTTTTTACTACTATCTTTTTTCCCACCCATACCTTGTATTACTTCCCTTTTCTATGCTGCTGCCTGGTACACCTTTTAATTACACCTTTTAATTTAACGGTTTACTTAAAATATACACACTGCGTTGGGGCTACCTCACTCATGTCTATGAAAATTTTAATTTTTAATTTTTTTTTTTTTTTTTTTTAATTTATTGCTACCTCCATCGGCATGGGTTTGTATAGAAACGCAGTATTTTGGTACATGATCGGGTGTAGTCCCCTGATGAAATACCTGATCTATGTACCAATTTTTATTTTCATTATTTTCATTTCTATTTATTACTACTTTTTAATATGCATTAATTACCACTTTTTTCTAGCTTTTGTAAATATGATTTGGCTTATCAATTCAGCCAATTTTTCCACTTAATTCATTAGGATCTTGACATTCTTTTCTTCTCATATCTTCCATTAGGCATGGCACGTTGTTGTTAATAACTTTCCCATCTTACTATGTCCTTTATCATTTATTTCTATGTTTTATATATATATATATATATATATATATATATATATATATATATATACGCGTTTGCCGGTAATTCTTAATAAGATTGCTGTTAGAAAATTGCTGGTTGGGGTTCAACGCTAGAGAGAGAGAGATACGCTAAAAGGCCTAATAGGTCGGGCAGAATTTTGTTGTTATTAAATTTAGACGTGTGGGCTATACGTTAGATGAAAGATAAAAGTGGGAGGGAGGGGAGGCTGAAGACGGGTCTTCAGCCTCCAGTAGAAGTAGAAGTAAGGGATCGATAGAGTAGATGACCCCTGCTAGGCAGTATGGCATGCCCATGCCACACCAGAGGGGAGATTGGATGGCGGGTGGGGGAGACCAAGAGGAGTTATCTCCCCCTGCCATGGATAAGGTATACAGGTAGAGTGGGGGAAGAGGCTGAAGACTGGGGGGTGAAAGGCAGAAGCATGGGGACGATAGGGAAGGCGACCCCAGGTGGTCAGTGAGGCAGGCCCATGCCTCACCAGGCAAAGAGATGGGTCGGCAGGGGAGTGTGTGTGTGTGTGTGTGTGTGTGTGTGTGTGTGTGTGTGTGTGTGTGTGTGTGTGTGTGTGTGTGTGTGTGTGTATACTGTGTCAGGGTGGTTCCCAGGCAAAAGCCCATCTCCACCTAAATCATTTTAAACAGAAAATCTGTAAAGTGGACCTAATAAATAAAAATATAGCTAAGAAATAAAAAGACGAAAGCACAATTTTGAAGAGGAATGGGAGGGGAAAGAAACAGAGCATGTCTCCTCTCCCTCCTGCCGGGGATAGGGAATTAAAGATGAATAGGGTTAGGGTACCCCATTCAGCTCACCATATAGTATTTGGCAGCGGAGCTGCTAGTGGTTCTAGTCCGTTTCCAGGAGCAATCGGACCGAAGCGTGATCGTTCATGGGGTGGGTTCCCGTCCGTTCTGCAGTCTTTACCGTCAAAAGGTCCGGGTTTGGTTGTCGGCGTTTGTGGGGTATTTCTTGTGTCATTTCCCATCCATGTGGTGTTTGCGTCAATGTTGTTTGTAGAGTCATTTCTCATTGATTCGACTTTAGGTCCACTTCAGGGTTTAGTGCCTTGATTATCGGAAGCCATTTGGTTCCATGCGTCTTCCGCGGGACGATTTCCTTCGAGGTTTGTTAATTTCCTTATTGTGTCAGTGGTTGGTTGCGGTTCGCTGCGATAAGAGCTCTCCGTCTTGTGAACAGGGCCAGTGCGTAGCTGGAGAAAGCCTGATATTCTTCCCTGGTGTCCAAGATGTGGTGCTCCTGGCCGTATGGTAGATAACTGTATTTTGGTGATGAATGCACTGCGGAGGTCGTCATAGAGCTGGCAATCATGCATGAGGTGCTGCCAGCTCTCCAGCCCCCCCCCCCCCCCCCGCAGGTGCAGGTGGGATCTTCGTGTATTCCGAGTAGGGATAGCTTTGCATTCAGAGCTCCATGTCCTGTCAATAAAGTGAAAGCGGATAATTACCAGGACATGCTTGAGCTTTATGTGTATCCTCAATTGGATGAACTGCCAAATGGGGTTATTTTCCAACAGGATGGAGCGCCGCCACATTAGGCTTTGAGTGTGAAGTCTCTTGTGATAAGTTTCCTGGCCGTTGGATTGGGCGTGATGGTCCCATTGCGTGGCCACCACGTTCACCAGATTTATTCCCTTGTGATTTCTTCTTATGGGGATTCATCAAAGACGCAGTCTACAAGACCCATGTTGCAGACATCGCAGACTTAAAGCGCAGCAAAGTTTCCAGCATCCCCTCCCTCTTCATCAATCCGCGTGCAGTTCTAAGTACTATAGTACAAATGCAATTACCATGATTAAGCCTGACATCCTTGAAAAAACATGGGATGAACTTTATTACTGATTAGATATTGTTCGCGTGACAAGTGGTGCACATGTTGAATGTCAGTAAAAACTTCAACTGTTTTTCTCACATTTAGCGCATCTTTTGTGTTTCTATCATTAAAATTACATTTGTTACAAACATTTAAAATTGGTTACACCTTTTTGGGACACCCTATATATTCCATGTGAATTAGATTCACGTGGAATATACAGGTTATGAGTTCGTTGGCAACTATGTTCATAATGTGCTAACAATGAAATGTAAATAAAATAATTGCAATACCTTTAATAGCTGGTTTTATTTGTTTTAAAGAATTATTTTACTGTCTTCAGTGTGTGCAGTTTCTCCCGGAAACTGCACATGCTAAAGACAGTAAAAATTCCCATGATTATAGAAAACATTTCCAGTGATTCCTCCGGAATTGCTGGAAATGTTTTCTGAATCATGGGATGCTATTTTTATTTCCTCTTCAGTTACTGTGAAACAGAGACAACAGTTAAAATTTTGATTAGTCCAGTATTAGTCTCTAGAGCAAAGTTTCCAGCATCCCCTCCCTCTTCATCAATCCGCGTACAGTTCTAAGTACTATAGATTTTGATACCTTTCGTGTTTGGAGATTTCATAAAAAAAAAAAAATAATAATAAAGCTTGCTTTCCTTGCATCATTTGCCACTACTACTACTACTACTGTGTATTGAAGAGCTGTAACAAAACTAATTCTTGAAGAAATTACCTGAATTCCTCTGGAGATGCTACTCTGCGTCATGGGAAACATGCTTGGAAGATTTTAAATGCCTTGCTAGAGACGAAAGTCATCTCGAGGATATAATCTTCAAAAAATAAACGACATGCTATGTACTTTAAGATGGCATATTCAATTTGCCAAATATAAACCCAATAATTAAATTAAAAAATGTGCCATTCTTTACTTAATTGAGTTTTTAAAATCGCCGTTTACCCTACCTCATTCACGTAATATTCTTCTCTAATTGGGTTTGTCAAAAAAAAAAAAAAAAAAAAACTGAAATCAATCGGGGAGTTCATGTACTTCGTAAATAATAATAATATTTTTATAATAATAATTTATACAAGTAGTAATAATTCAATAATAATTTTGCCATTTTTCATTTTATTTATTATTATATTACTTTTATTTCGTGAGCAGTGCTAAATGATCTTTACTTCCCTCTATCATCTTAATATTGTACTAATTACGACTAATTCTGTTAATCTCGGAGAATTCGTGGCGTATGTATTTTTTAGATTTCTGGTAAAAATATATATATTCTTTATTATTTTATATAAAGCTTACTTCGTACGTTATGTATTGTATTAAAAATGAATGCAGTAACGTGTGCTTTTATTTATTTATTATTATTATTTTTTTATATTGCGATATCGTCTTCTGGTGAAGTTAATTCAGTGCGTGATGTAGACAAAATATTACTTTATATTAAAAGCTGGTGCTATGAATCTTGTTATTGTTACAGCATGAATAATATAGAAGTCATTAACATGTCACGTTCATTTAATGAAATAAAAACATCGCATGTCTACGCCCTTTTAGAATAGTAGTAGTAGACATCATTAAAGTAAAGGGGGAAAAAGTTGTTTCTAATTCTGGAGCAAGGGACGTCAGAAGATCAATCACATTAAGTCGTATGTTACCACACCGGGCGTTAGCTTCAAGTTAGCGGTTTAAAAGAGCAACCGCCTATGCAATCCTTGTGTAAATAAGCAGTACAGCACAGGAAGCAGTAAATCAAAGGGACAAATTCTCTGAAGAGTTTCATTTTAGCTTAGCTTAGCTTAGCTTAAAAGTAGTTGATTGTGGAGAAGAACCGAATTTACTTGTACTGCAAATTACCCATTAAATGTGAATTGCACATAAAAAAAAGAGGCATCATGATAAAACAAAAATATATAAATTCATTGACGTTAAAAACTAATTTTAGATATCTTGTAATAGTATATTCCTATACACTACATTCCAGAAGTTGGCATATACCATCCCCACACTACTGGGTGTGCAAACTGTCAGGTGTGCAAACTGGTCGCAACTATAAAATTTCAAGGGATTACTGTAGGTAATAATATTTTGTAGTTTGAGCCACAGTACGCAGTGTCAGTGGTTTGATTGCCAAGGTGACTTGGGAGGTCAGCCATTAATCAAGGCTTATTACTTTGAATGAGCAGGCATCGATATATGCGAGTGGATGTCCTAGAGACAAATAAAACTGGATACTCGTCCTACACTGAATCACAGACAGTAAGTCTGTGATTCAGTGTAGGATTTAACTGGTGTAGTTTCGTATTTAGCGAGCCATGACCTGTTAAAAGGAAAGACGAATAAAGTTCTGGGAAAAAAAAAAAAAAACACTTGTTTATTCTTGGCAGAAGTAAATGAGATTTAAGGGATAACAGATTTAGTTGCAGCACCTTTGGAGGAGACGGACTATCTAGATTGCCATTTTTATTATATAATATTCCAGCATTTAATATTTTCCTTTTTAGGCTCTGCTGTAAAGTAAATAAAGTCTAAAGAAATATCTACAAAATTTAGTGGTATACTTTTTCTGATATGATAACTAAATGCTTTAAATATTAGCATTAGCAAAGGCACATGATGCAAGAAAGCAAGCTTAAACAGCATCAGCCAAAAGAAAAATATATCTTCTCATTTCACCCGTCCACTCGCTCCAAATGTTTGTCTAGTTCTAGCTTGAATCTATTTAAGCTATCAACTTCTACAACGACAGATGGAAGTTTGTTCCAGCAAACAACCAAGGCAAACTTCCGCACATCTGTCCTACAACTGTCTTTCCTCAATTTGAATTTATGCCCTCTCAGGCATAATCTTTTCCACCGAGTGGAAATTATTCTGAGCGAGAGGAAGAATCCCATCAGCATTGAGCATGCTCAAACCATTCAAGGCCTTATACACCTCAATCATCACCTCGCAGGTGCCTAGTCTCCAGACACTGTAATTTGCAAAACTTAAGCCTTTCTTCGTAAGAGCAACCCTTCGTTCCATTCACTAATCTTGTTGCCCTTCTCTGTACTCGTTCCAACAGCTCTACATCCTTCTTAAAATGAGGCCTCCAGACCTGTATACAGTACTCAAGGTGTGGCCTCACCATTGCCTTATACACAAGGGGATAATCACTTCCTTATCCCTTCTAGAAAAACTCCTGTATATCATTGACAAGACACCATGAGTTACTCTTTCAGACCGTCTGCACTGCTCAGAAAACTTCATATCTGACTACACAATTACCCGTAGGTCCTTTTCATTCTCTACCACTGTTAGTGTAGTACCACACATTGATTCATTACTCTGGGGTTACTGCTTCCCATATGCGATACTTTACATTTGTCAGTGTTAAACTTCAGTTGCCACTTCTCACGATCCTGTTGCAGTAGCGTACTGTCATTAGTATCATTAACAACCCTGCCAACCCTCGTATCGTCTGCACACTTAACATTAAGCCTGATATACCATCATCAATAAATACTGAAAATAACAATGGATCCAACACTGAACCCTGGGGGACTCGACTAATAACATTAGTCCACGAAGAGCAGTGTCCATTGATTACCACTCTGTATTATCCCACTCAACCATCCTTTTATCCATAGATTAGGTGAAGATCAATTGGTGGAGCTCCTGCTAAAATTTGTAATGCAAGAGTAGATACTATTCTGCACGTTCTTAACATTGCCCGAAGAAATGGTCGTCGAATATTTTCCGAATGAGACCGAAAAACTCCGCCACTTTGTGAAAAAGACCTATAAAAATTCCTCGCGACATTGACGGGATTCGAACTCAAATCTTTTCCACCGAGTGGACGGTGATTATACCAGTTGTGCTACCTACGAGTGCTCAAGGCCCTCGTAGCTAGCACATCGTCGCACTCATCGTATGTAAATTTAGTGAGTGATTTGGGCGAATAGAGTGGACCCATTTTGTACATACATTCTAGCAGATCGTTACCAGGGCGTTTATACATCCGCATGGAGGAGACAGCAGCTTTCAACTCTTAACTAGAATGGGCGCAGAAGTTCATTTTGCTCTCTAATAGAATAAATTGGTAAAACCAGATTAATATAACCTTCATATCAGTTTTTAGGTTTATAAAGTTAGGGTTTTCCTAACCTTATTTTTGAACTCGACTTGTAGGAAGCGATGAAGTATCAGAAGCTTTAGTGATAACAAGGTTCTGTTGTTTCCTAATAAAAACAGAAGGTTTAGAAACTTTGGGTGGTTCTGGAGCGGAAGAAGATTGAGAAGAAAAAGTTTTTCGCGAAATGCTGGCCATAGAAGATTCCTTAACAACATAGGCATAGGAGTGGGAGCCAATAAATATAAGATTTTTCAATTCTTGTGTTTGAGAATACTGAAACTCTGCCTGAACCCACCCTCAGCCTTCCATTATCAACGAGGAGACAGTTGAAAAGTTGTTCATAATTATTCCATATAGATATCCTTCTAATTCTCTCCTCAAGAGAGAACACCTTGTAAAAGCATGTCAGTTTGAAGAGCACGACTTTTCTAGCATCAGATGATATTGTAGAGTCAGCTGCTTTATCCTCTAAATTATTATTTGGAGTAAAAATATCTTCAATATGTTTATATGTAACAATAATTATCACTATTGAGTTTTAATTTTGTTAACTCCATTTTATCTGGTCGAATAATATTTCCTATTCTTATTATTTTGAAACTGTAAAATGGTTAGAGCGTCTTTTAAAATTCGCGCTGCTCAACCACCCACCTACTCACCCACAGTCGTACAGGAGCCAAAACTATTGTTGCCAACAGTCAGACGATATACGCGTTACGTCATGTCGCGTGCTGTAATGTGATCGTTTTTAACTCTGAATTATGCTAGTGTGACACCATTTTTTTTTTTTTTTTTTTTGGTTCAAATATTTCCGGAAGAAATTAAGGGACTGTGTCAGTAGAGCGTTCTGTAACGGAAGAACTACTCCGTATTATTCTGGTTTTATTTTAATTTTCTTCATCACCTTTTGACATTCCCTGTTGCTGTAAGTTTTCAAAGTAACATTGTAATGTATCACACTTTCTTGTCTTTTGACGTCACAGGGGTGAAAACAAAGGGCATGTCAACATCCTGTTTGTTTCAAGAAAATAAAATAAATAACATTGTCAAGGTGATGATACACGGAATGAGTACAGAATTAGCTCTCGCACTTAATTTAGACAATGAGTTCACGTTGGGCTTATAGAATAATTATCTACAATATTACACAAACAGCAGATTATGTGAATATATTGTTCAAGTAATTCATAGTAAAAATAAATAAATTTTCTGTTTATACTCCAGCACGACAACCAAGTCAGTAGAGTTTACAATAAATCGTCAATACAAATATTTATCGTATTTAGTAGTCACGGGCTTGAACCCCGGTCGATCTCAAGGAACGCGTGCTATGCACTCTCGCTCCTGACCACTGGGCTACGTCAGGCTTGATAATGGGCAAACTAGATCCCTCTTATTTTTCTGGCCGAATCGCTTTCTTATAACCATAAACAGTTGGTTCTGGTTATTCGAACTCGTACCCGAGTTCGAATCCCATCAATGACGCGAGGAATTTTTATGGGGCTTTTTTCACAACGTGGCTGAGTTAGTCGGTATCAGGCGAAGGTAGTATGGTTTATTCCTCCAGGTAACTAGGGTTTTTCGCCAGCAGACCGACCACAGAACTGACCCAATTTACAGATATTATATATGGCCCAAATGTCCTGAGTTACTGATGCGCCTAACTCTACAATAACCTGGTCCTGGAGTACTTAATTTTGGAGACCCTAAAATAAAATAACATGGGGGCGCTGAACCAAAAATAACTGTATTGTTCGCAACCTTTGGATCCCGGAGAAAGTGGGCACTTCGCCTGCGTAAATCCGCTTTGAAGATGGCCATTAAGGGTGTTAGAACTTATAGTACATAGTACCGTGCATGGGCTGAAAGCTGAGAAGATACCCGTTAACATTACACTTAAATTTCTGTATATTATAAAAAAAAAAAAAAACACTCAAAGGAAGGTTGATCCAAAAAAAGGAAAAAATTAGGAAGAAAAAGTCAGTTCTGTGAGTTTATACAGTTGGATAGTGATATGTATGTTTTATATTTGAAGCACATTCGAACTGGCTTGGAAGAGAGCACTGGAATTATAGGTGCCAATTCATAAGAACAATGCCCGTGAAAATATCTATAGAAAAGGCATGCAACAGGAAGCGAAAGTCTGTATGGAGAGAGTTTCAGAGAAGTTTGTAATTTTAATCAATTATCTGATTACCCTCTTTTAGATAGAGTCTAGATGCTGGAGAGAAGTTCTGGAGTGGGGGGGGGAGGGGGTAGAACTTCACAATGAACCCAGGTGTCAAAGCGTTCCGAAAGTGTTCCATGGTAGGGTCGAGATCTGTACAGAGTCAGTAGCTGTTTTAGAGGGAAAGAATGCAAAAAAAAAAGTTAAGTTTCATTATTATTATTTTTTGTTTGTTTCATGAAGAGGAAGCAATACTTGTGATGTGCTTATTAGAAGAATCTTTATTGCAACGCTTAAAATGGCAATTTACATAATATTAGTTGCAACAGCCCGTCACGGCACAGTGGCCAGGGGTTAACATTGTACTACAGAGATATTATTGCCTCAGGAACCAAAATGCATAAATAATAGAAATGATAAATAAGTGCAAAAAAAAAAAGTACAGGAAAATGGAGAAATGACTTTGGTATACTACATATATAGAACATTAAGTGAGTGCACAATCATTTGCTTCACAATACATACGGTAAGGATATACATTGAAGAGCATAAACATGTACATATTTATACATTGAAGTGCATAAATATGTACGTAGTTCTTTAGGTTAAGAACATACATTGCTCAAGAATCAAATTATAATAGTAGTAACCTTGGCTACCCTACTGAGTATTCCTTTCCTATATTGTCTATCACGACAGAACTTATTGAAGTCAACATCTAAGTCTTGGACTCGAGATAGCATCTACTGAGGAAGTAACCGGTCCGACAGATGAAAGCGCCTTTGCAGAGGACATAACTGGGAGATTGCTCGTAGACGTTCCGGTGGGATCCTCCATGCACAGTTTTCCCAGGAGGGGGAGGAGATGAGACCAGTCATGAGTTTGACTGTTGTGACGAACCTTCTTTCATTAATGAACAACTTGAGCCTTGGGATGTTAAGCGCATTGGCCATATCGGTGGTCCGGAGTTGTGGAGGCAGGCTAAGTTTGTGGCACGGCCACTTAGCATTAGCAGAGGCATATGATGCAAGAAAGCAACCTTATGCAGCATTAGCCAAAAAAAAAAAAAAACATTTCCACTTTACCCCTCCGTTCGTTCGAAATACCTGTCCAGCTGAGTCTTAAATTTATTTAGGCTATCAACTTCCACAACAAGGGATGGAAGTCTGTTCCACCAACCAACTACCCGCTGGCTAAAGGCAAATTTCCGCACATCTATCCTACATCTGTCTTTCCTCAATTTGAATTTATGCCCTCTCAGGTGATTTTTCTGAGCAAGAGGAAGAATCCCATCAGCATTGAGCATGCTCAAACCATTCAAGGCTTTATACACCTCTATCAGATCACCCCGCTGGTGCCTAGTCTCCAGACACTGTAATTTTCAAAACTTAAGCCTTTCTTCGTAAGAGCAACCCTTTGTTCCATTCACTAATCTTGTTGCCCTTCTTTGTACTCGTTCCAGCAGCTCTACATCCTTCTTGAAATGAGGCCTCCAGACCTGTATACAGTACTCAAGGTATGGTCTGATCATTGCCTTATACAAGGGAATAATCACCTCCTTATCCCTGCTAGAAAAATTGCTGGATATCATTGACAAGACACCATGATCTACTCTTGCAGCCAGTCTCCACTGCTCAGAGAACTTCATATCTGCCTGCACAATTACCCCCAGGTCCTTTTCATTCTATACCACTGTCAGTGCAGTACCACTGAGTTTATTACGTTGCTCTGTAGTTGCTGTTTCCCATATGTAGTACTTTACATTTGTCAATGTTAAACTTCATTTGCCACCTCTCAGCCCATCTGCTCAACATTTCCAGATCCTGTTGCAGCAGCATAGCATCAGTAGTGTCCTTAACAACTCTGCCAGCCTTTGTATAGTCTGCAAACTTGGACATTAAGCCTGATATACCATCATCAATATTATTTATAAATACAGAAAACAATAATGGACCCAACACTGAACCCTCAGGGACTCCACTAATAACATTAGTCCACGAAGAGCAGTGTCCATTGATTACCACTCTGTCTTCTCCCCCTCAACCACCCCTTTATCCATAGCAGCAATTTGTCTCCAATGCCACACTGCTCCAATTTGTGCAGTAGTCTTCCATGTGCAACAGTTTCAAAAGCCTTTCTAAGATCCAAGTATATAATATCAAAGTTATTCCCTGAATCCAGTTCTTTTGTGACTGCATCATAGTATCCAATCAAATTGGTCAGGCAAGACTTTCCCTTAACAAAACCATGCTGTGTCCGAGCTATAACTGAAGTCTTGTCTAGATGATCCTGCAATGCTTCTTTAACCAGTGCCTCCATTAATTTTCCTGGAACAGAAGTTATTGTTTGTTATTTGGAGCATTAGCAACTAAGGCCAATTGCTCCGGGTATATGCGGTGGTCATTCCCTGACCTTCCCGCATCGTCCGTATTTGGTGGTCACGGGCTCGAACCCCGGTCTAATCAAGAAGCATGTGCTACGCGCTTCTGCTCCTGCCCACCTGGCTACGGAAGCGCCGAACAGAAGTTAAACTCACAGGTCTATAATTACTTGTGTCAGCCTTTGATCCTCCCTTGTGAATTAGGGTCACATTTGCACATCTCCAGTCTCTGGGTACCTCCCCCTGAGTCCAAGGAAGCTCTCATAATTATGGCTAAGGGTTTGCTTACTTCCTTTGCTGCCTCCTTTAATATAACTGGATAGATCCCATCCACCCCAGGTGCCTTTCTTGTGTTTATCTTCAACAAATTCTCCTCCACTTTACTCTCAGTTATTACAAGATTATCTAGCTTACTGCCAGAGTTGAATACACCTCTGGCAATACCCTCATGTGTGAATGTCGATGCAAAATATTCGTTTAGTTTGTTAGCTAAATGAACTTAAGAACCAGTACTCCGATGAGAAAACTGGTTTGATGGTAGAAGGAGATGCACAAATGTTTGCAACATAGAGAAGTGGCGTATACACTATTGTTGAAAAGTATTTCACCATGGTGGATTTGTCTGTTACATGGTGCAAATGTTGCTTACATATCCATCTGTCTGGTTGCTTTTGTGAGGAGTATGTCTACTTGCTGGCCGAAAAGAAGCTTCGGATCGAAACTTATTCCTAGGTCAATGTGATGTTGGACAAGAGGGATGGAGGCTCCATTGAGGGTTGGATAGATTTTTGTTGGCTGTTTCTTCAACGAGAAGACCATGATTTCTGACTTCTCGGGATTTATATATGCAGACCAAATTGTTTGAGGTAGATACATATTGAAGAGAGAGTGGAGATTAGCTCTTCTGAGATTTGGTGAAGGTTTTGGCTTGCTTTTATTGGCGTGAGTACCTTTAGATCGTCAGCATATACCAGGATATTTAACTTTTGGATTACCAGAGGAGCAATAAGGGCTATGAAGAGGAGGCCAGATAGCACTACCCCTTGCGGGACTCCAACTGAGATTACTTTGCGGTATCGTGAGTTATCTACAGATAATTTGACTATTCGGTTATTCAGCAGAGATGTGAGGAAAGCTAAGGTGTCGCCTCCTATCTGATAGTGCTTTTCTAGTAGTTTTAAGAGAGATGGGATGTGCACGGCATCAAATGCAGATTCAATGTCTACATAGGTGGCTGCCAGCTCGTCTCTGTTCTCAAAGGCTGTGAGGATTCTGTTAGTTGTTGCTAGAAGGTTGGTCACAGTTGATCTGTGGATTTTTGGAGGATTGTCTGGCAGGATTTGCTTAGTGAGGATCGGGAGCAATATTTTGCTAGCAGTTTTAATAGCCAGGATGAATTTGAGATCGGTCTGTAGTGTTTCCCAAGTGATGGAACTCGAATTTTTGGGCTTCGTTTGACAAGGTATTCCTTCCATTGGTGTGGGAAACAGTGCTTTGAGAGCACTGAGTTAAAGATATGCAACAGAGGTTGCAGGATGTAAGGACTCGGGCTCTTAAGCATAAGTTGCGGAATCCCGTCAGGTCCACTAGTGGAGTTGCTGGCAGTGAATTGATGGCATTAATTAATTCTTGTCTCGATATTATTATGGTTGTGAGTGGGTCAAAACTGGTGTCAGATGTTGGTAGCGAGGGCTGATCTTCTGGGTTGACAGTTGTGGTAAACCTAGTGATGTATTCAAGCCAGCTTTGGGGATCAAGCTGAGGGGGAAAACCTGAAGGGGTATCCTTATATGGAACTTTCCCTATGCGTATGGTCCTCTCAAGGTACGATTTGATCACTATGGATTTCTGGCGGTTAAACTGAGCTTCGGCTCTAGAGTCCAAGAGAGATTAGAAGTCAAGGTGATTCCGACTAAAGATCTCTCATCTTTTATAGAAATCTGAGTGTGATCAAAAATTAACGACAGATTTTTTTTTGGAAGAAAAAAAACGGACCGAGTTTTTAAAAGGACTGAAGTTAAGTTTTCTTTGCTCCACTGAAAAATTACCTAGATATCAGAAACTAAAATTAAAATAGATATTTGAGAGATTGGTTGAAATGAGGGTTTTCTTGGCACAAGGACTTCTAAGATGTGACAATCCTAAAGATACATATGAAACAGGACTGTTTATATTCAAGGTTACCTTACATTAAAGTCAGTTATATCAGTATTAGTAGTGGCACATGATGCAAGAAAGCAAGCTTATACAGCATCAGTCAAAAAAAAAAAAAAAAAATCCCATTTCACCTATCCATTTGCTCCAAAAGTTTGTCCAATTCTTCCTTCAATTTATTTCAGCTATCAACTTCCAATAACGACAGATGGAGGTTTGTTCCAGCAAACAACCACTCGATGGATAAGGCAAATTTCCACTCATCTATTCTGCAACTGTCCCTCCTCAATTTGAATTTATGCCCCCTCAAGTGCATAATCTGAGCAAGAGGAAAAATCCCATCAGTGTTGAGCTTTCTCAACCCGTACAAAGCCTTATGCATCTCAATCAGATCACCTCGCGGGTGCGGTAGTCTCCAGACGCTGCAATTTACAGAACTTGAGCCTTTCCTGGTAATAAAACCAGCACATCAAATTTATTTACTGTGCTCCTAGTGCACATGCAAGTGTATATGCACCTGTTCTTACTCTTATTTTCCTTTTTTTTTTTTTTTTGGTAATTGTTGGCGCATCGGCTTCTGTGGCCATAATGCACCTCCCAAGGTTTTTGCAGTGCTTTGATCCAAGCCCGAGGTGGGATTCGAACCCGCAACCTTTGGGTTGCCAGGTAAGCACTTCACCCACCCGGCTAGTTCTAGACCTGGAGGTAATTCGCAAAGGCATGCACTACCGGCTTGCAAAGAGGCTCCCGACGACCATCCTGGATTTCACTAGTAACCCAGCAAACATCATTAAAGAAAAAAAAAAGTGCCTTACGGTCCATCCTCTTAACGCCTGGCAAACCAGATGGAATACTACTCCCAAAGGCTCCATCACTATAAAATTTTAACCTCAAATCGCCCAGATCTATCCTAAACTTTCAGCATGGTACAGCCCAGGTTTATGCCACTTTCTGATTACAGGCCATGAATCCATGAACTACAAACTTGCCTCTGTGAATATTGAGGATGACCTTGGCTGTCTTTTAGGTGAAAACGAAGACTGGGATCACCTATTTATGTTTGCCTACTCCATGAGCTACTGCAAACATTGATCATAACAAAAATGCATGCTTGGCTCAAGGAATGAAAATCTTCTGATCAATGAAAACCAGTACTACGCTTTCTCTGCCTTCGCACATGATCTGTTCACCAGAAGAAGATCACCGGTACAGTGTCCTCAATCTAATGCACACTGATCGACACCCTCTTCTCAGATATTGAACATAACATCTGGTTAGTATGGCTTGGCATACCCAGGGTCCTCTGCTGGATATCATTCTTCTCTTTCTTGGTGATTCCCTTCTACTTCTTGCTCTCTCAGGGTAACTCATTTTTTTTTTTTTTTTTTTTTTGCTAGTATAGCATAAGCCTCATTTGCTAGTATAGCATAATACCATATGGCTAATAATAATCTTCACCTAAATTGTGACAACTTCCGCCTCTTGATTGTTATTTGGTTTTTAGGAGCATTAGCAACTAAGGCCATATTGCTCCAGGGATATGCGGTGGTCATTCCCTGACCTTTCCGTTATTTGGTGGTCACGGGCTCGAACCCCGGTCTAATCAAGAAGCGTGTTCTACGCACTGTTACTCCTGCACACCTGGCTACGGAGGCGTTTCAGCCTACTGGACTTGACACTTCGCTTGAATATACGACTCTTTTCTACCCTCTCTGGAGCCCTCTTCTACCACTTTCCACCTAGATGGAAGAAATCCCACCCATCCTGCAGAGGATACCTTCCCTTACATCGTCTGTTGCTCTGTCTATACCTTCTTTCCTTCACTCTCTTCAGTACATCCATTACTCTTTTTATATTATTAATTTAATTAATTTTTTTTTTTTTTACTTCGTCTCTTTCCAGGAAGCTCAGGCGACCCTGGCACAGGCCAACAACCAAGAATTATGGGCAGCCTGACTACCTCCTAATGGTGTGTGCGGGCAACGAGGGCTCCTACCAGTCGCCCTGCGGCCAAAAGCCAAAACCCAACACAACATATACAAAACTTTCTGGCTTTCACAGTGATGCTGTATCTCCACAAATCTCTTGAAGGCCGAAATATAAAAAAATTCATGAAATCCATCAACTGGGAATCGAGTTATTACATGAGGACAGACATGAAGACAATAGGTGTATTATAAATAAGAATTCAGTATGTATGTAAATAAATTTACATTTGTTTATTTATGATTTTTTTTTTTTTTTCATTTTGCAGATTATCCGGGCTAATTTATCTCCCAGCCATCCCGGATATTCGGGAGCCTACTGTACATGAAAATAATATCCATAATTTATCAGTGAATTACTAACTTAGTAACAGTGAGCACTGGAATTATTACGAACTTTGTTTAATAGTAGTGAATCTTTCAAAAGCGTCCGAAGTTCAGTCAATGTTATATTTGAAATCGCGTGTCTGGCGTACCTCCAGAAGGTTAGACATCATACCGATTTAAGTATAGGTCAAGATTCCTTTAATAAACTAAACTACTTCAGCAAAAATTTGGATAAATAGGTTGCTATTGGAAGCAGTTCATATTTGGGTAATCTATATAAAAAAAGACCTTACAGTAAAGTAACACTGTTTATTAAGTTGTTTTTATGTTTGACTCGTGTAGTATGCGTGACACTTGTGGCGCTGCCAACACCTAAACAGTAGTGTGTTTCAGTTCTTTTGCCAGCACGTCTGAGACGATAGTCTGTGTGGAGCTGCTCACTATCTAACACAGTTTCATCTTGGGAAAATACCACTAACATTATTGAAATTAAATGCAGGTAGATATTGCATAGAAAAATAACCTTAGCCGCAATTCATTAAACGACCAGCCATTTTATAATTTTAAAGGAGAGTTCACTTTTAACAATGATTCAAATGAACTATACAGTACTAATAAATTGATTCATGTGATCTGTAGTTTTACAGTAGACTGTAAACGCAGAGGGAAAATAGGCTGTCCACACTTAAAAAAATGCATCGCGGGTGCCAAATTTATTCATTGTTCCATTAATAATTTGCAAACACCAGTTTTCTGTTTTGCCTATCTGTGTTATTGATTTTTCGAGATACTCAGTATTAGTTAACAGTATGGTATATTAGTACAAAAACAACAAAAAAGTCATGTTAACGCCACCAGAGTATATCCATTTGTATTATTGTCCATAAATTACGTGTATTCCACGGTCGGTTTGCTTGTTTTTCTGTATAAAAAAAAAATTCTGGCAGGAAAAATTTAAAAAAAACTTCGCTGTTCTTGCTTGACCACAAAGTGAAAAAAAAAAGCCCTAAAGTGAATGAAAGTTCCTCGCGTCCCTAATTGGACGCGAACCTGGGCTATTAGGAAGGATGTAGAGTTGCTAGAACGAGTACAGAGAAGGGCAACAGGACTGGTTGAGGGGAAGAAAGGCTTAAGTTCTGCAAATTGCATACACTAGGCACCTGCGAGGCGATCTAATTAAGGTGTACAAGGCCTTGAATGGATTGAGCAGGCTCAATGCTGATGGGATTCTTCCTCTTGCTCAAATTACAAACCTGAGGGGGCATAGATTCAAACTGAGGAAAGACATCTGTAGAATAGATATGCAGAAATTTGCCTTTAGTCAGCGGGTAATTGATTGCTGGAACAAACTTCCATCTGTTGTGGAAGTTGATAGCTTAAATAAATTCAAGGCAGCACTAGATAAACATTTGGAACGAATGGATCAGTGAAATGGGAAGTTTTTTTTTTTTTTTTTTGCTGATGCTGTATAAACTCGCTTTCTTGCATCATATGCCTCTACTAACGCTAATGTCCACCTGGTGGGGAGGATTGTTTTCTTTTGTAGGCTTTTAGGAGCATCAGCGACTTAGGCCATATTTTTGTAAATTGCATGTGTTCTGTGGTTGATTTTGCCTGTTTGCTGTACCGAAAACCGTGTTACTCTCGACTGAACCCAACTAATTCAGATAAGTTATGAAAAAGGCCCATAAATCCGCACGTCATTGACTGGATTCGAACTCAGCTCTTCGATTCTACCAACTGTACTAAATGCGATGTTGGTGAGTTTACTCACTGTGCTACCCTGCAGACCCTTAATAATACAGAAGTGTGTGTATGTGTTTACTTTTTAAGGCGATTCTATTTCTGAAATCATATCGCACTAATTAAACCCCATATTAAAAAATTGGACAGTTGCAACACCCATAGTGGAGGCAACATTCGAACCCGAGACCTTTATTTCTTATGCAAGTATGGCACAATGGCCCAATCCCGGGCAGTACGAGTTAACATTTTTGGTCCAATGCTTGCAACTATCGTTAGGCTGTATGTCTACTTTGAAAAAATAAAATAAACCAGAATTTCCAAAATCTGGAATGTGCTAATCTTCAAGGTTAAGTATTTGTATACAAATTGAAAATTGTCATTAAAATACGCGAGTAAATAAATGAAAGCGACTGTACAATCAGTGATTTATTTTTTAGATTTTATTAAAATTATAAAAATATTACTTATTTTTTAAATACTTTTTTTCTGTTTGAAATACTTCTTTTGTTTAAAAAAATACTTTACTTTCGCTTTTAAATGCTCATTTTAGAAAATTTACAACCTGAAGACGATCACTGCTTTTCAATATTAAGGTGAATAAATAAATATAATGATAAACCTAAAATTGAAATATTCGAAAATTTTATTAAGTACAATACACAATAACATTTACTGGACAAAACTTAACATTTAATGAAATGATTGAGGCTGGATATTTTTAAATAATTGTTCAAAATTTGGTTGCAAATTTGTGACGCCAATCTCAATAAATAATGAAGATTATGTCCTGATGGTATTTCTCCACTTGTTCTCAAAACCTGTGCTCCTGAACTTACTCCTGTTCTATTCACTTTCTTATTCCAAAGGTGATTTTCCTTTTGCTTGGAAATTTGCTCATATCCAGCCAGTTCCTAAAAAGGCTGACAAATCCCTCCCATCCACTTACTTCTACTCTTTCTAAAGTAATGGAGAAATCACTTAACCTTCAACTCAAACTATCTAGAAACCTTCCGTCTGATCAAAGATGGCCAGTGTGGGCTCCGTCAGTGTCGATCCACAGGTGATATTCTGACCTATGTTACCAATTTATGGACAAATTCAGTGGAAAAGTTTGGTGAAAAAAGCTGATGCTCTTGACATCTCAAAGGCTTTCGATCATGTTTGGCATAAAGATCTTCTAAATGAGCTTCCATCTTATGGTTTGCCAACTGTTCTTTGTAATTGGTTATCCAGTTTTCTCTGACCGCTCACGGAGGTTTTTGATAGATGACTCTTGTCTTCTAACTTCACTACTAATGTTAGTGTCCCCCAAGGTTCAGTTCTTTCCCTCTTGTATATTAATGACCTTCTTTCATTGATCGGAAATCCTATCCATAGTTTTGCTGATGTACACTGCATTCTACCCAGTTTGAGAAACCTTGCCCTGCTCAAACAGCTTCAACTTCTGAAATATCCGCTACCAATTCCTTAAATGCCGATCTCCAGGTAATTCTCCAGTGGGGCAAAGACAACTTAGTTGATTTCAATCCTTCTAAAACTCAGTCCTGTCTTATATCTCGCAAAAAGGATTCTTCTGCTCCTATGCTTATCTTTTGGTGACACTCCGATTTCTAGGCAGGATGATATATCTCTTTTGAGGATTACCCTGACTTCTAATCCCTCTTGGCACAAGCACATCACAAATATTGTTTTCTCTGCATCTAAAAAACTTGGTTTTCTCTTTCGCTCTAGGCGTTACTTTTCTTCCAAACAGCTGCTCACTCTGTATAAATCGCAAATCCGCCCTACCATGGAATATTGTTCGCACATATGGGACGGTGCTCCCAAAACTTCTGAGGCTTCTAGATTCCATTCAGAAGAGGGCAGTTAGGTTAATTAATGACTCCTTTCTAACAGTCTCATAGACGTACTGTTTCTGCTGCATGCCTTTTCTACAGATGCTGCCATGGGCACTGTTCTGAATTGGCTTCTAAAATTCCCGCTCTCTCTTTCAAAACAGTCCGAACACGTGCCGCCACCAGCCAACATCCATTTACTGTCCAACTTCAAACTCACTGAACCAACTTTTCATCTTCCTCATTTATTCATTCAACTGCCGTTTTCTGGAACAACCTTCTTTCACATGTCTTTCCTGAAAATTAGTCTACAGAAGTTCAAGTCTAATGTCAACAAATCTTTCTTCTTTCGCCTTCTCAACCTCCAACCCATGCACGGTACTATAGGTTCTAATACCTCTCGTACTTGGAGTTTTCATAAAAAAAAAATGCTCATCTGTTATTGTTTCTTCTTAAATATTTGATTTTACGAGTAAAAAAATCTGCTTGCAAACATTTCTTGATCTGAACAAAGTAGCCATTTTCATGGCATTTTCTTTTATTAGTAGAAAATATTCAGATGGGAAAGCCTTGTAGAATTCAAATAGTTTATTTTTGCAGTCTATATACTTATTTTTGAAGAATATTTTGGCTTGAAGATCAGTAATTTCAAGTTGCAATCTGGAATTGTAGTTTTCAGCCATAGAAGTAAATCGGTTCTCAAACAAAAGCTTGTTTTTTCATGGGATTTGATATCAGAAAATAGACTTTCAAACTTGTCAAAAAGTAATTGTAATAACGAAAGGCAACGATTCTTTGGAAATGTGTTTCTCCCTCAGCTCAGTACAACATTCAAAGTGAACTAAATTGTCTTGCTCAACTTGGGATTTAAATAATAACAATTTATTCTGAAATGATTTGATGTCGCCAAACAAATCAGACCAATTTTCCTTTCCCTTGTAGTTTTAAATCAAGAGCATTTAAATAGTTAGAAATGTATGTATGAATTGCAAGATCAAAAGCCACTCCATATTTGATAGTTTTATTGGTTTCTCTTTTTCTGTGTTGAAACATTCGGTGATGTTTCAACAGCCACATTAAGGCCATGTGATCTTGTAAAATTTACAGTTGAAATAACCACATTCATAACGTGTTGGAGATCCAATACTTTCCCATAAAGAGCTTCTTGATGCACAATGCAGTGAATTCCAATCGGAGTTTCAGCTCCGATATCTATCATTTTCTTGGTTATTCTGCCCATAAGCCCAATGTTTTTACCAATCATATTTTTTGCACCGCCAGTTGTGACTTCTACCAGGTTTTTAATATTTAATCCTAACTTTTCGATAGATTGGCAAAAATTAAAAAAAAAAAAAGATTTACCTGTAGTTGTTCCGCGTACAGTACTCTGTAAATCAGCTAAATCTTCAACTGGTACAAAATTATCATTAATTCCACGTATGAAGATGAGGAGTTGGGCTGTGTCATTTACATCAGTATTGTCATCCAGTGCCACACTAAAATATTTCATTTGTTTAATGTTTTCCAAAAGTTGTTCGAACAAATTCTTTCCAATATCTTCTACATAATTGTTTTTCGAGACAAACTAATGTCTTGTATTAAATTGTTCGTTTCTCCGGACAAATTCTTCCACAACTTTTAACAAATTCACCATCATTGAACGGTTCACTTTCAAAAGCGATCAAATGTGCAACTTGATAACTGGCACGTACAGCAGATAAATTTCTTGACTGATACGATTTCAGTATGTTTTCTTAATTCGTTTTGTTACTTTGAACACTTCTTTTCGCAGTGTTTCTTTACGTTGATCATAAGATTTGGAATCGCTGTCGTTTTGTGTTATTTGGTGTTTAGGAACATTAGCAACTAAGGCCATATTGCTCCGGGGATATGCGGTGGTCATTCCCTGACCTTTCCGCATCCTCCGTGTTTGGTGGTCACGGGCTCGAACCCCGGTCTAATCAAGAAGCGTGAGTGTCGTTTTAAATTATATTGTTTAAAAACTCAGTCTCCTGACACACCAAACACCACTTTTTCGTGATAATGAAGAAATAGTCTTTAGTTCACCTTGGATCAAAAACACGACACTCCAAATCGGTTTTCCCCTTTTGGAACTTTAAGAATGATTTTTTTTTTTTTTTTTTAAATTCAATACAAATTTTTATTTATTTTTTTTTTTTTTTTTGTCCTCGCTTTTTCCGGGCTGGGGATATGCGGTGGTCATTCCCTGACCTTCCGCATCCGGTGGTCACGGGCTCGAACCCCGGTCTACACCAAGAAGCGTGTACTACGCACTGCTGCTCCTGCCCACGGAGGCGCCAAATTCAATACAAATTAATAATTAATTCAAAGCAATTTAGCTATATCAAAATATATAACTGTATTTAGTGTACATATGACTGCACTGAACCACATGTACATGTCTGGTGCAGTCGAGCTGGACGCCTGCACACGCAGTGGCGATCGATGCTGTTTTAGTTCACTTTCCGGTTTTCAAACGTTCATCTTCAGGGAAGCAAAGCAAAAACCCCGAACATGTCAACAATCCCATATCAACAGTAGCCCAACCTGAGGGTACCAGCAATAACACCACTTCAAGAAGAGACCAGCAATTTCAATTAATCCCACCCCAAAGAGAGGACCCACAAAATATGGGAAAAGATAGATGGAAAAGATAGATAGAAAAGAGAGGACCCACAAAATATGGGAAAAGATAGAAAAGAGAGGACCCACAAAATATGGGAAAAGAAACATGAAAGAACGCAACATAAAACTTCGGCACTGAAGAGATCAGTGCCAGCAAAGGTCGAAAATGGTATTGGCGAGCAATTTAAACTGAGTAATTAAAGACTGATTTGGTAAAATTTTAAGGGCACTGAAGTTTTCATGGTAGAAGAAAGAGGAAGTTGAGTTTCCGTACCAAGAAAAAAAGGTTGGTAATAAGTGACTAATGGTGACGCAGATAATCATACAAACTACAGCTGAAATATTTGGAATCAATCTTCCGTGTCGCCGCAAAAGCAGGAAACAGAATTACATTAAATCTTATGAGAGACTGCAATAATCAAATATTTCCTGTTAAACTCTTTGGTTACATGAGCATATCAGTTGCAAAATACAGTACTGTCACTTATGAATACGCTGAACTGGGAAAACAGCATTTGCTTTCACCTTAAACAAAGCACTAATAGCCAAATACCAAAGTGATCTAGAAGCTAACAAGGCGGTTCAAGGGCGAATATGCACCCTCCAAGAAATTCGTATATTTAACTATCAGTTCAAATGATTGCAAAAGTACTTTTATTTTTTTTTTATTCGCTTTAAGGTAGTACCTAAAAATGAAAGGAAACTAGATTTAGCTTGGAAAAGTTAAAATAGAAGTTGACTTTTTAATATGGTAGTTATACACGCTGGGCTCCTCATCAGTTCTCATCCTCCAATATAAGTTTCTGATTGTGCCTCCAAACAGCAATAAAATTCAAAATAAAAACACAGAAGATATTAGAACCTATAGTAATAGTACTTAGTACCGTGCGTGGTTTGAACGTCGAGAAGATAAGATATTTGTTGACATTAGACTTTAATTTCTGTAGACTAATTTTCAGGAAATAGGTGTGAATGGAGGTTAATGCACAAGCTAGCCTTATCGCTCACACATCAGTATTTTTCCACATGACAACTTCCTCTATGAATTGGAGAATGGGCCATAATTGCTAAACGTTGATGGCATTTTTACTCTTTCTGAGATGAAAAACAAACAAGGGGACCTGAAGGTAAATTAAAAACAATTTTTTTTTTCCTTTTAAATTCAGGAACAATATGGCTTCAACATAAAGGATGTGGAAAATAGTCGTGCCACACTGTGTTTGAAAAAGTATTGCACTACTACTTTTAAATTCAATTCGCTGGCAAAGTTTGTTCTGCTGTGAGCGATAACATCATTGCCATTGCATTAATTATGTAGTTAAAATCCTGCTGGCCGTAAAAACCCATGGAAGGACAAGATAGTTCTCCCAACTTTACACAAGCAGCCATTTTGAAATTGTATAAAAGTGGATTTTCTATGACTTTTTTTTTTTTTTTTTTTTTTTGGCGCATCGGCTTCTGTGGCCATAATGCACCTCCCAAGGTTTTTGCAGTACTTTGATCCAAGCCCGAGGCGGGATTCGAACCCGCGACCTTTGGGTTGCCAGGCAGGCACTTTACCCACCTGGCTAGCCCGGTCGGCCTATGACTATGTAATAGTTTTAATAAATTTAAGGAATTAGAAAAATTGTTAGAGGGGATGTACAAAAGAGGTTTTTCTTTTTTCGTGATGTGATGTATATAAGCTTGCTTACTTGTTTGCTACTCATCCAATGCATCATGAACAGTAATCACACAGTACTATAAAATCCCATCCCAATTTAAAGGTTATTTAAAAGAAACAAGCTTTTAGAATAAACACTTCAAAGGAGTCCCTATCAGGAAGTACGACGCATTGTAGTGTTGAGACTGGTTGCATCATATCAGAAATGAAGAAACCTTTGGCGCTGAACTGCACTGGCTGCTGATGAAACCAGCGTGACTCGCTCTCCTTCGTCTAAATGAAAGCAACGACTTTTTGGGCACATTCATTGAAGGTATAGTGGTTAAATGAAATTTCGCCTTGTAAATTATCGAAGAGCAAATGTCCCCACAAATGTTACTCTGTTTAGCCTTTACAGCCCACCATAATTGCACTCACAATCCTTAGTAAGTCAAAAGAGTGTTAATATCCAAGTAATTTCTAGAAGTGATATTTCTTTCTTTAGTTTCCCCTCTGCTTGGAATGGAAGAAATCTTTTTGACGTTAATTTGGGGGGGGGGGGGTAGGATTAGAACTGGAACTCTTCTATTGTTGACTCGAAACTACGATTTATTGCTTTGCATTAATAGCCTTGTATGCTTTACAGAGATGAGTCAGGCGATGGATGGACCATTCCTCTGCCTTAACCTTAGAAGACTGGTACGAATTGAGTAATCTGTCCCACATAAGCTACCCCAAGGCGATAAAAGTTCAGTGGTTGTACGCCTCCGCAGTTCCCACATAAGCTACCCCAAGGCGATAAAAGTTCAGTGGTTGTACGCCTCCGCACTCAACGTCAAACTGAGCAGAGGCTCGAAAGCCAGCATTGGAGACAAACAGACTTGACAAGGATGGGTCACCTTTTTCCATGGAAGTCCAAACTCTAATTTCGAGAGCCATACAAATAAAACTGGGCCAGCTGAACCGTCTGTATTCCCTCTCGTCGCCTTTGCTGGACATATTTGGAGGTATCCACGTTCATGAGAACTAGAGCCGCTGTTCTGCCTCGTGTTACGTATTCTCTCAGACATCTGTCTTCCAGGACTCGTTTGATTTACGCATGTAGTCATTTTTTTCCACGCATATCACAATAGTTTCATTTAAATAACATTTATATATATATTAAAAAAAAAAGTTCTTTCACGTAATCTTAAAGATCCTGAGATTTCTAGGAAATAATAAAAATAAATTTCTAGCAATGTTCTGAAGTGGCAGTCCCCGCCTGGGCATTAATTTTCTACGATTCCCAATTAGTATTATACTTTTACATCAGTTAGTAAAGGGGCTAACTATTAGCTGATAAATTGTAATCAGTGTTCAATATATTTCTTCTTCCCCTAATGCTATTAACGAGTTCATATTCTTTTAAGTCACTACCTATCTTTCTTTGGGATTTTGTGATATTTTCTTCTGATGAGAGAACTGTTTTTTCCGTAGTTTTAGGGGAATCAGCGACTAAGGCCATATTGCTCCGTGTACTGTCTGCAAGTGTGTTCTGTGGTCGATTTTCTGTTTGTTGGACGAAAAAACCCGAGTTTCCTGGAGAAAAACCATGCTCTTTCCTGAGACCGACTAAATCAACCACATTGTGAAAAAGGCCCTTAAATTCCTCATTTCATCGACGGAATTGAACTCTGGTCATTTCTATCTGGTGTGGGGAGGACGGCGATTCCACCAGCTATGCTACCCATGAGGGCAATGAGAGAATTGTTCAGAAAGCTAGTTAATACATACTGTAAATTGTATGCGCCAGCCCCGGAGAATGTTCTAGCTAAACCACATGCCACTGCTAGACATTGCGGAAGAGTAAATCTCTCACTTCGTCCAATCCTCAACAATCTTGGTAGCTTACGAAGATTCTTCCCGTCCAATACAACAAAAATATTTAACTCTGCAGACAGATGCCAAAAAGCTCTGTGAAGATGCTACATACCGGAAAGAGATCTTCCAGATTTACCGAAATATGAATCAGCCGTAATGAGACAACATACCAAAAAGTTGCCACTGAATGAAACTGTTTCATATAAAAATAAGTGAACTTTCTACATTAAGAAAAATAATATTTGGTAAGCTATTGATTGGAAAAGCCTTTTTAACAATTGTGTAAATAAATAATTTGTATATGGAATTACTGATTTGTAAAATGTATATGCATTAATGTGTAAATGTATATTAAATATATTTCGGGATGAGACTACGTGCTCAGTTTTTTTAACCCACTGCCCGTAGTATCTCGTATCCTGCTATGTAATTAGCATCTTCCTGGCACTTAGCCGTCCCGGGGTGGTTCCTTTTGTGAAATAAACAGATAATAATATCGGTTAAGCGAAGAATTCTGTAGCTAGAGACACCATGAACCTCAATTTTTTTTTATAATAAAATTATTTATTGAGTGGCACTCTATTCTACTTGTTGTGTTAGCCTGTGGAATCCCACTGCTGGGCAAAGGCCTTCCCAGACTTTCTCCATTCATATCGGTTCAATGCCAGTCTTGTCCAAGTGAGGCCCACAAGGGATGTTAACATATCTCCACGTGGTTTTCTGTCTTCCTCTTTCTTTTGCCTTCTCTTGGTACCCAAACAATTGAGCTTATCTCACGAGTCCTCTTGTTTTCTGGCGAGATGTCCTGCCCACTTCCATTTTAAGGACTCTGATGTCTTGATGGTATCATTGATTTTAGTTTTTTGTCTGATGGGATGCTACTTAGTGTATAACAATGCAAAGGCAGTGTAAAAGCTATACTATATTAACAAACAAAAGTATTTGAGTCTATTCATGAGGACTCTAGCATTAGTCATGAAGCAGCCTAGGAAATCAGTTAATGGGTTTCTTTCTAAATCTATTACGGTATGGTAATTTTATTTCAAGTAAATATTTTTGAAATATAAAAATCATTTTGTTCTGCCTATTGAGAAAGACTTACCACGAGCTCTTCAATATATCTTTGATAAAATATGAAAATGTATTCCCGAACATGGGTGGCGTTTCCTATTTTACTCCCCTTATCAGTAAGATTTGACAAAAAAAGTTTCTTTAAAGTTTCTCGACATCTACCGCGACACATTGCGCTGGGCCAAAGCTTGATAAACTATTTTAATTTTTAAAATGTTAATTTTCCGTTTTACAGTTAAAAATAATTATTTTAAAATAAGTATTTAATAAAATTGTTTTTGTAAAATCTCTATGACGTAGTATTATTTAAATTCATATTTTAATAAATTAAAATACCAATTTAAATAATTATTTTATTTTAAAATGAATTTAACTATATTCCAGCAAATTTTTTCTTATAAAGTGGAACAGGGATAGCTGTTTACCCTAGAGCTGTACAGGGAACAAGAAAAGTCTATTATAATATTAATTTCCAAGAGTAGGGATAAAGAGCAAAAATATTTTCTAAATTAAATTTTGAATTGAATTATACTTTTACGATAACAGAAAGCCGCCAGAGGTCAGTTTAATTTTTTTTTATGCTTCCAGACATTCACTTTATGATCCCCGGCGCGTAACAGGCGTGTTTCTAAGGACAGTTGCATCATCCCCTACAGCAGAAAGGTGAACGGCCAAGAGAATATACTAGAAGCGTCGTACTTCAAAGACATTTTTGGAAAACGCGTCTTGCCTCCCCGCTGGTATTTTCGGAGGAAGAATTGTCATACGCGTTCCCCCCACCAAACCACCCACCCCTTTCTCTGATGCGTAGAGAGCATGCTTACTCATGTGCAAAAATACGCCCTCCATTCAAGCAGACAGACCTTATTCACCAAAAAGCAAAAAAGTCTGAATGCGGATATTCGCGTGGGGGAAGTGAAGTTTCTATATTTATGCATGTGGGAGGTAAAAGTTACCACATACTATGAGGGAAATTCAAAAAAAATAATAATAAATAAAAATTGCCGTTTTGTACAGTAAATGGGATGAAATGATGATAAATATTTGTTATTTATACTAGGGGGGGCTTCATCCCCTGCTCGCTGCTTTTGATAAAATAAAATACAGTACAGAAGCTTTAGACACTGTCTCTTCCTCAGCTACGAATACGTGTACGTTACATATGGAAATCAAGAATGGTACCGCGTGGTCATGCTACATAAAGCGCGAGAACGAGGTTCATCTAGCATGATCACGCTAAAACAAAGCTTGTTTTACCACAGTAAAACAAAGCTGCTGTTACTTTAGTATTTGCTAAGTATTACCACTTAACCCACATCCCTCTTCTCCCATTGGCTGAATAATACATTTGTTTTATACGTTACTGTTGGTAACGTTTGATCAAAAGTTCCCCCAGGGGCTCACATCTGGTGAGTATGGGCTTGGCACACCCAGGGTCCTGAGCTGGATATCATCATTCTTCTTTCTTGGTGATTCCCTTCTACTTTTGACTCTCTCTCTCTCGAATTTTTTTTTTTTGGCTGGCGCAGCATAAGCCTCAGGCTTCCTTGCACCATATGGCTAATAATAAAAAGTCTGGTCAATAAATAATTCTTTTATTCAATGTTTAAATAATTCAATAAATTTTAAAATTAAATATAAAATATTAAAAATAAGAAAAATCTTTAAACTTCAGTAATTTGTTTATTCAAACTAATTACCGTATTAATTAGTTCATTAATGATTATTAATTAATTTATGCATGTGAGAGGTAAAAGTTACCACAGTATGAGGAGAGAAATTAAAAATTAAAAATAATTGCGTTTTATACAGTAAATGGGATGAAGTGATGATAAATATTTATTACGCATTAATATATTTTGATAATTTTAATATATTTTGATTTTTGATAATTTTAATATAATTTGCTTCTGCAACTAGTGTTTGTTCCATAGTGCCTGCAACTAATCTAAACCTTTCTGGAAGTCTTTTGTTAACCAGTTTAGGGGGTGCGCTGTCTTAGATTGGATTCCTTGAATCGACTAGTTTCTTTCCGTACCTTGTCTTAATTTTCAGAATAGCCAAAGGTCGTATGGTGCCAAATCAGCGAATAAGGTGAGTGTAGAACGAAGGGAATTTTTTTTTTTTTTAACAAAAAAAAAAAAAAATCAGGACAGCAAGTGACGTGTGATGCGGTGTATTGTCGTGGTGAAAGAACTGTATGGTCAGTTTTTGGCAGATTGCATTTTCTAACTAGTAAAACCAATTCTGATAATACTACCCCATCAAAAAACGGAATCACCATGGCAGTCACCACATGCGATATTGACTGCCAAGCTGTTTTTGACTGTGACAACGGCACGGTTTTGCATTTGGGATTTTGAAACAGTTTAAGCTGCATCCATTACACCCAGGACTCCAAACTACACTGCACGGCAAAATTAACATAACATGTAGAAAACGTGGTGTAACCCATGCAGCTTGAGATGAAACTGGACAAAATTTGGTGTACCATAGAATAACAATGAAATGAAGAGACAGCGAGAAACTTTGGACAGGTATAATTGACAGTTATAGCGGTTGTCTAAGAATTACCAAAAGGTCACATTACAAAAATCGATACAAGATGCTCGAAAATGTCGTCATATGACATCAGTACTGCGTATGATCCCTCCAAGTGTTAAACAGACCTGACAGCGACGAACCATCTTGATATTTGGTTGTCTACATGATTCTCTGGCAACAAATCCTATTCTTCCACCAGCCCAGACAGCTCACCAGGTGACTGAGGAGGTGGCTGTCGGCGTGCAGTGCGACACCTAAGGTCGTCGCACACGTTCAGTCGGATTTAAGTCTGGTGATCGTGCTTGCCACGGCAGTGGGAGTTATGATATTTCGCCACCACTTGAGATCTATGTGCAATGGCATTGTCATGGATGAAAATAAAATACGGGTCAACTGCACCACTAAAAAGTCACACATGGGGTTCGAGAATCTGTTCTCGGTATCTCTGTGCTGTTAATCCTCCAGGGCCGGGCCGTCCCGAGGGTGAAAGGGTGCACTGCATCCGTTCGCCAACGCTCAAGGGGTGCCTGAAACTTACATACACATATGAAGAAAATTAATTGGCACCCAGGTGCCACATATCCTTGGAATACACCTGGGTATCCCTATCAAAAACACGAAAGTGGTTGATTACTATTCCGCCCCACACAAGAACACTGCGTTCACTATACGTCTCCTTTTCTGATGTTGGAGGAATGGTACCGCATTTCTCATTGTCTCCAGATGAAATAACGTCAAGAATCTGTTTGGTAGGCTAAAACGAAACTCAGAGAACAGAACTGTACCCCATTTGTCAGGGCTCCAAGTCACATGCTCATGGCACCAATTTCGACTAGCTCTGCAGGGATTTCGGGTTAATGGGATACAAACCAGTGGCTTCCTTGCATGGAGTCCACTTTAATTGAACCTGCTGAACAGTCCAGTTGCAAATGTTTTCACCCGTTGCCACAGCAACCCCAAGAGACATTTGATGATAGGGCATCGTAAGGTCCCGTTTTGCTCTTAGAGCCAGATAGCGGTCTGCTCTGTTTGACGCAGTTTCTCCTGAAACTGCTTCCATAGTGCCGAGACACCTCGTGACATTAAACCAACGTGCCGCCTGCGACTGCCAAGCTTCTAGTCGTCCAACAGTTGCTGTCTCAAAGATTCATCTTAACCACGATGACTTGCTATCCTGAGTACTGGAGATGTGGCTATCCCAATGAGCAAGCCAAAACACAGGAATGAAGTGATGTGGTTGCAACCCGTGTTTTTATAGGCATGAATAAATTTCGGCTCTGTAAGGTGGTATGTCGATTTCTATTGAATGTTCGGATTTCGCAATAAAATATTCGTGAAAAACAGTTCTGTTAATTTTGTCGAGAGTGTATTATAACTCCTGTTAAAAAACGCAGGATCCGACAGAGCTTGCTCAACAACTCAGACAAAATGAGAACCTGCTCTTTTTGATCTCCAGTGGGACTGTTTAGAACAAGCGTGGCGCTCACTCCCATAGTGACCAAATCTTCAGTTGTTGACTGACCACTTCTTGAATGTGTCAGTCGTGTGACCAATTGGTGCGGACTTCATTGATGTTAAAGACCGCTTCTTTCTTCACCTTCAAACGAAAAATTTCTCATGAAACAACAATCCTTTTCTTAATCGTAGCATCGTCTCCACACACCAGGGATCAGCGACCTTCAGTCCAACCAACTCATGCTTATTAAAGTGTTTAAGGGATTTCTTCTTCATGGAATTCCAATCCTTTAAACATTTTTAATCCTTTAAGCAATCTCGCAACGAATTGGCATCTTTCACGCTAATATCACATAAAATGCTGTTTTTAAATTATTCACTAACATTACACCAAACAGAACTTAAATCTTCTACTATAATTGACTAGACGCACACCCTCCTCCTGCCAGAGTAGATTCAACTAGATGTACCCTCTCATCTACTCTCTGCTCCACAGTCTTAATTAATCCCAGGGGCTCACATCTGGCGAGTCTGGGCTTAGCACATCCAGGGTCCTGAGCTGGATATCGTCATTCTTCTCTCTCTCTCTCTGTCCTGAAATTTTTGTCCAGCGCAGCATAAGCCTCAGGCTTCCTTGAACCATAAAGTTAACAATAATAAATCGTCTCTAATTCCAGCGTTATGAGGTGGTAGAGTATGAAGATGATTTAGCCAAAATCGTGGCTAAGTAGAGAGAAGTAACGGCAACCCTCTTTGTACCCCACGAAATTCAGATATTGCTCACAGAAAACGAAATTAAACGAGAAATTGGGATCCAACTGATTATGGGATTTAGTTTTTCTAGAAGATATTTCCCGGTAAATAAATGAAAATGACCTGATCACTATATGCAATAAAAATTTGTTTACGATGTTTTTAGACGTGAAATCTTTCCCATTGAAACTTACTCTGCTAAATAGTTGAGTGCAGTAAACCTGTTCCATTTCCCTCATGTGTGCTACAAAAAAAAAAAAGTACATACTTCAAGAAATACTAGGGACATTTTAAAAGTTCATGGCTGCAGTATGAAGTGTTTATTTGATAATTCTGGTAACTTGCTTTTAAACATCGGTATCCTTTGGAGTCATATTTTTGCAACCGAAGTTGCAGTGCGTTGATTCCAGCCGCGAAGAAAGTTCTTAGGTCTACAGGAATTAACTACAGCACTTTCGTGAGAAAATGGATGCCAGGCATGTATGGTACACACGGTTATATGAGGTGCTCAAGAAGCTGCGAAAGTAGCTAACTGTCACTCTTTGATCACTCATCACCTTGCAGGCTCTCCCACCCTCATTTAAATTCTGCTGTCGGCTTCTTAACCATGGACTAGGCATCCTCCCACAATGCTGTAACCATATACTCCCTTTGGTATTAAATGCCCTTTCCCCAAATAGTGGATGATCACACAGTGACTGACTTTGCCCATCTTTCCTCATTCACACGACTGACTTAAGCACATGAAATTAATTCGATATTAAATTAAGTTATTAAAAAAAATTTAATATCGAATTAATTTCAGGTCCTTAAGTCAGTCGTGTGAATGAGGAAAGATAGACAAAGCCAACTAGTATGAGTATGAAAGAGTAGTGGTACACTGTACCACTACCCTTTCATACTCAGGGCACAAACTTTTGAAGCTCCTCTCGTATTTCATGAATTATCGAAACAACAAAAACCTTTTGTATATTACAAAACGGCTCTTCAAATTATGAAAACATCCATGGCAGGGGGACCACATATATATAGGGCATACCACGACAGGTGAAGAGAAATATTATGCATTATACAGGCGGTGTGGCATTTAATTTCCCGGACTGGTCGTGTTCGACAAGTTTCATTGATCAGGCCACATTTTGAGTACCGCATATGTCTTATTTTAGGAAGGATGTGGAGCTGCTGGAGCGAGTACAGGGAGGGGCAACGACATTGGAGAGGGGAACAAATGCTTCAGTTCTGCAAATAGCTGCATTTGGAGACCAGATGCGTGCGAAGTGATCTGATTGAGGTGTTTAAAGCTTTGAATGGGTTGACGGTTGAGTCTGGGCGCTAGCACAGTGGTATCGTCACCGTCCTCCCCACACCGGGTGGAAAAGGCCCGGATTCGAATCCCATCGATGACCTGTAGTGGGCTTTTTTCACTCCATGGCTGAGTTAGTCGGTCTCAGGCGTAGATAGCAAGGTTTTCCCCTTGGAAACTGGGGTTTTCGCGTCCAGCAAACAGGCAAATCGACTAGAGAACACACGCAATTTGCAGAAAAAATGGGTTGAGCAAGCTCAATGCCGATGGCATTCTTCCTCTTGCTCAAACTACATAAAGGAGCGGGAATAAATTCAAATTGAGGAACAGTTGCAGAATAGATGGGGGAAATCTAGCCAGCGAGTGGTTGATTGCTGGAACAAGCTTCCATCTGTCAATGTGGAACTTGATAGCGTAAATAAGTTTTCAAGGAAGAACTAGACAAACTATTGGAGAGAATGGATAGAAATGGGAAGCTATTTTTGGCTGATGCTGTATAAGCTTGCTTTCTTGCATCATATGCAATTACTAATGCTAATAAACAGAAGTGTTTTACTTCAAATGACCTCCAATAGATGGTCAGTAACGTTATATTTTCCTATCACGATTTTCCAAATGAGAAACGAATGCCAGATTTTGCCTTAAACTGGTAAAATCTGCAATAGTTATGAAATGTTAAAAAACTGTTTATGGCGAGGAAGGGTTAATTGATACCAGTGTCTGAATAGTATAAACGATTCAAAGATGGATGAGAAGATCTTCGCGATAATCCAGAAAGTGGGGTTCAACCTCTCAAAATGAGGACAGATTTGCTAAGTTGTGAAATTAGTTTTAGTAATGGCAAATTATGCAAGAAAGCAATATGATACAGCAGCAAAAAAAAAAAAAAAAAAAAACCCATTTCACCTATCAAATCTTCTCGAATAGTTTGTCTAGTTCATCCTTGAATTTATTCGAACAATCCACTTCCAAAACAACAGATGGAATTCTGTTCCAGCAACCAATCACCCATTGTCTGGAGAAAAACTTCCACATATCCTGCAACAATTCTATTTGAATTTGTCTCTTTGCACGTTCAGTCCGAGCAAGACAAAGAATTCCATCAGCAGAGTTTGCTCAAGCTATTTAAAGCCTAAGATGCATTTAGGGCTAAAGCCTCAAGCAAATTTAGACTATGTATATATTAAGTGCAATAGCATCATTACACAGCCATTTCTGAATAAGCAATATTTATAAGGCGGCATCGTTTTAAGTTATATCTCATATTGTGAATACCTTCACAACGAGTTGCCATGATATTGCATTACTTCGAATAAATAACGCTTTGAATTGACTATTTAAAGCCTTATATACCTCAATCAGATCACCCTGCAGGTGCCTAGTCTCCAGGCGCTGCAACTTGCAGAACTGAAACCTTTCTTGGTTAGAGTAATCTTTTGTTTCCCTTCAATCTCATTGCCCCAGATCTTTTTGCATCTTGCCCAAAATGAGTACTCCAGACCTGTATGCAGTATTCAGGATGCCTCACCACTAGCTTGTACAAAAGATAATCACCTCCTCATTCCTGTTAGCAAAGTTGTATATAATTGACAAAAGTTCATGAGCTGTCCTAGCAGCCTGTCTGTAATGCTCAGAGAGCTTCATGCCTAACTGCACAAATACCCTCAAGGTTTTTTTTAATTTTCCGCTATACTGAGTGTAATGCCACACACTTGGTGTGTTAATCTGGGATTACTGCTACCCCCACACTACCTTGCATTTCTCAATGCCAAACTTCAACAATTTCTCATTTCTCACCCGGTCGGCCTAATATTTCTTACCTTGATTATTGTCATTAACGACGCTGCCAGCCATTGTATCATCCGCAAACTTAGACATTAAGCCTGATATACCTTAAACATTGAAAACAATGGGCTCAGCGCTGAACTCTGTGGGACTCCACTAATAACATTAGTCCACGAAGAGAAGTGTGCATTAATATTCAGTCTTCTCCTCAACCATCCATAGCAGTAAATTGCCCGTAATGCCACATTGCCCCAGTTTGTTCAGCAGTCTTATGTAGAACGCTATCAAAGCTTTCCAAGTACACTGTATAAGATAAAAAAATATTTTTTTGTATCCAGTTTTTGTTGCTGCATCACCAATCTGATTGGTCAGAGAAGTCCACTCCCTAAACAAAACTATGCTGTGATTGCAATATATTTTGTTCCTGTCAAGATGGTTCGCATGATTTCTTTAACCAGTCACTCCATTATTTTCCCTGGAAGAGACATTAGGCCAACAGGTCTGTAATTACTCTTGTCATCTCCTTTTTGAATTAGGGACACGTTCGCGCAACACCAGTCCATAGGGCCTTCCCCTGAATCCAAGGATGCTTTCAGGGATAATCGTGCTTACCCGTGGCAATAGAGAATTCGTGTGGTGGAAAGTCTTCTTTAGGCCTACCATATTCCAAGGAAGTAAATTTGCTTAGAAAATGGTGTGGTGAGCCTTAAGGACTTAAGAAAGTCGGGCCCAGGACGGTCTTATCTATAAATATGATTTTGCAAAGCCGACCGGGCTAGCCGGGTAGGTAAGGTGCCTGCCTGGCAACCCAAAGGTCGCGGGTTCGATTCCCGCCTCGGGCTGGATATCACGATGGTGCGGAACCAACCGGTTGGTTGGATATCCCGGCCACGATACACGAAGGAAGTAAGAAAAAACTGATTCCTTCGTGTATTGATCACATACGAAATAAATGTTGCAAACTTGCTTAAATCTGCATCAACGATATCAACTTTGGAAAACATCTCATATGGAAGGCAGTGAGGTTTCTAGCACTGCACTAATTACTATATGGCTCTATCCATTATAGTCAACAGATACGTGAATCTTTAGCTGTTTTTATATGGTTACCTAGTGAACCTCGAAAATATAACTCTGTAGGCCGTTCACAGGACAGGTGTTCTAATTCAAAAGCTGAGATGTATACAGTATAGCAGTTGAACTGCAACACAAAAAATCTAAGCAATACTTATTTGCTATCTTCCTTGTAGAAAAATTTGCTGTTAAAAAAAAAAAAAAACACCCATATTTGCTATTTTGTTGTTAGCTGCATTTAATTTTTTTTCGAAAGCTTTTGTTTAATTCTTAGTAATTAGCGTTCTGTACAAGGGGAACCATAATATATTCGATCAGTTTTTCTGGATTTGGTTAACTAAAACTTATCTGAAAGGCCGGATGATTTATCAAGGTACTTTGGGCTCACGGAACAATGTTGCTTGTCCAGGACTCCTGGCCAACTTATTTTTAGGCATGCAAATACTTGTGTTAGAGGCCCTAGACCACCTAATTTTTCGTGTCGTTGACGGAATTCGAACCCGGCCATTTCTCACCCAGTGTGCAATGGACGGGGATTACACTCAGTGCCACCCACGAGTGTAATTGGAATCTGATGAACTCCATACGTATTAACATCCATAAATTGCACGTGTTCTCTGGTCACTCTTCCCCCTCCTTTCTGGATGAAATCCAGTTTCCGAGTGAGGGGCTTTGCTGTCTTCGTCTGAGACCGACACTTTCCATAGATTTACAAAAACCCATAAAAATACCCTTACATTGACCCATGTATTTTCCATCTGCTATTGCAGAGGGCCGTGATTACTATTCTGCCATACCCGCAAAGACAAATGCATGTACTACAAATGCTCAAAAACTAGCATTGCTCTCTAAGTTGCGTATATTATCATCATAAGCCATTTTAAATCCACTGCAGGATCAGGGCCTCTCCGGCAACTTTCCAGTTCCTTCTGTTTTGTGCAATGGCCACCCATTTACTGTCCACGAACGCGTGAATTTTAATTTTTTTTAATGAAAACCCCAAACACGAGAGGTATTAGCACTTACAGTACTTATTACCGTGTTTGGGTTGGAGGTTGAGAAGATATTTGCTGACATTAGATTAACTTCTGTAGACTAATTTTCAGGAAAGACATGAAGCAAGGTTGTTCCAGAAAACGGCAGTTGAATGAATAAACGAATAAGATGAAAAGTTGATTCTGTGAGTTTGAAGTTGGACAGTAAATGGATGATGGCTGGTGGCGGCACGGGTTCGGACTGATTTGAAAGAGAACGGGAATTATAGAAGCCAATTCAGAAGAAAAGTGCCCATGGAAGTATCTGTAGAAAAGGCATGCAGCAGAAACAGAATGTCTATGAGACAGGGAGTGGACTGTTAGAGATGAGTCATTAATTAACCTGACTGCCTTCTGAAAGGAATCTAGAAGCTTGAGAGAGGTTTTGGGAGCACCGCCTCAGATGTGGGATCAATATTCCATGTTAGGGAGGATTTGCGACTTATGCAGAGTGAGCAGCTGTTTCGAAGAAAAGTAATGCTGAGAGCGGAAGAGAAAACCAAGTTTTTTCGATGCAGAGGAAGCAATATTTGTTATGTGCTTGTGCCAAGAGAGATTAGAAGTCGAGGTAATCCCCAAAAGAGATATCAACTTGCTTAGAAATCGGAGTGTCACCAAAAGATAAGCATAGGAGCAGAAGAATCCTTTTTGCGAGATATAAGACAAGACTGAGTTTTAGAAGGATTGAAATCAACTAAGTTTTCTTCGCCCCATTGGAGAATTAACTGAAGATCGGCATTTAAGGAATTGGTAGCGGATATTCGAGAAGTTGAAGCTGATTGAGCAGGGCAACGTTTCTCAAAATGGAAAGTAGAATGCAATGTGCTATCATCAGCAAAACTATGGATAGGATTTCCAGTGAATGGAAGTTCATTAATATACAAGAGGAAAAGAGTGGGAGAAAGAACCGAACCTTGGGGGAACACCAGCATTAGTGGAGAAGTTAGAAGACAGAGAGCCATCTACCATGACCCTCAGTGAGCAATCAGAGAGAAAACTGGATAACCAATTACTAAAAACAGTTGGCAAACTATAAGATGGAAACTTGTTTAAACCTTTATGCCAAACATGATCAAGAGCCTTTGAGATGTCAAGAGTAACTGCTTGTGTTTCACCAAACATTTCCATTGAATTAGTCCATAAATAGGTAACATAAGCCAAAATATCAGCAGTGGATCGACAATGACGGAATCCATATTGGCTATCGTTGATCACACGGAAGGTTTCTAGGTGGTTTAAGAGTTGGCAGTTAATTGATTTCTCCATTACTTTAGGAAGAGTAGAAGTTGTTATTTGGTTTTTAGGAGCATTAGCAACTAAGGCCATATTGCTCCAGGGATATGCGATGGTCATTTCCTGACCTTTCCGCATCCTCCGTTTTTGGTGGTCACGGTCTCGAACCCCGGTCTAATCAAGAAGCGTGTGCTACACACTGCTGCTCCTGCCTACCTGGCTACGGAGGCAGCCAAGAGTAGAAGTAATTGTAATCGGACGATAATTGGATGGGAGGGATTTGTCACCTTTTCAGGAACTGGCTGGATATGAGCAAATTTCCAAGCAGAAGGAAAAAACACCTTTGGAATAAAAAAAGTGAAAAAAGGTGGCAAAGAACATGGGCGCAGGAATTCAGGTTTTGAGAACAAGTAGAGAAATACCATCAGGACCTGAAGCTTTCTTAGCAACAAGATTCGTCAAAATCCTTCTGACGGAAGACCACAGAGCCATTGAATGGAGCATGTTGAGAATGGTGGGAGGTGTTTTACCAATATCATTAATATATGAGTTGGAAGAAAAATGGGATGCTAGCAGGTCACCTTAATCCTCGGCCGAAGTCACAACAGAACCATCTGGTTTTGACAGAGGTGGGAGCAGAGATGGGCAATAGTTGCGGCCAATAGCTATGGCAAGAGACCAGAATGCTCTTCTGCCATTAGGGCAAGAAGCAAGTTTTCGACTCTTAGCCTGTTCAAAATCTAGTTTGGACTGATTCTGTCCATCTTCGTCGTTGTCTTTCAGATTTTCTTCTAGCTCATCGTGGGTACCATTCTGTTATTTTCTTAGTCCATCTGTTATGTCTTCGAGCTATGTGTCCTGTCCAAGACCATTTTAGTTCTTTAGTTTTGATATGAATGTCGTTTACTTGAGTGTGCTGCCTAATCCACGTGTTTCTCTTATTTAAGTCTGATTCCTAATATAATTCGTTCCATTCTTCGCTGTGTAGTTTTCAGTTTCTCTTCCAGTATTTTGGAAAGTGCCCAAGTTTCACTTCCATAAGCCATGGGGGGACTATACCTTGGTTCATTGTTTTACATTTCAGATAAATTTGGACATTTGCTTCTCAGTATGTGACTATATTTCCTGAATGCTATCCATCGTAATTTATCCTTCTCTTGATTTCCAGCCATTTATTATGTTACAGCTAATGACTTGTCCCAGATTAGTATATGAATCCACCTTTTCAATTAGCATTAGTAGACGCATGTGATAGAAGAAAGCAAGCTTATGCGGCATCAGCCAAAAAAAAAACTTCCATTTCACTCCTCCATTCGTTCGAAATACCTGTCCAGCTGAGCCTTAAATTTATTTAGGCTATCAACTTCCACAACAGGGGATGGAAGTCTGTTCCACCAACCAACTACCCACTGGCTAAAGGCAAATTTCCGCACATCTATCCTACATCTGTCTTTCCTCAATCTGAATTTATGCCCTCTCAGGTGATTATTCTGAGCAAGAGGAACAATCGCATCGGCATTGAGCATGCTCAAACCATTCAATTACTGCTCCTTCAATAATTATATCCCTTTTTGTGGGATGCTTGTTCATCATTACTTTTGTTTTAGCCATATTAATCTTTAGTCCGAAATCCTTACTAACTCTGCATAACTGATTAATGTTTTCTTCTTAATTCTTTGGGATCATGGCTTATGATCACAATGTCATCTGCAAATCGTAAATGGTTTATGTACTCTCCCTTCACATTGTCCTTTCTGCAACCAGTCCAATCTTGTGAAGGCTTCCTCGCAGCAGTAAACTTTGGAGATATTGTCTCCTTGCCAAACTCCTTTCTCAATTTTAAATTTGCTACCGTCTTTGTCTAATCTTCAAAATCATGAAATATGGGGTATCTATGCCTTGTCTTTCCAGGGCCAAAAACATTGCCTTATGCTGTATGGAGTCAAATGCCTTTTCAAAATCCAAATGCTAGGCATAATGGCGTTTTATATTCATTTGCTTTCTCCATTAGCTGTGATATTACATGGTGGTCTCTAGTTGAGAATCCTGTCCTAAAGCCAGCTTGCTCTTTCGGTTGATTCTCAAGTATTCTTTCTAATCTGTTAGTAATGGCCCTTGTGAACAAGCTAACTGGTCTGTAATTTAATTTCTCGTTTCTCATGCAACTATAATTGCATTATTCGACTCCTTGGGTGTCATGCTTTTGTAATGCATTTTGTGAAGTCTTCTGTCATGTCTCTTCCTCCCAATTGTAACAACTCTACAGTAACTTCTTCCCTAGGACTTCAATTCAACGCATGTTCTGCTTTTTTTTTTTTTTTTTTGGCGCAAGGGCTGCTATGGCGAAATTGCATCTCAACGCATGTTCTACCTCATCAGGAAGGATATCGGGCATGTCGAAGATGAATCAAAAATTTTACTAAGTTTTCTGCTATTTGAATTATGCCTTCTCTGCTTTTTATAAGTACACCATCTCTATTCTTCAGTTTCATTTGTCTTTCTGTATTACTGCTCTTAGCTGTGATTTAAGTCTTGTTTTCCCTTAATGCTTGTTCTACTTTTCTTCTTTTAAATCTTACGTCCTCTCCGAGTCTCTTTTTAACAGCTTTGCATAACTCAATATACTCAACTTTGTCCTTGTCGGTGTATCTTGCTCTTCATTTGTGATCTTCGGTTCATCATGTGTTTGACTAATTTTTTTTTCTTCGGATTTCTTTTCACTTATAGGTTTCTTGGGCTTATTATTCTTATTACTACTAGCCATACAGTGCAAGGAAGCCCGAAGCTTATGCTGCACCAGCTAATATAAATTTCCAAGTTACCCTGAGAGAGAAGTAGAAGAGAATCACCAAGAAAGAGAATGATGATATCCAGCTCAGGACCCTGAGCTGGATATCCTCATTCTCTGGAATGCTACAACTTTCAGAAAGTTGTAGCATTCCTCGTCAATATCTTGGTCCTGAACAGTCTGCAGCTCAAACTTCTTCTCCTCTTGTTATCTTCTTATTATTTGAGTCAGTTTCTTTTCTTACATAAAGGTAACATCATTCACGATATATCTTCTGTTAGTTAATCCATTTGGGCTCTTCCATGTCCACCCTTTTCTTGGAAAAAAAAAAAAAAAAAAGTTCATTACTGACATTTCTTGAGATTCTGCAAATTCTCACGTCTTTCTCCTTTCATCAATTCCAAAATTTCCTATAGTTCCCTTTTCTGTGCTGTACCTTTCCAACCTTAGCATTGAAGTCCCCCATAACTGTTGGGAGTTTTCTGTTCATCTAGAAGTCTCTCGGTTTACATTTCTTCAACCTCTTCATCATGGCTCGACGTTGGTGCATAAATTCATTATAACCTTTAGCTTGTATCTCTTAGAAATCCTAAATAGCAGTCTTGACACCATCGGTGATGTACTTTTGAATTCCAAAATGTTTTTTATATCTATATGGACCAGAAAGCCAACTCCACCTACACTCCTTTCACTGTTTCCATTGGTGTATAACAGATTTCTACTTGATAAACTTAAGTGATAATTTCTTAATGTTTCAGCCAAACCAATGATATTACAGTTCACATTTTCTAATACCTCTTCAGGCTCTAATAATCCTACCTTCACCCATAAGTGATCTTACGTTGTAACAAGCAAAGTTCAGTTTCCATGCATCAAAGCCTGGTCATACCCAAAGATTCTTAGCACCTTCTGCTTCCACTCTGATCCCCTTGCTACCACAGGAGGGGGGGAGTGAAAGCTGCTGGGTACTGAGGGCCATTTCTTTTGTCGTGGTGCCATGTGCTGGAGGGTTTGGTCTTTTCCTCTTCACACCAACAAGGCATCTTGAAGAGAACCATTCTACATGTTTGTTGCCACCTACGTGACATAACAGGGCTTACCATCAAAAAGGTGAGCATGAGTGGATTTTAGGGAGGCATTAGCATAGGCATTTGATGCAAGAAAGCAAGCTTATGCAACGTCAGCCAAAAAAAAAAAAACCCACTTCACCCCTCTGTTCGTTCGAAATACCTGTCCAGCTGAGCCTTAAACTTATTTAGGCTATCAACTTCCACGACAAGGGATGGAAGTGTTCCACCAACCAACCACTTGCTGGCTGGCTGAGGCAAATTTCCGCATGTCTATCCTACATGTCTTTCCTCAATTTGAATTCGTGCCCTCTCAGGTGATTATTCTGAGCAAGAGGAAGAATCCCATCAGCATTGAGCATGCTCAAACAATTCAAGGCTTTATACATCTCTATAAGATCACCTCGCTGGTGCCTAGTCTCCACACACTTATTTGCAAAACTTAAGCCTTTCTTCGTAAGAGCACCCCTTTGTTCCATTCACTAATCTTGTTGCCCTTCTCTGTACTCATTCCGGCAGCTCTACATCCTTCTTGAAATGAGGCCTCCAGACCTGTATACAGTACTCTAGGTGTGGCCTGACCATTGCCTTATACAAGGGAATAATCACCTCCTTATCCCTGCTAGAAAAATTCCTATATATCATTGACAATACACCATGAGCTACTCTTGCAGCCCGTCTGCACTGCTCAGAGAACTTCATATCTGCCTGCACAACCACCTCCAGGTCCCTTTCATTCTCTACCACTGTCAGTGTAGTACCACAGAGTTGATACGTTGCTGTTTCCCATATGTAGTACTTTACATTTGTCAATGTTCAATTTCACTTGCCACCTCTCAGCCCATCTGCTCAACCTTCCCAGATCCTGTTGCAGCAGCATAGTGTCAGTAGTGCCCTTGACAACCGTCGTATCGTCTGCAAACTTGGACATTAAGCTTGATATACCATCATCAATATCATTTATAAATACAGAGAACAATAAAGGACCCAATACTGAACCCTGAGGGACTCCACTAATAACATTAGTCCACAATGAGCAGTGTCCATTGATTACCACTCTGTCTTCTCCCCCTCAACCACCCCTTTATCCATAGCAGCAATTTGCCTCCAATGCCACACTGCTCCAATTTGTGCAGCAGTCTTCCATGTGCAGCAGTATCAAAAGCCTTTCTAAGATCCAAGTATATAATATCAAAGTTATTCCCTGCATCCAGTTCTTTTGTGACTGCATCATAGTATCCAATCAAATTGGTCAGGCAAGATTTCCCATTAACAAAACCATGCTGTGTCCGAGCTATAACTGAAGTCTTGGCTAGATGATCCTGCAGTGCTTCTTTAACCAGTGCCTCCATTAATTTTCCTGGAACAGAAGTTAAACTTACAGGTCTATAATTACTTGTCAGCCTTTAATCCTCCTTTGTGAATTGGGATCACATTTGCACATCTCCAGTCTGTGGGTACCTCCCCTGAGTCCAACGAAGCTCTCATAATTATGGCTAAGGGTTTGCTTATTTCCTTTGCTGCCTCCTTTAATATAACTGGATAGATCCCATCCACCCCAAGTGCCTTTCTTGTGTTTATCTTCAACAATTTCTCCTCCACTTTACTCTCAGTTATTACAAGATTCTCTAGCTTACTGCCAGAGTTGAATACACCTCTGGCATTCCCCTCGCTGAATAATTCCTCATGTGTGAATGTCAATGCAAAATATTTATTTAGTTTGTTAGCTACCTGAGCAGGATCATCAACAGTTGACCCATCGATATCAAGTGGACCAATCTGATTCATCCCCTTCCTTCTAGAGTTTACATAAGTAAAGAACTCTTTGCTGTTTTTCTTTGCATCCCTTGCCGAAGATTTCTCGTAATCTGCCTTCGCCTGCCTAACCTCCTATGTATCTTGGTTACAGATCAATGTATCTATCATACGCTTTGTGTCACGTGTTAATTTGTATGTATCCCATGCATTTTTCTTCTCTGCCATATGCCTCATTAGTTCATCTGACATCCATTTAGGCCTAAACCTTGAACAATATTTCTTAGTTGGTATGTAAAGCCTAGTTGCTTCCAAGATAACCTCTTTGAATGCTTCCCATTTTGCATTTGCTGTTGGTAACATCATCAGTTTGTCCCACTGTATCGAATTTAAATACTGTCTCAGTCCATCATAGTCACCTTTACAAAAGCAATAATCCTTCCCTTTACCCCTAATGGTAGTTACCTCTTTGAGTAAATCCCACTTCAGCACACCGTGATCACTGCCACCTAGTGGTTCATTTATCTGCAGATTCTTAATGCATGAAGAATCACCACTGATAATCAAATCAAGAGTATTACTCCCTCTAGTTGTCCCCCAAACATGATGTAGAAAACAATCATCCAATAAATCCACAAAAGCCTTGCTAGTGCATGAGTGACTAGACCCCAAATTCTAGTCAATATCTGGGAAATTAAAATCCCCCATTATAAGACTCTCTGATTTACTGGCCCACTATTTCCCTGTACAGTTTCTTATTATACTCATCAGAGTCATTAGGCCTATAGCACACTCCTACTCTCAATTTTGATCTCCCAATGCTTATGTCACACCAAACGTATGTCATACCGGCAGGCCAACCAGACTTCTAAATCTTCTAAAATAGAAAGTGTTTTAGACTAAGTGTCTGCTAACACACAGAATGCCTGTTCCCTCTAAGCCCCATATACAGAGGTGCAACTATGCAACTAGATGGCAAATATAGTCCAGGCCACAGGTGCTGATTTGACTTAAATTAACTGACTTCATACTTATTTAAAAAAAATTGAGTTATCTAAATCAGTTATTATAAAAGCCCAATTCTAATAAATATTTTTAGAACTATGAAAATAAAGGCACATTTCTGATATTTTGCTATGGGTGCCAAAAGTCACTCTTGCTTTTATATCTAAATTGTACATTTATACAAGAAAATTTAGAAAGCCATAGACAAGACTGAAAAGGGGAAGATGGCAGATACCATTTCCCTAGTTATGAGTACCTACACTGATGTTACTGAAATTGGGATTTTCTTAACTGTGTAAATAAAATGTCAGCCTAGTTGTGAAAAATCCTATTTCCATTCCTGGGCATTAAGTTACCTGGTTTTACAAGTCTTCAGTTGGTAGCAATGCTAGGTTAAGGTAAGCACCTTGCCCAGGTTGCCAAAAACAGAACAATGAGGGGAAAAAATATTATCCTTAGGAAAGGGCACCAAAAACCTTTCAGGCAGTGAGGGAATTGGTATAAAGCCCCATCTTTTGTATTTACAGGATCATTGTCAACCTTCTTGCTGTAGATGGGACATGTTTGCTGTCTAACTGGAATTAGTTTTGAAAACAATGAAAGTTACTTTATGAACCTTCAAAAAATGAACCTATTATCCCTTCCTCACTTCACTTAAATAAATCAAGTACTTTGTCATTCACTTTATTAGGTAAACATCCAACCTTTGCAGGTGTAAAGGTTAGTCACTGACAAAAGGAAAATTTTCCAACTTTCATTCTACAATTATATCCTCTCAGTCATCTGTCTTCCTGTGTATATCATATAACTACCTGTAAAGTTGGCACTTGAGCCTAAATTGCTCTCATGACAACTCAGACACCTGTTTCTAGAAAAGGCAAAACTGCAAATTCTGGTTAACTCTGCAAGATTCTCCAATTTCTCTCCCCCCGTTTATATAAGAGAAGATGTGTCAGAAATAAATGTTACAGCCAATTAAGGACCCATTATCTATCTAGGTAGCTGAAAAGCATGGAAGCAGTGGGTTTGAGTTGTGTGTGTTTTTTTTTTTTTTTTGCAAAAGAGAACGTGCTTCAGAAGGGTTGAAGCTTAAAACAAATCAGTTTATGTATACATCTTATAATTTATACTACCATGCAAAAGAAAATACTGCCTTTCAACCTTCAAAAATAAGAGTATGGGGTCAGTGCACAGACATTGCTATCAAAGACTGCAACTCACAAAACAAACAATACTTCCATAAGTGTTTTTTTTTTTTTTTTAACTTTTTAAAATATTACTGGAACAACATTTTTCAAGAATCAATTCTGGTTTCTTCTTACAACTAAAGCCTATGCAGTTTTCCTAGATGAAAAAGTGGTTGTAAATTTTTAGCCATAGCAGTAACAGAGGGCCACATGTGTGCAAGTTGTATTCTGTAGTTAATACACTCATTACTGGATGAAAAACCCATCCTACCCACACCTGAAACTGACCAACTCAGCCATTTGGTGAAAAAATGAAAAGACCCATAATTCCTTACATCATTAACAGGATTTGAACTTCAATGGGGAGAAGGGCAATTATACCAATTGTGCTACCCACAAAGACAGATGAGAAATTGAAACATTACCCAAAAGTTGATATGGTTAAATAGTTTATTGCAGTTGCTGCTTGATGACCCTTATGGCTGAGTAAATATGAAGTCAATGTTGTAGAGGGCATTGTCTACAGATGGAAGTTTATCAAAACAAAAAAAATTTGCTATGGCAATAACACAAGAACTGATCCTTGAATTCCCTTTCTCCTCAGAAACTACAAGGGGGCCACAAAAGGGAATAAACGAATGGATAAGTTCATAAAAACAGAGGTTACCTCTAAGACTGCCATATCTTAAAATGACATATCTCTACACCTTACAATTTTTCCACACCAAAGAAAACAGACCATATACTTGCATTTTAAGCAATTGTCCAGTGGTAGATACCTTCAGAAGCCATTTGCATTCTGCAAAGGTAGGCCATTTGTCTCCAAATACCATACTGCACAAGCACCAACCACCAGTCATTCCAGGTTTCTGCACAAGTAGCTAATCACAGCAGTGATCATTCCAACCAATGATCATTCTGATCACTGGTTGGAATTTTTGGGTTAGCCAAGGTAGGAATGACTGTTTCACACTAGGAAACTGCTGAAGAAAAGTTTTATATAGAAAGAATGAGAGAAGGAAAAAAAAAAATGCAAGGTGAATTTCCTTTAATATAATTAAAGGAAATATAATTTGAGATTATATTTCTCAGCCTTAAATAAAGCTGGGAGAAATATGCATGTCTGCATATTTCTCCAAGCTTTATTGGACAAAACTAGCTGTTGTGCATTCTGCATTCCATCTGAAAAAGGTGAGGGGAGGGGTCATCCACAAGAAAGGCCATTGTCTTTGAATGGCAAAAAAAAAAAAAAAATTTAGCATGGCAGGGTTGTTTGCCTTCTAGGCATCTCCTCAAGTCTGGATCAGACCTTTGTCATCAAAATTTTGACTGAGAAAAAAAAAAAAAAGATATATATATATATATATAGTTAAAATAAATGATGTACACCACCACTGAGAAATTAATTTTTTTGCAGCCTTATTTCCAATTCTAACATGATGCAGATAAAGTTCATAAAACTTATGAAGGAATACTACAATTGACATGATCATCAATATTATAGAGCATTTTAGGGCTATAAGCCTTGGGTTTCAAAATAGTTAGCTGACATGCAAGTTGGTTGCATGCAGAAATGATGCATTTGCACTAACTTCTAAGTAACTAGGAATTCTGAGATAATTAAATGATGCCAATTCCTAGTTACTTAGTAGCTGGCTGCATGCAGAAATGATGCATTTGTACTAACTTGCATGTCAATTAACTATTTTCAAAACCTGAGGCATATAGCCCTCAAGTACTCTATCTTAATACTGGGATCATGTGTTGCACTCGTGCAATGTATACTTAGATCTAAGAAACCAACTACTCCTAGACCTCCACACTACATCACTTCGGCCAGAAACCAAGTTATTGGAATCTAATGATGCCTTCCGTGCATTGACCAGTTATGCCAACAAGGTCTTTCGTCGTCGCTGGCATCACCTGCAACTCCCGAACACTACTCCTGGATAACCTCCTCTAGACAGCAACTGATACCCAGCACTAGAAACTTCCAGACATGAAACTGCAAATGGTGGACAGCCCTGTCGACGCCGCTCCGTGATTCTCCATTGTGACAATCCTGGACTCTTTAATTTGAACTTTACCTATTCTCTTCTTCCTACCCACAGTCTTTCTCCAGGACTCCCACAACTGCACCTAGCACTCTTCCTGCTCCGTTTCGCCTGGGAGGATGCCTATGCTCTGTCATCCTCGCTATCTTGTCTGTCTTCCACTTTCCTGTCTCTTCTCTGCTCTTTCCTTGGCCCTCCCCACTCTCACTCCTGCAAGAGTGTGGACGGCCCGTCAGATGTCTTTTACTCCCTGGTCTGGCTCCTCGTGCCAGTGGATGGATGCTGGGAGGCTCCTTCCTGGTGATCGCACCTCCCAGTAATGAAGAGGCCAGTCAAACAACACACTACTCACACAACCCACACTGACTGGCTTTGCTATGTTAAGAGTATTTAACGCGGATTTGTGGGAAACCACGGGAACCGCATAACAAAACACACTGTCCACTATATCTTAATTACTTGCACACCATCAAGGCATCTCTCATATTTTGGAGTTATATTTCACAACTGGGTTGTCATTATTGCAACACCAGGGTACCTGCCCACCCATCAATGATTAGCCTACAAGTTCCAAAATGGTGTTGTCTAGGTGGTGGATCCAATGAGAATAAGTAACAGTAGTCTTGGTGAAGCATTACTTATTCAATGTAGTGCAATATCATGGTACCTCATTGTGAAGGTATTCACAATGAGATATACTGGTACTTAAATGATGGCAATTCCTAGTTACTTAGTAGTCTGCTTGCAGAAATGCATTTGCACTAACTTGCATATCATGATTATCAATTTAATAGATATTAAGATGGTTTAAGTGTGGGTCTTGTGTTCATTTCTTCCTCAACAAAAATGTCTTGACTTAATTTTCTTTTGTTTTAAAGGGCAGTAATTTTTCTTAACCACCTTCCTTTTGTGGTCTTAACACCAACATTGGCAATGGCACCATTACAGTGACAAAATGATGCAAGGAAGCACACTTGTACAGCATCAGCCATAAAATAGAAAAAATTCACTCATTTTGCCCATCTGTTGTTTTCTGCTATCACCACAAGAACAACCAACAGATGGATGTTGGATGTTTGTTTCAATAAACTGCTCTCTGGCTGAAAGCCAATTTTTTGCATATCTTGCATTCATCCTTTTCCAATTTAAATTTATATCCCTTGCACGTTATCAGCATTTAGTTTACTCAATCCAACTAAAACACTTTAAAAATACGTAGTTTCCTGACACTATTTGGAGAACTGAAGTCTTTTTGGTAAAAGAATCATTTGTCTCCAAATAATCTTGTTGATCTCTACACTCTTTCCAACAGACCTTCATAAAACAAGGTTTCCAAACCTTTATGTAATCACTGGAATAAGTTGCCTCCATGGGTGGAGGAGGCTGACAGCTTGGGAAAATTCAAAGGTCAGCTGGACAGACACCTACACATTGAAGTCAGTTTATTTATATATTATTTTTAATTACTATTTTTTTTTGACCTAATACTAATATTCATGAAATATTCAAGATACAGCCTAACCACTGCCTTATTATATGGGAGGGGGTAAAAAAAGATTTTTGCTCAGCAGTAGTTGTAATAGACAATTGAAACAAACTCCATATTACATATTTTCAATGTAGTCACCAGACAAAAATGACACATTGTCACCTCTCAATACACTTCCACAGGCAAGTTTTGTAGAAGTTCTCTGATCTAACTGCTCTTTGAACCATAACTTGGTAGCAGACATCACCTCATCAGTAGCAGTGTTTCCCACAAAGGCCTTTAAGGGCAGAAAAGAGGAAGAATTACTGCAGGATGCAGTAATATTTCAGTTTTTCCTGGTGCATCAACATTTTATGTGCACAATGTTTTCTTCTGGTAAGGGGCCAGAAGTCTGGGAATCCATCTAGCAGACACTTTACTCACATGCAACTGTTGGTGGATAACATCTTCCACAGACCCTACACTAATTTGGAGCTCTGCAGCTAGTTCATTGATACTAAATGGTAATCTTCCACAATTAATACCTCAATCAATTTTTGAAACACTTCTGTTACAGCAGTTGCTGGGCATCCTGGGATTTCTTCATGAACTAAGGTTCTCCCATATTTGAATTGTTTATATCAATGTGTAACAACACTAACCTGGGCAGTCTTCTCCATAAACAACAACCATTTCTTCATGGATGGTTTTTGGGTGTTTTTTCCCTTGCAGAAAAGGGGAACCAAATCACTGATTTATATTCCACTTTATCCATTGTGACACTTCATTCAGCAAAAAGAAATGAATTGTCTAAACAAAACAAAAAAGATCTTTCTATTATAACTACTTCTGAAAGAAAGATATTTCAAATGCCCAAGAGCGTGGAGTTCACTTATGCATGGGTAATGCGCACACAATTCCTAACTACCAAGGTAGTTTTTAATGCATTGTTTTAATTATATCTCATATTATTAATACCTTCATGAGTTGGACAGTACCCCCACCCACCAATGAAGCCAATAAGCTTCGAAACTGTAGTCTGGGTGGTGGTATCCACCAAGAATAAGCAACAGCCTTCTCCATAGGTGAAGTGTTATTTATTTGAGGTAGTGCATTACCATGGCAACTTGAAGGTATTCACAATATGAGACAATTAAAACGATGCATTAAAACTACCTTTGTAGTATAAATTGTGTGTGCATTACCCATGCATGAGTAAACTCCTTTATAACTACTTCTGGGTGAATACAAATCTTTTTTTGAACCCCACCTCAATATAACAGGATAATCACCTGTTTATCCCCTTTCTGGCCAAATTCCTGTATATCCCTGACAGAATCTTAGGGACAGTCCTAGCAATCTACTCCTAGGTAACTTTCTTTATCAAGTCTATCAACCATGAGTTGCAACCCACATAGTATATTATCCTGGATTTCTGGTACCCAAATACACTTGCATTTATCAATACTAACCCTCAATTTCCATTTTTCAGCCCATTTGTCCAATTCATCAGATATTTGAAGTAGCATACATCAGAAAATGTATACATTAGAGTTGATATATTGAAATCAATTTTTCATTGAACTAGGTTCCCATCTTTACATATTCTTTTGGTTACCTTTTCTCCATGAAACTTCAGTTCACAGCTGATTTCTCTGAAATTGAGGAAATTCCATTCTGCAATTATACCTAAAGGAAGACAGTCTGCCTGTCCCTCAACTATTCTGAATAATAAAGTGACATTTTTCCAACATTTCTCAGTTATTAAATACATGATCCAGAATGTTAATACTGAAGAAGTGATATTCCTTCAGTTTTAACTGTGCTGGTATTATCTGACTCAATGTAAAAATTCTGAGTGGGACCTTGTTGGGTTCCAAAAAGGAAAGTGTCAGGATTTGTACAAGTGTTTTTCAAGTTCAATGCCAGGTATCCCCCTCCCCACCACCAACAACAACACAACCACCACAAACCCAAGAGGATGTCCACTATCTGGCAAGCAATAAATGTATTGACTGGATAACAGAACACCGTACCCCACATCTTAAGCAGTCTGGATTCTTTTCCTTTGTATCAAGAGGACAGGGACAGACATAGCTGGCCCTTACAAGTAAACTTACTAGTCATTCCATTCCAGTCTTGTCAAAGAGGACAAATGGAATGTTGGCAATTAGTCCCTCAAACCCCATTTTTAAGTTCCCATGGGTAACAGCACACTGCAAACATGCCGGCTTCTTATGGTGGGAGACTAGAACCAAGGCTGCAGCCAATAGATCCCACGATTCTATTCTGGAAGACAGTAGCATCACTAGGTTTTATATTACAGTATTATGGTGAAATGATTTTCCCTTCACTGAACATTGGACTCAGGTGCACTCTCTCACTGCTTAACAGTGAACACTAAGGGACAGTGCACGTATAAAAGAACATGTTAAAGGATCAGCGCATTTAAGATCAACAATGATCACAAAACAGCGTTTAGGTGCTATATCGAAGATGGAAAAGCTATTAACAATATGGATGGAAAATCAGATTCAGAAAAGAGTGCACCTGAGTCCAATGGCCATATAAGCAAAAGCAACATGTATTTATGAAGATATTAATTTTAGTAAATACAGGGATTACCTTGATCTCTTTATAGAATGGCTTCTATCCAACTCTCCTAGTTGGAGAAAAGCAATAATCCAGCATTATCAAAATACAATGAAAAGAGTATTGAAGAATGGACCTTTCTAAAAGAATCTGTTAAACTAAAATTTAGCAACAGAATTAAAAGAAGCATTTTAATAAATTACAATCACTTGAGGTCTAACGAATAACATTAACAAGAATACTACCATACCCCTTCACAGATGCAATGTGGACAATCACACGACAAATGAAAAACAAAACATAAGAGCTTTAGTTTTGCCTAAGATTTATCTCAAAGAAATTGATTAAACAGGCCAATCAGATTATAAGTCATACCAACATTACAAAATTGAATAAATCTGAATCTAATTGAGATAATCGGGACATTATTATACGAAAGGCTGACAAAGGGGATACTGTTGTTATACTGAACAAAAATGATTACATCGATAAATTACATACCATCATATCTGACAACAGAAGCTGATTCCTCTGTTTGTTATAATTTAGTAAACAAGTGTAATAAAACCCTAACATTATATAGGAAGAATGACTATATTACAATGTCCCAGCTTAAGCAAATTAAAGCATGTACTTACAACGTTCCCACTCTGTAACAAGTAAAGCTAAATAAACCAGGTAATCTGTTTTGTACAAAAATTCGGCACTCTCATCTTTAGCGATGTTTGTTTATTCTATTTTAAAACCATTCAGAGCAATTTTAAAATATAATATAAAAAATGATTCACTTTTTATGACATTAAAAGACTAAAATTAAGAGACACTAAATTATACTCTTGACATAACATCTTTATACACTGGATATTATTTGGGACCTACTCAATGACAGCAATATCAATAATACTAGGCTTCCCAAAGAGAAGATTTTTGAACTTACCCCAAAATTAGTTTCTGCCAATTGTTTTATTTCAAGATAAAATATACAGATGGATTTTTGGCTTACCAATGGGCCTTAGCATTAGTGGACTTATTGCAGAATTATATCTGGACAAGATAGAGAATATATATTTGAATCCATTTATACCAGAAGTCTCATTATGGCAGATACTTAGATGTTCTCATCATAACTAATCAGACTACCATAAATTCTGTTTTACAAGGTTTTAATAATATCCATATGAGATTAAAATTTACACTAGAAACCAAGAAGGACACAATCAACTTTCTTAATTTTACATTACAAAGAGTAGGGGAAAAACTAAATTTTAGCATTTATAGAAAACCTATTAATAGGGCATGTTATTACACTACAATAGCTACCACCCATACACATACAAAAAAAAAGTCATGCTTAACCAGTTTTTAAATGCATTCAAATATTCCACCACACAGTGTTACAGTTAGAGATTGAGGAACTAACAAGGAGATTTCTAAATAGAGGTTATCCAATTACCTCTATTAATAAAGTTAAACTGCTTGCCCAGGAAAAGACAACTAATAACAATCCAAAAACAAATATTGATAAAAAGCATTTTATTATAGTCCCATATGTAGAAAACTGATATAACAAATTAAATGAATTATGTAAGGGTACAGATATGAAAGTAATAGCAAGACCGACCGATAAATTACATTATTAAAGGATTCCTCCAATTCTTCCTTTCAACAAACACATGACCTCATCTACAGCATTTCGTGTAAAGACTGCAACTCTTTACATTGGATCTACTCAAGGGGTGTTGGATTTTCATGTTAAACAACACAAGGCTTCTTTATGCATGTCAAAAGCAAATGCTTCAGAGTTGGCATTCCATGCTGTGAATGAAGCACATTCCTTTCTTTTTAAGGAAGCTAAAATAATTAATATTCAACACAATTATAGTAAATTACTTATTGCTGAAATGCAACTCCGAAAAAACTCAATATTCACAGATTTTTTTTAATAGTGGATGACTTTTTTTTTTTTTAGTTTCATTCCATCCTGTGAACACAAAGTACCTAAAAGTTTCAGTCAAACTTAAAAGAAAGAAAAAAAAACTAAGAGTTGGATAGAAGCCATTCTATAAAGAGATCAAGATAATCCCTGTATTATTTAACAAAAGTAACAATGAATATGGAGATATTGAGCAGATAATAGCTCTTATTAAACCAAATGTATACACCATTAAAAAAAAAAAAAAACTCCGAGGAGGACTCCAAGTTGGATGAATTATATGCTTTTGTACTTTTCATTGCTTTAACTTTTCCATGCCAGATTACTTGAGCAGAAAAAGACAGCACGGAAAAGTTAGAGCAATAAAAAGTACAGAAGAATAATCTGACAGAGGCAGATTATGAGAAATCGCTGGCAAAGAGTGGGGATAAGGAATTCTTCACATATATAAATGCAAAGAGAAGAACAAACCAGATTAGATCCTTATGTAATGGAGGTGGGATAGTATTAGATACCTCAGCTGAAAGTTGCAGATGAACTCAACAGTTACTTTGCATCAACATTTACAGAAGGAAAACCCTTTATATCAATGAGAAATTATGGGAGTGAAGTTAAAAAAAAATGTAATTAGTGATGTTGAAATTTTGCATTTATTTCATAAAAAAACATGAGCTTACAGGCCAGTGAGGCTCCTGGGGTTGATGGCACATACCCTATAATTGTAAGGGAGGCAGCAAGCAAGTTTTTTTTTGATTTGATTTTGGTAGTTGTTGGCGCATCGGCTTCTGTGGCCATATTGCACCTCCCAAGGTTTTTGCAGTACTTTGATCCAAGCCCAAGGCGGGAATCGAACCCGCGACCTTTGGGTTGCCAGGTAGGTGCTTTACCCACTCGGCTAGCCCGGTCGGCAGCAAGCAAGTGCATTGAACCATTGAAGCTAATTATGCGAGCATCACAGGACTCTGGAGTGATTCTGTTGGATTGGAAAAGTGCCAATGTATCTCCCATACATAAGGGTGATTCTAAGAGTGAAGTGGGAAATTACCGGCCAGTTAGTCTAACTTCAGTAGTAGAGAAAATCATGGAGGCAATGATCAAAGTTGGAATTCAGGATCATTTAGATAGAAATGAAATTCTGAAGGATACTCAGAATGGTTTTGTAAAGGGAAAATCATGTTTCACTAATCTGGTTAGCTAGTTTGCCATGGTCACTCAAGAGCTGGACTTTGGGAATAATTTCAATATTGTTTATTTGGATTTCAGCAAAGCATTTGACTCAGTCCCACATGAGCGGTTACTTTATAAGCTGGAACAGGTTGGAATCACAGGGGAAATCCTTAGATGGATAGCTGGATGGCTTCAGGGCAAGAGGCAGAGGGTTGTGATAAATGGTTATTCCTCAGATTGTGTTGATGTAAGAAGTGGGGTTCCTCAAGGATCAGTATTAGGACCACTGTTTTTGATTTTCATAAATGACATCGATGAAGGGATAGAGGGTGTGATGTCTAAATTTGCAGATGATGTAACGATTGGTAGAGTAGTTAATGATTGCCACCAAGCAGAGATTCTTCAGAATGACCTAGATATACTTCAGGGATGGTCAGAAAAGTGGCAGCTATGCTTTAATTCAGCAAAATGCAAGGTCTTACACCTGGAAAACAGTAACCCCAAAATAACTTATACATTTGGCAGAGTTGAACTAAAGCTGGTAATGGAGGAAAGGGACTTGGCTGTTAAGTTACGGTCAGACTAAGTTCTTTGAGCATCCAGAGATGGGTAATTTGTCCGGTTAGATCAGCAAAAGGGCACCCATATCAGGAAAGACTTCAAATATGTGGGTTGCAGAGCTTGGAAACTAGGCACCTTAGAGGAAACTTGATTGAGGAGCTTAAGGCTCTGAGCAAAATGAATGAGGATGAAATTCACGGTTATGAATCTAGAACTAGGGGCCATAATTTCAAGTTTCGGGATGAGATGTTAAGACTAGATTAGAGGAAGTTTTATTTGAGCTAGCAAGTTATAAATTACTGGAATAAGTTACCTACATGGGTGGTAGAGGTGACAGTTTGGGGAAATTCAAAGGTCAGCTGGATACCTAAGGGAGAAGGGAAACACTTAGGTTGTCCACTTCCTTTTCTCTTATTTATTTTTTTTTTTTTCTTATTTTATTTTATTATTTTTTTGGCTGGTGCAGCATAAACCATATGCTTCCTTGCACCATGTGGCCACTGCAAATACTAATACAAATGAAGATATTAAGGATAAGTATGGCAAACCCTAAGCCAAGTTTGTGGCAAGCAATGGGTGGTTTAATAGCTTCAAGCATCACACTGGTTTCCAAAACATTAAAGTATGTGGTGAAGTTGCCAGTAACAATTCTGCAGCTGCAGAAATATTGTGATGTGTTAGAAAAAATCCCTTCTAAATCACCACAGCCCTCAACTTCTACAGCTACATGCTTATCAGCTGGAGAGTTAATTCTGGCAACTATGCTCGAAAAGTAAAACTTGCTGATGTTATGCTTGTCCCCTCTCTTTTTATAATTTTTCATGCGCATGAGAAAAAAAATTGAATAAATAATTCTATTTACATGTTCATTGAACATTTCATTTTTGCTTCAATCAAATTTGAAAGTGCTGCATAACCATTTAGGGAAATTCCAACTTATGTAGTTCCTCTGACTGCAACCCTTACATAAGTCAGAGAGTGGCTGTAATAAGTAAATAACCAGAAGTATGCCCACATCAAAGGGAAATTAGTTTTAAAATCCAGCAGTTTAATAAAAAATCCACTAAGATGAATAATTTCCTTTTTTTTTTACCATATTTCCAAACAATAAGATGCAGTCTTGTTTTAGATGGCAAATCTGAACAGTGTTCTCCACAGAAGATTTCTTCAGCAATATAAAATTCTGTTATTTATAAATGTGGCTTGAGCAATCCAGAGCAAAAATTAATTGCATAATTTAATGTTATATGCTCCAGTCGTATTGATCTCAATTGCATAGTATGTTCAAATTAATATTAGCATACATGATGCAAGGGGGGATTGCATAGTATGTTCAAATTAATATTAGCATACATGATGCAAGGGGGGAGGAACACCTTATATAGCATCAGCAAAAAAAAAAAAACCCTAATTTCACCCATCCACTCGCTCCAAATGATGTTTGTTTAGTTCTGCTGCTGCTGTTGTTATTTGAAAGCTATTGGTGCAAGAGCAGCTTAGGCTATAATGCACCTAGCGTTTAGTTCTGCCTTGAATCTATTTAAGCTATCAACTTCTATGACAGATGGAAGTTTGTTCCAGCAATCAACCACCCACTAGCTAAAGGCAAACTTCCACACATCTATCCTAACATTTGTCTTTCCTCAATTTGAATTTATGCCCTTTCAGGTGACTATTCTGAGCAAGAGGAAGAATCCCATCAGCATTGAGGTGATGAATGGTTTGAGCATGCTCAATCACATTACCTCACAGGTGCCTAGTCTCCAGACATTAATTTGCAAAACTTAAGCCTTTCTTTGTAAGAGCACCCTTTGTTCCATTCACTAATCTTGTTGTCCTTCTCTGCACTTGCCCCAGCAGCTCTCTATCCTTCCTAAAATGAGGCCTCCAGACCTGTATATAGTAGTCAAGGTGTGGCCTGACCATTGCCTTATAAGGGGATAATCACCTTATCCCTGCTAGAAAAATTCCTGTATATCATTGACAAGACACCATGCACTACTCTTGCAGACCATCTGCATTGCTCAGAAAACATCATATGCCTGTACAATTACCCCCAGGTCCTTTTCGTTCTCTATCACTGTCAGTGCAGTACCACACAGCTGATACTGTTACTCTGCAGTTACTGCTTCCCATATGCAGTACTTTACATTTGTCAATGTTAAACTTCAGTTGCCACCTATCAGCCCATCTGCTCAACTTTTCTAGATCCTGTTGCAGTAGCATACTGTCATTAACAACCCTGCCAACCTTTGTATCGTCTACAAGCTTGGACATTAAGTCTGATATACCATCAATATCATTAATAAATACAGAAAACAACAATGGACCCTGAGGGACTCCACTAAGAACATTAGTCCACAAAAGCAGTGTTCACTGATTATCACTATCTTCTCCCACTCAACCATTCCTTTATCCATAACAAAACCATGCTGTGTCAGAGTTATAACTAAAGTCTTGTCTAGATGATCCTGCAGTGCTTCTTTAACCAGTGCCTCCATTAATTTCCCTGGAACAGAAGTTAAACTAACAGGTCTGTAATTACTTGTGGCCCCTTTGATCCTGCTTTGTGAATTTGGGGTCACATCTGCATATCTCCAGTCCATGGGTACCTCCCCTGAGTCCAAAGAAGCTCTCATAATTATGGCTAAGGGTTTGCTTACTTCCTTTGCTGCCTCCTTTAATATAACTGGATAGATCCCATCCACCCCAGGTGCCTTTCTTATGTTTATCTTCAACAATTTCTTCTCCACTTTGCTTGCATTTATTAAAAAATCATCTAGCTCACTGCCAGAGTTTAATTCACCTGTGGCATTACCCTCCCTGAATAACTCCTGTGTGAATGTAGATGCAAAATACTAAGTTTGTTAGCTACCTGAGCAGGATCATCAACAGTTGAACTATCAATATCCAGTGGACCAATTTGATCCATCCTCTTCCTTCTAGAGTTTACATAAGTAAAGAACTCTTTGCTGTTGCATCCTTTGCCAAAGATTACTCATAATCTGCCTTTTGCCTGCTTAACCTCCATCGTGACTTGGTTACAGACCAGCTTTTATCTATTATAGGCTTTCGTGGCACTCATTAACTTGTGTATCCCGTGCATTTTTTTTTTTCTCTGCCACACTTCCTGTATATCATTGACAAGTTCATCTGACATCCATTTAGGCTCAATCACATCACCTTCTTGAATCAATCACATTCTTGAACAATATTTCTTAGTTGGTATCAAAAGCCTAGTAGTTTCCAAGATAAATTTTTTGGATGCTTACCATTTGAATTTGCTGTTGGTAACATCATCAGCTGGTCCCACTGTATAGAATTTAAATACAGTCTCAGACCTACATAGTTGCCTTTAAAAAAAGCAAAACCCTTCCCTTTACCCTTGATGGTAGTTATCTGAGTAAATCCCACTTCAGCACACTGATCACTGCCACCTAGTGGTTCCTTTATCTGCAGATTCTTAATGCATGAAGAATCATTACCGATAATCAAATCAAGAGTAATACTCCCTCTAGTTGCCTCCCGAACATGCTGCTGTAGAAAACAATCATCCAATAAATCCACAAAAGCCTTGCTAGTGTGTGACTGACCAACCCACAAATTCCAGTCAATGTCTGGAAAATTAAAGTCTCCCAATATAAGGCTGATTTACTGGCTCACTATTTCCCTATACAGTTGTTTATACTCAGAGTCATCAGGCCTATAACACAATCCTACTCAATTTTGATTTCCCAGTGCTTATGTTACACCAAATTGACTCGACACTGCACTGTCCGACCATGTCGACTGTCTGTACTTCCTTGGATTTTGTGTTCAACTAATAGCATAACCCCTCCTCTCTTCCTGCCCATCCTTCATGTACACATTGTATTCCCCAAATTCCATTTCTGTATTCCTTATCTGTGTGATACCACGTCTCTGATATCCTAACAATATCTGCCTTTGATGTTTTGACCAAAACCTCAAATTTATTTACCAAACTCTTAGCATTGGTGTACATGCAAGTATACATGCACCTGTTCCTATTCTTAGTTACCCTAACACAGCCCATGTGTTTACTTTTACCACAATAACTACCAGCAGTCTCTGAAATCCCCTGAATCTTGTTATCCAGGCTGCTGCTGCTCATTCCAATAGAAGGAATCATTTCGCCTCTGCCAGCGGCTACTGTTAATCTGTTAGTCCGTGTATCCCCCAAGCTAGCAGTTTTCTGACCCATCTAACATTGTCTCAATAGCATCAGCAAATATTCTTGCATCTTCCCTATTTAAGGGTATCCCCATCCCTGTAGAACAGTTTCTCTGTTAACAAGCAGTCCAATCCGAGAAAAATTCTACCTCCTGAGCCTTGCACAATCTGTCCAGGGCTGAATTGATTGACAAGGCTCTCATATACTCACTATAGTGTCTGGGCAGAATTGCAGACACTTTCAAATTCAAATGATATTGATCAAGATCAGTAAGCAGTACCATATGGTACCACAAGAATTTCTTAAATTTTAGCTGGGTGGTACAGCCATTCGATAGGTCCTGGGGAGAATACTACTCAGGAAAGAATTTTTATTGCATATCTGAAATGCAAATTCATTAAGTGCTTACGTAAAATTCACTGTAAAATGAAGCTTTATTCATTACACCACCTATCATGTCATCAGTCAAGCTCATTACTTGTGTCATGGTACTTTTTTTTCAAAGAGCAAATCTTCAAAGGCAAAGGACATAGCCAATTCCACAATTGAAAAATATGGCAAATGTCTTGTTTGCCAGGACATTACTGTCCTTAAATAAAGAATTATCACATTATGATAAGTATATAAGAGGAGGATGTTTATCACACTAAAATGTTTGTCACTAACTGCTAATATAAAAAACACTTAACTGAACAGAGTTCAATACTTGAATAATTTGACATCTTGCTATTTATTCCTAAACCTAAATAGCAGTGCTGCTGGATTTCTTAATCTACTTTATCAAGTTTTAAACAGAAAAGACTAGTCATAATATATATTAGTGAAATAAATTACAATATAAAAAAGTAAGTGTTTAAGAACTCTTTATTTCTCCTTGCACACATCACAGATTAAGAAACAAATAAGCAGTATAAAGAATGACAGATATTTCTGATGTTTTAAACACTCAGACTGATCTTACAGTATCAAACACAGAAATAGCTATGTTATTCTGACTAGCCAACACATAACTAAAACATTCAAAACCAGGTTATCTCTGGAGCAAAGGTCCCACAGCTAACCTGGAAAATAAACAGGCTAGTAATTAACAAAGCTATTTCTGTATATTCTCTTAAATTGGTATATTCAGAAATCTTATGTCTGGAAAAGCAGTAACAAAAATTGTAATCAAAATGCACCACTGAAGTTATCAGCAAGACTGACTACTTTACACAAGTTCAAGCTGATCAGTTTTTTTTTTTTTTGCAGGTGCTTTCAGGTTTTCATTGCAATATGCCTTACTGGAAGAAACTTTCTTCAATATAACTAGGGCTTTAATTATGGCAGTCTGCTTATAAAACAATAATGGCTTTAAAGATTTAATTATTCCACAAAATCTGAGCTTCAACAGTAAAGCAAATAGTCCTATATGATGGGCTGTACAGGAAAAAAAAGTACTTAAGAATAATAAGTCTTTAGTTCTTTAAAAGATAAATGAAGAGTATCACGATGATTAAAGAATGGAATGATTTAAAAGGAATGAATTTTTGTATAAACTAATGAAACTGAATTACACAATGAAAATACATTCACGCAACATTCACGCATTCATGAACATACACCCTGCATGCATACGTTTCACACATGTGAAAATAACAAGGAACCTGCCACTGATATTGTTTTTCAGCTCAATGGAACACATTGTCTTGTCCAGACATTACCTGTGAAGCTGAAAGCCATACTGGTGACTTCACACTGGACAACAAATGATTGCTCTTTTCTCTCTGAAATCAGACCTTCCAGTTGGTCTAATTGTTCCTTCGACAACAGTTTCTGGCACTCATTTTAATAAAAGTTCAGCTGGGACCTGACACGAGACCCTAATCACAGAGAGCAAGGAGCAAACATAAAATACACACATGCTTTCACTTCACACCAGTGATTTGGGTAGTAGAAAGTCTTTCTGGCATTTCAACAATATTCTTACAATATTCAGCAGATGTAAAAACAAACGTGTAAAGCTTTCACTTGGACGTAGTTTTCAAATGTCCATACAAGGGTGGCCTTTGGAAACTGACAGGACTTGAGAAAGGGTCACTCAATTTAAGTGACCCACACTAAATTAAACTGGGCTGCTTTTTCCTACACTTGACTGAGAACCCTTCGGAGACTTCTTGGCACTATCGAAATCTGTTGGCCTTCCAGGATTATATCTGAAAAAGTACAGAAATACATAAACCAGGATCTAAAGAAATAAATTAATAGAAATAAAACACTATCAAATTATTTATATTAGCCACCCACAACTAAACAGAAATACTGAACAGATAGCATCGCTGTGGGATGAGTTTAGGAGGGAATTTAAGTGAAATATATAGCTTGCCAAATTTCATAAAGAGTTATTGTATTTCCAATAGTAACAGACATGGCAAGAATAGTTAAAGGAAAAAAGTTTAACATTTGTGCTTATACTGAAAAAGTTGGATTTCAGCTAATACAAGAACAAAGTAAAGAGATATTGCACAAATACAACTGTTTCCTGCACTACTGCTGCTGTACGTTGGGCAGTGGCAGTGGTGGGGGTGCTAAGATACAGAGATTAGTGACCATCCCATAACATTCAAATGTATTTGAGAGGCAACAGATCTGCTGAACAATGAAGCATGTCCACAGCACTGTTGGAACAAAAGCCATACACAGGCAGAAATTGTTCTGCTGAAAAACAGCATCTGGGATGGAGCTTAGAAAGGCCTCAACATAATGTCATACCATCAATAACAACAAGAGGTGAATGGCTATTTTAACTGATGGTTCTCGCATACCATGATTGCAAATGTTGGCCTGCTATGCTGCTCTGATACCTCTCTCCCTACTAAGCCTCCAAATGTGCAAACAGCAGATTACTGTATCTCAAACAGTAATGTCTGTCACTAAAGACAATACCACTCTTGCTCCAAAGCAGCTCTATGCAATCTCAATCTCAATCTCTCTCTCTCTCTCTCTCTCTCTGCACTATTAAAAATTGATGGTATTGTAACAGATTGCAAGAATGCAGCCCCACTTCTTATAGTCATCTGCTAAATGTTCTCCCAGACAAGTGCTGTCAGAGATGCCATCATAATGTTTAAAATCTTGCAGATTATGATAAAGTGTTTCCTGTTGCTAGTTAGCAGATCCAGTGATCCTCCCCATTCTGATGCCACCAGAGTTCTGGCAATGTGTCCAAGTACCTTCCTGTACCTAATGTCAACAGTGTCCAACCACTTGGGCATCATCTACACAAATGGTGATCTACAGTGTAGACTATCCAGCTTCTGACAACCTAACAAATCTAATCCCCTTTCAAGGTCAGTCTGCTGAAAAAACATATTACACATGTTAAAGGCAATGCACACTTATCCATTTGCTCACCATTTTGTCTGCCTGCTAACAGTAACACATTTTTATAACACCTTTAGATTCTTATGTCAGAGTAGTAACAGAAACTTTTGACATTTACTATGCTGATTAGCTTGATATGCTATTGTTCTCATTCATAGTATAAACAATTATGAATGTAAATTTTCAGGTAAATCCATGTTTTTAGATTTCTCAATGAAAAGCAGTGTATAGGAGAAAGCCATTCCTAATTTATGCATTCAAACTGTTGCTCAGAAATGCATGCTTTGAATGCATAAACCGGTTTTGTTTAATTGGATTTCAGTGGCAGAGTGGAAACTTTTCCCGTAATTCATAATATGTGATCTACACATAGGACCAAAGATTGAAGGATCTTGCATTAATTAATTCTATCAAACTATTTAAAAAGAATCAAAGGCTAACTGCTTCTACAAACATTTTATCAACATCTGTCAAAATGTCATGTAAGCATAAAATATTCAGTTGAACTTATATAAACAACCATTACATGCAGCACTATGTTCTGTATTAAAAAGCAGAACTATTGAAATGTTTAATTGTTAGTAAAAAAAACTGCACATGAGGAATATCAGCTCACATGAAAAAAGGGAATGACTGAAGTGGCTATGTCCCATGTGGAATCTAACTGGCTGATACCACTGCCCATGATTTTTTCCTAGGCTAGCATTGTAAGAGCTACATTTACATTAAGTTTATAAAGTTTTCGTATTCTTTTCGTGTGATTTTATGATGAGAAACCACACTTTCATTTTTATGTGAAAAATGAATGTAACTAATGTTATTAGTGGAGTCCCACAGGGTTCGGTGTTGGGTCCACTGTTGTTTTGTATATTTATCAATGATATTGATGAAGGTATATCAGGCTTAATGTCGAAGTTTGCAGATGACATGAAGGTTGGCAGGGTTGTTAATGACAGTCATGGCAGTGTGCTACTGCAACAGGATCTAGATAATTTGGGCAGATGGGCTAAGAAGTGGCAACTGAAGTTTAACCTTGACAAATGCAAAGTACTGCATATGGGTAGAAGTAACCCCAGAGAAACGTACCAACTGTGTGGTACTACACTTAAGGTGGTAGAAAATGAAAAAGACCTGGGAGTAATTGTGCAGTCAGATATGAAGTTTTCTGAGCAATGTAGACAGGCTGCTAGGGCAGGTCATGGGGTTTTGTCAATGATATATAGGAATTTTGCTAGCAGGGAAAAGGAGGTGATTGTCCCTCTGTATAAGGCAATGGTCAGGCCACGCCTTGAGTACTGCGTACAGGTCTGGAGGCCTCATTTTAGGAAGGATGTAGATTTGCTTGAGCGTGTACAGAGAAGAGCAACACGATTGGTGAGGGGAATGAAGGGATCCTCTTACCAAGAGAGGCTTAAGTTCTGCAAATTGCAGTGGCTGGAGACTAGGCACCTGCGCGGTGATCTGATTGAGGTCTATAAGGCCTTGAATGGGTTGAGCACGCTGAATTCTGATGGGATCCTCCCACTTGTTCAGAATACGAACCTACGGGGACATAAGTTCAAATTAAGAAAGGATAGATGTAGAATAGATGTGTGGAAATTTGCCTTTAGCCAGCGGGTGGTTAATTGCTGGAACAAACTTCCATCTGTCGTTGTGGAAGTTGATAGGTTAAATAAATTTAAGGAGGAACTGGACAGGCATTTGGAGGGTATGGTGTGATTTTTTTTTTTTTTTTTTTTGGCTGATGCTGCATAAGCTCCTACACTTGCTTTCTTGCATCAAGTGCCACTACTACTACTACTACTATGTTAAATTTAATAATAGTTAAGTTTTTAATTATTTAAATTTAGCTTAATGCAACACCAGGATACCTACCTACCTACCCACCCACCCGAAGCCAAACAGCCTCGAAACAGCCGTCTGGGTGGTGGTATCCACTGAGAATAAGTAACAGTCTTCTCCACTGGTGAAGTGTTACTTATTTGAGGCAACAATACCATGGCAACTCATTAATTCATTTAACTACTTTAGTATATGGCTACATTAAAACGATGCTATTAGTCTAATTTCTCATGCTAGCAAGGTTCTTCTTAAAATCATAAACAGAATTTCAAGAAAACTTGAAACGCCAGGTGAGCAGATTTAAAAATGCAAAGAATTCAATGTTCCATCATTTTGTTTTATAGATTATTCAAATCTATAATCATGTTGAACACAATCAAATGCTTTTGATTGTGTTCAACATGAGAAATGATTGCTAATATGGAATTCCCAATCCACATAATTCAGCTGATTAAGCTACTATACCAGGAAGGAATTGTGAGAAACCAGACGTCTTCAAAATCAGTAAAGGTGTCAGGCAGGGCTGCATTTTGTTACCTCATCTTTTTAATCTATATGCCGAAGAAGATATCATGCAAGCTTGAAAGATTTAGACACTGGCATCAAAATTGTAGGACTGGAGACAAACAACCATTACGCAGATGATACTGTGCTAATTTGCAATTCCAAGGATCATCTTAAAGATGACCGAGGAGAATAAGTGAAGCAATTAAGACAAAAAAAAAAGTTTATGAATGTATGTAAAACTAAAATTATGGTGACTGGTGATAATTGAAGAAGCTGATGATATTTGATTACTTAGGGTCAAGAATAAATAAAAATGGTGACTGCTCAAATGATTGGTAAAACACTAGTCATTGATCTGACAAAATTATGGAGAGATCAAGATCTGCCCCTAAAGACAAAACTGAGAATCACTGATTCGTTAATTTTTCCAGTTGCTATTTATGTGAAGGATCGAATCTGAAAAGAGTTGACAGGAAGAAAATTTAATGCCTTGATATGTGGTGTTACAGGAGAATACTGCATATTTCTTACCTCGATCAAAGAACAAATGAGTAGGTACTGAATAAAACTGGCAGGCCTAAAATTCTTCTTTACAACATCAACAGAAGAAAACAAATTTGGATACAATAAGCAAGGATGAAAAACTTAAAGAATATAATGGAAGGCAAAAATCAAGGGGAAGAGGAGCAGAGAAAGACTTGAAAATAGTCTGGAACGTCTGGGCATGACATTTTGCAATGCTCTCTATAAGCAACATCACAAAGATTGAAGCAGTTGGAGGAATTTGTTGGTAGCATCTCCTCAGGGAGCTACATGACTGGAAGAACTTTTAATCCCATATGTTAACAAATTAAAATTAACACTTTACTTGGCAATTTCTATGTAAATGCATGTATATTAATGAATCTGTGTATATTACACTTTTTTTGTAACATTTTGTATATGAGCCAAGGCTATTTTTTGTGCGTACAATTCTGCTGTGGATTTCTCTACTGCAGGTTTTGTTTCCAAGTTTAACCAGTAGCAAGGGAATAAATTAAATAGGAATAAAATATGCACTGTTAACAAGCCAATCGTAGGTAAATGAGGGGGGGGGGGAAACAGGCACCTAATGCTGCCAACCAATAGCATTACTGCACAGTTTTCTGTTTGCCTGTAAATCTTTGGAGATCCAAAAATCAGCAATCCAGAGCATGCTGGTTTTCAAATGTTCTATTTATATTTCTTAATACTAGAACCACCACCATGATCAATTTGACCATGTCCTACTTTAAATTTTGCAGTCCTTTTAACTACAGAAGTGAGTTGGTTGGTTGTGTTAGGGTTTAATGTCACATGGACTATGTTGGTCATAATGCCCCAGTTCATAGGGTATGATATGTTTCAGAAGTGCTTACTTTGAATTTCTGTTGCTCCTTTTATTCTGGTTCATACTTCATTCAGTTAGTCTGTTGCTTGTGCTTTCTTAGAGGAGATGATATAAATTAATATATTTAAGGTAAAAACATCTGTAAGGTCATCTCTGTCATTCAAGAGATCTGCTAGGGTAATGTGTCCTATAAACATTTTTGAAAGCTTGTTTGCGCCATTTGCATATTTAGGACAGTCTATTAATATATGTTTTACTGTTTGGATACTACCAAAAGTCTGGCATTGTGGTGGTTCTTCTGCTCGCAATATGAAAGAATGCGTAAGATGGGTATGCCCGATTCTTAGTCTGGCCAGTACTGTTTCTTTTTTTTTTTTTTTTTTGTGCTTGAAACCCAGTTTTCAATTTTTCCGCTTTATTTAGTAGTTTGTTTTCAGTTTGTAGATTCCAAATTTCTTGCCATTGCATCAGGCAAGTAAGCCATATCACAGGCTTGTAATTGAAATAGGGGACAGATCTCTTCTGTCTGCAGTATGACTTTTTCTGATCTGTCTGCTGCTTCATTTCCAGCAATCCCTGTATGTCCTTCGATCCAACAAAAATGTATCTCCTATTTATTTACGGTGCAGTCAGTCAGTATATGTTGTATATGCCAGAGGATTGGGTGTACCTCTGCTCTGCATGGCTTGTAATGAACTTAATGAATCCGTGTATATTACACTTCTTTTGTAACATTTTGTATGAGCCAAGGCTATTTTTTGTGCGTACAATTCTGCCGTGTATACATTGCACTCTTTTGGTAGTTGTGTTAATGTTAATCTGGAAAGACAGCTGCTGCTCCCACCAAAGTGGGTTTTCGAGCCATTTGTGTATATTGGAATATAGTTGAAGGAAATTGAAGTCTGCACTGCATGTAACTGTTGAAAGATTTTTATTCCATTTCTGTAAGGAAAAAATCACATATTGGGATATGCAAATCCCATGGTGGAGAGAAGTGAACCGGCAGGTGTGCTACCCCGTCTATATTAAGGTTATGTGCTGCTAGCAATTCTTCCATTCTGATTCCCAGGGGTTGATTTGCTTGTTGACAATTCTGATAAATATTTCTGCAACTTGGATCAAAGAGTGTCTTCCAAGTGGGGTATCCAGGCATAGATTTTGTTTTAAATGCATAATCCATCGCCAGTTATTGTCGCCTAAGTGTTAGGGGTGGTTCGTTGGCTTCGGCATAGACTACATATGGGAGAGGTGTGATAGGCACCAGTGGCTATACACAGTGCATTGTGATGAACTGGGTCCAACCATTTCAGAGCTGTTTTCCATGCTGAATCGTACATTGGGGCTCTGTAGTCCAACTTTGATCTTATTAATGCTTTGTATAGGTTTGGTAAGGAATATCTGTCTGCTCCCCATGCAGTTGAGGATTTTAAGTATGTTAAGATGTTTTGTACAGCTTTTTCGTAGTTGCTGGATATTTTCCACAAATGAGTTTTTTTTATCTAAGATCAGCCCAAGAAATTTTGCTTTTGGGTGAGTTTGTATATTCTGGCCATCTAGTTTTAATTCAGGATCAGGATGGAGATTTCTTTTGCAGCAGAAATGTACACATTGTTTTTTGTGTTGACAGTCTGAATCCATTATCTAGTGCCCACTTATGTTGTTCATTGCGCATTGTAACTGCCTCTCGATTGTTCTCATGTTCTGGGACTGACTAGAGATACTAAAGTAGTCGACAAAGTGCATGTGACACTGAAGGAGGGAGATGGTTTGCGATTGAATTAATCTTTATGGCGTTGACAGTCTGAATCCATTATCTAGTGCCCACTTATGTTGTTCATTGCGCATTGTAACTGCCTCTCGATTGTTCTCATGTTCTGGGACTGACTAGAGATACTAAAGTAGTCGACAAAGTGCATGTGACACTGAAGGAGGGAGATGGTTTGCGATTGAATTAATCTTTATGGCAAACAAAGTGGCACTTAAGACTGGACGCCTTCTTTTTGTTGGTAGATTTTGGAGAAAGATGTTTGCATTCTGACTTAGGTTCTGTTCATAAGGAAATTCTGGATAAACATAGGAAGATTACCTCTGAGTCCAGCATGGTGCATGTCTCATAGGATCCCATATCTCCATGTAATATCATATGCTTTTTCGATGTCAAAAAATACGGTTGCCATATGGTGTGATCTTATGAATACATTTCTGATGTTGGCTTCTATCCTAACCAGGTGGTCTAGTGTAGACTTGTGATGCCTAAAACCACATTGTGTGTTTGTGTAGATGTTATTTTCCTCTAAATACCATTCCAATCTCTTATTTATTATTTTTTCTAATAATTTTCCTAGACAACTGGTGAGAGCTATTGGTCGACAGTTGCATGGATTTCTTAAGTCTGTCGGGTTTAGGGAAGGCTAGTAACTATTGCATGGCAATAGTATTTGGAAATACATTTAAAATATTCTGTTATACAGTTTCAATAGATTTTCTAATTCAGTCTCGTTAAGGTGCTTGATCATATCGTAATGTATATCATCTGGTCCTACTGCACTCGGTCTGGCTAGGGACAAAACTTCATGCAGTTCATTTATGGTAAATGGTTGATTGTAGGACTCTTTTCCCTTTGATTTAAAATCAATCTTATTTTTTTCTGCTTTTTCTTTAATCAGAAACTCTGGAGCATAAGAGGCTTTTGCTGATACTTTTGCAAAGGTTTCACCTGATGTATTTGCTATAATGGTAGGGTCAGTCAGACTAATTCCATCACAGACTAGTACTGGCGATGGCCTATTTCTATATATATTTACCTGTCATTTTTCTTATTTTATTCCAGCCTACATGAGCATTTGTTGACTTGTTTATTGTAGATGTGAAGTGGATCCATGCTGTTCTTCAACTCTGTTTCCTAGTGAATCGTGCTATAGCTCGCATTTTTTTGTACTGAATCAGATTCTCTGTAGTTGGATATCTACAGAATCGATTCTATGCTCTATTTTGTTGTTTTGTTTCAGTACAATTGTCGTTCCACCATGTCTTTGGATGGTTTGGGAAACGTGATGAAGTTTTTGGGATTGTGAGCTTGCTTGCATTTTGCATGATTTCTGTGACATGTGCTAGGGCAACATTAATGTTTTGTTCTCAATGATCTTGGTGTTGAAAATGCATTCCTCCTAAGCTCTTCCCAGTTAGCTTTATCTATTTTCCAGCTGATATGATACGGATAGTCATCCACCAGTGTAGAAATTACTGGGTAATGATCACTACCAAGAGGGTCCTCAAATACTTCCCAATTAAATTGTGTAAAGCGTAGGCATACATATGGTGAGGTCTATTGCTGTAGTGGTCCGAGTTGGAAAGTGGAAGTAAGTGTGGTTACCCCTGTTGAGAAGCAAGAGGTTGTGGTTATCCAGTAGTTGTTCGATGATGCGTCCTCTTCTATTGTAGTCTGAACAACCCCACAAGGGATTGTGACCATTCATATCTCCAATAAAACAGAGAGGGGGAGTAGTTGTATTAATGCATCTAAGTCTTCAATAACAGACATCTCTTGGTGGAATGTATACTGAACATATGGTTAATAGGGATCCAGCTGCTATATGAATTGCTACAACCTCTAATCGGCTGTTTACATGCACTTTTGTGTTGGTATTCTGTCATTTACTAAAATAGCAACTCCATTGGCTATATATAGGCACTTCCGTAGTCAGGTGGGGAGGAGCAGCAGTGTGTAGCACACACTTCTTGATTAGACCAGGGTTCAAGCCTGTGACTACCAAATACGGAGGATGTGGAAAGGTCAGGGAATGACCACTGCACATACCCAGAGCAATATGGTCTTAGTTGCTAATACTCCTAAAAACCAAACAACCACCACCATGGGCTATACCATCAGTTATTCGGTCTCTTCTATGCATTGAATAGTTCTTGATATTGAGAGTATCTTGCTGTTTAAGGTATGTTTCCTGGAGACAGATACAGATTGGTGTGTACTGTGTGATCAGATACTGGACATCAAAATTAGTTCGTAATCCTCCACAGTTCCACTGAATAACTTTATCCATTATTTATGTTTGCTCAGCCCCTCTAGCTGTTTTCTTTTGATGGTTGTCTTTTGTTTTTCTGTCCTTAATCTATCTTTTTTGGGAAAGACTGGCTTTCCGGTATCCATATCTTCTTTGGCATGGATTTCCAATACTTCCTCATCTAACTTCTGTTTTCTCCAATTCCATAAATTCAGAAGTAGGTTCGTGATTATGTGGTCCTTCATTACTCTTACACTGTTGCAAGGTTGGACAATCTGAGGGTATTGAGATCTGTGTTTACAGTTTTCTCATGTTTATCTTGTTTTGCTTGGAGTAAGTGTTTGACTTGTGGTGAGAAAGATTTTTTTGGAGGAAACAGATTTCAGTTTGACATTCAACTGATTTAAATCTAGTTGCTACTTGAGCATACATTGGTCTACTGGTTACAGTTGGTTGGACCATTTTTCTTGCTTCTTGGTATATAATATTGTGGTCTTTTTTGTATTGTTTTATTTCTTTTTCTTATCTTTCACATGTTCTGGAGTAGGCAGGATGTTCTCCTTTACAATCTGGACACTTTGGAGTTGGAGCTTGGCAGTCTTCAATCTGATGTTCTTTGGATCCACATTTAGCACATGTCGGTGTATTTCTACGTGCAGTCTCCGAGTGTCCATATTTTTGACATTTGAAACAGCGCAAGGGATTTGGGATATATGCTTTTACTTGGCAGTTCAAATATCCTGCTTTTACAGTTGGTGGTACTTTTGGTGTATTAAAAGGTCAGAATTAGGGTTTTGGTTGGTATTATATTTCCGTCTCTCCGAATAGAAATCAGTCTTACATTCGTCACTCCTTGATTTTGGAGTTCGTTGCTGATTTCATCTTCAGTAACGTAAGAAATCCCATTCGGAGATTACTCCCCGTGAAGAGTTTAAGGTGTTATGGGAGGTGATCACTTTTACCTCCAAAGTTCGATACATTCAGTAATTTTTCTGAATGTCTGATACTGGACGTTTCAACTAACAAAGCCCCAGATCGGAGTCGCCTTGACCATTTTTGGTGTTCCGGCTAGTCCTTCCAAGACTTTTTGGATGAAAAATGGGGATTTCTTTCCTAATGTCTCCTCTCCAGTGGATTGAATGATTAGGAATAAAGGAGTCTGTAATGGTTTGGAACTCTGTCCTTTGCCTTTTGGCAGTATTTTCTGGTTCTTTGGCAGGTCAATTTAGTGGGATCTTCTCTGAAGTTCCTTGGAAAGTAGTGACTTTACTAATGTTTTGCTCTTTTTAGCCCTGGGAGTGTAGCTTCCAACTCCCAGGTTTCCGGCCCCGCCACGAGGAGACAAGAGCAGTGCCACCAAGTGACCAAGCAGCGGCTATAAATTAGTAGGGTTGGTGGTTAGTTTGAAATAAGAAAAAAAAGAAAGGCAACTTTACTTTCTGACAGTTTGCTAGATCCTTTTAGCAAAACTTACTTATGAAGTACTGAAAAATAAAGATCGCTATAAATATAATAAACTAAATATAATTGAGAAGTGCACTCTAGAATCACTGTCACTTGATCACTTGGAAAACGCTTGGCACTTGGAGCCGAAGTGAGAGTCCATGAAATTTCCTAACTTTCCATTAACTTACACAGCATGAACAATTGCAAATAATTTTGTTCACATTTTTTTTTTAAATTTTAGCTCTATACCTAAAATTGCAGAGCAGTCAATTTTACTGTCTGTAAAATTGATAGAATTAGCTACTTTTTATACAGCTAATCAAGTTTTTGCATTTACATTGTAACAAATATTTGTGATTTGGATCAGCCTATGGTTTTTGCAAGTATACTTGCTCAGGTGCATGCCATCTCAGGTCTAAGATGTGCGTAGGAGTCACTATTATATATTTAGGGAAGAAGAAAGTGACAAAAATTCCTAATGAAGGAAGTGAAAAATCTAGTAGTAGTGAAAATAATACAGGCTGACCTCAATTAACATGATTAATTCATCCCATGAGTGCATCGTGCAAAACAGAAATGTGTTAATCGAATATAATAATCAATAGGAAAAATAATTGGTCCTTGACCTTGAGGAATGTCCATAAATTTTAAAAATAAATACCTTATAACTTTAACTGTATACCATGTAAGAGATAATGAAAATAATTATGGAATTAAATGTTTATTGCATGCCACTACTACTACAAACAAGTAACATGTCTTCTTCTGATGGGACACACTGAGGTGGGCAGCAGGCAAACGTTTATTGCCTGTCTGACATGCGGTAAGCTTAACACACAATTCAGATCTTTTTCAACTACCACAAAAAAACAAAAGTTAACTGGAAATTTGCATAGTGTAAAGTGGTATAATTTTTCAAATAGCGGTAACTGAAAACACATTAATTGAACTCTCGTTATGTGAGGCCTGGCTGTACTTCTGATCCTTGTACATTAAGTGATACTGTAGATGATAATGTACTGCATAATATTCATAAAACCTATGTATCAGTGGGCAGCAAACATGTTTCAAAATTTGGGCACATATGGGAAGTTATAAAATTTGGTGGTCCTTCTGCTGGATGTGCACTCCAGAGGAACAATTCACAATAACCCTGGGCCAACTCTTTATGAAAGACAAAAGGTGTGTATGGATTTTGTGGTAAGTGCATTTCATTTATTTGCAGACACTTTAATGATAAAACACATAGAACTGCAATGAAATTGAAGTGCAAAAAATTCAAGGATAACTGATTTACATCCATTACAAAGTTGATAGCTTGTGGTCAACTGTATGGGGAGAGAGCGAGCCTCAATTTTTTCATGATACAATGTCATGTAACAACTTTCATGAAATTAAGCGATTCATAAGATTCAACATGCATATTTAGAGAAAGGAATGTCTAAGAAATTATAAATTCGCTTTAGCTCCAGAATTATGATACAAATTTTTTTCGTAAGGTATGGAAGAATATCACAGAGCAAGTCCGAAACCCTGCGGCACCTACAGCAGCATACTGGTTGCGTGGCCAACCGCCTCCCCCAGCTGCCAGCTAAGGACCAAAGAAGAAGAAGAAAAGAACTTTTTTTCTTAAGGTGAAAAGGAATGAGATGAAACAGTGGACAGATAGACCCCATTAATAATGTTCAAAAAGACCACCAATGTAGTGTTGCAGTACTGTCGTCTCACAGCAGATTCAGTTGCAAAATGGCACTACTGTGCAAGTGTGGTCCAAAACATGTGTTCACGAAGTTATTCGCTTTTTGCAAGCAAAAGGGTCTTCACCAAGTGACATTCACCGTGAACTGGTTGCTGTGTATGGCAAAAAGGTGATGACAAAGCAGGTCTGTTTTTGGTACAATGAATTTAAAGCAGATTGTGTTGACATTGAAGATTGACATCGGGCAAGCAGGCCTTCATCGAACAAGACAGAAGACAACATTTTGCACATTAAGGGCATCGTCCTTGAAAACAGATGAGTGAAATTGCACAAATAGTGAACATGAGTAAGTAGACTGTTCGTGATGTCCTTGGCTTTCGAAAGGTGTGCTGCCACTGGGTGCCCTGACAATTGTCAGAGGAGGACAAAGCAAAATGCATGGGGATGTGTCTGGAGAACCTGTTGCGATACAGCAACGAAGGAGAGGATTTTCTCACTCGAACAATCACAGCAGATGAAACGTGGGTTCATCACTTTACCCCGAAGAGAAAACAAGACTCCAAGACCTGGAAACATCCACAATCTCCTGTGCACAAAAAATTCAAAAACTGTTTGAATTTTTTCAAGCAGAACACTAGCCACGATGTTTTGGAACAGTTTTTCAAACTGTTCCGAAACATTGTGGCTATTGTTCTGGGATCACCAAGGTGTTCTTCTGTTGGTGGATTTCTTGCCGAAGGGAGGAACAATCAACGAACAGCTTTACTGTGCAATGTTGGAAAACTGAAAGCCAACATTTGACCCAAATGACCAGGACTCCTGACAAGCGGTATGATTTTGTTGCACAACTCCACACACTTCCCACACCACTCGTGAATGGTAGTGCCATAATTGTTAAGAAACTGTCACATCCCCCTACAGCCCAGACTTACCGCCTTCAGACTTCCATTTGTTCAGTGCTCTGAAAAAAACACCTTTCAGGAAAGCATTTCACCACAGATGAGTAAGTTCATCAGATGGTGCGATGTTGGTTACTGCATGTGGGCACGGACTTCAGTACTGGTACTGATAAACTGATCCATCATTGGGACAAGTGCATCAATAAAACTGGAGACTTCGCGGAGAAGTAGTGTATGTTCACTTATTTCTTGGTGTGTAAGTTCAACTTTGTATTATTAAACAGAGAAAAAAAAATGTGTTACCTTACTTTTCAGAAACCCCTCGTACCTGGAGCAAACATTACAATAGATGAGCAGCTATTTTCAACAAATAGCTAGACACTGATCCACCCAGTATAAGCCCAAAAAACCAGATAAATTTAGCATAAGGTTTTGGTCAGCAGTTTCTGAACATCAACTGAATGGCTTTCCTTATTAGGGTAAAGACAATATGCACCCATTCTTTCTGAATCTATCATGCTAAAACTAATGGAACTATTTTTGAATCAAGGTAGAAATGTAACTACTGATAACTTCTTTACCAGTTTTAAATTGGCAAAGAAATTAGTCAAAAAAAAAAAAAGATCTGTTCCATTGTAGCTCTTGGAGGTGGTCTTGGTCGACCCACATCTCTCTTGTCTGTAGGTTTGTAGTTAAAGGGAAATTTTGGGATCTGGTCTGGGTTCTTTCTATGTGGCTGATCCATTTTTCCTGATACCGTTTTATGTCATTTACTATGTTATCTAATTTTAATTTCTCAAGGATATCTAAATTTTTGGTGGTCTAGTCCTGTACAGCTTAATAATGATCTTAAAAATCTCATTTGTGCTGCTTCTATCTAGTTTGTGTGCATCTTTCTTATTTATGACCCAAGTCTCACAGCTGTAGAAGAGGGCTGATTTTGAAGCGATGTTGTGCAGTCTTAATTTTGTTTCAGTTATCATTTGTTTTCCGAAGTGGCGTTTAATCATTCCATTCATTTATTATATTTTTGTAGTTTAGTGTGGATGTCTTTCCCTTCATTTGATATTAAATTTCCCAAATATGTGAAGTCATTTGTTCTATTATTTTTTCATCAATAACAATTTTGACTCTTTGTATGTTTTTTTTCACATAATTCCACTGATTTTGTTTTTGAGGTGGAGATTTATCTTTTTACCTATTTTATTCAGTTCATTTGCTGCTATCTGTAGTTCATCTTTGGATTTTGCAATTATAACTTAATCATCAGCATATAATATAGTTTGGATTTTATTCCTGTTGTTCAACTGTATTCCATTGTTAACTGTTTGTTTCCATTCTAATTTTATTGATGTAAATATTAAATAAATTTGGCGATAGTCCACATCCTTGTTTGACTCCTTTATTGGTGTTATAATTGGGTCTGATAGTTGACCATTAGAATATTTTATGCAGACTTCAGTTTTTATATAGGCTTTGCATCACTTTCCAGAGTTGGGTTGGGATATTTCCTTCACGTAGAATCTGCTAGTCTTTCTCGGTTTACATAGTCATATGCTTTTTCATAATCAATAAACAGCAGAAATGTTGGTAGGTTGAATTCTTTTCTCCAAAATTTGTAGTGAGAAAATAGCATCTATTGTGCTTCTACCTTTTCTGAACCCACATTGTTGCTGTTCCAAGAATTCACTGTATTTATTAAGTTTATTCTTTAGTATATTAGAGTATAGCTTTGAAGCAGTTGATAGCAGTGTTATCTCTGTAGCTTTTTTGTGTAAGTTGATTACTATTCCTGTTTCCCAATCTTGGAGTATCTGTTGCTTATGCCATATGATGTTAAATAAATTTAGTAATGCATTTTTTTAGTAAGGTGCCACCATATTTAAATAGGTCTACATTCAAATTGTCTATGCCTTGGCTTTTTCGGTTTTTGTAATATTAACTCTAGTTCTTCCATTGTTATTTTCTTTATCTTTGGCTACCACAGATTCATCTTCCAATTCCCTAGTGCCATGGTTATACCATAGTTTGGATTAGTGTTGCTTCCATTCTGCTTGAGAGATGGAGTTGGTTTTTATTTGATCATTTGCTTCTAGTTGTAATTTCTTAAATTTTAAAACCTCTTCTCTGTGGGACCATGATAACACATTCTAAAGATTTAACAAATTTATCCCAGTCATCCTGTCGGATTCTTCTGGTTAGTTTTCTGACTTCTGCTTTAAGCTTTTTATATTTTGTGTAAATGTAGGTCTTTAGTTTGTAGGAACAGTTTATAGGTCTGTTTTTTTTCTCATTGATTGTTTTTCAATTCTTCATTCCAAGTCCTTAGCCAGTTTTTTTTTTTTTTATAACCCAAGACTTGCTTCAGCAGCTCCCAGAATTGTTTTTCATGTTTGACCAGATTTCCTCAAAGTTATCACTTTCATCTGATTTGAGTTTATCTTTCAATCGACTTTCATACAGAAATTTAGTGCTTTCATCTTCCAACAAATGTATTTTTAATTTCTTAAAAGTTTTTGTTGGTATTTTATTTTGAAAGTGCTTTCTACCAGGTAGTGATCACTGTCAATTTTGCTGCCTCTGAATACTCTAAATTTTCATTAATGATAATATAATCTATTACAGACTTGTTTCTTGCTTCCCATGTGAATTTATTGATATTTTTAACAAGAAAATCAATAAATTCACATGGAATTTATAAACAAGAATATAATTTTAAGTTTATCAAAATTACAAATACTTAAATTAAGTTTGTTTTAGACCAAATGGCCAAAAAAACTCAACAAAAGCAGGTTCATGTAGATGACCGGTTCACATCTTTTATAATATATTAGATTTTACAGAAATCAACAGATTATTTATAAAGAATTAACAGAGAAAGTTAAGAAGAGAAGAGATTTTACATTAAATCTAAAGAACTCAGAAAAGAATATACAGATTCACAGAAACAGCAGCACAAATCAGAAACAAAAGCAGCCACAACAAACCTTTCAAAAGGCGTCAATGCCAAATTAGGAAATGCAAGGCAAACAAAAATGTGTACCATGTTAAAAAGTATGTACAGTAGTGTCAATAATCTGAATGAGCCAGCATTTACTTTTTTTTATGCTGGTGCCAGAAAAAAATTACAGCAAGCACCAGTTATTGTGATCACGTTTGCAAATTGAATTTTGATTCCATTAAATGGCAATTCTAATAAGCAAAAATCTAAGAAATATTATCCACAGGCTATAAAAATGAAGATATAAAGCACAAATTTCAAATTTACACTTTTATTACCTTACCAATTAACAAAATTAAATGATATGTGAAAAATCAGTAAACAAACTAAATGCTGTCCAACTCAAGTACTCTTGCTGAAAAGAGAGATCTGACAACAAAGCTTGAAAATGGTGCAGCAGAAAATAAAATTTAAGCAAGTAATTATTTTTGTTAAAGACCTATACATGTGTTATCGTTGCTGAAAGTTCCATTTGTTTTGTTACCTATGAATAAAAATAGGTAAGTAAAACTTGGTGTTTCTATTTCTAAACTTAAAACTTTTTTTCTCCCCCCCCCAGTCTCCAGAACAGTATTTTTTGTTAAGTTTGAAAATCCAAACAAATTTGAAGTCTGAATTACCCCCAGTCCCAATTAGTTCAGATTGCTGTTGCTCTACTGTATGTAGAAAGCATACAGGAACTGTTTAGAAGGGGGGGGGGGGGGGAATATATATCATTTGTTTAAATTAATTAAACTTCAGTTCATAGATAAGTTTGTTCAAATTTTTGCTTTCAGAAATATTACTTTTGTGAATTACCATAAGAACAACACTATGTACTGTGTTGTGCTTATGATATAAAGCAACTAGCAACACTACACTGCCAGTTCCTTTATATCAATGCTTATAATAAAATATTGAAAACACAACTTAATCTATTTTATGCAGAGCAGTCAAAATAAACAGCAATGGCAGTTTCTGGTATTTTTGCTAGCTGACAGTTCTAGTGTTAATTGTCATGGAAAAGTTTTTTAAACACTGACTCCTATTAAGGAGTCTTTCAAATACCCTGTCATGCTCTTTTAAATCAAGCTTTTCAGTCATTAGGGAATTAACTATAATTCTGAAAACACATGAACTTGTTAATATTGATCTAATCTATATTAGGAAATGGGGAAGTGAGGGAAGGGAAAGAAATAAGCAAGTTTTTATTATTTAACTTAGAAGCCAGAATTTGAAAATTATTGCTACTACTATAATATAGACCAACCACCTAAATAGGGTAAAAGAGCAAAGCTCACCCTGTAGATTCTATCATAGGAGAATCCTCTGACAAATCTCCTTTCATGTCTTTTCTCTGATCATTCAAAGGCTCCTTTTCTTTGCTAATAAGAGAAGAGAACCAATTCAATGCATGCAGCACCACTTCAAGTTTTGCAAGTATAAAAAAGTTCTTTTAAAGAAGACCCAATTAGTTCTCAAGAGCAATACAAGAAAGAAAATTGGAAAGGTCTGATTTTAGAAGTCAGTAATATTTAAAATAAGACAATTACTTTAAACAGCCTTTATTTGTTTTAAAAATAATTTAATAAGACTGTAGAAATTAATTAGAAAGTGCAGTTTTTTTAATATCAGTAATGACTAAAAGCAAATCAAGTGCTCTCACTCACTCACTCGCACATACAACTCCAAATATGAAACTTCTTCAAAGTACATTATTTACAGCTTACTCAAAGGCTGGATTGTCCACTTCAGTCTTTTTCTCTTCACTCTGCTCAGGTTCTTTGCTATGAATTGGGGTGGAAGGGACACAGTAAGCAACAATAGAAAACAAGGGACGAAATACAGTCATGGCAGTTCAAGGCTGGTTTAAAGAAATTCCGTTAACTTACTAAGAAAATTAGGTTACAGTTATTAATGGTCATGAAGCAATAAAGATGTTAAAATTTTAAAGTAAGAGTAATATATAGTGAACTGCCATAAACTTTCACACAGTCCAATCATTCAATTACTACACTAATTCACACCAAAAGATTATATCAAATTAACATTGCACACAGAGAAGTTTTTATAGAAACAGTTAAATAAAAATACAGATTGAGTATACCTATAAACAACACTTCCAAGTGTTCATAAACAAAGTAGTCAACTGTGTTCATAGATGCTCAATCACCTACATATTCAAGCAATCTTAACATCAAAAATATTGGCACTGTCAAAGCAAGGCTATTTAAACTGCCAACTGTATCAAAGAACTTTAAGGACACTTAACTTCATTAAAAATAAGTAGGTCATGGCATGATTCTTGGCGAGAATCAATATAGCTTTCATTACCATATTAAGTTTAGGCAATGGAAACTTCATGACAGAAGCTAACTGAATGTTGAAATAGTGCAATCAGCAAGTTTGATTATATCTTAAAGATTGGTTGGAATTAAGACTCACTATTACATGTATAATAGTAAACTGTTAAAGTTAGTTTAAAGAAAAAAATATGGTTATTAAATTAATATTAAATCTTGCAATAAAGCCAAATTCTTATTTACATGCAGATATTAATGGGGAACCCTACAGTAATTGGTCAGAAAATTTTCCTATCTGCTTAACACACAACTTCGAGAAACTGCACATTTGGACAAACTACTGTACCAGTTAACATGTTAAGTTTTGGCTCACAGATATCACAACCATCACCATAATTGCTAACCATTCAACAAATAACATGCATACAGAAAACAAAGACAAGACAAATACTATATATGCCACAAAAGGAAGGTAAATTTAAAATAACATGCATAGCTAATATCCAATGAAGTCATGCTGTAAAAAACATTAAATCCATCAAAGTTAGCAATTAAAGCATTCCACAACCATCACAGCTATTTAGTAAGGGATTACTAGGCATATGCACTTCATAGAATATTACTGTTTTTGGATTAGTATCAAGGTAACTTAGGCCTCAACATAGCATTCCATGAGGCCAGTTTGTTCAGAAGGTAAAAGCCCTCCTAAATTGTGCTTGATACCGGCCACATCAGTCCCACTTATGAAGACTCCCATTCCAACATTTTCAAAGAGCAATGGTTTCATTTATCCTGCTATTCCACCTCATCTGCCTTGATTGGATATAGTAACCAAGTTAATCAAATATGGCTCCTTGTTTAAACCTCTGATATAAAGTTACCAAACTGGAGATATAACTAGTGCCTTAAAACATTAGCTTGATTTGAAAGTGAAAATTATGAATGTTAATTTTTCCCAATGACCATGCCATCAACAAATTAAATGGCCAAGTTCCTAATGAATTCTAGTAGTATTAAATTTTCAAAATCATTAAAATAAAAATAATCTTTGTGGTAAGAGAAACCACACACACAAATCCACTTCTTGACTCAGGGATGACAGAGGCTTACAATCTGAGTGAAGTTGTAACAATTAGATTAATAGACAATGCACAATAGGATGGCATTAATATAATGAATTAATAACCTGATGAATCAAGTAAAAACCTAACTAATTTATATACCTAAAAAAATTAAGTTTAGACATTCCAACTGTGCCACTTATTTGAATTGACTGAAGAGTGTGAACAAGGTTCACAAGGGCCTACAGAAACTAGATTCCCTATACACGCTTAACATATTAGCTAGTCATTTTTTTTCCCTTTTTTGTGCAGATATGAAAGTTATCTGATTAAAGTTTGAATATTCATATTAACATTTTTAATGATATTAGTTTAAACTCAGAGATCCATCTTTCTTGTAATGTACAAGCATGCTTTTCACTGACCTTACATTTTTATATATCATCTACATGAGCTAATTCTGGTCACATTAGAACTAGAAAATACAGAAATTGTATTAGCATTAAGTTTGGCTGCTAGGTGTTGCTTGGTGAAGACGTAGGCTGTAGCTGCTGCAAACGATAACTGTTCCTTGAAATTATTGTATTTTTGAATAGTTAATGTACTAAATTGTTTTACAAATAGATTAAATAGCATTTGTTAGCTTATTTTTTTAATTTAGCTAGTGACTTTGTTAGTTACAACTTACTCTTACTGGTATTGTATCAGAGTTTTGGCAGAAATATTGTAGCATAACCAGTGGCATAGAAGAACAGTAGAGCTTTAACTGTAATAAATAAGTATTTTGAAGGTTTTAATCACTTTTTGGGGTTAGGGTTAATTTAACATTTTGATTGTTATGGTATAGCATAACTTGATAGCTAAGGTATAACGTAAAACTATATAGCAGAACACATAATACTGCATTATGCTTAGTATAGTATTGTATAGTCAATTATAGTATAGTAAATTAATCAATTAAATTTATTAACCTTATTAATTTTTATTGGTAAGTAATTAAATCGTAATCTGAAATCATGCTCCAGACTAGAGCAGCAAAGCAATGTGCACAAAGTAGCGGCTCAAGGGGAGAACCAAAGTGGAGATTCTCTAATGCATCACAGCCTAAAAAAATGTGCAACTTGTGAAAACTGTTTGTGGATCTTTCTGGGACGGGACATATTGCCAAGGAATGTCTTTGCGTGTGCTCGATGTAAGAAGTTCAAAGAAGTTGGGCACCAACTCAGCACTGTTATAAGAGCTTGAAGAACAGGGTAGATATGCTTGAAGGACTTAAGTTGGGGAACCAATCAAGCTCTCAGCTACCCACATCAATGCCACAGCTTACACTTGATTATCAGGCAACACAATAGCAACCTTCAGGGCAGAATGCATTGGTCCCACAGGAGCTAGTTATTCAGGGAGATGGGAAATATATTGTGACATTAAGAGTAGGAGATCTGTGGACTTGCTTAACAAGTACAGGTCAAAGTTGAAAAAAAAAAAAGTAGTGAGTTAAGGTTAAATTTGAAAGTTTCTGAAATTCAGTCCAGACACAATAGGAGGGAGTATATGATGAGAGCCTTGTCAATTAATTCAGCCCTGGAGAGATTGTGCAAGGCTCATGGGATAAAATTTTTCTCAGCATGGTCTGTGCATATTAACAGGAGCATTTCTACATGGATGGGATGCACATAAATAGAAATGCTACAAGAATATTTGCTGATGCCATCAAGGCAGTGTTAGCTAGGTCAGGAAACTGCTAGCTTGGGGAGATTCACTGACTAATAGACTAACAGTAGCCACAGGCAGAAGTGAGACTGATTCATGCACTGCTTCTATTGGATGAGCAGAAGCCTGGAAAGAGAGGTACTGGGGATTTCAAATGCTGCTGGAAGTCATCATGGAACAAATACATGGGGTGTGTTAGGGTAATAGAGTAAGAACAGGTGCATGTATACCAATGCCAGGAGTATAGTAAATAAATCGGATGAATTTGAGGTGGATGAAGACAAAGGCCGATGTTGTTGGGATATCAGAGATGGTATCACACAGAGATAAGGAATGCAGAATTGGAATTTGGGGAGTACAATGTGTACAGGAAAGTTAGAAGGGGAGTAGGGATGATGCTGTTAGTTAAACTAAATCTAAGGAAGTGCATCCAGTTGCATGGGTGGACAGTGCTGTGTTGAGTCAGTTTGGTGTGACAATCACTAGGAAAACCAATTTGAGAGGAGGAGTGTGTTATAGGCCTAATGACTGATTGGGCCAGTAAATCAGATTGTCTTATAATGGGGGATCTTAACTTTCCAGATATAGACTGCAACTTGTGGAGTGGTCACTTACACACACTAGCAAGACTGAGTTGTGCATGATTGTTTTCTACAGCAGCATTTCTCAAACCGTTCTGTGGAACACCGGTGTTCCATGAGATGTGAACAGAAGTGTTCCGCGAACAATCGTAATTAATAATTAAAAAAATAAAATAAATTTTGCATATTTGTAGCATACACCACTTTTGTATCATTATAATTTTTAGCTTTTTTTTCAGTTATTAATATACTGGCATAGACTAATAATGAAATAGATCACGGAACACTATTTGGCAGGTTTTGCTAGAAGGGCATGTCATCTACAAAGCTTCTGTTCCCCAAAAATCCAAATTAAAAAAACAGGAACGAATTAATAGAAGACCAAAATGAAAGTATGACAGATATTTGAATTTCGGCTTTACATGTGTAGGAAATAAAGACACTCCTGATGCACAGTGTGTCGTATGTAATAAAATATTACAAACAGTTCTTTGGCTCCCACTAAACTTGTTTCGTAAGTGTTCCGTCAATATATTGTGAGATGAAGTGTTCTGTGATTAAAAGTTTGGGAAGCTAATGCATCATATTCCTCTACTACAGCACCATGTTCAAGAGGCAACCAGAGGGAGGTTAATACTCTTGATTTGATTATCAGCAGTGATTCTTCATGCATTAAGAATGCTGCAGATAAAGGAACCACTAGGTGGCAGTGATCAGTGTACTGATATGAGATTTACTTAAAGATGTAACTACCATCAGGGATAAAGGAAAGGGTTTTTGCTTTCATTAAGGCAACTATGGTGGTTTCAGAGATTTTTTAATTTCTATACAATGGTACCAACTGCTGACGTTACCAACAGCAAATTCTAAATGGACGTTACCAACAGCAAATTCTTAACATTTCTTATGTTAAATTGCAACAATTTCTTCTCCACACTGCTCTGTTATTACAAAAAACATTTGGCTCCCTGCCAGAGTCTAAGCTTCCAGCCTCCACTTCCCTATAGACTTAATGTGTAAATGTAGATGCAAAATACTCATTCAATTTGTCAGCTACCTCAGCAGTTTCAACAATTGAACCAATCTGATTCATCCCCTTCCTTCTAGACTTTACATAAGTAAAGAAGTCTTTACTGTTTTTCTTTGCATTGTTTGCCAAAGATTTCTTGTAATCTGCCTTTGCTTTTCTAATGTCCTTTGTGACTCGATTACAGACTATCTAATATCTACTATAGACATCTGTCTCCTGATAATTTATATGCATCCCATTAATTTTTTTCCTCTGCCATAAATCTCATTAGGTCATCTAACATCCATTTATGCCTAAACCTTGAACAGTATTTCTTAGGCATAAATGGATGTTAGATGACCTAATGAGATTTATGGCAGAGGAAAAAAAATTAATGGGATGCATATAAATTATCAGGAGACACAGATGTCTATAGTAGATATAAGATAGCCTGTAATCAAGTCACAAAGACATTAGAAAAGCAAAGGTAGATTACAAGAAATCTTTGGCAAACAATGCAAAGAAAAACAGTAAAGACTTCTTTACTTATGTAAAGTCTAGAAGGAAGGGGATGAATCAGATTGGTTCATTTTACATCGATGGTGCAATTGTTGAAACTGCTGAGGTAGCTGACAAATTGAATGAGTATTTTGCATCAACCTGCTCAATTGATGTTCAAACTGAACAAGTATTTTGCATCTACATTCACACATTAAGTCTATAGGGAAGTGGAGGCTGGAAGCTTAGACTCTGGCAGGGAGCCAAATGTTTTGTAATAACAGAGCAGTGTGGAGAAGAAATTGTTGCAATTTAACATAGGAAATGCACCTAGGGTGCATGGGATCTATCCAGTTATATTAAAGGAAACGGCAAAGGAAGTAAGCAGACCCTTAGCCTTAATTATGAAAGGTTCCTTTGTACTCAGGGCAGGTCCCCATGGACTGGAGTTGTGCATATGTCCACAATTCACAAATAAGGATCAAAGAGCAACATAAGTAATTACAGACCTGTTAGTTTAACTTCTGTTCCAGGGAAATTAATAATGGAGGCACTGGTTAAAGAAGAACTGCAGGATCATCTAGACAAGACTTCAGTTATAGCTCAGACACAGCATGGTTTTGTTAAGGGGAAGTCTTGTCTGACCAATCTGATTGAATACTATGATGTGGTCACAAAGGAACTGGATGCAGGGAATAACTTTGATGTCGTATACCCGAAAGCTTTTAATATTGTTGCACAAGGAAGACTACTGTAAACCTTGGGGCAGTATGGCATAAGGGCAAGTTGCTACAATGGATAAAAGGATGGTTGAGTTGGAGAAGACAGTGAAAATCATTGGTCACTGCTCTTCGTGGACTAATGTTATCAGTGGTATTCCCCAGGGTTTGATGTAGGCCCACTGTTGTTGTTTTGTATATTTATCAATGATATTGATGAAGGTATATCAGGTTTAATATCAAAGTTTGCAGATGATACAAAGGTTGGCAGGGTTGATAATGATAGTATGTTACTGCAACAGGATCTAGAAAAGCTGGGCAGAGGGACTGAGAAGTGGCAACTGAAGTTTAATGTTGACAAATGCAAAGTACTGCATATTGGGGGCAATAACCCCAGATAAGTGTACCAACTGTGTGGTACTACACTCTGGGTAGTGGAGAATGAAAGACCTGGGGGTAATTGTGCAGTTATATATGAAATTTTCTGAACAGTGCAAGCTGGCTGCCAGAGCAGGTCATGGTGTCTTGTTAATGATATACAGGAATTTTCCAAGCAGGGAAAAGGAGGTGATTATCACTTTGTATAAGACAGTGGTCAGGACACATGCTTAAGTTCTGAAAATTACAGTGTCTGGAGACTAGGCACCTGTGAGGTGTATATGGCCTTAAAGTTTGAGTAACCTCAATGCCAATGGGATTCTTCCTCTTGCTCAGATTACTCACCTAGGGAGGCATAAACTTAAATTGGGGAAAGACAGTTGAAGAACAGATGTGCAGAAATTTGCCTTTAGCCAGTGGATAGTTGAATGCTGGAAGATACTTCCATCTGTCATTGTGGAAGTTGACAACTTAAATTCAAGTAAGAATTGGACAAACTTTTGGAGTGAATGGATGAGTGAAATGTTATTTTTTTTTGGGCTGATACGGTATAAGTTTGCTTTCTTTCATCATATTCCTCTACTAATGCTAATTTAGCAAGGCAGACGAGTCACTGACTGCACACTGACTGTGCAAAGAGAGACAGAACATACATTACATTGTCTTGCATATTGTTTAGTATCATTGTTGACCAAGTCAGGCAGATGTTATTGCTTATCACTTCATTTGCATACTTCATAAGTATAAAATTTAACATAGATTATATAATTATGGGTTCTAAAGAATTGAAAAGTGGAATAAAAATAAAACATGTTACTTAAACTATAACAAGCTCAAAGTGATAGAATAACTTAAAATGTTCCTGGGGAAAGAAGGGGGAAGGGAATAAAAATTTGCATTGGCCAACAGACTGTCAGATATTAAAAACAAAGAATTTATAAAGGCATTTGCTTTAAAATTATGTGGGGAGTGATAAAAGTAGTGCATCAAATAGACAAACATTAAAAAAGTCAAAAGAAGTGTTGGTGGAAGAAACTATATATTAAATATAGCTAAGTGTTATTCACAGCAATGATGAAAATGGCATTGGTGTGCATGGTGTTGAGCTAAAGACAGCAGCAGAAAAGTTTGCAAAGCACATGAAGTTACAATTTTACCTGCAGTTCAGGATGGCTGTGGCAATTTAGACAAAGGTATAGTATCACTAATAGAAAATTTGTGGTGAAGCCTTAAGTGATGAAAGTGTTGAGCCATTTAGGAAAAAAATTAAATGAAATAATAATGCAATCAAGTTTTTGTTATATAAAATATAAAATGCTGATGAAACAGGCTGTATTGGTGTGGTTTATCAGAAAATACACAAGCCTCTTTTAGAGAGCAGTCAACACCAAGGCTGAAAACAAGCAAGTTTTCAGGCACTTTTTTGTGCCAATGCAGATTAAACTCGTCAACTAGTCTGTTGTGGTCGCCAAGGCTAAGAAGGATCCAAGGGCATTAAAAGACTGCATGCACATATTGCCTGTTGTCTACTACAACTCGCAAAATGCTTAGTTCACACAAGAAATTATAAAGAATTGGTTCCATAACTACTTTGTACCCAAAGCCAAGAGGCATCAAAGAAGTGTTGAAAATTTCAGACTGCCAGATTAAAGCAGTTCTAATCTTTGACAATGTCCGTGTACATCCAGATATTGAAAATTACGTCCAGTAAGGATGATAAAATAAAGTGCTTGGCTTTGCTGCCCAACACAACTGCCTTAATATAGGCCATGGACCAAGGCATAATGATGCCTTGGTCCATGGGCTCATCAACACTACCATCACCTCATCAAAGAACTTGTGCTCTTGTAGAGCACAAGTTCTTTGATGAGGTGATGGTAGTGTTGGAAGATGGAATGGATGAAGATAATGACATTAGAACACTGGAAAATATCAAATCATACAATATCAAGTCTGCTATCTTCAACTGGTCCAGTGCATGGAGGACACTAAAAAGGAAAATTTAGTGAATGACGAGAAAAAAATTCTTGCAAAACACAGATGGTGATATTGACTTTAAGGGATTAGAGCCAGAAAACTTTCAATACTGTTGAGGGCAGCTGGAGAGACTGAAATAACAAGAAAATATCCAAGGCTGGCTTGAGCTGGAAAGAGATCTTGGATTTCAGCTATGAAAGAAGAACCAGATAATGAACTACAAGAATCTACAATTAAAAAGAAACTTTAGCTCTGCAAGAGATGGCACTGATGCAGTAATCAATTATGTGGAATTTTCAACAAATCAAAAATTGCATGGGTATTATGAATGCCAAAGAACTGAGAGAGATCCTAATTAAATAACAGCATCAGAGGTCTGTTCAGACAAAACTTGGCAGATTCTTCAAACCTGAATTATTATTATATTCAAAAACAAGTGCAACTACTGACTCTTCTATTGACAGATAAATGTATTGTCTTTTTATAGTTTTTAAATAAACTCTACAGTGATTTTTTTTTTATTTATTTTCAACAGCACAACCTATATCATTACATTTTCCATTTATTTGTGTTCTAAGTTTTGTCTTTTAGGGCTATCTTTTGCTTCACTAATCTGGATGACCTCCGTCCCAATTAATCTGGATTAGCAAGAGCTGACTGTAGTATGAATAAATTTAAGGATTACACAAATGCTCCAGGTCCTAATGGTATTTCTCCACTTGTTGTCAAAACCCGTGTTCCTGAATTTACTATTATTCTTTACGGCTCTTTTCACTTTCTTATTCCAAAAGTTTTTCCCTCTGCTTGGAAATATGCTCATCCAGCCAGTTCCTAAAAAGGGTGACAAATCCCTCTCATCCAATTATCATCCCATTGCAATCACTTCTACTCTTTCTAAAGTAATGGAGAAATCAATTAACTGCCAACTCTTAAACTACCTGGAAACCTTCCATCTGATCATATGATCGCCAGTATGGTTTCAGTCAATGTCGATCCACTGGTGATATTCTGGCTTATGTTACTCATTTATGGACAAATCCAATGGAAAATTTCAGGGAAACAATCAGTTGCTCTTGACATCTCAAAGACTTTCGATCTTGTTTGGCATAAAGGTCTTCTAAACAAGCTTCCATCTTATGGTTTGCCAACTGTTTTTTGTAATTGGTTATCCAGTTTTCTCTCTGATTGCTCACTGAGGGCAATGGTAGATGGATCTGTCTTCCAACTTCTCCACTAATGCTGGTGCCCCCCAAGGTTCAGTTCTTTCCCCCACTCTTTTCCTCTTGTATATTAATGACCTTCCATTGACTGGAAATCTTATCCATAGTTTTGCTGATGATAGCACATAGCATTCCACTTTCCATTTTGAGAAACCTTGCCCTGATCAATCAGCTTCAACTTCTAGAATATCCACTACCAATTCCTTAAATGCTGATCTATAGGTAATTCTCCAGTTGGAGAAAGACAACTTAGTTAATTTCAATCCTTCTAAAACTCAGTCTTGTCATATCTTGCAAAAATGATTCTTCTGCTCCTATGCTTATCTTTGGTGACACTCCAATTTCTAGGCAAAATGATATCTCTTTTGGGAATTACCCTGACTTCTAATCTCTTGGCACAAGCACCTTACAATATTGCTTCCTCTGCATCTAAAAAACTGTTTTCTCTTTCGCTCTTTGCAGTACTTTTCTTCCAAATAGCTGTTCACTCTGTACAAATTGCAAATCTGACCTACCATGCAATATTGTTCACACATCCCCCCCCAAACATAGAGATGCTTGACAGGCATAGCTCCACACCACTGCAAATGTCCTCCACACTTAACTGGGTCCTACTATTTAAGGTGACATCCTTCTGGAGAGCCATGTGTGCACACTGCAATCCATGATCGATAGGGATACATGGAAATAAGGATGTCACATCAAACGATATCATCTTCTTCTATGGACTGTTCCCTTAGAAAATCTGTACTGTCCCTAATACTGAACTCAGAAAGACCCACTATAGGCGACAACAGTCTAGCCAGGAACCCAAACAATGCATGTGTGGGACTGCCTACAAATGAAACAATAGGCCTAAGTGGCACCCCCCACTTTATGTATCTTAGGAAAGCCAAAAAACCTGGGTAGTTGACATCCCGTTGCATGTAAAGATCAAAACTGTTCCTTAGTAATCCTATTAGCCTTTAACCAAACCTGCAACATCTTATTAACCTGGCGCTCCAAGCTTGCCAGTGGATTCCTACAAGTGATCTTATAAGTTGCTCTGTCGTTCAAAAGATATAGGGCTTTGCTATAATATGCCTCCTTATCAAGTACCACAATTACCCTACCTTTGTCTGTGGGCAAGACCACAATACTATCTTCCTGTCTTAGACCCTTAAGTGCTAACTTCTGTCTAATGTTAAGATTAGAGGAAGCTGCCCCAGCCTGGCTTAAAATGGCTGAGGTCCTTGCCCGACAAGAGTAGTGTGATTAGGGCATTAATAGACAGGGCTAAGTCCCATTGCAGCACCTCCGAGGATAGAAAGGAGGAGTTTAAATGCATCACAACAGATCTCCTGAAATGTGGCTACCCCAGAGGATCATAAATATATTCAAGGAGAGAAGAGAAGACGTGAACCATTTACACCTGTTGCTACTGCATACATTCCCTATTATCCAGGTCTAACTGAGTGCATAGTGCATGTGTTACAGAATTGCCAGACACGTGGTGTGCAGCTTCCAGGGCGTAGGTTGTACACAGTTGTCTCAGGTAAAAGACCCCATACCAAGAGAATCTATAAGTGGGGTCGTTTATAGTATCAAATGCCCGGATTGTGGGGAATGTTATGTCGCTGAGACAAAACGTTGTTTTAAGGATCGTCTGGGGGAGCATATGAGTGCAATAAAGAATGCAGACTATGGAAAATCTGCTGTTGCGGAGCATTTTTGGGAGGAGCATCATCAAATCTCCCCGGACGAAGTGGTTATCATCGATCGGGCACATAGGTTTTGGGACCGCAAGTGGCTCGAGAGCTTGCGGATTTTTTCCGCTGAGAACAATACTATCAATAGGGACAGGGGAATACGTATTCATCCCCTCTTTGAGGCAGTGATCCTTGGACAGGATGAACGATTCCACCTGGCACCCCCCCCCAGGGGTGCCACAGGATATTTTAAAATTGAGGGAAACAGCGATACACTACATCTGTCTGACACCGCACGAACTGCTAGCTCGAGGTAGTTCAGTTTCAATATTACTTAAGTTGTTTGGACTTAACTGCTTAATAAACAGAACTGTTAAGTATTTCTTTTGGACTAGGGGTGTCGTGAAAAAATTAGAGACACTAAGGGTGCTGTGAATAGAGAAAGTTTGGGAACCTCTGCTCTAGAATAAAGCTAGAGATTTTCTTTATCATGTAAAGAGTGTGGGGACATGTTTTTGTAAGGGGTGGCTCTTAGAAAGTCAGTTAAACTCCACCTCTTATCTCTGTGAAGAACAGTACCACTGTGAAAGGACCAGATGTGTGAGTAGTGTAGGTTTGTGCATATTGTGCATGTTCTGGCAACTTGGCTACCCAGAAGCATCAGTCACCTGGAGAGATAATTCTAGTACTTGTCCACAACACAGGAAAGTGTGGCCAGTTACAATGGAGCTTGTACTGTCTCAATTCGAGACTGATCCACCTAACGTTGCCAAAAAGTGGTGGAAGATAAAAAAAATAAAATAAAATAATAAAAATAAAATAAAGTAAAGCAAGTAGTGCGTAATCTCAGGTTATAATGGGAATGGCAAGATACAATATTCCTTACATTGAGGATAAGCTTTTGAACAGCTTTTGCACACTGGCCACCAAGGTTGCTAGCACTGAAATTAAGAGAAATAGTCTGGCAATAGACCCAAAACACTTAATGACTGCAAAGAATGTACTTATCAACTTAAGTTCAGCAATTGTAAAATTGTTTGTAAAAGATGTTTAAGTGCTTAAACAGAATAAGAGTATTAGAGATGAACATTTTAGTTTAAGATATAATATAGACAAGTTTCACTGAAATGACATTCCAGAAACATTTATTTAATATCTAGTAACTAGATGCACATTAGACTAAGAGGATTATTTACAGAAAATTGTCACTATTTTTAAATTAGGTTACTTTACACTCAGGTAAGTGCATGTATGTAGGCCATTTTATGTACTGTACATCAACATGCAAAGCTTTGAAAACATGCAAGAAACTGTGCCATACACCATGCAGTTCAGCAGAAAATTGCAATCAGAAAAAAAAAAAGAAAAGAAATCCCAAAAAAAAAAAAAAATTAAAAAAAATGCAAGCCAAGTGGCTTACTCAGTAATCTGAACTGGTGTTGTGGCATTAGGAGTTGTAGCATTGGTTTCACTTTTCACGTTCCCATTATTAGTTGAGACTTCTTTTGCACTATAAAGAATCAAATATTCAGCAATATTAACATGCTTATAGCATAAAATATCTTCAATACCAAAAAATGAGTATTTCTCAAAGAGAATTTCAACTTGATCTAGATAAATGCAATCTTTTAATGAATTTATTTCTGCATATGAAATTAATGTAAAGGTAGTTATTTAGAATAAGTAATTAAAATTACTCTAAAATAATACTGTAGTTAAAGCTGTCACAATAGAAGAGAATATTTTCTATAACTTAGACTGACCCCACTCCCCTCCACTGTCATTAAATAGGAGGAAACACTCAAATGTAACCAATGGGCCAATTTATGTCAATGGGAAATAAACATGCTAATACCACAATTGATTGATTTTTCACTTAAATTTATTTTTAGAAAATAATAACTGCTGCACACTATCCAAAATAAAGCAGTTAGAAAAGCCTATTCTTTACTGACAACTACACCCAACTTTCCTCACTCCAACTTAAAGAAATTCATATAAGAAAAGGAAGAATACATATAGCACTTGGAGTTACACATACAGTAAATATTCTGAATACAGAAGAACTCCAAGTTCATTATGAAATTAAAAAAAGTACAGCTGGAAAAATGAAAAACTGAAGGATTATATAAACAAAGTTGCTAAATATGAAGGAAAGACAAATTTTGGAAAATTACAAAAATAAAACAAATATGAATGCAACAGATTGAAAACAACCAAAAGCTGGAAAATTAGAGGAATAAAACTGCTGAGTACCACACTAAAAACTAACGAGGATCACAAATAAAGCAATAGAAAGAATATATTTAACTGTTTTTTCTTGTTAATTATCTTATAAGGAAGTTAAGAGGGTGGAAAAAGTGACTTCAGGATTGTGCTTTGTAGGCATTGGGGAAAAAAGAAACAGCTATACATTAATATTTATTTAACTATATAATATCTGTGTAAATACATCATAGTTAACCCATAAATTTGAACTACGTATGTAGTGTAATAGGCATCGTTTTAATTGTATCTCATATTGTGGTTGCCTTCACAGCGAGATAGCTGCTATTGCATTACTTCAAATAAATAACGCTTCTCCAGTAGAGAAGATTGCTGTTATTTATTTTCAGCAGATACCACCACCCAGACGATTGTTTCGAAGCTTCAAATAAATAACAGCAGTCTTCTCTACTAGAGAAGCCTTATTTATTTGAAGTAATGCAATAGCAGCTATCTCGTTGTGATGGCAACCACAATATGAGATACAATTAAAACAATGCCTATTACACTACATATGTAATTCAAATTTATGGGTTAACTATGGTGTATTTATTTTTCTAGTACATTAATATTTATAAAAAAACAATTATAAATTAAACAAAAAGGCCTCCCCCCCCACCAAGAAAATTACTCAACCAGTATAAAAACATGAAAATAAGTTGTGTAACAAACACTTACATAGAAATTAATGGGACAAAGATTCATTAAGTCTAACATTATTTAACAAAATAGATGAAAGAATGGAAACAAACCACTGATATAAAAAATCAAAATCTTTAACCTGCTATAAAGATAATCAATATTATCTGAATTATAATCTACTAACTATTGAATGAACTTAATATTACCAAAGACAATTTATGACAACCACAAACTATTTTATCAGATGTATATTGGAATTGAAGAAACAATGACAGAATGATAAACAAGATCAAAATACATGGAAATACAATTAAATTTGTAAGGAAGGATACGAGGGGAAGTATTATAACAAGTTAAAGCATCAAGAATAGAAGAATAAATACTCACAAACTAGAATTTATGAAAGTGATTAAACCCATACTAATATATGAATATTAGTATAGATATAATATACAAATGGAAACAAGAAAAAAAAAAAAAAGAGTAAAACAAGACAAATGATGCAAAACATGAAATGGATTAAAAAAAAATAAACAAACCTGACAAGATAATGAACTGAAAACAATATATAACATTGTGGGATTTAATGAATGATTACACAAACTAAAGTGGTTGGAACTTGTAGAATTAAGCAAAGAGAAGAGTAATAAATACTATCTAAATATGGAAACCAAAACAAAAAAGTCTGAAGACCTAGAGGAATGCATCTAATGAATTAAGGTGAAAATTTAAAAATCTTGATCTAGAGAAGAAATGTACGCTATAAACTTTTACTAAATATGGTTCTATACACTTACTTTCCTTTACCATCCTCTACTCCCATTTCTTTAACTTTTTCTCCAGATTTCCCACATGCTTTGTGACGCAGAATATAAAACAGACCCCACTGGTAACGCACATAACAGGTGACATCCATGATAATGAGTATCACAAGAATCAAGACAACAACAATGGCCACAACTGCAGTCATCGGAAAACTGGTCTCATCTTTTAGCCTCATATTTTCTTCATTTAATGGACCTAGAATGAATGAAAGAAACATTTTTATAAAATAATTTTTTAAACTTCAGCTTACAACATTAACATGCTCACTGCCACCTAAATGTTAGAGAACTCATTCAATGAGCTGTGATTTTTGGAATTTTAAAACATTGAAATCCCCAGCATTCCAAAAATTTGTACATAATGGTTGAAAATTAAGTTCAATTCATTGCTAAGAGTGAACACTTTTGTGCTGAGCAGTAAATTAGACCAAATCTCGTTTCATAAAAAAAAAAAAAAACTTATTCATGTATATAAAGTAACATCAATCCAGGCAAAAAAAAAAAAGTGTACCAAGCCTATAAAAAAATGGCTAGCATTACTGCAAGACACTCAGCATACCAATACTTAATAGTTAGTAATTTTGTATGCTTCACATTTATGTGTGCATCACTCCTAATGCCATTTTACACATATGCAAATATGTGAAGTTAACATTTAAGAATAAGCTTAAGGAAATAAGTGATTTGTAAATGTGAACCAGTGATCAGTTAATTCTGTTAACAGACAATTATTACTGTAATCTTGAGATTTGCTTGGACATTATATACCAAGTGGCCAGTTTATTAGACACTACCCTGTTCATGAAATACAGTAATAACTGAGAGAAAAGTGGAGGAGAAATTGTTGAAGTTAAACATAAGAAAGGCACCTGGGGTAGGTGGGATCTATCCAGTTATATTAAAGGAGGCAGCAAAGGAAGTAAGCAAAACCTTAGCCATAATTATGAGAGCATCCTTGGACTCAGGGGAGGTCCCCAATTCACAAAGGGGGGGGATCGAAGGGTGACAAGTAATTACAGACCAGTTAGTTTAACTTCTGTTCCGGGTAAAATAATGGAGTCGCTGGTTAAAGATGCATTGAAGGATCATCTAGACAAGACTACAGCAATAATTCAGACACATGGGTTTAAGGGAAAGTCTTGTCTGACAAATTTTATTGGTTATTATGATGTGGTTACAAAGGAACTGGATGCAAAAAATAATTTTGATATCATATACTTGGATTTCAGGAAAGCTTTTGATACTGTTGCGCATGGAAGACTACTGTACAAATTGGAGCAGAATGGTATTAAGGGTAAATTGCTACAATGGATAAAAGGATGGTTGAGTGGGAGAAGACAGAAGGTGGTAATCAATGGTTGCTACTCTTCGTGGACTATGTTATTAGTGGAGTCCCACAGGGTTGTGTTGGGTCCACTGTTTTGTATATTTATCAATGATATTGATGAAGGTATATCAGACTTAGTGTCGAAGTTTGCAGATGATACAAAGGTTGGCAGGGTTGTTAATGACAATAATGGCAGTGTGCTACTGCAACAGGATCTAGAAAATTTGGGAAGATAGGCTGAGAAGTGGCAACTGAAATTTAATCTTGACAAATGCAAAGTACTGCATGTGGGTAGAAGTAACCCCAGAGAAACGTACCAACTGTGTGGTATTACACTTAAGGTGGCAGAAAATTAAAGACCTTGGAGTAATTGTGCAGTCAGATATGAAGTTTTCAAAGCAATGCAGACAGGCTGCCAGGGCAGGTCATAGGGTTTTGTCAATGATAAATAGGAACTTTGCTAGCAGGGAAAAGGAGGTGATTGTCCCTCTGTATAAGGCAATAGTCAGGCCACACCTTGAGTACTGCGTACAGGTCTGAAGGCCTTATTTTAGGAAGGATGTAGATTTGCTTTTTTTTTTCATGAAAACCCCAAACATGAAAGGTATCAAAACCTATAGTACTTAGTACCATGCATGGGTTGAAGGACAAGTATGGGGGGAGGGGGATGCTGGAAACTTTGCTCTAGAGACTAAACATGGGTTTCATCACTTCAAGCCTCCAATAAGCAAAATGATGGTATTTCACCAGTTGATGAAAGTCATCTACCAGCTTGAACATGTACAGAGAAGGGCAACAAGATTAGTGAGGGGAATGAAGGGACCCTCTTACCAAGAGAGAATTAAGTTCTGCAAATTGCAGTGGCTGGAGACTAGGTAACTGCACGGCAATCTGATTGAGGTGTATAAGGCCTTGAATGGGTTGAGCATGCTGAATTATGATGGGATTCTTCCACTTGTTCAGATTACAAACCTAAGGGAGCATAAATTCAAATTAAGGAAAGACAGATGTAGAACAGATGTGTGGAAATTTGCCTTTAGCCAGCAGGTGGTTAATTGCTGGAACAAACTTCCATCTGTCATTGTGGAAGTTGATAGGTTAAATAAATTTAAGGAGGAACTGGAAAAACATTTAGAGGGAATGGTTGTGTCAATTTTTTTTTTTTTTTTTTGGCTGATGCTGCATAAGCTCATACACTTGCTTTCTTGGATCACATGCCACTACTACTACTAGTAGTAGTATGCATCAATAACAGCATAACATGCTTGTACTACGTGATATAAAGGAATAAAAGAAGTGGGCAGGTATATAGAGTGCCAAATGTGTGCAATTCAGTGTGAGAATGGGCAATGTGAATGAGCCATAGCCTAGTGGTCAGGCATGCAGGTGCATAAGCCTTGACTGACTGGGGTTCAACCCCATGACTGCTGTTTCTTGTATTCAATTTATCATGAACGTTTGGTCGTCCCGGAGTATAAACAGAATTTATTTTATTTAAGTAATATTTAAAATGAAACAGCAGTCTACACCAGAATGAATTCCCCTGAAACTGCAATCCTGCTAGGGTTTTTACATGACAGTATCATGATTGGTCCAATAACCATATAACAACCAACCAATAGTTTTTTTTTTTTTTTTGATTTGGTAGTTGTTGGCGCATCGGCTTCTGTGGCCATATTGCACCTCCCAAGGTTTTTGCAGTACTTTGATCCAAGCCCGAGGCGGGAATCGAACCCGCGACCTTTGGGTTGCCGGGCAGGTACTTTACCCACTCGGCTAGCCCGGTCGGCTCCAACCAATAGTGACCCTGTGGTTAGAAACAGCTGCTTGATATAAAGAAACCAATGGAGATGACAAGACTTGTTCAGCATAACTGAAAGGATATAGAAAGTCAAGTAATAACTCAGTAGAACAGTAGGAACCAATGAGGCATTTCACAGCACACAATTTGCTGTACCTAATCACAGACAGGGTCTAACAACATCAACAAAATCAGATTCCATTCCTTTAGGGGGGGGGGGATACAGTTGCAACAGACTCAGGACACTGATACTGCTCAGTCTGTTAAATCCTGCTGTTTCATGCTGATGGGAGAACCAGAATAAGGTGAAAACAGCAATGGTCCATAGAAACTTTCAGATATCAAAAAGGCAGGCTGTTGTTGGTGTAAAGGGAGGTACCTATGGACTGGAGATATGCAAATGTGACCCCAATCCACAAAGGAGTATCAAAGGGAGACACCGGTAATTACAGATCTGTTAGTTTAACTTCTGTTCCAGGGAAATTAATGGAGGCACTGGTTAAAGAAGCATTGCAGGATCATCTAGACACGACTTCAGTTATAGCTTGGATACAGCATGGGTTTGTTATGGGGACGTCTTGTCTGACTAATCTGATTGGATACTATAATGTAGTCACAAAGGAATTGGATGCAAAGAATAACTTTGATATCATATATTTCATCTTAGAAAAGCCTTTGATACTATTGTACATGGAAGACTGCTGCACAAATTGCAGCAGTGTGGCATTGGAGGAAAATTGCTGCTATGGATAAAGGGATGGTTGAGTGGAAGAAGACAGTGGTAATAATGGACACAGCACTTAGTGGACTAATGTTATTAGTGGAGTCCCTCAGGGTTCAGTGTTGTCCATTGTTGTTTTCTGTATTTATAAATGATGTTGATGATGGTATATCAGGCTTAATGTGTCCAAGTTTGCAGACTATACAAAGGCTGGCAGAGTTGTTAAGGACACTACTGATGCTATGCTGCTGCAACAGGATCTGGAAATGTTGAGCAGATGGGCTGAGAGGTGGCAAATGAAGTTTAACATTGACAAATGTAAAGTACTACATATGGGAAACAGCAACTACAGAGCAACGTAATAAACTCAGTGGTACTGCACTGACAGTGGTATAGAATGAAAAGGACCTGGGGGTAATTGTGCAGGCAGATATGAAGTTCTCTGAGCAGTGTAGACGGTCTGCAAGAGTAGCTCATGCTGTCTTGTCAATGATATACAGGAATTTTTCTAGCAGGAATAAGGAGGTGACTATCCCCTTGTATAAGGCAATGGTCAGGCCACACGTTTAGTACTCTATACAGGTCTGGAGGCCTCATTTTAAGAAGGATGTAGAGCTGTTGGAACGAGTACAGAGAAGGGCAACAAGATTAGTGAATGGAACAAAGGTTGCTCTTACGAAGAGAGGCTTAAGTTTTGCAAATTACAGTGTCTAGAGACTAGGCACCTGCGAGGTGATCTAATTGAGGTGTATAAGGCCTTGAATGGTTTGAGCATGCTCAATGCTGATGGGATTTTTCCTCTTGCTCAGAATAATTGCCTGAGAGGGCATAAATTCAAATTGAGGAAAGACAGTTCTAGGATAGATGTGCGGAAGTTTGCCTTTGGCCAGCACGTGGTTGATTGCTGGAACAGACTTCCATCCACTGTTGAAGTTTGTAGCTTAAATAAATTCATGGCAGAACTTGACAAACATTTGAAGCAAGTCAATGGGTGAAATAAGGGTGTTTTTTTTTTTTTTTTTGGTTGATGCTGCATAAGCTCATACACTTGCTTTCTTGCATCAAATGCCACTTCTGCTACTACTACTACTACTTTGCAAAACCTAAGCCTTTGTTTCATTCATAAATCTTGTTGCCCTTCTCTGTACTTCCAGCAGCTCTACATCCTTCCTAAAATGAGGCCTCTAGAACTGTAGATAGTACTGAAGGTACAGCCTGACCTTATACAAGGGGACACTCACCTCCTTATCCCTGCTAGAAAACTTCCTGTGTATCATTGACACCATGAGCTACTCTTTTGAAGTTTTCTGCACTGCTCGGAAACTTCATATCAGAATGAACAATTACCCCAAGTCCTTTTCATTCTTTACCACCCTGAGTTTAGTACCACACAGTTGATACATTACTGAGGTTACTGCTCCCATATGCAGTACTTCACATTTGTTAATGTTAAACTTCAGTTGCCACCTCTCAGCCCATCTGCTCAACTTTTCTAGATCCTGTTGCAGTAACATACTGTCATTAGTGTTATTAACAACCCTGCCAACCTTTGTATCTTCTGCAAATTTAGACATTAAGCCTGATATACCTTCATCAATATTATTGATGAATACAGAGAACAACAATGGACCCAATACTGAACCCTGGAGGACTCCACTAATAATATTAGTCCATGAAGAGCAGTGCCCATTGATTACCAGTCTTCTCCCACTCTACCATTCCTTTACCCATAGCAATTTGCCTCCAATACCACACTGCTCCAATTTGGACAACAGTCTTCCATGTGCAAAGTATCAAAAGCCTTCCTGAGATCCAAGTATATTGATAACAAAATTATTCTTTGCATCCAGTTCCTTTGTGACCACAGAGTATCCAATCAAATCGGTCAGACAAGACTTCCCCTTAACAAACCCATACTGTGTCCTAACTATAACTGAAGTCTTGTCTAGATGATAATGCAGTGCTTTAACCAGTGCCTCTGTTAATTTCCCCGGAACAAAAGTTAAATTAACAGATTAACTACTTGTCACCCTTTGATCCTTTGTGAATTGGGGTCACATTTACACATCTCCAGTCCACGGGGACCACCCCCAAGCCAAAGGAAACTCAATTATGGCTAAGGGTTTGCTTACTTCTTTTACTGCTTCCTCTATAACTGGATAGATCCCATCCACCCCAAGTGCCTTTGTTTATTTTCAACAATTTCTGCTCCACTTTGATCTCAGTTATTACAAAATCATTTAGCTCAACTGCTAGTTTAAATGCATCTCTCATTCTCCTCCCTGAATAACTCTTCAGGTGTTATTGAAGATGTAGATGCAAAATACTCATTGAGTTTTTTAGCTACCTGAGCAGGATCATCTACAGTTGAACCATTGATATCAAATGGACCAATCTGATTGATCCCTCTTTCTAGAGATTACATAAATAAACTCTTTGCTGTTTTTTCTTTGCATCTTTTGCCAAAAGATTTCTCATAATCTGTCTTTGCCTGCCTAATCTCCTTTGTGACTTCATTACAAACCAGCTTATATCTACCATAGGCTTCTGTGTCACCTGTTAATTTATATATCCCATGCATTTTTCTTTTCTGCCACATCTCATTAGTTCATCTGAGATCCATTTAGGCCTAAACTTTAAACAATATTTCTTAGTTGGTATGAAAAGCCTAGTAGCTTCCAAGATTCTTTGAATGCTTCCCATTTAAAATTTGATGTTGGTAACATCAGTTGATCTCACTGTATAGAATTTAAAAACAGTCTCAGACCACTATGGTCACCTTCACAAAAAAACCCTTTCTTTTACCCCTGATGATAGTTGCCTCTGAGTAAATCCCACATCAGCACACTGATCACTGCTGCCTAGTTCCTTTATTTGATACACTTAAATGGGATGGGATACACTTAAATAGAAAGGGTGCAAGAATATTTGCTGATGCTATCGAGGCAGTGTTAGGTGGGTCGGAAAACTGCTAGCTTGGGGGGAGACAAAGACCAATAGATTGACAGTAGCCACTGGCAGAGGTGAAAGAGATTCTTGCACTGCTTCTATTAGAATGAGCAGAAGCCTGAAAAACAAGATTCATGATATTTCAGATTCTGCTGGGAGCCATTGCGGTACAAGTAAACACATGGGTTGTGTTAGGGTAGCTAAGAATAGAAACAGGTGCAGGTATACTTGCGTGTACACCAATGCTAGGAGTTTAGTAAATAAATTTGATGAATTTGAGGTATTGCTCAAAACATCAAAGGCAGATATTGTTGGGATATCAGAGACGTGGTGTCACACAGATATAAGGGATGCAGAACTGGAATTTGGGGAGTATGTCAACAGAAAGCATAGACAGGATAGGAAGGGGGGAGGGGTATGCTATTAGTTAAGAAACACAAAAACCAAGGAAGTGAAGCCAGTCGACATCGCTGGACAGTGCAGTGTTGAGTCAGTTTGGTGTGACATAAGCATTGGGAGATCAAAATTGAGTAGGAGTGTGCTATAGGCCTAATGACTCTGATGAGTATAATAAGAAACTGTACAGGGAAATAGAGTGGGCCAGTAAATCAGAGTCTTATAATGGGAGATTTTAATTTCCCAGATATTGACTGGAATTTGGGGGCTGGTCACTCTCACACTAGCAGGGCTTTTGTGGATTTATTGGATGATTGTTTTCTACATCAGCATGTTCGGGAGGCAACTAGAGGGAGTAATATTCTTGATTTGATTATCAGCAGTGATTCTTCATGCATTAAGAATCTGCAGATAAATGAACCACTAGGTGGCAGTGATCACAGTGTGCTGAAGTGGGATTTACTCAAAGAGGTAACTACCATTAGGGGTAAAGGGAAGGGTTATTGCTTCCGTAAAGGCGACCACGATGGACTGAGACAGTATTTAAATTCTATACAGTGGGACCAACTGATGCTGTTACCAACAGCAAATTCAAAATGGGAAGCATTCAAAGAACTTATCTTGGAAGCAACTAGGCTTTACATACCAACTAAGAAATATTGTTCAAGGTTTAGGCTTAAGTGGATGTCAGATGAACTAATGAGACAAATGGCAGAGAAGAAAAATGCATGGGATACATACAAATTAACATGTGACACAGAAGCCTATGATAGATACAAGTTGATCTGTAACCAAGTTACAAAGGAGGTTAGGCAGGCGAAGGCAGATTACGAGAAATCCTTGGCAAGGTATGCAAAGAAAAACAGCAAAGAGTTCTTTACTTATGTAAACTCTAGAAGGAAGGGGATGAATCAGATTGGTCCACTTGATATTGATGGGTCAACTGTTGATGATCCTGCTCAGGTAGCTAACAAACTAAATGAATATTTTGCATCGACATTCACACATGAGGAGTTATTCAGCAAGGGGAATGCCAGAGGTGTATTCAACTCTAGCAGTAAGCTACAGAATCTTGAAATAACTGGGAGTAAAGTGGAGGAGAAATTGTTGAAAATAAACACAAGAAAGGCACCTGGGGTGGATGGGATCTATCCAGTTATATTAAAGGAGGCAGCAAAGGAAGTAAGCAAACCCTTAGCCATAATTATGAGAGCTTCCTTGGACTCAGGGGAGGTACCCATAGACTGGAAATGTGACCCCAATTCACAAAGGAGGATCAAAGGCTCACACAAGTAATTATAGACCTGTGAGCTTAACTTCTGTTCCAGGAAAATTAATGGAGGCACTGGTTAAAGAAGCACGGCAAGATCATTTAGACAAGACTTCAGTTATAGCTCGGACACAGCATGGTTTTGTCAAGGGGAAGTCTTGCCTGACCAATTTGATTGGATAGTATGATGCAGTCACAAAAGAACTGGATGCAGGGAATAGCTTTGATATTATATACTTGGATCTTAGAAAGGCTTTTGATACTGTTACGCATGGAAGACTGCTACACAAATTGGAGCAGTGTGACATTGGAGGCAAATTGCTGCTATGGATAAAGGGGTGCTTGAGGGGGAGAAGACAGAGTGGTAATCAATGGACACTGCTCATCGTGGACTAATGTTATTAGTGGAGTCCCTCAGGGCTCAGTGTTGTGTCCATTATTGTTTTCTGTATTTATAAATGATATTGATGATGGTACATCAAGCTTAATGTCCAAGTTTGCAGACGATACAAAGGTTGGCAGGGTTGTCAAGGACACTACTGACACTATGCTGCTGCAACAGGATCTGCAAAGGTTGAGCAGATGGGCTGAGAGGTGGCAAATGAAGGTTAACATTGACAAATGTAAAGTACTACACATGGGAAACAGCAACCACAGAGCAACGTATCAACTCTGTGGTACTACACTGACAGTGGTAGAGAATGAAAGGGACTTGGGAGTTGTTGTGCATGCAGATATGAAGTTCTCTGAGCAGTGCAGACAGGCTGCAAGAATAGCTCATGGAGTATTGTCAATGATATACAGGAATTTTTCCAGCAGGGATAAGGAGGTGATTATTCCCTTGTATAAGGCAATGGTCAGGCCACACGTAGAGTACTGTATACAGGTCTGGAGGCCTCATTTGCTGGAATGAGAACAGAGAAGGGCAACAAGATTAGTGAATGGAACAAAGGGGTGCTCTTACGAAGAAAGGCTTAAGTTTTGCAAAATACAGTGTCTGGAGACTAGGCACCAGTGAGGTGATCTGATAGGTGTATAAAGCCTTGAATGGTTTGAGCATGCTCAATGCTGATGGGATTCTTCCTCTAGCTCAGAATAATTACCTGAGAGGGCATAAATTCAAATTGAGGAAAGACAGATGTAGGATAGACGAGCGGAAATTTGCCTTTAGCCAGCAGGTGGTTGGTTGGTCGAACAGACTTCCATCCCTTGTAGTGGAGGTTGATAGCCTAAATAAGTTTAAGGCTCAGCTGGACAGGTATTTTGAACGAACAGAGGGGTGAAGTGGAAGTGGGGATTTTTTTTTTTTTGGCTGATGCTGCATAAGCTTGCTTTCTTGCATCAAATGCCTCTACTAATGCTAATTTGCAGATAGCTTCACAATCATCTAATTTGCAACAACGTTTAGGTTAGGTAACTAGGTTAAGTGTTCACAACCAATGATGCAATAGAGGTGATTATTATTATTAGCCATATGGTGCAAGGAAGCCTGAGGCTTATGCTGCACCAGCCAAAAAAAAAAGGGGGGGGGGGGGGGGACTGAATTACTCCCACCAGATGTGAACCCCCTGGGGTTGATAACAGTTGGTACAAATATTGTGGCAAGTCACCTGATAAGCACTCAAATTTGTTTAATTTCTGGAAAATGCTTTCTTTGAATTCTGCTTGAACAATGCCAATATATAATTTTATTACTGGATTGTAGGTACTTACTGCATGTACTAAAGTTTAAAAAAATTAAATTGATTTAAACAGTTTTTATTTTGACCATTTTTAAAATCAAAGTATCAGGTAGCCTTCATTTTGGCTCAGTTAGGATTCTTGTGGCAATAAAGTTCCCAGACTGGTGCAATAAAAAGAACAAAGTGAAGGAGCTCAAACATGGTTTTATTTTTATTCAAAGTAATAACCACCTGATTGAATGCACTTATTACACCATTCTAAAAGTTCCTGAAAAGAGTAAAGTGAAGGTGTATGAAGAAATGTTCAGTTCAGTGGTTGCATTTTTCTTAATAACCTTAACATCCTGAAACCTCTCTTTTGAGGGCAGTTTTCACTTTAGCACCAGTGGACTTCTTTCCCAGAGTGGGAGAGTAGGAAATGTGGCTGATCTGTACAATGCCACAATTCATCAGAAATGTCTTCACAAGTGCAGAGTGGGTAGAGGCATTGTTGTGCAAAAAGAGCTTTCTCTCAAAATTACAGCTTCACCCAGAAAACTTGCTTTGTCATTGAAGCACCTGTATATAGCACACAGCACTGACTTTCTCCTTTTTTCAGACAAATACCCTGTTAGTCAAAAAACATGATTAGCATCATCTTAATGCTGGACTTCTGAAAACTTTTTTGGGCCTTAGTGATGATTAAATCCACTGCATACTCAGATACCATCTCTGGATCATACTGAAACACCAACTCATCTCCACTGATAGTACAGTTGAAGAAATTAGGATTGTCTTGACAAGACTGGTTGAGTGTTTGCATGATGACACTCTTCTTTGCTTCTGCTCATCTGTGAGACCATGCAACAAGTTCTGCACAGAACTTCCTTTTCCCTAAATCTTAACAGAGACTTTGACAAATAGTCTCAATATTCATATTCAACCCATCAGCCATCATTCTGAGACTCAAATGATCTAGTCAATTCCAAACTTTTTCAATTCTACCCCCATTCCGAGAGACTGATGGACATCACGAGTATCTTCAGCATCTGTATTTAAACCACTTATCACTCAAACACACTGGTACAACTTAACATTTTATCACCCTAAAAATGTTTAACATTTTATGTATTTCCATTGCAGATGTTCCCAGTTTAAAGCAAAATTTGATATTCCTTCATCACTCCTTTGCAAGATCATGACACAGGATGGAACTGTCGTGGTTTTGAACTTGGTTATTGTAACCAGTCAGTTTACGGGACAATCTCTATCACCATCTGCTGGAGGAAGTTTGACCACAACAGCACCAGTGTCGGAACTATTGCCACACCTTGTAAGGAGAAAAATTTGTTAATAACTTAAAATAATGTCATCAAGAAAAATTAATTTTATCATCAGGTCTTTATAGAATTGAGGTATAACATAAGGAGATATTGATCCCCGACATCTCACCGAAATATTATTAGCTTCATTGTACAGGTGACCCCCGCTTAACGCTGATAATTCGTTCCGAAAAAGAGTGCTAAGTGAATCCGCGCTAAGCAAGCTCCGCATTCCCATAAGGTAACATGTATTTGTAAGTTGCGGTCGGCGCCATAGGATATTTCCTAATCAATAATAAACGGTAGTGAAAAGATACACAAATGTCGGTCAAAATATTTAATATTCAAATATTTGTACATATAAAATATTCTGCATTACATATGTATATGTAATGCAGAATTTTTACGTAACAAAATTACGTATGTGATAACTATTTACATATCAAAATTAAACTTAAAATTCAAATTAAAATCATTAATTTAATTGATGAATTCAATCATGAAAAATGTGTTGATTTTGGGTTGAACTTTGGCACTCTTCAAAATAAACTAAAAGGGGTATTAATTTTAAATCCTCCGCAGCATTACCACCCAACAATAAAGTCATCCGATCCTTCGCCGCTTTGAAACCTGGCATGTTTTTTTGCTTCTTTCAAGGTGAAACTTCTTTTAGATATTCGTTTCCACGAAAGTCCTGCTTCATCTATGTTATAAACTAATAAGTTTATAACATAGATGTGTGTTATACTTAATAAAGTATAACACGCAATACCCCTCTTCAATAATTTTAGGTCTTTTTTGAAAGTTTCGGCTCCTTGATCTGCACTTGCAGCTTCTCCCTAGATTTTAAATCTATTCAACCAACCCTTACCAGTTTTAAATGGTTCCACATTTTTTTTTAGGAGTTTTCTTCAGATCATCATATTGGCTAATCTGTCTTTTTTTTTTTTAATAAAATTTAACTTAACTAAATTCTGTATTGGACATTATCTTCAACAAAATTAATGTACGGGCTAGAAGGGCCTGTGTCCTGGGCACAATTCTTCAAGGGGTGCCAAAAACAGGAAAGGAGGGAAAAAATACATATCCTTAATAAAAGACGCCAAAATTAGTCTTTTCCATTTTAATCCTAATAGTCGGCCTAGCCCTAGTTGCTTGCAGTCAAACAGCTATCTTTCCCGCTGCTAAAATTAATTCTTTATTTTTTTATAATTGTTCTTACAGTTAAACTTGTAAGTCCTAAATTAGGGCACACATATGCTTGTAGTTGACGGGAATCGATTCGCTTCAAAATGTCTAATTTAATTTTCAAATTGTCTTTTTCTTACATTTAGTCTTTGTACTGCACTCAGATGTTGCTTTTTCATTCTTATCGGCCATTATTAACTCTTCTAAAATGTAACTGCTTTGGCTGCATTAATTACGATACAATGTTCAAGTAAACTGTCCGTTACACACGATGTCTAATACTGTTCTGAGTGATGACTAGACTTCGGATAAATGCATATAATGCAAATATTACAAGCAATATACTTGATCATTTTTTAAAATGTTGATCTTGGAACTACGTAACAAGTCACTGTACAGCAATTAAATTAGCATGCGAGAAAATTTCACTGAGCGTGGGAAAAGTTTTAATGCTGTTTTGCTATTCATTTTCAAGCTATCGACTCCATCAAATGAAACTATTTCGTTAAATATGCCAAAAATGCAATCTGTAAAAGAGCATTATAGTGATCTGTGACAGCGTTATAGTCAGATACGGGTTATAATATAAGAACAGCGTTATAGCGAATCAGCATAAAGCAAACTGTGTTATAATGGGGGCCTGCTGTACTTGATAGTTGAAGTATGAGGCAGTCAGAAGAATGCAGTTCTCTTATTCCTAATTTGCAATATAGACTAGCAAATACATAACAAAATTAAGCAGAAATTTGGAGAATTCTTAATACTAAATACACTAACTACAATTTTAATCCAGTTTTACTTTTTTTTGTACACAGAAAAAGACCAAGGAAAAACTTGTCAACTATGTTACAATGGCAAGACAGAAGGGGCCAAATTGGGTCTAGAAGACCAATCCTTCACTATAAACTCAGTGGGCAAACCATAATATATTTCAATATACTTTCTACCTAGATTCCTTCAATATAGTAATCAAATTCAATCCTTACTTACCTTCTGCAGTTTTAAAGATAATACTATCAGGCATGCTAAATCCGATACTATTATAAGCTCTGATTTCCACTTTGTAAAATGTTGCAGGACGAAGATCAGTTATCATATAGCTAGGATTGCCTCTCCATTTTTCAATTTTTTTTTCTACACCTGTACCAACTTGCTTCCATTCTGTGGGTGTTTTCTCAACCTGTGTATTTAAATATTAATTTTTTTATAAACAATATTGTAAAAAGTTTTATTAGCACTAACATTTAATTTTTAACAATGGACTTAGGCCTGTTAAGTTATAATGTACATAAACATTTCTTTCAAGGCAGCACTGAATTTCATTTAGTTACAAATGAAAGTGAATACTAGTTAAGCATTTCATCTATACATATTTCCTTAGGAAGACTACATTATAGTTTGGGTGGGGTCATAATATGGAGCTGGTTCAACCACAGTCATTCTAAAGTGTGTTCAGCAGCCCAAATGCAAAGTTGCTTGATATTAGACAAATTTGAAACACATTATCATTAGTAAAAGCACATGATGCAAGAAAGCAAGCCTATACAGCATCAGCCAAAAGGGGAAAAAAAAAAAAAAACCTTCTCATTTCACCCATCCCCTCACTCCAAATTTTTCTAGTTCTGCCTTGAATCTATTTAAGCTATCAACTTCTACAATAGATAGAAGTTTGTTCCATCAATCAACTACCTGCTGGCTTAAGGCAAACTTCCACACACCTATCCTACAACTGTCTTTCCTCAATTTGAATTAATGCCCTCTCAGGTGATTATTCTGAGCAAGAGGAAGAAACCCATCAGCACTGAGCATGCTCAAACCATTCAAGGCTTTTATACACCTCAATCAAATCACTTCGCAGGTGCCTAGTCTCCAGACACTGTAATTTGCAAAACTTAAGCCTTTCTTCGTAAGAACAACCCTTTGTTCCATTCACCAATCTTGTTGCCCTTCTCAGTATGGTAACGGATTCATCTTTAATAAATCACGCAATCTTCTTGCAATTGAGCTACTGCCACATTTAAGAATTATGGCAAACCAACCCCAGATCTACTCTATCACCCAAAGTGAGTAAGAGTTGACCATTTATCTATTAGAATGATGTGACCATATCAGTTGTTTTATGTGCACTTTTTCTAAACTCAGGTAAAACAAAACTGAAGTGGAAAACAAATCCACTATTTTATACATAGTATTTTATTAGGGGGTTAACCCCAAAAAAGATACATGTATAAAATAGCTTCTCAATCCTTATATCTAAACCTCTTTAGATTTTTTTTTTCCCTACTGTTCTTGGCACTATACCAAAGACAGTAGTGGATAAGCAAATAAACAGAACCATCTATGAGCTGAAAGGAATTTGTAAGAGTTCATATGCAAAGTTCCCAAAGGACATGTGTAAACAAGTAATAAGAAACTGACTGTAGACTTAAATCAGCATCTGATTCTTTGAGGTGGCATACTGATGTGGTCTTTCAATAATATTTCCTAATGTTCTCTTGTGATGCATGAAACAATTACTGTACTTCACTTTTGCTAATTAATAAAGAAAATTCTAATGACTTTATTCTGGCACACACTGAAAAATAAACAGTTTAGTAAAAAATGTATATACTTAAAGTATATAAGATTCCTTATATACACTGGTGTTCAAAGAAAGTGAATCACCTAGGAATTTCACATTTCTAACCCTTTTTTGCGATGGTATGTTACATTAATGATTAGCATCACAAATAGAAATATAAACAAAAGATATTTATTAGCAGTTAAGGCAAAGCTAAGTAATATTTGACAAGTGCTCTCAAAATATTCCAAAATGAGCATTTGCAGCCTTTATACAACAGTTTGGTAAACACGACAATTATGGCTGAAATGTTATCAGAAGCCCTCAAATTTGAGGGTTTCTGATAACATTTCAGAAGAAAACCAGAGGCAGTTCAACAAAATGAAAAGTTCACCAGGTGCAAACTAATATTTAGTTGAACTGCCTCTGGTCCTGATGATAGCAGTACACCATCAAGGCATTGACAACATCAATTTCTGAAGATAATCAACTGATAATTCGTTGTTCCAAACAAGAATTATGATTTTACTGAAGTTCATGAACGGTCTCTTTGGTTTCTTTCTGGCAACTGCAGATTCCACACAATGCCAACAGTTCTCTATCAGATTCAGGTCCAGGCTATTTCCTGGCCAGCTAAGAGCTGTAATGGACCATTCTTCCATCCATTTTTTCACCTGTAAAAAATGTAAACATTACTGTTGAACCTCAAATGCAGAAATGAAGCTAAAGTAACTACAGAAGTGCCTACTAACACTTTTGCCCAATGACAAGGAGCAGAGTCATCCTGAAAGATGCAGTTACTTGGCAGGTAGAAATAGTCTAATGGTTGGCAGCAATTTGCCTTCCAATATAGCCAGGTATCCATTGGCATTTACAGAACCTTTTATAAACTGCAGATGACCTACTGTGCAATATGAAATGCACCCCTTATTATTTGGCTGGTAGGGTGCTTCACTGTAGACACCATACAATCTGGATGGTATTCTTCACATCTACAGCAAATTGTTTATCTCCTATCAGAGCCATGCAGGTTGAATTTCTTTTCATCTGAAAAAAAATAAAATAACTGACTTCCACTGCTCGGGGGGGGGGGGGGTGTATTTTACATGTTTCTTACACCAAATTAATTTTCCATTTTTTATGTAAGGAGCGGCCTTCTTGGGATGACGGGCTACATTTCTGAAGAGGCATCTTCTGACCGTTACTGCATTTGCTACCACTCCTGTATGTTCTTCCCATTCTCTTTTCAGCTCAGACGAAAAAGCTTTACAATTTTTAAAGACTAAGTGCTTCAAAACATGGTCCTGTTTTGGCATAGACTCTTTTGCATCCAGTTCCTTTTTTTTTCTGTCAGCAAGAACCAGTATTGAGTTTGGAAAGAAATCTACTCACTGTCGACTGATTACAAGACACTAAGCAATATGACAGGAAGAACATCCTCAAGTAAAGCAACAATAGCACTCTTTCTTTGTGGCATCAAGTACACGCAACTCTTCATCCTGACACAAGCAAGGAATGACTGCAACCTTTGCAGAGCATGCTTATACAGCTGAAAGTAACAGCTGATACAATATTACATCACCTATGCATGTCAATCTTATCTGATGCAATCTGTAAGAAATATTGCTATATACTTACGTTATGGGGTGATGCACTTTCTTTGAACACCAGTGTATATTAAGTAGAATATATAGGATCAACTTTCAGAATTACATGGAACAAGTGTAGATTCATATTACATAGCTAAAAATAAGGATTCCTACAAACATGTCTCAGTTTATTTCTAATAAAGTTAGAAACCATATATAGCAAACTGTTCATATTTTGTAATAAAAATGACTGCAAAAATAAGTTTTAAACAGTACAAAATAAGTACCAACAATAACATGAATAGTGTCATTCTACTACACAAATTGTATAAATTACTTGTGAGTGAACAGCTTAGTATATACTAGTGTCATGATGTCTGTTATGCAAGTTTCAGCTTCCATACCTTGTATGGAATACAAGGTCTGGCCTCCACTTCCCTTTGTGACCACAATCTCCAATCAAATATATCAGACAAGACTTCCCCTTAAACCCATGATGGGTCTGCATTATTACTGCAATCTTGTGAAGATGATCATGCAATGCTTTTAACCAGTGACTTCATTATTTTCCCTAAAAAGGTCTGTAATTACTTAATTCCTAACAGGTCTAATTACATTGACCCTTCGATTCCCCCTTTTTGAATTAGGGATATATTTGCACATCTCCAGTCAGCAGGGAGATCCCCTGAGTCCAAGGATACTCTCGTAATTATGGCTAAGGGTTTGCTTACTTCTTTTGCTGCCTCCTTTAATATAACTGGATAGATCCCATTCATCCCAGGTGCTTTTCTTATGTTCAATTTCAACAATTTCTCCTCCACTTTGCTCTCAGTTATTATAAAATCATTTAGCTCCTTGCCAGAGTTTCATAAGCTTCTGGCCTCCACTTCCCTACAGACCTCGTGTGAATGTGGATGCAAAATACTCATTCAGTTTGTCAGCTATCTGAGCAGGATCATTAACACAAACCATTGAACAAGTGTACCAACCTGATTTACCCCCTCCTTCTAGAATTTACATAAGTTTGCTGTTTTCCTTTGAATCCTTTGTCAAAGATTTCTCATAATCCACCCTAACCTCCTTTGACTTGATTACAGACTAGCTTATATCTACCATAGGCTTCTGTGTCGCCTGATAATTTATATGCATCCCATGCATTTTTATTCTCTGCCACAAGTCATTAGTCCATCTGACATCCATTTAGGCCTAAACCTTGAACATTATTTCTTAGTTGGTATGAAAAGCCCAGTAGCTTTCAAGATTAATTCCTTGAAAGCTTCCCATTTAGAATTTGCTGTTGGTCCCAATGCACAGAATTGAAAAACAGTCAGACCATTGCAGTTACCTTTAGGAAAGCAAAATCCCTTCCCTTTACCCCTGATGGTAGTTACATCTTTAAGTAAATCCCCATATCAGTACACTGATCACTACCACCTGGTGGTTCCTTTATCTGCAAATTCTTAATGCACAAATAATTACTTCTGATAAGATCAAGGGTATTACTCTTGGTTGCCTTTCAAACATGCTGATGTAGAAAACACTCATTCAATAAATCCACAAAAGTCTTGCTAGTGTGCAAGTGACTAAGCACACAAGTTCCAGTCAATATCTGGGAAGTTAAAATCCCCTATTATAACACATTCTGATTTACTGGCCCACTATTTCTCTGTGCAATTGTTTGTTGTACTCAGAATCATTAGGCCTATATACAATGCTCCTACTCTCAAACAACAAGACACCAGGGAATCAGAAACAAGAAGCTGCTGAAGCCCTGAAACAACAAGACACCAGGAATCAGATTTGTCACAGTGAATGCAACACCAACCAATGTGAGGAAAACAGCTGCATTAAATGTTCTCCTTACAGGGCTTATTACAGTTTGCTTTGTAAACAATGATTAATGTTTAATACCTCTGAAATAGACCTTTGAGACATGTTTATAGAACTTATTTTTGGCTGTAGAATTTGCTGCTACACTTGTTCTATGCAATTTTGAAAACCCTGTACACAAACAGAAGTAACCAGAAAAATAACTAAAGTTTTTTTTTTTTTTTTTTTTTTTTTTTTTTTTACATTTGGAAGGCAGCTTCATCAAAAGCCAAATGCTAACAAGAACCCTCCTTTTGCTAGAATCAGGCATCAAAATAAAAGCCAATGACAGCAGATTTATGTTCTTCCCCAGATGTAGTACAGAAAAACTGAGTGTCACAATTTACTTCATAAGTTGACTTTCACATATAAGGGCTGTTGAACAAAGAATGATCAATTTTTTTTTCACAACATTTCCTTTATTAATCATCCATATTTTGATGGTCCTTTCCAAAGTAATCCCTATTGGATGAAATACAGTTACTCCAACATTTCCACCATTCTTCAAAAACATGGTGGAAACCAGCTTTGACATGTGTTTGAGAATCACCTCAATCTCAAATGTATGTCTTTACAACTTCTGATGACTGGAAATGTTTTCCTTGCTGCTCAAACTTCAGAAAGAAAAAAAAAAAAAAAAAAATCACAGGGTGCAAGGTCAGAGCTGTAGGGCAGATGACACACATTCAACATTAATGCTGGCTAAGCACTATGACCAGTAAGCACAAATCACCACACCTGAGTGCAATTGTGGTAATTTGTGACTAATGTGGTTGTGCAAAGTATGCAGTACAGTTCTGTAACTAAGGTCCTGTAACAGTTGTGATGTGGCACAACAGGTTAGTAAACCATTCCTTGAATTTTGAAAAAAAAAAAGTCACCATAACCTTTCCTGCAAAAGTCAACTTTTGCATTTTATGGTGTTGGCAATGAAAACAGTTTTATTGCTTACTCTCTGGGTCAAAACGAAGTCATGTCTCATCTGCCATTATCAACTTATGCAAAACCTCACCATCTTCAGTAACCATCCGTTGTATCACCTGACAAACTTCCATGCAAACTTTGTTGCTCAGATATGAGTGGTCTTTGAACCCCCGTGAACACAAACAAGGTCATATGCAAATGGTCATGGAGAATACTGTGCACATTTTCTACTAATATATATTAATAGTAATAATAGCCATATAGTGCAAGGAAGCCATATGCTTTTGCTACACTGGAAGAAAAAAGGGAAAAAAAAGAAAAAATCTTCCCTCCTCAAAGGTAACTACTAGTTGACCTTTGAATTTATTCAAACTGCATGCCTCAACTAACTAGGAAGACAACCTGTTCCAGCAATTAATGACTTGCTTGCTAAACAAAAACTTAGTACAGTCAGTCCCATATAGCACGACAGTTGTGTTCCTAGAAACCCTCGTGCAATGCAAAATCGTGCAATATAAACAACAGGCCCTATGGGAAAAATAGGTGCCGACCACCCAAGATTGAACACACATTGGTAACCAAAAAATTACCAAACAATAAATAAAATACATAAAAATAAAATAAATAAAATCATTATAAAAATGATTAAAATACGTAATAAAAAATATACTTTTTATAATATTTTTATTATTACATTATATTACATTATATTATAATATAATAAATAATAAAAAAATACATAAGTATTTTTATGAATAAAATACTTACATATTTTAGTACAACTATTACGTAATAAAATATTGCTAATGCTTTTTCTTCTATCGTAAGCAAACTTGTTTTTTGTTTGATTTTCTAACCAAACAGATGACAGCCGTTCCATCTCTTCCAATTCTGTGTGTCTTAATATAATGGATTTTAATTACACTTAGAGTTGTTCCTGCTATGAAAGTTGTTTTTATTTTCTCTGCATTCTTTGTAATTCTCGGCATTGCCTCATTTAGGTCTGTAGCACGTGCAATTTCACATGGTCTTTCATTTTGCTCAAAGCGTTTCACAATTTCATATTTTTTCTCTTTCGACAGAGGCAGACTGGCCATAAGCCTTACCGGGGAAACCCCGGTGGGCTGGTGTGATTTTGGCCATAAACCATAGTATGAGGCCCCTATATATTTTCCTGGGTAAGAAATTTTGACCCAGTCCACCTCTGTTTATTGATATTGCTTTTCTTTTTCTCTCTGAATCTGCAGTGTCTTCACCAGGATGCTTCCTTTTCACACCTTTTAAGTATTTTACTCATTTTTAGGGAATAAAGCACAATTACAAAACGAGGAAGCAAGCTTGATACACATAAACAAAGCTGCGCACGTGTAGCAACTGAATAAACAACACCGTAAAGGCAGAGATACACTATTAACACTTCACATTTTACTAAAGCACATTTCTAGTGGTTACTACCATAAAACAATAAAAACAATTTCCAGTTGCATTTCTGCTAGTGGAATCTGTTATAAACTGGTAGTAAATTCGATCTAATTGCATTTGCGATTATACCGATTTCTGGAATTGTGTTGGTTTTTACGTTATTATGGTGAAATATGTTTCCCCTTCACTGATATAAAAAACAAATACATTTTCAGAATCTTCTCTTCATTCCTATAGTGTTGCGTTTGGTTAGGGTGATTCTGCGTTCGACTGCCATTTCTTGTAAACACAAAGGCGAATCGTGCATAAGCGAAATCTGTTCGTGTTATAAAAGATATCATTCCCCTATTTATAAATCGTGTATGATCGAATTCGTGTAGTGTAAACACGTGTTATACGAGGACTGACTGTACAATACAGTCAAATTCTTTCCCTGTAATTTTAATTTACGTCCGTGTTCTGGAATTCTCTACATCAAAAATTATCTTCATTCATTTTACTTACCCCTCTCAGGGCCTTATATACCCCAATCAGGTTACCTCTGAGGTGCCTAGTTGCCAAGATCTGAGTTTACCCACAATCTGAGTTTTTTCTTGTATGGTCACTCTTTTGCAAATTGCCCATCTTTGGAATCTTTCAAGCTCTATCTTTTTAGATGAGGTTTCCATACTTTAAAACAGTATTCCAAATGTGGTCTTACAATTGCCTTATGTGGGACTATGACCTCCATATCTCTATAGGATAATGTTTAATAAATCAATAGGACACCATGGGCTTTCCTGGCTGCCTGATTACACTGATCAGAAAACTTCACATCTGCTTGTATTACAACTGTCCCCAGATCCCTTTCTTCCTGTTTTTTTTTTTTTTTGCTGTTTTTATTTCAATGCCACGAAGTCTATAATTTATATTGGGGTTGCTATTCCCCAAATGTAAGTCCTTGCATTTTGCTACATTAAAAACAGCCACTTTTCTGACCATTCCTGCAGCTTGTTAAAGTCATCCTGAAGGAGCACTGCTTGGTACTGATCATTAACTATTCTATCAATCTCTACATTGTCTGCAAACTTTGAAAAAGCTTTTATCATCATCAATATAGTTTATGAAAATCAGAAACAAGACTGGTCCATGAACTGATCCTTGGAGGACCTCTCTCCTGATATTACACCAATCTGAAAAATATCCATGAATCACAACCCTCTGCCCTGCAGCCACCCAATAATCCATCTTAGAATTTTTCTAGTAATCCCAACATGTTCCAACTTATATAGTAACCTTTTGCAAGGGTTAGAGTCAAATGCCTTGCTAAAATCCAAATAAACTGTCAAAATTGTTCCCTACACCTAGCTCATGAGTAATTTTGTCAAAATAGCCTACTAAGTTAGTTAAATATGATTTTCCCCTAACAAAACCATGTGTGTTATTCAGAATTCCATATTTATCTAAATGTCTCTAGATTGCATTCTTAATCACTTCTAATATTTTCCATTCCTGTATTTTAAGCCCTGTGATATCACCTAATTTGTGAGTAATGGGGGTCAAGAACATTCTCTCCTCTAGTATTTTCTCTAACATGCTGATACAAACAATAATCATCTAGTTTATTTTAGAAAGAATAAATATTTTCCCCAAGGTGTTTCTCCTCCCACTTATTCTAATCAATCTGGGGAAGATTAAAGTCACCCATAAGACATTCACACTTGCTTGCCCATTCCATCTGCATATAAAGATTGTCATTCTTCACAATCTTCTGGTCTATAGATTACCTCCACTCTCATTGTTTCTTCGCTTTATACTAACTTAGACCATACAGATTGTATGATTGTAGATGTAACTTCAGACTCAGAAAAAGCTCTTTTTGCACTCAGGCTACTTTTGATAAGAACCATGACAACCAATTTGTGGGTGGCCCCACATTTCTGTTAGTCCTATTGCACCAGCATTAGTCATCCTAACCAGGAGTTCAAAAATTCAGCCATTTTGACAAATCCTAACATTACTACAGGAACAGTTAAGACCAAGTACTCTTCTATAGTTTACTACCCTGACACACCCCTTGAAATTAAGTAAGCTTGTTTCACCCATCTTTCTCATCCTGCTCATTTAAAACATTACCCTCAAAACACCTTGCCAAGATCAGCTGTTGTGGCAACAAATGAGAATTCTTGAGGCAAGTACAAACATTACTTTGACCCATATCATCAGATAAATGTGAAACTACAGTACCCTTCTCCCTCCAACTAGCAGTGTCCCCTAAACTTTTAAGATATCCTCAATGATACTGGCAAAAATCCTTGCACCAGTTTTGTTCAAATGAATGCCATCTCTCAAAATTAGATTTCTTTTAGCTACATGTGTAAATGTAGCTAAAAGAAATCTCCCCCTCCCAAGAGTCCTAGATTCCCTGAAGTTAAGTTAATCCACAAGGCTTTCATCATACAATCTCACCTATTGCATCTGGGCAGAACTGCAAACATACCATTCTGACCTAACTTGTGGCATTTTTTTTTTTTTTTTGGATGGTCTTATATTTATCCAACAAATGGTCAGGTTGTGTTAGTTTAATATTGTTAATCCCCACATGAATAATAATGCTCCTCTTTAACCCCCCCCCCCCAACTCAATCTGAAAATCTCTTGGTAGCATCATCAATTGTTGCTCTGGCAAAAAACACCCTGGTTCTGGAGCACCTATCTTTATTACAAAAAGCATCACCAGTTTCTCTGAAAATATTCTCCCAATAAAACTAGATCACCTTCAACCAAAGCAGTACACACTTGACTATTCTTATCTGGGATGAATCAATTGACTTGAGAAAGTACAAGCTTCAAGTTACATTTGTTTCAAGGTCAATCACTCAATTTTTTCCAGTGTTCCTTGAGGTTGTCAAACATTCTCTCAGATACACTAGACAAGTTGTACTTGCTACCTGATAGTCTAAAACACTGACAGAACTGATATTCGGGTGGAATTCAAGTTAAGTGGACCCAATTTCAGCAAAGTGCGGATGGTCTGTGACAGTCAAATCTGCTTCCACCTTCATGATGGTGGGACTGTCAGTAATCCTGGATATAACCCCATGCACAAGCACACTGTGGGTGACCATGGTGTGCTTTGAACCAATGTAAGCAGGGGCAAGGTGTGGCACCCACACCACATGGAGGAATGCCACCCCTCTGTGTTACCAGGCAATACTTGGTGGTAGATACTCATCAACCAGTGCAATACCACCACTTTGTTTACAGGAGGCTTGAAGTGGTGGAACCCATGTTTAGTCTCTAGAGCTAAGTTCCGGTCAACCCTTCCCTATCTCTTCCATCATGCAGTATGATTGATGACTTTTGAGGTTATGATGAACATCGTGGCGAGATCCAATATTCCATACTTTGAGGGCACAGCTCTAAAACGGTGTTCGCAGGCCGGCCACTAGCTAGTTAGTACACCTGACTGAACCTATCGGTAACTCTAGGAGGCTTCTGGATCAGCTAGTGTATAACCTTGCTACCTCTACTCTGCCAGATAGTGACTGGAGGGAGTCCGAGTAGTGTGTATGCGGGGAGATTTGTCGAGGCCACGTTATGTCAAGGATCTGGGTATATTCTTACCACGTGTATGCCATATCCAAAAATTTCATTACTTCATACAGCATGTCCCACCCACTTTTTCTTACCATTGAATACACCATGAATTGTTAAACTAATAGAGCAAGCTTATCTGCGAAAAGATCTAAACCTCCCAAGCACTTCCTAATTCATTTTACAAATATACGTGGTCTCAATTCTAATCTCAACGATGTCCATTTCCACTTGCAGTCTGCCAAACCCATGTACTTTTTCTGACAGAATCTCAGTTATCGGTTGATTCAACTACTGCTCATTTAAGATGACCAAATTATTCGCTGTATGATTCCTTTCACCTCAAAGGTGGTACTTGTGCATATGTCCGTTCTGATATTCCCTGTCAGAAACTGCGGCAATTTGGAATCTCCTCTCTTTGATCTTCTCTGGCTTAAAATCTCTCTACCTCATTATGTCAAATTCATCTGTTGTCTCTACTGTTCTCCCAACTCCACTAATCACTTGGAGCTCTTTGACTTCCTCTCTTTGCAACTTGACTTTCTCCAGTCAAACTTTCCTAACAGTGAGGTAATTTTAATGTTCACAACTCCAGCTGGCTTCTGTTTTCTAGTCACACTGACCCAGCTGGTCGAGATACTGAGGCTTTTGCAATTACTAATGACCTAGCACAGATTGTTCATTTACCTACAGGAATACCGGACAATCCTAATCATACAGCCAATACGCTTAATCTTTCTCACAAACAACCCTTCTAAGCACACGGTCAAAGTGAGAGGTCCTTTAGGCACTTCTGATCACAACTTGGTGATTGTCTCTTCTCCAATGGAACCTTTATCTCATGGCTATCCCAACCTCTTGTTGTTTGGTATTACAAGAATGCAAAATGGGATAACCTGCGAGACTTCTTTTCTTCTTTTCCTTGGTCGGATTACTGTTTCAAAACTTCTGATGTCAACGTTTGCTCAGATCGTGTCAGTGAAATTATTCTTGCAGGAATGGAATCCTTTATTCCACACACCACTTTAAAATCTCATCCTTTATCTAAACCTTGGTTTTCCAATAAATGTTCTAAGGCTGTTCAAGAGAAGAATGTTGCATATCGTAATTGGCTTGTTTCTAATTCTTCAGTTTCATTTTCTGCCTACACCAAAGCTCGCAACAATTGTAAAGCAGTTATTAATCAGTCCAAACTAGTTTGAACAGGCTAAGAGTAGAAAACTTGCTTCTTGCCCTAATGGTAGCCAAGCATTCTGGTCTCTTGCCAAAGCTATTGGCCGCAACTTTTGCCCATCTCTGCTCCCACCTCTGTCCAAACCAGATGGTTCTGTTGTCACTTCAGCCAAGGATAAAGCTGACCTGCTAGCATCCCATTTTTCTTCCAGCTCATGTATTAATGATCTTGGTAAAACACCTACCACCATTCCCAACACACTTCATTCCGTGTCTCCTGTGGTCTTCTGTCAAATGGATATCAGAAGGATTTTGATGAATCTTGATGCTAAGAAAGCTCCAGGTCCTGATGGTTCTCCACTTGTTCTGAAAACCTGTGCTCCTGAACTTACTCCTATTCTTTGCTGCCTTTTTTCACTTTCTTATTCCAAAGGTGTTTTTCCTTCTGCTTGGAAATTTGCTCATATCCAGCCAGTTCCTAAAAAGGATGATAAATCCCTCCCATCCAATTATCATCCCATTGCAATTACTTCTACTCTTTCTAAAGTAATGGAGAAATCAATTAACCGCCAACTCTTAAAGTACCTAGAAACCTTCCGTCTGATCAACGATCGCCAGTATGGATTCCGTCAGTGTCGATCCACTGGTGATATTCTGGCTTATGTTACCCATTTATGGACAAATTCAATGGAAAACTTCGGGGAAACAATCAGTTGCTCTTGACATCTCAAAGACTTTCAATCGCATTTGGCATAAAGGTCTTCTAAACAAGCTTCCATCTTATGGTTTGACAACTGTTTTTTGTAATTGGTTATCCAGTTTTCTTTCTGATCACTCACTGAGGGTGATGTTAGATGGCTCTGTCTTTTAACTTCACTAATGTAGGTGTCCCCTAAGTTGTTCTTTCCTCCACACTTTTCCTCTTGTATGTTAATGACCTTCTTCCATTGACTGGAAATACTATCTGTAGCCTTGCCGATGTTAGAACATTGCATTCCACTTTCCATTTTGAAAAACCTTTCCCTGCTCAATCAGCTTCAACTTCTCAAATATCTGCTACCAATTCCTTAAATGCTGATCTCCAGTGAGACAAAGACAACTTGGTTGATTTCAATCATTCTAAAACTCAGTCTTGTCTTATCTTGCAAAAAAGATTCTTCTACTCCTATGCTTATCTTTGGTGGCACTTCGATTTCTAAGCAAAATGATATCTCTTTTGGGGATTACCTTGACTTCTAATCTCTCTTGGCACAAGCACATTACAAATATTGCTTCCTCTGCATCTTAAAAAAAGAAACCTTGGATTTCTCTTTCGCTCTCAATGGTACTTTTCTTCATTGAAACAGCTGTTCACTCTGTACAAATCACAAATCTGCCCTACCATGGAATATTGTTCCCACATCTGGGGCAGTGCCCCCAAAATCTCTCTTAGGCTTCTAGATTCCATTCAAAAGAGGGCAGTTAAGTTAATTAATTACTCCTCTGTAACAGTCTCTCCACTCTGTCTCAGACATACTGTTTCTGCTGCATGCCTTTTCAACAGATACTTCCATGGGCACTTTTCTTCTGAATAGGCTTCTATAATTCCTGCTCTTTCAAAACAGTCCAAACACATGCTGCCACCAGCCAACATCATTTACTGTTCAACTTCAAACTCACTGAACCAACTTTTCATGTTTTGTTTATTCCTTCAACTGCCATTTTCTGGAACAACCTTCCTTCACACATTTCTTGAAAATTACAGTCTACTGTCAACAAATATCTTCTTTCGTCTTCTCAACCTCCAACCCAAGCACAGTACTAAAGGTTCTTATACATCTCGTGTTTGGGATTTTCATAAAAAAAAAAAAAAACCCAGCCAGTCCCATCAGAAGTCCAAAAATTTGTCAGTAGATGTTCGATTGAAAATGAACGAGGAATGTGATTAAATGAAATATTTCTTTTTTTAATAACTTTGTTTTATTCAACATTATGGAATCACTATTAATCAAATCCCATAATGTATAGAGAAAATAATTAACATCTAGATTAGTATATAATGAAACAACATATAGGGAAAACAATTTATCATCATTATCTAATTGTCTTTTAATTTATAAAATGTAAATCTGAATTTTTTTTTTACTGAATTTTAATATAAGACATAGAAGTTTTATAATGTTGTAAATATGACGTGAGGGATGAATAGGCCGAATTTTTGTAGGAGACAATAGGTCTAATCAGTTACCGTTTTATGTAACTTAATTTGTCCAAACAGTTTCATCCCTCGTGTCATATTTATATGACAATATAAAACCTTTAAAAAGTAAAAGTAAAGTAAAGTGCAGCCATTATCAACCCACTGCAGGGTGGAAGCCTCCTCAACAATTCATGCTGAGGGAAATGGACCATAATCTGCCACGCTGGTCCAGTGCGGGTTGGCAGATCGACCGTATTCAGCAGTCAGGGGCTTGAACCCCGGTCTACTCAAAGAGCGTGTGCTACTGCACTCCCGCTCCTGCCCACTCTGCTACGGAGGCCGTCATAAAACCTTTACGTCTCATTAAAATTCAGATTCACTTTTTAATAAATTAAGGCAAATATCGCTGTTTACCTTGGTTAACAAAATAATCCCACCATAGAGTGCTAATTTTAATGGAATCTTTGTTTATAAGAGTGGATATTAAGTTAGTCACTTTACTTCTTGTGAGCATGGATCATACCGAAATAATTTAGTCCATTATAAGAAATTTAGTCAAAAATATTTTAAAAATATTTCAACAATTGTCTTCTGTTTCCAGTCTTATTGCTGGTTGGTTTGGTTTCAGGTGAGTTGATGTGCATTGGCTGTGCTTTGCTCTTCCTTCTGGCAGGAAGGAAATAATGGAAATTGAAGACAAAATTAGTTTTTAACAAACCCATATATAATATATATATATATATATATAAACAAACTATACTTTTAAAAAGTATAATCGCATTATGTACTTATACTTTATATAATATAATGTATTGATCGGATTAATTAGATGTGAGCAATTTCCTATCAAAAGGTAGGAGCAATTCTTTATTTTTCAAATAGTTATACTAATATGCATAAACTGCAGCCATTATCAACCCACTGCAGGATGTAAGCCTCCTCAACAATTCATGCTGAGGGAAATGGACCATAATCTACCACGCTGGTCCAGTGTGGGTTGGCAGATCGACCGTATTCAGCAGTCAGGGGCTTGAACGCCAGTCTGCTCAAAGAGACTGTGCTACTGCACTCCCACTACTAACCACTCCTGGCTACGGAGGCCATTAATATGCATACAAGACTACAAAACCCAAAACCAAGAATTTGAAGTGGTCTTACTTCCATGGAAGTAAAACCTTCAGGGAACTCATTAAAATATAACATAGGTTAGTGCAAATTACATCCTTACTACACAGTTGAATTTTAAGATTAATTGAAGTTTGCATGTTAGATATTATAACACTCATATTGTGAAATCCTTCAAAATGGGTTGCTCCCTCGTACTTTGAAGAAATAACTTCTCTAGTGGGGACATGCTATTAATTATTCTCAGCAGTGCGCACCATGCAGATGGCATGTTTTGAAACTACTTGGCCTGCCACTGGTGGGTGGATAGGTACCCAGCAGTGTAAGGACAGATGACCCACAAGGCCAAATAGCTTCAAAACAGTGCCATCTAGGTGGTGATACTCAACTGAGAATAAGTAACAGTAGACTTCTCTAATGAGAAAGTGTTACTTAGTATTAGTTGAGGCATATGATGCAAGCTTATAGAGCATCAGCCAAAAAACCCTCATTTCACCCATCCAGTCACTCGAAATGTTTGTCTAGTTCAACATTAAATTTATTTAAGCTACAAACTTCAACAATGGATGGAAGTCGGTTCCAGCAATCAACTACCCACTGGCTAAAGGCAAACTTCTGCACATCTATTCTACAACTGTCTTTCCTCAATTTGAATCTACGCCCCCTCGGGTTCTTAATCTGAGAAAGTGGAAGTATCCCATCAGCACTGGTGCCTGCTGAAACCATTCAAGGCCTTGTACGCCTCAATCAGTTCACCTCGCAGGTGCTTAGTCTCCAGATGCTGCAACTCACAGAATTTAAGCCTCTCCTGGTAAGAGAACCCCTTTGTACCTCTCACCAATCTTGTTGCCCTTCTCTATACTCATTCTAGCAACTCTACATCCTTCCTAAAATGATGTCTCCAGACCTGTATGCAGTACCCAAGGTGTGGCCTGACCATTATCTTATACAAAAGGATAATCACCTTGTCACTGCTAGCAAAATTCCTATATATCATTGACAAAACTCCATGACCTGCTCTAGCAAGCCCGTCTGCACTGCTCAGAAAACTTCATATCCAACTGCACAATTACCCCAGGTCTTTTACATTCTCCACCTCCGTGAGTAGTACCACACAGTTGGTATGTTTCTCTTGGGTTACTGCTGCCCATATGTATTACTTTGCATTTGTCAATATTACACTTCAGTTGCCACTTCTCAGCCCCATCTACCTAACTTTCTCGATTCTGTTGCAGTAGCATACTGTCTTTACTATCATTAACAACCCAGCCAACCTTTGTATCATCTGCAAACTTTGACATTAAGCCTGATATACCTTCTTTGATATCATTAAGAAATATACAAAACAACAATGGGGAAAGCACTGAACCCGGGGGACTCCACATAGAGTAGTGTCCATTTATTAACACTCCTGCTGTCTCCCACTCAACCATCTCTTTATCCATTGTGGCAACTTGCCTTTAATGCCATACCACTGCAATTTGTACAGCAGTCTTGCTTAGGTGATCCTGCATCACTTCTTTAAACAGTGACTTCATTATTTTCCCTGGAACAGAAGTTAAACTAACAGGCCTATAATTATTTGCATCACCTTTTGAACCCTCTTTGTGAATTGGGGATACATTTGCACATCTCCAGTCCATGGGGACCTCCCCCGAATCTAAGTATTCTGTCATAATTATGGTTAAGGGTTTGTTTACTTCCCTCGCTGCCTCCTTCAATATAAATTGGTTCGATTCCATCTGCCCCAGGTGCTTTTTTGTTTAACTTCAATAATTTTTCCTCCACTTTGCTTGAAGTAAGAGTAGTAGTAGTAGTGGTGGTAGTGGCACATGATGCAAGAAAGCAAGTGTAGGAGCTTATGCAGCATCAGCCAAAAAAAAAAAATCACACCATTCCCTCCAAATGCCTGTCCAGTTCCTCCTTAAATTTATTTAACCTATCAACTTCTACAACGACAGATGGAAGTTTGTTCCAGCAATTAACCACCCGCTGGCTAGAGGAAGGAAACTCGTGAAAGATTCCACAGCATGAAATGTTATAATAATAATGCTTAATGTACAAACTTTGGACTGTCTTACAATTTAACTATGGTTAGTACAAATGCATCATTTTCAAAGATTCAGGATAGCATGAAGACAGCAATAAACTTAAGCCAACTAATTTCAGATAGTTCAATTTCTCCCCATTTTGCACAACCTTAATCATTGTGTAGATTCACTGCACCTCCTTACTCCCAAAATTTGGAACATACTCTATGTTACCAAGAAAACTCACATAGAAAAACCAAGGCCTTGAAGAGTCAATTGTCCTTTACAGAAGCTGACAACTCTTGTCCTAAGATGCCATACAATTACAGTAAAAGCATTCAAATGTTTTCTGTCACTTAGTTCTTGTATAATAGACAAATATGTAATGAAAGTAATAATCAATTGGCTATCCAACCAGGTTATGATTCCATCCAGTTTCCCTTTCTGGAGAATAGGGATAAAGCTTCCTGAATTCCAGAAATGTTTGCAGTGGCATATCGTCATAAGTTAAGCCTGTGATGCAGAAAGAGCACCATAGGTTAATACACCACTGGATTTACCCATACGTTGAGACAAACTAAAAAAAAAAAAAAAAAAACACCATGAACCACTCAGTGGCATCTCAACCTGTTACAAAAGTGTCAATTTCCCATGGTAATCTGAAAAGTCAATCTTTTGATCAGTTTGAATTTAAATGTTAGCATTTCACTTTTCAGTGTTATTAGGTATCAATTCTTAAGTGTTTGCACTTTGAACATGGTGTTCTGTCTCATTTGGCATTTCAATGAGTCAGTGTTCTAACGTGTTGCACTTTGGGTGTCAGCATTATGACTTTTGGAAATTTGATTACCTAATAGCTAGTGACACGTGCCAATTATCTAGGGATGGAGGGGAGAGATGCTAATGTGCAAGTGTTACTTCAATCATAAGACAAGTCTGACAAAGAATTTAATGGAACTAGAACAGCAAAATTGTTGAAAATTAGGACTTTACAAATATGGTAAAAAGTTAGCCAGATTTTATTAATAAAATAAATATTGAACATAGCACTAAAATGAACAGAGGCATTCTTGATATGATGTTCCTGCCATAAGGAAATGCATTGTGGGAAAAAATCCAAGGCAATTTTTATCTCAATAATACTCTAGATGTATAGTGTAATAAATACAGTGTAGTGTATCTGGCCCTTTGTCTTATAAAGAATTGGAGACGTTACCAAAAGTAAGTATCAAAGAAAATCAAATCTCATTTTACACTGCTTCAGTTTACTCTAGTTTTAAGGAAATTAGGTGTGTGAAACTGGGTCTGACAAACTTAAACTGATCTAGATGCAAGACAGAAAAGTACCTCAAAATATCTTATATCAAAATACTCTATTGGCTTCCCGTTATCAGAAGGTATTGTCCATGTAATTTCCTTGCGGTTATGAAACATGCTGGTATCTGCATCTAAACCACCACTAGAACTAATTTTTGGCACTTCTGGTACTGATTCATCACGTGTTTGCTGTGGAGATTCACTCTTCCATTCTCCTATACCAACATCATTTTTAGCTGCAAACCGAAAATTGTAAAGGGTGCGGGGTTTCAAGCCTTCCAGTATATAAGGTGAACCTACAAACAAAGCAAAAATAAAGTTAATACAAAATGACAGAAAATTATAACCATGTTCACAGTACCTTTGTAAAAAGAGGTCCCCCTCCTCCAAGAACAGTGCATATAAAAAATAAACTTGATAAAACAAAATTCAGTCACTGCTATTGATAACTATAACTAGACAGTATTCTTAAATATATTAGTTAAAAATTCATTATAGATAATAGACATTACCATTTTAAAAAAACTAATGCGAGTAACTTTTTTAATGCTTTTTTTTAAAACATTCACTGACTACCAACAGTACATGATACATTGCAGTGAACAGGCATCTTGTCTAAAAATGTTGTGCTCAAGTTATATGCAAGAAAGTTTAAGTGTGTACATCTTACCTTTTATTTTATAAATCATGCAAATTAATTCAAGAATATATTCCAACCAGGTGTGAACCAACATAAGCAGGGATTAAAGTAGTATTCACATCACAAAGAAGAATGCCACCCCTGTGTAACTAGGTAATACTAGGTGGTAAACTTGCCAAATGCAACGCTGCAAATTTTTCTTAGTAGTGGCTTGAAATTGTGAAACACATGTGGTTTCCAGAGCAGAGCTCGGGAATCCCATTTCTTCCATAATGCAGTATTTCATCTTTTGAGATTATGATGGTCATCATGGCAAGATCCAGTATTCCTTACATTTTGAGAGTACTGCTCTCCAAAAGCATTTTCAGGCCAGCTACTAGAGTCCACCAGAAGGCACCTGGATCAGCTAGTGGATAATCTCATTGTCACCTCTACTCAGGTAGCTGGAGAGTCCAAGTAGTATATGTAGGAATCACTGTTAAGGGTACATTATATCAATGTATTCTTGCTATGTGTACACCATATCCAAAAAAATTCTACTAAATGCATAGTCATGAATAGTCAAACTAACAGAACAAATTTATCTGCAAAAAAGATAAACCTCCAAAAAACTTTCATTCATTTCACAAACATGAATATCTCAGTTTCAATATCAATGATTCCCATTTCCACCTAAAATCTGCTAAGCCACACTTACTTCTAACAGTCAATTACACTGGTCAACATTTTTGCCTGCACTAATATATCAGCTGTTTGTTTTATGCATAGATTTCAGAAATAATTCTTAATTTCACATTAGTCACAATTTCTACATGACACAACACAAGTCTATTTCTCTAAAAGAAAGGTTGGTAGTTAACAAAAGGTTGAACATTAATTCTTTCCAACATTACTGCCATATATTACCTAGAAATTTTTGTATGTGCTCAGATTAGCACAATGCTGGGAAAGGTTAACATGTTCAACCTTGTCTGCCCGCCACCCACCATCTTTTTCAGTAACAGAAAGAGTTTTGTTATTTGTTGTTTGGTTTTCAGGAGCATTAGCAACTAAGGCCATATTGCTCCGGGATATGTGGTGGTCATTCCCTGACCTTTCCGCATCCTCCGTATTTGGTAGTGACGGGCTCGAACCCCAGTCTAATCAAGAAGCGTGTGCTACGCACTGCTGCTCCTTCCCACCTGGCTACGGAGGTGCCCAGAAAGAGTTGTAACTGTCTTTCTGACACGTATATAGAGTATCTCTTGAATATAGACTCTGTATACCTATCTGATTATTTGGATATGGATAATCAGAAAAAATTACAAGTATGCTTTTTGCTGTTCCTGTGGTGTGGCCAGAACCATGTCCTTTTTAATTTTTTTTTTTTTTTTAAATATCACACATACAGTAAAAGCCCTCATCTGGCATTAAGACCAGTAGTTGGTCAGTTCATTGAAAAAGTCAGTTAAAGTGGGGACTCAAAAAGGATACATACGTATACTTAAATTTTATTTAAGTATTTTCACTCACAACATGCAAGTGTACATTCATTTACATAACATCAGTAATTCATGTTTAGATGATGAAATTTATGCTTTGCAACACACACACACACACACACACACACACACTACTATTTTCATTATAATGAAAAAGTTGCATCTGGTGTGTTTGACTACTGCACAATAAATTTTTTGGTCCTGGATTTGATTCAGTCTTTTCATATTTAGAATGTTTCAGTGACTGTGTGCAATTTTTTCATCATCCATAATTTAAATTTCCTGCAAATGAATCCATTGCTATGTCTCCTTGCTGTAAATCTGATTACAGATACCTTAAATCAGTTAAGGTATGTTCTTCATTGTTACCTTCTTTGTAGTACAGGACTTTCATTAGCATTATCAACCTTGAAACAGTTTTCTCCACAACTTAGTAAATGAACTTAATATCCATCTAATGCTATAAACATAATCACTTCTTTGATGTTGAAGATTGATTTTTTTTTCTAAAACCAATATTTGTATACCTATGTCATCTCTTCAGACATTCTATAACCCAGTGATGGTTAAAAATATGGCCCTTATATCCTCTTGTAATGTCAATGAGTATTAATTATAAAGAGAATAGCTTGTGGAGGCTATTCTCCTAAGAAACTAGAAGAAATTACTAAATTTCCTCAAATTTCTTTATGTAAGTTAAATTCATATTTAACTTTTACGTGGTTAAATTCATCCATGCTGATATTTATAATTGGTAGTAATCTGGTAAAGATGAACAATTTATATTTTTAAAATCTCTAGGCTATTAGCTGATTTGCCAACAACAAAGAGCAGGATTGAATGTTATATTGTTGCAGATGTCTACCATGATTCTCTTGTATTTTGTATCTAGTGCTGCAAGATTCAGTTTTAACATTATTATAGGTAAATGGATTATAATTGAGGGATTTCATCCATATTGTACAGTTTTCTAATTTCTGTTGATGAATGACAAATCTTCTGTAAGTTTTTTGAGCAGAAGACTGATCAGCAGATAAATCTCCACTAATACTCAATACAGTCTATCCCCGACATATGCAAGAGGTACATTCCAGGGCTTCTTACGTAAGTTGAGTTTTAACTTTATCTGGGAACAGAGACAAAGCAGTACCACTGTCACTTATTCTCTTAGGCAGAACCAACCATGAGAATGGTCAAAATGAAATTCTGTAAAGAGCTTCACAGGGTTAAGTTACAAGAGATGCTGTCGCACCTTACGACACACACTACATGATGATAGTTTGGCACAGTCTTTGAAAAATGGTAGGACAACGTGAAGTTCAAATTCACCACAATAACCCAACACATAACAAATATTACATACAAAATGCAAACAAAAGCTCCCACTTTGCTCTCAAACAAAACTGAACTGATTCTATAAACCAGAAAAAAAGAAAGGAAGGAAAGGATGTAGAGAAGGGCTAGTATAATTCTCAGAAGAAATAGCAGATGGAACAGTCCACATGGCTTGAATGTTGTAGGGGTTTCTCTAAGTACTTTGACATAGTTCAAAACTCTCAAACACATCTTCGGAATTTTTAAAGCAGAAAATGAAATGTTAATTCTAGTTATTTACCTAGATTCTAGTTATTGCTGCAGGTCATTATCCAACATAATTTGTATGGGAATGAAAATAAACTTATCCTTATTGTTCCTTCATTCGACTTCACTCTTAAAAATTATACAGAAAGTATCTTTACAATTTTACCAAAATATTTTATAAAAAAAATATATATAATAAATATATATATTTTTAAAATTTAGTAAAAAAATGTATGTAATAATGCAAAAATATGCAACCGGATTTGCGTAAAATTTCTTACGCAGGTCTGAAGGAGTTACATAAGAACGATTTTACGAACGTCCGAAGTTAACTCAGGCTTACATAAGTCAGGGACTAACTGTACTTAAATAATATAAATACTCAAGGCATAATATATTATGAGTTTAAAATACACCACATTGAACTCATTATGAAAAACTAAATAAATAGCATAAAGGCTATCGATTTGATCGTATCTCATATTATGACTACTTTCACGAGTTACCATGTATTGCACTACCTTAAACTAGTTACACTTCACTAATAGAGAAGATATTGTTACATATTCTCAGTGTGCACCACTACCCAGACAGCACTTTAAGGCTTATTGGTCTATCCTCTGTGGGTGGGCAGGTACCCTGGTGTTGCAATCATGTCAACCCAATTGTGAAGTTATACTCAATATGTAAACTCAATGTGTGAATACCATTATTTATTTTTTTTTTTTTTTAACGTTCAATCCATTATCACTTGCTATTAAACTTACTGCACAATCAATTTTTTGATACGAGATCATGGCCATTTTCTTTGGTGTTGCTGTTATTAGTCTGCTGATTGGAGTTCCATATTGTCTTTCTTTCATAAACCACAACAATAATGCAGTCTACTAGATCTAACACTGGTTTCTTTAAAAGAGACCAAGAACTTATCAGCCCTCACAAAACCAAGTGCAACTCCTAGATTTTTGCCCCAATCTGTTACAGTTCTCGTCTACACCTAATTCAATTTTTTTTAGAAATCTAAGTCTTTCTAGAGCATCCACCTTATTCATAGAAAACTCCTTTTTCACCCTTATTTCATTAATTTATGTAATATTTAATTTTTTATTATTTTTTTATATGAAAATCACAAACGAGAGGTATTAGAACCTATAGTACTTAGTACCATGCTCAGGTTGAAGATTGAGAAGACAAGAGAAGATATTTGTTGACATTAAAAAAAAAAAAAACTTCTGTAGGCTATAATTTTTAGGAAACACATATGAAGGAAGGTTGTTCCAGAAAATGGCAGTTGAATGAATAAATGAGGAAGATGAAAAGTTGGTTCTATGCGTTAAGTTGGACAGTAAATGGATGTTGTCTGGTGGCAGCACATGTTTGGACTGTTTTGAAAGAGAGTGGGAATTATAGAAGCCAATTCAGAAGAACAGTGCCCATGGAAGAACAGGCATGCAGCAGAAACAATACATTTATGAGAGAGCGAGTGGAGAGACTGTTAGAGATGAGTCAATTAGCCTAACTGCCCTCTTCTGAATGGAATCTAGAAGCCTGAGAGAGGTTTTGGGGGCACTGTCCCATATATGGGAACAATATTCCATGGTAGGGTGGATTTGTGATTTGTACAGAGTGAACAGCTGTTTGGAAGAAAAGTAACACAGAGAGCAAAAGAGAAAGCAAAAAGTTTTTTAGATGCAGAGGAAGCAATATTTGTAATGTGCTTGTGCCAAGAGAGATTAGAAGTCATGGTAATCCCCAAAAGAATCCCTTTTGCAAGATATAAGACAAGACAGTTTTAGAAGAATTGAAATCAACTAAGTTGTCTTTACCCCACTCGAGAATTACCTGGAGATCAGCATTTAAGGAATTGCTAAAGGATATTCGAGAAGTTGAAGCTGATTGAGCAGAGCAAGATTTCTCAAAATGGAAAGTGGAATGCAATGTGCTACCATCGACAAAACTATGGACAGGATTTTCAGTCCATGGAAGCTCATTAATACAAAAAAGGAAGAGTGGGTGAAAGAACTGAACCTTGGGGGACACCGGCATTAGTGGAGAAGTTAGAAGACAGAGCCATCTACCATCACCCTTAGTGAGTGATCAAAGAGAAAACTGGATAACCAATTACAAAAAATTGTTGGCAAACCATAAGATGGAAGCTTGTTTAGGAGACCTTTATGCCAAATATGATCAAAAGCCTTTGAGATGTCAAGAGCAACTGCTTGTGTTTCAAACTTTTCCATTGAATTTGTCCATAAATGGGTACATAAGCAAGAACATCACCAGTGGATTGATACTGATGGAATCCATACTGGCAATCGTGATCAGACAGAAGGTTTAAAAGGTAGTTTAAACCTTCTGTCTGATCACCACACAGATGTCCAAAACTGCATTTTTAACAGGACTCAGCACCTTGCCACACAGAAAAATTGGTAAGTTTCATGCTATTTAGATTTAATGATGAGTTTGTCTTCTTGTCTCACAAGGCTTAAAACAATGTTTTCCCTCATTTTTCTCTCTTAAGGTGCAGTCATACCTCAGAAATGCTGGCATTACAGTGTGGGACTGGCCCAGCAACAGTCCACATTTGAACCCTATCGAAAATTGCTGGTACATAATGTCGTCTAATATTGCTCAGAAGCCAACAAGTAAGATTCGGCTGCAGGAGAGCATTATAAGGGTGTGGTACCAAGAAATTGGGCAACCGTATATCCAGAAGTTTATTAATTCTATGCAAGATTGTTACAAGGCTGTAACTGTAGCTAGAGAAGGAACAACAAAATATTGAGGACTTATTTTGCTGATTTACATTACATAATACTATTATGTTAACTTGTGATTTCAGTTTGTACACTTAAATGCAATAAAATGTTTGGTTGCCATGATTGCCATTTGCATGATTTCTCATATTTCCATTAATTACACATTTTACCCTTTGGGGTGATATTTAGGGCAATTAGGTATATCAGGTAGCGTCTTTATTGGATTTCATTCACAGATATATATATATATATGTTGTTGTTTTGGTTTTTAGGAGCATTAGCAACTAAGGCCATATTGCTCCGTGAATATGCAGTGGTCATTTCCTGACCTTTCCACATCCTCTGTATTTGGTGGTGACCGACTTGAACTCTGGTCTAATCAAGAAGCGTGTGCTACGCACTGCTGCTCTTTCCCACCTGGCTACGGACGCGCCCTTATATATATATTATGTGAGATAAAAGTTAGACAAAAGTGATAAAAATACTGGCTGATGTTTTTATTTTTTAAATATCATATTTATTTTAATTATCAGATATATATATATCTAACAAATGCATTTCGAACATTTCTGCAATCCACAATGCAGCACAAAACACATTTGCAAAATTTACACGATGCAGTTTTTGTTCCCCAACACTTCCAACTTTTGCTGGATGCATTCTCTTGATTTTTCTTTCCATTATATGGATTAAAGGAACGGGATATATAATATTATACATTTGTATAGTATTTGGTATTATGTATCCTGCTGTTAAAGCCTATTAATGAGCTTAAACAGCAGATTTGAAGAAAATACTATAAAAATACAACTGCTTTTTGAAACTAAATGCAAAGATTACATAACTTTTCAGTGATTTTATATACGAAGAGAAAGGAAAGCTTACCTTTACTCCACTCATGGCTTAATCCCTTATTTTCATCTTCAGTATTCTCCCAGTAGTGAACAACATACGCACGAAGTGGCATACCACCATCATAATCAGGACCGTCAAATTCAAATGTTATAGTGGTTGCAGTAATCTTTGAAAATTTTACACCTGATGGCATACCTGGTATACCTAGTTTCATAAATACAAAAGGTTAACGAAGAGGTGTTAATAACCATCTCTCCTTATTCAAATTTAGATTTAAGCATTTTAAATAACTCAAACTTAAATTTTCTTTACCCAAGACAGTGGTGGAGTCAATCTACTTATGTATTTAACAAGAGAACCCAGGAAGGACACTGACGGAAAATTATACTTTGTCGTATACAGGAAATCCATAAAGGCATCTTAAAAGAATCATGATTTTGCTTTAAAAAGTTTCCACTTAGCTTTGATCAAATATTTTTGATCTAGGTTTACTTGAGTGGAAAGCATTTAGAAAACTTGAACAGGCTCCTAGTGAAAAGTGACTCACTAGATGCCTAGTGAAGTTTTCTACATATATTCCTTCGATATATACAGGTAGCTGTCTGTTTATGACAGTTTATTTTGTGACAATGCACAATGACTGTTTTGAAACCAGAAGGCCAAAAATATCCAAAAAACTCAATTTTCAAAAATTGTGTAACTATAAGTACTGGATATGGTGTAAAAAAACACCACAGTGAATCAGAGATGAGAACTGTCCCCATCTACCATTTAAGCCAATCAGGAATGAGGTAGCCAGAGAGGAGAGGATCAACTCAATTTGCTTGTTGGTATACTGTCAGGCCACTATTCTGCAGTGCCAGTTTGTGAGTTTTAATTAAAAATTGATTAAATTAATAAAATAAAGAGCTGCTGTGTCCAGTAAAAGAAGCGGAGTAGTAAAGCCAAGTGAATGTGAAAATGTTGATAAAAATTCACATAGATCTATCATGTTGGAAAAAAAGATGGAGATAATTCTTAGAATGGAATGGTCAGACACATCCTAATGTTTTTAGAAGTATGAAACTGCCTCCAACTGAGTACCATAATGAAAAATGCAGATGAAATAAAACAGTCAATGCAACATGGTATGATAGTAAGTGCAACACAAGAGTTATAGCAGAAATAAAACTTTTAGAAAGAAAAAAAAGGAGAAATTGTCATTGTGGGTGAACACAAAAAAAACAAAAAAAACCATTGACAAGCTGGTATCACTGATAAGACAGTCAATTTTTGAAGATCTTAAGAAACAAGAGGGTGGCGATGACTTTTTTTTGGTAGCAGGGGACGGTTCACACGATTTAAATCTCAAAGTAAGTGCTGCTGTGTGAAATTAAGTGGTGAGGTGGCAAGTGCAGATGGTGAGGCAGTTGCAACATTTCCTGCAAATGTTTCAAGCCATTATAGAGGAGGGTAATTATCCTCCTGATCTTATTTTTCATGTTGATGAAACCAGGCTTTATTGGAAGAAATTGCCATCACAAGGCTTAATTGCCCATGAAGAGAAAGTCTGCACCAGGTTTAAAGGCTGCAAAAAACAGCCTAACACTTCTGCTGGGCACAAATGTCTCCAGCACTTTAAAATTAAAACCAAATGTTGGTGTACCATTCAGAGACACCACATGTTCTCAATGGCCTAAACAAAGCCACGTTACCAGTCTACTGGAAATGGAACAGGAGGGCTATGGTGACAAGAAATCTTGAATTGGTACACAAACTATATTTTTGCCCTACTGCGCTCCATTTTTGTCAAGAGAACAAGTTACCAGCCAAGGCTCTTCTTCTCTTGGACAATGCCCCTTGGCCATCCTGCAAACCTTGCTGAAGTCAGAACATCTCCAGATGTTCTATGTTGTTTAGAAGTCACCAAACACCACTTCAGTTTTGCAACCAATTGAGCAGGGGGTAATAGCAACCTTTAAAGTCTATTACCTCCGGCAAACTTTCACGGAAATGGTGAGAGTTTTGGACAGGTCAGACAAAACTATCAAGGATTATTGGCACTCATTCAACATTTTGAAGGGCATTAATAACATCAATGCAGTTTGGGAGGAAGTGTCAGTGGACTGTTTGAATGGAGTGTGGCACAGACTTCTCACAATTTATGCAAGACTTCACAAGGTTAGAGCCAGTGTTGTAGACTGTACACAACAGTGCTGTACTACACTGTTGAAGATGTTAGCAGGCTGGCACAAGAGGTGGGATTGGGCAAGACTACAGCTGAAGATGTAACAGAGCTGTTGGATAGCCATGGACAAGAGCATTCCAATGAAGATGTGGAAGAATTAGCTAAAGAATTAAACCAACAAGAGAAGAAATAAAAAGATGAAGAGCCTCCTCTAAAATCTACAAAAGCAAGCAATTTACAGCACATCCTTTCAGCCATGGAAACCCTCACTGATGAGCTCTGAGATTAATCACGACTGGGCATAAAGTGCGGAAGTGAGGAGCATAATTGCACCCATTAGCCCTTATTCTAAGGTTCTCAAATAAAGAGGAAATCTGTCAACGCTACATGCTTTCTTCAAAAAAGGGATGATACAACTAGGGACTTCAGAGAAGTAAAATCTCTGCATTATGCCACTGTAGAGTCTTACAATGGCACTTACAAAAACTCTCGCTTCAAATGTATCAAAGTAAGGGTACAAATTAATTTTTATTTAATTAAATTTAGTTTGGTTATTTTATATTGTATTACATTCATAAAATCTGCTTTTACATTTCAGAGCTTTAAATATAATATTATATTACTTATACCAATTTTGAGAAGAGCTGGAACTCATTGACTTACTTACGTTATTTCATTTTTTTTTTTTTTTTGCAACAGTTCCTTCAGGAACAGAACCCCGTCGTAAACAGAGGGAGGGCTACCTGAATATTTCTTCTACACTACACACATTCAAGCTTTCTATAGAAATGATCAATTCCAGATTATACAGGGTGTCCCAGAAACGTGTAACCAATTTTAAATGTTTGTAACAAGTGTAATTTTAATGATAATGCACTAAATGTGAGAAAAACAGTTGAAGTTTTTACTGACATTCAACGTGTGCACCACTTGTCACACGAACAATATTTAATCGGTGATAAAGTTCATCCCATGTTTTTTCAAGGATATCACGCTTAATCATGGTAACTGCATTTGTAATCCTGCACTTTAAGTCTGCAACAGGGGTCTTGTAGACTGCCTTTGATGAATCCCCATAAGAAATCACAAGGGGATGAATCTGGTGGCCACACAAGGGGACCATCACACCCAATCCAACAGGAAAGAAACTTGTCATCAAGAGACCTCTTCACACTCAAACCCCAATGTGGCAGCACTCCATCCTTTTGGAAAAAAACCCCATTTGGCAGTTCATCCAATTGAGGACACACAAAGCTCAAGCATGTCCTGGTAATTATCCACTCTCACAGTTGCTTCTTGAAAGAAAAAAAAAAAGTCCAATAACACGATCAACCATGATGCCACACCACACATTCCCTCTGGGCTATCTCGCTGATACTCCTGTGTGCAGCGTGGGTTTTCAGTCTCCAAAATTCTGACATTTTGCTAATGCTAATTTTGCTTATTCACCTTTCCCAAAACATGAAATGTGCACTCGTCCGTGAAACAAATCCATGTCATTGCACATTCATCTTGTTCCATTTTCTCCAACATGTTTGTATTGCTCATTTAAAATTGTTTACACCTTTTTGTTTGTGTGACAAGTGGTGCACATGTTGAATGTCAGTAAAAACTTCAACTGGGTTTCTCACATTTAGCACAGGTTTTGTGTTTCTATAATTAAAATTATTTGTTACAAACATTTAAAATTGGTTACACCTTTTTGGGACCACCCTGTATTAATAACCTGGTACCTTCATAATACTTATTAGGGTAATTCTGAAAGGGAATACTGAATGAAGGTGTTTAATTTGAACGAATTTTACAGGAAATTAACAATAATATTAATCATCTACCAGGACAACTTAAATTTAAAAATATCTACTGAAGTGACAAGTTTTACATCTGATTTATGACTGTTTAGGCTTTGTTAAGCCTATTCTCTCATAATTATTGAGTGTTACAAAATGAAATTTAATGTAAGTGGTATCTCACATTCATTACTGAGCATGCAGGTTAGATTAGTCCAAGTTTTGCTTGCAAAAAAAACATGAAAGTAACACCCAAATGGAGATGTTAAAAACATGTCTAAAGCACAGAAGGGAGTTTTATTTTAAGAATATTAATTAAAAATATACATTTTCAATATAAAAAAATCTATTGTTCACAGATGTTTCCATAATAGATTTAAAATAAAAACTGCATCAAAAAAGTGAACATTTGAACTGTCTCAATTTTTAAGATTATAAACAGTTTTTCTTAGTATCCATATGGATTAAAAATAAATTTATAAACCCACTAGAGTGGGCAAAGAAAAATGTTTTAGCATATCTGTATACCTTCCTCAGAGATGAAAAAAAATTATTAAACTTAAATTCACAGGTATGCTACATTCTTACTAACAATAATCAGCAAAGCAAACATGAAATAAGAATTCTGGGTGGAAACTGTTGATAGGAACATATGGTGGTAGTGCAGAACAAACTTCTCCCATTGGGTGGATTTTATTCTAAATTGACTAGTCACAAACTGGTTAGCAGGAAGATAGTTATGGGTTGGCTAGATTGTTTCTGCTTAGTGTCCTAGCAGACCTTCTGGACCTGATAAAGTCGGATGGGCACTAATGGTCTGTTGGGAGGAGTACTTAGTAGAAAGCTAGTGGATAATAGTCTGCGGTGAACTGCTAGTTGGGAAGGAGCAAATGGAGTTACAAAAGGTTTTACGTGTGTGTGTGTGGGGGGGGGAGACTTCAGTTATGCATTTCATTCAAAATAGCTATTACATACAAATTATATTAGTCGGAGTACAAAAAACCTCCAAGCACCATTTAAAGCAAACAAACAACTCCAATGTTGTGTTTGCTCCTCTCAGAACTATCCATCTAGTTGATTTCTGAATTTTTCAAAGCTATGTCCCTCAAATACAGTTTTTGAGGCTGTCCCAGACATTCTCTCAAGTATGCCAAACTGGGCTTGCTATCTTGGAGTCTAAAACACTGATGGAACTGATATTAGAGTGACACTCAAGTCAAGTGGACCTAATTTTGGCAAAGTACAGTTGGTCTGTGACAGCCACATTGTCTACTTACAAGTTCATAATGATAGGACTATTAGTAATCCTGGGTATAGCCTACATGCACAAGTATATTATACCAAGATTAACAGGCAAAATAAGTAAAGTGGTGCAATACCACCACTTTGCTTATTGGAGGCTCCAGGTGTTTAGTCTCCAGAGCTCTGGCAACCTGCCCCCATCATCTCTTTCATCATGTAGTATGATGGGCATCTTTCAAGGCTATGATGGATATCATGGCAAGATTCAACTTCCTTACATTTCAAGAATACAGCTCTTAAATGATGTTCACAGGTTGGTTGCTAGATAGTCCACTGAAACAAACCTATTCGTAACTCCCTAAGAGGTTTCCAGATCAGCTAGATATATAATCGTGCTACCTCTACCCTGCAAGATAGTGAGAGTAAGTAATGTGCATGCAGGGGCACTGTCAAGGCCATGTTATGTCAAGGACCTGGATATATTCTTGCCATGTGTGTCATATCCAAAAAATTTCATTACTTCATACAGTATGTCCTCTCCACCTTTTCTTACTACTGAATGCATCATGAATTGTCAAACTAACAGAACAAACTTATCTGCAAAAAAGAACTAAACCTCCCAAACACTTCCTCATTCATTTCACAAATAATTCTACCAAATCCCAAGTAATTTTTCTGACAGAATCCAGTTATTGGTTGATTCAACCTCAGCATATCTCAGTTGTCCAAATTATTTGCTATACGATTCCTTTTGCTTTAAGTGTACTTCTGCATATGTCAGCTCTGATATTTTCTGTCAGCGACTTAGTAATTTGGAATATCTTCTTTTCAAATCTTCTTTTGCTAAAAATGTCTACCACATTTTGTCAAATTCATCTGTTGCCTCTCATTCTCCCAGCTACTAATCAATTGGAGCTCCGACTTCCTCTTTAAAACCACTTTCTCAATAGCGAGGTAATTTTCCTTGGTGATTCATGCTCAACTCCAGCTAGCTTCCACTTTTTAGTCGCACAGACCCAGATGGTCGAGATGCTGAGGCTTTTGAAATTATTAATGACCTTGCACGGATTGTTCATTTACTTACCAGAATACCAGACAACCACCACCACTTGATATTTTTCTCACAAAAAAAATCCTCCTAAGTAGCAGTTCTCTATGCACCTAATATCACAACTTGGTGATGGTCTCTTCTCCAATGGCCTTCTCTAGTGACCATTCTCAACATTGTGTTATTTGGCATTACAGGAATGCAAAATGAGATAATCTGATTACTTCAAATCTTTGATCTCAATGTTTGATCAGATAGTTTCTGTGAAATTATTCTTGTAGGGATTAAATCCTTTATTCTACACTCCACCTTAAAATCTTATCCTTTATTTAAACCTTGGTTTTCCACTAAATGTGCTAAGGTTTTTTTTTTTTTTTTTGTAGTTGTTGGCGCATCGGCTTCTGTGGCCATAATGCACCTCCCAAGGTTTTTGCAGTACTTTGATCCAAGCCCGAGGCGGGATTCGAACCCGCGACCTTTGGGTTGCCAGGCAGGCACTTTACCCACCCGGCTAGCCCGGTTGGCAATGTGCTAAGGCTGCACAAGATAATGTTGCATATTGCAATCGGCTTGTATTCAAACCTCCTTTTCTAGCAAGTTCATTTTCTGCTTACCAAAGCTTGAAACAAATGTAAAGCAGTTATTAATCAGTCCAAACTAGATTTCGAAGAGGCTAAGAGTAGAAAACTTGCTTGTTGTCCAAATGGTAGTTGAGCATTCTGGTCTCCTGAATTCGTTGTGGTCAATTTCTGTCCATCTCTATTCCCACCTCTGTCAAAACCAGATGGTTTTTATTGCCATTTGATGCAAAGATAAAGTTGACCCGCTAGCATCCTACTTTTCTTCTAACTTGTGCATAGATGATCTCGATAAACCACCTCCTACCATTCCCAGTACACTCCATTTAATGCCACCTGTGGTCTTCTGTCAAAAGAATTAACAAATCTTGATTCTAAGAAAGATCAAGGTCCTGATGGTATTTCTCCACTTGTTTTAAAAACCTGTGCTCCTGAAGTTACTCCTGTTCTGTGTCACTTTTTTCACTTTCTTATTTCAAAGGTGTTTTTCCTTCTGCTTGGAAATTGGCTCATATCCAGCCAGTTCCTAAAAAGGGTAACAAATCCCTTCCATCCAATTATCATCACAATGCAATTACTTCTACTGTTTCTAAGTAATGGAGAAATCAATTAACTGCCAACTCAAACTATCTAGAAACCTTCCATCCGATCAATTATCACCAATATGTATACAGTCAGTGTCGATCCACTGATGATGTTCTGGCTTATGTGATCCATCTATGAACAAATTCAATAGAAAAGTTTGGTGAAACATAAGCAGTTGCTCTTGACATCTCAAAGGCTTTCGACCATGTTTGGCATAAAGGTCTTCTAAATAAGCTTCCATCTTATGGTTTGCCCACTGTTTTTTGTAATTGGGTATCCAGTTATCTTTGACTGCTCACTGTAGTTGATGGTAGATGGTTCCATCTTCTAATTTCTCCACTAATGTTGGTGGCCCCAAGGTTCATTTCTTTTTCCCCACTCTTTTCCTCTTGTACATTAATGACCTTCTTCCATTGACCAGAAATACTATCTACAGTTTTGCAGATTATACCACATTGCATTCCACCCTCCAGTTTGAGAAACCTTGCCCTAAACAAACAGCTTCAACTTCTTGAATATCCACTATCAATTCCTTAAATGATGATCTACAGTGAGGAAGACAACTTAGTTGATTTCAATCTTTCTAAAAGCCAGTCCTGTCTCATATCTTGCAAAAAGGATTCTTCTGCTCCTATGCTTTAGCTTTGATGACACTGTTTTCTAGGAAAGATAATATATCTCTATTGGGGATTACCCTGACTTCTAATCTCTCTTGGCATAAGCACATTATAAATATTCCTTCCTCTGCATTTAAAAAACTGGGTTCTCTATTGCTTTTGACATTACTTTTCTTCCAAATAGCTGTTCACTATATACAAATTTGAAGTCTGCTCTACCATGGAATATTGTTCCCACATCTTGGTGCCTCAACTTCTCTCAGGCTTCTAGGCTCCATTTAAAAGAGGGCAGTTAAGTTAATTAATGACTCATTTCTAACAGTCTCTCCACTGTCTCAGACATTGTTTCTGCTGCACACCTTTTGTATACATGCTTCCATGGGATATTCTTCTGAACTGGCTTCTATAATTCCTACTTTCTCCCAAAGCAGTCTAAATACGTGCCATAACCAGTCAACACCCTTTTATTGTCCAACATCAAACTCACAGAATCAATTTTTCTTCTTCCTGATTTATTAATTCAACTTCTGTTTTCTGTAAAAACCTTCCTCATATTCATTTCCTGAAAATTACAATCAACAGAAATTCAAGTCTAATGTCAACAAGTATGTTCTTTCATCTTCTCAACCCGGTACTAAGTACTATAGGTTCTAATACCTCTCATGTTTGGGGTTTTCATATAAAAAAAAAAAAAAACTACACAAGGAGGAAATTTATTCCATTAACTTGAATAAAAAATAAATAAATAAATAAAAAAAAAAAAAACACAAAACAATCCTAATGTATAATATCCTTTTCCTTTAAATTCACTTTATGGCCCCTATATCCCAAGCATCATTTATAACCACAAATCTCACTATCCCTCCCCCCCAACCTTATATCCTAAATCAAATGCCCTCTAAGGTAGCTCATGAGCACCCCATTGCCAATCTCACCATACACAACATCCATTTTTTGGGCTTTCCAAAGCTTGCTTTTTTTTTTCTAATGACCTCAAATACCTGGAAACTCTCAACAACTGCCTTATAACATCAGATAATTGCTTAAGTTATCAATAGGGACACCATGATTCTTATCTGCCTTTGCACTAAAAGGAGAATCATGTCTATCTAGATTGTAAACCACACAAACCTCTATCCCCCCCAAACATATTTCTAAAGGATATTGCTATTTTAACACTAGTTCAATGTGAAGAGTAACCATTTACAACCCATCTTGCATATGATTCCAACCTTTCCCATAACACAGGAAGTTCTTATCTGAGACCAAGCCAAATGGGCAACACTGGAAGTTCAGGCTGATTTTTATACGAAACTTGATGCCCTCTTATCTTGCTTATTCTTCCTATATGTATTATACGTGTCATAGTGAAACTCATCAACTCCTATTTGAGGAAAACAAATTTCCATTGGCCCAATTAGCTGTCCCAACAAAGAATTCAAACTTGCTCACTGAGTTTTTAAACAAATTTATTTGTAATGTTAATTCCACTCTGAATTAAGTGGTCATTATACTATTAATGCACAGCAATTTAATCAGTATACTTGATTAAGGAATATTATCACATTTCAAATATAAGTGGTATTAAATTAACTTACGAGCTTCTTCCAAGATAATTGATGTTTCATTCCCACCAATGTTATTTTGGGCTTTACATGTGTAGTTTCCATATATTGTGTCTCTGTCATTCTGTTCTTCTTTAGGTTTTACCTGAAATTAATTTATTGCTTATTAATCAATTTCAATGATATCAGCTGTACCTTTAACATAATAAAGCATAACATTAATAAAAAATAAACAATTCTAGAGAATTATGAAACAGTACACTAATTCAGTGCACTGCAGGAACATATGGGCATCAAAATAGTTTTTTTTTTTTTTTTTTTTTTTACTTAGTACCGTGCTTGGGTTGGAGATTGAGAAGATATCTGTTGACATTAAAAAAAAACTTCTGTAGGCTATATTTTTAGGAAACACATATGAAGGAAGGTTGTTCCAGAAAATGGCAGTTGAATGAATAAATGAGAAAGATGAAAAGTTGGTTCTGTGAGTTTAAAGTTGAAATAAATGGATGTTGGCGGCATGTGTTCTGACTGTTTTGAAAGGGAGCGGGAATTACAGAAGCCAACTCAGAAGAACAGTGCCCCTGGAAGTATCTAGAAAAGACATGCAGCAGAAATAGTACATCTATGAGACAGCAACTCTGTTAGAGGAGTCATTAATTAACCTAACTGCCCTATTGTTCCCACGTCCATGGCAGTGCCCCAGATGTGAGAACAATATTCCATGGTAGGGAAAATTTGATTTGTACAGAGTGAACAGGTGTTTGGAAGAAAATTAATGCCAACAGCAAAAGAGAAAACTAAGTTTTTTAGATGCAGAGGAAGCAATATTTGTAATGTGCTTGTGCACAAGAAAGATTAGAAGTCTGGGTATTCCCCAAAAGAGATATCATTTTGCCTATAAATCTGAGTGTTACCAAAGATAAGCACAGGAGCAGAAGAATCTTTTTGCAAGATATTGCAGAACACAGTTTTAGAAGGATTGAAATCAACTAAGTTGTCTTTGCCCTGCAGAATTAACTGGAGATTGGCATTTAAGAAATTGGTAGCAGATATTCGAGAAGTTGAAGCAGATTTAGCAGGGCAAGGTTTCTCAAACTGGAAAGCGTAATGCAATGTGCTATCATCGGCAAAACTATGGATAGGATTTTCAGTCAATGGAAGAAGGTCATTATTATACAAGAGGAAGAGTGGGGGAAAGAACTGAACCTTGGGGGAACACCAGCATTAGTGGAGAAGTTAGAGCCATCTACCATCATCCTCAGTGAGCGATCAGAGAGAAAACTGGATAATCAATTACAAAAAAACAGTAGACAAACCATAAGATGGAAGCTTGTTTATGCCAAACACAATCGAAAGCCTTTGAGATGTCAAGTGCAACTGCTTGTGTTTCAACCAAAGTTTTCCATTGAATTTGTCCATAAATGGGTTACATAAGCTAGAATATCATCAGTGGATCAACACTGACAGAATCCATACTGGTGATCGTTCATCAGACAGAAGGTTTCTAAGTAGTTTAAGAGTTGGCAGTTAATTGATTTCTCCATTACTTTAGAAAAGAGTAGAAGTAATTGCAATGAGATGATAATCAGATGGGAGGGATTTTTAACCCTTTTTAAGAACTGGCTGGATATATAAGCAAATTTCCAAGCAGAAGGGAAAACACCTTTGGAAAAAGAAAGTGAAAAAAAAAAGTAGCAAAGAACAGGAGTAAGTTCAGGAGCACAGGTTTTGAGAACAAGTGGGGAAATGCCATCAGGACCTGGAGCTTTCTTAGCATCAAGATTCGTCAATCCTTCTGGCATCCTTTTGACAGAAGACCACAGGAGACATTGAATGGAGTGTGTTGGGAATGGTGGGAGGTGTTTTACCAAGATCATTAATACACGAGTTGGAAGAAAAATGGGATGCTAGCAGTGAGCTTTATCCTTGGCTGAAGTGACAACAGAATCATCTGGTTTTGACAGAGGTGGGAGCAAAGATGGGCAAAAGTTGCAGCCAATAGCTTTGGCAAGAAACCAGAATGATCGGCTACCATTAGGGCAAGAAGCAAGTTTTCTACACTTAGCCTGTTCAAAATCTAGTTTGAACTGATTAATAACTTCACTGATTAATAATATGGACTGGGAAGAAAACTCTACATGGGGGAAAAAAAAATTTTAAATCAACTAGATGACTTATTTGTATCAACATGTCAGGGAAAGCACTAGAGAAAAGAATATACTAGACTTCATCACCCATGAACCAGATGACATAACAGGACTGACAGTAGAGGAACCAGTAGCAGGAAGTGATCACTGAGTTCTACGGTGGATGATGATGAGAGAGGTAGCAGTAGTAAAAGGCAAAGGAATGGCCTAATTTCAGAAAAGGAAATTACAATGCCTTAAGGTGCTACATCGCTTCTATTAACTCGTTAGATATCGCACAGAGAACTAATACAATTGAACTGTGGTATGCTTTTAAAATATTAAACAGACACCTTGAATGCATATTTACCATTAAAATAAAAAAACCTACACAAGAAGGGTTCCAAGTTGGATGAGTAGTGAAGTTGCCACATTACTTGAGCAGAAAAAGGTGGCATGAAAAGTTAGAGCAATAAAAAGTACTAAAGCCTATAACAGCTACAAGATGATCTGTAATAGAGCCACAGAGAAGGTTCGACAGGCAAAGGCCAGTTTATAAGAAATCACTAGCAAACAGAGCAAAGGGGGGGGGGGGGGTAAGGAATTCTTCACATATATAAATGCCAAGAAGAGCAGGACAAACCAGATCGGACCTTTACGCAAGGGAAAGGGGATAGTATTAAATACACCAGGTGCCGTTGCAGATGAACTCAACATTTATTTTGCATCTATATTTACAAATGAAAAACCTTTTGTGGCAATGGGAAATTGTGGGAGTGAAGTTGAAAAATATGTAATTAATGATATTGAAATTTCGCAAGATTATTTAATGAAAAAAAAATTTGAGCCTACAGGCCAGTAAGGCTCCTGGAGTTAGCATTAGCAGAGGCATATGATGCAAGAAAGCAAGCTTATTCAGCATCAGCCAAAAAAAAAAAACAACCACTACTCCCATTTCACCCCTCAATTCGTTCGAAATACCTGTCCAGCTGAGCCTTAAATTTGTTTAGGCTATCAACTTCAACAACAAGCGATGGAAGTCTATTCCACAAACCAACTGCCCGCTGGCTAAAGGCGAATTTCCGCACATCTATCCGACATCCGTCCTTCCTCAATTTGAATTTATGCCCTCTCAGGTGATTATTCTGAGCAAGAGGAAGAATCCCATCGGCATTGAGCATGCTCAAGCCATTCAAAGCCTTGTAAACCTCTATCAGATCACCTCGGCGATGCCTAGTCTCCAGGCTCTGTAATTTGCAAAACTTAAGCCTTTCTGCGTAAGAGCAACCCTTTGTTCCATTCACTAATCTTGTTGCCCTTCTCTGTACTCATTCCAGCAGCTCTACATCCTTCTTGAAATGAGGCCTCCAGACCTGTATACAGTACTCAAGGTGTGGCCTGACCAATGCCTTATACAAGGTAATAATCACATCCCTGTCCCTGCTAGAAAAATTCCTGTATATCGTTGACAAGACACCATGAGCTACTCTTGCAGCTCGTCTGCACTGCTCAGAGAACTTCATATCTGCCTGCACAATTACCCCCAGGTCCTTTTCATTCTCTACCACTGTCAGCGTAGTACCACAGAGTTGATACGTTGATCTGGGGTTACTGTTTCCCATATGTAGTACTTTACATTTGTCAATGTTAAACTTCATTTGCCACCTCTCAGCCCATCTGCTCAACCTTTCCAGATCCTGTTGCAGCAGCATAGTATCAGTAGTGTCCTTAACAACCCTGCCAACCTTTGTATCGTCTGCAAACTTGGACATTAAGCCTGATACACCATCATCAATATCATTTATAAATACAGAAAACAACAATGGACCCAACACTGAACCCTGAGGAACTCCACTAATAACATTAGTCCACGTTGAGCAGTGTCCATTGATTACCACTCTGTCTTCTGCCACTCAACCATCCCTTTATCCATAGCAGCAATTTGCCTCTAATGCCACACTTCTCCAATCTGTGCAGCAGTCTTCCATGCACAACAGTTCCCTGCTAGAAAAATTCCTGTATATCGTTGACAAGACACCATGAGCTACTCTTGCAGCTCGTCTGCACTGCAGAGAGAACTTCATATCTGCCTGCACAATTACCCCCAGGTCCTTTTCATTCTCTACCACTGTCAGCGTAGTACCACAGAGCCTTTCTAAGATCCAAATATATAATATCAAAGTTATTCCCTGCATCGAGTTCTTTTGTGACTACATCATAGTATCCAATCAAATTGGTCAGACAAGACCTGCCCTTAACAAACCCATGCTGTGTCTGAGCTATAACTGAATTCTTGTCCAGATGATCCTGCAGTGCTTCTTTAACCAGTGCCTCCATTAATTTTCCTGGAACCGAAGTTAAACTAACAGGTCTATAATTACTTGTCAGCCTTTGATCCTCCTTTGTGAATTGGGGTTACATTTGCACATCTCCAGTCCATGGGTACCTCCCTGAGTCCAAAGAAGCTCTCATAATTATGGCTAGGGGTTTGCTTACTTCCTTTGCTGCCTCCTTTAATATAACTGGATAGATCCCATCCACCCCGGGTGCCTTTTTTATGTTTATCCTCAACAATTTCTCCTCCACTTTCCTCTCAGTTATTAGAAAATCATCTAGCTCACTGCCAATGTTTGCTTCACCTACGACATTCCCCTGAATAACTCCTCATGTGTGAATGTAGATGCAAAATACTCGTTTAGATTGTTAGCCACCTGAGCTGGATCCTCAACTGTTGAACCATCAACATCCAGTGGACCAATCTGATTCATCCCTTTCCTTCTTGAGTTTAAATAGGTAAAGAACTTTTTTTTTTTTTTTGGTAGTTGTTGGCGCATCGGCTTCTGTGGCCATAGTGCACCTCCCAAGGTTTTTGCAGTACTTTGATCCAAGCCCGAGGCGGGATTCGAACCCGCGACCTTTGGGTTGCCAGGTAGGTACTTTACCCACCTGGCTAGCCCAGTCGGCAGGTAAAGAACTCTTTTCTGTTTTTCTTTGCATCCTTTGCCAAGGATTTCTCATAATCTGCCTTTGCCTGCCTAATCTCCTTTGTGACTTGGTTACAGACCAACTTATATCTATCATAGGCTTCCACGTCACCCATTAATTTGTATGTATCCCATGCATTTTTCTTCTCTGCCATATGTCTCATTAGTTCATCTGACAAAAATTTAGGCCTGAACCTTGAACAATATTTCTTGGTTGGTATGTAAAGCCTGGTAGCTTCCAAGATTAGTTCCTTGAATGCTTCCCATTTTGAATTTGCTGTTGGCAACATCATCAGTTGGTCCCACTGTATAGAATTTAAATACTGTCTCAGACCAGCATAGTCGCCTTTACGAAAGCAAAAACCCTTCCCTTTACCTCTGATGGTAGTTACCTCCTTGAGTAAATCCCACTTCAGCACACTGTGATCACTGCCACCCAGTGGTTCATTTATCTGCAGATTCCTAATGCATGAAGAATCACTACTGATAATCAGATCAAGAGTATTACTCCCTCTAGTTGCCTCCCGAACATGCTGGTGTAGAAAACAATCAATCCATAATTCCACAAAAGCCTTGCTAGTGTGTGAGTGACCAACCCACAAATTCCAGTCAATATCTGGGAAATTAAAATCCCCCATTATAAGACTCTCTGATTTACTGGCCCATTCTATTTCCCTGTACAGTATCTTATTATACTCATCAGAGTCATTAGGCCTATAGCACACTCCTACTCTCAATTTTGATTTACCTATGCTTATGTCACACCAAACTGACTCAACACTGCACTGTCCAGCGATGTCAACTGGCTTCACTTCCTTGGATTTTGTGTTTTTTTAACTAATAGCATAACCCCTCCTCCCTTCCTATCCTGTCTATCCTTTCTGTAGACGTTGTACTCTCCAAATTCCAGTTCTGCATTCCTTATATCTGTGTGACACCATGTCTCTGATATCCCAACAATATCTGCCTTTGATGTTTTGAGTAATACCTCAAATTCATCAAATTTATTTACTAAACTCCTAGCATTAGTGTACACGCAAGTATACATGCACCTGTTTCTATTCTTAGCTACCCTAACACAACCCATGTGTTTACTTGTACCGCAATGACTTTCAGCAGTCTCTGAAATATCCTGCATCTTGTTTTTCAGGCTTCTGCTCATTCCAATAGAAGCAGTGCAAGAATCTCTTTCACCTCTGCCCGTGGCTACTGTTAATCCATTAGTCTTTGTCTCCCCCCAAGCTAGCAGTTTTCCGACCCACCTAACACTGCCTCGATAGCATCAGCAAATATTCTTGCACCCTTTCTATTTAAGTGTATCCCATCCCTGTAGAAGCAATCTCTCCTGTTAACAAGTACAGTCCAGGCTGAAAAAAATTCTACCCCTTCAGCCTTGCACAATCTTTCCAGGGCCGAATTGATCGACAAGGCTCTCATCATATACTCCCTCCTATCGTGTCTGGGCAGAATTGCAGACACTTTCAAATTCAACCCTACTTCACGGCTTTTTTTCAACAGTGACCTGTACTTGTTAAGTAATTCCGGTGGTCTCCTACTCTTAATATCATTAGTGCCAACGTGTACAACTATATCACCTTTTGTGCCCTTAAAAGATGATATCTGCTCTACAACGTCATCAACCTTTGCCCCTGGCAGACTTACCCTGGTCCTGTTCCACCTATCCTTTTTACAAAGCATGTTCCCCGTTTCCCTGACAATAGAGTCACCAACTACTAGTTCCTGTTGGACCAGCGCATTCTGCCTTGTGGGCTGCCTCTGTGTTGCAAGATGACCAAGTCCAAGCTCTGGTGTTGATGTGGGCAGCTGAGAGCTTGATGGGCCCCTCAATTTATTTCCTTCGAGGGCATCCACCCTGTCCTTCAAGGTCTCATATAGGCCCATAACAACGCCAAGTTGTCGCCTAATTTCCTTGCACTCCTTGCATCGTGCACACACAAAGACATCCCCCATGGCAGTATCATGTCCCGTACCCGATTGCTCCGCAAACATCAAGCAAACGGTGCATCTTAATAGGCCGTGATTCAGGGGGCAACCGCCCCCCTCAGTTCTCCCCTGAGTCACAGCACTCCCATTAGCTTGAGCCTTTTGCTTTGCTGCTCTGGTCAGAGTCATGATTTCGATTTAAATGTCAATAAAATTACAATTTCAGAACAAAATTAAAACCTTAAACTTGTATCTTAACACAGTTATAACGCTATATTTATTTTTCGGTATCGAGTGTTATCTACGAGTTCCCTTTATATAACTTCCGTATCAAGTATGTATTAATTATTTGTTACGTTTGTACTCTAAGTCGTTATATATATATATATATAGTTAAAAGTACAATTTAATTGACAATGAAGTTTAACAAGATTAATAGATGTACTGATTAATTGACAATATTATATTATGCACTATACTATACAAAGCTAATGCTATCGAATTCCGGATATGCTGTATCACGCTTCAGTAACGAGTGTTATCTACGAAATCCCTTTATATAACTTCTGTATCAAGTTATGTATTAATTATTTATTTTTACTAATTATTTATGTTCCGTAACCTAAGTGGTTATATGTATAGTTAAAATTACAATTTAATTGCCAATGAAGTTCGACAAGATTAATAGATTTTACTGATTAATTTTCACGTAGCAATGGCGGCCGTTTATGAACGGTAAACACGTGGATTTGATACCCTTTCCGATACTAAGTAATACCTACAAAATCTCTATCTAAGTTATTTTAACTTTAAGTACCGTAAATAGGAATATAAAGCTACTCTAGAAATAAGTTAATATGTCAATTTAAACTAATAAAGCAGAAAATAAATCAGAAAAAACTTCTCTATTCCAAGAGCGGCGGAAAGGCACGTCCGCACAGGAAACCCTCGACCTCAGACCATGAGTTCGCAAGCAAGAGTTGATGGAATATACCCTATAATCTTAAGGGAGGTGGCAAGTGAGTGCATTGAACCATTGAGGCTAATTATGCAAGCATCACTAGACTCTGGGGAAATTCCCTTGGATTGGAAAAGTGCCAATGTATCTCCCATACATAAGGGTGGCTCTAAGAGTGAAGTGGGAAATTATCAACCTGTCAATCTGACTTTAGTGGTAGGGAAAATCATGGAGGCAATGATCAAGGGTGGAATTCAGGATCATTTGGATCGAATTGAAATTCTCAAGGATACTCAGCATGGTTTTGTAAAGGGAAAATCATGTTTAACAAATCTGGTTCGCTATTTCGAAAGGGTCACTCACGAGCTGGATTTAGGGAATAATTTCGACATTTATTTAGATTTCAGCAAAGCTTCTGACTCAGTCCCACATGAGCGGTTACTTTATAAGCTGGAACAGGTTGGAATCACTGGGAAAATCCTTAGATGGATAGAAGGATGGCTTCAGGGCAGGAGGCAGAGGGTTGTGATAAATGGCTATTCCTCAGATTGGGTTGATGTAAGAAGTGGGGTTCCCCAAGGATCAGTATTAGGACCACTGTTGTTTTTAATTTTCATAAACGACATTGATGAAGGGATAGAGGGCGTGATGTCTAAATTTGCAGATGACGTTAAAATTGGTAGGGTAGTTAATGATCACTGTCAAGCTGAGCTTCTTCAGAGAGACCTAGATAGACTTCAGGAATGGTCAGAAAAATGGCAGCTATGCTTTAATCCAACAAAGTTTAAGGTATTACACCTGGGAAACAGTAATCCCAAAATAATTTATTCACTTGGAGTTCAACTAAACCCTGTACTGGAGGAAAGGGACTTGGGTGTTACAATACAGTCAGACGTGAAATTCTCTGAGCATTGTAAACAGGTTGCAAGGAAGGCCCGTGGTGTCCTATCGATGATCTATCGAACTCTTGCAAGTAGAGATGGGGACGTGATAATCCGCACCTTTATATAATCCCAATATATAAAGTTTTTGTTAGACCACACTTGGAATACTGTGTTCAAGTATGGAGACCGCACCTAAAGAAAGACAGAGCTTCTTGAAAGGGTGCAAAGACAGGTAACTCACCTGGTGAGATTGGCAAAAGGGCATCCTTATGAAGAAAGACTTCAAATATGTGGGTTGCAGAGTTTGGAAACTAGACACCTTAGAGTAGATTTGATTGAGGTGTTTAAGGCTCTGAGAGGCATCAGTAAAATGAATGAGGAAGAAATTTAAGATTATAAATGCTAAAACTAGGGGACAAATTCAAGTTACAGGGGGGGATTTTAGATTGGACTGCAGGAAGTTTTATTTTAGCCAGAGAGTTATAAATTACTGGAATAAGTTGCCTACATGGGTGGTAGAGGATGACAGTTTGGGAAATTCAAAGGTCATCTGGATAGTTACCTTTGGGTGGAGGGAAACACATAGGATGATAGGTTTAATTTCCTTTTCTTTTATTAATTATTAGTTTGTTTTTTTTGTATCATTGTTTTATTCGGTGTTTTTTTTTTTTTTGCATTACTAATACTAATAACTGCTTTACAATTATTGCAATCTTTGGTGTAGGCAGAAAATGAAACTGAAGAATTGGAAACAAACCAATTACAATATGCAACATTCTTCTCTTGAACAGCCTTAGCAAATTTATTGGAAAACCAAGGTTTAGATAAAGGATGAGATTTTAAAGTGTAGTTTGGAATAAAAGATTCCATTCCTACAAGAATAATTTCACTGACACAATCTGAACAAACGTTGACATCAGAAGTTTTGAAACAGTAATCCGACCAAGAAAAAGAAACTTGCCGGTCATCCCATTTTGCATTCTTGTAATGCCAAACAATGAGGTTGGGAATAGCCACGAGATAAAGGCTCCATTGGAGAAGAGAATCACCAAGTTGTGATCTGAGGTACCTAAAGGACAACTCACTTTGACCATGTACTTAGAAAGGTTGTTTGTGAGAAAAAGATCAAGCGTGTTGGCTGTATGGTTAGGATTTTCTGGTATTCTTGTAGGTAAATGAACAATCTGTGAAAGGTCATTAGTAATTGCAAAAGCCTCAGCATCTCGACCAGCTGGGTCGGTGTGACTAGAAAACGGAAGCCAGATGGAGTTGTGAACATTAAAATTACCTCACTGTTAGGAAAGTTGGACTGGAAAAAGTCAAGTTGCAAAGAGAGGAAATCAAAGAGCTCCAAGTGATTAATGGAGTTGGGAGAACGGTAGAGACAACAGATGAATTTGACAGGAGGTAGAGATTTTAAGCCAGAGAAGCCATAACCAAATTTCATGTTTCGTGGTTGCCATTTATTCTTATTTAAAAAATAAAGTCTTATATGAAAGCAAAGACTTAAAATAAATTTGTCCCTTCTGAATACAGTAGAACTGTCAGTTATCCAGAATAATTTAAAGGTTGATTTTTCTTCTGTTTTTTCATTAATGGTAGTATTTGAGACAAATGTTTATTATGTTACAAGAGTAAGTTTCCCCCCCTCCCCCCAGATCTAGTGAAATGTTAGATTAGGACTGGTGGATTTGGCTCAGAAACCATTAGTGATAGTTTAGTCATTCGCTTCTGTGAAGCCAATTTTCCATGACATGTTTTGTTGTCTTCATTTCATATTATGTTTAGTTTAGTTACAGATTCAGTAAGAATAACATCGGCCCGAAACTGTGCGACTTATTATTTGTGTTTTTTTTATGGTAAAATATCAATAAGAATAAAATACGTGGTTTTAACATTACAACAAAAAAAAATGGAAATTGATAGAATTAGAAAATGTGAAAATTTAGGAAATCTTGGCAAAGAGCACTAAAGTAGATTTAAGATGAGAAAAGGGTGAGTTACAATTGCTATATGTGCAAATGCTACTGGGAGGCACAGATTGACCATGCTCATTATCGGCAAGTTGAAAAAACAGAGCATTTAAAAATCTTTCTAATTTTCCTGTTTTGTATAAACATCAGAAAAACACCTGGATGGATGTTTGTTTTCTGAGACTGGTTTATGTTTTTTATTCTTCAAGTTAGAAAAAGACAGAAAATCACAAAAAACCTGGTAAGGTTTTACTTCTATTAGACAATGCACCTTCCTATCCATGGGAGAATGACATAACATCGAATTTAAATTTTATTTTTCTTAAATTTAATATTAATTTAAGAAAAATAAAATTTAAATTTTATTTTTCCCACCAAGCACAAGTATAGGTTTTTCAGAAAAGGATTATGATGTTTGCTTGTTTCCAATGAAGATTCAAAAGGTATCTTCTTGTTTTATAAAAATTTGAACATTTTGGAATCAGTTATGATTGCTAAGGTGTGGAACAATGTTTCTGAACTAACACTTTCCCATGGATGGTAAAATCTCTGCCAAAGGCTGATTCAGAAACAACATGCAGCAAAAATATGACCAAACTCAACTCCTGATGGAAAAAATTTAATTTTTTCCATCATTCCTGGTTTAGAGGATTGTGACGAAAAAGATTCACAAATGGCTTTTATCGGGTGCCCCGATCAAGAGTTTCAAACATTATCAGATGATGGCATTCTCTGCTCATTTGAAAGAAACTTCTAGGGATTATAGTGAAGAGGAGGCAATTCCGACTGAATAAAATCCAGGGCCAACAAGTAGCAAATCTATTGCCACATTAGAAACAGCACTGAAATGGGCAGGAAAAATGCAATATAACCAAATTAATATTGTTAAGGAAAATTGAGATTTAGCAGCAAAAAAAAAAGTCACAAAAAATGGTTTAGCATTATTTTAAAAAATGAGTTTATATAATTTTTTTTCCACATAATTTGCAGTAAAATACATAACTATCCCAAATATACATACGTAAATGTGAGTTATGTATAATTTATCATTACTGTATTTTTTTTAATAAAAAAAATGCTTTTTTCACACTATTTGAAGTATTTTTCTTTTACCTTAATAGATTATAACAGAATTTATTTAATCTTATCTTACATTCAATTATCTGGATATCTTATCTTAATTATCTTACATTAATTATTCCAGATAGCTGACTAATGTATATCCAAAGTCTGAAGATTTCACATATTCATCATGATTGCATACATAACAAATTAAGGAAAGCAGGGTTTTTGGTGAGTCTGCAGTGGCCCATGCATTTTTGATGATAACATATAGACTTGAATTCTCAAACCTTTTTCACTTTCAGGCCTGTACACCAACCAATGGACCATGACCCACACAAGACACTCAAAATGACATAGCTGTACTACTGATAGTACAAATTATCCTCATCTAACATGTGAAATAAGGTGACAACATTCTAGTCATAGGTAGCACCCTCTTATCTAGTTTAGATGCATATTATTTGCATTTACTCACACTCAATTTTTATTGAGGATTTTGAAGTAGCCCACTGAAGTGATATTTTGCTTGCTGAAGCAGGTATAAGCTCTTTGACACTCAAATATGGAAAACATCAAGAATATTTTATAAATCTGCCAAGACAATTCATTTTTAATGTCACTAACCACTGAGTCAAAACTGCATATATAACTTTATTTACATTTGTAAAATAATGAGAAGTTTATCTCAATATTGAGAATTACAGTGCTGATTCATACTATCTAATAACTTCATTTACAATAAAATATATATAAACAGGTGAATTAAACTCTGGCAGTGAGCTAGATGATTTTGTAATAACTGAGAGGAAACTGGAGGAGAAATTATTGAAGATAAACATAAAAAAGGCACCCAGAGTGAATGGGATCTATCTAGTTATATTAAAGGAGGCAGCAAAGAAAGCAAGCAAACCCTTAGCCATAATTATCAGAGCTTCTTTGGACTCAGGGGAGATACCCATGGACTAGAGATGGGCAAATGTGACTCCAATTCACAAAGAAGGATCAAAGGGCAACACAAGTAATTATAGATCTGTTAGTTTAACTTCTGTTCCAGGAAAATTAATGGAGGTTAAAGAAGCACTGCAGGATCATCTAGACAAGACTTCAGTTATAGCTCTGCTACAGCATGGTTTTGTTAAGGGAAAGTCTTGCCTGACCAATCTGATTGGATACTAAGTGGTTACAAAGGAAATGGATGCAGGGAATAACTTTGATATTAGCACAGGCACATGATGCAAGAAAGCAAACATATAGCATCAGCCAAAAAAAAAAAAAAACCTTATTTCACCCATTCACTCGCCCCAAATATTTGTCAAGTTCTACCTTCAATCTATTTAAGCTATCAACTTGTACAACTACAGATGGAAGTTTATTCCAGCAATCAACCACCCACTGACTAAAGTCAAACTTCCAAATATCTATCCTATGGGTGCTGAGGTCGAGGGTTTCCTGTGCGGACGTGCCTTTCTGCCACTCTTGGAATAGAGAAGTTTTTTCTGATTTATTTTCTGCTTTATTAGTTTAAATTGACATATTAACTTATTTCTAGAGTAGCTTTATATTCCTATTTACGGTACTTAAAGTTAAAATAACTTAGATAGAGATTTTGTAGGTATTACTTAGTATCGGAAAGGGTATCAAATCCACGTGTTTACCGTTCATAAACGGCCGCCATTGCTACGTGAAAATTAATCAGTAAAATCTATTAATCTTGTCGAACTTCATTGGCAATTAAATTGTAATTTTAACTATACATATAACCACTTAGGTTACGGAACATAAATAATTAGTAAAAATAAATAATTAATACATAACTTGATACAGAAGTTATATAAAGGGATTTCGTAGATAACACTCGTTACTGAAGTGCGATACAGCATATCCGGAATTCGATAGCATTAGCTTTGTATGGTATAGTGCATAATATAATATTGTCAATTAATCAGTACATCTATTAATCTTGTTAAACTTCATTGTCAATTAAATTGTACTTTTAACTATATATATATATATAACGACAGAGTACAAACGTAACAAATAATTAATACATACTTGATACGGAAGTTATATAGATAACACTCGATACCGAAAAATAAATATAGCGTTATAACTGTGTTAAGATACAAGTTTAAGGTTTTAATTTTGTTCTGAAATTGTAATTTTATTGACATTTAAATCGAAATCATGACTCTGACCAGAGCAGCAAAGCAAAAGGCTCAAGCTAATGGGAGTGCTGTGACTCAGGGGAGAACTGAGGGGGGCGGTTGCCCCCTGAATCACGGCCTATTAAGATGCACCGTTTGCTTGATGTTTGCGGAGCAATCGGGTACGGGACATGATACTGCCATGGGGGATGTCTTTGTGTGTGCACAATGCAAGGAGTGCAAGGAAATTAGGCGACAACTCTGCATTGTTATGGGCCTATATGAGACCTTGAAGGACAGGGTGGATGCCCTCGAAGGAAATAAATTGAGGGGCCCATCAAGCTCTCAGCTGCCCACATCAACACTAGAGCTTGCACTTGGGCATCACGTGACACAGAGGCAACCCCCAAGGCAGAATGCATTGGTCCCGAAGGAACTAGTAGTTGTTGGTGACTCAATTGTCAGGGAAACGGGGAACATGCTTTGTAAAAAGGATAGGTGGAACAGGACCAGGGTATGTCTGCCAGGGGCAAAGGTTGATGACGTAGAGCAGATATCATCTTTTAAGGGCACAAAAGGTGATATAGTTGTACACGTTGGCACTAATGATATTAAGAGTAGGAGACCAGCGGAATTACTTAACAAGTACAGGTCACTGTTGAAAAAAAAGCCGTGAAGTAGGGTTGAATTTGAAAGTGTCTGCAATTCTGCCCAGACACGATAGGAGGGAGTATATGATGAGAGCCTTGTCGATCAATTCAGCCCTGGAAAGATTGTGCAAGGCTGAAGGGGTAGAATTTTTTTCAGCCTGGACTGTACTTGTTAACAGGAGAGATTGCTTCTACAGGGATGGGATACACTTAAATAGAAAGGGTGCAAGAATATTTGCTGATGCTATCGAGGCAGTGTTAGGTGGGTCGGAAAACTGCTAGCTTGGGGGGAGACAAAGACTAATGGATTAACAGTAGCCATGGGCAGAGGTGAAAGAGATTCTTGCACTGCTTCTATTGGAATGAGCAGAAGCCTGAAAAACAAGATGCAGGATATTTCAGAGACTGCTGGAAGTCATTGCGGTACAAGTAAACACATGGGTTGTGTTAGGGTAGCTAAGAATAGAAACAGGTGCATGTATACTTGCGTGTACACTAATGCTAGGAGTTTAGTAAATAAATTTGATGAATTTGAGGTATTACTCAAAACATCAAAGGCAGATATTGTTGGGATATCAGAGACGTGGTGTCACACAGATATAAGGAATGCAGAACTGGAATTTGGGGAGTACAACGTCTACAGAAAGGATAGACAGGATAGGAAGGGAGGAGGGGTTATGCTATTAGTTAAAAAACACATAAAATCCAAGGAAGTGAAGCCAGTTGACATCGCTGGACAGTGCAGTGTTGAGTCAGTTTGGTGTGACATAAGCATAGGTAAATCAAAATTGAGAGTAGGAGTGTGCTATAGGCCTAATGACTCTGATGAGTATAATAAGATACTGTACAGGGAAATAGAATGGGCCAGTAAATCAGAGAGTCTTATAATGGGGGATTTTAATTTCCCAGATATTGACTGGAATTTGTGTGTTGGTCACTCACACACTAGCAAGGCTTTTGTGGATTTATTGGATGATTGTTTTCTACACCAGCATGTTTGGGAGGCAACTAGAGGGAGTAATACTCTTGATCTGATTATCAGTAGTGATTCTTCATGCATTAGGAATCTGCAGATAAATGAACCACTGGGTGGCAGTGATCAGTGTGCTGAAGTGGGATTTACTCAAGGAGGTAACTACCATCAGAGGTAAAGGGAAGGGTTTTTGCTTTCGTAAAGGCGACTATGATGGTCTGAGACAGTATTTAAATTCTATACAGTGGGACCAACTGATGATGTTACCAACAGCAAATTCAAAATGGGAAGCATTCAAGGAACTAATCTTGGAAGCTACCAGGCTTTACATACCAACCAAGAAATATTGTTCAAGGTTCAGGGCTAAATGGTTGTCAGATGAACTAATGAGACATATGGCAGAGAAGAAAAATGCATGGGATACATACAAATTAATGGGTGACGTGGAAGCCTATGATAGATATAAGTTGGTCTGTAACCAAGTCACAAAGGAGATTAGGCAGGCAAAGGCAGATTATGAGAAATCCTTGGCAAAGGATGCAAAGAAAAACAGAAAAGAGTTTTTACCTATTTAAACTCAAGAAGGAAAGGGATGAATCAGATTGGTCCACTGGATGTTGATGGTTCAACAGTTGAGGATCCAGCTCAGGTGGCTAACAATCTAAACGAGTATTTTGCATCTACATTCACACATGAGGAGTTATTCAGGAAGGGGAATGTCGTAGGTGAAGCAAACATTGGCAGTGAGCTAGATGATTTTCTAATAACTGAGAGAAAAGTGGAGGAGAAATTGTTGAGGATAAACATAAAAAAGGCACCCAGGGTGGATGGGATCTATCCAGTTATATTAAAGGAGGCAGCAAAGGAAGTAAGCAAACCCCTAGCCATAATTATGAGAGCTTCTTTGGACTCAGGGGAGGTACCCATGGACTGGAGATGTGCAAATGTAACCCCAATTCACAAAGGAGGATCAAAGGCTGACACAAGTAATTATAGACCTGTTAGTTTAACTTCGGTTCCAGGAAAATTAATGGAGGCACTGGTTAAAGAAGCACTGCAGGATCATCTGGACAAGAATTCAGTTATAGCTCAGACACAGCATGGGTTTGTTAAGGGCAGGTCTTGTCTGACCAATTTGATTGGATACTATGATGTAGTCACAAAAGAACTCGATGCAGGGAATAACTTTGATATTATATATTTGGATCTTAGAAAGGCTTTTGATACTGTTGCGCATGGAAGACTGCTGCACAAATTGGAGAAGTGTGGCATTCGAGGCAAATTGCTGCTATGGATAAAGGGATGGTTGAGTGGCAGAAGACAGAGTGGTAATCAATGGACACTGCTCAACGTGGACTAATGTTATTAGTGGAGTTCCTCAGGGTTCAGTGTTGGGTCCATTGTTGTTTTCTGTATTTATAAATGATATTGATGATGGTGTATCAGGCTTAATGTCCAAGTTTGCAGACGATACAAAGGTTGGCAGGGTTGTTAAGGACACTACTGATACTATGCTGCTGCAACAGGATCTGGAAAGGTTGAGCAGATGGGCTGAGAGGTGGCAAATGAAGTTTAACATTGACAAATGTAAAGTACTACATATGGGAAACAGTAACCCCAGAGTCATGTATCAACTCTGTGGTACTACGCTGACTGTGGTAGAGAATGAAAAGGACCTGGGGGTAATTGTGCAGGCAGATATGAAGTTCTCTGAGCAGTGCAGACGAGCTGCAAGAGTAGCTCATGGTGTCTTGTCAATGATATACAGGAATTTTTCTAGCAGGGACAGGGATGTGATTATTCCCTTGTATAAGGCATTGGTCAGGCCACACCTTGAGTACTGTATACAGGTCTGGAGGCCTCATTTCAAGAAGGATGTAGAGCTGCTGGAACAAGTACAGAGAAGGGCAACAAGATTAGTGAATGGAACAAAGGGTTGCTCTTACGAAGAAAGGCTTAAGTTTTGCAAATTACAGAGCCTGGAGACTAGGCATCGCCGAGGTGATCTGATAGAGGTTTACAAGGCTTTGAATGGCTTGAGCATGCTCAATGCCGATGGGATTCTTCCTCTTGCTCAGAATAATCACCTGAGAGGGCATAAATTCAAATTGAGGAAGGACGGATGTCGGATAGATGTGCGGAAATTCGCCTTTAGCCAGCGGGCAGTTGGTTTGTGGAATAGACTTCCATCGCTTGTTGTTGAAGTTGATAGCCTAAACAAATTTAAGGCTCAGCTGGACAGGTATTTCGAACGAATTGAGGGGTGAAATGGGAGTAGTGGTTGTTTTTTTTTTTTTTGTTTTTTTTTTGGCTGACGCTGAATAAGCTTGCTTTCTTGCATCATATGCCTCTACTAATGCTAATGCTACAACAGACTTTCTGCAATTTGAATTTATGCCCTCTCAGGTGATTATTCTGAGCAAGAGGAAGAATCCCATCAGCATTGAGCATGCTCAAACCATTCAAGGCTTTATACACAATCAGATCACCTCACAGGTGCCTAGTCTCCAGACACTGTCTTTTGCAAAACCCAAGCCTTTCTTTGTAAGAGCAACCCTTCGTTCCATTCACTAATCTTGTTGTCCTTCTCTGTACTGGTTCCAACAGCTATACATCCTTCTTAAAATGAGGCCTCCAGACCTGTATACAGTACCCAAGGTGTAGTCTGATCATTGCCTTATACAAGGGTATAATCACCTCCTTATCCCTGCTAGAAATTTTCCTGTATATCATTGACAAGACACCATGAGCTACTCTTGCAGACCATCTGCACTGCTCAGAAAACTTCATATCTGCCTGCACAATTACCCCCAGGTCCTTTTCATTCTCTACCACTGTCAGTGTAGTACCACAGAGTTGATACATTACTCTGGGATTACTGCTTCCCATATGTAGTACTTTACATTTGTCAATGTTAAACTTCATTTGCCACCCCTCAGCCCATTTGGTCAACTTTTCTAGATCCTGTCGCAACAGTGTACTCTCAGTGTCATTAACAACCTTGCCAACCTTCGTATCGTCTGCAAACTTGGACATTAAGCCTGATATACCGTCATGAATATCATTTATAAATACAGAAAACAACAATGGACCCAACACTGAACCCTGAGGGACTCCACTAATAACTTTAGTCCACGAAGAGCAGTGTCCAATGATTACCACTCTGTCTTCTCCCACTCAACCATCCCTTTTATCCATAGCAGCAATTTGCCTCCAATGCCACACAGCTCCAATTTGTGCAGCAGTCTAACATGTGCAACAGTATCAAAGGCTTTTCTAAGATCCAAATATACGATATCAAAGTTATTCTTGCATCCAGTTCCTTTGCAACTACATCATAGTATCCAATCAAATTAGAAATACAAGACTTCCCCCTTAAAAAACCCATGCTGTGTCCAAGCTATATCTGAAGTCTTGTCTAAATGATCCTGCAATGATTCTTTAACCAGTGCCTCCATTAATTTCCCTGGAACACAAGTTAAACTAACAGGTTTGTAATTACCTGTCTCCCTTTGATCCTCCTTTGTGGATTGGGGTCACATTTGCACATCTCCAGTCCATGGGTACCTCCCAAGTCCAGGGAAGCTCTCATAATTATGGCTAAGGGTTTGCTTACTTCCTTTACTGCCTCCTTTAATATAACTGGATAGATTCCATCCACACCAGGTGCCTTTGTGTTTATCTTCAACAATTTCTCCTCCACTTTACTCTCAGTTATTACAAGATTCTCTAGCTTACTGCCAGAATTGAATACACCTCTGGCATTCCCCTTCCTGAATAACCCCCTCATGTGTGAATGTCGATGCAAAATATTAATTTATTTTGTTAGCTACCTGAGCAGGATCATCAACAGTTGAATCATCAATATCAAGTGGACCAATCTGATTCATCCTCTTCCTTATAGAGTTCACATAAGTAAAGAACTCTTTGCTGTTTTTCTTTGCATCCTTTGCCAAATATTTCTCGTAATCTGCCTTCGCCTGCCTAACTTCCTTTGTAACTTGGTTTACAGACTAGCTTATATCTATCATAGGCTTCTGTGTCACATGTTAATTTATGTATCCCATGCATTTTTCTTCTCAGTCACATGTCTAATTAGTTCATCTGACATCCATTTAGGCCTAAATCTGGAACACTTTCTTTGTTGGTATGAAAAGCCAAGTAGCTTCCAAGATTAATTCTTTGAATGCTTCCCATTTTGAATTTAATGTTGGTAACATCAGTTGGTTGGTTCCACTGTATAGAATTTAAATACGGTCTCAGAGCACCGTAGTCACCTTTACGAAAGCAAAAACCCTTCCCTTTACCCTTGATAGCAGTTACCTCAGAGTAAATTCCACTTCAGCACACTGATCACTGCCACCTAGTGGTTCCTTTATCTGCAGATTCTTGATACATGAAGAATCATTACTGATAATCAGATCAAGAGTATTACTCCCTCTAGTTGCCCCCTGAACAGGCTGCTGTAGAAAACAATCATCCAATAAATCCACAAAAGCCTTGCTAGTGTGCGAGTGACCAACACACAAATTCCAGTCAATATCCAGGAAATTAAAATCCCCCATTATAAGACACTAATTTACTGGCCAATTATTTCTCTGCACAATTGCTCATTATAACTCAGATTCATTAGGCCTATAACACACACACACACACACACACACACACACCTACTCTCATTTTAACTTTCCCAGTGCTTACATCACACTAAAAAGACTCAACATTGCATTGTCCACCAACATCAATTGGATGCACTTCCTTAGATTTTATGTGTTTCTTAACTAACAGCATAACCCCTCTTCCCTTCCTACCCTGTCTATCCTTTCTGTACACATTGTGCTCCCCAAATTCCAGTTCTGCACTGCTTATGTCTGTGTGACACCATGTCTCTGATATCCCAACAACATCCGCCTTTGATGTCTTGACTAGCACTTCAAGCTCATCGAATTTATTAACTATACTCCTAGCATTGGTGCACATGCAAGTATATATGCATCTGTTTCTACTCTTAGTTACCCTAACACAGCCCATGTTACTTGTTCCACTGACTCCCAGCAGTCCTGGAAATTCTCATTGCCTTGCTTTCCAGGCTGCTACTCAATTGCATTTCAATAGAAATAGTGAAAGAATCACTTTTACCTCTGCCAGCGTCTACTGTTAATCTATTAGTCCGTGTATCCTCCCCAAGCTAGCAGTTTTCCGACCCACCTAACTCTGGCTCTATAGCATCAGCAAATATTCTTGCACCCATTCTATTTAAGTGTATCCACATCCCTGTAGAAGCAGTCTCCTGTTAACAAGCACAGACCAGGCTGAGAAAAATTCTACCCCTTGAGCTTTGCACAATCTCTCCAGAGCCAAATTGATCAACAAGGCTCTCATCATATACTCACTCCTATTGTGTCTCGGCAGAATTGCAGACACTTTCAAATTCAACCCTAACTCTGCTTTTTTTCAGCATTTTCTTGTACTTGTTAAGTAATTCTGCTGATCTCCTACTCTCAATATCATTAGTGCCAATGTGCACAACAATATCACCCTTAGTGCCCTTAAAGGATGATATCTGCCCTACAACTTCATCAACCTTTGCCCCTGGCACATACCCTGGTCCTGTTCCATCTATCCTTTTTTGCACAAAGGATCCCGTTTCCCTGACAATAGAGTCACCTACAACAATTAGTTCCTTTGGGACGAGCGCATTCTGCCTTGGGGGTTTCCACTGTGTTGTGTGATGTTCAAGCTCTGGCATTGATGTGAGCAGCAGAGAGCTTGATGAGCCCTCACTTTAAATCCTTCGAGGGAATCCACCCTGTCCTTCAAGCTCTCATATAAGCCCATAACAATGCCGAGTTGGCACCTAATTTCCTTGCACTCCTTACATCGTGCACACAGACATTCCCCTTGGCAATATCATGTGCCATTCCTGATTGCTCCACAAACAAACAAGCAGTCAGCCTGGTCTGTACTTGTTAACAGGAGAGACTGCTTCTACAGGGATGGGATACACTTAAATAGAAAGGGTGCAAAAATGTTTGCTGATGCTATCGAGGCAGTGTTAGTTGGGTCGGAAAACTACTAGACTGGGAGGATACAAGGACTAATAGATTAACAGTAGCCACTGGCAGAAGTGAAAGTGATTCTTGCACTGCTTCTATTGGAATGAGCAGCAGCTTGGAAAAAAAGATGTAGGATATTTCAGAGACTGCTGGGAGTCATTGGGGTACAAGTAAACACATGGGTTGTGTTAGGGTAGCTAAGAAAAAGAACAGGTGCATGTATACTTGCATGTACACCAATGCTAGCAGTTCGGTAAATAAATTTGATGAATTTGAGGTATTGCTCAAAGCATCAAAGGCAGATATTGTTGGGATATCAGAGACGTGGTGTAACACAGATATAAGTAATGCAGAACTGGAATTTGGGGAGTACAACGTCTACAGAAAGGATAAGACAGGATAGGAAGGGAGGAGGGGTTATGCTATTAGTTAAGAAACACAAAATCCAAGGAAGTGAAGCCAGTTGACATCGCTGGACAGTGCAGTGTTGAGTCAGTTTAGTGTCACATAAGCATTGGGAGATCAAAATTGAGAGTAGGAGTGTGCTATAGGCCTAATGACTCTGATGAGTATAATAAGAAACTGTACAGAGAAATAGTGGGCCAGTAAATCAGAGTCTTATAATGGGGGATTTTAATTTCCCAGATATTGACTGGAATTTGTGGATTGGTCACTCACACACTAGCAAGGCTTTTGTGGATTTATTGGATGATTGTTTTCAACACCAGCATGTTCGGGAGGCAACTAGAGGGAGCAATACTCTTCATTTGGTTATCAGTAGTGATTCTTCATTAAGAATCTGCAGATACAGGAACCACTAGGTGGCAGTGATCACAGAGTGCTGAAGTGGGATTTACTCAAGGAGGTAACTACCATCAGAGGTAAAGGGAAGGGTTGTTGCTTTCGTAAAGGCAACTACGATGGTCTGAGACAGTATTTAAATTCTATACAGTGGGACCAACTGATGATGTTACCAACAGCAAACTCAAAATGGGAAGAGCATTCAAAGAACTTATCTTGGAAGCTACTAGGCTTTACATACCAACTAAGAAATATTGTTCAGGGTTCAGGCCTAAATGGATGTCAGATGAACTAATGAGACATATGGCAGAGAAGAAAAATGCATGGGATACATATAAATTAACATGTGACACAGAAGCCTATGATAGATATAAGTTGATCTGTAACCAAGTTACAAAGGAGGTTAGGCAGGCAAAGGCAGATTACAAGAAATCTTTGGCAAGGGATGCAAAGAAAAACAGCAAGGAGTTCTTTACTTATGTAAAATCTATAAGGCAGGGGATGAATCAGATTGGTCCACTTGATATCGATGGTTCAACTGTTCATGATCCTGCTCAGGTAGCTAACAAACTAAATCAATATTTTGCATCTACATTCACACATGAGGAGTTATTGAGGAAGTGGAATGCCATAGCTGAAGTAAACACTGGCAGTGAGCTAGACAATATAGTAATAATTGAGAGTAAAATGGAGAAATTGTTGAAGATAAATACAAGAAAGGCACCTGGGGTGGATGGGATCTATCCAGTTATATTAAAGGAGGCAGCAAAGGAAGTAAGCAATCCGTTAGCCATAATTATGAGAGCTTCCTTGGCATCAGGGAAGGTACCCACCGACTGGAGATGTGCAAATGTAACCCCAATTCACAAAGGAGGATCAAAGGCTGACAAGTAATTATAGACCTGTGAGTAACTTCTGTTCCAGGAAAATTAATGGAAGCATTGGTTAAAGAAGCACTGCAGGATCATCTTGACAAGAATTCAGTTATAGCTCAGACACAGCATGGTTTTATTAAGGGAAAGTCTTGCCTGACCAATTTGATTGGATACTATGAGATAGTCACAAAAGAGATGGATGCAGGAATAACTTTGACATTATATATTTGGATCTTAGAAAGGCTTTGGATCCTGTTGCACATGGAAGACTGCTGCGCAAATTGGAGCAGTGTGGCATTGGTGGCAAATTGTTGCTATGGATAAAGGGATGGTTGAGTGGCAGAAGACAGAGTGGTAATTAATGGACACTGCTTATCGTGGACTAATGTTATTAGTGGAATCCCTCAGGATTCAGTGTTGGGTCCATTGTTGTTTTCTGTATTTATAAATGATATTGATAATAGTATATCAAGCTTAATGTCCAAGTTTGCAGATGATATGAAGGCTGGCAGGGTTGTTAAGGACAGTACGCTGCTGCAACAGGATCTAGAAAAGTTGAGCCGATGGGCTGAGAGGTGGCAAATGAAGTTTAACACTGACAAATGTAAAGTACTACATACAGGAAGCAGTAACCCCAGAGTCATGTATCAACTCTGTGGTACTACACTGACAGTGGTAGAGTACAAAAAGGACCCGGGGGTAATTGTGCAGGCAGATATGAAGTTATCTGAGCAGTGCAGACAGTCTGCAAGAGTAGGACATGGTGTCTTGTCAATGATATACAGGAATTTTTCTAGCAGGGATAAGGAGGTGATTATCCACTTGTATAAGGTAATGGTCAGGCCACACACCTTGAGTACTGTATACAAGTCTGGAGGCACTATTTTAAGAAGGATGTAGAGCTGTTGGAACAAGTACAGAGAAGGGCAACAAGATTTGTGAATGGAACAAAGGGTTGCTTTTACGAAGAAAGGGTTTAAGTTGTGCAAATTACGGTGTCTGGAGACTAGGCACCTGCAAGTTGATCTGATTGAGGTGTATAAAGCCTTGAATGGTTTGAGCATGCTCAATGCTGATGGAATTCTTCCTGTTGCTCAGAAAAATCACCTGAGAGGGCATAAATTCAAATTGAGGAAAGACAGATGTAGGACAGATATGCAGAAGTGTGCCTTTAGACAGCGGGTAGTTGGTTGGTGCAACAGATTTCATCCTTTGTTGCAGAAGTTGATAGCCTAAATAAATTTAAGGCTGAGCTGGACAGGTATCTGGGACGAACGAAGGGGTGAAATGGAAGGTTTTTTTTTTTTTTTTTTTTTTGGTTGATGTTGCATAAGCTTGCATCATATGCCTCTACTAATGCTTGAAAAAAAAAAAAAAAAAAACTGCCTTATACTCTAAGACAAAACACCAAACTAAACTAAAATAAGTGTATATTACAATAATATAACATCACTGATTAAAAATTAAAGGTTGAAATCACTTAAAACCACTATACAATAGCTTTCAGCAGCAACAGCTACTTTCATCAGCTGAGATGGTTACAGGTTATCCACAATATATAACTACATATATCCCAGCAGGTCTGCGATGCCCACTATGACACATGAGCACTACTAACTTTCCCGTATACATTTTAACCGAAAACAGCTCGGGTACGTATTATTTTTAATCACTTATCCCTCCCTAAAATAAGGGACTCAAAGCAGATGAAAGCTGCAACCCTTATCTCTATTAATACTATAGCATTTGGACGAACATATCCATAAGCTCTCCAGCCACTTCCAGAAACTACTAGCTCTGTCGACAACTAATGCTCCTTTGGCTGAAATATCATGCCCTGTTTCCCAAACATGTTCAGCTATGGCTGAGCTTCCATAATCAGCCGTCTTGATGGCTCTATCATGTTCACCTAGGCAATCGCACAATCTCAATCTACGCTTTGTTTCTCCCACATTCCGGGCATTCAATCTCTTACATGACCCCGCTAGTGTCACCGGTATCAATGGAATCTAACTGTGGACACCAACGTGTGAAGTCTCTAATGAGGAAGCTGCATGCAGCGCAGCTGACAAGCATAGAATACATGCAATGGGTTCCGAGGTTCCCTACTATCTGGGAATGTATGTGGTAGCCCATAAAAACATCCCTATGCCTACTATTCATATCCTTTAGACAACCATCAATAACACTCTAGGGGTAATCACACATCTTGAGGTCAGCCGTAAACCGTCTAATCTTGTCATCCCTCTCCTCCCCTCACAGGAGGAACAATGTGACCCCAACCCTTCCCATCAAAGCCTTGACCACACTTTTCTTGTGGCCACTGAACTGAGCTGATTTAAAGTGCAATTACTAGCCCCGACACATGGGTGTTCTACAAACCTTAGTTCTCAAATGTCGGCCTACCCTGTACACGTACACATCAAGGAAAGGAAGAGCCTCTTCTGCCTCCACCTCAGAGGTAAACCTTATATTTAGGTAAACTAAATATAAGGTGAACCATCATTCAGCCACTTGAGCACTTCATTATCCTGACCCCTCTGTATTATCGTAAAAGTCTCATCGACGTAACTCTTCCAAACCCAAACCAGGTGTGGAAGAGTGCTCACCAACATCCTACTCAAACTCCTCCATAGTCAAGTTGGCTATAACTGCACTAATGGGCAAACCCATGGCCACTCTGCAGACCTGCTGATACATAATATTTCTAAACAACATATTGGTACTAGACATACAAACATCTTCACAACTCAACACTGTCCTATCTTTCAAAGTATCATCTCTTCCCAAAGCTACCAGCACACAATCCAAACCATGTTCAATGGGTATACAAGTGAATAAGGAAACATCAAAATACACCTCAAGATGTTTGGCTACCCTCAATAGCATTACTGATGGTTGTCTAAAGGATATGAATAGTGGGCATAGGGCTACCAGATACATTCCCTACTATCTGGGTATCTTGGAACCCATTGCACGTATTCTACGCTCTTGTCAGATGCACTGTGTGCAGTTTCCTGGTCTGAGACTTCACACGCTAGGTGAACATGATAGAACCATCAAGATGGCCGATTATGGAAGCTCAGTCATAGCTGAACATATTTGGGAAACGGGGCATGATATTTCATGCCAAAGAAGCATTTTGTTGTCAATAGAGCTAGTGGTTTCTGGAACCAGAAGTGGCTAGAAAGCTTATGGATATGTCGTTCTAGATGCTGTAGTATTAATAGGGATAAGGCTTGCTGCATTCATTGCTTTTTGAGTCCTCATTTTAGAGAGGGACGAACGATTTAGAATGATGCATACCCGAGTAGTTTCCTATGTACGGGAAGTTAGTAGAGCTCATGTGTCGTAGTGGGTGCCGCGGCCATATTGGGATATATGTAGGTGTGTGTGTAGTGGATAATCTGTAACCACCTCAGCTGATGAAGGCAACTACTGCTGCCGAAAGCTATTGGCTAGTAGTTTTAAGTGATTTCAGCCTTTAAATTTGATTTTATATTATCGTAATATACTTTTATTTTAGTTCGGTTTTGTCTTAATTACAGTATAATGCAGTTTTGAATATTTTTATAGTATGTTTTATTGTAAATAATTATATATGCAATTTTGAGTCATTGGTTAGTGACATTAAAAATGAATTATTGAATTTTGACTCCAGAGGCCTCTTTAATGAACTGCCAAGACAATCTTGTTTTTGCCAGTTACAAAGAACACTCCAATGCCACAAAGCCTCAATGAGAGACAGGATGTGGCAGTTCAATAATCTAAATCCTGCCGCTGGCATGTTTCATGTCACAGATATCCAAAAGTTAAGTTATAACTATAAACTTTTTGAAATAGAGAAACACCTGGTGGTTATTGTTAGAGATATCCTGTCACCAAAGGCCACAATAACCAAACAAAGATTGGGATTAACAATTTCATGCATACAAATTTTAAAAGTTTGAGTATTAGATGTGCTTTAGTTTTTATCAAATTTTTTTTTTTTTTGGAATATTATTATAAAATAAATATTGAGTGAAAAGAAATATCTTCATAATCACCCAAACTTGAGTAGCTAGGCTTGCATAATTCAGGCATTCAATAGGGAATACTGTTCACTTCAAGATTAAAACAACTAACGAATCTGTGCTTCATTTGCTTAAATTAGGTTTAGCATTAGCATGGAAGATTAGAAAGAAAGCTTATATAGCATCAGGAAAAAAATAAAATAAACACTGCCCACCCTTCCCATTTCACCCATCCATTCACTCCAAATGTTTGTCTAGTTCTATTATGAAAAAGGCAAGCATTATCCATTACACTAAATCATAAAAACCAAAAAGAAATGCAAAGAGAAAACTGTAATCAGACAAGATTGAAAGATTAGTGGTTTTGTTGAAACATGAAATTATAAAATCAAGTGTAATAATTGCACATTATGATTTAGTTAAATGTGGCCTGCGATCAATATTTACAGCTTCAGACAGTCAGCAAAATGCAAAAATTTATTCCTCTGATTTACAAATAAGATTACATTAGATATCACATAGGTTACAAACTGTAATTCAATCTGAAATAAAACTTGAAGTGACAAGATTGGACAGGTGCTAATAACTTCTGCCACAGGAGTGCGTGGCCAAATTTATATAGGTATTACATATATAAATTGAGTGGATGAACATGTGCTAAAGCTAATGTCTGCTTCCAAGATTAGGAATTCTTGTTGTTACACCCAAGGTAGACTAACTAAAGCCCTCTTCCAAAAGACAAGTTTTTCATGTCAATAAGTTAAATGCTGAGAGCATCACTTGACCACGACAAGTGATAAAATAAGTTATAACAAGTAAGCTTAAGACAAATTCAACCAAGTTTCACATTTTAAAGAGAATCACAGCAAGGACACAATCTGAAAAGAATTCCACATCAGTTACCATAAATGTTGCTGATTACTCGAACACATCTACTAATTAAATTATTTACAAGCTTAAAACCAACAGGACTGATATCAACGGAAGAAATCACCTCACTATATACAAATGCAAAACTTCCTATACAAGTTAATTATCTTCAAACAAAAAAAAAATTAAGTAAAATACTGCAAAACAGTAACCATTAAAATAGAAAATCTCCAATCAATACAAAACTACAGGTAGTTTTGTATTGATTGGAGATTTTCTATTGAGCATGCTAAAATTCTACATGAACTTGCTAAAGCATCTTTCTTAAATAGAAATGAACCAATCAAGAAATCTTTCCTCCCCTTAAATAAGTAGAAGGATCTGGCCTAAACTTTCTTTGCAATTAAACCTAAATTTGAAAACAACAAAAAAAAGACCTTGACACAAAGATCCTCCCTTCTCACCCAATGATTCAACAAAAGCAAATCACTTTAATTTCATAACATACTAAACAGGCTTAAATGATGCTATAAACAATTTCTCACCAATAAGTTGCTATATGATGTGTCTCCAAAAATGGTATACTGCTCATGTTGTTCAATGGGCTGTGAATTAAAGAACCATGTAATCGTCGCATTTGGAATAGCCCTTGCAATACATGTCAAGTTTACAGCATTATTTGACCACGTTTTCTTTACCTTCAGTGGAGTATCACTCATATCTGGTGAAACTAGATGGAAGCAAAATTTAAGGAGTTAGACACATTCAATATCTTAAGATATTGAATAAAAATCAAAATATTATCATACATTAAATATATACTTGAGCACACAAATTCCAAATTATTTCAATATTTTATTTTTAGATAAGGTAATTTTTTTTTTTTTTAGATAAAGATAATTAGCAACAATACAAGGAAGAAAAATTTAGACATGACCAGATAACTTCCTTTTCTCATTCTTTCCAGTAAGTTGTTCAAAACCCTTAATCTCATTAAAACTACCCAACTCCAACCCGACCAGATAACTTATTCATCAAGTTATTCCAACAAAGAGTTGTTATTGATTACTCTTTGGTGAATGGAAATTTCTGTACATCTGTTCCATGTCCAACAGATCCATGTCACTCCTAAAATGGGGTTTCAAATCAATTATGCAATATTCCAGATGTAGCCTAAAAATAGGATGGCTTAATTTGTCCCTGCTGGCAAAGTTGCTGTATATCACTGAACTAAGAACAGCCCATGGGCTGTTTTAACAGCTTGTTTGTACTGCACAGAGAATTTCCTGTTAGACTATAAATACATCCTAGATTTTTCTCCTACTCTAATACCACCCAAATGAGATGTTAGACTATCAGATCCTCCCAAAGTAGCATATCCTGATGACTCAACGACTGTGCCTACTTTTGATATCAGCAAACTTTGACATCAAACTTGAAATATCTCAATCAATATCACTAACAGCAAGGGCTCAACAGTGCCTCTGTGGAACCCCACTCATCACATCAGTCCATGAAGAGCAGTGGTCTTTTATAACCACTAACCAACCATCTATCCATAGTAGGAACTTTCCCCTAATGCCACATTGCTCCAATTTACATAACAATTTGGGTGCAGTACAGTATCAAAAGCTTCAGATATCTAAGTACACAAAGTTATTCTTAGCACCCAGTTCCTTTGTAACAACCACACAGACTAGTAGGATTGATGAGGCATGATCTCAGCTTAAACTCATGCTGCGATCGCTTTATTACTCTGCTCCTACAAGTGAATCTTGCATTACTTAACTACTATTCTCTTATTTTTTCTTTTACAAATTAAATGTATAGGTCTGCACTTACCCACTTCATTTTTTGAACCACCCTTGTGAAATACATTTGCACATCTCCAATCTGCAGTTCCTTCTCCTAAATCTAAGGATTCTCTTTATTATGTAAGGATTCTCTCATTATTACAATTAAGAGTTTAACTACCTCTTTTGTAACTTCTTTTAATGAATCGGTAAATTCATCAGCCTCAGGTGTTTTGTTCACTTCATCTACAATTTCCCTTTCCCTGTTATGAAACCATTTTACTCCAAATTAACATTACACTTCTGCTAAAACCATCTCTAAAATCTTCACATGCAAACGTAAATAAAGTATTTATTCTTTCATCAGCAATCTGTACAAGGTCAATAGTAATACCATTCAGAAGACCATGTAATTTAGAAGATTTACTTGCATCTTTTCTTTTAGCTAAGGAGTTCTCAGTCTCCTTTAGCCAGCCATCCCCCCCACTTCCCCCTCTCATATGCACTATGTCCTCGTGGAATCTCTTCCCATTCTCTTCCACATTACCTATATTTGGCTGAAAAAAATCCAGGTGCAACCATTGGATCTTGACTGACATTCTGCATCCCATTTTATTACACCTGTAATAAATTCTTGGGATAATGAAATTTAAAATTGTGCATAGGAAACCAGAAGCTGCAAAAGAATAATTAGTTTAGTGTATCTTCACATTTTCCATTTAAGACAACTGATCACATAGGTTTAAAAATTAAATTATCAAAACTGCTTTCTAATACAATTGGAAAACTGAGGGTGGGGGGGCCTAAGACAACAAAAAACTTAAAAGGAAAAAAAATTAAAGTATAAACCAGAATACTCACACTCAACTGTAAAATGAGCATCTCTTTCAACTCTGTCACCCTCATTTTCTGCTGCACAATAGTAAAATCCATCATCAGTTCTTCTAATATTGTCAAACTTCATCTCAAGACTTGAGATACCAGTTTCTTGTTTGTGAGATATTAACACATGGTCACTCTAAAATATAAAAAATTTTTTGGTTGATACATACTTATACTGCAATGTTTAAAAATCGTAAAAAATAACTTTTAGTTATTAAATAATTAGAAAATTATTTTATATATAATACATATCAGTAGTGGCATGTGATGCAAGAAAGCAAGTGTATGAGTTTATGCAGCATCAGCCAAAAAAACCCACACCATTCTCTCCAAATGCCTGTCTAGTTCCTCCTTAAATTTATTTAACCTATCAACTTCCACAATGACAGATGGAAGTTTGTTCCAGCAATTAACCACCTGCTGGCTAAAGGAAATTTCCACACATCTATTCTACATCTGTCTTTTCTTAATTTGAATTTATGTCCCCTTAGGTTTGTAATCTGAACAAGTGGAAGGATCCCATCAGAATTCAGCATGCTCAACCCATTCAATTTATGTCCTCTCAGGTGATTATTCTGAGCAGGAGAAAGAATCCCATCAGCATTGAGCATTTACATAATGTATACTACATAATACAATGACTTAAGAGGCAAAATATGCCAAGTTTTTTCCTTAATCTTTCTTTACTTTGTTATTATTCTCTCAATTCTTCAAATGAAATTAAAGACATTGTCTTTAATTAAAATTAAAAAATTAGGAGCTACACAACTTCTGAAGCTATCACTTTGTTTTACTGCCACAAAACATGAAATTGAAAGTGAACATGTAAATTGCAAATAATTATAAATCTTCTGTGGTGACAACCAAGAAAGTCAGGAAACTCAGTCAAGTTAATGGTTAAAAATATGAATACTAAGTAGGCAAAACAAATTTAGAAGATATGCTTTATGTTAATTTTAACCTCCACCCACCATTAACTTCTCCATTATCCATTTAATGGTCACTTTCAGCATGGTATCTTGTGGTAAGGTTTGTTTCCGCCAAATAACTTGCCACAAGACACAGAACAACAATGAATAACCAGTTCTCAAAATAAAGATCTTACTACTACACTTATACAGGCATCTGTAATGTTTTAAAAGCCACAAATGCATCAAGCAAAGACATGGTTGTATACTGCCAGCAAGTTGAATGATATCTTGCATCAAAATAACAAAAACCACAGCTTCATTTCAGGTAGTATGTAAATAGCAACAACAAAACATTTGTACAAGTTCTACCCTGCTTGTTTCTTATTTACTGTTTTCTTTTTTTTTTTGGATCCTTTTGCTATTTTTATACAGCAACTAATAAACAGATGAACATATCACTTCCATGCTAAAAAATTAATGTAATGCTAGCTTACCTGCACTTAGTAAATGTCACTTTGTAGAAGACATGAGAAACACTATTCTCCAAGTACCAAAGTCAAAGTATATCCATTATCAAGTGGGCAGAAAACCTTCACACATATCCACTTTGCACTCTTTTAAATAACCTATTCAAAATGCATAGTTTTAACTACTCAGTTCCCACTCCACTCACCCAATTAAAAAATTGCTGCCTAACAAGTTTTTCTGATTGTTGTTTAATTACTGTTATACTTATGAAATAAGTTCATATTTTTAATGTACTTAATTCATACAGTCAGTAATAGCCACTTTGATAGTTTACAATAAAAATGATCACTTTCTCCTAAGTTATAAATCAAATAAAACAATTAAAACCCACACTGTTTCAGCCATATTGCAAACAAATACTGCCATTCATTGTACTCCTCATCCAGAATATGAAATGAGTAATTTTCTCCTTATTTAAGGAATTCACATACACAGGAAGGTATGCATGAGTATGTTATGAATGCCTTGCTATGGGCAAATGGAAAGTTGTGGGGGGGAAAATTGGTGGTAAGCTGAAATTACCATTAAGGAAGGCGATTTCTACTGTGGATATGAACAATGTCTGATCTTGTATCCAAACAAAGATTATTCTCTTCAGCAGAATTGTTACAGAAAAATAGGATATTAGCAAGGGAATATGATGCAAGAAAGCAAGCTTATATAGCATCAGCCAAAAAAAACACCCTTCTCATTTCACCTATCCACTCGCTCCAAATATGTTTTTCTAGTTCTGCCTTGAATCTGTTTAAGCCATCAACTTCTACGACAGATGGAAGTTTGTCCAGCAATCAATCACCTGCTGGCTAAAAGAAAACTTCTGCACATCTATCCTACAACTGTCTACTCAATTTCAATTTGTCCTCTCAGGCAATTATTCTGAGCAAGAGAAAGAATCCCATCAGCATTGAGCATGCTCAAACCATTCAAGGCTTTATACACCTCAATCAGATCACCTCACAGGTGCCTAGTCTCCAGACACTGTAATTTGCAAAACTTAAGCCTTTCTTTGTAAGAGCAACCCATTGTTCCATTCACTAATCTTGTTGCCTTTCTCTGTACTCGTTCCAACAGCTCTACATCCTTCTTAAAATGAGGGCCTCCAGACCTGTATACAGTACTCAAGGTGTGGCCTCACCATTGCCTTATACACAAGGGGATAATCACTTCCTTATCCCTGCTAGAAAAATTCCTGTATATCATTGACAAGATACCATGAGCTACTCTTGCAGACCGTCTGCACTGCTCAGAAAACTATCTGCCTGCACAATTACTCTCGAGTCCTTTTCAGTCTACCACTGTCAGTGTAGTACCACACAGTTGATACTGTCACTCTGGGGTTACTGCTTTCCATATGCAGTACTCTACATTTGTCAAAAAACTTCAGTCGCTACCTCTCAGCCCATCTCCAACTTTTCTAGAGCCTGTTGTAGCAGCGTAGTATCATTTCAACCCTGCCGACCTTCATATCATCTGCAAACTTGGACACTAAGCTTGATATACCATCATCAATATCATTAATAAATACAGAAAACAATGGACTCAACACTGAACCCTGAGGGACTCCACCAATAACATTAGTCCACAAAGAGCAGGTCCATTGATTACCACTGTCTTCTCCCACTCAACCATCCCTTTATGTGCCTCCAATGCCACACTGCTCCAATTTGTGCAGCAGTCTTCCATATGCAACAGTATCAAAAGCCTTTCTAAGATCCAAATATATGATACCAAAATTCTTTGGATCCAGTTCCTTTGTGACTACATCATAGTATCCAATAAAATTGGTCAGACAAGAACTTCTACTGCAAACCCCTGCTGTGTTCGAGCTATAACTGAAGTCTTGTCTAGATGATCCTGCAATGCTTCTTTAACCAGTACCTCCATTAATTTCCCTGGAACAGAAGTTAAACTAATGGGTCTGTAATTACCTGTCTCCCTTTGATCCTCCTTTGTGATATCTAAAAGAATTGGCAAGAAAGGACTAAACTCTTTACATCCAATCCCAATGACTATTTCTAACAGTTGGTCATTGCAAAATATTTTTAATAATAGGTTAATCTAGAAACAAATCATCTTCACTGTCTTGTCTGGTACCCTCACTTCAAATTAAAAAAGGCCACACTCACTCAACTATACAAATCCACATATGCCACTATCAACCTTGTCACTTCCTAATATAAAATCAAGTTTGCTAGGTTTAATAGTGAACTTAGGCACGGATAAATTGTAATTGTATAAACAGTTATGCTGAAGTCAAACTCCAAAAGTTCAAAAATTTTATCTGCTTTCAGAAAGACTGATGTCCCAGGATTACAGGTTTCTACATCTAGTTGTACTAATATAATTATGGATTGGGTGGACATTTTCCATTTTAAGGAAAGTGTGCCATATCAATGAATACCAACTGATTAACAGAAACGCTGAAGTTCTTTAGCTAACTTTTCTCGCCTATTAAAAAACTATGGACAGTGAAGTTATTGAGTTAAATCTTTAAACAATCTATCATTGAAATGGTGGTACTTACAGAATGAAGTGGATCTTCTTCGTTATCTTTCCGGATAGTTATGTTAGGGAGTGGAAAACCAGTTGCTTTACATGTAAATACTGCTGATGTACCGGCTTGTTTATTAAGCATTTCAAATTCTGTTATTTCAGGCTTTACTAGAAAAAAAATTTAAAAATAATCTCACCATGGGAAGAATTTCTTATAAAAATTCTTTATTAGCTAAAAATAAGAGCAATCCTCATATTTATGAACTAAGAATTTAGAGGGTAAATACAAGGCATGGTAAGTATACCTCACACCACTCAAGTCATTTAAGGAAAAAGCCCTAATACCATAAGAGCTACAGAGCAAAATTACCATTGTGCATAACTTATTTAAAAAGAACTGCTCTAATATATCCATACACACTGTGTAGTGCAATACTGCATAACTCATTGTGAAGTACCACCACAACACAAGATTGTATTTGTAGCAAAACTATCCCCCATTCCAGGTTTCAAGATGACACCAAAGAAAGGTGCATCATGACCAGTTTTCAACCTGTCTTCAGTGAAAACATACAAAAGAGCGCAATGGTATTAACAGAATTTAACAGTATAAATTTGAGTACTTCTCTGAAAGAACTGGCACAAGAAATAAACAATTCTGTTAATTTGATTGTCTGTACTTATGCTCAAATTATCATAAACAGACATATTTGAGCAAACCAAGTGTTTATGAAATGCATATTGTACTATGAAGGCAATTCACAAATTGCCTGGGTATTACACTACACAGCAAATAAAAAGTACTGCTCCATTGGACAGAAATGGATTTAGGCTGTCAGGGAACCGAGGTGCAAAATTAATAAATTGGCCTCCTCTACAGGAATCTTTGCAAGGGAACCCTTCAAACCACTTCCTGTGGTCATCGTGACAGGGGCTCCAGCTAGTGCCTCATTCATAAATCCACCTTAGCCCCAAGGTGGATTTATGAATGACGAGGTATAGCACTATATAAGTTATACAATTGGTCAGTAGGACAACTGCCTCAATTTACACACAGTAGTGCAAGGAAACTGTTTGCTATGAAATACATCAATTGGAGACTGCAGAAGTTATCTATTACAGAAGTGCATATGGAGAGGTACTGCTAAATAGCAATGCACCTCTCCTTATGGAGTAGTGGATAGCACAATACATAAACAACTCACGAAATGCCTCCACAATATGAGTAATGCATTTTGTTGCAAACCTGATGATTTTCTCACAGCTCTTTACCAACTGAAGCTAGTGCCTTAACTTGTACATCACATTTTATAGGTCATTAAGGCATCATTTTAATGTACAAACTCATGAAGAGAACAAAAACTTTGCAATACAGCATCATTACACTAACATCTCATTGTGAAATCCTTCACAATGAGTTGCTCAGCTTTGAACTTTTGAATAACACTTCCCAAATAGAGAAGGCTGTTACTTATTCTCAGTTTAGTGGCACCACACAGACAGCACTGTTTCAGAAATTTGTTCCCTCTTCAGTGGGCAGGTAGGCACTGAGTTTAAGAGTGAAAACCATGTTTTCACTAGCACAGTATTTTTCAGATATAAAAAATGTTTAAAAAGTGTGCAAATTTAATGTAATTGTATTAGTAAATTACTAATTAATTATATTACTCAGTGGGCTAAAAAAGCCATAAATGCATCACTTGTACAATTCTCATGCACTTACACTCAAGATTTTATAATAAAGAATACTGAAAGTGCTTAAACTCATCAATTAAAAGAATATATTAAATTTCAATAGAAAGCTACATTTCAAAACTAGCATAGTGTAATTTTCCATGTCTTGAAATAATCTTGTTCAGCATTAAACATTCTATACAGAACAGATGGTAGGCCTGTACTGCAGCCTAAAAAAAGATTTCAGAAGTAAATGTCAAAGGAATTTGAAAGACTGTAAAAACAAAACAAAAAAAAAAAATAATTTGAGCACAGCTCACTTTACAGTTGAACATTACAGGATTAGATTGTTCACAAAAATAAAATTTCATAAAAAAATTAATAAAAATAAATTTATTATTTTTTTATTTGCAGAAATGTCCCCTGCATTTATAAGTAAGTATTATTTGATTAAGTTACAATTCAAGAGAATTTAAATTTTGGCTTGTATTGAGTCCATAGTCTCAAAGACTTAAAATGCATGGAATGATAAATTATCAGAAACAGACATATACAGTAAATACAAATTAATCTGCATTCAGGTCACTAAGAAAGCTAGACAAGATAAGGCAGATTGAGTTCTTGTCTAAGAATGTAAAGAAAAGTAGCAAAGAATTCTTTGCTTAATTTTAACACTGGGTCACTTGACAGCATGTCCAATTTTCTTAATTTTTTGAAAATTGTTTTGATTTTATTCTGAATTCTGCTTAAACAGTGCCAATATTTCATCTTTTCTTAAGAAACTGCACTACTTAATAGATATACTTTAAAGCCTTAATAAAAATTAAATTTTAAACCAGTTTTAAATCTATTTTCCAGGACATAAGTAGAGTTTTACGTAACTCAGGAATGACTAATAAAATATTGCTACTATATTTCTGATATGCCAAAATTACAAAAACCACATATCCTCACAAGAATGAAGAAAAATAGTTTTTTTTATATATATATATACACACACACACACACACACACACACACCATACAAATAAATTAGAATAAGGATTAAAATAAAATAATGCCAGCAGTATGGCAAGACAAGAGCAAAAAAAGTCTAAATTAAACCTAAATTAAATCAAACCAAGCAGGGAGGGAAAAGAGGGGTAACAAGAATAAAAATATTGCAGCAGAAACTAAAATAATTTAGAAAATCTAAATGTACAAATAATTCATTGAGTTTTTAAAAGTCAATTAAATAGAAATTTAACGGTGACCCCACTCACGGGCACCAAATTTATGTGAAATATCACCAACAGAGATGTAAACCACTACAATAAAATAAACCAAAAATACACTGATTATATTTCAAGCATCATGTAGAGCAGGTGTGTCAAACTCATTTCTGTTGCGGGCCATTTTGTGTGATGGTATGATTTGAGGGCCGCATAAAATTTTCTTAAATATTATATATTGATTCAGGATTCAGTAGTATAATCAGGATAATTAAAACTCATATATAATTAACATTTAAATTTTTATTCAGATATATAGAATACAAGTAATTTAGAATGTATAGTGAAGAAATGGGAGTAAAGTGGCTGTTGATGAACTGGTAACCAAAGGAGTGCAAGGCAGCCAAAGTAACACACCTCTATTAGTTAGAATTTTATTAGGAAATGTTTCGGAAATTGCTACAAAGACTGAAGATGGATTTTGTAACAATAACAATTTCTGAAACATTTCCTAATAAATTGTAACTAACAGAGGTGTATTACTTTGGCTGCCTTGCGCTCCTTTGGTTTTAGTATATATAATTGTTATATTCTTATTTTTATTTAAAAATTAAATATTTATGAAAATAATTTGTTTTCCCGGAAACCTGCCAGCATTTACCCCCTACTAGTTTTTCAACATCAGGAGTCAAAGACTGGAAACATACAATTTTCAGTATGTCGGAAAGATGTTTATCTGTCAATCGCTATCTATACGCCGTTTTATTTAATTTCATACATGAAAATAATTGCTCGCATAAGTATGTACTCCCAAAGTAGCACATAATTTGCGCAGCAAACTTTAATTTTCAGGTATTTTTCACCTACGTAAGAATATATTTTTGGAATTCCTACTTTTCGACATTTGTCTTTCAAAAATGAATCATTTTGGAAATCAATTAATTCAAGCTGAATCAAAGTGGAAGCTTTTTCCATTTCAAATGATAAAGGTTCAACAAAAAGAGAAAACATATCTTCTAACTCTTTAAAATCATTAAAACGATAATCGAATTTGTTTTTGATTTCCTCAATTTTGTCATAATATTGTGAGAAAGAGCAATTTGTGTTTTTAACTGCTCACAAGTAGGAAAATGGGTCAAAACATTTTTTAAATGATTTTTAAACGTTAGTTTTTGTACAAGACTTGCTATTGCATTGTACATGTTCGTTATTAACTTATTTTTACCTTGCAATGAAATGTTAAGATTATTGAGGTAGCTTGTAATATCAATTAAAAATTGCCAAATCCTTAATCCACAAAGGATTTTTTTTTATAACTGATACATTTTCATTTTTCATTTCAAGAAACAGTTATTTCCTCCAAAAGCATATAAAATCTCTTTAAAACTTTGTGGCATGATAACCATCGAACTTCTGTATAATAAGGAAGATCGTCGAACTCAGATTTTAAATCTTTAAGAAGAGAAGTGAACTGCCAATGGTTGAGTGCTCTCGCTCGAATAAAGTTGATTGTTCTTGTTACTGTTTTCAATACATCGTCCATTTTTAAACACAGAACTTGTTGATGAATAAGGCAGTGGACAGCCATGGTTTTTGGTTTATCTGGGTACTCAAGCTTGTAATTTTCTAATCAATTTTGACACAAATCCTCAATTTTCACCTGTCATTGATTTAGAACCGTCGGTTGTTACAGACAACAGTCTGTCAAGTGGAAGCTTACGCTTTTCTAAAATGCTCCACACAGCAGCAAAAATATCTTCGCCAGTCGTAGTTCCAAGAAGAGGGATAACTTCCAACAATTCTTCGGTGATCCTCGTGTTGTTATTGCAACCATAAAAAAAAAATACAGCAACTTGAGCAACATCTTGTATATCTGTACTTTCATCAATAGCAATTGAAAAGAACAAGACTTCTGTAGATATATCCTGTAGTTGTGAACTGATGTTATCTGCCATTTTGCTAATTCTCTCTACCACTGTATTTCTTGATAATGAAATATCGCAAAATGATTGCACTTTTTTCAGGACAGACGATTTCAGCTGCTTTTATCATACATTCTTTAACTAGTAGTAGTAGCACATGATGCAAGAAAGCAAGTGTAGGAGCTTATGCAGCATCAGCCAAAAAAAAAAAAAAAACACACCATTCCCTCCAAATGCCTGTCCAGTTCCTCCTTAAATTTATTTAACCTATCAACTTCTACAACGACAGATGGAAGTTTGTTCCAGCAATTAACCACCCGCTGGCTAAAGGCAAATTTCCGCACATCTATTCTACATCTGTCCTTTCTTAATTTGAACTTATGTCCCCGTAGGTTGGTAATCTGAACAAGTGGAAGGATCCCATCAGAATTCAGCGTGCTCAACCCATTCAAGGCCTTATAGACCTCAATTAGATCACCGCGCAGGTGCCTAGTCTCCAGCCACTGCAATTTGCAGAACTTAAGCCTCTCTTGGTAAGAGAATCCCTTCATTCCCCTCACCAATTGTGTTGCTCTTCTCTGTACACGCTCAAGCAAATCTACATCCTTCCTAAAATGAGGCCTCCAGACCTGTACGCAGTACCCAAGGCGTGGCCTGACCATTGCCTTATACAGAGGGTATAAGGCAATGGTCAGGTCAGCAACTAACGAACCATCTGTGAACGATTTTGAATGTTTTGCTAACAAAGCTTATTTCGTAACTTGCTCTTACTACTGATTCAGTTTTCATGAATTTTGTAAATACTTCTTGACTATGAAGTGTTTTCTTCATTGTTTTTCATTTTTTCTTCTCTTATTTTTCCTTCGAAGCCTGAATATTGTTCCTTATGATTAGAGTTATAATGACGCTTAATGTTGTATTCTTTAGCAACACTAATATTTTCCTTACAAATTAAGCATGTAATTTTACTGTTCACTTCCATACAAAAATAGTTCAGCTCCAACTTTTCTTGGAATTTTCTTCCCTCGTTATCAATTTTCCTTTTCTTGACTGGTGTTGAAAGCAAGATTTTCTATATAAATTCTATAGTTGAAATTAAAATTAAAGAAATGATTACTTAGGTATTTGTTAAATTATAGATAGCAAACAGATCCTGACAAAGAAACTAGTACGAATGAAGTATCTTTTCGATAAAATTATAAAAATGCTGCATTTGCAATATTAGTTTAAATGTAAAAGAAATTTAGATTAAGATTTCTCCATTTAAAAAAATAAAATGGAACTCTTATTTTTAAAGAAATAAACTAAAAAGTTAATGTTATTTAAAGATAATAATTTCAATTTTCATTCATTTGAAATTACTATTTATAGTTCTTTCTATAATCAAGGCTCCATTGATCCAGTCTTTTTTTAATTATCAATTAAAATGATTTTTATATTTATTACAGAGGTTTTTTAATCCTTATATTCTAGAATTATAAATAGGTACTTTTTAATTGTTTACTTTAACATTTTATTTTTGGGCATCGCGGGCCACAAAACATTTTGTCGTGGGCCGCCAGTTTGACACCCATGATGTAGAGGAATATGCTTTTTGCTGCCTCTGATGTACCTTTTTATTTTTTTTATTATGAAAGATTCAGTTACCGGCTATTTTAAACGTTATTCAAATATATTGTATAATTATATCACATGATAGTAGTGGGCGAATTGCTAACACTGCACCTGTGCTGCCATCCATAGTTCATTACTCGTCTATATAATCTGGATAAGATTACTTTTGTCAGTAGTGTGGCTCTGCACTGGAGTGCTCGTATCTGTCCTATTTTTTTAAATTTTCACTGCATCAGGACCACTGCTATTCAGGCCCTCTGCAGTGGCGGTTCAATCTATGGATCAGGTGGTGGACTGATCTTCTGATAGACTCGCCTTTGCAACGATTTGTCTAGCGATCGAAATGCAGCGATATCCTTGACCATTATTGGCCATGTGGTCCTCTGTTGAGATGGGGCAAAAAATATATATATATACAGTAAACCCCCGCTATTCGCGGGGGTTACGTTCCTGAGAAATGCCGCGAATACCGAAAACGTGAATACTGAGTTATGGCTCCCATAGTAATAAAGGGGTTCCGTTCCAAAGTATGAAATATATAAGAAAAACTAGTCTAACATTTTGTCTATGTATGTATTATATGTACCTTCATAATATGACTATGTACATAGACAGTACATAGTGAAATGCAAGCATATGGCATAGAAATGAAAATAAGAAACAATTTAATATTTATTAGAAATTTCAAACAAATTTTTCAAACCAGTGCCTTTGCTTGCTAGCAAAAAAAAAACATCCCGCCAGTGCTATCACCAGTTTCGCTAAAGTGTTGATAAAGGAGTTTTGCCTTTTCACGAATGATGAGTGAACTTAACGGAATTTTATTTTGAGTTCGGTCTTCTGTCCACAGATTTAAAGCTTTTTCCATTTTTTCTAATTTAACATCACGAGTTACAGAGCAAATTTTTGAAGCAATTAGCGCGTTTTCACGGACACTACGGCGGATTTTTCTTCCGATTTTTTGATTGATCGAACTTTGACTCAATGATTTTATAATGTTTTGCCACTGAGAAGACACTTTCACCATTAGAAATTTTGTCTAATAACTCAATTTTATTCGCTAATGTCATCACCTTCTTTGATATTTTCACATTTCTCTTTTGATTCGTAGCCATATTTTTGTAGGGGTTAGAAAGAACTTGTCCACAATAAAGTCACTTTCTTCCGTTAACACACTCGAAAGTCTGTTTACACTAACACACTGCAAAACAGTAGATTTATCATTTTTGTAAGCATATCAATTTATAAATTGATAAATTTATTCAATTTATAAGCATATAAATTAAAAGCAAACGACGAAACCTTCCATGACAAACGCATAACATATACTGAACAAGGATTAGCGAGAAACATCCACGCTCGCGATTTTGTCACCCCTCTCCCCCACCCACTGAGCGCTGTTTTGACTGGAAAAGATAATTTTAGCCACGCCCATATTTTTTATGGCGGAAAATATTCACAGCACTTTAAAATTCACATTTTTTTAGGTTTCATTTTATATTAAATCGGCGATCGTGAAACTGCGAATAGCGGGGGTTTACTGTATATATACAGGCATACCTCGGTTAACGTTACCTCTGATAACGAAGTCCGCAATTTCAAGCCCCATTTAACATAAAAAAAAATATTCCAGTTTAATCACCTGAAATCTAAACAAACTGAAGAAATTACGGAAACATTTGGGGCTTCTCGTGGTTGGTTCGAGAAATTTAAAAAACGGGCCAGGATTCATAGTGTAAAATTAACAGGAGAAGTTTCCAGAAAAACTAAAGGAAATAATTGAACGTGAAAATTTTCCACCAAATTTGGTGTTCAATGTTGACGAAAGCGGTTTGTTCTGGAAACGGCTACCAACAAAAAGCTTCATTTCTATTGAAGAAAAATCAGCTGCTGGGTTCAAAGCAGCCAAAGACCGTTTAACATTACTCTTTGGATCAAATGCCTCTGGCGATTATAAATTAAAATTGTTATTAATTTATCATTCAGAAAATCCGAGGGCGTTAAAAGGTAACATAAAAATGAATTTACCTTTTTAATATGGAAAGCAAATAGAAAAGCGTGGGTTACCAAGGAGTTATTTACTGATTGGTTTGTTAACCACTTTTGTCCTGAAGTAAAACGGTATTGTCAAAAAAACAACTTTGAAGAAAAAGCTCTTTTGTTGTTAGACAATGCTCTGGGACATCCTACTGATCTTAACACGTTGGACACATGCATTCCTGTCAAAGTTGTGTTTCTTCCAGCAAACACAACTTCCCTGATTCAACCATTGGATCAGGGAGTAATAGCATCATTTGAAGCTTATTATCCGCGTCGAACATTAAGCAATTTAACTGAACTAGAGGATAAAGAGGAAATGACAGTTAAAACTTTTTGGAAAAACTACACCATTAAAAACGCAATTGAAAACATTGATAGTTCTTGGAAAGAAGTCACTAAGAAATGCTTAAATGGAGTTTGGTGCAAAATATGGCCAAAAGTTGTACTAGAAGAAGAAAATAACATCCAAGAAATTAGAAATGAAGTTATCCAGATAGCTCAATCAATAGGTTTCGAAAATGTCGATGAAGAGGATGTTAGAAATTTATTGAATGCAGAAGATGGTTTTTCAGTGGAAGATTTAGAAAACCTTGTTAGCAACGAAGACAAAGATAATGAAGACGAAGTTAAAGAAGTTCCTGCCGAAAAAGTGTTAACAACCAAAGATTTAAAAAGGTGCTTAAATGACATTGAAAACGTTTTAAATTTTTTTTAGTGAAAATGATCCTGATTTAGGAAGAAGTTTTATTGTTAAGCGATCAGTGTTAAATGCAATAACTCCGTATAGGCAATTGTTAAATGAAAGAGAAAAAAAAGCATAAGCAATCAACTTTAGACTCTTATTTTAAAATGTGAGTTCACTTTGTATGTAAGTTGACTGTTTATTTAATAAAACTTTTCTTTGTTCGAAAAAAAAAAAGCTTTTCATTTTCTTTACGTAGGAACGTATCCCTATTCTGGCCATAGTATTTTTACCTCTGAAAACAAAGTTTCGCTTAACGAAGTAATTTCGTGGAACGCATCCTATTCGTTATTCGAGGTATGCCTGTATATTTTTTTTTTTATAAGAATTATCAGTTCTATTTGGGCATCATATGGAGGATGTACATTTTGCTGCCTCTAATGATAGCTTAATATTTATTTATTTTCTTACATTCTGACTTAAGTTATTATTTAAATATATTCAGTGGTAGTAATGGGTTGATATGCAAAAAAGCAGCACCTGTGCCGCCATCTATTCTCCTTTCTGTTTATATAAGCTGGCTAAGCTTACATTATGTAAGTGGTGTGGCTCTGTTCTAGAGTGCTGTCTGTTCTATAGTTTATTTCTCGCTACATAAGGACTACTGCTATGCAAATCCTCTGCATTTGTGGATCGACTGGAGGAAGAAGGGGTAGTTTGGTCCTTCGATCTGTTCGCCTTTGTAATAGCGATTGAAATGCAGCAATTCCATGACCATTATTGGCCTCGTGGTCCTCTGTCGATATGGGGCATGGTGGTCAGTCTATTTTATTTTAGTAGTTCTTTGGTCCCTTTTTTGGTGATATTTCACTTTTTGGAACTGGTACCTTTCGGGGGGGGGGGGGGGGGGGGGTACCGCTAAATTATTATATAATTGGCATTATTATAAATTGGATTTATTATTAATTGGATTTAAAGCTCTAAATTATTTGGGGACTTTCGGCTACGGCTTTTGTCTTTTTACCTTTACTTTCCCCTCCCTGTTGATTTACTTTAACTTTCGCTCTAATGTTTTTTTACCATACTACTGGTTTATGTTTTATTTTTATAAGAATTATTGGTTATATTTGGGCATCATGTGGAGGATGTGCATTTTGATGCCTCTAATGATAAGAAAACAAATAAATATTAAGCTATTTTATTTTATATTATTACATTCTGACTTAAGTCATTAATTATATATATAGAAAAAGTTTAATTAGTTCAACTAACTATTTGGGGACAGCAGTGAAGTAGTCAGAGTGGCACATAAGAAAAGAAAACATAAGGAAGAAAAAAACGTTATTGTTCTGTAAAAACTGATATGTATTTCGTAACCTTGGTTATTATAGGTGACTTCATTGGTGCCAATCCCTTTACTGCTTCACGTATTGGGTTTGTCCTTTATTGTGTCCACTGTTGACACTGACAAATATAAATTTTGCATGGTACTTATTAATGTTTGACCATTTTTATACATCCTCATTTTAATTTTCTAATCCAAATCAATTGCTTTCCTTTTCTTGGTAGATTTACTAGTACTGCTGTCACTTATTCTCTTAGTCTGCACCATGATAATGGTCAAAATTAAATTTTCAATAAAGAACTTCAGGGTTAAGGCAGACATATCACCTCACACAAGCTCACATTTTACTATAGCACATTTCCAGAGGTCACTACCATAAAACAATAGACAATTTGCAGTTTCTGGTTTATTGGGCTTCTGTTAATGCAATTCATTATAAACAGATAGTAAACTTGATCTTATTGCATTTGTGATAAGACCAACGGCTGGAATTCTGTGGATTTTTATTATGGCGAAATGTGTCCCCTTCACAGAAATCTTCAATCACAAAAAAAAAAAAAAAAAAAAAAAAATTCAGAATGTTCACTTCATTCCCATTTTAATCTGTATCTCACTTTTGTAATTTGTGAGAGCAGTGTTCATCATTGATTTTTTTTTTTCCCCTTCTGTTTTAAATTTTACAATCCTAAAAGGTGAAAAAAAAATTATGTAAGTCCGAAGTTATATAACTCGGGCACTTACTGTAGAGAAATATTACAAAGTTAATATTAGATATACAGTGGATTCCGGTTATTTGGAGCAAATCTCAAAAAACAGAACCCAATCGAGAGAATAGCCAGGATTTACTTCGCTTAATTGGGACAACATGCCGTTTAATCGGGACAGGAGACCGCAGCACTGGAGATCACCCTACGATTGTCTCCGACCGTACCACGTGGTTCGGTCGGATTTCTGGAGGTCACAACCATAAAACAATTAGCAGTTGCCTGTTTATTGGGTTTTTCTGTTAGTGCAATCTATCATAAACGGATAGTAAACTCGATCTTATTGAATTTGCGATAATACCGACAGTTGGAATTCTGTGGGTTATTATGGTGAAATGTGTTTACACTTCCATGAAATCTTCAATCATATAAAAAAAATTAATTTTCAGAATCTTCTCTCCATTCCTATTTTTAAAAGATTCATAACTTGTTATTCCGTTCTCACTTGCACGTATTGCGTTACTTGCAATTTGTGGTCAAATTGCAAGTAACACGATTTGTGTGTGCCGTGTTCTTTGTTATCGATTGCTTATCTTTTTACTGTTTTTAATTTTAACCCCCATCCACAAACGTCAGTGAACAGAAATGTCAACTAATTTGTACATATTACAGTATGTATTAATTCCGATTTTCACGTATCATTTATTTTTTAATTGGTAAGGTAATAAAGGGTAAATTTGTGCAATATATCTTTACTTTTATAGCCTGTGGATAATATTCCTCCTATTTTCGCTTATTAGAATCTCTGTTTAATAGAACTAAAATTAAATTATTCAATTCATAAACGTGATCACAATGAACAGCACTTACTACACATCGTATAGTGAACCAATTGTAAAGCGGGGGTCCATTGTATTTTTATATTTTTTTACGTGAAACTTCGGATAATTGGGGCAGCCGGTTAATCGGGCCAAAATGCACTAGTCCCAATAAACCGGAATCAACTGTATTTGATACTATTAATTATTCCATTTCATGTTTATTTCAAATTTGGCATGCTTCACAGTGCACAACATTTGAAACTATGCATCTTCTTCAGTGTAGTGGTCATCTGAAGAGAACTGAGTTCCTTGTTCTGTGAAAATAAATCTCAAAAACAACTGGGGTAAGATTGTAGACATTGAACTAGGGGAAGAAGGAAAAGTAACCCGAGACGTGAAACAAATACAGCATCAATGATTGTTTGGTATCGCACTATTCCTCCAGCAAAAATGCAAAAACTGTGGCAGTTCACCTGTTCTCATGCAATTTCTGTACAAAAAAAAAAAAAACTACAAAAAAATAAAAAAATAACAGTTCATAAACTATTGCAGTAGAAATGAACTACATTCAAAAGTGTAGAAAAACTTAACTTTTAATCAGTGATTAAAAATTAACACAAACATTACTTAAGGGTCACCTATCAAGTTATGCTACTACTTCCAGATTAAATAGTGGTTGCTTTGCATTATAAAGTCATACATTGTATCATTAAGAAGCAATCTTTTTAGAATGCTAAAATAATTTAGAATTAAATAAGAATAAATATATGAAAAAAAACTTGTCACTTCTTATATAAAGAGTGGGTCCCCTCTATATTCACAGCCTTCCTAATCTATTTCTCATATCCACCTTCCTCTATTTAACACCATTATTCTCTTAACTGATACATTAGGGATATTTAGTTGATTGGGGATATTTTTTTTTTTTTTTGGCACATCAGCATCTATGGCCATAGTGCACCATACATATGGTAAGGATAGAGCAGTCTGAGTATAATGCGATTATTCGTGTCGGCTCATGCATGATTTCATCGCAAGTAACACCATTGAACACAAAACTGCACAACAATACATACAAGTTTACAAAGCTTAAAAAATGTCAAATTCCAAAGGTGTGAGAGCTTTATTTCCCCACTTACTATAGTTATTGGTCGGAGACACTTATCATTTTCTGTATTCACAAGATAACATGTGATATTGTAGGCCGACTCATGTTTTCAGGAGCTCACATTTCTGTTTGAACAGAAATTTCGTGAGGCGTGAGCAGAGGAGTACATTTCTGGAGGTCACTACCATGAAACAATTTGCAGGCCTTGGTTTATTGGGCTTTTCTGTTAGTGCAATCTAATTATAAATGGTTAGTAAACTATCTTACTGCAGTTGCAATAATACCGACAGCTGGAATTTGGTGGGTTTATATGTTATGGTGCAAGTGTTTCCCCTTCCATGAAATCTTCAATAATATAAAAAACAAATTTATCTTCATTCCTTTTTAAGCTTCGCAAACTTGTCTCACTTGTGCATTCTGTGTTCGTCCTTATTGATTGCCTATCTATCTTTTTTACTCTTAAATTTTATATAAAAAAAAAGTCAGTGAACAGAAATATCAGTCAAACAAATTTCATATCTTGTTGAGGTAAAGTGCTATATTTACTGTTATATTTATTTATTTATCAAAAATTTGTTTAAACCTGGGTTAGCAATTTTATTGGGTTTAACTTTTTTAGTTTTACTTACCAGACAAGTTTTTTTTTTTAGTGCCCCGCCCCATCCCTATTTTTCCCCATAAGCCCGGTTTTTAACCCGCAAAACACTATAATGGAGTTTTAAGAACACATGTACTATATTATAGCAGAACTGACTGTACTGCGTAATTTTCAATCACTCAACAATCAGTAATCTTCAAGAAACACTCCATGTGAGATTCTCAAACCAATTTTCTGCAATTTTGTCTGTTTACTTTTGCAAAAAAAAGCATCGCACCTCTGTCTCCAAAGTCAAATGAGAAAGCTAAGAAGTCAAGAGAAGTCCCATTTTGAAAACAAAATTTAGATTTGAACTGGGAAAAAACAGGTGGCATTCCATGTTTCAACATGAACATGGAAGGTCACCTACAATACTAGGAATACTACTGTAGCTGACCAATGAAAATGTTTCAAAATGGGTAGTATGTAACAAATATTTGAGAACCAGAGAAAATTTGTTACAAATGGAAGTTGTTTCAGGATTTCTGATCAGAAAGACAAGTTAATGAATTCCATTTTGACAAAGCAGAAAGCAAAAGGTTTAACAATATCAAGGCAAGACAGAAAAAAAATTTGTTAAATGTAAATTTAAGGAAGGATTAGATAAATTAGTGGGAATGAACAAATGAAGTAGGTAGTTTGCATTTTTTGTATTGTATAATTCCTTACCTCTGACATTAATACTAAAATACAAAATAATTAATAAAAAACTGACTTACCTATTACTGAAATGGTCATATTTCTGTCATGAAAACCAGCCTTATTTGTGGCCTTACACCTATATACACCACTGTATTCTGGTGTTATTGAGAGGACTGTTAAAGTTCCAGAATTTTTGTCAACTGAAAAGCCTCTCACAGTGCTCAATTCCCTTTGATCCTAAGAACCAAAACAAAAATAAATACATAAAATAAATACACACATACCCATTCAAAAAAAGTATATCACCTAGGAATTTCACATTTCTAACCCTTTTTTTTTTGCAATGGTATGTTACATTAATGACTAGCATCACAAATAGAAATATAAACAAAAGATATTTATTAATAGTTAAGGCAAAGTTAAGTAATGTTTGACAGGTGCTCTCAAAATATTCCAAAATGAGCATTTGCAACCTTTATGCAACAGTTTTGGTAAACACCACAATTATGGCTGAAATGTTATCAGAAGCCCCCAATTTGCTTCAGTTTATCATTTTAAATGGAAAACAAAATGGAAAGTTCACCAGGTGAAAACTAATATTTAGTTGAACCGCCTCTGGCCCCGATGACAGCAGCACACCGTCAAGGCACTGACAAGATCAACTTCTGAATATAATCAACTGATAGTTCATGGTTCCAAACAAGAATTATGGCTTCCTGAAGTTCAATGAAGGGCATCTTTGGTTTCTTTCTGGCAACAGATTCCATACAATGCCAACAGTTCTCTATAGGATTCAGGTCCGGGCTGTTTCCTGGCCAGATAAGAGCTGTAATGGACCGTTCTTCCAACCATTGTTTTGCCTGTAACAAATGTAAACACATTACTGTCAAACCTAATGCAGAAATGAAGCTAAAGTAACTACAGAAGTGCCTACTTACACTTTTCGCCAAATAACAAGGAGAAGAGTCATCCTGAAAGATGCAGTTACTTGGCAGGTTGGAATGGTCTCCAATGGTTGGCAGTAATTTACCTTCCAATATAGCCAGGTATCCATTGGCATTTATGGAACCTTTTATAAACTGCAGGTGACCTACTCCACAATACGAAATGCATCCCCCATATCATTTGGCTGGTAGGGAATTTCACTGTAGACACCACCCAGTCTGGATGGTATTCGCCACCACGTCTACGGCAAATCATTTGTCTCCCATCAGAGCCATGCAGGTTGAATTTCTCATCCAAGAAAATAACTGGACTTCCACTGCTCGGGGATCCATTTGACATGCTCCTTGCAACAAATTAATTGGGCCTTTTTCATTTTGTGTGAGGAGGGGCTTCTTAGGACAACAGGCTAAGTCCATTTTTGAAGAGGCGTCTTCTGACTGTTAATGCACTTGCTACCCCTCCTGTATGTTCTTCCCATTCACTTTTCAGCTCAGACAAAGAAGCTTTATGGTTTTTAAGGCATAAATGCTTCAAAATGCGGTCCTGTTTTTGTGTAGAAACTAGTTTGCACCTGGTTCCTTTTTTCCTATCAGCAGAACCAGTATTGAGTTCGGAAAGAAATCTACTCACTTTCGACTGATTACAAGACACTAAGCAATATGACAGGAAGAACATCCTTCCTTACGTAAAGCAACAATAGTAATATTTCTTTGTGGTGTTTAACTACACGTAACTCTCCATCCTGACACAAGCAAGGAATGACTGCAACTCTTGCAGAATGGGCTTATATAGCTGAAGCAATCTGTAAGAAATACTGCCATATATTTACATTATTCGGACAACAATTACAAATTTTAAGGGGTGATGCACTTTCTTTGAACACCAGTGTGTATATATATTACTGATAATGAATCAGATGCTCGCTCTCTCTCGTGATTTATGATAGAAGAATACACAAATAAAATAATTTTATTTAACTTCAGACTAAAATAACTTTAAAAAATTGCAAATTACAGTATATGGTGGGAGGATACATCTCCACAAGTCTCCCACACTTGTATTAGCTCAGACATACCAATAAGTTAGAAGGCAATATGAGCCTTGAATCAAACTTTGTATGGAATGGTTGCAGACTGTCAAGTCAGTATGCACACAACAACTCATTTGTATCTCATATCTATTGGGGCAGATGTTATTCAAAGACTTAAGATATAGATGATGATAACCTCAATGAAAAAAGGTCTTAATGGCCATAAACTCTGTGTTTGATGAACCACGAAGAGGATGGTTCATGTTTCACACACATCTGAAGAAAACAGAACAGTTCCAAGAAACCAGAGGAACTTCTGTTAGTGTATCAATGACCACTGATCCTTGCCTTGGGATCAATGGTATAGCAGCTGCCAATAAGCCTAATTATTAAAATTACCAATTCATACCAGCTGACATTCATGGGTGGTTCTAAAACAGTGGCAAAAAGGGCTATGTAATGATGGGCCTTGCTATATAATGCTTTGCTCTGATTGAAGTATTTGAATATGGAGGTTACCTGGTCAATAAGTTATAACATGTTAACTTATCTTTACCCACATGGAATTCATTACACTGGGATTTGAAAAGTGATTTGTTACTCTGTCTTGTGCCAATAACTTCTGTGTTACTTCATCAGTAATCAAGAAATTTTCATAAGAGAGAATATTTACTTATGTAAATATATAAATTTTATAATATTAAATATTATAAAAATTTTTAGGGGTCAAGAGGAATACTTGAACCCACCAATGGGTTCACCGAGCCTCTATCCCAATTCCACTTTCTCCTCCACGGCATGGCCCCTGGGACCTGAACAACCTAGAGGAAGATTGGATTTCAACCCCATCAAGAATCTAGGTCTGGTGCAAATGAGAGAAGGATGGATATGTAGGGCCTTCCCTTCGACATGCTATGAAGACAAGGCTTACATATCTGGTTACCAGTACATAGGCTGGTAATCCGAGTTTGTGGCAGAGGAACCTAAACAGGTAAAGGACAGCAAATGCAGCTTCAGTTAGAGGAAGCTACTACCAACAGAGAAAGCAACGGAAACTACCCTGTAAAGTAAACATATCCCATGAAATCCAATGATGAGCAAGCAAGAAAAGACTGAACGAACTAGAAGACTGGATGAACTGGAAAAGACAAAAGTGAAGACAGCTCAGAGGAAGTGACCAGTCACAAGACAATTACTGGATGATATAAATTTTACTTATGTAAATACTAGAAGGATAGGGATGAACCAAACTGTCCACTTGATATTAAATAGTTCAACTGTTGATGATCCTTCTCAGGTTGCTGACAGTCTGAATGAGTATTTTGCATCTACATTCACACAAGAGGAATTATTTAGGGAACTGGAGATCAGAAGTTTATCAAACTAACAATAAACTAAATGGTATTTAAGGCTTTGAATGGTTTGAACAAGCTCAGTGTGCTATGGGATTCTTCCTGTTCATACTATGCACGTGAGAGGGCATAAATTCAAACTGGGGAAGGACAATTGTAGAACAGATGTCAGAAAGTTTGCTTTAGCTAGTGAATGGTTGATTGCTGGAACAAACTTCCATTTGCTGTTGAGGAAATAGCTTCAATAAATTGAAGAAAGAACTAGACAAACTATTGGATAAAATGGAAAAGTGAAATGGGAGTTTTTTTTTTTTTTTTTTTTAATTTGGCTGAGCTATATAAGCTTGCTTTCTTGCATCATATGCCACTACTAATGTTAATATTTTTCTTTGTCTCCTTTATGGTACACTGTGGAGACTGAGCCATCAGAAGAAATGTGGCTGGTTCTCTGTTTTTGCAATTGCTGATTTGAGTTAGTGTGAGAGATACAATATTGGTATTTGTGTGTACTTATGCAAATCCAAAGATAACATCAAGTGCAACTTTGCAGTGTACTTTCTGCAGTCACGAGGACTGCTCAGATACTGTAATGAACTTGGCTACTGCAGTTGAATCTGCAATAAAGCATTAATTATATTGGAAAATTGATGAAGGGTGCAATGTATATTTTTGCTTCATTTTCTGTATTTTGTCCAATACTACCTCAGTGCTGGTCAACCGGGTAATAGAGGAAGTAACACAGATCCACAATTCCGTTTGGACCAGATATGTGCTATAGGCATGTGCATGTTTAAATGATATGAGATTAGATAAAATGGTGGATATTCAGTGTCAGAATAACCCAATTTTTTTTTTGCTTCTTCAGATGTTGAAAGGCTTTCCACTTAACCAGATCAACCTTCCACTGTGGTAACCTAAAAGGAAGGAATACCCACCCACTAAGTAACAAGGAAGTGACTGTTTCCATATAGGTTATCCCCCCCACACACACCTAAATGAAGGAACAAGAGAGAAGAGGAGCAGATCAGAGGATTTATGGCAGTAAATATACAGGTAAATATGTGAAAGGTATTAATTTCTACATTTAGATGTCAATGTCTGTGAGCATATACTCTGACAGATCACCTTCCTTTAGAGTCAGCAATACCCCCACAGGGTATTATGTCCATTCATATCCCCAAAAATTAAGAGAGGGGGAGGGCAACTACATATTAAGATGCAAGGTCTGTCTAGGGGATGCCAATTCCAGGTGGCAAATAAATATAGCAGACAAAATTCCAATCAATTGGAATTCTGATTGTTACTCCCTCTGTCTGCTGTGAGTAGGAAAGGCTAAAATGGAGTCTGGTTGCCCACACAGATAGCAACTCTTTCATGGGAAGGGTCCAGCCTCACATTATCCTTTCAGATGATGCCAAGGTTATGCAGGGTAGAATCATTATTTGCCTCCAAATATGTCTCCTGCAGACAAAAGCAAACTGGCTCATGTGTTTTCAAAAGAGCCTTTACGTCATCATTGTCAGAATCCATGACAATTCGATTGTAGGAATTTATACATTTGGGATTGGTGACTCCATTGGGTGGCTTCCATAGTACTGAGAGTTTACTTTTTTCCTGTCTTGGATTGATTTTTTTTCCCTTTTTTTTGGACAAAATAGCTGATGACCAGTGTTTACTTCATCAGCAAAAAGTTGCTAGACTGATTCAGCCAGTACCTCCACTTCTTACATTCATTTTTTTTATTGCGTAACTAGTTATATTTCAGATTCTGGCAGTTTGCCTTTGCCACTAGGTGCTGCAGAGGATGTACAAAAATGAGTAGTAGCTGACTGATCTTTCTGTGCAGATTTTTGTAAGCTTAATAATGTGTAATGAGTAATTGACTCTTTAGGTGGCATACTCTATTTGCATTCTGACAACTTCTCCCTGCAACCTTCTGAACAAATGAAGGTTTTGCCACTTTTCTTGGCTCCTGGTAGGATAAGTTCAACTCTGCCTTTAATCATACTTTTTTTCTCTTTCCACTGCTGACATGCCAGAGGATATGAGGATGCTCTTCGTGGCAGTTAATATATGCCAGTTTTGCAGCTGAACTTACTGTAATTTCACTTTACACATTGGGCATATGCAAGGGCACAATGACAGGCCATTTGTGAGCTTTGTATTACTAACAGTTGAAACAGCATAGTGGATACATATGGTCTTACTAGGCAGCCCAAGTACCTAGCTGTAATAGAATTCAGACACTGGTGAACTAAAAGTAAGAGGTTTAGTGGGAATTAGATTCCATCCCTATGCACAAATAGTTGTTTTGCAGCTTCACTCCATTTTAACTCTGAAAATGATCTCTTCTGACACCAAGAAGATACAATTCAGAGACCATGTATCGGGACAAGTTTAGTGTCTTGAGTAGCATTAAAATGATTGCTATGTCCAAAAAGGTGATTCTTAGAAACTTAAAGGAGATAAAAATAGAAACAGTAGTATCAATCCAAAGACTGTGAAGGCCTTTTTACAATACTTAAACTTTTTGGCAATCACATTTTCTTTTATAATAAAGAAATTTGTTTATTATAAAACAAAACGTGATTGCCAAAAAGGGGCTCTGACAGACTCGTGATTAAATGCTTACCCAGATAGTAGTTGTTACACAGTAAAAAATAAACAAGTCTTTAAATTATTTATATTCAAGAATAATTGCACTTGGATCTGCCCTCACTCTAGCAATCAAGAATTCCATCCCTTAAAGAACTAGAATGCATCTATACTCTATTGAGCAGAGTATGAGCAATGCTGTGTAGGTGCCCAAGTGTGTACAGACTCAGTAAACTGGTCTGTACAGATGGGTTTCCTGTAAACTGTACTGTATAGATCCCTCTACATGCTACAGCATAATATCACAACTGTTGTGTTCAAATGGGAATTTTACTTCACATGTTGCTTGGCCATTCCAAATGCATTTATTCACAGTTCTCCATATGTTTGCTAGACACCACCTGTCAGCTGATGAGAAGCTAACAGCTTCAAACTAGCTGTCCTGGTGGCATTTCATAATTTTAATATATATATATATATATATATATATATATATATATAGCAGATTTACCTGTTCAGTTGATGATATACAATTTAAAAGACAGCCACTTATGCAGAACCACTGATAAGAGTGTCTCAAACTGGAGAAAATACCAAGCCATAATGCCAAGTCTCAACCTCAGTCTTCAGAGAGAAGAAAAGAATTTCAGGATTGAAAATCAAATGCAATAAAGTATAAAATATAATTGATTTCAACAATTGAATCCTACAGTACTGAAAATAAGCTAAACTAATTCAAAGCAAAATTGAATTGTAATAAGTTCAGATAAACTTAACTGATGGTTTCAAGCATTAGAAGGAAGACTTATTCTGGCCATGGCTAAAGATCCAACATAAAATTAGATAATGTGGTGAAAAATATGAATGGAAATACTAATCCAAAACTGAAAACATTCATTTCCTCAACCTGCAAGCTACCCACTGGATAAAATAGATTTTGATAATAAAATTATCAATCTTCTATCCAGATAATTATATAAATACATTAAGCAATACTAATTTAATATACTCACTGGACCTATCCATTCATACACTGGATCTGGAAAGCCAGAAGCTTTACATTCCACCTGTTTTTCTTCTCCAACTATTACTTTAACAGTTTCTGGCAATTCTGCAATTGTAGGAGGAGCTAGGAGGACAAAAGTACAGGTAGTTATATTATGAACTGAATTTCATATATTAATATATGATAAGCAATGAAATCTCATTTCAAGTTGCAACCTGATAATCAAGTTTTCCAAAAAACATGTTTATGAAATGGAGCAAACTTTCCAAAGCAGTTCAGAGCAACATTACTTATACAGCAGGCCCCCGTTATAACGCGGTTCGATTTACGCTGATTCGCTATAACGCTGTTCTTATATTATAACCCGTATCTGACTATAACGCTGTCACAGATCACTATAACGCTCTTTTACAGATTGCATTTTTGGCATATTTAACGAAATCGTTTCATTTGATGGAGTCGATAGCTTGAAAATGAATAGCAAAACAGCATTAAAACGTTTCCCACGCCGACTTGAGAAATTTTCCCACGCTCAGTGAAATTTTCTCGCACGCTAATTTAGTTTCAGTACAGTGACTTGTTACGTAGTTCAGAGATCAACATTTTAAAAAATGATCAAGTATATTGCTTGTAATATTTGCGTTATATGCATTTATGCAAAGTCTAGTCATCACTCAGTAGAGTATTAGACATCGTGCGTAACGGAAAGTTTACTTGAACATTGTATCGTAATTAATTCAACCAACGCAGTTACATTTTCGAAGAGCTAATAATGACTGATAGGAATGAAAATGCAACAACGTCTGGGCGCAGTACGAAGACTATAAATGTAAGAAAAAGACTGAATTTGAAAATTAAATTAGACGTTTTGAAGCGAATCGATTCCGGTCAACGACAAACGGATGTGTGCCATAATTTAAGACTTGCAACTTTAACTGTAAGAACAATTATAAAAAAATAAAGAATTAATTTTTGCAGCGGGAAAGATAGCTGTTCCACTGCAAGCAACTAGGACTAGGCCGGCTATTAGGATTGAAATGGAAAGACTTTAATTTTATTGAAGATAATATTCCAATGCAGAATTCAGTTAAGTTAAATATTAAAAAAAGAGAGAGAGAGAAAGATATTAGCCAATATGATGATCTGAAGAAAACTCGCCTAAAAAAAAAAAAAAAAAAAAAAAAAAATGTGGAACCATTTAAAACTGGTAAGGGCTGGTTGAATAGATTTAAAATCCAAGGAGAAGCCGCAAGTGCAGAACAAGGAGCCGAAACTTTCAAAAAAGAACTTGTTAAAATTGTTGAAGAGGGGTATTATGTGTTATACTTCTCAACAAGTTTTTAACATAGCTGAAGCAGGACTTTTGTGGAAATGAATGCCTAAAAGAAGTTTCATATTGAAAGAAGAAAAAAACATGCCAGGTTTCAAAGCGGCGAAGGATCGGTTGACTTTATTGTTGTTTGTAACGCTGCGGGGGATTTAAAATTAATACCCCTTTTAGTTTATTTGGAAGAGGGCCAAAGTTCAACTCAAAATCCACACATCTGTCATGATTAAATTCATCAATTAAATTAAATTCATTATTTTAATTGGAATTTTAAATTTACTTACTTTAAGTTACCACATAATTATACGTATGCAATGCAGAATATTTTATATGTGCAAATATTTGAATATTAAATATTTTGACCGACATTTGTGCATCTTTTCATTACTGTTTATTATTCATTAGGAAATATCCTATGGCATCGACCGCAGCTCATAAATACATATGTTACCTTATGGGAAAGCAGCGCTCGCTTAGCGCGGATTCACTTAGCGCTCTGTTTTTCCGGAACGAATGATCAGCGTTAAGCGGGGGTCACCTGTAGTCTAACAAAGTAAAGTTAATTGAGATAGCACAGTATTTCTGATACTGAGTAAAATATTCAGACAGAATACAAAAAAAAATATTTCAGAAATAAACTTGACAGTTATTCTTAATAACATGCAAATAAAGATAAATAGCAAGCTGGTTACCCAAGTAAAATCAAGTAGCAGTCAAATTTCCTGCAGGAAATTATATACAGTAGGAATTACTCTTAGGAAAATTTATTTAATCCTTTCTAGATTATGTATGCACATGTTTTTAAGATCCTTTCAAAGTATATTAAACTTATCTAGAAAGTGCAGCTATCTGTTATCTGAGTTTTGAAGTGAATGTAGACAGTTTATAATGATTTAATCACAAAAAGTTTAAAATCAGCAAAGGAGAAATGCTATCAGCAACTGTCCAATTTTTGCATGATAACTTGAGGTTTTTTCAATGATATACACAGTATGAGAATTTTGTCAGTTGTTATTTGGTTTTTAGGAGCATTAGCAACTAAGGGCATATTGCTCCGGGGATATGCGGTGGTCATTGCCTGACCTTTCCGCATCCTCTGTATTTGGAGGTCACAGACTCTAAACCCCAGTCTACAATTCCCCCCCCCAGCATGCATATGATTATCGCATTGTGTAAAGCAATGGTTAGGCCATATCTTGAGTACTGCATACAGATCTAGAAGCCTCATTTTAGAAAGAAAGCAGATCTGCTGGAAAGGGTGCAGAGAAGAGTAATGAGATTAGTGGGGGGAGCAAAAGGATGCTCTTACCAAGAAAGAGCTTCAGTTCTGAAAATTGCATTATCTAGAAGAGACTAGGCACCTGCAAGGAGATCTGACTGAGGTGTTTATGGCTTTGACTGGATTGAGCAAACTAAATGCTGATAGAATTATTCCTCCTTTTCAGACTACACACAAGGGGGGGGCATAAATTGAAATTGAGGAAGGGTAGTTGCAGGCCAAATGCAAAAAATTTGTCTTCGGTGAGCAGGTAATTGATTGCTGGAACAAACTAATGTTGTAGATAGGTAGGTGGGTAGTTTGAATAAATTCAAGGAAGAATTAGATAAGCTGGTAGAGGGGACAGACAGGTGATTTGGGAAGTGTTTGCCCCTTTTTTTGGCTGATGGTATATAAGCTTGCTTTCTTGCATCATTTTCCACTACTAAAAGCCAAAATTCTCTGGAATTCAGATCCCAGAAGTTGAATACAGTAATACAAATAGATGAAGATAGCATAACAACAAAAAATGTAACACATTTAATATAATTTCCAAATTCTTTCCAGTGTCTTTTTTAATCTATTTGATTGAATTTCAGTCTAATATTGGGCAACCAGGTCAAAATAAGAATAAAATTTAAGTGTACTAATGTACAAAATTCATCTCTATAGATTTAAAATCTTATTAAAAAAAAAATTATTCCTTAAGGTCTACAGCAGTATTTATAAATGAAAGGAGTAAGCACAATACAAGTGTGAAAAATTATGCAAGTGCCATTAAAATCGTTTCACCCCACAACATTTCTTAGAAAATGCTAACTGAAAAATGGTGTAGGTGCTTCTAATCTCCTCCCCCACGTTTTTGTTTGCACTATTTTTCTATGTAACCTCCTTATTGGAAGTTTAAGCTCTCAGCCTTTTTATACTTCAACTTTGTCATCATCCTAAACTTTCACCTGTGAAATTAATGGACAAAAATAGTAAGTTTAGAAGAGCAAGATTCAGGTTGTGTGGGGAATGGAGTATGGTAAATCTAGCACAGCTTTGTAATATCCTCACAGCAGTCTTGGACTGCCACAAATGAGGGCATCTCAGAATTTATGGTTTGTGCTTTGTCCTTAATGTTAACACATCCTAGAAAACAGCCATCAAAATTACACTGGACTTGGCTGCCCACATGCCATATAGATGTTTCTCTCTACACATGTTTCACAAGTCTGATCATGTTTATTTAGTTTGGCTCAACAAATATTTTTAACAAGTTCAAATACAAAATTTCATGAAAATTTGTCCACCAGAAGTCCGTTACATATGGACATGGTGAAGACAATAAGCAATAAACAAATCCATTTTGTGTATGCATTCCAGTCACTATTTATGGAAGGAATTAACCATACATAAAGCACCAAGATGGTAGTTAGCTTGCACAAACCTATTATGAACAGCCACATAGCTGTAATCTGCAAGGGAGGTTTGCACTAAGTTAAGTTTACTAAATAAGCAATGGCACAAAAAAGAGAAATCTCACCCTTTTCTGCATGGATTCTTAAAGACAAATGCAACTGTTCATATGAATGAAGTTGCTTTCTTAATATTTCTGGCTTGCAAAATAACTTTTGAAAATATGCCAGATTTTGAAGTTCTGAATTTTGCAGGGTTTCCTGTAATAAAACTAATGCAATTAAAATTCATGTCCCAATAATTCTTCTTTCATTAGTTTAAAGAGTTTAATTTTAATGAATAAAGTTAAAAAATACATTTCATTGTGCCATATAATCAGAGTTGTCTTTGACTCAATTTACTCTGGATTATCAACACCACATTATATCCAAGGCCCAACCTAATGCTAATAAGTGTTAAAAAAAAAAGATACTTACTTAAAATATCAACAGTAATTTTCTTCTGCTCCACATTTCCAGAAGTTTCTCTAGCTCGTACCTCATATAAGCCTTTGTCTTCTTCAGAAACAACTTTGATTGTAGTTCCATCATTGGCTATTATTAAATTGTCAGACACATCCAGACGATTATCATCCTTCCACCACATAACACTAATTTGTGTCCCAGTAACAGTACACTGAATTTTTCCTTCAGTTCCTTTTACTAGTGCTTGCTTTTCTGGACAGTTCTCAAACTTGATACCATCTATGAAGAGAAATTATCACAATTAACTTTATTGGGGAGAGGGAGTGACAAAATCAGTAATGATTAGATTTTACATCTACATAAAAAACAATAAATCATTAATTACTGTAATCTAATAAGGTAGAAGTTGTTCAAATGAAAAAGAACATGTCTGCGTTATACTCTGCACTTCAAAAACATGTTAAATTTTTATAGCATACACAAATTATTAAGTGCAGAGTAATCTCAGTACTTCATCACCTGTGGGACCTTCTGGAGAGTGATGAATTAGAGGTACAGCAAGTAGTGGTTTGTTTGTTATTTGGTTTTTAGGAGCATTAGCAACTAAGGCCATATTGCTCTGGGATATGCGGTGGTCATTCCCTGACCTTTCCGCATTCTCCGTATTTGGTGGTGATGGGCTCGAACCCCGGTCTAATCAAGAAGTGTGTGCTATGCATTGCTGCTCCTTCCCACCTGGCTACGGAGGCGCCCACAGCAAGTAGTGGATGCACCAAAATATTTTCAATCTATTGTACAGTGGAATACATACAAGTAAGAATAATCAATCTTGAAAAGAATAATTTAAGAGAATTTTATCTTAAATTAGAACTTGATCTTCCATTTTCAATTTCTGTGTCACTGCTCCATAAAATACCAAACTCCACACAAGACAATCTTTTCCTGAAACCAATTCCTAATCTCCCATATATTCTCATCTTCAAGAGGATTTTTTTTTTTAAATATTGCTATTCTTATTTCTCTGCTGCTCCTTGTTCCTTCCACCATAAAAACTTTTCAGACACCTATGCTCACCTTTTCTGTTCTTCCCCCCTCCTATATCAATATTTAGCTCATGCTTTTCTCTTCCTACTCTCAACCTTTGTCTGAGTAAATTTTCACTGCAAGCCCATCAACTTACCTTCAGCCTATTAATCAACTTCTGAAAGTTTTCCACAAAATCTGCCACCAATAACAATTATCTACAAATTTAACATCAGCAATCTCTCCCCACCCACACATCTTCACTCAATAATATAATTCTCTCTCATCTATGTTTCCTCTATTAAATACCTCCTTAACCATTTCTTCAACATATATATGTTGAAGAAAAACAGACATGTCTTACATGCATTCCTATCTTACACTGTGCCATCTTATTTATCTTATTACTTTGTCCCAATATAATCTACTAATCATTCTTCTGTTATTCCAATCCACACTATCCTTTATATATGCAAAATTTAACCAAGCCTACTCAATCAAAAGCCTCCTCCAAACCTATAAGAAATGGACATGCATCTTTGTTCACTTCCTGATGTTCTTGCAATATTCCAATTTCATTTACTTAAGCTGTCAATTTCTACAATGACAGATGGAAATTTGTTCTGGCAATCAACCACCCATTGGCTAAAGGCAAATTTCCACATCTATTCTACAACTGTTTCCACAATTTGAATTTATGTCCCCTCAGGCAACCGATCTGGGCAAGAGGAAGAATCCCATCAGCATTGAGCTTGCTCAAACAAGACCTTAACACCTCAATCAGATCACCCTTGCAGGTGCCTGGTATCAAGACATTGCAATTTGCAGAACTTAAGCCTTTCTTCATAAGGACAACCCTTTGTTCCATTCACCAATCTTGTTGCCCTTCTCTGTAGTCTTTCCAGCTGCTCTACATCTTTCCTAAAATGAGGCCTCCAGACCTGTATACAGTACTCAAGGTGTGGCCTGACCACTGCCTTATACAAGGGGATAATCATCTCCTTATCACTGCTAGAAAATTTCCTATATTATCATTGACAAGACATCATTAGCTACTCTTGCAGACTGTCTACACTACTCAGAAAACTTCATATCTGACCAAACAATTACCAAGTCTTTCTCATTCTCTACCACCCTGAGCGTAGTACCACACAGTTTATACATTACCCTTGGGTCACTGCTACCCATATGCAGTATTTTACATTTGTGAATGTTAAACTTCAGTTGCCACCTCTCAGCCCATCTGCTCAATTTTTCTAGATCCTGTTGCAGTAGCATACTCTGTGTCATTAACAATCCTGTCAGCCTTCATATTGTCTGCAAACTTGGACATTAAGCCTGATATACCTTCATCAATATCATTAATAAATACAGCAAACAACAATGGGCCCAACACTGATCCCTGGGTATCTCCATTAATAACATTAATCCATGAACAGTATCCACTGATTACCACTGTCTTCTCCCACTCAACTGTCCCTTTATCCATAGCAGCAATTTTCCCTTAATTGTCATACTGATCAAATTTGTACAGTAGTCTTCCATGTGCAACAGTATAAAAAGCTTTCCTAAAATCCAAGTATATTATATAACAAAATATTTTTTTGCATCCAGTTCCCTTTGAAATCACATCTTAGTATCCAATCAAATTGGTCAGCCAAGACATACCTTTGCTGTCTGACTTATAATTGCAGTCATGTCTAAGTGATCCTGCAGTACTTCTTTAACCAGTGCCTCCATTAATTGTCTTGGAACTGAAGTTAAACCAACAGGTCTGTAATTACTTTTGTTTTTGTCACCCTTTGATCCTCTTTGTGATATAAGGTCACATTTACACATCCATGGGAAATGGATGTGCAAATGTGACCCCATATCACAATGGGAAATGTCCCCCAAATTCAAAGGAGCTCTCATAGGCTAAGGGTTCGCTCACTTCCTTTGCTGCCTCCTTTAATATAACTAGATAGATCCCATCCACCCCAGGTGCCTTTCTTATGTTTAACTTCACGAATTTATCCTCCACTTTGCTCTCCATTATTACAACATCATTTAGCTCCCTGTCAGAGTTTGATAAACTTCTGGCAAGCCCCTCAATGAATAACTCCTCACATATGAATGTAGATGCAAAATACCAATTCAGTTTGTCAGCTACCCAAGCAGGATCCTCACAGGCAACCCATCAATATAAAGTGGACCAATCTGATTCATCCCCTTCCTTCTAGAGTTTACATAAGGACTCTTTGCTGATTTTCTTTGCATCCTTTGCCAAAGATTTCTCATAATTGGCCTTCGCCTGCCTAACCTCCTTTGTGACTTGATTGCAGACAAACTTATATGCATCCCATGCATTTTTCTTCTCTGCCCCAAGTCTCATTATTTCATCTGACATCCATTTAGGTCTAAACCTTGAACAATATTTCTTTAGTTGATATGAAAAGCCTAATCAGCTTCCAAGATTAATTCTTTGAATGCTTCCCATTTAGAATCTGCTGTTGTTAACAGCAACAGTTGGTCCTACTCTATAAAATTTAAAAACAGTCTCAGACCACTGTAGTCACTTTCATGAAAGCAAAAACCCTTCCCTATACCACCGGTGGTAGTTACAACCTTTGAGTAAATCCCACATCAGCACACTAATCACAGCCACCTAGTGGTTCCTTTATCTGCAGATTCTTAATGCATAAAAAATCACTACTGTTAATCAGATCAAGAGTATTTACTCCCTCTGGTTGCCTCTTGAATATGCTGCTGTAGAAAACAATCATCAAATAATATTACGTTCTTAGCGTTTTTTTTTTCACCAACCTTTCATGGAGTAAAATAAAATTAAAATAAAACAAAACAAATCTTGATAACTATATTTACAATAACCTGTATTTACAAAATTAATATACGTATTACAATATTAAAAGTATTAAAACACAAGATTAAAATGCATTAAAATATACTAAGTTAAAAGCGATAAAATCCCGTAGCTTTCAAAGGCTCCAGCCTTCTTCTTCAGCAGTACTCTATTATTCAGTACACCTTTAAATATCAGCAGGGTAATGGTAGGCATCACATGTTTCCATTCTCACGTGTTCCGCTCTCTTGCATTGTGGAACCGGAAGTGGCTCGAACGGAAGTCGTACGGAACCGTTCATCCTTTTTTAGGATAATAGTCTCTAAAAGGGGGTGAATCCGTACACCCCTATCCCTATTAATGTTGGTTGTAGAGCTGATCCGCAAACTCTCGAGCCACTTACGGTCCCAGAACCTATGTGCCCGATCGGTGATAGTGGCATCGTCTGGGGAGATCTGGTGCTGCTTCTCCCAAAAATGTTCGGCCACGGCGGACTTGTCATATTCCGCATTTCTTATTGCTTTGTGTTCCCCCAGACGATCTTTGAGACGACGTTTTGTCTCCCCTACATAACATTCCCCACTAATATTATTTCGATGTTACGGCCATCCAATTATGCAGTGCATCAGGGAGTTTCAGAGACAGTGTCAAGGAGGCTAAAGAGGAACAACATTTGAGGTTTGCACACCGATGTAAGACACACAAACTTATACCGCGAGGCTTTCTAACAAAGCTACCTTTTGAGGATGAGCGATTATTTAACGTCGCCAGATGGTATCATAAGAAGATCTTAAATATATGGATTGGAAAATTACATAGGGACTTACATAATATTAGGAAAGAAAAAAGACAGTGCTTTGAAGGAATAAGGGATATATTGACACCGATGCACCTATCAGGTGTGATTAGTGTAGTGACAGCTAAAGTAAAGCATATTTCTGATAGCTATAGACGGAGACAAATAGGGAAGTTTGACAGGCTTAAAGAACAAAGTAAGGTGAGAGGCAATAATGATAATATTACTAAGGATTTTGTAATTAATGAGTAATAAACAACTAACTAAAGAGCAGTTGGAGGTCCTAAATCTAGGACCAAAATTTGCCATGGTACCGCCCAGAATACCCATTGCAGAAATTGCAATGGGTGTGGAAAGGGCCATAAATAAACTTCCCGTAGATATAGCTAATGAAGCTCGAGTGAAAATAGCAGCCATCCTTAGTCAAGCTAAGAGTGCTCCTTCCAATCTTAATGTGAAGCAAAAACTAGCACTAAGAAACCTTAAACAAGATGATAGTATTATAATTTTACCCACGGATAAAGGCAAAGCAACAGTGGTTCTTAATAAAGAAGTATATAAGAATAAAGCGTTGAACTTATTAGAAGATCAGACAACCTATAAGGTTATCCAGAAGAGTCCACTTCTTAGTTTGGAGCGACAAGTGAACGGAATGTTGCAGAGTTGGCTTAAATCTAATAAGATTTCTAAAGAACAATATTGGACACTACATGCTACAGGTAGCCAAATGCCAAGGTTTTATGGCTTACCCAAAATCCACAAAGTAGACGTGCCACTCAGACCCATAGTCTCATTTATAGGTAGTCCGACGTATGCACTTTCGGGTTTCCTAGCCAAACTATTGTCTCCACTAGTAGGACTCTCTGAATATAGCATCAAGGATAGTAAAGAATTTGTGCACTTTATTAGGAGCCAGCGTATAGAAGAGGATGAAATTATGATATCATTTGATGTAAAATCGTTATTCACTTGTATTCCTATTGACCATGGAGTGTGGTGTGCAAACATAGTTTTACAGAGGGATACTACCCTAAATACTAGGACGCAACTTAATCCAGAAGATATTAGGAAGGGTATAGAATTGTGCCTCTCAAGTAACACTATGGTTTTTGATAACATTATATATAAGCAGGTTAATGGTACAGCTATGGGCTCCCCCATTAGCACAATTATAGCAAATCTAGCTATGGAGGAGCTCGAGACCAGAATATTTAATGCTAGTGTTCTCCCTATGCGCCCCTGGAAAAGGTATGTGGATGATACGTTTACATTTGTTCGGAAGGGGAGTGAAGATCATGTGTTGAATATCTTAAATGGCTTCTCCCAATTCATACAATTTACATCGGAAGTTGAAGATGGAGGAGTTCTGCCGTTCCTGGATGTGTTGGTCTGTAGAGAAGACCAGCAGTTAAAGACAAAAGTCTTTAGAAAAACGATGTGTAAAGGGCAATATACGCATTATAATTCAGCCCTGACCAGCCATCATAGGAACAGTGTAATAAGAACGCTAATTAATAGAGCGAAATCACATTGCAGTAACTCCGATGATAGGAAAGCAGAGTATGAACGTGTCACGGCGGATCTTACTAAATGTGGTTACCCCCAGAGGATTATAGATAAATTTATTAATGAAAATCAGAGGAGAGATGAATCTTTTATACCAGTATCTACTGCATACATTCCCTATTATCCGGGCTTGACGGATTATATAACTAGAGTATTAAGAAAATATCAGACACGCTGTGTGCAGCTTCCGGGACGAAGACTGCGCACAGTTGTGTCTCAAGTTAAGGACCCCATTCAAAAAGAGGATGCTAGTGGGGTCGTATATAATATTAGATGCCCGGATTGTGGGGAATGTTATGTAGGGGAGACAAAACGTTGTCTCAAAGATCGTCTGGGGGAACACAAAAAAGCAATAAGAAATGCGGAATATGACAAGTCCGCCGTGGCCGAACATTTTTGGGAGAAGCAGCACCAGATCTCCCCAGACGATGCCACTATCACCGATCGGGCGCATAGGTTCTGGGACCGTAAGTGGCTCGAGAGTTTGCGGATCAGCTCTACAACCAACATTAATAGGGATAGGGGTGTACGGATTCACCCCCTTTTAGAGACTATTATCCTAAAAAAGGATGAACGGTTCTGTACGACTTCCGTTCGAGCCACTTCCGGTTCCACAATGCAAGAGAGCGGAACACGTGAGAATGGAAACATGTGATGCCTACCATTACCCTGCTGATATTTAAAGGTGTACTGAATAATAGAGAGTACTGCTGAAGAAGAAGGCTGGAGCCTTTGAAAGCTACGGGATTTTATCGCTTTTAACTTAGTATATTTTAATGCATTTTAATCTTGTGTTTTAATACTTTTAATATTGTAATACGTATATTAATTTTGTAAATACAGGTTATTGTAAATATAGTTATCAAGATTTGTTTTGTTTTATTTTAATTTTATTTTACTCCATGAAAGGTTGGTGAAAAAACGCTAAGAACGTAATATGAATATACCCAACCTCAGAGGCCTATTTGAGGAATCATCAAATAAATTCACAAAAGCCTTGCTAGTTTATTTTCACTGCAGAGCTTTTCTATTGAATCATTACTGTAGTTTTAATCTTCTGGCCATTTTCCTTGGTAATAACATTAGCCTATATAAATCTGTTAATTCTCTTAAGCCCACTTTCCTCAGCAAACCTTATAAAACTTCACTGGTATTCCATCAGAATCTACTGATTCATTTCACTCCATTACAACTTTCCCCAAACTATCTCAATTCATTCCTCAGTGTGCTGATAGAACCACTATACATACACCACCTTTATACATTCTATCCATCTCCCCTTATTTCCTCTGGTTTTCTTACTATCTTGTTCCTTCCTTCCTCCTATAATAACCTGAATTCTTCCTTTTTCTCCACTTATTCCTTAATCTCTCATACATTAAATCATGTCTTCCAACTGGTAATATTTCCAATTCTCTAGAAAGCCTAAATAAATTTAAGGCTGAGCTGGACAGGCATTTGGAATGAATGGAGGGGTGAAACGAGGTTTTTTTTTTTTTTGGATAATGCATGCTGCATAAGCTTGCTTTCTTGCATTGTATGCCTCTATTAATGCTAATACCCATAATTTCAGTTACACATCTAAAACAATTATCAATCTCTCCATGGAATGTTCAGGTTTGAGAATAAGTTTTCTTCACTGTGACCATAATTCCTGGCTTACACATCTACTTCTTGGATTGGACTTCTCATTGTGATCTTCATAGTGAACCTACAAGCGTCAATTGGATCCTTGGAGATCATCACAACCTTATTGTGATACTTTATAGTGTCAGATACCTTCATGGTATTGCACTATGATAGATATGGACATCACAATGAGAATGAGTTGACCTGCTATGAGGGAATCTGAGATAATTGTATGTCAACATTGTTAGCAGTATAGCAGTACAGCATTGTAAATAGGTTGCAGGGAAGCTGGCTGGGACCATACATTACAATAAATTAAAAAAAATTTTTTTAAATAATACCTCTACCACCGTCAGCATTAGTATTTTTCTATTATTTCACTTATCCTCATGATTTCATTTAATGTATCTTGATTATTTTGGTCTTATCACCTGCCTATCCTATTTCCACTTCAGCATTTTCTTTCCTCAATACCTCTTTCCATTCAATGTCTATTTCATAATCTATACATTTATAAACACTAATACCTAATCTTCAACCCAGCACTTAAATTCATATATACATTCTCTTGTGTGATTACATGCAAACAGGAACACTGAACTTGAATCAAGCTTAATACAAAATTATAAGAAGACTCAGTAGAAAATAACTGCATGTTTACACAGTGAAGAATGCTGTGCTCAAATCTAAACTGGAATCATAAGATTGGTCATGTGGATGACTACTGTCATCCACTCCAAACTGAGCTCAAATTACTTATTGATCCTTAAGTCTATTTTAAATCACACCAAAACTACAAATTAGGGTAAGGTGGTAAGGCACTGAGAAATTCACCTCTATAGATGAAAGTATCAAACATCAGCAACAGTTAAATATGGTAGATAACCATGGTCATCCACAAGACCAACAAAGGGTTAATTCCACATCATTACAATGTTATGATCAGATGTCAGTTGCTGGATATGCATGAGTACTCTACACTGTTTCTGCATCTGTTCTATACTAAGATAATCTTTTTAAAATCTACTTCCACCCAAGCTTTTTCCACAAATCTTTTATGCTATCAAAACCAAGTAATTTGTCACCATTAGTCCATTCTGTTCACAAAAAGGCCAACTTTTCTTCTCTGATTCTGCCTATTCAGCCAATATTTTCCATTCTACAACCACTGGATTCCATAAATTACCAAAAATCTGTCCACCTGATCTCTCAATTATTTTCTAGTTGCTCAAATCTCCTCTTCGTGTTCTGTTGTTGGTATATACTTGTACTAATATCATTCCTTTTGGTTCCATCTGAATTCTTAGAAATATCAGCCAACAACAAATATTTCTTCTCTTCCACACTTATATCCGCTTACTCAAAAGCACATACCATTCTTACTCTCATTGCCTCTATAACATAACCCCTATCCCATAATTTCCAAAGTCCTCTTTCTCCTTCCACTTTGACTCAACCCCACAATATCTATTTTACCTTGTTCCATTTTCCATTTAAAAGTTCTCCAATTTCCCATCCTTTTCATTGCCCTAACAATCTGCTGCAAACTTTTTAAAAGTTGGAGATTAGGTATTTTTTGGCAGGAGGAAGTTTTTTTTTTTTTTGCAAAAGTTTTTTAAAATCCATAGTGCTTAAATTTCAATGGACAAAATACACATTTTATATTAAAATACTGCCATAGGATTGTTTACCAGTACATTATACTTTTAACCATCAGCTCACCTAGGATTTCTGTTTGTAGCAAGAGCATTATTGGATGGCAAACTTTCTCCAAATAAGATTATATTTAAAGTTAACTAAGTTCAATAGCAAAGCTTAATTAGTACAATCACAACAGTATTTAGATATTCTATAACATAACTAATATTTAACTTAATGCTTCTAATAAAATCAATTGGGCAACTTGCTATCTATGAATTCTGTTTGCAGCTATATTTGATTGCATTAGTAAATTAATAAGAGGAGTATACCTCAATATAGTACGTGGAACACTTCCGTATGATACCCTCCAGAAATTAAAACGGAAAAAACGAAAAAACCGACAACTTACCGGTACATTAAAGTAAAATATAAATAATTAAAGTAAAATATAAATAATTAAATAATCAATTTAACACAATTCAAAATCAATTCAAAACAATTAAAATTCAAATTAACGCAATTAAAAGAATCTAACGAAAATATTCAAAACGATTTTCCTTCCTGAAGCTGACAATGCTTTTCGACCGACTGTCGTGATCACAGGAATGAAAATTACCGAATCAGGCTAAACCTGCAACTTAAATAGTGATTATATGTCTTCACGCATGCAGGTCCACGCATCGGAGATCAAATATGGCCGCCGAACATTAACAGAATTCTCGTGTAATTTAATTTCAACGGTTTCTGCAATTAATAGTCGCGTATAATTACGTTGAACGTTAAGTATTTTGGCCTCGTTAAATAAGTGTTTTTCGTTAATGGCATGAAAGGCTAATTCTGACGCTGCTGAACGAGAAGCACGAACTGAGGCTTCGTGTTGATTTATTATCAACGTAGAACATATTGAGTATTACAGCTCTGATTCATACTATCTAATTAATTTTCAAACTCTTATTGACTATTTCATTCACTTCCTGTCTCTCCAGTAGTATACAATCGATACACACAATTATGGGAGATTTTTTGAATGGCTTGGTACAAAATTACATTAAATCTACACTAAGGTACTCGGCCCAAAGTTACCATATTTCTTTCCTAAAATATTGCCTTCAAAACAATATCGTTCCGAAGTTTGCCAGGGTGAATTTAAATCAAAAAATTTCAGGCATAAAACAACTATCACTGGCGACATCACGTAATATTGTTAAGCTTGCCTTAAAATCTCGATATTCGGATAAACAAAAATACCTTTCCCAGGTTAGGAAGCTTCGCAATAAATTAAAAAATTATCTACATCCGAACGATTGGTCTGTATTGAAGTCCTCCATAGATTTGCGACGGGAAGCACAAGCCTCAGAAATAAAAAACAGACACGTTAATAAGTTGCAAGCATTATCGAATAGTTCAAGACACGTTCATGCGAATTCTAACACATTATCGCGAGCTTGCAACCAAGTTCACACGAGTTGGGTGACATCCCCCCCCACAGACACACAACGCACTACCACAGAATATGTCGGCTAGTTCACGAACACCCCTCACCCAGTATCCAACGAACCGACATATCAACAGGTTACAAATCTTTCCTCGTGTATACTATCACAGGACCAGATTTCACTTTTATCCAAAGGATTAAATTATAATTTACCACCTCGAAAGCTGCCAAAAAAACAATGCGTAATTGATATTGAATTTGGACTTCGTAGTGTTCCACAAAAAGATGTATTTATTCAACAAGTTAACCAAGTAGTGAATAACATAAAAGAAACGCGACTTCCTAAATTGAATACACATGACAGTTCAGCTTTACGAGAACTTCGAGAAAATAAGGACATTATTATACAGAGGGCAGATAAAGGAGATACAATGGTAATACTAGATAAACATGATTATATTAATAAGTTAGATTCAGTTGTGTCTGATACCTCCACTTATCGTGAAGTGGACCCAGCACTGTTTACCAATTTGGTAAATCAATACAATAAAACGTTAACCACATATCGTAAAAACGACTACATTACTATGGTTCAGTTGAAGGAATTTAAGTCCAGAACATACAATATTCCTGCACTTTTTGGTCAGGTAAAATTACACAAGCCTGGATTTCCGATTCGACCTATTGTTTCCTACAGGAACTCTGCATTTTCAGCCTTAGCCACACATGTATATAATATTATAAAACCTTTTAGACAGGTTATACAATTTGGGATTGAGAATTACGATACATTATTTAATAATCTTAAAGACTGTAGACTCGGCAACAATGACAATTTATTCTCATTAGATGTTACCTCATTATATACGAATGTAAACGTTGAATACACATTAGATATTATTTGGGATATGTTAAATAAAAACTCGACACTGATTAATTATACGAAGCTGCCCATTAAGGAAATTTTTCACTTAATTAAACTATTAGTTGAGGCTAACTACATCACCTTTCGAGACAAGGTGTACAAACAAATTTTTGGATTACCAATGGGTTTGAGCCTGAGTGGCTTAATGTCAGAGATCTATTGCTCAACGATTGAGCAGATACATTTGACACCTTTTCGTCCCCGTATCACATACTATGGGAGGTATTTAGACGATGTTCTAGTTATTACTGATAGTAGTACTATCCAAGACATTTTACATTCGTTTAATAATATTCATTCTAGACTCAAATTTACATTGGAAAGGGAAGATACGGATACTAAGTCATTAAACTTTCTAAATTTCACGCTTACCCGGGACTCGAACAAAATACAATTTAGCATCTATCGAAAACCCACAAACACCGGTATGCTTCTACATTATAATAGCTACCACCCATTCACCTACAAAAGATCGATTATCTTTAATCAATTTCTAAATGCCTATAAATATTCAACGACGGATTCTGCTTTGGACTCAGAAATACAAATATTAACTAGCAGATTCTTGAACAGGGGTTATCCTATTAACACAATAAATCGAATTAGGGTACAAGCTAAGGATAGGATAAAAAATACTACACCAATCAACAATAGTAATATCAAAAAATACTTTATTTCTGTCCCATATGTTGAACAGTGGCACAAACAGCTTAACAGATTCTTTAAAGATACCGAATTTAAAATTATAGCTACGCCTATACGGAAGTTACACACTATACTGAACAATCGCTCGGTTCTTTCCGCGTTCGCAACACAAATTAATGATCTAGTATACATTTCTTGCGGTGATTGCGACTCGTCTTGCCAGGGTTCGACGCGGTTTTCTCTTAATATTCGTGTAATCAACACGAAGCCTCAGTTCGTGCTTCTCGTTCAGCAGCGTCAGAATTAGCCTTTCATGCCATTAACGAAAAACACACTTTTTTATTTAACGAGGCCAAAATACTTAACGTTCAACGTAATTATACGCAACTATTAATTGCAGAAACCGTTGAAATTAAATTACACGAGAATTCTGTTAATGTTCGGCGGCCATATTTGATCTCTGATGCGTGGACCTTTACGCGCATGCGCAAAGACATAATCACTATTTAAGTTGCAGGTTTAGCCTGATTCGGTAATTTTCATTCCTGTGATCACGACAGTCGGTCGAAAAGCATTGTCAGCTGCAGGAAGGAAAATCGTTTTGAATATTTTTGTTAGATTCTTTTAATTGCGTTAATTTGAATTTTAATTGTTTTGAATTGATTTTGAATTGTGTTAAATTGATTATTTAATTATTTATATTTTACTTTAATGTACCGGTAAGTTGTCGATTTTTTCGTTTTTATTTCTGGAGGGTATCATACGGAAGTGTTCCACGTACTATATTGAGGTATACTCCTCTTATTAATTTACTAATATTATTATCAACGTAGAACATATTGAGTATTACAGCTCTGATTCATACTATCTAATTGATTGCATTAGGAAACCATTCCAAAGTCTGGTATTAGGAATTCCTGGTAGAAAGTTACTGGCGGGCAAACTAAGTCAATTTACCAAATTTATTAATGAATTCATAGAGCTTCTCCCATGAATGTATTAAATATTTGAAGTTGTAACACTTTGTTTGATCATATCAACATACAAATCAGAGTATGATATCAACATACAAATCAAAATTTTCATTTTTTTATCACCATATGTATAAAATGCTTTAAAATAAGTTTTAGTATGTCAACCTGTTAGGGAACTGACATGGAAGGTGGCCTTCAGTGATTTACTGACAGGGGAAGGTGATGTTTTGGGTCATATTTCTAAACTACCAACAGTGAAAGTTAGGAGTTGAAAATGCATATTTTTTGAAAAAAAATATGATTATTAGTTTTTAATAAAACTAAGCTCTTTTATTGACATTTTGTTTATAAACTGAGAGAAGGTATCATTCTGGCATATGCACTGCAATGCAAATCAAAGCCTGCATAATAAAGTTTGCTTTTTATGACAAACTGAACAGTTATGATAAACTTCTCAGGGTGTTTTGTCAAGGCCATATTTGTTAAGAAATTTTAAAAAAATTCACAACTTAAGTTTTACTACTGTTTGCCGAAAAGTTTTTGAAAAGAGCAAGGAATTATTTTACAGCTTTAATATGATGACGAAATAACGGGGGGGGGGGGGGGGGGGGGGGTCAAAAAAGCGATTCTCCATTGTATATCTGGAGATCTAGCAGTTACAATTCCAGCTACCTATCATTCTCCTCCCACCATCTCCTTTGTACTTTCTGCTTAGACCAGAGGGTTTTGCTGGTTAATGACCTAGAATGTCGGCTCACTAAAAATAAGATCCCACTACGATCTCTTAGATCTAGAGTTATATACCACATCTAGGTATAAGAGAGGGTTGTTCCCACCTTACTTTCAACTATCTACAATTCAGGTGGGACAAATTTCAAAAGAAAAGACAGATTCACTGCTAAAAAGTAAGAACAAGAGTAGAAAGGATTCATCAAGAGAAGAATCATATTCGACTAAGGACTAATTCATGTGTGCCACTCTTCCACACACCAGATATCAGCTCTGAGGTAACTCAGCCCACATCTGGTAAGTACAAGTATATTCCTTGGAATAAAAAGCACTTAAAGGTATATGCCACAATATCTGAAATATTTAAAACACATTTGTGCACTGTTATACTTTGATATTATTTCAAAGTTTTTTTTTTTAAATAAAAAACATTTTACTTACGGTAAAATACGAGTTCAACTGTACTAGACAGCTTCTGTGCATTGTCAAATTCGGCTTCACATTTGTAGGTGCCAGAATCTTCAGGCTGTGGATTCTTAAAATATAACACATATTCACCTGTGCCATCTGAACTAACTTCTTTATCATCTCTTTGGTCTACACTGGGGAGGAGGGGAAAAAATAAATAAAACAACTGCTTTGGATATATAAAAGCAAGAGAAATTCTAAATTTGATAATTCAACTTATCCTATATAAAATAACAAATTAATATAGAGGCACAGGTTAATAAATTAACTATAACTCCAGGCAGAGGTGAAAGGGATTCTTTCACTGCTTCTAGCGGAAGATGCTGTTGTTATTTGGTTTTTAGGAGCATTAGCAACTAAGGCCATATTGCTCCGGTGCGGTGGTCATTCCCTGACCTTTCCGCATGCTCCGTATTTGGTGGTGACAGGCTCGAACCCCGATCTAATCAAGAAGCGTGTGCTACGCACTGCTGCTCCTTCCCACCTGGCTACGGAGGCGCAGCGGAAGATGCAACAGCCTGGGAAGCAAAAGGTATTGGGGTGGGGGGAGGGGTTAAGGCCTGCTGTGGGTCCCTGTGGAACAAGCAAATGCATGGGATGTGTTAGGGTAACTGAGAGTAAGGACATGTGCACGTATACTTGTATGTGCTATTAAGTATAAGAGCAAATAAATCTGATGAACATGAAGTACTGATTAAGTCATCAAATGCAGACATAATGTCAGGGAAGCCAAGGCTGCATATGAGAAAGCATTGGCAAGAAGAACAAAGAATGGGGACAAGGAATTTTACATGTGAATACAATGAAGAAGAAAGCTAATCAAATCAGAGCCTTGTGCACTGGGTTTGGGAAAGTCTTAGATGACCCAGCTGATGTTGTGGATGAATTAAATAGGTACTTTGCATCTGTCTTCTCTGACGAAAGATCTTTCACGCTGAGAAGAGGCTGTGCGAGTGAGGCTGAACTACATGAAATTAGCAATGTTGTAATTACAGATGATTGCTTATTAGAAAAATTTCTGGGCATAAAGGCAAGTAAAACTGCTGGAGTTGATGGCATATAACCCAGTAGTTTTGAGGAAGAGCACAAGAGTATTGAACCACTGAGGTTAATTATGACATCTTTGGACTCGGGGAAGATTCCTTTGGATTGGAGAAGTTCAATGTATCACCAATACACAAAACCAGGTCTAAGAGTGAAGTTGGTAACTAAGACCAGTTAGTCTGACTTCAGTGGTAGGAAAAGCCTTAGAGGTAGTGATTAAGAGTGCAATACAGGGACAGATAGATATGGCATTCTGAAGGGGACACACACACACACACACACACACACACACACACCATGGCTTTATGGAAAAATCATGCTTAACTAACTTAGTAGGCTATTTTGACACAGTTACTCATGAGCTGGATTTACAGAATAATTTACAGTTTATTTTGATTTTAGCAAAGCATTTGACTGTCCCTAAGGAGAGGCTACTATATATGCTTGAACAGGTTGGGATTACTGAAAAAATTAAGGTAGATATGCTGGGTGGCTGCAGAGCAGAAAGAAGAGGGTTGTGATTAATGGGTATTCTTCAGACTGGTGTAAAGTCTGAAGTGAGGGATTGGTTTTTGGACCACTTATTTCTGATTTTCATGAATAATGGGATAGAAGGCTTGATGTCAAAATTTGCAGATGACAAAGATCAGCAGATTCATTAATGATGAGTGCCAAGTAGTACTACTTCTTTGAACAAACTTCAAAGATGGTCAGGAAGTGGCAGCTCTGTTTTAATGCTGATAAATGCAAGGTCTTACACTTGGGGAATAGCAACCCACAAATAAATTATGCACTTGGTGAGGTTAAATTAAAAACAGTGGAGGAGGAAAGGGATCTGGCAGTTACAATACAGACAGATAAAGTTTTCTGAAGAGTGAAAACAAGCAGCCAGGAAAGCCCGAGGTATCCTATCCTATCGATCAAACACTATCCTGTAGAGATAGGGAGGTCATAATTCCTACTGACATAGGAGTTAGTAGTACATAATTGGAATCATTTAAGCATATCTCATATTGTGAATACCTTCACAATGAGTTAACATGATACACTACTTTAGGTTACTATGTATTAAAATGATGTGATAGCACTAACTTATACATCAGTATAACTTGCTCGCAACATGACGCTTTAGCCCCAAGAGGTTTTCAGTGTAATAACCAACTGCACACCATCAGGCATCTCTCATATTGTGGAGTTACACTTCACAACTGGGTTGTCACCATTGCAACACCAGGGAGGGTACTTGCCCACCAAGGAGGTAGTATCCACTGAGAATAAGTAACAATAGTCTTCTCCATTGGTTAAGCGTTACTTATTCGAAGCAGTGCAATATCAACTCATTGTGAAGGTATTCACAATGAGATATATTTAAATGATGCCAATTATGTACTACTTTAGTAGGTTATGGCATGTTAAAATGACACAATGGCACTAACTTATACAGAAGTAGATAGTTTGAATAAATTCAAGGAAGAACTAGAGAGACTAGTGGAGGAGTTGGACAAGTGATATGGGAAGCATGTTTCCCCCCTCCTCCTGACCGATGCTGTATAAAGCTTGCTTTCTTATATTATTTGCCACTACTAGTGCTAAAATAAAGGGAAATTACATAACTTAATTTGAGCAGATAGTCTTAAGAAAAACTCTGCCCAAATTTCAAAGCAAAAAAAAAAGGCAAATTATCAAGACTATAATCCAAATGTGAAAATGTGATTATTTTTTTAAAATCAATTCTTTCTTGGATAACACACAAGATGGTTACAAAAGGGTCACTTCAGTTAGTTATGAAACCATTAACAGTTTCTTAGAAAGACTGTCTGGAATGGCACTATTTCCTGCATATTAAAACAAAAGAAATGTCAAGCACTACCACACGAAACAGATAAAATACTGTTTTGACAAAACAAGTATGAAGATTGACCAGTAACCTAGCTGTCTCATAACACATTTGATGATGACCACCAACACTGAACTGCTCAACCAATGAGCAGAGGAACTCCCACCTTGCATAAAAATATTAAAAATGGTATTTACAAACATCCTTCCTGAAAGTAAAAATTGTATGATGACAGGAGCCACAGTAATGTTCAGCTATGCCAACATCTCTGGACTAGAAGTTCAAACCTCCTCAAAAACAGCACAATTACAAAATTTGCTATAAACCCACACTAAAAAGTAATATGAAAAATGGAGCAGCACTTCACCATACACACCAGCAGGCAGTGATCCCAACATCTGACAATTATGGCTATTCACACCACCACTTAACTGGAAGTGAACCAAATTAATTTACGTTTCTCAGCCATTACATCAACCTAAAATGCTTGCCAGAATCCAAAGTAACAAACTATCAGATTGATGTAGATTACTTTGTTAGCTGTTGCACCACACAGCTCTTGTGTTAGTACAAATAACTGATGAATGTATAAACAGATTAAGAATGAATTTGAATCTAAGAATGGACAGTTGACCACAGAATCTTAAGGTATTATGATACAACACTAATGCTAACAGACTAACATAGATGTCATGTGCACCACTGGCCATAGCATCTGCAATCTCATCAAAAATAGATGGGGAGGGTATCCTCTGAGTAATAAATCAGTTTCATTGAATTTTTTTCATCACTTTGAGCAGGATTTTTAGGAAAGTTGTCAACCCTTTAAATACTAGTTCTAAGCCAGGAGTTTTCAAACTTAGTAATACCACAAGCCCCAAAAATTTTAAACTTTTAAAAAGTAGGGAAAAGTAGGAAAAAAGTTCAACTACATCTGCATAATTCCCTAATTGTTTTATTTTATTTCTTTCTTTCATTTGATAGTGTTATCAATTTGAAAGCTGAATTTCTGATAGAATATATTCATTATCACAATGTATTATTATTATTACAGGAACTTTAGGATCATCTCCTGTAAGTAGGAAGGTGTGTTGAAAGGCATGTCCAATGTGCATGCAAGAAAATACTTCATGTCAGTCTTTTCAGAAGCTGGAGTTACAATGCCTGTTGCATGGGCTTATTTATAGCAGCCTGTTATTTGTTTGCCAAATTTAAGTCACTGATTAACACTTCTGTTTAATAGGTTTAAAATCAATGAAGGGAGCTGGAGTGTTAGCTAGTTGCTTTGCAACCCTGATCTCTAGAACTAAGATTTGTTTCAAGATTGGGTGAGATGGTGGGAATTTGTTTTTTTTATAGCAGTAAAAGTACTTAGAGTCAGTATATATTATGGCTTGTAGGTTAGACAAGTTGCTAATATTGTCTAATACCAACCTGACTGCATGTAAATCAGCAGCATAAATACTGCATTCAAATGCAATGGGGACAGGGACTATGGATGTTGTGGTCGTGTTCAATGAGTTTGAAAATAAACTGATGTGGTATGTTGTTATTTGTTGTTTTTTAGGAGCGTTAGCAACTAAGGCCATATTGCTCCGGGATATGCGGTGGTCATTCCCTGACCTTTCCGCATCCTCCGTATTTGGTGGTGACTGGCTCGAACCCCGGTCTAATCAAGAAGCGTGTGCTACGCACTGCTGCTCCTTCCCACCTTTGGTATGTTGTAGTTTAAGCTTCCTCCCACAGATGGTGGTACAGAGATTGTCCAGTAGGCTGAGAGATTAAGTAATAACCTTTTGTTACTAGCATTAACATTCCATGTCATGTCTGTAATAGAGCAACAAAAGAATAAAGTTTCTTTACACTAGGAAATCTCCAACAGAAACATACAAAATATTAGTTTGTGAGGATAACACATTAAGTCAAAGTATTTGAATGGAATAAGTGGTTCAAAGACATGAGAATTTGTGATACCCCAGAAATGGGCAACATCAACTTCTCAAAATGACAGTTGCAAAAGTTCGGAAAAAAAAAAAAAAAAAAGGGGCAAGAGATCATTATTTGACCTTTTGAATGATGGCTGCCAAGATGGATATAAATAAGAATGATTCTAATTCTGCATGACAATTTAGGGAAAAGGAAGGTTTGTGCAAAATCTGTGCTGCACAGCCCACAAATGAGCAGAAACAAAGTTATCATGCAAAGACTTCATCCAGACTTGTCAAAGCGATCCTAATTTTTTTTGACCGCATTGTTATTGGAGATGGTGTTTCGGTACAACCCAGAGATGAAGCAGCAGAGCATGCAGTGGACTTAACTCATCACCAAAGCCCAAAAAGTTCCATTTACATTAGTACAGGACCAAAAAGGATGCTGATCATGTTTGATAAACAGGGTATGATTTGCAAGGAATGTGCATCTGAATGGGAGAGCATCACTGCTATGTTCTAAGTACATACAGGTGCTTGCTTCAAAGACCATTGAAAGATCTGGGTGAGGTTACAATTGAGAGAAAGGCAGCTGCTTCTTGCTGCATGACAATGTCCCTACTCATTCTGCACTTGAAAACATTTCTAACATGGCACTGTACAGGTCAACCACCCACCCTACTCTCCCAATCTAGCACCATCCTCTTTCAAGGTGAAAATGGCCATCAAAGGAAAGATTTCAGGATGTCGAGGACAAAGAAAAAATGTAACTGTTAAATTGAACAGTCTCTTTGGATGCCTTTTCTGGCTGTTTTTAGAACATTGTATAATAACTGCATTCAATTGGGTGGTACTTAGAATCAAAATATAATTGTTTTGAAGCTCCATTTTTTTTTTTTTTTTATTACACCAGTCCAGGAACTTTACTGCTACACCTTGTATAAATGAAGAAAATTTGAATTTACCAATGAATGCTCTGCATGCAGTTGTTAGATAATTAGGTTTGCAAGGGAACATTTCCCCAATAACAGAAGTAATTTTTGTAAAAAGATACATATCTTATGTGGAGGTTCTATGTGGTCTGTGTTCTAAAATGTTAGAGGCAAATATTCCAACTTGTCATTAATTCAACATTGATTCCTGCAGGTTTGAGTTCATTAGGCTTGTTTCTTAGTTAATGAAACTAAGTGGATATGGCCACATGGAATGAGAAGGAAGGCTTCGGATTTTGGTTACATACTTGAATAATGGCCTCCATATGAAGGCTCTGGAATAAGGTGGTTGTTCTAGCAGTCTGATAGAAGCACCATAATCTAATCAGAACTGGGTGAAGATTCAATATAAATAGAGCAAGGTATATCAATCAGCTCCCCGGGCTGTTGTTGTTGTTGTTTGGTTTTTAAGAGCATTAGCAACTAAGGCCATATTGCTCCGGGGATATGTGGTGGTCATTTCCTAACCTTTCCGCATCCTCCGTATTTGGTGGTCACGGGCTCGAACCCCGGTCTGATCAAAGTGTGTGCTATGCACTGATGCTCCTAGCTCCCCAGGGCCATAACAGAGATTGACCCAAGGATATTTAGCCTCTTCAGGCAAAGCACTTATCTTAAAAACATTGTGACAGGAAATTGAGTTTGCTGTCAAGTGTTAATCCAAGGAACTGGATAATGTTATGATACTGGGCAATTGCTGTGTGTGGGGGAAGGATTCAGGATGCATTTTTCTTACAAGTTGTGCAATTCATCTTGAATTGTGCGGCAGTTTGTTCTTGTATGAAATTAACAAGTTCGGGGATAATTATGGGTTTTTTTTTTTGGTTTTTTTTGATAGATCTTCAGTGATAAAAATTGAAGAGCCATTATTGATTTATAGGCATCTGTGCCATTATGCAGTTTTATAGCCAACTTAACAAATTCTGTTCAGAGTGTTGACAAAGGTTTCATCCATTCAAAACTTCGGTGTCAGAAAATGAAGTAATTAATATTAAAAAAAAAAAATTTCCTTATGGGCACCAAATTTAACTTTTTTGCATCATTCTAAATCAATTGATTACTTCAATTTGGTTTAGAATTAAATCAACTGATTTATTTCAGAATAATAAGCAGTGTTTTATTCATTACTTATCTATTTTATAAATAACTTTCATATTATACTGATAATTCAAACTTGATAAACCAGATTAGGGATTGTTTAAGCTTGCATCAAGAGGATGCAGATGATTAATATGTTCTTTCTCTTGAATTGTACGTTCATTGGCAGTATAGACCATTATGCAACCATTGTATATGTCTGTACAAGTGTGCTCGCAGGACAGTTTGCATGTGATGCAGACTGAAAAACTCTGAATAACTTGCAGGGAAAACCTTACATCCTTTACCAAGATCAGGTAACTATAGCCCACAACTGAAGAGGAGTTAAAATTCTGGGTCTTCTATGACCTGGAATTTCTGAAAATTGACAGATCAGTACAGCATTCCATTAAAATACCTGACATTTTAAATGTTAATTTTTTTTTTAATGTATTGATTAAAAGGATATCAAAGTAGAAAGTCAGTTATCCAGAATAATTTGAAAGGCTGATTTTCTTCTCTTTTTTTTTTTTTTTTTTAAATTAATGGTAGTATTTGAGATATGTTTATTATGCTATGAGAGTATTGTTTTTTTACGTCATATCTGGTGAAGTGTTGGATTAGGACTAATGGGTTTTCGTGGAAATCATGAATGATAATTTAGTCATTCACTTCCGTGAATGCAATTTTCCATGACATTTTGTTCTCTTCATTTCATATTAGGTTTAGTTTAGCTCCAGATTCAGTAAGAATAATAATCAGCCCAAAACTGTGATTTATTATTTTTTTAATATTAAGGAACTTGAGATTTTGCAGCAATAAAAAAAAAAGGGTCGCAACAAAATCATCATCAGCCATTTTCAATCCACTGCAGGATGAAGGCCTCTCCAGCAACTTTCCAGTTCCTTCTGTTTTGAGCACTGGCCATCCATTTACTACCAACTCATGAATTTCTCTATCCATCTCCACCTTTGTCTTCCAGGTTTTCTTCTAGCTCCTCTTGGATACCATTCTGTTATTTTCTTAGTCCATCTGTCATCATGTCTTCGAGCTATGTGTCCTGCCCAAGACCATTTTAGTTCTTTAGTTTTGATAAGAATGTCCTTTACTTGAGTTTGTTGCCTAATCCATGTGTTTCTCTTCTTATCTAATAAGTCTGATTCCCAATATGATTTGTTCCATTCTTTGCTGTGTGGTTCTCAGCTTCTCTTCCATTCTTTTGGTGAGTGCCCAAGTTTCACTTCCATAAGTCATGGTGGGGAGTATATATTGGTTCATTATCTTACATTTCAGACAAACTGGGATATTGCTCTTCAGTATGTGACTATATTTCCTGAATGCTATCCATCCAAAATTTATTCTTCTCTTGACTTCCAGCCATTTATCATTATTACAGCTAATAACTTGTCCCAGATAAGTATATGACTCGACCTTTTCAATTACTGCTCCTTCAATCATTATTTCCCTTTCTGTGGCATACTTGTTCATCATTACTTGTTTTAGCCATATTCATCTTGAGTCCAAAATCCTTACTAGCTGTGCATAACTGATTAAGATTTTCCTAATTCTTTGGAATCATGGCTTATGACCACAGTGTCATCTGCAAATCGTAAATGGTTTAGGTACTCTCCGTTCACATTGACTCCTTTCTGTGACCAGTCTAATCTTCTGAAAGCTTCCTCAAGGGCAGCAGTAAACAGCTTCGGAGATATTGTCTCCTTGTCGAACTCCTTTCTCAATTTTAAATTTCCTACTGTCTTTGTCTAGTCTAATAAAGGAGGTAGCACTCTCATATTTTCTTCAAAATCATAATATATGGGGTATCAATTGCCTTGTCTTTCCAGTGCCCGAAACATTGCCTTATGCTGTATAGAGTCAAATGCCTTTTCATAATCCACAAATGCCAGGCATAAATGGTGTTTTATATTCATTTGCTTTCTCCATTAGCTGTGATATTACGTGAAGGTGATCCATAGTTGAGAATCCTGTCCTAAAGCCAGCTTGCCCTTTTGGTTGATTCTCATCAAGTATTCTTTCTAATCTGTTAGTAATGACCCTTGTGAACAACTTGTAGATGTGGGATAACAAGCTAATTGGTCTATAATTTCCAATTTATCTCCTTATGCAGCAAAACTGTGATTGCATTATTCCACTGCTTAGGCATCACACCTTTTCTAATGCACTTTGTGAAGGGCCTTGCCAGTTTTTGTAACAATAGAACATTTTAAAAAATTATTTTTTCCACACAATCTGCAGTAAAATATCTATCTGAATATTTATACATACAGGGTGATTTACTACCAGTGCGACAAACTTGCAGGAGGTGTAGGGGCACAAAAACGAATCGGAATCACATAGCATTGCAGAGTCCGAAATGCCTTCGTCATGCGGTAGAGGACGTTGAACAGGAGGTCGCGTGAACAGTTTCTGATGAAGAAACCAAGTAGCAAAAGTCCTCCGGAGTGGATAATCTGCAGGCTCCAATGATTGGACGCATTGCAGATGGTATGAACTCATTTGGTTTGTTGACAGTATCCTCCATACAGTGGATTGGGAAATACCCAATCGTTAGCCTATCGCTCGAGTACTCTTACTCCGATTGCCTTCTGCAAGATGTAGGACATTCTCCTCATTCTGGCATCCTCTTTGTTCGTTCTCGATTCATGGTACCCCTTGTGAAACAACCAACCAGTCTCAGGTAACCTTCTGTGAACACGTGCGAAAATCATATGATGAGGAGCACGCCTGTGCGTGAAACATTCCTGGTACAAGCACAGAGCAGTGCACCCATTACAGACCGCAGCTCCATATGCGAGGTGCATGTCGGCCAGTTCAACGTTTGAATACGCGTCCATTCTACTACCTCTGGAACTGGTTCGCAAATGCTGACTTCCAGCGGGATTGCTGTTCACGCGATCCTCCCGTTCAACGTCCTCTACCGCATGACGAAGGCATTTTGGACCCTGCAATGCTATGCGATGCCGATTCGTGCCCCTACACCTCCTGCAAGTTTGTCGCACCGGTAGCGAATCACCCTGTATGTAAATGTGCAAATTATATACAAGTTATTATCATTTTTAATTAAATTAATTCATTTTTTCACACTATTTAAAGTCTTTTTTTTTTACCTTAATACATTATAACAGAATTTAATTTTACCTTACATTTGATTATCCGGAAGAGGTCTGAGAATTATTCCAGACAACTAAAGCTCTACTGTATTAAGTTCTGAATATTAATTTTGGGAGACCTCAAATGCATAACTATTCATAAATGCACCAACCCCATTAAATTTTTTTTTTGCTAAAATGAAATACAGTAACCCAGATAAGTTTAGAGGGACTGGAGGTTTAGAACTTCTTAGAAGGGAAAATGACCTAAGGGTATGAAATATTTACACAAATGAAAACACATACATAAGTTAAAGATCATTTTAAGTACTATTTCAAAATTTATAAAATATTTTACTGCCTATGGGAAACATTTTTAAACTGAGGATTTCTAATTGCTTAACATTGTTCATTAAACTCATTACCAAGTTGGAAGAATGAGCCCCTTTGAAGTTTCAACATATCTTAAAAGGTCAATTACAATAAGACAGAACAATCCATTAAGTAATTCAGAACTGTTCACAACCATCAGAATTTAAAGCTTAACTGGTCTACGCATCCAATTATGGATTTCAATGAAAATCAATTGCAATATGCCACTTCCATTATATCTAAATGTTTATGCTAAAAAGGTTTTAGCACCAAAAGCCTCAGACTACGGAAAATTCACTAATCTAACACGTTAGTGCCAAGCATCATTTTAGTTCGCAGTAAACCACTGAAGTGGATGAAATGGCATAGTTTGTTATATCGCATATTGTGAATGCGATACAAGTTGCCCTGATATTGAACTACCTCGAATAAGCAATGCCTCAACAATGGATTCTCGAATAGGCATCACTTCGCCAATGGTTTCTCAGCAGATACCACCACCCTACCACCTCTGGGTGGTGGTATCCACTGAGAATAAGTAACATTAGTCTTCTCCATTGGGGAAGCGTTACTTATTGGAGGTAGTGCAATATCAGGGCAACTCGTTGTGAGGGCATTCACAACATAAGATAACAGAAATGCCATTTCAATTTTGGTTTACTATTAACTAAAATTACACTTGGCACTAAACTGTTCGATCACCAAAATGTATATATTGTTTTATATTTTTTTAATATAAAAATAAAGATGTTCTATATTTAAAATCTTAAGTGGGAAAACATCATTATAATAATACACTGTATTCTTTATCACGAACTTTTTATGTTGGAAACTTCTTACATGAGAAAATAATACATTACGACATAGTTGAAATTGGGACTTAAGAAACCAAACCTAGTACAGGAGAAAACTAAGGCAGGAATTTCTTATTTGGGTTCTGTATTATCCCTTAAAATATTCAAGGATATCAAAACTATTTAAAAAAAAACACAGCAACTCAATTCTAAAATAAGATTTCCAGTGATGCCTCAAAAAATGGCAAGGATGCTGGTGTTACTATATTGTTCAAACTTCAGATGTTTAATTTATAACTTTTTTTAAATAAGTTCAAAATCTTTAAGATATTAACAGAAAAGACAATCTTTAAGATATTGTGGGCAGCAAATTTCAAAATGTCCCACTTAAATCTGCAAATAACTTAATTTAAAGCAATTTAAAATACATGTATGAAACAAAATAAAAGATCGCAAAAATTATGATTAAAGCCACTAAAATTAATTAAAATAAGTCATAACTAAGTTAAATAGGCTGCAATGCATATACTTACCCATTACCATCTGGTCCTAACCACTGATAGTTCTGAAACATTGATGATTCACCTCCTTCACCACGACATGTTAATGCAAATGTACGGCCTGCTGGTCGTTTTAAAACTTTTTCTGATGGAGTAATAACAAGTGATGGTTCATTTCCATGGACAAGACAAAACAAGCACACTATAAAAAGGAAAAAATCCACCATTATATATTTAAAAATAATGGAAAGCAAGAAAAATATGGAAGAGGATAACAACATGTTTTAACCATGAAATAAAATTGAAGTACACTTTCAAACACTACACATCGAATATTTTATTATGTGTAGTAATAAACATAATAAAATGTTTATTACAAAAGCACAGGTATACCAACACTGCCTTTTTTTTCCTCTCTACAAACAATTAAGAGTGAAGGTTTGCAAAAGGATTCTACAGATATTTATCACTTTTGTCAGTTACTCAAACCCTATTAGTGTTAGGAAGCCATTAAATAAAAACTAAACTTAAAAATTTCATCATTAATTTCCTAAAAACTATCCCTCTACTAAAAATGGTGTAGTGAAAGAAAACTAATTTCTAATTCATGTTTATCATCATTCACCTCTGACAAGAGTATTTTTCACATCTACCTCTATTAAAAAAAAGTTCTTATTCTAAATATCACTGAAAAGAAAAAACAAAAATAAAGTAGTAGTAGTAGTAGCAGCAGCAGCATGTGATGCAAGAAAGCAAGTGTATGAGCTTATGCAGCATCAGCCAAAAAAAAAATAATGAACAGAAGTTAAACTAACTGCTCTGTAATTACTCGTGTCACCCTTCAATCCCCCTTTGTGAATTGGATACATTTGCATATTTCCAGTCTGTGGGAACCTCCCCTGAGTCCAAGGATGCTCTCATAATTATGGCTAAGGGTTTGCTTAGTTGCTTTGCCACCACCTTTAACATAACTAGAGATTCCATCCACCCCAGGTGCTTTTCTTATGTTTAACTTCAACAATTTCTCCTCCACTTTGCTTTCAGTTATTACAAAATCATTAAGTATCCTGCTACAATTTTATAACCTTCTGCCATTTTCAAACCTTAATTCCTCATGTGTGAATGTAGATGCAAAATACTCATTCAGTTTGTTTGCTATCTGAGCAGGATCATCAACAGTCGAACCATCGATGTCAAGTGGACCAATCAGATTCATCCCTTCCTTTTAGAGTTTATATAAGTAAAGAAATCCTTGCTGTTTTTCTTAGCATCTTTTGCCAAGGATTTCTCATAATCTGCCTTTGCCTGCCTAACCTCCTTTGTGACATGATTACAGATTAGCTTATATCTGCCATACGTTCTGAGTCGCTTGATAATTTATATGCATCTTTCTTCTCTGCTACGAGTCTGATTAGTTCATTAGATAACCATTTAGGCCTAAACCTCGAACGATATTTCTTAATAGGTATGAAACTTTTAGTAGCATCCACGATTAATTCCTTGAATGCTTCCCACTTAGCATTTACTGTTGGTAACATCGTCAGTTTATCCCACTGTACAGAATTTAAACTGTCGGAGACCACTGTACTCACCTTTACGGAAGCAAAAACCCTTTCCTTTACCCCCCCCCCCGATGGGAATTAAATCTTTAAGTAAATTCCACATCAGTACACTGATCACTGCCACCTAGTGGTTCATTTACCTGCAGATTCTTAATGCATGAAGAATCACTACTGATAATCAAATCAAGAGTATTACTTCTTCTAGTTGCCTCCCGAACATGCTGATGTAGAAAATCATCCAATAAATCCACAAAAGCCTCACTAGTGTGAGTGACCAGCCCCCAAATTCCAGTCAATATCTGGGAAATTAAAATCCCCCATTATAAGACTCTGATTTACTGGCCCACTCTATTTCCCTGTACAGTTTCTTATTATACTCATCAGAGTCATTAGGCCTATAGCACACTCCTACTCTCAATTTTGATCTCCCAATGCTTATGTCACACCAAACTGACTCGACACTGCACTGTCCAGCGATGTCGACTGGCTTCACTTCCTTGGATTTTATGTATTTCTTAACTAATAGCATAACCCCCTCCTCCCTTCCTATCCTGTCTGTCCTTTCTGTAGACATTGTACTCCCCAAATTCCAGTTCTGCATTCCTTATATCTGTGTGACACCACATCTCTGAAATCCCCACAACATAAATAAAATTCTGTTTATACTCCGGGATGACCAAACAGTCAGGAGTTTACAAGATACACATAATACAAGAAACAGCACCCTATTCAGTCACGGGCTTGAACCCCAGTCACTCAAGGCATGTGTACTTATGCGCCTGACCACTAGGCTACGGCGGCCTTGATGTTTTGAGCAATACCTCAAATTCATTTACTAAACTCCTAGCATTGGTGTACACGCAAGTATACATGCACCCATTTTTCTTAGCTACCCTAACACAACCCATGTGTTTATTTGTACCCCAATGATTCCCAGCAGTCTGAAATATCCTGCATCTTATTTTCCAGGCTGCAGCTCATTCCAATAGAAGCAGTGCAAGAATCACTTTCACCTCTGCCAGTGGCTATTGTTAATCCATTAGTCCTTGTATCCCCCCCCAATCTAGCAGTTTTCCGACCCACCTAACACTGCCTCGATAGCATCAGCAAACATTCTTGCACCCTTTCTATTTAAGTGTATCCCATCCCTGTAGAGGCAGTCTTTCCTGTTAACAAGTACAGACCAGGCTGAAAAAAAATTCTACCCCTTGAGCCTTGCACAGTCTTTCCAGGACCGAATTGACCGACAGGGCTCTCATCATACACTTCCTCCTATCGTGTCTGGGCAGAATTGCAGACACTTTCAAATTCAACCCTAATTCACGGCTTTTTTTTTTTTCAACAGTGACCTGTACTTGTTAATTCCGCTGGTCTTAATTTATATAAATTACTTTTTGCTATTCATGGTTGCATAGCTGAGAAAGTAAGTTAACTTAAATAGTTATGCTTAAATTACAATTTAAAAAAGTTTAAAAATTGATAATTAGCAAATGTAGAAGTACTGTTGTCATACAATTTTCTAATGGAATTTTACTATTGATTTTGTTTACAGCTTTATTTTGATCCCACCCTCCACAAGCAAATTATTATACTGTCATTCCACTTAAAGTACTTGCCAATGATAAAGTTGTAATAACCAAGCTATTAAAATACAGGAATGAAGACTTTTTGCCTCAAAGCATTTAAAAATGGCCCACCACATCACTGTTTAAACCAGGGATTCTCAATGGGGGTAATATCACCCCAAGGGGGGAAAAAATTGGTTTTTAGTATTACAATGGTTTATGGCCCAACAACATTGTATTCCTTAATATTTAATTTCTCTCATTGGGTTTTCTTTCCCCTGAAAACTGATTTTTTAACATACAGGTATATTATATATTAGGAGTTAATGAGAAATTGATAAAAGGAAGATAGCAAGTGTGATTTAATTCAACCACCTTTGCTTTTCGTAGGCATTAAATGCCTAAGTGCTTTCAGAAGTAGTCTCTGAAATCCTTGCCGTTTGCACCATTTCCAACAGCGTGATGGTGTGGTTTATTTATTTATTTTCTTTTGTTTCACTGGTCAATATATGAGGTATGGAGAAATGTTTGTCTATTGTTTTTACTTTCTAAGAGACAATTAGTATTGATTTGTTTCCTTGTGGAAGTTTATTTTTGATCCACAGTGCTTTTGTGAGTGACATGGGCTATGAGAAATAAATAAAAATAGTTCATATTTTATTATTTAATTCTTTATAGTTATTCAGCCCACCATCAATCATGTCAGGTGATGAAAAGAAAGTGTCGATAGTATCTGGATGAATATCTAGCTTATGGTTTTATTGCAGGCCCATTCGACTCTAGACATCCCATGTGTCTTATGCATAAGAGTTCATTTTCAAATGAGGCTATGAAACCAAAACTTTCAGGTCACTTAAAAAGGAAACATCCTGATAAAGTTAAACATATATAATATATAAAAAATTTAAAACAGAATTTTTAGTAACGTAACACTTACTTCCTTATTTAAAAAGGACATAAATGATGGAATGACCGAGTCTTATAAAATTGCAGAAATCATTACAAAAACTGGTAGTGCTCAGTTGCTGAGATGTTATACAACCTGCATTAAACTGCAATTTCAACAGTGTGATGGTGTGGTCATCAAAATCCTTCCAGTATTTTAAAAGCATTGCCATTGAGCAATGATTCAATTCAAAGACGAATCAAGATGTCAGTTAATATTGAAGAGCAGCTAATTGACAAACTAAAAACGAGAAAATTTTCTATTCAGATTGGTGAATCCACAGTTACTGACAATAACACCTTCTACTGGCATATGACTGTTATTTTGACGACTGTAAATTGCAAGAAGAGATGTTTGTAAAATCTATAGAAACTGACTGTACTGGAGCATCCATTGTTTGCTGCTGTAAAAAACATGGTTTGATGAAAAATAAGCACCATTGGAAAATTTGGTATCCTGTAGCACTATTGGTACTACCTCCATGGTTGGAAGACAGGTTTTATAGCCCACCTAAAGGAAGTATGTCCCAAAGTTCTTGCAATACACTGCATTGTGCACCGACATCTGGTTGCAAAACATATTAGTCCGGTTCTTTATCAATATCTCAGTATCTACCTACACATTAAAAGTTTTCCTCTTAGGGATATTTATTTGAGCCAATCTGAGAAGATGGCAGGGCAATTACACACCACAAATGCAATTAATTGACAACTGCCTCCATAACATTCACCAACTTCGTGAACGTGATTCACTAACATTTGTTGTTCCATTGTAACATTTTGTATGTTAATGCATACTGTATATTCGTAAATACTATAGTTTAGTATTTTGTAAATATTTTAAATTTGTACAATTTGCAAATATTTCAGTTAAATATTTTAGTCCTGCTCTTTCAGATGCAACAATATTTCTCATGTATTATGGAACCCGAGGCAAAAGGCCTTTTCCCAAGTGACCTATGTAAACGCAGGTAAATAATTACCTAGTGATATTGGCTGAAGTCCAGTAGAGCATACGACGGCAGGTACTACGATGAAATCGAGGAAGACAACTGACAGGTTACAGCACCTCCATTTTCTGATTTTGTGTCGTTGAGGAAGGGGAGCTTAGGTAGGGTGTTTATCCCTCCATCTTGCTGTTTTAAAATGGGAAACAAGTTCCCAATTTAAAAACAGCAACAAATTTGGAGAAAGACACCCTAGGCATATCAACCTAGGAGGACTGTGGGCAGGGAAAGCAGCGGCATCTGCCAATCACTGCTTTCCCACTGTTTTGCTTGCCACCATGTTGGAGGGTGTATACCATTCTGGATCTTAAAGAGATATTTATTCAACCTTGAGAATGCCACGTACTACAAATGCACAGGTAAATAATTACCTAGGTTATTTCGATTAGATATAGACCAGTACATTTCGACAGGTGTCTTTTTACATAAAGAAATTTGACTTGCTCCGTATACCTCTACATTTTATGCAGAAAAGGTGTGTGCAGGGGTGGGCAAACAAAGAGCAGGAGCAAAGCCCCCTAGTAGTTATTAAAACAATCAATAAAATAAAGTCACAGCAAATATGATCGCCTTTTCAGAAAATTGTTGAGTATGTGAGTCTTCTTTTATGTACAGAAATCAGTTGGCTTTCTAAAGGAAACTGTCGAACAAGATTTGTAAACTTTTTTTTGAGGCAAAAATTAGTTTAGAAAGCAAAGGAGATCAATAAACACACCACATGGCTTGGATGATTTTTCAAAAACAAGTATTACTTCGACTTCAAGGGAAATTAATTATGGTGATAGACTGCAAACGCATATTTAAAGCGTTCACTGAAAAACTGGAAATAATTTCATAGTATGCAAGAATTAGCTTAAAATCAATGAATCTCTCACTGAGAATTATCTCAAGAATTATTCAGATCATTTGTTCTTTAAAAGGTGAAATGAAAAAGATTTTCAGATTTATTTTCTTTTGAAGTGAAACCATGGATGTGAGATCCAATTGGATGCGATTCTAGGTCTGTTAGTGAAGACAAGAATGAACGAATTTAAATGTAACTAAGAATGCAAATAATAAATTCGAAAAAGGTGGAATGGCTGAGTTGTGGGGAACAAAAACAACTAAACTTCTTTATCCAACAATGTGGTCTGAAATAGCCAGTGCTTTGTTTTCCAAAGTCTCATATGGTTGAAAGTGGTTTCAGTTCAGTACATAAAATATTAACAAAGGAAAGAAACAGAATTGATATACAGTATATTCAAAAGGAGACATTAGAATTAAGCTTACTAACATCATACCAAACATTGAACTTTTAGCTAAGAAGCATCAGGCTCAGGGATCTCATTGAATAAAAATAGTAAGTTAAAGTATTTTCTTGTTTAAAAAATTTCATGGGGGTGGGGGGGGGGATTATGAAAAAAATAAAATGTCTAAAAAAGCCCTTTAGGGGGAAGGATTAAAAAAAAAAGTTCAGAAACACTGCTTTAAACATAACAATTCATACTGAATCTCACTGTTTATTTTCCATAAAATTGTTCTTACCTAAAATAATCCCAAAATTCTGGAGAAAAATTAAAGATATATGGATATACATCTATCAGTAATTACTGAAAACTAAATACATAACTACTGCCACACTTCAAAAAATAGATAAAAAATCTTTCGCCCTAAATCTTACAAGTAAATGTACCTACAGTTTCATTATCAGTTACGATAATTAAACTGTCAACATATTTAAAATGTGGGTAAGAAGAAATGAAATTGGTATAAACTAAAAAAGAATCGCGCTTTTATCAAGCAATCTGACCTACGATTATATCACTGTACATGAATATTTCGAAGTTTCGACACCAGATGTCAGTAATGACTCGCTGATAGAAGAGCTGTTTAATTAATACGGAAAACGTGAAATAAAGAAATACAATATGCCAAGTTCGTAAAATACTGTACAAAGTCATGAAATTCGTTCTTAGTATGAGTTGCGATTTATTATAATGAAAAATGTTATTTATTAGATAAGTTTCTAATTATTATTTTTTTTTTTTTTTTTGGCTGATGTTACATAACTCGCTTTCTTGCATCACAAGCCTCAACTACTACTCCGAATGCCTTGCATATACTGTATTTACAATGAAATGATATACGCACACAACGTTAATAAATTATCAGAAAATTCATTCCAGCCCCTAAGATATGCTAGGTAAATGCAGCTATTATTACCAGGAAACTACTTATACACTGCTCGACAAAAATCATAATACTGACCGTTCATTTACTATTCTTCAATTTCAGTAGTTGGCAGATGGTCAAACTGTTTCATCTATGTGGCAAGTAATATCACAATCATAGGTTCAATGATTCGTGAGGATGCTTATTTTTTTTAATCACCACCGATTTTTTTTTTTTAATATTATTCCCGGATTTATGACAAACTTCGCGAGCAGACTTGATAAAACTTAGGTGATTTTTTTTTATTTATTTTTAATAAAAATTTAAATTAGTTGATATTAATTACAAAACTCGTAGATCTGAAAGTCTTGAAATCGGGATTCTGCTAAAAGGTATTTTTGATATAATTGAATTGCGTACGTAACGAAAGCATTTTTCGTATTTGATATTATAATCTGCTCGAAAAAAAAAAAACCTACAGAACACGTAATGTAACTAGAGCAGCTTGCGATGATGCGGGTCAAATTTTGGTATGGTGGTGTACGACAAAATAACGATGAAATGAGGATACAGCGAGAAACTTTGGATAGGTGTAAGGGAAATTTAGTATAAGAATTGCCAAAAAAATTGACACATTACAGAAGTAGTTGCAAGATGCTCGAAAATATGGTCACATGACATCAGTACAGAGTATGATCCCGTCCAAAAGCTAAACAGGCCTGACAGCGGTGAACTATTTTCAATATCAGGTGTCTAAGCTTCCGTGGCAACAAATCCCATTCTTCCGCCAGAGCAGGCCCTAGCTCAGCAAGTGACCAAGGAGTTGGCTGTCGGCGCGCAATGCGACGCCCAGGGGCGTCCCACACATGTTTGATCGAATTTAAGTCTGGCGATCGTGTTGGTCAAAGCAGTCGGAATCAAGGCATTCCTCCAAACACTTGAGAAAATCTGAACCAAACGCACCCCTAAAAAGTCAGAGTTCGAGGATGTTCTCTGTACAGTTCCGGAAATCCTATCAAAAACATGAAGAGGGGTGCGGCCGTTGATCATTATTCTGCCACATGCGAGAACACGGTTTCCACTGTAAGTGTCCCCTTCTGATGTTGGAGGGATACAACAGCATTCCCCGATGTCTCCTGCTGTACAAATTGGAGTGGTATGACATTAAGGGTAAGGGCCTCCGTAGCCGAGTGGGCAGAAGCGGGAGTGCAGTAGCACACGCTCTTTGAGTAGCCCGGGGTTCAAGCCCCTGACTGCTGAATACGGTCGATCTGCCAACCCGCACTGGACCAGCGTGGCAGATTATGGTCCATTTCCCTCAGCATGAATTGTTGAGGCTTCCATCCTGCAGTGGGTTGATAATGGCTGAACTTGACTTTTTTTTTTTTGCTATGGATAAAGGGATGGTTGAGTATGAGACGACAGAGTGGTAATCAATGGACACTGCTCTTCGTGGACAAATGTTATTAGTGGAGTTTCCCAGGGTTCGGTGCTAGGCCCATTGTGTATTCATCAATGATATTGATGAAGGTACATCAGGCTTAATGTCCAAGTTTGTAAATAATACAAAGGTTGGCAGGGTTGTTAACAATAGTAAAGATAGTTTGCTACTCCAACTGGATCTAGATAAGTTGGGAAAATGGTCTGAGAAGTGGCAACTGAAATTTAACATTGACAAATGCAAAGTACTGCATATGGGTAGCAATAACCCAAGAGAAATGTACCGTGTGGTACTACACTCAGGGAGGTGGAAGAGACCTGGGGGTAATTGTGCAGTCAGATAAGAAGTTCGCTGAGAAGTGCAGACGGGTTTGCCAGAGCAGGTCATGGAGTTTTGTCAATGATATAGGAATTTTGCTATGAGGGACAAGGAGGCGATTGTTCCGTTGTAAGAGGCAATGGTCAGGCCACACCTTGAGTACTGTGTACAGGTCTGAAGGCCTTATTTTAGGAAGGACGTAGAGTTGCTAGATCGAGTTTAAAGAGCAGCAAGATTGGTGGCGCCTCCGTAGCCAGAGGCAATGGTCAGGCCCCACCTTGAGTACAGGTCTGGAGGCCTCATTTAGGAAGGACGTAGAGTTGCTAGAACGAGTTCAAAGAAGAGTAATAAGATTGGTGAGGAGAACAAAGGGGTGTTCTTACCAAGAAAGGCTGAAGTTCTGAAAATTGCAGCGCCTGGAGAGTAGGCACATACGAGGTGATCTGATTGAGGTGTATAAGTCCTTGAATGGGTTCAGCAAACTGAATGCTGATGGGATTCTTCCTCTTGCTCAGATTAAGAACCTGAGGGGGCATAGTTTCAAACTGAGGAAAGACAGTTGTGGAACAGATGTGCGGAAATTTTTGCCTTTAGTCAGCGGGTAGTTGATTGGAACAGACTTCCATCTCTTGTGAAAGTCAAATAAATTTAATAAATAAGCCCTAAATAAATTTAAGGCTGAGCTAGATAGGCATTTGGAATGAATGGAGGGGTGAAATAGGTTTTTTTTTTCCCCTCTAATGCTGCATAAGCGTGCTTTCTTACATAGTATGCCTCTATTTATGCTAATGAAATAACGTCTAGAATACGTTTGCACGCTAAAACGGGACTAAGAGAACAGAACTTGTCACTAGTCAGTTATTTTTTGTGCCAGTCTGAAAGAGGTGGAGTATAATAAATCAGTTCAGAAATACAAATTTTTAATTTTGGATACCTGTCGTCCAGACACCCCCATATTTAAGTGAGCTAAATGTGAGAAATCGTTTTTTTTTTCCCCGAAGCCAAAAGGGGTCCTTCTAAAATAAAATTACTAATATAAAAAAGAAATTAGTGAGATTCTTGCGGATTCTCACTAACCTAAATGACAATATTATTGTCATATTTTTTGTTAGGAGCATAATTGTATATTGTGAATAAACAAAATATTGAGTAAAACTTCTATTAAGTAAATATTGTAGTTAATAAACCCCTTTATTAATATTTCTTATATTATAAAGAAATAACACGTTAAAAATAAAGAGTGCAGTTGATAAAGTACATATTTACTATAAATATTACATTTATTATAATTAAACAATATGAGTGGGGTGACAAAGGTGAATGAATCTCAGAAGTGGGCCACGAGCAAAAAAGGTTGTGAACCACTGGTCTAAACGACGATGACTTTCATCTTGTCCCACTGAGCCAACCAAAAAACCACGAATTAAATGATGTAGTCGCAACCGGTTTTTTAATAGGCATGAATTTGCGGCTCTGTAAGGTGGTAGATCGCCTTCAAGAAAGTGAGATTGTGGGGGGGGGGGGGCAAAACCAAACTATCATTCTAATGGATTTATGGCTGACCATTCACGCTTAAAAGTAAAGTGACAGTACTTCTACAGCAGAGAGTATCGCAGTTATACTTGACTTTTTTCGAGATAAACTTACCTTGTTCGATTATACTAAAATAATTTAAGACTAATTTATCGTTTTTCTTTAGGTGACAAATAGTAGTAGTAGTGGCACTTGATGCAAGAAAGCAAGTGTAGGAGCTTATGCAGCATCAGCCAAAAAAAAAAAAAAAAAAATCACACCATACCCTCCAATTGCCTGTCCAGTTCCTCCTTAAATTTATTTAACCTATCAACTTCCACAACGACAGATGGAAGTTTGTTCCAGCAATTAACCACCCGCTGGCTAAAGGCAAATTTCCGCACATCTATTCTACATCTATCCTTTCTTAATTTGAACTTATGTCCCCGTAGGTTCGTATTCTGAACAAGTGGGAGGATCCCATCAGAATTCAGCGTGCTCAACCCATTCAAGGCCTTATAGACCTCAATCAGATCACCGCGCAGGTGCCTAGTCTCCAGCCACTGCAATTTGCAGAACTTAAGCCTCTCTTGGTAAGAGGATCCCTTCATTCCCCTCACCAATCGTGTTGCTCTTTTCTGTACACGCTCAAGCAAATCTACATCCTTCCTAAAATGAGGCCTCCAGACCTGTACGCAGTACTCAAGGCGTGGCCTGACCATTGCCTTATACAGAGGGACAATCACCTCCTTTTCCCTGCTAGCAAAATTCCTATATATCATTGACAAAACCCCATGACCTGCCCTAGCAGCCTGTCTACATTGCTCAGAAAACTTCATATCTGACTGCACAATTACTCCCAGGTCTTTTTCATTTTCTACCACCTTAAGTGTAGTACCACACAGTTGGTACGTTTCTCTGGGGTTACTTCTACCCATATGCAGTACTTTGCATTTGTCAAGGTTAAACTTCAGTTGCCACTTCTTAGCCCATCTGCCCAAATTATCTAGATCCTGTTGCAGTAGCACACTGCCATTACTGTCATTAACAACCCTGCCAACCTTCGTGTCATCTGCAAACTTCGACATTAAGCCTGATATACCTTCATCAATATCATTGATAAATATACAAAACAACAGTGGACCCAACACCGAACCCTGTGGGACTCCACTAATAACATTAGTCCACGAAGAGCAGCACCCATTGATTACACACCCTCTGTCTTCTCCCACTTAACCATCCTTTTATCCATTGTAGCAACTTACCCTTAATACCATTCTGCTCCAATTTGTACAGTAGTCTTCCATGCGCAACAGTGTCAAAAGCTTTCCTGAAATCCAAGTATATGATATCAAAATTATTTTTTGCATCCAGTTCCTTTGTGACCACATCATAATAACCAATCAAATTTGTCAGACAAGACTTTCCCTTAACAAACCCATGCTGTGTCTGAATTATTGCTGCAGTCTTGTCTAGATGATCCTGCAATTCATCTTTAACCAGTGACTCCATTATTTTACCCGGAACAGAAGTTAAACTAACTGGTCTGTAATTATTCGTGTCACCCTTCGAACCTCCTTTGTGAATTGGGGATACATTTGCACATCTCCAGTCCGTGGGAACCTCCCCTGAATCCAAGGATGCTCTCATAATTATGGCTAAGGGTTTGCTTAGTTGCTTTGCCGCCTCCTTTAATATAACTGGATAGATCCCATCCGCCCCAGGTGCCTTTCTTATGTTTAACTTCAACAATTTCTCCTCCACTTTGCTCTCAGTTATTACAAAATCATTAAGCACACTGCTACAATTTGATAACCTTCTTCCATTTTCAAACTGTAATGATTCCTCACGTGTGAATGTAGATGCAAAATACTCATTCAGTTTGTTTGCTATCTGAGCAGGATCATCAACAGTCGAACCATCGATGTCAAGTGGACCAATCATATTCAGCCCCTTCCTTTTAGAGTTTATATAAGTAAAGAAATCCTTGCTGTTTTTCTTAGCATCTTTTGCCAAAGATTTCTCGTAATCCGCCTTTGCCTGCCGAACCTCCTTTGTGACCTGATTACAGACTAGCTTATATCTGCTACAGGCTTCTGCGTCGCCTGATAATTTATATGCATCCCATGCATTTTTCTTCTCTGTCACGAGTCTCATTAGTTCATTTGATAACCATTTAGGCCTAAACCTTGAACAATATTTCTTCATCGGTATGAAAAGTCTAGTAGCTTCCACGATTAATTCCTTGAATGCTTCCCACTTAGAATTTACTGTTTGTAACATCGTCAGTCGATCCCACTGTACAGAATTTAAAAACTGTCTGAGACCACTGTACTCCCCTTTACGGAAGCAAAAACCCTTTCCTTTACCCCTGACGGTAGTTACCTCTTTGAGTAAATCCCACTTCAGCACACTGTGATCACTGCCACCTAGTGGTTCCTTTATCTGCAAATTCTTAATACACGAATGATCACTGCTGATAACCAGATCAAGAGTATTACTTTCTCTGGTTGCCTCTCGAACATGCTGCTGCAGAAAACAATCATCCAATAAATCCACAAAAGTCTGACTAGTGTGTGAGTGACCAACCCACAAGTTCCAGTCAATATCTGGGAAGTTAAAATCCCCCATTATAAGACATTCTGATTTACTGGCCCACTATTTCTCTGTACAATTGTTCATTGTACTCATTCGAGTCATTAGGCCTATAACACACTCCTACTCTTATCTTTGCTTTTGCAGTGCTTATGTCACACCAAACTGACTCAACAGTGCACTGTCCATCTATATCAACTGGATGCACTTCTTTTGTCAGATTACCAAATATGTCAGATTACCAAGAAATAATCGGTAACCTGATATAATTCGCATAGCAAGATAAATTTAAATCACGCCAATTTCATTCCTAGATTTTAACACTAGAAGACTAATCAAGACTGTTTTATTATAGTTTGTTTTTACTGCAATTTTTAATACAATTTGTTATCCAATTTCATTTTCTTGAGTCGTAACAGCCTTTCCTCCATCTCAGCTAGAGCTTTGCTTAATGCTAGTTCTATACAGTGGATCCCAACGATTCGCAGGTATATAAACAAAAGCACGTAGAAGTCAATCTGCTTGACAGTGCCTCTATGTTGTACAAAGAGGTCTTCAACAGCAGCACTCTGGAAGATTAACAATCTGCTTCAGGTGGTGGAATCCCTTGCGTTTAAATGATCCCAGGAGCCAAACTACTCGAAGTAATTTGTCCTTTACATTTCACCCCCCCCCCCCCCCGGACTTACCTGTGCACTTTTCCTCTCTCGGATGGAGATTTTTTACTTACATTTTTTTTTTAAATCTGATAAGCCTAATATATAATAATTCATATTTGTGCAAACGAGACATCTGTATGGAGGGGAAAATAGTATCTGATTATATTCAAACATCTCGCCAGCAAGTCTGGTTTCCATTGAGGACCTGAAAATTAGTTTTAAATTTTCTCTACTAGAGGTGGAAGCTTAAAAAAAAAAAAAAAAAAAACACACACACAACACTTTTGCTTGATATGTCGCACCTCAAGGAAGTTTTCCGCGTAATCGCTTCCCTTCGGAATTCTTATGGTAAAGAGATTCCACTGAATGAAAATTTAAACTTCGGTCATTGCACTTCTTTCGCTGCTTATGTTAATACAATGTTAGCAAATTAATCCTTTTAAGGGAGTTTGTGTTGAATTTGCATGAGATTCTCCCGGCGACAATGAGCATACTCAATTAAGTATTGATACTTCTTTGCACTGTCAAAGACAAGTCCAAATTCATTGCTGTTTGCAGACGAGAGTAAACTGTATCCCAACCCACCCCCGCTAGTACGTGCAAGAAAAAATTAAATTCAATGAAGTTAATACATGCATCTCAAAAAAACAAACAAAACACTACCCCTTCAGGGCAAGTGAATTCATGGTCGCCAACCACTTTTAAACAATGGCATCGAGAAGCCATCTAGCTGTTGTTCGATTTCACTATACGAAAATTTGTGGTGGGCATGACAGAGAGAGAGAGAGAGAGATAATCTTTTATTACCCTTCACGGCCATAAAGCCAGGGGCTTACAGTTTCCCAAACTTGGGAAAATTGAACAATTATTTACAAAAAGGTAATTTTACAAAGAAAACATATTATAATACAAAGGAGAGAACTCCTTACGAGAGTTAAATCTGCTTGAGCTGGCTTAACATCGAGATAAGAGCACCAGCTCAATCAGACAGGAACAGGTGCAAGGTATACATCAGTCATTGCTGATTAGTCGTACTCGTCATAATTTTTTTCCGGTAAGTCCGGTCAGCAGCGAATTTGTTCAGGTCAGCGTCCAGTGCCTGGGTTTGCTTGAGCATCTGCTGAGGAAGGAACCTGTCCGAGAGATGGAGTCGTGCTGAATGCGAGTAGAGCTCGGGATTGGCCCTAAGGGCAGCAGGGGGGATCCTCCAGCCACAGGTATCCCAGAATGAAGGTGTTGCCATTATGCCTGTTATCATCTTGACTGTTGCTAGGAGGCGTTGGTCATCGATTAAGGTGGGAAGCCGTGGAATTCCGAGAGAGTTGGCAAGCTGTGTGGTACGAATCAGAGCTGGAAGGTTGTGCTTCCTGTTGGCCCACTTTAGGAGCCAGAATTCTGTGGCAAAGAGTGGTTTCTTTATTGACGGTGCCGCTGACGCCCAAATTTCAGCAGCATAGAGTAAAGGTGGAAAGATAACTGTTCTTATGTACCTCACGGTTATCTTTTTGTCTGTGATATGAAGGAGATGCTGTTTTGCTATCCACCGGAGTCTTGAAGCACGTGTGAGGAGCATATCCATGTGGGCGTTGAATCGAAGTTTTGGGTCGAATACAACGCCCAGATCACGATGGCTGGACACAATTGGGATGAGGGTGTTGCCGACCGAAGGCTGGAGAGAAGAAGGAGTTTGCTTCAATGAATACACCATGAATTCGGACTTAGCAGGATTGATCTTGAGCCCAAACTGGCAGAGGTAAGATGTGACTGTGGTGAGAGTGTTGTTAATTTCCACTTTTACCAGATCTAGGCCTTGACCGGGAATGATGGGAGTGAGTATCTTGATATCGTCCGCATAGCTCAGTAGACATCGAGAATGTGCAACCAGTGGGAAGATAATGGATGAAAACAGAAGGCCCGAAAGGACCCCTCCTTGTGGGACTCCTGCGGTGACGGATCTAGTAAGGGTGCGATCTCCTGTATGAAGCTTTATAACTCTGTCATTCAGAAGAGAGGAGAGAAAGCATAATATGTTCCCTGTGATCTGGAAGTGGCATTCCAGGAGAGTGAGAAGTTGGTTTACTTGGACGGCATCAAATGCAGCCTCAATGTCTAAGTAAGTCACAGCTAGTTCCTGCCTATTCTCCAATGCTGACAAGATAGTATTCGTGGTGGCTAGCAGATTGGTGATCGTTGATCTGTTTGGAAGGGAGTAGTGAATTTGGACTGGATTACTGGGCAAGATCTGCTTAGTGAGGATGGGGAGTAAGGCCTTCTCCAGGAGCTTCAGCAGGCTGGAGGAGTTAGAGATGGGTCGGAAGTGTTTAGGTTTCGATGGCGACTGAACTTTGGCTAAAGGTTTGATGAGATAGTTTTTCCACTGCTGTGGGAAAATTTTGTTCGAGAGTAACTGGTTGAAGATAATTAAAAGTGGCTGAATAATGTACGGACTTAGGCATTTGAGCATGAATTGGGGAACTCCATCATCACCGGTGGTAGACGAGGCAGGTAGAGAATTGATGGCTACGATCAGCTGTTGTTTTGTAATCTGAATGTTGTTCAACACTTCTTGCTGGATGGGCTCTGTTAGTAGAGCTAGATCTGAGTTTGGCATAGGAATACGGTTAAATCTTGTGACGAAATCGAGCCACAATTCAGGATCAAGTTGTAAAGGAAAATGAGGATTCACTTTCTTGTATGGAATTTTTCCTTTAGCCAGCTCACGGTTAACATATAATTTGATTGCCTCAGATTTCAGGCGATTAAAATGAGCCCGTGCCCTTGAATAAACGATACGATCATTGACATTTTGAGATTGTTTCCATGTGCGATGGAGCTGTTGCTTCAGCTGGAAACTCATTTTGAGTTCAGAATTCCACCAAAGTCTTGTATATGGACTGATTGTGATCTTTTTAGAAGCAGCATATTTGGCAACCGTGTTGATCCAGTTTGTGAGAATGTTCACAGCTAGTTCTGGGTCACAAGTCTCTAAGGCCACCCAGGGAATGAGAGAGGCGGCTCTGATGCACTTATCTACGTCAAGTAAGTTGGGGCTAGTAATGACCTGAAATAAGGCAACAAAATCGCCAGAGGATACAACACTTCTACACTAGGGGACTGGAACAATCAGTAAAGCAACTCTTGACAGTTAAATCCAATAATCATTTTTCCCACTCATTTCTAAAGGAATGCCAATCATCCCTTCCCACCTCTCCCACACAAAGGGAGAAGGATGGTTTAAACATTCCTAGAGAAATTCCAAATGTCTTAACCGCAACGCACACCGAGTATTAGAAAGAAACTCCAAAAAAAAAAAAACCTTTGATCTCCTTTGGCTTAATCTCTACCCCCATTCTGTCGCTTCTATCGTTCTCTCAATCCCACCTGACTTTCCTTCCCCTTCTTTGAACTCTTTCTAGAGTAACTTTACCAGCATTGGCGATTTTAGTTTTGACAACTCCAGCTGGCTTCGGTTTCTAGTTCTGTGAACCCAGCTAGCCACGATGCCGACTCCCCCCCCCCCCCCAATTACTAGTGACCTCACACAGCTTGTTCATTTACCTACCAGAAAACAGGACAATCCTAATTACACCATCAACACTCAAGTCTTTTCTCTTAGCCGCGAAGAGCCAATACTAATTATAACGGTTGTTTTTCCACCACGAGTTCCGTTCTCTCAATTTTGCCATACATAATAAAACCAACAATTTCCTCACTGATAAATTATTAAATAGCAATGTTGCGATTGCATAAGCAGTATAATTAAGTTTATTTCATATACTAAAGGTTTTTAAATTATGCTCAAGTTAAAATATGGAAAATCAATTTTCTTAATCAGGCTATAAAGATTAATGTGGAAAACAGATGAAATACGTTTTCCAAGATTTTAATAAAACGTTCCCGAATTTGTTTTTATAAACGTTATTTCTACAAAGTGATAATTTTCTGACATGAAATTTGTCTATCAATTCTAATACTGTCATAAGTGAAATAAGTTCTCTCAAACATTTCCTGTACTAACGTGAAGGATGTACTACACTTAATTCCTGGATGATTGGATTATTACTCTAGAACTGGCTACAGACTCATTTTTCATAGTTTTATTTCGCTCCATACCACGTGGCAAACTGGGAAAAATAAAAGCTATAAAAAAAGTGTCACAAACGCCAATTTCATGCTCGTCATGGAAATAAACGTTTTACGCCATCTTCTCTTCCCCCTAACAGTTGTGGTTAGGCAACCGAGTATTAAAAGATGATTGCAAGGAACAGTTATCTAACCTAGTCTGCGAACCGGAAAAATTGAAATACATACTCTGAAAGGCGTAACTAATCCGTTATGGCTTTCAATTTTTCCACCAGAAAGGCAGAACCTTTCACATATAACTAAACATGTACTTGGGAAAGGTTCTGCCTGCTGTGCTCTTCTGGTTGAGCAAGATATTTGAAATATCCGCTCCCAGGTACTTTTTTTAATTTATGCAAGCCATCTTTTTGGTTCATAAACAGATGTAAAAATAATCCGCAACAGAACGCTAAACATGCACCGAGATGACTCAGTACTGCACTATTAGAAATAAACACTTCGCTGAAGGTAATTGTCATATCTTTTAAAACGAAACACGATTTCAGGGATCTGAAGATGGTATCTAAACCACCGAAAATTCCTTAATGATGCGTATTAAATTTCCTTTCGCAATGTCTACAACTTGTTTTACACATTTTGTTGGAAGAAAATCAAATGGAAATTAAGTTTTCTTGAAAACTTAAGTTTTTGTTGTTAGGATAACGATGAAATTTTGCAAGATTATATCTGAAAATCCACTGTAAAGCATTATTACAAGTAGGGAACAGCTCCTACTAGTGCAATGTTTTATAACTCTCAAAGCATGAGGCTTTGGTCTAAATTTTACTTGAATCTATTGTAATTCAAATCTCCGATTTCACAATATTCAAGAAAAACAAGATGTTTTTCGTGAATATTTTATTGTGAACAGTGGCGAACATTTGATATAATAGGAATCCTGGCCTGCAAATTCCGAGTATCCAATAGAAATCAACCTTAGAGCCGCATTATGCAGATTATTCACGCCTATAAAAACACGGGTTGCTGCAACCACACTACTTCATTCCAGTTTCCTCAGTGGGATAGCTACATCTCCAGTACTCGGGATTGTAAGTCAACGTAGTTAAGATGGCGGGCAGTCGCATTCAGCATGTTGACTGTGTCATGCAGTGTCGTCTCGGCCCTATGGAAGCTGTTTCAAAAGACAGGAATCATTACAGCAGGACACAGCTAGAACTAAATTCAAATCGCACAATTAATATACTCCAGGAATGGACCAAACTGCATCATCTAATTACCTCAACAAGTTCAATCCTACTAAAAGGAACCCTTAATACTCTACGACCTCCGCAAATCAAAGTCAATGGAGCGACTATCAAATTGCAGACAATTGAAATACTTGGGGATTGTACTAGATAGAAACCTAAGCTATACCCGACACCTGGAGCACCTTAGAACAAAAATTAGAAAACTATCTGCACTTAAGAGACAGAATAACCCACAGGTATTGAGGCCTAAAAAGGAGGTTCCTCACTCTTATATAAAAGTTAGCCTTCATCCCAGCCGTGACATATGCTGCAGGGGTGCGATACACCAAGGCAAATACGCAGTGAACAAAAGAAAGCTTGAATCCATTCAACGCCCCATATTACTTACGACTACGAGAGCTTGCTGCACTGTCAGTACCCACACGCTCCAGGTCCTGGCTTGATCCCTTCCCCTGGAGGTTTCGCACTGTGGGCTGCTGTACAAACACTCGAAAGGAAGAGTAGTAACCCACATTGAGTTCACTGTTGGCCCAGCAATCAGCAAAACCTTACAACACAAAAGGCTTACACAGAACACCTAAAAGACACCTGGCAGAACCGATGGAATTTATCCACCAAAGGAATCATTACCAAGAAGCTCCTCCCAGATATCAGCAGGGTGTATCCACTCTCCCTGGCATGGCTATCTCCCGGATTATACACCAATTTTACTGACTGGGCATGGCTCCTTTAGAAGAAAGCTACACGAATTTGGTCTCGCAGATACCCCATTCTGCGTCTGTGGACAAGAATCCTGGTCGCATTCCATGAGTGCGACATCTCCGAGGACAACTATACACGACTATCCACTCACTACTCAGGAATGAAGACCACGTCATTTTACAGGAGCAGGACAACTACAGGGCCTTCGCCCACTCTGCCCAGCTGCTGTTTACAAGACGAAGAACCCTTTTACCTTCCTAAAGAAACTGACACCATAATAGGAGTAGGTCCCATCTTTTGGACCCAAATGCTGGACATGACACTATCAAGTTAACATCTTGCGAAGTATAGGCCATTTGGCGCTCTCTACCCCAAACCAGCGAGGTACCTTTTAATCCCTTCCCCCAGGGGGAGAGGAACTTGTTCCGCCCCCGCCTCTCCATTTTCCTTCTGGTGGGGTACGGGCATGCTCCACTGCTTGCAGGGAGCATCTACTATATCGACCCCTTACTTCCTTTTTCTCCCCCAGCCTTCAGTCTCCCTACTCTTCTTTCACTTCACACCGGGTCTGCCCCACACGTCCAAATTTAATTAACAAATTCTTGCCCGACCTATTAGGCCTCAAAGATTGATATTTCCAGCACATAACCCCCACCCCATCTAGAGAAATTTCTAAAGTTTTTGGTAGAATAGACCGCGTTCATCTTTTACTTCTTAGGTCCTAGCCACTGAAATCAAGGAAGTAGGTGGTAGGACCTACCAGAGTAGATTTGCCTTAAATGGTACACCCAGTCGGATCCCACCAGGGGCCCGGCGGCTAACAGACCGGATGAACAATGGGCATAACACTACATATCATATGATCCATACACTTAAGATCTGGCTTTGACAGGGTACTGTCACTTGGATGGGTGAAATCCCAGGGGCCATTAGACCCTCAAAATACCTATTACAAGAGCTGGCCAGGGTCGTCCGAGGGCTAGGTCAACCAGAACAGACCACTAACTGGCTCTAACAGCAAGATGGAACCCTACAATGTCCTGTCATCAACTCTTGAGGTTGCTGCGGCCACAGGTTTCACCCGTGGTTGCAGCATCCTCACACCGGACTCGACGCAAGGAAGCCAGTAAATCTTTATCCGATGCTGGTTGCTAACAAGTCTTTTGGTTGGTGTCAGCATCATCGTTTCAAGCGATCTTCACTTTCTCGTCTGCGTGGAATCTGTCCTGGCAGAATTTCTGGCTTGCAAAAAATAAAATAATGCAAGGAGACTGTACAGGGAAAATGCTCAATCACTTCAAATTGACGTTTATTAATGGTTTCAAGTGTCGACATGTAGTACTTCTGCATCAGGGCTTTAAATACGGCATGAAACCAGAGCCAAGGGAAACAGTTAATTTAAAAAACTGCAAAATTTAATTTCGCTACGTACAAAACAAAACTTCCTTTCTTTAAACAGAAAGTCGTTAGAGAACCTGTTCGACCTAACCAACAATGGTAGACTTGTTTCATTCTGTGCTAATTTGAAATTATCAAAATATTTTAAAGAACTTCAACTGTATAAAGTTGAAAAGCTATTACTAATAGATTAAAAATGTTTCACGGATGTTTATTCTACGCAACTTCAGGTAATGTAATCCTACTGTTATCCTCAACAAAACCAAGAACCAAATTGGGGTAATTAAAAAAAACACCATTAAACAAAGGATTTTCAAATAATCGATTAAACGTCAACATAATTAAACAAATTCCGTTTATACTCTAGGACGACCAAACGGTCAGAAGAGTTAAGATAAAATAAAGAAACACGCTTTTAGAAGTCACGCGAGCTTGAAACGAACTCTAAAAGTGCTTATACTTATGCACCCTAGTATCTGACCATTCGGTTACAGCGGCCCTATTTGTAGGTTGGTAATACTCGATACAGAATGAATACTTTATTTCACCTGGAACCTTCCAAGCTCCAGGTGAAATAAAGATTGAATAAAAATTGAATTGATCACATTTTAATGGTTAATAGCAGAATTTGTTGAAAATGCCACCCTCAAACCCCAACCCACCAACGCTATGGGTTTCCGTCTGCAAGAAAATGCCATTGAACGTGCCATTTTCTTGCAGACGGAAAGCGCTAGTGGTGGCCAAGTATCGCAATAACAGTGGCGGATAGATTCTGCATTTCTGGAGAAAAGAATGTTGTACATCCAGACAGAGAAGGAAAAAAAAAAAAAAGCTCGCTGGGGTGACAACCTAGACATATACTAAATAAATAAAAGCAGAAGAAAAGTCGACAATATAAATTTAGATTTAATCGAGACGGCTGAAGCCAGAAGAGTTTAAAAATATGATGTTACAGCTTCAAAAAACCTATCAGAATCTGTTCTTGAAGAACAAGTATTCAAGAAGTACTTGTCCAGACTTAAGATGAGAACTCCAGGCGAGTTCAAACTCCCGCAATACTATGGGGTCAGGTCTGCCACTTGGGTTTGCGATGCTTGCAAATTTCTCATTTTAATTTATTTTTTAATTAAAGTGAACTACCGGTACATACGCTTAATCAGGTTGGTTAGATTTACGTATCCAAATATTTTAAGCAATATTGAAATAAAAAAAAAAGGAGGTAGATATATTTATTACTTAAAGCGGTCTCAGCCAACCAATGGCAACCCCGCTGTCAGTTAAATATAATTTAGCGGTACTCTTACACAGGGTGTCTCAATATTGGTACAAACGTTTAGGGGAGGTAGGTAACATAAAGGAATGTAAATCGCATAGAAACCCATAACCGGAAACGTCACGGGAAAGTAGTAGTAGCAGAGACAAGACAGTAATTAGTGGCAAACATTTATTTGACATAATATTAACAATGGAGTACGAGATGGATGCATTTCATGATGTACAACAGATGCTCGAAGGTTCCACCATGAGACGCGATGCATGCGTGACACCGACGCAGCATGGATTGGCGGACACGGTCAAACACACCTGGAGTTTCTTTGACAGTAGCAGCAGCGCAGACGAGTCTCGTCACGAGATCTATTTCCGTCTCCACAGGCGATTCATACACGATAGATTTGAGGGCCCCACAGAAAGAAATCAAGGCTCGATAAATCAGGTGAGCGTGGGGGCCAAGCAGTGGATCACCACGGCCAATCCATCGACGCCCAAAACGCCTGTTCAAATGGTCACGAACACGCCTTCCATAATGGGCAGGCACCCCGTCATGTTGAAACCAAATGTTGCGTCTCACATTTGCTGGAACATCATCAAGTAACCCTAGTAGAACTTGTTCAAGAAAGATCCGATATTTAGCGGAGTTAATGCGGGATGGCAACAGGTATAGCCAACTAAGCAGTCGTCGACCATACCTGCCCACACATTTATTGCGAAGCGATGTGCCGCATGGGGGCGCACACCGTTTGGGTTGTGGTGAGCCCACACATGAGCATTGTGCTGATTAAATAAATGCCTTCCCGAGTGAAATAAGTCTCATCCGTGAACAAAACATAGGCTGGAAAATCCACGTCTTTAACACTTTCTTGGAGAAACCACTGCGCAAAAGCCACACGTGCAGGATGATCTTGGGTGAGCAGTAACTGAACCCTTTGGAGATGAAAGGGGTGTAAGGAATCGTCGTGCCAGACACGCTGTACACTGCAACGAGACACTAAGGCAGAGGCAACGGCATGTGTGCTGGTAGTAGGATTATTCTGAACGGCATTCAACACACTTTCTTCCATGGTGGGAGTTCGTCGAACGTGGTCTGCCCACACTACTCCTGTTACCTCTGAATGCCCCATAATCGCACAAATTTTGATACACACGCGCAAACAAACGGTGGTCCGGTACATGTCTGTCTGGGAAGCGTTCTCCATAAATTCGTTGAGCGGCTCGTCCATTGCCCTCTGCTAATCCATACACTAGGTGCATGTCTGCCAGCTCACAATTCGTATATCGATGCATGCTCTTCGTGCGGCGACTACTGCTTGAATGAGTAAAGCAGAAATTTTCCCTCTCGCGAACTGGTGAACAGCGCCGTCTACCGACTTACGGTGACGTTTCCGGTTATTGGTTCCTAAGCGATTCACATTCCTTTAGATGTTACCTACCTCCTCTAAACGTTTGTACCAATATTTTTGAGACACCCTGTATATAGGAGGTATATATAAGGAGGTACAGTACAAGAAATAAATTGGAACCTGATTTTGAGAACATTTTCGAACACATCAGTTGAAAAGAACTTATCTAGACGTGGGTTCGTTGCTAGCCGAACAAAGATGGTCCAAAACAACTCTCCTCAAACCTCGGAAAAGTTGAGGCCTCGTACCGACATTTCATCACAACATAACTTAACCAGATCCGATCCACAATTTCAGGTCAATTTTACTCTGCAATCAGAAACCAACATCACCGCCTACAGGATTCTTTACTTTCGCCACAATTTTATATTCCCTTGGCAAAACTTGTCACACAGGTCATTCACCGTGGAGGAACAAAGATGAAGCCTCTTGTGGGCAGATACAGGCAACACCTGGCAGACTGCCCAGTCCTAATCCAATGCCAATAAAATTCCACTTTTTTCTGCATCTGATCATGCACGTAATTAACTCCGAGATGATCAAGTTGAAGAAAAGGCATCTTTCTGCGAACCCGTTCAGATACAAGAGGTGAAGTGTTCTAAACACTGAGATTATCTTACTGTATGACATATTAAAGCGATTCAATATCAGCATGCATTCCCCAAGTGGAATACAAGCAGCAGCAGACAAAAAAGCAAACAAGAGCAGAAGTGAATGTTAGTTGGGGGATGCCAGCCTGGTAGCTACACGCGCGTTGCCTGTAGCAACGATCCGTCGGGTTTGTTGAATGATCAACAAAATGGCTTATATGGTTGCCTATCCAAGTAGGATTTCCTTTCAGCCTCTTGTGTTTAACAATGCATTTACGTTCATCTTTTTACTTCCAAAAATGTCTCTTATTATTACCAACTCAACATGTTGAAGGTACAGTTCGAAAATATTCTCTCAATCGTGTAAACAGTAAAGGGAAGAAGAGTAGGGAAAGAGACCTTTCAAAATTTCACTTTCGTGAAACAGCTGAAAGAACATCGTGATATTATTATGCATGACATGTTTCGATATTCCTGAGTGTAATAGGGTACTATCAGCAAAAAAGTGATTTCTCCGGGTTTGGCTTTCTAAAGAATTTAGATCATTCAGCTTACCTCATGCCACATTCCTAGGCTGAGCAACAACTTCATATTTCTGTTATTAGTATTGGTAGTAGCAAATCATGCAAGCGCATAAAGCATAAGCCAAAAGAAGTCCACCCATCCCCATATCACCTCTCAGTTTGTCTAGTTCTTCCTTGAATTTATTCAAATTACCCACCTGTATTTTACACCACCAGATGGGAGTTCGTGCCAACAATCAACTACCAGCTGGCTTAAGCAAAATTTCCACATTTAACCTTCAATTTGAATTTATGCCCCTCATGGGCGTAGTCTAAGCAAGAAAAGGGATTCCATCAGCATTGGGTGTCATCTACTGGTTATCATACACATTTCAGGAAGTACGATATTTTCAGCCATTTAAAGTTGTTATAACACAAATTACATGTATTTTTATGTTGATGTACACTTTCAAATTATGACCAACAGAAAGGGAAAATAATACTCGAAGTCAGTCTAAAAACACGAAACATTCTATTTTCTAGAATTCAGAATTCCAGTGTCATTATAATGTATATCTCTGATCAACGAAAGATTAGCTGAATTACACCAGAGTGCGAAAGACGTGGACAACTATAGACTAGACACTAGTGAATAACTTCAGTGATGCGAAATATCATGGAGTAAGGTCTCCATCGGAATGGAATCCTTAACGAATCGTAGCACGGTTCGTGAGGAAGCCTTGTCTGACCAATCTAGTTAATTATCATGATGAAATGAAAGTTGGACGCAAGAAACATCTGACATTTACTTACAAACTTCAGTAAAGATTGATATATATTTCTCCAAGAAAGGCCGTTATATAAACTAGAGCAAAGTTGTGTGGTAAGACCCGTTGTTGGATCCGTAGCTCACAAAAGACATGCGGCAGCAAGACAGAACAGCTACAGTTGTCCCAGTGGCTCACAGCGACCTAGCCCCTTTCTTGCCCCCACTACTGACCATGGCGATCGACGGCTAACCATCCAGGCCAACAAGTTCCTGGAGAGTAGGCAAGAGGACATTCAAGATGGACCAGTTCAGCATATGGAGCTCTTCAGGACTCAATACTTGGGCCACTTTATAATTTTCCTTAAAGACTGTACGCAGGAGAAGCTGTAAAAGTCGGATGATGATTTTAAAGGGAAGGGTGGTTAACGACCAGAAGCAAGCAGTTCTACTTCAAAATGACGTAAATCGGTTACACATGTAGGCTGGGGTGGGGGGGACTGAAGTTTAATGCATCTAAATGCAAGGTTTCGCACGTGTGGAAAAGAAATCCAGAAGTTACTTAAGCTAGAGGGAGATAAGTTAAATGGTTTAGGGAAAAGATCTAGGGGTTACAATTCAGACATCAATTTTTTTTCCTGCAGTGTAAACAAGCGTCGACAAAGGAACATGGTCTCGTGTATGTGTTATACAGAATCTTCCCAAATAGGGAAAAAAATATGTAATTGTCCCTTTATAAAAAGGAAAATGGTAAGACCTACATTTATAATTGTGTGTTCAGTTCCGGAGGCCATTACCTGAAGAAAGAGGTTCAAGAAGAGCACACCAGACTGGTTAGGGGGTGCTATTCGATGTCAATATGAAGAACGGCTTAGATCAGACTTCAACGCTTGGGGGGGGGGAGTCATTAGGGAAAACCTGATTGATGTATACAGGCCCCTTTAGGAAAAATGAACTTTCATTTTACCCCTTTAGGTAAAATGAACGAGAAGTATATTTTCGCTATTAGAAGAAACAACTTGAAATCGGATAATTCATTTTTAGCGATGGGCAATGTACGATCGATTTAGGCTCCTCTCTTTTGGTCTGATTAATACGAAGCTAATGTGCCAGAAATAATTTCTAGTCGTCCTAACGCTCTATGCGGAAAGTTCAAGTTACCTCATATGGATAAGATGCACAATCCTATTACGATAACAGTATAGTGTCGATTTTTAATGAACACGAAGTGCTCAGATCAAGGTACCAAAATGACTTCAACCAATGCAGACATATCCGATTAGTCCAAAATAGATTGAGAGAACCCATCAATTTCCACAAAACCAAGAAAAACTGTTCCAGATAAGACGTGCTACAGATGTTAGTGACCACTAAGTACTGCCAAAGCAAAGTTCCAACTATTAACACTGTGTGCGCGCACGCACGCACACACGATGTGAGTTTCGGCGGAAGCGAACATCTGTGGGTTCTCTGACGCTACGAAACGAAAAGCTGTAATCAACTCATCCAGCAAGCTATAACCAGCAACTGCTACTTAACGGCATGGGAAAGTATTGCCATATCCAAGAATCAAGGCCGATAAAGGGTCTCAGAAAATGGTAACACCTGCAAACGAAGATAAAAGTGCGAATCTAAAATCTGAAGACAAACCTAAAACAGTCCTTCGGTGGCTCAATAAAGGAAAGAAAGACAAAAAAAAATAAAATTGCTTCGTTTAGGAAGAGGAGAGAAAATGCTACTCTGTTTGAGGTGGGTTAAAAAAAAACCACCTCTACAGAATAATCAAGATACGCCGATCGTTCTAAACGTAATTTTAGATTTTGACTCCTGAAGAATTTAGAGAGAGAATGTAGTTATGAGGTTGTTCTCAGGCAAGCACCTTGGAAGGCGTCTAAAAGAATGTATGTTATGTTAAGTTAACATACGGACAAAGTTCGAGAGCAGCAATTGATTGGAACCTCTAAAATGGCTTAATATAGACTGTAAAAAAAAAAGGTAAAGTGCAGCCATTATCAACCCACTGCAGGATGCAAGCATCCTCAACAATTCATGCTGAGGGAAATGGACCATAATCTGCTACGCTGGTCCAGTGCTGGTTGGCAGAGCGACCGTATTCAGCAGTCAGGGGGCTTGAACCCCGGTCTACTCAAAGAGCGTACTGCTGCACTCCCGCTCCTGACCACTCGGCTACGGAGGCCGGTATAACTCGCTTGTTTTTTTAGGTTTTGACCTAAAAACAATGACTTCAGGGTACATTGGTTTTTCGGTCCAACTGAGCCAACAAGCTCAGCTGAACTGAAATTTGAATTATGTTGAGAAATTGGACTAAATATTATAGTTTAAATTTCACGATTTAAATTAATTTTCCTAATCAATTTTTTTTCTCTCAATGAGGGTAAAATTGTTTTCCATCTTCAGTTTAGTTTAAAAATTTCATTGGTGTACCTCAAATGAACCTAAACCAATTTTATATTAATGAAAAAGAAAGAAGGAAAAAAAAGGTTACTAAGTGGTCACAAACACCTGGTCACTAATTGGACAGAAACAACACATACTGCACAAAAAACATTACATATACTTACGGCAGTTTTACACGGCACTGCAAGTACCTGGGCGGAGTTGAGCTAACGTTTCGGATCCTCTGTATATAAGTCTATACCTGTCTAACAAAAGAAAGTCTAACAATAGTGCTAGATCGGAAGAGTAGAGTGATTAGTTGATCTGTACAGTGCCATGTTGCATCAGAAATATCTTCAAGTGCAGAATGGGCAGGGGCATTGTAGTGCAAGAACCAGCTGCACTTCTCTCAAAACTACGGCTTCACCCGGGAAATGCACTTCAGTAGTCTAAAGCACCTGTACGTAGAGCAGAATTCTCCTTTCAGGTATAAATTTCTTGTAAATCACACCCTCTTTGTCGAAAAGATCGGCATCGTTTTGATCCAACTTCTGCAAACGAAAAACTTTAGGTATTGATTTTGAAGTCCACTGCGGTGACAATACAGTTGATGAAATTAGGATTGTCTTCACAAGTCTGGATGGAGTCTTTTCGTTGCTTCTGCTCATCGTGAGGCTGTGCGGCACATTTTTCAGACTTTCCTCTTCCCTAAAACTTCGTACAGAATTTGACGAACCGTGTCATTCATATTCAACTCAGTCATTCTGAGGATCAAACGACAATCTCTTGCAACAATTTCCTGAACTTTTCAACTCTGTTCTTATTTCGAGAGGCTGACGAAAGCTCACTTCTTGGGCCATCGCACTGTTCTCACACCCGTCTTTGAACCACTTATGCTATTCAAACACTTTGGTACGACTTAACTTTTCATCACCATAAGCAGTTTTTAACATGTCATACGTTTCCGTTGTAGACTTTCCCCAGTTTAAAGCAAACTTTGATATTCGTTTGTTGCTCGATTGCAAAATCGTGACATGGAACATTAACGCTAATGGAAATGGTTGTTACTTGTTGGCCTACTGGACAATCTCCGAACAATCATCTGCTGGAGGATATTTGAACTACAACATACCACTTCCGTTTATTTTCAACCTCATCGAATATGACCGCAATAGCACCAATCCGAGAACTTCATTGCCACATCTTGTACGGTCAAAGTCGTTGATGTACCTAAAACAAGCGTAACTTTCTTATTTCAACTCCAACTGATGAATACAGTATGGCAAATTGTTCGGCCCATAATCACCTCCACGCTCAGAAAGCTATCGCAAATGTGTCACATTTATGCAAACTTTTGCTGCCATAGTTCACTACAATACTTATATAGTAGAACTATTTTACTTGGATTGTGCTGCATGAGCCAAAAGAATGATTCTTCCTAGCTGCCTTTATGCACTCATACCATGAACAAACACCCAACCGTGTTGGAAGGTTCTCTGTTCGCGATTGTTAGTTATTTGGTTTTTAGGAGCATTAGCAACTAAGGCCATATTGCTCCTGGATATGCGGTGGCCATTCCCTGACCTTTCCACATCCTCCGTATTTGGTGGTGACGGGCTCGAACCCCGGTCTAATCAAGAAGCGTGTGCTACGCACTGCTGCTCTTTCCCACCTGGCTACGGAGGCGCCCTGTTCACGATAGTACTAGAAAAGTAAAGTTGAAGACTACTTGCATTTTTGAGATATTAGAATTCTAAAAACAAACAAGGAGAAAAATGGACGTAATTTTTTGAACTCCGCAACACTAATTGCCAAAGGACAAAATCAGACAAAAAAAAAAGCAGGAACGTGCAATTGGTTGGACACCATGACAGGCGAATCTAAGTCTCCGTCCACGGGGATTGGGTGGGGAAAGCATATGAATACTCCATATAACCTCAGCTGTGGTCAGCTGCCTCGGTAATGTAAGCACTCCGAAGAGTCGTACCAACAACCCCGTAACGTAAGAATTTAAAAATTTATATTAAGCTCGAGTCCTGTTAGCAGTATTCAATCGTCACTACCTACACAGCCCTTCTTTGAAGAAAGGAACAGGAAAAAAAAAAAAAAAATCAGTAATTCTCTTCCCGACTATTAATAAGCGTAGGCCCCATCATTTCCCTGCACTTAATTTATGGTGCCTCTATAGCCCAAGAAGTCTTTCAATAATCTTCCCCAACACACAAGCTATGAAAGTGCATACTCTTATTCGATTCTGGACTATATGCGAAGAACTTCTTTGTGGGCTGCTACCACATCCTGAACCAACTAATTTACGAACTGAAGAGAAATTCCTACCAAGCAGTATATCGAGCCAACACAACAAGCAAGACGTCAGCGTTTTCTGTATTATTCAGCGTTAACCTTCTGAGAGTTAGGGTCGGCGACCGAATATAAGAGCGGGGGAAAGGAGACTTCTCCCTTCAGTTATGGAGGGAGGTGGGAAGTTAGTTTCGTCAAAGGCAACTGACACGATTAGGAATATTGAACATATTTCCTCTCCCCTAAAGAACAAAAGCACTCTTTTGCTGGTAAAAGATTCCGTGGATTCAACATGTGGCCAGCTGCAAAAGAATAAGCAATAACCGAACAAAGAGGATTTTAAAGAACTGAAAGTTGAAACCTTGCTGAAGGTCGCGACAAGTATCGTATAACCCGCAATGAATATCGGTCCCTTGTAATACGGTTGAAAGACAAGCGCAGTATTACAGTAGCTGTGCACTTAAATTGGTAACTCCATCTGTTAACAAAAAAAAAAAAAAAAACTGTATGGGCCAGTGGCATAACTCCGCAAAAGCTAGCATTGTCAAAAGATATTGGAGAGTGGGTGGAACAATTAGATCATAATCTGATCCTAATGGTTGATTACTTAATAGTATTGCAGATTTGCGGCTTTTTAGAGACGCAAGTGTCAGCTGTATTTTTTTCCTTTCTTCAAAAGGCATTAAAGGATTTTTCATAAAATTTCCGAAATAAAAAAAAAAATATATCTTATCACAACGATCAATCAATCTGGACAGAAGAATTTAATAGATGAAGTAGCAACAAAATTTCTTAAACTAAGATTCATGTACTATAGCTATGCATCAGTTAAATATATACTACCGCACTGGGATCATTGTCAATCAAGGATTAATCACCTACATAAGCAAAATTATCTTCCATCCAACTTTCTGCAACGTAACATTTTCGATAATTGGAGAGCTGGTGGTTATTCATTGCTTGCAAATGTGAAAGAGGATTCAGTAGGAACAAACGATCCTCAGGTAGGAGACTCGAATGACAAAGCAATTCCAGATATCCCCAGGGTTGTGATGGAAGACACGAGGCGAACCAGCCGTGGGCCCTGAAGCGAAAAGAAAAACAACGGTATGGGAGGAAAAGCGTCGAAGTCGCGTTTAAAGAGCAATTAAGTCATACTGTTACAAAATCTTTGAGGTAGTTCGGTAAGGTCGTTTACAGTACTCTTATTCCATATTAAAACATAATGAAACTATTGTACTGAAAAATCTAATGTTCAAAGACCTCAAATAAAAACTTGCATTGGAAAGATTGAGTAAGTGAGTGCTATGAACCCCGTTGGATGTTTGTTACATTACTGCACACGTTCTGTTTAGTTGGAAAGATGGAGCAGTTGAGAGTGGGAAGGTTTGGTAGAATTATTCGCGTATCAAAAACGCATGTTTAAGATGTAATAGACTAGGTAAGAACCTTCGAAGGATTAAACAACCGATAATTCACTCAATTGCTAAGAGACTTCATCTTCTGATGCTCAGATAGCAGTCAAGCTTTCTCACGGCTATAGGATTTATGCAGCAATATTTAAGAGAAGAGTACACAAGCCAAAAAATGGTTTAACCTAACTCTCGTATGAAGACTGGTACGAAAGGCTCTAGGAATATTCTTAATAAGCTGAAATTTAGAAAAAGGTCGGAACTGTCATTCCAAATTTATAGCAGTTTTTGTTAGGGGCGCAATGGATCCGTAATCAAGTCTAAAACCTATCCAGGGACCAACAAAATACGTCGAAAAATCATTATGATTCAGATTATTCCAACGATCCGAAATACAATACTTTCATTTATATACAAATATAAAAATATATAAAATTTATAATATACAAATATAAAATTTAGATACGTAAGGGGAGGATTTCTATTGCAGATTTAAAGAGGCTACTTCACCTTAAAGTGCCTATCCAAGAAGTTCCTAAATCGTGTGTTAAGGTCGTCCACGCACAGATTTCTTGGCAGTTCCATTTTGATAATGCTTGGCACTTTTTGTAGAGGGAAGATATTACTGCCCATTCATATTTTTGCAAAAATAGTTAACCTAACCAACTTGCGGCTCTCCTGTAGAGTGCAGACCCGCAGTATTTTTCGCTGAACTGCCAAACGCTTTATTACAGGCTGATGAAGCTCCAGAATTCTCAGCCACGTACCACTTTGTTCCGTTGAACTCGGCTGACAAGTTCACCTATAGGCGTTACCCGTGCAGCTGAAAGATAATGACTAGACTAAAAGCAACTAAGGTAAACGGGTTTTTAACTTCCGCTCACGTGCACTGCGAATACTAAAACTTAATGGATGTGATGACAAAGAAGCTGGCACGCACCGTAGCTGAGGGGTCACGATTTTGGCCTCGATCGCAAACATCCAGTGGGTTTCGAAGGCTGTGTGGAAACACGACGCCGAAGATGAACGTGCAGCTCCTTAGGATGGGGGAAGGAGTTGAGGGGGAAAGAGATCCACTCGTCTACAGCTGTGGATCTCTCTGAATTTGGAAGCCTAAATATTAGTATACATTCGACCCACTAGTCGTACCAATCGCATTAAAAACAGTATCATTACATCGGTTCTTATTAACTGTTTGATTGAATTACTGAAGATACGCAAAGACAACGCATTATTTTTTTTTTATCCTACTTCCAGAATTGGAAGTAGCAACATGCTATACAGTAGAGGGGAAGAAACTCAAGCCCCTACGTGGAAAAAGAGGTGGGGGGGGGGAATTCCAACAAAGATAAAGGGAAATAAGTGAATGTTACAGGCTTTTATGGATTAGAAAAGGGGAGACGGGCGTATTTACCTATTTAATTGGTAGGTGTTAAATTGTAGATAAGAACATGATACAAAGCGCCAAGGTTGCGCAAGCAGTGGATCAAAACAATTTTCTCGTAAGTACAATAGAAATGAAACGAAAGAAAGATGAAGGGAATATAACATGTGGCTCAAAGTTGGCGAAACTGGGAAACAGAAGTAGTAGCTGAAACGTTTATGCAAATTATAGAACAGCTTCAGCTAACAAACATAAATGACTGAATCTATCACTGCAAGAGAATGGAAAGTATGTGTGAAAGTATGCTTTAGAATCCGGGAGCCAAAGACAGTATTTGAGAGACCATAGATGACAGAGGAACTTCTTTTTTTTTTTTAAATACCTAATGGAAGGGGAAAGATCAAATAATAAAATGAGATTTGTAGGCTTCTTCATGAATTAAGGAAAGAAATAGAGATAAAGAAGAGCGCGTGACATATGCAGAAATGGAATTTCCAAGAACCACAGAAATTCTAGTCGTGTCAACAAGTACCTGTCTTAAACTCCAACCCACACCTGGGTACAAAAGTATCACGTTCTAATGACCTTTTGTGTTTGTGTTTAGAGATCATCATGAAGGAAAAAACAACCTGCAATATAAGGAACTACAAATCAGAGAGAACAGGAATAAAAAACCCCATTTGATAGATGTATAGAAAATCCAGAAGAAAACCCCAATAGTGCCAAGTGCAGTGAACACAGAATTCTATATTCTCGATTTACACAAACAAGAATACTATAAAAAAAATAATGAATCACGCTACAGGAAAAGGAGAAGCAATAGGAAACCACAACTTCCGCTCTGGAAGCTTACTTCCAGGGTGAAACGTATCCAAATACTCATAAGTATCGAATATAACTCCTACTGATAACGTTGATTATGAAGAAAATCGGGCACAATATGCTGATATAAATTCTCTTAGCAGAAACAGAAAGATACTAACACGAGTCAATGATACATCCTGGAATAAGAAAGCAACATGGACAGGGGTACTCTCAAGATAACGCAATCATCTACAGCACGAGATGTGTCAGGGTGGCTCGAGGAAGACTTTAAGCACCTGCCCTAGACACAGCTCGATTTTCGAATCTCAATCCCATTAAGCATTTGTAGGGTTTGCTATTGTGCAAACCTTCTGTATCCATAATTCACGTATTTTACAGCCTGCCTTAAGTATGTTATAATCAATCCCAAAGTAGTTTATAACTACTCCCACCCAATACATGGGTTGGTGGATCATAACGTCTTCCGAAAATGGTTTTGTAGTATGTAGTAAATAAACTTGAAAGGACCAGCACTTACTACATTCACATAGTGAACAGAAGCAAGCAACCGCAAAAAACATGAAATGCAAATGGAAGGGGGGGGGAGGAAACTCAGAAATAAGAAACTTGTGAAAAAGCTTTCACCTCAGACTAATGAGGTGTCTTATGGGACCGATTAAAATGACATAAATGAAATCAGTAAAGACTGCATGCATGAAAAGGTGCCTCGTAGCTGTAAGGGGACCAGCAAATGGAGTTTTAAATTTTGAAACAAGGGAGCTTGTTTCAAAATTTAAGGGAGCCACTAGAAAATATTCAATACAAAACAAGTTACTGCAGAAACGGGAGGAGAGGGGTAAGAAAGGCAGTCTAAGCTAGCACTAGGAGAGATCAGATCCTTGATAAAATTCGGGAACTCAGTGCATCTGATAAACACTGAAATTCCACTGTTAATGGTCAAAATATTTAAGTGACTTATCACAACTTCCCCCTTCTCACCCTGAGAGAGAGAGAGGAAAAAACCTGAGACGTGCATGCTTTTCATCGATGACATAATCGATGAAAAGCATGCACAAAAAGATCTTCTAATGGCGCTTTTCAAAGCGTTTGGGTGCCTAGTTGCAGTTTGTAAATAAATCAACGTACGATGCACGCTCCGTCAATCTCTCCCTTATTACACTTCGATAGCGTTCGACGGATCTAACACCCAACTCCAGTTCCATCAGTCATGGGCGAACCGGCGAGACAAAGAAGGTCGTTGATCGCCTTTGAAGGGCCTCTACACCTATAAGACGCCAGAGCTCAAGTGAAAGAGACAGTGGTGAAAGACAGAGGGAGCTCTGTACGGAAGAGCAACTCGTGTATTCTACAGAGACTGGCTATTGAGTTACCGACGCTTGACAGTACGGAGATGCCGGTCTGACTGGGGAGGGGGGGCGCTAACGGACCAACTGTAGAATAATATAACTACAGAACTCTCCTATATGAGAGGTGCTGACATTTTTTCTTTAAGGCAAGTTTTCGGTACTCCTGCCTTCAATCGTTGTCCACTCGTTTAAATTCATTAGAAATTCATTAAAACTATCTCATTTTCTACAATAAAAAAAAAATAGAGTATTATAAATGAAGCAAAGTAAATTTAAATGTCATTTTTTCATAACTACTAAATGATATAAATTTCACTATTACTGAAAATAAAGTTGTCAATTATGGACAATTGAATTTTTAGTATGGCTAAATAATGCAAGAAAGAGGGCTATTTCTACATCTGTTCAGGTGGGGGGAGGGATGATCATCCATACTTTCCCCATCTAGGTGAGTATCTAATTCCACTTTGAACTCAACCAAAATCTCCATCTCTGCAATCCTGGCAGGGAATTTATCCTAATAATCTACAAGACGCAGCCCAGAGGTAAAAACTTCAGGAGATAAATTTCCGTTACAATGATTTTATTGCCCCAGGACACAATATTACGCATCAGTGTTGGTGTTAAATGGGGGTTGTTTGGATAATCTACCCAGCCTGCATGGTTTTTTTTTTTTTTTCCCCCTTCAGGGAAATGTTTTTATTTATTTAAATGCCTTGTTCCAAAGATCTGTACACTCGTTAACGATCCATTTTTATTTTATTTTATTGACAGATACGAAAATTGTCATTTTAATCTGAACTGGACTAAAGTAATCGGATTCTACTGTAATTCGAAACCGCAGCCATCATACATTGGCATGTGACGAACAATTACTGTGCTTTAAGTACATAACCAAGCAAAAGCCCTCACCTTCGAGTGGGGGTTCAAATTAATTCTTTTTATCATTGAATCAAGTTTAATATATAAAATATATTTATTAACTATTCCTCTTACAGCCTTAGTTAATTCGTGAACTGTATGTGCACTCTATCCCAATGTTTGGATGTCTCAGGATCTTTTTTTATGCTCTCAGTATCAAGGTGCATCTGAAAAGGCAGAGTGGTCACCGTTTCTTAAAATGATGACGAAGTGTAAGGTAGGGTGAATTGCTCGAAGTCCAAAGGAAACTGAGTAAGTTCTGAAAAAGTTAAATCAATATCATTAAAAATAAATGTTCAATGGTATTCCTTTGTACCAAACCATATAACGAATACCTAGGAAAAATACTGTTTGCTTGCGGTTCCTATTTTCGTGGTATGCAAAACAATGATTTTCCGAAACAGCTATCGTATTCAAGTCTTATAAAATTAAGGAACTTTTTCTATACAGTCAGATTTCACGTGAAGAAACCATTGTCTAGGCATAGTTTGGAATAATCATGGTGTTCGAGTTCTCTCCTCAATCAGGGCAAAGCATCCTAATCCTACTTGATAGGACGAACAGTAAAATTCTGTTAGTCGTTCCGGAGCCTCTGAGCTCTCTTAATCCCGTATTCTTCCGCCATGTTTTTAAACTTTAAGACATGGCGGAGCAAATGGGGGTACATTGGATACGCCGCACCAGGGTCCCCGATCTAAAGGCCCAATCGAGGGAGCCAGTCTTTACCCCTTTTGCATCCGGTTCTCAAAGTACCTTTGCACGGCCCTGCTTTGAATTTCAATAATTGGATTACCAGCCAAACTACAGTAAACCAATTTCTCAAACGTTACATATGAAAATAACGGTCCATTGTCTATTTATATCAGATGACAGACTATGTGGATCATAATATCAACTCTAATTAGACTGGATGACTAACTTCTGTGACTAGGTTGGTAATCCGTGAGAGCTAGACAAGAAGCGGAAGAGAGAGAACACTGAAAATGAAGGTGGATGTGCTCATGCAATGTCTGAGTTCAACAAAACTCAGCCGAAATCTTAGGAAGCGTAGGGATACTCTTCAAGTACTTAGATTTCGTCGGTCGGTCAGTCTCTCTCTCACTCACACACAGTGTGCATAGTGTTAGGGTCGGGCGCCACCTGTGGTTTCCCACATCTGCGCCATATGTACACTGTGAAGAAATACAGAACACTGTAAATGCCAGAAAAAGTGTAGTGTGTTGAATGTGTAGTTTTGTGTTGGGTTCTGTTGTGTGTCCTGGCATTTGGCCGCAGGGCCCCTGGTGGAACCCCACGTTGCCCGCACACACCACTAGGAGGTAGCCAGGCTGCCCATTATTCTCTGGCAGGTCTCCGTCAGAGTCGCCTGAGCTTCCTGAACGGAGACCAGTTAAAAAAATAAATAAATAAAATAAAAAAATAAAAAATAAAAATAAAAAAATAAAATAAAATATAAAAAAAATAAAAAAAATAAATAATAAATAAATAAAAAAATAAAATAAATAATAAAATAAATAAAAAATAAGGTAGAGTGCGGCAGTACAGGGTGTACGGAAGAAGATGGGGGATGAAAGTAAGAGTAAGGGGATGTAGGTAAGGGCATCCCATAAATTGACAGTGGAGCATATGCCCCACCAGGAGAAAAGGGGGAGGGGATAACTCCAGAAGGGTAGAAAAACCACTCAGCGAGAGTGCTGAGTGTGACTTATATTTTGCGGTGGAGTGGTCAAGACCACTGGAGCCTACCAAACCATATGGAAAGTTAGCAGGTAATCCTACTTTGGATGTTCCAGGGTTAGCAAGTCAATGCTGGTAAAACAGTCAAGTACAGATTTTTTTTTTTTTTTTTTTTTATTTCGAGTAAGTCCTTTACAGGTTTCTATCCCTGGCTTGAGTTGGTTGTAGAGTCCTGCGCCTAGAAAAGAGGTTCTGTGCGTACTCCGTTAATGATTTATAATATTGTTCTTCAGAAATTAGCAGGTGCTCCTGTCCTTGAGGTATGTGTTGTAGCCTGGTGTACAGTGTTCCTCGAAGATCGTTATAAATTGGGCAGTTATAAAGAAGATGGTCCCAATCTTCAATTTCTCCACATGTACAGTAGGGGTTATTGATGATTCCCAAGGTAGTCACTAACACACAGTGAGTGTTGGACTTCCGAGTGAAGTTGGAAGTTTCTAGAGTTCGCTGCAGTGGTTTGTTTCCGGCGGTTTCTAAACGTTGTCGCCACCCGCTCCCTACATGTCAGATAAAAATCAAACAGAATTTACACTCCCATTCGCTGTTCCAATGGTGTTAGAGGGAGCTAACCAATTACGGTGGAAGCTCAGTAAGTTGGCCGATTATGGCTGAACATTGATCAGAGACTTATGATCATTTATTTTAAAGCCGTTTAGCATACCATACCTCTTAAAATGTCAAATTTGAATACGCGTAACCTGCATTCTCAAAATCTGTGGTTGCTCGCCCATATGACTTAAGCCGGTTAGACCGCACCTAAAAGACAGCTTCTGAAGTTTCACAATGCCAGATTAGGGCGACCATGTTGATGACGGGTACAAGGCGATGTGCACGGCCTACGAACGGCTTAGGTGTGGACTGCAGTATATTTGACATCCAGACATCTAAGGAGAAATCGCATTGAGGTGGACAAGACGTTGAAGGAATTGAGTAAAATGAGTGTACGTTCCTCCTCGTAGGGGGGGACACGAATTAGGATAAATAAAATATCAGGGAATAACAGAAGCTTCACCTCATGAAGTTCATTTATGGACGAGTCCAATTTAAAGCAGATTTACATGATTACTCTATGGTAATGGAACCAGTTTTTATGAATTTTATTTTTAGGTGATGCGGGAGGGGGGGAAATTTTGCTTCCTAGAATCACTCGGTCTTACAAACATTATTTGAATTCAGTTCAAAATTCATGAGATGTATCACATTTCAGGAGATGGGATTGCTCGAAGTTTCTGAACTTCAAACTTCTAGGTGAGCCACCATAGGTCAGGATATTCAAAGTAGAAAAACAAGAGAAGTCCTTTCTAATAGCAACGCAACGGCAGTCCTTGACCCTAAGAGTCCCCTACGATTAGTAAAAAAGCGTTAATACACAGAACCACGAGTTATTAACACTAATTAAGCCAAATTTGAACTTGCAACACCCAAAATGAAACTTTCGGGATATCAATAGCAAAATAAAAATAAACTAGTACGAGTACTGAGTAAGATTAATATCCTAGTGAAATGAGACTCCAGTTTCTAATGGTGTTTGGAAGACGACAAACGGGTGGCTGCCATACGTCACCAAGTGACGTGGACACACATCATTAACAGTTTTTCCCAGAAAAAGTCGGTGCAACAATCCTTTTTAATCACTGTATTATAGCTAAGTCTTGGAAGAGTCAAACTCCGACTAAAATTTCAGACGCAGAATGTAGTCTGGATCTCATCATTAATAATTTTGATAGCAATCTGGAGGAGAGAGGGGGGGGAATTAAAAGCTAACTCTAAAAGGAAAAAAGATGGTATAATTTGTTCAAAGCTAAGATTAAATTCCCATGCATGCAGAAAAGTGGTCCATTTAATCTAAACAAATTTTAAATTACAATTTAACAAGAACTGGAAAAGGAAGAAAAAAGTCGAATGCTTCTGTCCCCAGGTAGCATCTCTCTAATCCGTCCCTAACAATTAATCTTCATTGTTTTGTTCGTAATGGATACGCGTTATGAAGGATTACGGGCTAACAGCAATTTAACAAGTACAAGTGGGGGAGGGGGGGTGCTCAACACACCAGTTCTACAAAGTAAAGCGTTGATTTATGTTACCGATACGTGGCAACTGTGCAAAAAGATTAATTACGAGAAACGATACGGGATTTATGTCTGAAAATAAAAGTGATCCGAGTACAGCTCGTTCTGTTACGATAAATGATCGATCGACAGTTCTCTACCCTTGACAGAAAGGGCCAGCGACACGTTCGGGTCTTGGAAATGAAGAAACTAATATTCGCGTCGATTCTCTTCCCCCGACCCACGGCGCGTTCTCTCAATATTCAGTTATACAGGAAGTGTTCCTTGTGACGACATACCAGTATGACAGGCAGCATTTCCTACGGTCATAACTTTTCCTGATAGGACTGTTACAAGGGAAGCCATTATAAACACGCGAGCTTTCACTGCAAGTGAAATCGATTAGGAAAAATAAGTTTAATATATATATATAAAAAAAAAAAAAAAAACTCGTTTTTCACAGATGGGAAAAATTCAGTTCATACTAAATATTGATTACTGGCCAACACGATTTTTACCTCCAAGAACTTAAATGCTGTTTTTAAGCAATTTTATGCGTCGATTTCGAAAGTCACCATGATAGTTTCACATCAGTTATTAAATATAGTTACGTTTTACCAAAATATGCCACTTGCGCATAACTGGCCAGTAATGTATGACATAGTAATTTATTTTAACAGATAAAAGCTAATGCTTTTATGATTGTTTCTTGTGGTAAACAAACAATCATACTTCTACCTATGATTTTTAGGTTCAAATTCCGATACAATTTACAATTTGAAGACAGCACAGAGTTTTTTGGACGATTTTTGTAGGCTGTGCCAAGTATTAATGTAAATCTATCCTCCAAAATGTTTAAAAGCAGTTTTGCTTCATAGTGGCAACGAATTTCCATCAGTTTCTGTGTTTCATTCAGTTGAACTTAGTGATGAAAGCATGGAACATATGCAGTGACCTTAAGGTCATTGGTTTGCAAGAGTTTCACAAAATATTGTTTTTTTGTGTTTGTGGGACAACCTTGCGACAGAAGGACATTATGTTGTGCAACACTGGGACAAGTTCATACCAGGTATATTCCTTCAGTGCAATCAAACAAGACTCTTCTTCCACCCCCGCACATCAAACTTGGATTAATGAAAATTTTCGTGAAGGGACTATATAAAGGTAACAGATTTGCATACTTTTGAAGTGAGTTTCCTCATTTAACATATGCCAAACTTAAGGGAGGAATTTTCGTAGGACCCCAAATTAGGAAACTCCTGAAAGAATGTTTTTGAAACCCAGTTAAATTAGGTTGAATTGGCAGCTTGGCGATCATTTAAGGCGGTATTAGTTGGCCTCCATAGCCGAGTGGTCAGGAGCGGGAGTGCAGTATCACACGCTCTTTGAATAGATCGGGGTTCAAGCCCCTGACTGCTAAATACGGTAGATCTGCCAACCCGCACTGGACCAGATTATGGTCCATTTCCCTCAAGCATGAATTGTTGAGGAGGCTTCCATCCTGCAGTGGATTGATAATGGCTGCAGTTTTTACATGGTTTTTTTGGGGGTTAAAGGAAAGAAGAAAACTATAAAATGTTGGTGTCTAATTTACTCGAGTGCTACAAAAACATGGGCTGCAGAATGTCGTTAAATTCATTTTCTTCATTCACATCTCGAATGTTCCCTCTAAAAGCCGGAAGATGAGTGATAAACAAGGGGAGCTGTTTCATCAAGATATTTTCAAGATTAAAGTCGCTGGGATCCTGTAATGATGGGGGGGGGGGAATTACTGCTGGTTCCTTGTGAGGAAGAGTAAGCAGGAATACAAGAGAAAATACCATAGTAGCAAACATTAAGGACAATTAAAGGTATGCCGATTACATATTATTGAAATACAGGGGGTCCTCTGAATCAGAGTATTCATTAACCGAGTCCCCGCAGTTACGAGGTTGCAAGATTACGATATGAAGAATGCAATGAAAATATAAGGTGGCGATTTTTGGAAAATTAATATTCTGCACAGTACAAGTGATTGGAGAAGCAAAGAAAGAAATTTCTGTAGATTAATGAATAGTTCATGGAAAAAGTTATACCCTGATTCCTTTCGTGAATATGAAGAATGCAATTGACCGGGTTACAAAATGAAATTGTTGGTTGGTCGTTGGGTTTTAGGAGCATCGGCGACTAAGGCCACGTTGCTCCGTGTATATTGTCTGCAAATTGCGTGTTCTGAGGGCGATTTTCTATCCAGCGAGGGCAAAAAACCATGCGACCCTCACCTGACGGACTAACTCAGCCATGTTGCAAAAAAGACCCATAAAAATTCCTCCTGAATCGACGGGATTCGAACTCTGGTCTTTACCACCCGGTGTGGGGAGGGCGGCAATTCTGCCCACTGTGCTACCCACGGGGGCAAATGAAATTTGTCTTGCAAAAGAAGCGGGATTTAATGATTGGGATATTGCACAATTGCTTGAATAAAGCGCAAAACCACTTACAAATGAAGAGCTAGCAGAATTAGTACAACTACCCGCAGAAGAGGAAGTCGAAAATGACCATCACGAGTTAAAGATTTGAAAATTAAAGCATTTCCTTGAGAAAATTGACCAAGCACTTGAATATTTTTGTGAGAAAGATCCTCTTCATGATCGTGCACCAAAAGTTAAGGGCGAAGTTAAAGACAACTGAATGCTAAGACAATTTTATCTGAAAAAAATACGGCAAAAAAAAAAAAAGTTAACTTCAATAATTTTTTTTACTTAACCTTGTTGTTCAATTATTATAATAAAAAAAAAGTCTAATAAAATAATTCTCATTTAAAAAATTTTTTTTTTTTACTATGTACACAAACATAATACACATTACGAAAATTGGTCCCCGTTTTAAGTGGAATTTTCTGGAACCAATTATCCTCGGATAACGAGGACCCCTTGTATAACTATTTTGCTATGATTTATATTTTTTTTCGAAGTTAAATGAATTATAGAGAACTTAATTTTTTTAATTTTTATTAAAAACTTGGTTTATACGTATATATCCCTTTATTTTAACATTAAAGGGCGGTACACACATTTTGATGTAGACGTGATAGACTTTTTGTGATATTTGGAATCAGCGCGTTTATTTCCTCCAGAATCACATTTTCATTGCGGAGGTTAGACAAAGAAATTTTTTGTTGGTTAGTGTTATTATTCAATATCAACGCACAAGAACTCAAAATTAAGGCTCCACGCACTTTACTTGCAGACTAAGTTTACCATTTCGGTGTGACCACCGTTACAAGGGCCGAGCCTAGGAATGTGCCCGCGCAGAGAGGTAGAGGGCTACAGGGGCAGCCATAGATGTTAACGAAGTGTTTGCTGAACGCTCTGGTATTTATTATTATTATTTTTTTTTTTTTTTTTGTAATTGAGGCTAGAATGGAAAAAACTCCATGGCTAATTTTAAACATTTAAGTTTAGTATCAATTTCAATAAGCCTTCGATCAAACAGTGGGGCGTTTTATAATCACGGGGAAAGGAGGGAGTGTAGATGGCCTCACGTTTCAACAGCGTCTCATAATGGCGGGCGTTAGGATAACAACCCGAATAAGCCTGCAAGCTAGGCAAACTCTAGTGGTTAGACTATGACCTTCGATCTCCAACCATAAGCGTACATGCCATTTCGCTGAAGGAAAGAAATTGTGAATGCATGGCGAGGCAGGTACAAGAGAAAGTTCTGGCATTCTTCGTTGTTGGAGGCCAGAGGGATTAGCAAGAAGGAAAGAGACCCCGTTACTAGAGTGCACAAATCCTCTTTGAATAAGCGTAATGGATTATTTATTTGGCAAAATAAATAAAATTACCTGTCTGCATTCATGATTTTAATAGTTTATTAAAAAAATTATATAAACTAGTCTAGTATAAACTGCTTTTCCTCTCCTTTCTCACCCAGAAAATTCTGGGAGTGAAAATAAAAATTTTACACTGTAAAATATTAATAAGCTGTACAATTTTTAAACAGGACATTGAATATTTTAAGCCTTCATGGTTTTAAATTTCGTGTCAGGAAGTGCACGTCACACAAAGGACTACTTCGTCATACTATTCATATCATTCAGTTTACCACCCCCTCACCAACTCAATATATCGATATTCGATTTTAATATCGTTCTGAACCCAACTGTACGAAGTGGTGGAATCCACAATTCAGCGCGGCCACACAATTATACTTTTCAAAGTGCCCCCATCAGTTCCTCAGAATGCAGCTTTTAGGCGCGTTTGCATCTATGCAGTCTTCATGCTCGTCGCGTAGAGTGGGAGCGATTTTCATGATTTTTGGGGGGGGGGGGGGCTAGTTAAATTTGTCCAGAAACAAGTTCATTTAAAATTGGGAAAACAGAAATCCAGGAATTATTTATTTTTCATAAAAATTTTACGAAAAAAAAAAAAAAAAAAAAAAAACCAGATTGAATGTCGCTTCAATGGAGTATTGTTAGCTTTACACAATCTGTAAAGCATAGCTTGTAAAGAAATACACATTAATAGAGAGAAGAGAATTAAAAAAGTATACGGGAGAAAAGTAATAAACATTACAGTTGTAATTAAACTAAATAGCTAAGAACATAACTATATAGATTTATTAAATGTTTTATAAAGATATAATATTAGCAATTAATAAGGTGATAATTATATCTACTTTTCACTTGCATTATACTCTTAAGTCAGGATATTACAAGCACAACGATAACAGGTGAGCCAGTAGTGTAATGGATAAACGAATTTTTCATTAGGTCGAATATACGTGATCAAATTAACATTACCAATGTATAACGCACCTGAATTGTGTTCTGGCTTACATTCCGAGCCCTGCATAAAAAACTAAACTATTTTCTCCAATTTATTCATGTTCTTGGGGGAAGGGGGACCATACGTCCCCTGCTGTATCCGCCACTGAAAGATTAAAGCAGTCGCCGGGAAGATAATTATTTCATTAAATTCACCATCTAGAACCTCATTCTTAACTTTTATAACCAACTTCCACTGCGTTCTGCGATCCACTTAAATCGCATATACTCTTATTAGAATCTGGCATATTATTAGCCATATGGTGCAGGGAAGCCCCAAAGCTTATGCTGCAAAAAAGAGGCTTATGCTGCACGAGCCAAAAAAAAAAAGTTACCCTGTGAGAGAATCACCAAGAAAGAGAAGAATGATGATATCCAGCTCAGGATATCATCATTCTTCACCAGATGAGAGGAGAAAAAAAAAAAGTTACCCCTGGGGTATTTTTATTATTTTTTTTTTCAGACATTCAACAAAATAAATAAAACTGCAGCCATTATCAACCCACTACAGAATGGAAGCCTCCTCAACAATTCATGTTGAGAGAATGGACTATAATCTGCCACCGTTGTGGTCCAGTGCGGGTTGGCAGATCGACCGTATTTAGCAGTCAGGGGCTTGAACCCAGGTCTACTCAAAGCGTGTGCTACTGCAGTCCCACTCCTGACCACTCGGCTACGGATTATATCATCCCAAAACAGTAATTCGAATCTTAGCGGGGTTAGGAAAACGTGCAAATTACACTGCAGTTTGTAAATAATGATAGAAAATATCAAAAATTAGCCTTTTCCGGATAGTGTGTGTGTGGGAGAGGGGGGGGGGATAATTCTTAAAAAACCGACGAACTGGAGTGCTTGCTGCTAATCTCGAAGTCGTTTATCCCAGGTTGTGAAATGTTTAAGACCAACTCAAATAATCGATTAGAGCCAGTTTATAAACATTGGGTTCTCAAACGAAGTCAATGTGTCAGATTTTTCTTGAACTGGAGTTCAAAAGAATTAAGTTAATAGATCACTGTCATTTCCAGCGGTCAATACTGCTGGAAATCAGTTTATCATCACATCTATTCCTCTAGTCAAAGGTCAATACATAATGGAAGTTTTTTGAAGAGAGAAGAATATTCCTATGCGACAGCACATCTTCAGATTGTGCTTTCCCGCAACAGTACGTGAATCAAAGATCCCAATATCAAGTTGAAAGCAAACAGAATAACATGCAAACTGAGATGCTGGTATGAAGTAAAAGCATCCTTTGAGAGAATTTTAAAAGCAAAATTTAATATCAGCGTCTCTTTCCAGTGTACGTCAGTCTTCATATCAGAATCAAGTCCATGCTTCGACTGAAATAACATAACTCTGCCAGGGTTATTACTGAAGTGCACTTTTCGAATTCTTGAACCACGAAAAATTTCAGTATCTGCATTCGTTCCATATATTACAGAAAAATTTTCCCTTTGAATTCAATTTTCTCGTTAAAAAAAAAACACACTACACATCTATAAGGCAAGTTCAACAGAAACCCTTAACTTAAAGTGCATGCCACTCTTTCACAAAAAGCAGAAAAACTTGTTCATATAAATATATCCATGCTTACCATATAAAAAACTCAAATTCAGTGACCAACAATGACATATTGCAAGGTTAAGTTTTCAAATATCTAACCGAAGTGGTATTCATTTTTTTAAAGTAAAACCTAAACTTGTGAATTCGTTCTGAATTCTAACATGAAGGCGCTAGAAATGATACTTTCATTTTTATATATTCACTCAACACGGTTTGGAAGGGGAGAAAATAGCAAAGTTGCTCCCTACTGTGTGGATCTCCTAAAATTCCTAAAATTAATTAAATTTATTCTGTTAAAAAACAATTACATTGTAACGTATGCTGTGTGTGGTAATTTGAGTCGAACAAATAGTACTACCTCAATGCGTTGAAAACTAAGCTGATCTTTTCCATTAAGAAAAACTGTCCAAATGTTTCTCAGCAATAAATAGCCTTAGGTTTCAAAAACATTTACAGCGGCGCTTTCTTAAAAAAAATCTTTGGTCGAAGTTGTCGAATTCCCATCCGTAATGAGTGCTTGAACATTCATCATGCTGGCCTGGTATTGCATTATGCTACTTCCATGTTCCCCAAACTCCTTTTGAATTTTTTTTTATGAAAAACCCCAAACACGAAAGGTATCAAAACCTATAGTACTTAAGTACCGTGCATGGGTTGAAGGAGAAGTATGGGGGGAGGGGGATGCCGGAAACTTTGCTCTAGAGATTAAACATGGGTTCCACCACTTCAAGCCTCCAATAAGCAAAGTGGTGGTATTTCACCGGTTTTGAATAGCAGCAGCAGAAAATTATGCAAGAAAGCAAGCTTGTATAGCATCAGCAAAAAAAAAAAAAAGAAAACCCCACACGCACACTTCACTCATCTATACCCTCCAAGAATTTGTCTAGTTTTGAATTTATTCAAAGAATCCGCTTCCACAACAGAAGGAAACCTGTTCCAACAATCAACCACCCGATGGCAAGCTTCTGCCCATTTATCCTACAACCATCCTTAAATTTGAATTTATGCCCCCTCACGTGTGTAGACTCAGAGGAAACATTTGGCCTACTCAATCCACTGAAGGCCTTAAACACCTTAATCAGATCTCCCCACAGTGGCCTAGTCATCAGACGCTGCAATCTGCAGAACTGAAGCCTTTCTAGATAAGAGCACCTTTTGGTTGCCTCGTCAATCTGATTGCCCTTCTCTGCACCAGTTCCAGCAGATCTACATCCTTCCTAAAGTGAAGTCTCCAGACCTGTGTACATTACTCAAGATGCAGCCTGACCATGGCCTTGTACAAGGGTATAATTATCTCCTTATCCCTGCTAGCAAAGTTGCTGTATATCTTTCACAAAACGCCTTGGGCTATCCTGGCAGCACGTCTACACTACTCAGAGAATTTCATATCTGACTGACTGCACAATTACTCCGAGGTATTCATTTTGTACTACCCTGAGTAGTACCACAAAGTTGATGTTACTCTGAGGATACTGTTACCCGTATGCAGTATCCTGCATTTGTCAATATTAAGCTTCAACGGCCATTTCTCAGCCAACTGATCCAACTTAGATCTTGTTGCAGTAGTTCACCCTAATGACTGTCGTTAACCACCCTGCCAACCTTTGTATCATCTGCCGACTTAAGACATTAAGCCTGATATACCTTCATCAATATCATTAAATTTACCGAAAACAAGGGATCAGCACTGCCCTGGAGACTCCACTAATAACAGTCTATGAAGAGAAGTGCCCATTGATATCCATTTTCTTCCACTTACCCATCCCTTTAACCAGAGCAGTAACTTGTCTCCCACCCCTATTTATTTGCCCTCCACCCTCCTTTAAACATGGACTATATTCCATATTCATGGAGCTTTGTCTCATTAAAACAATGTTGGAAATCACTATAGTACCGATTCCAATGATAATTTATTGAATGATCATAATGGGGAGGGGGGAAAAAAATCAACGTTTTGGCAGTATCACAAGATTAGTGTTACTGTAATGCTGTCGGAATTTCAAATACCATAAAAAATAAATTGGCAGGCAATATGACGTTAATGCTGTGGCCACGATATGGAGCAATGTTTAAAAAATGAAACACTAACAAAAAAATTGCAGAATTTTTGAACTGTTAAATTATTCTCGACAGTTTACCAAATCTCGAGAAAATGAAGGGATTAGGTATAATCTTACAGAATTTAGTAAACGGCCCGGTTCAAGTGGAGACTGCTCTAAACCACTCTCTAAAGAATTAATCGAATAATCGCGAGCTCGCTATACATGAAATAGGAACTTTTCTCGTTGCTAAGCCATCGGTAAAATTGTTTAAGTATTTAACGTATGTTCCCATAATGAAAATTTAATCTCTCCAGTACAAAAGGGACCAAGCATCAGCAAAATTTCTACTTCGGTATCACTTCACGTAGCATCACTGTCTTACGCCAAGACTACAAATGTGGGCAGTTCGTTAAAATTAACGGATTTCATTCATAATTAAATACTCTGAATAAGAAACATTGTAATGTTCTAATTTATGGATTAATTTCCTTCGGGCCATATCATAATCAATAAACCAACGCGTGCTTATAACATCCTCAAGAGATAAGGAAGTTTTTGACTTATTACATTACAGCAACATTCGGCTGATGTACAATCTGTTACCATAGCAACTTGCTTTTCCAAAATGTACATGCTTGTTCTTGTTAATTAGCAAACAACCAGAATCGCAGACCACGCTGACAATTCTGAATATACCATGTTTAAATTAATGCTATCCTTTCGCTAATAACAAAATAAGGGATGGTAACAAATGAGGCTTTTAAGTATTGCTGGGTTTATTTTGTTACTTAAAAGGATTGCAAGATCCACATTTCATTAAGGCAGTTGCAACGATTATTAAATAATGACTCCATGTTTTTACACAATGGTACCAGTGAAGACAGTCATTCTTATTGATCTCCAGGTATGCGTTAGGTGTGTCCATTTTAAAATGTTATAGGATGAGGAAATAAAAAGCTTGAGGAATTTGTCCAAACTTAATTTATTTCAGACAATAGGGAAGAATTTGAGAAAAATGTTACCCTTACAGGTGTTAAAACACGCGGAGCAACAAAAGTGAAACTTTGAATAGATTCAAAACGCATCTAAATGGATTCTTGGCCATTTCACAGTTCAGACTGCATGACAAGTTCACGGGCCCCGACTTTAGAGGCATACAGGCGCAGAGATTATGCGCTTCTTTTGGCTTAGCCCAGATTTCGCTATAAAAGAACTCGTAAAAAAGACGTCAACGTATGGCGTTTCTAAATTCACGTTTAGCTAATAAGCTTGTATAAACTTCTCTTTAGAGAAGTTAAATTTATAAATCTCATTCATTCAATTGGTGTGCCAGTAAGTCCTTCAGTTATCAGAAGTAGGTTATGAATTTTGCTATCAGATAATGGACTCCTTGGCAATGGTACCAACCTGTAAAAATTTGTTTCAGCAATTGTTGGGTTTTAGGAGCATCGGCGACTAAGGCCATGTTGCTCGGTGTACGTTGTCTGTTAATTGCGTGCGTTCTGAGGTCGATATTTGCTGGAAGAAAAACCATGCTACTCTCGCCTGATACCGACTAAACTCAGCAACGTTGTCAAAAATGCCCATAAAAATTCCTATAGTCATCGACGGGATTCGAGCTCAGGTCTTTTCCACGCAGTGTGGAGACAGCGATCCTACCATGTGCTACCCACGAGGGCATTTCGGCAATGAGGTAGCAGCATTTCATCTAAGTGAAAAATGGAGGCATAACGTTCCTATATGGAAAATGAAAACAAAATCGATTTTTTTTATATACCCCAGTGACGGCTATATAGGGGTAAAGCAGCTCAAAAGATAGAGAATACAAGAAAGTCACTGTATTTATCGGTCACGTGGACTCGAAACACTCAAACATTGTACTGTATTACTTACCTTCCTATCAATTGACCACTCTGCTACCTTCACCTAAGTGTACCCATGAACGCACCAGGTTATTGTTATAGGGTTTTAGGGGCATCCACAACTAGGACCATATTGTTACGTGTATAGGGTATCAGTTCTACACTGCGTGCGTTCTGTGGTCTATTTTCTGTTTGGTGGACGGAAAACCATGCTAACTCTGGTCTTTTCTACTAGGTGTGGGGAGGACGAAGATTCTACCAACTGACGCAACAGGTATACTCCTGACGTCAGTTGTAAAAGCACAAAATAGGCTAAGTTAAGTTTTAGTTTTTCCCCAAATTAAATCATGCACAAGTTGCAGCTGATTCCCAGCTGCTTATGAATAAACAGATGCTTTGCTTCGTCACAATGGTGCTCTGCTGCATTCTCAATGTGACAGCATTCCTATATTAATTGTTGGAAACATTGAACAAGGTGGGAGAGGCCATTTCTTGGCTCAAGCAAGGTTATTCAAGAGGTCACGATGTAATACTTGTTGCAAGGCAGGAAACAATACTGTACGAATGTACCAACAACCACAAAAGGAACACATACTGAACTTAAACAGGTACAAGAAGCATTTTAGCAGAGATAATTGCGTTTTGGTCAGTTCATATAATCCGCCTGATCTGAATTATGCTACCCGTACTGGAGAACATTTCCAACACGTCATCAAGAAAACACGCAGTTTTTAAAGCTTTGGGGATTTTTTAAGGTTTAAGGTATAGCATTAGCGAGTTTGAAGTCATTAAATACACAAGGCATTGGAGTTTTTACCAACTAGTGATTACCTACAAGCAAGAGCCAGTACCACTGGGCAGCATGTCACCAAACTGGCAGTTCTGTTCGTGATGCAAACAACGCGTTGTTTACAGAAAATTCTCGAGGCCTAAAAATATTGCGCGTACAGGAACCAATTACTCGCAGACCAAGGAAATCAGCAAATCTGTCACAACAGCTAGAGGTAAAATAAACACTTCAGGCACTGATGGACAACTGTTGAACAGTGACCAAAAAAAAAAAAGGTTAAATTTTTTGCAATTCACTTCGTCACGATCTGGAAAATCGTACTCGAGCTAAATCCTTATTTCCTGGATATCTACAGAAACAATACACATATCGTCGAACTGAACGACGAAATCGCAGCCGCTGGGGAAGAATCTCTGAAGAAACCCTATCAGCAGTTACGGAAAACTTGAGTCGAAGTCCGCATTGTCTTGAATGCACAAAACCCACCCATATCCAATACTCTTGAACACACTCCCATTTCTTGGATGTTTAAGAAATTCGCCAATGCCAGCGCAGGAACACAAATAACACTGAACTGTTGCACCTTTTCTATACATGAAAAAGAAACCAAGAGAATTCTTAAAATTAATGTATTAATACACTTTACAGTACATGATTCCAACAGCGCTAGACTGATAATGCCAAGAAAGTGTCTTTCTTGGTATATCAGCGTAATACATAAGTGAACACATTGCCAGTTAAGTCTTAAAGTCTTCTCGTTCTCTCTCTCCGATTATCCTCTTCCCATACATTATAAAAAAGGTTGTTAAAGATTCACCTTAAGTACAATGACTTCTCTTCCTCAATAAGAAACAAAACAGCATTACATTTGGCTGTTGATTAAGTCTCTACAAAGCGGCCTAAATCCAGTCATTAGAGCTGTCGGTGTTCCAAGCTGATAAAATGAATTAAGCGGAAACAGGGTAATTTAAAACCTTGGTTTCTTCAGTTGCCTTCTTAAGAATGGTGTTAAGAGCTCCTAGGAAAACTTCCAACGATATTTACTTGAAATCAGGTAAATTTTTCAAGAAGGTTCCAAATGTCGACAGCTGGACTTCAAGAACTTAAAGGCTAATTCCAGACTATAAAAAGCCCGAATCGACCGCAACCTCTCATACTCAGCCTCCCATATTTCACATTAGTCACGAGTAAAAGGAACTAATGAAGTAGGAGCAAGCATTTATAAGCGGCTTAGTGCTGTAAAAGGATAAATAAATTACCACGAATACCATGAGTTTAGATCACGAAGTTGTTCATATGGTGTTTAGCATATTTGAATCAATGTTTACCCTTAAAACAAAATCGTCAATTTATTTTTAACATCAGTATGCATAACAATTCAACATCAAATTTATCTTAATATATTACATTATCAGCTATCTCAAACCAGACTAAAAGTTGGTGTCCCCCCCCCTCGCCCTTCTTCTGATCTGGATTAGAGCATTTCAGCAAGTTTTTCAAATACTTAGGATTTAAGATAAGTTGCATATTTGGATTGGAACTCCTGAGTATAACAGATGTTCGAACAGCTCCCATCTAGGTTTGTTGATAATCTGAAAAGAAAATCTGCATTTTTTTCGAATTTGCACAAGCGATTAATTTAAGGCGCGCACCGATTTCCACCGCTCCCCAACCAATTGGTAGTGGGAAGAAAGAATATATCAAACCACCGGTGCAGACTCTGGTGGTGAAGAGTCAGTGATTCCAGGAGCACCTTTGGTGTTTCCATTCTGGTTTACAGAGCAAACACCTGATCTATGTTGGCATTTCATTTTTCACAACGAATGTAAGCCAAAACCTGAGTAACCGAAAATACAAAATGTCTGAAGAATGTATCGAAGTGGCTAACGTTAAGTGGCCAACTCGCACATACTTCAAATATTGTCTCGGTCAAATAAGATTCAGATGACCTTGCCCCTCATTCTCCACAACGAATATTTACGCTATTACTTTGCTGCAGACATTCCGGCATGCATCTGTTGCATGGTTCGCCCTATAACTGGAAATAGATTTGCATCACATTGCTTTTTTTAACTGGAATATCATACATTACTAAAAGACTGAGGGATTGTGCTTTAACAAAATACGCAGTGTATCAATAGTTTCAGTGCTAGGTGCTGGTTTACGCTTACTTGAGTAATGATTCTTGCATATTAATACTGTAATACAGTGAAATCCATAAGATGTTTTGAAAGGCACAAAAACTAAAATTTAAGGGGAATAACTTAGTACTGTAATAAGATTTGTTTGCCTGTACTGTGAAGATTAAGGGAGGGAATACAGATCTATTATTACCGTTATACACGAAGACTTTATTCAAGTTAAGGGGTTCCCCCTTAACTGTTTCTCGCAAATTTGTGGACTCTTTTGTACTCCATCCCACGATTGTAAGGGAAAACTAGGGAGGGGGGATTTAAGCATATTATCTTTAATGAATAGCCTGACATAACGAATCTGGGCACTACAAGAAGACGACCTGCAGAATTAAAAGCTACATTTTTGGATCATCGGAGCAGTAACCTCCCAATCCATACACTAGGTTTTGAGGTGCGGTAACCTTACTGTTAAACAGTACTGACAAAACTACCTGGTCATTTTATTAGGGAGGCCATAAATTGTGCTATATGTAAATTAAGGTTACATGGTATGTAGTACCAGACTAATGGCCAGATCAGTTCAGAGAAACTGAACATCACTACAGATCATGCACACAAAGCAGTGTTGCAAAGCGCACCTCGACAGGTGCGCTTTGCAAACGACAATGCAACCCTCCAATCAGAAATTGAGTTGTTTGGAGAATGAAGACTTCAAGCATCAGACCTGGCTAGCCCAATCCACAATACCAAATCATGAAATGGGGGTTTTCGTCCGCACAATGCTTTGTCCACTTCACTCCAATAAGTGAGTTTTTATTACCTAAACTGATAGTTTTGTTATATCAATTATTCAATATTACTCGGTTAACTTTTCGACATCTTGGCTTTATTCTACGTCATGTCTGGATAGCGATTGGTGGTAATACGATCCAGCATGCTGTCAGACATGCCCAAGTGGAATGTCACTTGCTTCAAACCATAAAAAAAAAAAAAGCGCAAGCTCGTATTGTGCATGTATGCATTTGAGACATTACATGTTCTGTCAAAGATAGGACAGATGTAATTTATTATGAAGGGTGGCCCATTTAAGTGGAAACTGGTTCTATTTTAAAAGTTACGCCTAATGTATATTGCAACTCATTTTTTGCCAGATTAACTGAGGAGTAAGCTTAGCAGAGAGAAATGGGGGCAAATGCCAGTAATCCGGATGTAAGGTACGACAATGCGTAAGTTCCAATGGACTGCAATTTTCAGCTTGACAGCAACTGGAGAGAGCAAAATGGTTTGTTTAACCTCACCAGCAATCACGAATAAAGACTTACATAAATATACTCAACACAAAAGAAGAACAAGCACCATTATTCTGTCTATATGGTATTATATTTGTATATCTTCTATATTATCTAACTTGTTAAAAACAGAATCTTTTGCTAGCAGTAGTGCCAATTTAGTTGATTTGGCAAGAGGGGGATTGTCTAATTTTAATGTGCCCGTTTATACAGAATACTGCCGATTCACATGGTCTTCATCGTGTATGAATTGTGGATGTGCAAATTCACAGGTCCAATTTGGACATGGAAAGCAGCCGAAAACCAAGGAACAATTCAAGGGGAACCCAACTCCCTGTACCCGAGATCGACTGAAGATGTCTTGGGACATTACTCAAGGATTCAGTTCCAGCCTTGGAACTGAAAACTACGTGCAATGTCTTAACCAGAATCCTGTGGCTCGGATATGTACTCACCCCACCCCAATCCTCTCCACAAATACAATTAAGTTTTCTTACTTTCTAAAGTGATCCAGATGGGTTAATGATCTAATCATTAATGGAACTAATACCATTTAAGTGGCTTTTATCAACGGGCCAAATATACGTCAAGCAATACATCGTTCATGGTTGTAAAAATACAACCTTCGGGCCAAATTCCATTACACTGAAATTATCCAAAAATAATTCTGGCAGGGCATAAGGAAAAACGGAATATGTACAGAAACATCAGTATAAACTAGTAACTGAGCTGCGGTCGAAGGTTTTTGGAACTGTATGACATGTTGATGTCATACAGTTCCAATTCCGTAAACCTCGGTTTTCACTGGCTTCTGTCGTATGACATGACAAATGTCATACAACAGAAGCCGATGAGCCACTTTTAAATTGCGATCCGACAGGCCATAAAGATTGGGGGATATGATCGGCGTTTCTGAAACCACTGACTATTTTTAAAGAATAGCCGTGGAAGCCTACAAGTAGTTCCACGCATCGAAATAATTGTCGTGCCAGCAGTTTTGCAGGAGCTCGTTTTCATGGGAATGGTGCGTGACCATAGTCGACTCGAACAACGAAAACAAGTCGAACGAAGCGACGCATCCTACTAAGCAATGGTCAAGTTGGACGGTCGAACTGGAAGAACAAAAAACAATAAATAAATATATCTCTACTGCAGTGCATCATCTCAAAATAAAAGGCTGAAGAAAACGTTATGGTTTGAGACTGCTTCAAGGTGTATGGATTAAGATAGTTATTAGTGTCAAATTTTTGGACACTTAAGTGTTGTGATGGCTAAGAGAAGATGCATCTGCATAAATTAATAAATATTCACAAACTCATGAGAACAAGTTATTAACGCATAAATATTTATTTGATGTAGAACTTAATTCATTAAACAGTGTCACTTCAAATTCGTGGTTTCAGTATAAATTTTCTGCAGCTAACCCAATCTAAAAATTCTTCGAATGACCTGTCTGAAATCACTTAGAGACCAGTGTAATGACTAAATTCTGTTTATACTCCGGGATGACCACATGTTAACTCCAGAAGATTAAGAGAATACAAGAAAGAGCACCGTATTTAGTAGTCACGAGATTCAACTAATTACCGGAATTTAAAATTTTGTTGCTGATCGCCTCCCCCCGCCGTCCAGTCGAATACAAAAACTGATTAATGATGGATCCACCAACGCAACTTAAATCCTTTTCAATGCCCCACTGGAAATGCTATAATTTAATCCAGATTTCGAACATTCCGATATACTATGTATGCCAAAAATAATTCAGCACCCACCTTTTTGTTCCTGATCTTGAAGTTGATGGTATCAAGTGTGTTATTGTCATACGGCACCAGGGATTTCCCCCATCTCCGAATTGCTTTCATTGTGGGTGAACCAGTTCGCTAGGAAATGCCCGAGATTTAAAAGTGCGAGGGACTTGTTCATGTGTAGTGTCGTGTACCGTTGTTCATCTGGTCATTTAGCAGCTATACCCCTGTGAGGCCCAACGTTGCTCCACTTACGCCCCGTGGAGACAGACCAGGAACCCAGTAGACTCAGTTTTACTCTGGCAGGTCCTGCCGCTTACTTCCCTGAGATTTCGGCGGCTAGGACCTAAATATATATATATATATATATATATATTTTTTTTTTTTTTTTTTAAATATATATATAAAAATCCGTTATGTTAGGTTAGTGACTATGCACACACATACAATTACATACACATGCGTTGGCGTATGATAGCTAAGGTTGCTATGCCGAATTATGGGCTCAAAGGATTTTTGGCACGTTAATTTTTGTTGTGCGAGACTTTTGTTAGCGTAAAGATAGAGGTGGGGGGACAGAAGACTGGGGGAAGAAATATGGGACCAATAGGGTAGGTAGCCCCAGTTTTCAGTGAGGCATGCCATGCCCCGCCAGAGTAGAAGATGTAGAGTGGCGAGGAGGGGAGAGAACGAAGGTCGTCCCCTCCCCAAGGATGTGGGAATAAAAAGGTAAAGGGGGCTAAGGTGCCTCTTCAGGTCGCCGTCAGTCTGTTGGCAGTTATGCTGCTTTGTCTCTTCTGTTTTCATTGTCACTCATGGGGTAATCAGTGATACAACAACTTCCTTTGTTTTTGGACACAAACGTGCAAACAGTAGATAGGGAGGGAAAATATGCGATACTAATACAAACTTAAATAACGCCATCTGAAATTGACTGTTATTAAATTCTGTTTATAACCCAAGACGACTACAAATTCAGCAGTGCAAATATGGAGAATACAAGAACATCGTATTTAGCAGTCACGCGGACTTAACCACGGTTGACTGAAAGCGTACAGATATACCATCGCGTTTGCCGATCTGCTACGACACAGTCGCCGAGTAAGAAGCACGTGGAGAAAAAAAAAAAAGAAAGGTGTCGTAAATTTATGTACTCAATTGTATTTTAAATCAATTACATAAATACAATAAAAGGAAATTAATTTTTGAAGTAATAATAAATATTTGGCAACGGTCTTTAGGAAAAGACATTAATTCGGAAAGCTCTGGCCTAAGGGTTCTACGGTATTGCATTACCTTGCAGAAACATTGCACAATTATTAACAATGAAGTGGCATAATGCTCTTTCCACACAGTTTGTGGAGTTCGGGGTATTTTTTTTTTGGCATTGGAATAAATGCCATTTGATAAATCATTCCGCACGGAATGAAATTTCTCAAATAGATAAATATTTTGTAATAAAAGGCTAAAAAACGAAAGATCGAAGGTATTTTGCAAAGCATATCCAGAAGTGATTGCAGTTGAGGTTAGAACTTTGGCATTTGAGTATAACAAAGATGTGCAAGAACACTGCAAGAGTCCGAATCAAAATGATCATCCAGGTCAAAGGCACATTATAAAGGCCACGGCTGATGAAAGGTCAAGTAAAAACACTTGAAACAGATTCATAAGCCACAAACATGGCATATAGGCTAGAAAGAAAGGACTGCACGAAAAAATATTTTTTACACTTCGTATGATGTACGAAATCCAAAGTAGAGTCCTGCATATGGTCGGATCTCACGTAATTTTGCAGTTTCGCAGGTTAGGTGCGATTCCAGTTTTCATTTAAAAAAAAATCATTGCCACACGACACCGAAAGACCACAATTAAAAGGCTGAACAGAAAGAAAAGAGGAAGGCAGGCGATTTTATGTGGAAGATTGAAGTGATGAAAATGTTGTGCCTCCACCTGCCGCAATCCCAATGAAATTTCCAACACCAATTTCTGATGAAGATTTTAACTGTGAAGTGGAGGGGGGGAAAAAAGATTTCCAAATCTAGAAGCGGTGGCTCGTTTCATTCTTGCCAGCAGTGTAGCCAGTTATTACTCGCCAATAACATTTTGCACAGCAAAAAGATACAAAATTGCAATAAGTCTATCTCGAGACCTTATTTTTAAAATAAGCCGTATGCTGTAAAAAGCTGCCGGCCGATGTGCCACAAATGGATGGCGTGATAAACCATCCAAATTTAAACTTGGGTATTTCGTTTACAATCACGTTGAAGCAGATGAAGTCCAACCATCTAGTGTTTCGTGGGATGAAAGATATTCAAAATTATTTTTCGGCTTTTTTTATATAAAAAAGAGTTAATTCCCGTACATCAGAAAACGATGAACTCCATTCTTTTCACTGATTAAGTTCGATATACAAGTAATTATACACTTGTGTTCCATAATATATAATAAGTTAAGCTGCAGCTGACAAGACTCTTAATAAGTCCCTTGGAATTGTGGGATTACTTGCCCTCTATCAGTGGCCTTGCTAGAACAGGTAATAAGTGCCCCTCAAGAGCGGGGAGGAAATAACCAACGCGTCGCTAACTTCATCTTCAGCAGAATTCGTGACCTGAAGCCACAGAAGCCCGCAGTTAAATCCTCCACTCGCTAACCACAACATTCATTAGCAAAGGATCCGTAAATCGGAGGAGAAAGAATCTACCAGACTAGTGGGGTTATTTTTATTTTATTTTTTTCACTTGCAGAAAAGTTTACCGACGTTGTCGATGCAATAAAGTTAGCGATGATACAAGTAACATGAGTAGAAAACCGTACTTAAGTAACGTCAAATTAAGTTGCCAAACAATTTTAAATGGCATCTGTTCTTTTAGGAAAATTAACTTGACTAGAAAATAAGGAATACCTTCACAACCCTTTAAACACTGAGGGCAGCTATTAAAATACATCTGGGGTAGAGAAGCCCCAACGTTTTAAAATTACCTTGGTACACAAGTAGGAAACTGGGCAATTATTCGATATGATAAAGGCCAGTGCCGGATTTAGGCATTAGCCAAATAAGTCATGGCATGGCGACTCGCCGTTTCCTTTTATGAGTATGAAAATACATTATGGGGCACCTCTTCATGTTTTGGCTTGAAGTCATGTCTAATGTGGCTCTAAGCAAAGCCGTTCTTAAGTTTGCTCATAATGTGAACCTCGAATTTTGCATCTATAAAGCTATATTGTTCGAAGGTTACAGGAAAAGAATGAGTATTAATTAGAATCAATAATTTAATAACGAAATTACGTAATTGAATGTGACGCACGACTGCTTCCGGCCAACAGTTTCGCAAGTACGCCACTTGAGTATTATGGGGTGCCAGTAGATTAATGTTTTAATTTAGTAATCTGTAATCCAATGCATCGAACGACTGGTCTGTACGAGATCGGATCCAGCTGGAAGGAGGCGACAAGGGTTTCTTAAACTCAAAGCAGCAATTAACTGATGGTTTAATCCAGAGCACATTCCACTTGAATGGGTGACATTACCCAACCACTCGAAACCACTTTTTTATGATGTATGCTGCTATTTCTCAATGTATCATTATAACAACTGAATGATACAAAACTTTCTACATCTGCAAAAAACATTACTAGGACTCGTGCCTTCCTAGTCACCATAAAGTGGCTATCCGATTCAACTTTGAAGTTTTACGGGAAAAAAAAAAAAAAAAACTCATTGCCTCGACCATAGCGGCAAGCACTTCATTCCAATGATCTACAATATTCTGTGCCAAAAACTTGATATCCAGTCTTCTGCTATTCAAATTTTGAATTTAATCCCTGGTTCTTGTCTTCTATCAGTGGAAATATCTCCCTCGTACATTTACAGATTCCTTCAGAATTTTATACCTCTATCAGTTCCCTCCATGTTGCCTGATTGCAAAGAATTTCAGCTAGTACTTTTTAACGTTATTCATATGGATGTCAATTAGCACCCTTCAATCTGGTTGCCCTTCTTTGAATCCTTTCAAGTGTAGCCTCTAAACCTAAACAAAACATTAAGTGCGTTTAATAATTGTATTGAAATTAAGTTTCCAATATAATACTGTCCAAGACCGAACCTAGATTTGAAGAGAGGGGAGTGCCCGGTGTACTGCACCAGCTGCAACACGTCGCGACCCACTGAGAAACCCTAACTTATAATACAGTGCACAAGTAGATTGACAGCAGTTGCGCGTGTTTTTCTCTATGATGGAATGTAGTGCCCATTCAACCTACTCGTAGCCAGCAAAGTTATTGCTCTAGAATCAGTTAGCTCCGTAGGTAATTGAGGCTGACAGCTTAAGGGGATTTAAAGGTAAGCTTTGAATTTCCCTAAACTGTCACTGGGTAGTTACCTACGTGAGGAGGAAAAACGCAGGTTAGTTTATTTTATTTTTATTCAGTTATTTTGGCCAGTCCAGCAAAAGCCTTTGGTTTCCTTGCACTATACTGATAATAGTTAATACCCAAAGCCCCTCCTTACAGTTCTGAAGGATCGGAACGCTGTAACTATTTAGTGGACAGTGACATTTGATACATTAGCTCCAAGTCGACAATTCATCGCCTTCGTGATAAATTCCACGCCACCTTCCATTGCGAATACTTCCAGGTGTGGTTCTGAAAGAGCGTTAGGTCGCAGAGGTGCATTTACATGGCTTTTCCTTCAGGTGACCCTGTGGACTTTCTTCTAGAGAAATGGATAGCGAAGTCCAAGATGTGCAGCAACAATCCATATACTGTTGTGGCATGAAGGCGTACATTGATTCATACAAGGCAAAGACACATGGTAACAAAGATTTGTTACATGATCTGCACCAGTGTTGGTTTCCGCAAGACAATGACTGTCGCAATTCAAACATTACGTTATTGAGAATTAAAGTGCCCACTGTCAACCTTCTTCTGCACCACCCTGTATCAACCAGGAGTTCTGCACGTTGGCCGCCGCACTATGAATATTCACTATCATAGGATGGAAATGAAAGTAAGTTAAGCCAGATTAAGAACTATAACTGTGATCATCTCGTATACCGCACTATAATTTATAGTCAAATATTATTAGATTATTACATTTAACTATTACTTTTCCAATAGGTTTATTACATTGATCGCCGGCACACGGCAAGGCCTAAAGTGTAGTGCATAAGGGTGCGAATGTGACGCTTAAATTTATCGCCTTGTTTGGAAACTATGCCCGCAATCTAGGCGCCATTCAGGTTGCTATGACAACTGCATCATACATCTGGGCTGATCCAACACGAACCATTTGCAGAATTAGTGAACATGGTGTCGCCGTCGCTATGAAAAGCTGAAGAGGATGGCAATTCTTTGAAATGGCAGCTAAGCAACATTAGACTTAGAAAAGGCAATCGATCAGCATCGTTTATTTTATTAGCATGTCTTGAATTATTCATATTACGCAAAGTTAAAGGGGATGCTTCACTCTGACCTTCCCAACGACATGCACAATAGGTCTCCTCCTACACAATCGCTGCCATTTCAGTGCTTTCTTCCTCCCACCCTTTCCTTGCCTTGTTTTTAATGGAGTTGAAAGAATTTAAGGCTGTTTTTAAATGGGGTCGATATTCCCTACATGTTAAAGCAGTTTGAAGAAAGTTTAAAAATTAATGCATAAAGTATGTAACAACGCAATTTTCTATCTTCACAACATTAAAACCACCTCAAATAGACAATCGTTTTGTACTTCAGATGTAGAATTTGAAGAGCCTTAAAAGGTTTAAATACAGTCAATGGTAGAAAGACAAGTTCGTAAGTTGCTTGTGTTCCAAGTATAGTTTCAAATTATGGGATGAAAAACGCATCTTGCATGAAAAGCTAGATTCATTATGTCATCGAATCCACCATTCTGCAAAAACAGGAACAGGTAAATCGTCAAAAATACGTAGACGGTAACACATCTGATTTGAAAATTTCCTGTAGATGATTTCTTAAATGAACCGTTTGGTTTCTAAAACCACAGATTTGAATAGTATTTATATTTAACGCTTTCTTCCACCACTTGTGCAAGAACAATCTTATTCTTAAGTGCAAAGGTGCACTTTTTAACCATTTTCAACTGGCAACTGATTCCTACAGGAGAAAGTTCTAGCTTATTTATAAAAATGCGTTTACTAAAATGGAAGCTCTTAGGTTCTGAATTCTCCCAGTACTTAACATAATTACTGCTTTTAACAAATTGGAGGAAAGGGTTCGTCTGAATAGCAAGCACATCAAGGAAATGTTCTAGAATAACATGGCAAAGTTACGACTCCTAAAAAGCCGGCCTGCAACTCAGATGGGCAATGTGAAACCACGGCTGCAATGTAATCGGAGTAATTGCCCGAGTGGAATTATGAAACTGGTCCTCACTGTAGGTTAACCTGCGACTAAACAATTTCAGGTTCTTTTCTGAACCATGGATTTTATGTAAGGATGTTTGCGACAAAACGCAGCTTGTAATGGTGCGGTAATAACTTGCCATGAAGTTCTGAATAAACAAGTTTAGAAAGGGGATGGGTGTAATGAGTATGTACCGGATAATATCTAGCAAAATTATGGAGATGGTCTCAAGTTCTCATTTAAACAACTCCGAACATTAAAACAGGAAAATCAGAGTGAAATTTCATATCGTTCATTTTAGAATGGTAAAAAATCTGAACTTTAGGTCGGAGGTAATGGCAGCAACTGCTGAAGACAACAAAGTTAGCCTCAATCACACAATCCTGAAGTTGGATTTAAGACTTCTTCCGAGTAAAATTCCGGCTGTATAATGAACGACTGACAGCAGCATGTTTCGCGTTATTTCAACAGTACTGTAAACAGAAATGGTCGAGAATTATCAAACATTGATACGTAATTGCTAGATGGACCTCTTCCCTCGATGGAAGTTTGTGGCTGGAGAGGGAAATTATTTGTTACGAATTAGCACCGACTAAATCTCGCGCGTTTCAAGACCATTGGAGATGAAGCGCTGAACACGTGTCCAGCACTTCATTTCTCCAATCAGCGCTGGACATGGGCTGATTGGAGAAATGAATGGGAATAAATCATGAATTGTTACTATTTGCTAATGCGCTTGAAATAAACTGCATGCACTGTGGTAAAATAAGTTCTGTATACTTCGGACGGCCACGTAGGCTCAGTTAAGACAGAGAATATTACTGCATTTAGCAGATACATAGGCTCAAGTTCTGAACGTTTCAACAATATTATCAACTCAAACGCGTATACTACTGTACCTCACACTGACCACTCGACTATACTTTTCCAATTACTGGAAAGCTTCAGAAGAAAAAACATGCCTTCGGAGAAAGAGGATGGCACTAATCATAAAGAACATTTTGCCAACTTAAAATATTAATTTAAAAACACGCGTTTTTTTTTTTTTGTTAAAAGTCATTTCATGAGAACTCGCCAATTCTATGATTTGGGGGGGGGGGGGGGAAAGAACTGCAGAATTATAAAACCAGAATTCGATTTCACGGAAGCATCTTAATATCCGATTTATGCAAAGATGCCAAGACCACGATCGCAGTCATGTATACTGTCCATTAGCAAGGATAAATAAATTGTATTCAGGTGACTTTAACCAAGAAAGCTGTTAAAAAAGCTATGTTCAAATTGTTCGTTGATATTCAGTTATAAAAAGTTGACAATCATAAAGATAGCACTTTGATTTCTGATATAAACCTAGCCTTTATGCATCACCTCAAATCATCTTAGGGCTAAATACTTCTCGCTAATAAGGAGCACGACGCAAGGTCTCATCGGAATTTCGGAACAGAACATCCTTGTGATCTATACTGCAAGATGCAGTAATCCGGCAATTTTCTATGCATCGGCCATTTGGTTTTCTCCTCCTTCGTACCAAAAATGTCTCTGGATGTGAAGAATGGCTCATGAGGTGAATTAACCGATAAGCTAATAACTGTAATATCTATATCGGTTCTTTATACTGCTTTAAAAGTATAAGTTTGGAACCTCATCATTACGTCAACATTTAAAGATACTATGGCAACTTCTTTCCTATGAAATCGATGCCCCATCAATCTCCTTCACAATTATCTCTTTCAACGCAAATGTGAGACTGGCTTCTGAAAGATAAAAATATTCTCCGCAAACTAGTAAATTATAAGTATATAAATACCGTTTCCACATATTTAACAACCTTTGGATCGATGCACTCATGTGCTGCAACACAAAAGGAATAGATTATTCAAGATACGCTTGCTTTATATTCACCTGTGACTGGAACTGATGTTCTAGGTTTATCTCCTTTAGATGTGGTGTCTAAAATTTGCCAACATTTAAATTATAGTTCTACAACAAGCATGTTTTATTTAAAAAAAAGACGAGCTTGTAAAATTGATAAGTCGATCTAAAGACAGTTTATTTTTAAACAAGCTTATGTGATGGGACATGTTGCCAGCAACTGAAGAAATGACAAGAATTGCTCCCCAAAAGTGACAAGATCCCCTTTATTTAAAAGCCTAGGCACTGAAATGCTGCCTCTTCAGACAGCATGTTACTGTGCAGTGTGTTGTTTCCGGTCGTGGTGTCAAAGGAACTCGCTTTGTTAACGACGAAGAAGGAAGATCATTAACAGTTAATCAACAGCCATGCAGCACGATGTGTACCGAGCCCATTTATTCGCGATCTTAGACGCTTTTGTTGCTCTAACTTAAGAACAGTTTCAACAAGACTGCACAACTACCCACACTGCTTACAGCAACAATCCAGTGTCTAGCATCATTTCTTAGAACTGGGATTTCGCTACATCCTCTACACTGTGCGATGCACATCTGAGATGCAATGAAAAACAGGTGTGATTTCGGTTAGAAATCGCGATACACCTGTTATTTCCAGAAAGAACATATCGGGCGTTGGGGGGGGGGAGCTATATTAAACCACTGGTTCTGCAGAATATTTAACTTGTCAGATGCGTGGAAATTCAGGGATGCACTGAACTGAATTTAAACATCAAGAAATTTGTTAAAAATGTTGCAGTGATTAACAAAAATTATATTTTAAACCATAAATGGGACAGGATTTGAATTACAGAAACTTATTGCAAGAAAAGCAACTTAACTTATTTTCCCGAAGATAAACGTGATGCAATGTGAATCGCAAGGCAAGTCATGAGATCGACAAAAACACTTGTGGGCAGATCGTTTTTCAGGCTGTAAGTATCACATTTAACGATATAAATAAAAATTAGTCAAGATGTTTGAAAGACATCACAACGAGCGTCCAGAGTAATTTCAGAAGGTACACTAAGCACAGCTATTTTGTAAGAGTTGAAAGATGATCATCTGTGATTTGAGTCACTAGCAGTATGTGGGAAGAGGCGAGCTAACTGAAGTGCTACTTAAAATTTAGATATCATTTACGTGAACTTGGGCATTTGTTCACTCAACTACCACGTTATTTAAAACACCAAGTTTTTCAAGGTCAACTATGTTGGCGTCTCCTCAGTTCGTATTGATAAACTTTTCATTTAGCTCTGGATTGCAAAACACGCAACATGCCTATACAGAAACTCCATTTATGAAATATTGGCAGAATAAAAAAGCATAAATACTTTTTAATTTCTATATACTGTATTCGCCTTTCTCAGTACAACCGAGCTGCATACTTTGGGCTAAATCTTGGGGGCACGAGGTGGGCAACATCGTTCTGGGGGTTATCTGGAATCATGTCGATTCCTCAAGAGGAATGGAATAAGGATAACGCCCAAGATTTAAATCAAATAAAAAACACTTTTAAGAAATTGCTTTCCTGGGATTAAAAACTAACGTTATGAAACTATGCTAGTTAAAAAATTAGAAAAATTTTTGAAGGGGCGAAGACTTCGAACACATTAGGTTACATGCTACACTTTCAAAGTGTTAACATCTGTGGATTCTGGGAACCACAAGTTCTCAAAGTTCAGTGGCAATGGTTCTGGTGGCTGGTTATATTTCTGAAGTTGGGAGGTTGTAACGGCAATCAAATACGACCTATAAGGCCCAATTCCAGATCTTTTTTTTCGTTAGTTTGGTTATAACCTTATTTATTCAAGCAAAGAGAAAAGTTACACAACTGGCACGTTCTATCAGTTAGAACCCAAATTTTTTGTTCCCCTGAGAACAGTTAGGAAAAAAAAAAATCATACTCGTGGTATATGTATATTTGCTTACATATATAATATTATACCAATTAACCCGAAAGGTAATTCCATCGGGAATTTTCCATCTGTTCAATTTAAGGTATTGAATTTGTCACCTGTAATGAGTGCGGTTGGTTTTTACGTGGCGCGAAGGTCGCTGCGTTTGCTAAGAATTCTCTGCATGTGTGACAATATCTTTGGATCATGAATAGATTTCCTGCCAAGATCAACTGTTGCTTCAATTAAGTTGTCAGCATCGTTGAACTTTTCGAATCCGGTAGAGAATTCGCAATAAACATTATCAGTGATTGTTGGTATCTATAGTTGGGCGAAGACGTTCAAGCAAAAATCTAGAATTCTGATAAACTAATCCTATTAATGCAGTATGGATTGAAGAGACCATTGATTTTAATTTCAAGTACGGATCCCTGAATTCCAAACTGCGATGGTTGCATCTGATCGCCGTGTATATGGAGCCGAGCGCGCGCGCCCCCTCTTTCCCCCTCCCCCCAATTAAACTGCATCATCGCAAACAAAGCTAAATATGAAAAAATTTTCCTACTTTGAACCTTTACTTTATTTTTAAATCTTCCTGTCGTCATATAAGAACCTTTTTGAAACTCTTAAAAACCTGAACCATGACATCCTGGAAGTACTCTATAAATCGAACCAAAATTCAACAGCAATCTGAAATTGTGCGTTCTTCTCCAATCCACTCCGAACATGTGCTGCAACCAGTAATGTCAACAATTACCTTTTGCCTTCTTCAAACCCATACACGATATGAAATACTCCAGGTTCTAATACCTTTCGTGTTGAGGGAGGGGGAGATTCATAACAAAGTGGTTTATCGAGAACTTTTCTACGCAGACTGAATGCTGGATTTGACGATCTAGTTAACTCACTTACGGACTGACCTCAAAGGGGTATCACTGCTGATAATTTCAGCATGGATCATCTGGAGTCCATTTCTGAACTTCAGGTAGTCTATCTAAGCGTTTACTGCACCGACCGTCCTTCTGTGTTGTTGATACCGCTGGGTGGTGGGTGGGCACCCAAAGTATGGGATTGCTGACGGTCATAGGACTTCCACTACTACCTATGGGTGTGAAATTTAGTCCACTAACGGTACATAAACAGCTGCAGCACGGAGTGAACGGATACGAGAAACAGCCTTTCTGGTTATCGCTGCTTCCTAGCAGCAAAGTCGCCAGGAACCACACACTGCACAAACATATGACAATACTCATTTCTGACCATTTTAGAGTTTTGTATCAAGTGAACCACGGCGAAGTTCAATAAATTTCAGGAGCCGCCCTACGCGAGACAAAAACACATGCAATACTGATTCAGGAGTAAATTTATTCTTCTGAAACAGTTTCTTCATAAAATGCTTCGAAGGCTGACAATACAAAACTATACGGATGGAGTAATGTACAAAAACTTAACCGACCGTAATCTTCAACAAAATATCCTTCATCGTGCTTACTACAAAAATCCTACAAAAGTTACGACCATAGTTGGAAAATGTCGCATTCCGCCTAAAGTTAAATTTTAGAGCCGAAGGCAAAGTTTTAGAAGCGTCCAAAAGCTAAATATAATGACCAATAAAAAGCAGATTCGAGAGATTTAAAAAATAAATAAATAAAGCTCATTATTAGTTCGCCAATATAAACAAGTTGACTTATCCCGGAAGATCACCAGGTGTGATTTTAAGTAAAAAACTTTTATTGCTGGTAAGTACGGTACAGGTACTAGAAACAATAATTCTCATCACGGCGACATGGCCAGGAGTTAAGTACTTCCTAGCATATTGATTTAGTTTAAAAGAATACTAGAAAGAATTTTATCCTTCACACTTATCCGGATTTACAATATTAGACATCAATAACAAACTTCCTAATTGAAACTTTGAATGATAAGATTTCTTTATCAAAGTGTAAAAAACTAGAGGCTAATACATTGAACAAACAAAATGTTTTTGATAATTTATAGTTGCATACAGCATATTGAGAAAAATCGATATCCAAAGCTTGAGATAGGAAGGAATAAACTCTATAATCAAAGTTGGCCATTTTTAAAATTCGTTTATAACACTGGCGCTTTTGGGGCAAGGTCAATGATCTGCTTGCCTATAGTTTTAGCAACCCAATACTGAAATATATTTGCAGTTCTTGACCCCACATCAGTATAGGTGTTTGATTAATGGCATGCTCACTCCTCCCTCTGCTTCACTCAGGCTTCCCCCTACACGTAGTTTTTGTGCGTTTACTTGTATGTTCATCGCCACTACCAAGTTCTCTTGTAAAACTTCAATGCATTATGTGCTAATAACTACCGATATTTGCAGATTTATATTGATTCAAATTCCCATGATTATATCAGTAGTACTACTGCTAACATGGAGACCAAAACTTGCTGCATCTATAGATGCCTTAGGATAGTCAAATTTGCCAGTAAACACTTTTCCCCCCTCTCCCAGAAAGTCTTCCAAGAAAATTGATGCGATTAAGTTAGAATCTGCAGTAAACAAATAAGTTGTTTATAATCCCGGATGGCCATTGAGTCAGGAGTTCAAGACAATACAATAATAATTTGCGATATACTATATCGTATATTAGTATACAAGCAATGCTGTATTTAGCAGCCACGTAGGCTCGAGCCACTGCCAACTCAAGCGTTTACTACTGTACTTTTGTTGACTACTCAGCGACGTTACACCTCCAGAAGTCTTATGAGAATAACTTAAGAGCTTGCAATTTAGGGACAAGCAAATTCGGGAAGTTATTTTATTGAAGAGACCACTTCAAATTGGAATTTTGCATGCAGTCCATATTCAGTTCATCCATATGAAGATACGAAACAACTGGACAAGCATTTCAATATGGATGAAAGAAAATTCTAATTAGCATTCAGGAGCTACGACATCGTTACTGACCGCTTTTCATTTTAATTCTTAACCCTGACGAACAGCTAAAACATACAAAAGTTTTATTGAGCTGATAAAACTGCTTCCTTTTCTTCCTAGGAAGTGTAAAGGGTCGATTGTCACGACAAGCTTAACAGAGCAGCCATTTTAGAATCAGCGAATGCATTCAGAACGTGAAGATCATAACATCCAAAAGCTAACCAACATGCTTTTTAAATTTGCAAATATCAGATATCTTCAGATCAGAGTTCACTTTCGGCGAAAGAATTCACACTGTAGTGCCCTTAAGTGATTTTGAAATCAGTTTATACGTAGTCGATACCAACCAGGCATTTACAATAATGCATCGACTATTTTACTTATTTTAAAGCCGGTATATGAAGGCAAATCGTGGCAATCGCTTAAGTAAAAAAAAAAAGTTACTAGGGATCGGTACTAATGTTCATACGTACTAAAAAAAGGATGTTTAATGTTCTGTATATGCGAAGAGGAATGGGCAACAGAAGAGCCAATATGGCTAACACAGCGATGGGTGCGTACTAGCGCTAATCAGCGTTATTCATTTTCTTACAGCAGTGTTTCCAGCAAAAGTTAGCAATGAATGTCATATCCACAATTGTATGAATGGGGAAGTGGTCACCGTGAGTCCGAAGGATTACCCCGAGCCTGGACAAGCTAAAATCTATGAAATTACTTTCTTAGCAAATCAGAGCAGATCGGTATATAACAGTTGGAAATTAGTCAGTTCTACCTACATCATCCATATGAGAAATGCAGTATGAGATACAGTATAAGTAGTCATTCCTCTGCCACCTTTTAGAGGCATCCTTCTCATAATGATGTATGACAATAAAACTGACATAACCACTGTCTACCTTTTAATTCAATTATTTCTGCTCTTTTAAAGATGTTTACATCGTGACATTTAATTAAACCATACAGTAAAGTAAAGAAAGCGATAAGCGTACGTAGTACTCCTTTATGTAGGAAATCAAACCAAAACCTATATAAACAGTTGACAACGTGACATTCCTCTTATGACAAGAGTACATGGAAGGCTTTGCAGCTGCGCTATTCCTCGTCTGTTTAGTAGTACAGCTGAAAATCTATTTTATCGGTAAATAACGCCTCAGTGTGAAGAATCGTGTTCTGCAAGAAATTTAGTATCTTTTGCAGCTTCAGGAACTCTAAATGAAAACCGGAAAACTGATTAAATACCATGAATGGAAAAAAAAAAAGTGTTTTAAGGAGGTGAGGTCACGCCACGTTCGAGGCTCAGGCCACGAACTTTTCAAATGCCCCTCGTATTTCTAACGTTAATTATTTTGGGCAATTATTTTTATTAAAATTGTATAAAAATTTAAGACTGCACCACTGCTCATTCGAGACGAACTTTCAAACACCCCCTCGTAAACAGGGTAAGAAGTTTACTTTGGATTATTTTGCTTACAGAAGCTTACAATTAGGTGGCATCTCCTGGTGAGCGATTGTCGAACTGCAACAATTCTTTTCTAAGCGGTTAAAGTTAACTGTGGATGAGATGTGGTTAATGTACTTTGGACTAGAGAAGCTACACCAGTGTTGTAATGCAGTGAAACAGTCAATTTAAAATTAGGCGCCAATCTTCAGGAACAGCTGATGTCCGATGTGCCTTCAAAAACAAAAGATCAGGATGTTGGACTGAGGGTGTTACGTTGTTATACAAAAGTGCGCGATCATACAGTTCGACACGCTATGGAAAGTCCAAAACAGGAACTGCACTGTGAAGTGATTAAGCATTCTCCTTATAGACCGGAACCTTTAACCTTGCAATTTGTTTTTGCAACACTGAAAATCGATCTGACAGGATGTCGATCGCAAAAGAACGAAGAAAAAAAGCCGTCAAACAACAATAAAAAAATCGTCGCTGCTGGCACTACAGTATATTAAAATACTTGTACACTTATCCTGAGTGTGGCTTTTTTTTAATATATTAAAAAAAAGTACCGGTTACTGGTAAACAAGTAATTCTCGTTTTCAGTTTACTGTTAACTATAATGGATGCACTGCTTCATTAGCCAGCAGTATCACTTTGCAAAGATGCAACCTTGACAGGGATCTTCAATCTGATTTACCACACCACCCACTTTCTGTATTTAATTTGTCAGATATTTTAAAACGTACTTTGTGCTCTGCGCCTACTAACCAGGGTAATAATGAGAGGGCATTGAGTTTGCAAGGGTCATTTGAAGATCCATTTTGTTACCTGTAAGCAATTTCCTTTTGGAAACTGACGGCACTGAATTCACTCTAGACTTAAGGTAGGAAAAGCTAAGAAGAGCAACGAGATTTCCTACCTCAGACGTGGATGCGAAGAGGAAGGATATGGGTCAACTCTGCTTCAAAAGTAGTCCCATCACGCAGAAACACTTGCGTCATCAATACTGTATGAAGCCCAGTTTGGTGAAATTCAACAAGTTGACTGGCCAAAGCGTCAATGGATAATGTCCTTTATTGAAGGGAAGTCTGGAATAATCAAACTCCAGGCTGCCCGGAGAATATGGCACAGCTATCTAGCCCATTTCGGCAATGGTTAAGTGTGGTAACAAGTGCGCGGATGAGTATTAACATGGAGTACCGCAATGGAATATCTTATGAGCTCTTTTGGAGGGCCTTACTTTTTATCGCCTGTGAGAATTGCCAAGCAATCAAGTGAATCCTACATCCTGACATGCCAGAAGCTATTTTGCTATCCTAGAAGAAACAGATCTTGGTGTCTGCGTTATATAGGCAGTCCATATTTGTTCTGTTATATCTAGCATATGTCTCCATCCTTTAATTTCACATGCTCTAAGTGACCGAGAATGTAGTTAGCACACAACTTTCCCACTGAACTATCTCCCTAACAGTGAATAGTCCATTCGCAACGACCGCGTTTTACATCTATTTTTGGTTCTCGTTCGTCAATACAGTAAATTGTCTTCCATGTTGCGGTTTATCCACTATTGTTTCTCCCTGCTTCGATTTATTCATCCACAGCTCTTATCAATTGTCTTTGCCATAAACATTAAATCAGCGTTTTATGAATGCCAATAGAGGTACATTCCTGGCTGCTCAGATTTAATAACAGCTGCTTTAATATCCAGAGACCTAAAGAAAAATGTGCACTAATATCATTTACTTTAAATACCCAAAATAAAAATAAAATCAATACAGACGATGGCACAAGAAAAATTACTTTTAGCATAATCTTCGTACATCTGGGTGGCGTCTCCAGAATCTCTCCTTATCAGGAGAGATACTTCCCGCTGCATATTCTGATATAATTTCCGTGGAGAGAATTCTGAATCTATAATTCCACTTTCCTTCATCCTTTCTATATCTAGGAGGGCAGAGGCGCAATCAAAAGACTTAACTGAAATCAAGACAGTAACCTACAGAGTATAAATTTGTTTGTAAATACGTTATCTTTAATTTGTGGATTTTTTTAAACCATAGGTTGGTATATCTTTAGTGTTTGAATGAAGGAGGGGTGAATAAATTTTAAATGGAACTACGCGAAATCCAAATCTAAAGACAGTAATATGAAGCCAATAGAAGTCAAAACAATGGCTTCCACTGCAGCTAATGCCTGAATCTAATTTTAAAGTCTTAACATATTGCTAAACAAAGATTAAGTAGCGCATACGAACGCTACTGGCAATATAAATCTTTGTCAAAGTCAGTCTGTACTAGTGAAACAAGCTCGGTCAAGGTTCACTTTCATTTACTGCAGCGGACTTTGTACAAACAGCCGGCTACAGCTAGTCGGCAGGTAGCTACTCCCCGGCTGAGAATGAGGTATTGACTAGTCCACCCACCTTTTTCTGTCGCGATTAGATAAATGTTAGGCATTTGCTCGTTTAATGCCAACTGTGCCCAGGTGGGGTTACAAAGGTCGGCAAGAAGCGGAAGGGTGGAGTAGGTTGTGGCGAGAATCATGGGCGCATATCCTTTCATTTCAAAGGCGGAGTTTTGTAGTTAGGCTTGATTATTTAAATTTCTTTGGGATGATTCAGAACCATGCAATTTCAAGACTTCGAACTCTCCTAAATTAAAAGAAAAAAGCACAGACATTCAATATTAATACTGTTACCGATCAACAAGAATTTCGTGAACTCCCAGTTATTTCAGTGTGGTTGAAAAATTAACAGGTGGCCAATATCACAAATATAAGTTATTGGGATTAGTATCTAACATCTGTCGTTATTATAAAGCCCACATTTTCCCCCCTCAAATTAAAAACATGACTAACTTCCACACTTAGGATGAAAATCATTAAACCTCGCCTGTTCGACAGAAGAGAAATTCGATTTAAACTGTCTACACCTGGATGCATCATTTTCGTGAGCAGTGTAGCATAAGATGTTTGATTTCTGTGAATCACGATTGTAACTTTATTAGATTTTAAATTCGGTGAACCAACAGGCATTTCCACAATGGCAAAGTTGGGCAAGCATGAAGATAATTTTTTTTTTATATTAGACATTTCCAATTCGCTCATATCTAATAAGACAGACCATCAGTTCATTTTATTATTAATGCTGGGAATGTATTGTCTACAACTTAAATGACAAAAACTAATTAAAAACGAGTTTTTTTAATCCCATCGTATTGATTTAATTAAAAAAAACTTTTGTCTCTAAAGTTAATGTGGCAAATGTGTCAGAGCAATGCTATATCCAAAAATATAAAAACACTGATTGTATTATACAGAGTTCCCGTGACATGTGAGAGCTGCTGATCACATACGCAATACTGAAACTACCTGAAAGCCATATTCCCACCTGAATTAACCTAAGAGTGTATAGACACCTCACAAAATGGAGTTTAACAATGACATGCACGTTTGGGTGAAATACCGAAAGGTTCAGAGGTTTTCTCCCACATGACATGCGAGCCTTTTTGTCTCCGACAATGACGATAGGTTCGCCTTCACTGCCCACTTTCAAATCAAGAAGCCCTTCATGAGGCTTCTTAGCCCATAAAAGACCAAGCTCGTCAATACGTGACCTAATGGTCAAGTATAAATGTGCTTAAATTTTAAGCACATTCTTTATCAAAATGTTTAAAATACATTTCTTAAAAAAGTGGATTTCATTGTGAAAAGAGTTCAACGCTGGAGAGGAACCCCCAAGATGAAAGGGATTCTCATCTAAATTAGCCAAGCAATTCCGACTTGTAATTAAACAAGTTTGCGTAATAAATCAAAGGCAAATACTGCCAGTGGCAGAAAAAGTGGCATATCATTAACTGCGGAGAGCAACTCTGACATCGAGCCAAATGAACTCAAACGGCCTGAAAGCCACATGTAATATTTATGTAAGCGAGTGGCGTAGCATTACAGTAGACGAAACACCAGGGGGTCAAAGGACTGGAGGAAGTGGGGAACACTAATTAGCGATCGTATTGCATGGAACTTAAAGCTCTTAAATGTTATCTAAGGAGAGGAAAAAAGTACGATAAACTCAAATATAGTAAACAAACATTACTCAGGTGGCATGAAAAAACCAGCAAGACGCGCATCAATGCTGCTTGCAGGTTATCCATCGCTTTACTCTCTACCGAGAAAAGAAACTTCGGTCAAGGTCCTAACAACTTGTCATTTCTTCACAAGGAAATGATAGTTCAAGTCTAGTTTTCAGTAGCTAGACTTTGACTTTATCGGATCTGAAGTAAATAGCTACGCAACTGGAAACTAAATGTCCCAGTGGCAGGCACGCAATGAATGGAATTACAACCTGAAGTACCTTTGGGCTTTTATAAAAATTTATTCCATCGACTTCAGGTTCTAAGCCCACAGCTATCTCCTGATTCTAAACTTATTGGATACTTCTAGTACCCGAGGGATAATTTGAATAACAAAAAAAAAAAAATTGTCAGTAACAATATCCTCTCCACTTTTCCCTTCTGATGCCAGTTGTCATACGTGGAAGCACTGTCGAACATACAAAACTGCTTTAATATTTTCTGATAATTGCAATAAAAATACAGTAAACCTTCGATTTAACAGGCTTCTGAAACAAAGGACAAAGTCCGCTGAACCCGGATTTGTCTGTGCAGGTCCCGGAACTTGGTTAGGCAAATGATGCTTACCATCATTTAAAACATTTTAATTTAGATAATTTTTAATTTAGAATAAAGCAAATTTAACTGACATAATGAGGAGGCTGCTTTGCTTTCGTTTATCAGTACAATAAAAAATAAGAAACTTCTAGTGAATGAATTTACAATTTTATTTGCTTTAAGAAAAATTTTTTCAATCCATCAATTTCATTAAAATCGGACAAAATCGGGCAATTACACCCCCCTCGTACCATATAACGTATATTGGAGCTGAAACACGATGTTTTATTGCCGTGCGCTGACTGGAAGAATGAATGGGCAATATTCCAGATGTGCAGAAACAAAACTGTTCTCAGTTCGCGCGTAATTCGTTGCTTTTTAATACAATTCATGAATTCTTTATTAACCCGCCTGTAAAGCACTCAGTAAATTAATTTTTGTGACTACTGAAGTAAATCAATTGAAATGCTGTGCCGAAGTTGTGCTTAGCCAATATTTTAATACCTTGCGGTCGACATACATGTTCAGCTGCGTCACCCAACAGCTTGCCGAGTCCCTCCAGTTGAATTCACTACCGAAATCCGTGCGATGGCAACTGTTCCTAATTCAGAAACTTACTCGTCCAAACGTCCTACTGCCGACTTGAACAACGTCCTGGTACTCTACTGGATCTTCCCAGAGTCCAAAATGGACATTACAGATATCAGATATGGTTAGCATTGTTCTATTAACGGATATCTTCATTATCCACTCAACTTTGCTCTTGTTTGGCATCAATTTCTTCCACATTCATTAACTGTAAATGAATGTGGAAGAAAAGTCGATTTATTGCATCTATAGCAAAGTTTACCATTTACTACAATGTTCACGGGAAACCAACGTCTTCAAACTTGTCTACTAATGCTTCTCCTGAGAAGTATACTACTCGAATTGCGTTTAACGCTATGAAATTTATTCACCGAACCAGTGGCTATAGATTATTGGACAAGAAGAAGAAAAGTTCTAATATTCGTAAAGAATTGGGTATTGATCCAATAACATAGAATCTACAAATATAGAGAAAAATTGATTAATCACTTGGATAGGATGCACACCAAAGAAGATTATGAAATATCGTAGGTGGAAGAAGAGATCCAGGCGCCCGAAGAAAAGATGGACTGAGACCAGAACAGGCCACCTAGCCTAAATCCTTGAAAGGATGACGCTATGACCTGCAGCTCCACCACAGAAACCAACTACCTACAACTCAAGGACAGCAAATTCATCTACAGTCCAACCACCACAAGAATGAACAAGGTCACGGCCAAGTATATATCAAAAAGTAAAGGGATTCGTGAAGTAGGAAAAGAGCGAAGACATTAAAATTTAGTTTTATACAAAATATAGCCATATTAACAAAAAAATACCGATATTATTTACGATATCGGTATTTATTTTTGAAAATCATTAAAGAATCGGTATTTAATTGAAAATCATTAAAAGAATCTTTTAGAATAACCAGGGCCCAGACTTCCACTGTCCAGTGGTGACCTTGAGTTCAATCTTGCGGCGGTAACTATTACAAATGCTGATGCATAAACCTCCGCCCTTGCTATTTGTAAACTGTCACGATGACGTAACATCCCTCAGAGAGAGAGGCCAATGTATCGTTTCTCGCCTGCTATGTACAGTACTGTAGTTCATTCTTTCAATTTCGGGACTGCAAGACCACGCAAATGCAGCCATTAGTTTAGCTTGTCGTATTCATGAAACATCAAGTTTATCCAAAAATAAATCGGGACTTGGACTTGTTCCCAGGATAGTGCAAAAGATACAAGCAACGCGTTCTTGAATCATTCTATATTTCGATTTACTGAAAGAAAAGTCAGGAACCTATATCGAAGTAATCAGGCTTCTGTAATCCGTAATCAAACTGTGGCTACAGCCTCAGTAAGCTATTAGGATGATTTTGATTGGAACAGCGAAGCCGTGGAAATGGGCAAATAACTGTTTCTAATACAGTGAATAACATTCGCGTTGGCTTGCTGATAGGGATTGAAATTTGCCCATTCAGAGATCTGAAAGCGCAGCGATTTTACTGCTATATCCTCTTTAACGATCCTTGCCAACAAATACACCTAGCTTATGGTAGTTAAAAGGATAACGAAACGTTAAACTAAGCCACCCAGCGGGGTGTAGGGAAGTTTAATCATCTAAGTGAAGTCCAAATTGCACTGGCCAGTAGTTTTATAGGCCTGTACGGAACGTTTAATCATTATTCTGCAGAAGCTAAAATTGCACAAGCAACCACAGGTTTAGTCACAGATACTAGCTGTTAAAGAGAGAAGAATTAACCGAAGTTTATAAACTGAGGTAGAGAAACTGCAAATCTTTCTAGAAAGGAAGACTTAATAAAATTAAATATCTCTTCTCCCGACAGTCAAAGCAGCATAAGGTAACCGAGTAACACCTAATATGGATGCGAAAAGAAAATATTCACCACTTGCTGATGAACGCGCTTTAGTTTTTAAGTGTTATTTTTGCATCCAGAGCGTGTGAAGGGGATAACAAAATAAATCAGAAATTAAAATTTGTATTTATGATTGGGACATTCTGCACAGTGTGCAGGGGAAACTGAATTTAAATAAGGCAAAAAAAAAAAATGTATAACGAAAATATTTTCCTATCGTTTCCCTCAAAACAGTCCCCAAAGACTAACTTGGAAAACTCATTTACTATGGTAGCATTTAGTTCTGATGTCACGTTTTTTCTGAATGTCACAAACACTGCGTCTTTTCAATCTCAGTTTCAATTTGGAAACTGTCTGCTGGTGCCAAGTCAGGAGAGTGGTTGAGCACTGCAAACCTCCTTGTGAGCCAGAAACCTGGCTCGCCTATTCTCATTACATCTGTGGTAATAACGGCCCTTATCGCTTTAACTCGCTTGCTAATTGGTAAACTGCGCATTTTGTAAGGCCAGTTCGGGGTAAGTCGTTTTCGGCCGTCCACCACCAAGATCATCATCTGCTACATACTCTGCCATCGTTAAAACGCTAAACCCATCGAAATGTGCTCGAAACAGAGCTTCATTCCCATTAGCTGTTCGTAACATTGTCTTTTTAAATGAGACTTTTCCGGATCTTTACGCAACTTGATATTGTTGATCAGTAATTCCATTAATGGGTTTCTGATGGCGAGGTTAGACATTAGGCACAAAGAACGACAGTAAAAAGACAAGGCCAACTGATTTGGGTTGGCGACTACCAAGATCACATTTCTGTGCTTCTCCAGCAAATTACCGCTTGTGGAGACTACCCAGAGAACACTTCCTATTGCTGTACAGCTTCGACCAGAAGTTAGTAGCAGTGATGATATGAACATGTTTCAGCTGGTTTGGACTTATCTACTTTGTGGTTAAGTATCTAAAACCATCAAGTCCGACCTACTTGAAAGTTTTTCGACAATTACTGCCTACACCATGGAACTTTAAGGAAAGACTGTATCAAGGCACCACATTGCTCATGTCATACATAATCTCTACATTAGATTTTTGAATTAAGCCACTTTTTGAAAACATGCGTTTCTGAATAATTTTACATATATTCAAACTCATGACTGCGCCTGTAAGTGGAGTTTTGCGGGTTAAGACGAAAGTTGTAGTAGGGTTTTTTAGGAGCATCAGTGACTAAGGCCATGCTGCTCCGTGGTAATCTGTACATTCGTGTGTCCTATGGTCGATTGTGTTTGCTGGACGAAAAATCAAGTTTCAGGGAGAAAAAACCATGCTTCCTTCTCCTGAAACCGACCGACTCAGCCACGTTAAAAAAAACTCAAATTGCTCACGTCACTGACAGGACTCGAACTCTGGTCTTTTCCACCCGGTGTGGGGTAGACTGCGATTCTACCAACTGTGCTACCCACGAGGCTTTCGATGAAAAAATTATCAAAACTTATAGTACAGCCTTTGCTTTCACAAACTACTTACATTTACTGTTTTCTTTATTTTCTTAGTGTACGAGACTTAACGCCGCATACTAGTCAGGCAATTCTTTTCAAACGGTGAATTTCCCTAACCGTGACTTCAAAAGGGTCGTTTCCTTCATGGATTATTTCCATTAACTACCAATTAATGCACTGTTACATCGCGTTATTACCTTTATTAATAGTATCACATTATAGAACGTTTGCCAGAAGTTTGGTCACATGCACTTCTACTCTTCGATGATCGGAATACAGTGCAAGTGACTAACAAAAGTTCCCAAATATGATGCTGTACACAAAAAAGTAATCGCAATGTATTAATGTTAGTTCTCAGTGCAAGATTTTTATTTTTCATGAAACCATTTTAAATGTTCTAACGAGCATAGCTGAAATTGTACTTCCAGGGAGGATTTATTTTTATTATTTGAGAATTGTCATACGCAAGGATAGCGTTTCGCCAACATCTTGAAATGTTGGTTTCCTCTTGGATCACTCTGTATATCAAACTCAAACAATAACACAAGAGATGAGAAAACATGGAACAGAGGTTGCCGAACTTCTGTTCTATTTGACCCCTTTATTTCATATTTTACGCTACCATTTTCAAGAACAAGTTCAAATAACCAGATTGACAATGTAGCTACGAGTACACAGCTTTTATAAATTAAAAAGATTTAAATACAAAGATTAAAATAAAATTCGCTTCATATCTGGATTAGTGCGATGGTTTTGTCCAAGTTTCATTAATAAAATTCTTCATAAAAACGCGCTCCCACACTTTGAGGAAACTGACCTGTAACAAAAACGATGTGCTGTTATCGTTAAAATAAAATTATCGTTAACTCATTTTGTCAAAATCTAGGCAGTAATAATCCGATCCGATTTAAAGCCTTCAAATTCAGGAAAAGCTTTAAAAATTTGAAGATGCATAGATTCGAACTTGTTCTTAACTTCTCTCTCTGTCAACCTTTCAAGAAATTATTAACGCCTTGCTGAAGCCGCAGCAATAAATAGCCCGGACTGCTCCAGGCCGCAACTGCTTGCAGCACCAAGAACTGCTTACTGTAATCAGAAAAGAAACGAGTTTCTTCGAATGGAAGTCAGTGCACCAGACAAGATGCGAATCACATGATAACGATTCATTGGTCTACAGATCGCAGGCAGCTGCCAAAACAGTTTTACACTCACGAGCGCAAGACCATCCACACTACACCGAGCAGCGGTTATTTTCCTTACCACTTTCATCAGGCAAGAGGAAACACGTACACTACCGGAGGTGGGGGAAAAAAGTAAATTCGCTGAAAACATTGATTTACACAAGGCCGTCCACCAGCTGTCGACCTGGAGGTTTTATGCGACCCACGTGCGGATAAGATAAAATCTGGCTCCCTACCCTGCCGGTGACAGAAATGATTTACACTACCCTTAACTGAAATTGCTTAATAGGGGACTGATTTTTTTAATGGAGGAAACGGACACGATTTTTATCCGCTATTGTGAAGTTAGAGCCATAACGCGTCCATCTCAGCAATGCCATAGTTCACGATGGCGTCCCCTTCGTACAGCGATGCGAGATATTTATAAAGAGCGAGCACAATTTTCTCTTCCATCAAAATTATTACACAATAACAATGCATCATTGCCCTACCATGACACTTCCGAGCTGGAACTGCCAATGTTTCTTCTGGCAGGCGTTCTTGTGCGGCAGCAGCACGTGTAGATTCAGTGGGATGCGCTGTACCAGTCGAAACTGGTTATTCCCTGATCAGATTAAAAAAAAGTTACTTAAAAAAACGATATTTCTTTGAGCAACGTCTCCTTTGACACAAGCAGCCGTTGCGCCCACTCGAACTAACGAATTCACTGGTTTCCAATTAAGAAACTACCGTTAGCTTCCATTAAAGAGCTCATTACGTATTAATTTTTAAATAACTGCTTCCACATGACAATTCGAAATACCGAATGTACTGCACTACGAATCAAATTAGTAAATTAAGGACTATCTTGTTCTAAGCATTTTACAGCCAGCAGGATTTTAACTGCAATGAGTAAACGTATGGATTAAAAGAGGCAAATGTCAGGGATATATGAAGTGTTATTTAGCATTAACGAAGCTAAATTTTTGTGAATCAAAAAAGAATATTCATACTATAAGGTAACCATCCAATCATGCACTGAACTTAGCCAGACTACCTCTGATACGTAGAAAAGCAACTTACTTGTGTTCAACCCACTGCCATAGGTGAACTCAATGAGACCCACTCTTCTGTAATTCCCTAAACTGTGTGCTTCTTGGTTAGTCTCAACCCATGAGGGAGAAACCTTCCTAATGTTTTAATCAATCCTTCAGCCCCTTATACACCTCAATCAGATCTACCCTTAAATGTCTGTTGTGAAACTTCGCAGTCGACACCTTTCCAGGCTGTTCGGCTATGCATCGATTTGCACCATCATCACTATGCGGTCGCTCTTCTTTGAAATCTATGGAGAGGTTCTTTAGGTACTCTACAAAACTGAACAAGATATTGCAAATGCGGCCTAACCCTCGTCATTTATGGATGGAATAATGACTTCTCTCCTAACTAGCAAAGGTCCTAAAAACATAGCCAGGACAATGAGTCTTCCTAAGCGCCTGTTAACGCTGCATGGAAACGTGTCTGACTGAATCGTAATCCCAAGTATTTTAGCACTCCCATCCCCCTTAGCTTATACGCGACTCCAGGATTTGTTTCCTTATTAAATGCATCAATCTTACATTTAAAAACAAACTTTGTTGCCATTTTTCGTACCACATATGCAACCAATCGAAGTCTCTTTGAAGCAACATGGCCCAACTCGGACTGTTAACCAACAAAACTTTGACAGCTTCCGTTGTTACTCGCCAATATCACTTACGAAAATTCTAAAAAGGGGACCAACAACAAGCCTTGATCCCTACTTGTTACACCCTGAAAATTGATAATAACGCCGTTTCTTTTAGGCAACCCGTGATCCAGTGTAGAATCTTCCCATTATGTCCAATCTGTTCAGGTTTATAACAGCAGCCTTCGTGACAGACAAGTATTGAATTTTACTGAAATCCAGGTATGTCAAAATAAATAGCTTTTTGCATCAACTGTTTAATGACTCAATCATAGTAATTTACGAGATTGGTAAAGCAAGAACCTGTCATTCACTTACAGGTTCATGGTTGACCAATTTCCGAACCTATTTTTTTTTTCATTGAATAGCATCAATGAAACTTTAGGTAGGTTATCCGGTCTACTCGGACAAATACGTACTTATTTCTAAAGAAAGGAAGTCGAAGAATGATAAAACGGAACTTTAAGACGTTCACTCAAACATGACGACATCCATTTTCCCCCTGTTTCCCCATACAAGGGAAACGGGCAAAAGAATTTCGTTGTGTAGTGGTTAAGGCAGTTCCATCAAGATAATAAATTCAAGATTTTCCAATACGGCTTGTTGGAATGTTCAGGTAACATGCAATCGCTTTCCCCAATGAAAGAGTATCCACTATAATCCGTCAATCACTGAATGGGGCTTCCTACGAGTCATCGGTTGCTGAACTTGAATTAGAAATCGTTAGTCGTTATAGTAAATTCTGAAGAAATATGATTTGGTATGGGAACAAAGCCGATGAAATCACTTTCCATTAATTTCTGACAATAGCTTCCAAGTAATAGCCTCCGCAGCCGAGTGCAGTAGCACACGCTCTTTGAGTAGCCCAGGGTTCAAGACCCTGACTGTTAAATACGGTCGATCTGCCAACCTTCAACTGCACCAGAATGGCAGATTATGGTCTATTTCCCTCAACAGGAAGCTTCCATCCTGAAGTGAATTGATAATGGCTGCAGTTTACTTTTTTAGTGACATGCAAAAAAAAAAAAAACACGAACAAGTCGTGCCAACACAGAATTCAAGAGGTTATGCAACAGGTTGTGAGCTCCGTCAGTTATGAAGATTAAGTTTTCCGATGGCAATGGATGCACTTTCGTAATACCCTGTATACGATATTTTACGATTTATGAATATTACATGCACATACAGAAAACAGAATTAAAGCAATGTTTAGAATGCAATTTTCGTTAAAAAAAAGAAATGCGAATGTTTTTAATAGCTCGTTGATACTGCTTCTAAAGGGATCCAAAATCGCTTGCATTTATAAAATTGAGTAGAAGGAATAATTTATGTACTTCTGGGTTGAGAAGTCACATTTCAGCAAAAGTGTAGACGTGCTGGAAAGGATTCCAAGAGCAAACAAGATTAGCTATGAATCTAAATGATTCATCATTACAGAGAAAGACTAGGTTTGGAAGTTCCGAGTCTGAAGATGAGGCATCTACATTGAATCATTGATCGATATAAAAACATTAAAAAAAAGATTGTAAAAATTAAACACCAGTGATATAATTTTTTCTCAACCCCCATGGAAAAAATAGGGCAGATTTAAACTGTTTGCTTAAGTACATTTAAGATGACTAAAATACTTATACGAAATAAGCCATGTCTCAACATGCAGAAGGAACGTAAATAGATTTGGCCATCTTTCATTTATGCTAGTTTTCTCACGATATCCATAGTGCATTCCACGAACATTCCAGAGTGCTTCCGCAGTGATCTTCGCGAGTTAAATCCCGTTGAAAAAAAAAAAACGAGGGAGGTTTGTGACCCGCATCTGCATTTTGATATTAGACACATGTGGGCTCCAGATTTGGTCGGTGGACTATTTTTGACCTAAATCTCCAATACCTTAGTGCAGGCTGGGGCCGCGTGCGCCATACTAAAATATTTCGCTACTCATGTCATCCATCTGATGCCCACGCCCAAACAGTCTTCCATATACAGTATTAAAGTATCTGAACTCAGGTGATTGGGAGACTAGATCCTCTTAGCCCTTTCACTGAATTACAGAAAGATTGTTTACCGGGAATTTTGCTATGAATTCGGTGAATCTTACACAAACAGTAAATCTTACACGACCTTGAAAGAACTCGGCACCGCCAATTTAAAGGTTGTTTGAACAACAGATTTATTAAAATACAAAGATATGTACTCTCCCCAAATGAGAGTTCCGATCTCCGGGTACTCTCCAGTGGAGACAAAAAAAAACTTAAGATTCAATCGATCCAAAAACTCAGTCCTATCTTAATTCTGGTAAAGATTCTTCTTATCTTCGATAAGCATAATCTCTTTACCAGAATTATCTTCATTACTAGACAAGATCATATGTTAGGAATCATTCTGAATTCTAATCACTTGGCATAAGAACATCACAAATATTGCTTCCTCTTCAAAAACTGGTTTCTCTTTCGATCTCGCTTATCTTCTAAACTACTAAGCCTAAACAACCTGAAATTCACACTATCATGGAATAATGTTCCTACATCCCAGTTGGTACCTCAAACTTCTGAAGCTTTATCCTCCAACTCAAGAGTTGCAATTAGGCTAATTAATGACTCGTCACTTACAAAGTCTCAAACGTTCCAGTTTCGGCTGCATGTCTTTTATATAAAGCCTTACATGGGCGACCGTTCTTCGGAATTAAGATTTATGATTTCCCATTCTTCCAAACCAGTTCCAACACGTGCTACAACCTGTCAGCATCCATCCACTGGAACTCAAAACTCACAAAATCAACATTTCCTCTTCATTTATCCCTTGTACTTCTGATTTCTGGAACAACCTCCCTTCACATATTTCCCGAACCTACAGAAATTCAAATCTAAAGTATGAACAATGTCTTCTCACAACATGCACGGTACTAAGTACTACAAAAGCAGCAGTAGTACTTTCCGTGTCTGGGGGTTCATTAAAAAAGTTAAGGGAAGAATGAGGTTTTTTTTTTTGTCACATTAAAATCAACTCATTTATGGAACCACAGAAAAAGCGTCTGCCTAATCCACGCCTAACAGGATTTTGTATCTACCCTTTTGTGTAGATCACAAAAGTATGGCGAATGATGCATTTAAGATGCATTAAAAGGCTTAAAGATGCATTCAAGATATAAACTTAAAATAAATTCCATTTTTACTGGGAAAGTCAAGGTAGTAAAAAAAAAAAAAAACAAAACCAAATGCTTTCTGCTGGATTAAGATTTATTTCGCTTGGAATGGAAATTAAAGTGTATATTAAACTGAAGCTTTCAAAACTGGAATTGAAATATCCAAGTTACTTAATTCTCTTCAATATTCCCAAAAGGACATACTGGACGATTAGAGTTTCCCAACCAGCCTAGCTGTAGATTTTTTTTTTTTTTTTTGAAGGAAAATACTCCAGAAGCAAAGTTTGATGTGAATGTTGTATTCGGGCAAAACCTTATTCCTCTTTAAACTGTTATCCACAACTACTGATCTCACGCAAAGGATATTTGATGCAAATCCTTGTTATCGCATCACGGAAGAAGCAATTAAGAGAAGGGAACGTAGGGGTTTTATAATCATCCCTATACACGGGGAATTGTCTCGCCCATGGTGTTCAGCGCCTCTAAGATGCTACGTGACATGTTTATTATAATATCAGGATTTCATGTTATGAGTAGAACATCTTAATGATCTCATAACCTCGTCCTCCGACCAACTTATTTTACTCTTATTAGCCATGCAAGCTAATAAGAGTGCTATATCTAGGTCTCTTCCATTTTACGAAACTTATTACCCTCATACGCGTAATGCCGACAGAAAATTTGTGCTTCTCACGACAGATTTATAATCAACATTTGTCTTTAAAGTTGCGGTATGGTACCGGTTCGCTGGGCAACTTAATCTGCAGTTAATAACTCAAATTTCGCTATTACTGCGTTATTCAGTTTCGACACGGGAAAGACGAAAAACATATACAGCACTACTATAAATAGTGTCAAAGTTCAACCGATGAAAAACCTAAACAAAAATTAAGCCCATAACTGCATTTAGTACTTTATAACATTGTACAATAATGTATTTTTGATTGCTATAGAAAATGTATACAATCCCCATTACGACGGTAACATCAATGCAAGGCATAGATGTCACTGTGGAGGCACTTCATCGAGTTGTGTTGGGTATGGTACAAAAGAGCTACAATGGAGAAATATTGCTATTTAAAGTGCATACAATTATCCATACTCTGATTTACATCTGCACCATCTCGTATATTTTGAATCTCGTCACTGGGTTGCTCTGGTCTTCAGAGTACCCACTTACCCACCGACTAGACGCCAACTGAAAAGGGTTCATACGAAGGATTGGCAATGGCAAGCACTTTAAGTAGGAAGTTCTCCACTAAGTCCTTTTTATTTAGCATAGTGCAATGCCAAAGCAACTTGCATGAAGTTGCCTACACAATTAAACAAGTAATGCTCGCAGCGAGTTACATTTCAGGTGCATTAGCAAACATTTCGTAATTTATAGAGGAAAAAAAAGAGCAAAAAGCATTGTTTTTGTGCATCACCCATATCCCCATTCATTCCTCCAATCAGCAAACGGAAACAAAGTCAGATTTCTGTTGGTCCGATATTAATGAAATTTGGGATGGCTCGACAAGTTTTTTTTAAAAAGGGCCCAAAGTGAAAATCCATCCACTGAGATAGTTATTACATGCAGGCGGGCGGACATGAAGGCAATAGGGGCATTATGTATATGCCCCTAAAAACCGTTTAAGCACTGTAATGCAGCGCTTTTCTCCATATACAATATTTAAATTACTCCAGGTATTGCCAAATAATTCGTCCACTGTGCCATCAAAAGAAATCGAAACTTGACAAGCAGCCTAGATTGGTCAATCACATGTTAAGACAACTTCTGCATGGGTACCATTGCAGACATTTGAGAAAACTGAAAGCAATTTGTTTAAATAAAATCTGGTCAGAAACAGCCCTTCAAGGTCTGGGGTAGAGCAGAGTTAAATTGTTTATATACCAACAATTCATATTAACTACAAGAGGAATCTCATAACATGCGCACGTTAACGAAATTGCTCATTCATAACGGCTGTAATAAAAGACCAGAAGAGAAATTCAGTAAGAAATTAACTTCAAGATAAGACAGTTCTGATAGTGGCTAGCTGTTGTCAACTTAACAGCCAAGAAGTAGCAGATTTCTTCAAAGTGATAACCACTTCAAGATACAGTATACTTTAAGTAACGCTTATCAATTTAAAACTTGATATATGCAACCTGGACTGTGCTTATCACCACATCCGCCCTTTCCGAGGCCATAACTAGTTGATGCGCCTGGCACAAGAAAACATGCTGAAATGGGTAACTTTTGCCGCTCTTCCCCCCCCCCGTCCCCTCCCCAAGAGCATCTCTTTAGGAAACTTAAGACTATCCAACAAATCACTCACTACCAACCAGAAATCCATCCCCCCACCTCTCCTCTCCATCCAAGTTTACTTTCATCGTTCGTCACTGCCCAGGCCGTGCCACAGACATGGTTGCTAGGCTGCAGAACAAACAAGCTGCCACGAGAGGCACCCCCATCTTTCACACAGGTCGATAATGTTATTTGGCGAATCTTGCGACTCCGGCAGGCCGTTAAAGGACAATGCCAACGACCAGCCCATACAAAACGTGCTAGTTTCGGCAATGCCGATAGCTGCTTTAGCAGCTTGTGAACACTGTAAGGAGGGCGAGCCAGAAAGGGGAGGAATGCATGCACTGACAATTACCCGAACAGAAATGGGCGAGCGAAACGAATTCATGCATGAGCAATCACTAGTGCCCGTTACAGAGAAAAGGGGAGGGGAAAATGGGGATGAATTAAAGGAAGGGAGAAAAGAAGGGGGAGAACGTGGTAAGAAAGAAAACCCAAGCATCAGACCGCGACAGGTCTGTCGACGTCCGGTCCCGTCTAAAATCTTACTTGACAGTCCTGCATATATAACTGACAATCTCAGTCGTTACCTCAGTCTCAACCGGAAGTAAACACACCAACATCCATCACGCTCCTTTTACAGACGGCTGCGTTTATAACGGTTCATAAACGAAAAGTTTTGGGAAGTGAATGGGGGAAGAGTCGTTTTGCAATGTGTACGCAAAATGGAAACCAATACTGGTGCAAGAAAACTTCAAACCCCTTTGGATGTTCTCCGTGATACGATTGTAGGTTTTTAGAATTTAGTGGTATATCTACATGGGCCATTCATTATCCAAACTAATGAACCGACTACTTCGGATAAAGTGAAAAGCCACTTAAAAATTGACTACATTTTTTTTTTTTATCATGTCCGAAATTTATTTCCACAGTCAACATCCCGTGCCATATTCGTAGCAATGATCTTCTATAAGAAAGATTGTCAATGGTGGGCATGCATGTTTTCAAAAATATTTTTGTAACCCAGACAACGCAGTCAATTTGTTCTTGAGAAAAAAACCAAGTCTCGCCCAAGTTGAGGTACAAAAGTTTTCTCACGCCTTAAGATCACGTGTAACGAAAAACTTTAAACACGGTACAGCAGGATCATGCAATGATATTTGGGGAGAGGGGATTCGAGTGATCTTTCTACGAGGACCCTAGGCAAGACCTAGTTAATACCATGTGTCACTGAAAACCAACTGGACAGGCTGCTGCAAACACTAGAACTTCTCGATGCAGGAAAACCTCCTACAGAATAAACACAGGCTACGAATGGGGATCCCCAGACAACGCTTTTTTTTCCCTCTCTCCTCTGAAGTGTATCTACTTTTTTTCCCCTCCTCTGGAACGGAACAGAGGAATCTGGCCCACATTTTGGCAATATCAGATGAGTCAGAATCTCGAACTGAGATGGCACGAGCTTTACTGTGTACTCTTCCACACCACCTTCCCGTAGTGTGGAAGAGTACCCAGGATCATCTTTCCAGGTGACTGATGCTTCTGGGTAGCCACAAGTGGCCAGAACAATACACGCCACTCACACAAACCTACACTACTTTCCTATTCGGCCCTTTTACAGTGGTACTTTTCTTCACATAGATACGAGGCGGAGTTTAACAGACGTTCTGGGAGCCGCCCCTTACAAAAAAAAAAAAAGAAAAAAGCCATGTCCACAATGGTATTCGGGGAGCCAAGTGTATGGGGTGATTTCGGGAAATTCTGGTCTTATCAAAACAATCATATCTAGGCCTCGAACAGATCGCCATGGCAACCAAGAAATCCAGCTTTGCGAAACTGTTGATTAACTTTAATTTTGACTAATGTAAATAGAGTAAAAGCCAGATTTGTATTAGTGAGTTGTAGACGTACCACCATTGTTAAGCCACTAACCAATGTGAACCAAACCGTATATTAGTCAGGATTAACGTTAGTGAAGAGTTCAATATTTTTACAGGTCAGTTTAGCAGTGGAGAGGCTGACCTGCCAATACTGACCACAGTGATGTTTAAGATTGCTTTATGTTTTTTGCAAGGATTGGCGCGACCTTTAAAGAAATTATTTTAAAGAACGAATCCTACAGGTTGAGGGAACGCAACCAAGAACAGTAAGCCCAACCTGTCATAACTGCCTTCGTTAGGATAGTACGAAAGTTAAAACTTTACCTGGAGAGGGCTCAGCGATTAGTTTTAATTCCACATCGATACGGCAAACTTAATAATTTTTAAAAAATAATAAATTATATATTCGTAGGTTGTTCATTAATGAAAATGGCACTTTATTCGCAAGCATGACGTTAGTAACTTTCTCTTAATGTAATCAAAAAATTAAATTTCATAATAAAATACCGTATTTTACGGACTATAAGACGCACTGGACCATAAAGACACCCAGATTTTATAACGGGAATTGTAAAAAATATTTCATTGCATATTAAAAACACAAAATACTTAAACAAAATATAAACTAAATACCAATGTACAACGAATTTACCCGTTGGCGAATCACAAATTCGCTGTCGCACTCTTCAGTAGCAATCATGATTGAACTTTCTTCGAGGAGAAAGTTATCTTCAGTACCATCGCCGATTCAACACTTGAGACAGTTTTTAGAAGGAAATAGGGATTTACTTATTTTTTCCTCGGGAAAATAAAGGAAACGTTCATAGGAGACATGTAAGTCATCACTGCATGCACCTAGCATGCCTTTGGACCATAAGACGTAACAATTTTAATAGAATTTTCCAAGGGGAAAAAAAAAAAAAAATGCGTCATCGTCCGGAAAAGACTTATAAATATATCGTAGCGTGACGTTGACTGATCGGGTGCTTTGGGAAGTTGGCATTATATGGACTTAATGCTAACAAGCAAGGTAAACACCAGTGTTTTCGTCATGAAGAGCTCATTGCGTAATGGGCATCCAGATGACTTTGATATATCGTCCCTAACTCAAACGCAAGTAGTTAAAAGCATCCTGGTTCCTTAATCGGCTCGGATCAGACTCCCGATGTCTTCCAGCCTCAATGTTTTTCACCATGATCTTCAAAATGAGGTTTTTACTATAAAAGCACTGATCAGAGTAAAAAACGTAAGATCATTTCTCATTTCGGTATTCTAAATTCGAATTAACGAAATTAAGACAAACTACCTTACATATTTTATTTTTTACAGAAAATCTTAATAAATAAAAATATTGAAGGGAGAGTTAAATCATGTCCGCTTATGAAGGACAAAACTTAGCGTCAGCGAATCAAAAGGATAAGGTCGTACACAACCCAGCAGCATTCTCCAAGTTTTATTCACCGGAAGACTAGCAAATAGATACCGGGAAGCGATCTCACCACAGAACATTTGAGAGGCTACCACTAACGTGTTATTACTGCGCCCGAAGCAATTATTATAGGGTGGAGATCGCAGTCACAAGGTTAACGTCCTTCCGAGGCGGGACCATAAAATCCAAATGCAGTATTTTTCAACGTAACACAGCCAATGAAATAAAGTACTGTATAGCAGTTGCCAAAATACGGGGAAAAGAAACTTCATGTGGAAACCAACAGCATAACAGTGATCAAATGATGTACAAGATTCAGTGTCACGAAAACATTTAATACTTTCCATTATGGATAGTGCTTATAGCAACGATTTATCTTAACATGGGCTTTTGATAGAGTACAGGATATCCCAGTTATGACCTTAATCAGCGATCTCACTTTGGAGCACAGATCAATGAGCGCAGAAACCATCCCTCATTAAAGCCCCTCTCTACCAACCAATCCCCCGGAACGCTACAAATAAGCGACACTATCGGCGAAATCGCGCACGAGTCCATAGACGAGCAGAAGCTGATGCCAATCACTACTTTTTCTCACGCAAATAGATCCTCGCTAGTCTATGCGGTTTAACGCTTCAGATGCTGTGAATGAGTGTTGCAACACAGAACTACAAGAGTTGCCATAAAAATAGACAGCATTTCAGATTTAGAGAATCATAAGGGCTTGTACGCTGGAATGGGGGACAATACGTGGGTTTTTGAATCAAGATGGAGCCGAAACTACCCAAAGTTCTGACCACTTCTCCCACATCGAAAACAGTCCCATTTGCTGTATTTAAACCTTCAGTCATAGTGAAAGCCGGAAGGCCTATTAAGTCTGCAGCTAGAGCAATTATTTAGTAATTGCGATTTAACTGGACGATTTTACTGTACAGAACATTTCCAGGTGATAATACAATCATAGAACTACTTAAGAGGTCGTATCGTGCTAGTGAAGTTCTTGCCAAGGATATTCATAAAGCCTTTGCCAAGATATAAAAAAAATTCTTATAAACGCTTGTGGATTTGAAAACTTTATTGCGAAAATTATTTTACCCTCTGGAATATACAAAATTAAAAGCTTGCTGGTTAAAAGCGGTCAAAAAGAATGGACAGTTCTAATCTTCTAATGAGGGCACTGTCACCTAATTGTCCAAATAAGCGAAGGTACAGGATACTTAACCTCTCCAATATACAAATATTGGAGAGGTTAAGATTTACTCTCCAATATATGAATAAAGTTGGTCAGAAGACACTTTGGGGCAACTACGGCTGTCCCAGTGCCAGGCAGGGCCTTACCTCTTAAGTTTACGCTTTCGTCAACGAAAAGTAACTTACAGGTAAATCCATCAGTCTTAATCGTTATTCCACTGTATGAGGCGGCTGCTTTCAGGAGCAACAGCAACTACCACTTGTTTACGTTAGGGGGAAAACTGAAGACAGAATGAAGTCTGAACGAAATTGTTTCGAAAAAAGTTAATAAAAAAAAAAAAACCCTTTCTGGTGTCTTATTCTACCGAACTGCAGAGCTTCAACAAACAAAGCTACAAAACATATGGCCAAAACACTCGCTCATTGTTTTTTTTTATGAATTCCAACAACCCACAATAGCAAGACACTTTAATTACATCCAATGTTATTCTGTCATAAAATGTTCTGTGAATTATTAATAACTTACATCAGCCAATGTAGGACTTCTAATGAATAATACAATGTCCAACACAATTACTGAAATTAAGTGTACTGGTAACTAGCGTCCATGACTCAGTTTTATCAATAATGAATCAAAAACAGTACACGGTAAATGCAAAAATGCCTGGAAAATTCAAGTAACTGTGCCAAGAATTAGGCTTTGCAGGACCATTAATTAAATTTGTGCAGAATGGGGTTTTCAATTAGCGTTCTTTGACCCATTTTTTTTTATCAAAAAAGTCACGCACTTTTGAATCTTTCTGGGATCTAGAAAGATTTCAACGCTGGATTTTGTGCTGACTAAATTGCTTTGCAATATCACGCAATTGTTACTTTCAACCTTAAGTCTTGCGTGTAGTGTTGTCCCTTCCACAGATGAGCGACAGGATATCGAGATAATTATCCAAAACTGGCATATCTAGATAAGTTACCAATAACATTCTTTAGAAATGAAGGTCTTAAGAATTTGGTTAAATCCTTAACAGCCCGGCAATTATTTCTGTTGAATGGTAACATCAAAGGGGACAAGATAAAAAAACCTAACCGGGGCAATTCTATTATGACAAGTCCCTAAAGTAAGGTGCATTCGCAAAAATGGCCGCGCAGGTAATGTCTTATGGACGAGCATTTGCACAACAAAAATGCTCGTCCGAAAGGGAGCAATACGCTAATTTCCTGAGCTGATTGTTTTAAGGCGTTTACAAATGGAGCACTACAAGTTTTAAGATAAAATAGGGGCAAGAGGTTCCAGTTTTACTTTTTTCCCCCTTCTGTCTAGTATTCAGCGATAAGGAACTTTCCATATGAGGTGTGGAAATGAAGTTCCCGGACTGGTGCAATAGAAAAAATAAAGTGAAGGAGCTGAAATAGTTTTATTTTTATTCAACGTAACCTCCACCTGATTGAATGCACTTATTACACCGTTCTAAAAGTTTCTGAAAATATCCAGCGAAGACGTACAAAGATACTCAATTCGGGGGTTCTGTTCTTTGTCCTCAACATCCTGAAATCTTTTTTTTGACGGCAGTTTATCTTGGGAGAGTGGAAGAAGTACGCTGGTGCTAGATCAGAAGAGTAGGGTGGAAGGTTGATGTGTACAATTCAGTTTCTTCAGAGATTTCACAAGTGAGGAATGAGCGGGGGCACTGTCTTGCAACAAGTACCATCTGCCTTTCCCTCAAAAATTGCGGCTCTCTTAGGAAATGCGCTTTAATAGTCTGTGCGACAAATTTTGCACAGACCTTCATTTTCCTTAAATCAAATCCAAATTTGACGAATCTTCTTTATTCATATTCAACTCATTAGACATCATTCGAAGGGTCAAACTATTTTCTCTCATCATAATTTCCCGAATTTTTGCAACTGTCGTCATTTCGAGTGGTTGATGGGATATCAAACATCATAACGTACATTTTTGAACCATTTATCCCGTTCAAATACACTGCTACGACGTTTCATAGCCATAAACTTAACATTTCATACGTTTCTGCTGCAGATTTTCCCAGTTCAAAGCTTCAAAGTTTGATATTCGTTTGTTGCTCTATTGAAAAGTCGTGACGCGAAACGCTTAAAGCTTCTAATGAAACTGGTTACTGATTGCGACCATCAAGCCTACTGGACAATCTGTACCACCATCTATTGAAGGAAGTTTGACCTACGACATACTACGTCCGTTTATTTCCAAACTCATGGAACGTGACCGCAACAGCACCAGTCCAGAAACTTATCCACACCTGGTATAACAGAAACCGTAAACCCGAGATTGGAGCTTAACAATCAAGATAGAATTTGCCAGCGAACAAAGGTAAATACGTTATGTGCACTATGCAAAGTCTACGCCTTCTAAACGGCAGAACATACCATTACAGAATTCAGATTCTTATTTAAGGCATCGAACAATTCCTTAGTTCAATTCCTGTCGATGACGGGAGGAATTTATGGGCCTTTTTTCCAAAGTGGCTGAGTCAGTCGGTCCCAGGCGAGAGTAGCATGGCTTTTTTGTCCAGAAAACAGACCTCAGAACACACAACTTACAGACAGTATACACGGAGCAATATGGCCTAGGCTGATGCTCCTAAAACCCTACAACCAGACTATACAGTGATGCGCAATTGCTTGTTTCACGTAATATGCATTTGTACTGTACATGCAATAAAGTTTAATAACAGTGTGCCACTTGGACGATTAGTTACTGGAGCAACATTGCTTCATCGGAAATTACGCCCGAAAATTAGTTAGAAGTGGCCACAGATACTGGAAGCTTGTGTGCTCGTATACCATGACAAGGCGTCAGTCTGTACAGCTCATTTTCGCCGATTACAAGTGGGTAGCACTACTCACCCCCATAATCCTGGTAAGAGTTCTTGCGATTACGACCTATTCCTCCGTATCTAAAGACAAATCTGCCCACACAAGCGTTGTGTGCTGCAGTGACCCAACTTCAGAACAATAGATTAAGGTAAATTATATTACAAAATTCATTTTAAATTAATCGCTTCTGGGCATTACTTTTTGGATAACCCTATATAGGCTAAGTCAATTACGAGTTGGGAACATTGTGCACTACTAAAAGTCAACTTAAACCGCTCGAAGAATAAGATTTAAGTTTTCCATTAAGCAGCAGTTGCTAAACACAGCCGAAAAGAAAAATTCTAATGTAAATGCACTCGGATACATCCATTCTCGAATTTCCTCGCTGACTCATTCTACACGATATGAAAGCAAGTTCTAATTAGATCACACGATGAGCAATTTGTCATTTCAGTGCTGACGCACAAATCCAAAAGGCAACACATGAGTTACAGTACATAGATAACAGAACGAGCAATTAATCGTAAACAAAGTAATTTGAGAAGTCAAATCTAACTGGTCAGCTGAAACAGTTTTCTTTAAAAAATCTCCATAACTTCTCCAATCAACTTGATTAAGTGTTGTGGTCAACTGTTACAGTCAGAAAAGAAAGTTCTTTGGAGACACCGAAGCTAATGACTCAACTGTGTTGGGTTAATTTCATTATCAAGACAAACTACAATACACGTCCCCATCTGAAACTGAAACGAGAAAATTAGGTTTATGAACTCTTCGAGACAAGTCATGCGTTTTAATTTCTCTGCAGCCTATCGATTGAACCATTAAAGCTGGCAATGGTTACTTCAATAAATTTTTCTTAAGAAATTCTCGGCATCAAAAGGAGTCAAAACTATTATTTTATCGGCAGAGTTAGTTATTGCCTAATTCCAAAAAGGATTCGGTGAAGAATTAAATACGATTATGCTGTTAAAACGCAATTCGTAAATGGAGACTTAATACAGAGCGTCTGAAAAATATGGAACGATGACAATATAATACAGGCTTATTTAAGATGTCCAGCTAATGTATATTCAAGGACGTTAAGACAAAATCACATTAAGTCTTCGTCAATTTTCAGAGCAAGTCTACGACCTAGTTCGACTGATTGGAATTATGAGGTGTCAGTCTACTGCCCTGATCCACTCCTACCTATTTATCCTCTCCTAAATATTTCATCTAGCCAGTGACGAACTGGAAGTAGTGTGCCAGGGTCTTACATGAAATAACCTAGTTTACCCAAGTTCAAAGTGTGGTATTGTCTCCTGGCAACTTAACTTTCTCCCTTCACGATAGCAGTTAATGAACAATGGGACAATGACATTTATTCCATAAGCAATGCCAAACCATTAATCTGAGGCCCTTTTTTTTTTTATTCAAAATAGATGGTGCGTTTGATCTAGACAGTAAAACAGCATGGGTTGAAAGATCACCCATTGATACGAGAAAGCAATGTATAAAAACAGAATACCGCATAATTAAAAGCTGATATTTTCAGAAGTCAATGTGAAGAAGTCAATTTTGTGACACGCTAATTTTAAACTTGGGGCACTTGAAGAATTGAGCGAGAGTAATTTAGCCCGGAAAGGGGTCCAACTCATGGGCCACTTGCGGCCCACTCTCACATTGGACCCCTTTCCGGGCTAAATTACTCTCGCTCAATTCTGACTATGCATTATACTTCGATCCGATCTTCACTTAATTGAAGTTTATTTATTTTGTCATTCGTTTAGGTGAAGCCTAATAGACGAAACAAACGTTAACGAAACTGACCTCATCTAAACCAAAATCGCTCAAAATGGTGTCCACGAGTTGTTGAAAATTTTATTTAATAAAGGGATTATCCCAAGGCTTATTGCTTTTATAATGAAAAAACCATATCGAAAAATTGTTTCAAATGCTACACTCAGTAGCAAATGGGAAATCAGTTCCAATCATAACACTTCTAGCAATAACAATAGAAAGAATCTAAAAAAATTGGAATTTTCCTGTACCATCTCGCCGAGTACAATGGAGAATAATTTCAGAGAAAGTAACAGATTTGCTTAGTCAGTTCAGACCCGAATTCGTTTACAGTCCAACCTGTCAAATAAACAAGGGGAAAACAAAATACCTAAATAGAGTATACTGTATTACATCTAATTAGGCAGTATAACAACTGGTTCCAAAACATTTCTACACGTGTTCGAGCGATGTCGGTGGCACGCATCACTCAACAACATGACTTTCAATAATTTTACGTGCTGTTTACGCGTAATTAGCTAATCAGGGATATGTATTTCCGTCCACAGCGACTCCACTATGCATAACTCAATTAGACTAATTATATACATTATCTGTCGATTATACTGACGAGCTTAATCGCCAAGTCATTTGAACTAAACCGCGCAGGAACTAGAGTTATAAATGTAGGGCAGTTGTTCATTCAAAGCAAAAATCAAGAGTACACAAGCGGAGTTTGATACATTATCAATCTGCAACCTGTCTTTTCTTTCGCTCTCCTAGAAAAGTTCGGGGGGAAGAGGGGGAAAAACCCGGTTCAAAACGAGTTGTCAGCAATAATGGATTGGAGTATGCAAGAAAGCACTTTTCTGTTTTGGAAAACAAAGAATAAACAGACATTGGGTAGACTGTCAACCATATCTGCAATAAGGAGATCTAAGTTAGCTTTAAAAAAAACTCAACCGTGTGCGTGCATTTTATGTACACCCTATTTACATTCGAAAAATGTATTGTGTGAATAAGTAGTCCTAGACCTGACTTGCAAACCAAATCTAATAATTGCCCGTTATCCGTCGAATAAATCAGAACATATTCCGAAGTGTATATTAGCAACACATTCGAGGCACTTAATTCAACAAAACTGCTGAATACAAAACTTGAGTTAAGTGCATGGTGTGTGCAACACAAAGAAATGTCAAAACGATTTAAACCAATCTATGCATCACCCATTCTTAATCAGCTTTAAAAAGTGCTGCATTTTTCATCCGAAAAACGGAAAGCTTCGATGTACACGTGATCTCCATTGAGACCAAGTAAATGTTCCTGCTTTAGGACCAAAGTTCTTTCCGTTGTGGACATTAAAGTCTACCTTTTGCAAATGAATAGCAAAATTCACCCATCCCAGGAGTTTTCTTCTCAAAATCTGATTCTCAAACGTGTATCCCGCGCTTGACCATAGCAGTCTTTCGCGTGCGGAAGAGTACATTAGTACAGGCGTTTGCATTTAAATCCAAAGATTAGCACACGATACATTAGCACAAGTTTGGGCTGCCGTATTCAAGACCTAAGAAAAGGGTAAACTGCAACCATTGTCAACCCATTACAGGATGGAAGCCTCCTCAACGGTTCAAGACCTAATGGCTGCTAAATACGGTGACGTTCTTATATCTTGAATCCCCTGGTTTTATGTGGTCGTTCGGGAGTATGAACGATTTAAAATAGTTGGTCATTTGAGCCATCTTAAATCCAGATTTTCGCCTGATGATCTAATACTGCTAAAATGTTTTGAAAATTTTAAATCGTACTCAGTTTGATTGCAATACCTTACTTCGAGGGGGGGAACAAAAACTAGGAATTTCGCTCAGTTGGTTGGGAACTGCAGCTAAAATAAAATTCACTGACGTTGTCTAGAATGATTATTTGCCTCCATGGTTTTGAAACTGAGGGCAAATAATCAAGGCATGCTATCCATCATGTCTTGATCTTTTAACATCAAAATAAAATTCCACTATTTATTCGATGTTACATAAAGGCATAGTAATGTACAATTCTTCAATGTTCTTCAGAGATGACACTTCCATAATAGGAAGATTAATGAAACACTAAAACCTAATAGAAAGAGTACATTGCTCGGATGTACTGGTATTTAAGACGTACGTGGAGGGAGATCGGGTACTCCCAAACCTAGCAGATCAGATATATACCCCCAAATACTATGCCCCTCATGGAGGGAGAAAATGTCAGGAAAGTATCATAAGTGATATATCGTTTCTATAATAGAATCCATTAGCCATTTAAATGCACGCCCACATGAGCGATTAGCTCGAAGTAAGGTCGGGCATATGGGATGCACAAGGTTAATTTCGGGCTTGGAAAAACAGATAAATAAAAGAACAGCGGCATTAACAATTTAACACTTAATCAAAAATTTACCAAACTAGTCTAAGTTATAATGTAAGTGGCACCCTTCACCGTATAGCTGTTACACACGTTGTTTAATGATCAGGACCATGGATCAAGCGTAAATGGAGTAGATAATCTTTCCCTTAGGGATCAAATTCCCCTCAGTTCGCATTCACGGTCAGAAATTGCCCCCTGAATGGATTCTTCGAATTAAAATCTTGCTGAAACCTTCAATAAAACTATGCGGGAATCGGTTCACTAGTAAATCTGGCTGAAAACGCTTTAAAATTAAATGAGTTCAATGGTTTGCATACGTAAAACCAATGACAGATGTAATAACGTAATCATTATTACATTATAATCGGTATTCTGTGATGATGGTAAAAGTAACCCTGGTGAAACAAAGGATGGGAGTTACTTTCATACCGGTTTAGAAAGAAACTGAAAAGGGATTTTATGAATACAAGACAAATCATTCCATTATAAACTATGAGAGATGGAGTCGCCGTATTAAAGTAATTCGAACATCGGCATGTCACCCCTATCGTTGCAATGATTGTCATGCAAACCCACCTCCTTATTAAGTGGTATTACCTGGTATTATTTAGTTTCATATTCTGTTGTATTAATCCAACCATCCGCAAAATATCATGAATGAAGGTCTATTTCTTGCTCTATTAACCGGAGTGATTACTATGCTATATTATAGCATTTCATTACGAGAAGTGTTTAAGGGATTTATCCCCGAGGCCACAAAAACATTCGTTCTAGTCGAGAAAAACGCATAATATTACCAAATAGATAAAAGAACTGAAAACACACGAACAAAAGAAAAGCAGGGCACATTTTATAGGCTATCGCGTGATACGATAACTATAAGCAGATGTAATAAAACCACTGCTGGAGTAAGTCTTGCCTAAGCCGAGTATGGCAAATCGCTGGCAAAGAAAGCTAAAGATGGGGGGAAAGGGATTCTGTTAACTTGAATGCAAAGTAGAAATTAAGTTTCTATAAGATCCTTGGAAGATCGGTGGTGGTATAATCGACAATCCAGCAGAAACTGCTACCGAAAATATTAGTACTAAGGAAGAATTGAAGCCTAGTTGAACCTCTGTAAAATAAGTGATAATGATATGGAAGAGCATAACTGATGAGGCTGGAGAGTGTGATGCCCCACGGGCAGATAGTGTACCTAGAATCATATTCGAAGACGGCAGGCGAGTGCATCCAACCATTAGTAATGGTAATGAGATCACTACATTCAGGGATTATTCCCTTGGACTGGAGAAAGTCTCCCCCAAATCCATAAGGGAGGAAAAAATAACGGCCAATTATAAACCAGTGAGTGACTGGTTTTAAACTATTCAGTATCAAAATTGCATACTGATGCAAGGAAGCAGAAATACTGCAATCTACCGGGAGGGATGGAAAACTGAATCTCATCTTTAACAATTGGTCCTTATTAATTCCTTGGTCCTTATGAATTTCACATCGGCTGCAAGAGTGGCCAGGCAGAACAGTTAATTGGATAGGATATGCAATTTTTAACGATGGGAACACGTGTTTTTCCTCCCTCCTGTAATATAACAACAATTTCTACTTCCTTACATTTTCAATACTAAATAGGTTGGTGTGGCATTCTGATAGATCCATCCATGAAGTCAACCTTCAACTGGTTTTAAATAAATCAAATTGCTTCCTTTCTAATAAAATTGGATGCAAACAATGGAGGGTTATCAACAACAGAATCAAGTGTTTTCTGAAAATTGCAGGGCTCTATTAAATGTTCATAACTGCAGCAGTCCCTCCAAATTAATTTGCAGGATGAATTAGACCATTCTACCTTTATCGGAACGTTCACTATTAAATTGCGTTAATTCTTCAAATAAAGTTGAGATGCATTACTGCGTTAGATGTTCGAACACGAGGATCATTCTCGTCCCTCTGAAAATTGACACTAGTATTCTGTGCTAATTACGTCCAACTTAAACTACTTGTCCACAGCCTGAGTTGCTAATATCTATTTCCTGAAATCTCAGATTTTAAGGAAATCTTTCCTTAAAAGAATCCATGAACTCTAATAGCATATTTGTGATTTTTGCCACTAGTTCAAGAAGTCGCATAAGCTGCTTCTAAAAGATCAATCTCAGTCAATTCAACTGATCGACTTCTTTCGGGGAAACTAGTTACACCTAATTGTAACGAAGCCGCTAACCTCGTTTGACAAGTCGGTGCTCCTAAGAGACGGTACACACTTCTTTTTAGTTTCAATGAAACAGAAGTGAACGACAAAAACTTTAATGAAAGACGCTAAATCTACTTTAGCAGGATCCCCTCTGCTAGTGGTATCTGGATACAGAATGGTTCTTGTAATGACACTTGGGTCCTGGATGTAAGAAACTGATGACACTGAAAATTATAATGGAACAACTGAAAAGTCAATGAAACAAACTAAATTTAATAAATTGAAGTATGGTGTCCTTGCATTTTACATGTTACGAAAAGGGAGGGAACACAACGAGTAGGGAACGCCACGAAGGCCACCACCATTGTACATTGCTTGATAATCTAGCAACGTACGTACGAGTTCTCATTTCCTGTTTTAAGAGTTGAGCATGAAAAATAACTGAAAATGGTTACAAACGGCCTCTTCAAGGATGCAGTTTAATACGGTCCAAAATTACATTTCCTGTTTTAACATGTTCTAGTTTAACCTCGCTATGATTATTTTAAGCAACTATAATAAGAAAGAATTAAAATGTGGTCTAATGCAGCGTCAATTTTAAAGAATGAAATCCAATTCATTTATTACCTTTAACTTGAGTTTTCAAAAGTACCCCACAGAGGATTGAAGCAGCCAAGGTGTATGGAAAATGGCTATATTTATTCAAATTCAATGCATATAATACAGAGGCAAGCCTTAGACATTACACAGATCAGAGAGCAGGGTAATTATCAATTAAAACTAGTAAGACGTAAAATGTACGAAGTTAATGAGATTCCATAAACAGCGGGAAATGAGACTGCGCATGATTTTTGGGATCCAAATACAGAAAGGGGAAAATGGGGGGGGGTGGTACAAAGCTTACATGGACAGTCGCTTTTCTCCCCTTCAAGGACAGGTAGAGATCTGCTATTCTTCAAACCACTGGGAAACGGATTTGAAGAATAAATATTTGTGGTTGTCCCATCATTTTAAACTCAATAGCAATACAAACAGCGTACTGTATTTTTACTTATCACTCGTACAATTTATCCATGAAACATTGAATTGCATGAATCATTCGTCTCTAAACAGTTCGATTTAGAGATGCAGATTTAATATCTTGTCAGTTTAACTCGTAAAGGGGATGGAAGGTTAACCACTTCCAAGGATTCCCTGTTACCAAAAGTTATTTCCAATTTTATGGTTAGCTTGTTTGCAAACTTTATGAAAATTGTAGGAAAAAAGCAAATCCTCGTCACTGATGCAAAGATGTTTCTTGTGAACTGAAATAACTTTAACATCGTGTTTATATCGAATATGCCGATGTCCAATCTAGTTTACCTTATGTAAAGGTCAGTTACTAAACCTCAAAGCACTGAAGTCCTTATTAGCGGTTAACTCATTACTGACATTATTATAGCCCCATTTAGGTCAAAAGTGATATTGAGGTACACGTTTGTCTACCTCAAAATCACTTTCGCATGAGTATTCAACTCTTGAGATTTCTTGGTGAAGATCATTTTCATGCCTAGAGAAAGATTTAATAGTACTATGGATGATCGAGAGACTGTATCTCAAAATTGTATTTCAGATAACAAGCAGCATGTAAAGCTTACAACTTTTACTCTACTTTTCAAATGAGATTTCCCCCCCTTCGGTACGATATTACCTTCTCGAACTGATTAGATTCTTCAAGTTGCGTTTAAATGATCTCTATCCCCTCGAAGGTTTCAAAATCCGAGGGTTACTAAGCACCACTGAAATGAATGTGCCAAGTTAAGACAAGTGTAGCAGACGGTGACGAACCCCACTGCCAGCCAGCAAATTATTGCATCAAGAGCGACATAAGGGTAGCTTACACATGTCAGTCTTCGCGTTAGAACCGCGCCTGAATCGTATTAGGGTACCTTTCCCCCTCCCTCCAAGTACGGAAATCCTCAATAGCGACATGAACAGCCGGCAGACTCCATCCAACCATAGGGCCGGCCATCTGCGGTAGGGTTATAAGAAAACGAATGCTAGGGGAAATGAAAGTGAACGGAAGGGAGGAGGCGCGAAAAGAAATCAAGATAATGAAGTCTAGTACGATATTGAGTTACTGCTATGGTGCACGATTTAAAAACTGAGGCAATTTGAAATTAATTAGAAGTCCACAGGTAAATTATTCTTTTCAAGCAAAAGAACTAGTTTCTACTGCTTATGATGTGACCTTAAGGAAGAGTAATTACTGGAATAACCAGAGGACAACTGTCATTTCTGCGTAAGATCACGTCTCTGAACAGCCCCAAAGTACAGAGTCATCATGACATACGCAGTTTCACTATTTGTTTCAATGTACATTTATACATCACTTTTCCCCAAGAAAACTGCTACTACAACTCCATTCTTCAGGAAATAGTCTTTCCGGCCTTCGCTGGGGGAATTTTTCCCCGACTACCAACGGTGGATATTTGCATGTGGTAATCGTAAGTGGAGAATGTACTGGAGTTGTATTACAAAGCGAGCCAAGGCAAAGATAGGGTTTGTTTCACCCAGCTCCCTTTATGTTCCATCGCCGTCTACCACTCGTCTGGAAAGGTTTTGATTTAATTCTCTATGTCCGGGGGAGGGTGCACGGTTTCCTCTCGGGTTATTCCACTTTTTTCAGAGCGCACAACATGCAAACCAGCCTGTGAATACATACAGACTAGGTTTGGTTACGATCATTTAATCTGATAACGTGAGACGAAGCAGAAATTCAGGCCTTCTCGAACTATATTGTGTAAATTTAGTTAAAACATTTTTCGAACTTTATATATTTGTACAGAAGTCTTCTTGTTGTTGGATTTTTCCATTGTATCAACGGTTATAGTCGCAATAACTTCAATTTATTATTTTTTTTTTTATTTCGCTCCTCCACTCTTTTCTGTCCTCCCAGTTTCCAATTTCCTCTTTTCCATAGGCGCCTTTAGATTTTCGGGGTGATCTCTAAAAATCATCTCGACAGCATGCTTCTGTACCATTTGTACAAAGTGCATGCTTAAAAATTCTACTCTACGCAAGACAAGATGATTACTTAGTATCATTCACGAAGTAAAGTTCTAATCATTTTTGAAAGGCCAACGTTTGAAATGCAATTATAGTATTTAATTCAAAACGCTTTTGAAAAGAACTACAGTACACATCAGCGAAAGAATACTGATAAGTTGACATAGAACGCAATCTTTATTACACTGTTTTCTACGGAAAAATAACTTCCGGGAAACGTTTGTGTAACTCAAGGAATGCCTTAAACCATAATGGTCCCGTTTTTAGTGGTTGGAGTGAAGTATGAACAATATTCTTATTGACAACGATAGACAGGAAATGAGACTTAAATTTTAAAGTAGTAGGGTCAGCCTAAAAAGAAAACTTTTACTGGTTGCTGTAGTCAGTGCTACAGCCGCTCAACTTAGCCCTTCTAGGTTGAGAAGTTCTCGAACCACTAAAATGGGATCCTTTTAGAAAAAATTCGGCCTGGTGGCCGAATTCTTTATATGCTCCCAGTAGTTTTATTCATTAAAGGACCATTTTATTATCGCTAAATTTTCTGTGACAGCTTTAAACCAGTCAAGGAGACATCTCATGAGCGTCTAAGAGTTACTTCTGAAAGAGAACTAGAGTATTTTAGGGCAAGTGCCTCGTGCTATGTGGTAGAATTACTAGCATACAGGTTAGTGCAATTGCATCAGTTTAATTCGTAGCCATTTACCAAAGTAGTTAAGTTTGCATCGTTTTAATTATAAACTCATATTGTGAATACCTTCACAACGAGTTTTCATGGTATTGCACTACCTCGAATAAGTAACGCTCCACCAGTGGAGAAGACTAATGTTACTTATTCTTGGTGGATACCACCATCCATACGGCACCGTTTCGAAGCTAACTGGCTTTTCATTGGCACGTAGGTGAGTGGGCAGGTACCCTGGTTGTTGCAATAGTGACAACCCAGTTATGAAGTATAACTTAATGAGATTCCTGATGATGCGCAGTAGTATAAAGTATTTTAGGGCAATATCCACAGAGAATAAGTAACATTAGCTTTTCCCACTGGTGAACAGTTACTTATTCGAGTAGTGCAATAACCATGGCAACTCTTTGTGAAGGTATTCCAATATGATATAATTAAAACGATGCCAACTTAATCTACTTTGGTAGATGGCTACGAATTAAACTGATGCAATTGCACTACCTATATTATGGAAGAGAAGTAAAAGGGGGGAAAAATTCTATTCATTCTAGTTTTTCCATTTATGGAAACCCTAAACCTGCAAAGGAACAATCTCACTGTTTAACCTTTTCCTACTTTAAATTAAATGAACACTTCCTGTCTGGTCGGTGTCGACAAAAATACTGTTCCTATTGAGGAATACCTATGAAACATCCAGTCATCTGTTGGGCTTTCTTCCTAATACAAGAGTACAAGCGCAGACCACAATCATATGCAAAATGCCATTTTGCTTATCCTTTTGGAAGACCTCGTTAACAAGTCTACATTTCCTTAAATACAAAAAGGATCCAAAGACTGCCATTAGCACTCAACTCCTTTGTGATGAAGGGGAGAGAAGAAATCGTTGAAAGTGCTGCACTTAAGGGGGAAAAAAATCGTTAACCATACGTGCCAAGATAAAAATTTACTTGGTCATAAACCTGTTCGTTATTTTCCTGCAACGATCTACCGATAACAAGAGACCCACTTATTTTACAGCATCTCATCTCGCCCCGTTCTATCTTGTTACATAGACTCGTCTGATACTCGCCTGCCTTTGCAAACCCCCCTCTTCGTACCCCCCACAAGCTACCGCTGATACTAAGTACAGCATGCGCTTGAAATTGGAGGATTGAAACACAGCTAGGGTAAAGCAACCAAAGAGTAGCTCATTACTTTATCTTCGTACTGTTATGACGTAATAAAGTCGGTAGGATTACAAGATCGCAAGCCCACTGAGGGTCTACGGCGTTTCCTTCGATAGTGCAACAAGATAGTCATTACATCCGGGTTCCTAGTCTGGATTTTTAAAGCAGACAACCCCGTCCGCGGGGACATGCGCTTTATACAGAAGACGTCACATTTAAATTACCTGCTTACAACTCGGTATGGTTCCAGGAAATATTTCTGCGGGGGATGGCGAGCTAAATCTGTTCCCAGTTCAAATGTAAAGGACAGAAATCTTTTCATTTACATTAAAAAATAGCAAGCATGCAGGGGGTGGAAATGAGTTTAAAAAAAAAAAACAGGTTTTTTTCATGCACTAACATTTCATTCCAACGTAAAACAATCCCTAGTGTTAAGAGGATAAAAAAAATTTACACGTTCTGAATTACTTTCACTATTTAGGTATTCTGCTCAATGACTAAGATTAATATCATCTTAACTCAATTTCCCTTTCACATAAGAAACTGGTTACAAAATCCTTTACTTTTGTTCCGAGTTTTCGCTTTTTGTTTGGAGCGATCTGTCATTTAAAAAAATTCATTATATGAAAGGATAGAACTATAAACGGCCATTTTGCGCTTGTGCATTCTTTTGTATTATAATCCGGTTCATTTTACTGTTGGAAGATTATGAATAGCTTGACCCATATAACATAACTACCAAGCTGTTTCCAGTCTCACTCCAGCTAACCTTTTCGTTGAATCAAGTTAACGTAAAGTGAATCAAATCACTAACAAAGTACAGGAAGGCGTGTGAGAAAGAAATTGGGAATACGCTGATTGCGTAGCTGCATTTCCTAAGGGGGTGGGGAATAATCACATCAAAGGCTAGTCGGCAATAAAAGAAGCGTTTTAGTCAATAATTACTAGCAAGTTGATCTAACCTGGTGTACTGCCGAGATGATTTGAAGTGCTGCATTATGATTATCTAGTTTTGAGAAGTATACTAAACATTTGACTTGGGTTTGCTGGATTCTGATCGACAAACCTGATAACTGTGACCCAAAATGGTTCTTAGAATGCCTTGGAGATTGGTTATAAGGGCAAATACAAAATTCATTATCTTATTCACTTACCCTTACAAACAGTATCCAAAGTTGATAGTAGGAGGCAGGATCCCATGAGTTCATCCATGGGTAAGCATGCTGAACACTGAGATGAACTGCCTCCCAAGTGGCGAAGGCAGAATTTGGCTAAGTTAAAACTGAATAGTTACATTCAGTTGTTGTAACTGTTCAGTCCTTGTCAGTGAGCAGAGTACCCCAATAGTGAAAGTAGCTTATTTTAACCAAGAACTGAAAAGTAAGAATAGAATGTTCCGTTTTTTTCTTTTAAGCGCGTTGACATATCCATAATGCGCCTATTATCTTTGCCATGTCCGTCAGCCTGCAGGTAACAATTACTTCCACTGGAGGTATTTATGAAATTTTATATTTGGACCTTTTAAAAAAAAAAAAAAAAGTCTGTCGAGCCATTAAATTTTTATTAAAATTGGACAAATAAAAATCGCAATTATGTTTGTCCGTCCGCATGTAATAACTCAACTTTCAGTGGATTTAGCTTTTTTAGAAGCTGTCCAGCATCCCCCAATTTCATTAAAATCGGACCAATAAAAGTCCGGATAGCATAGGTTAACCATATCATATAGCGGTGGATACGTTTGTTTCATGCTCTAGTTGAAGGAATGAATGGGCGATGTGGCGGATGCGCAGAAACGAATTTAACTTTTCTCTAAATTCCAATTGCCCATAACCATTCACACAACTGTCATATTTCCTGACGTGAAAAGAGTTGCTTCAAGACAAGAGAAACTATCCATTTTGATGAACAGGACGTGTTATTCCACAAGTGTTTACCTCCAAGTGCGCCATTGTCAGTTGTTTATACGGCACAAGCGGCTGTTTTCCGCTGATGGGTATAATACCACGCGACTGTACAGACTAATAAACATCAGCTAAAAACAGAAACCTCAATAATAATCCCTGCTTTCCTCTTTTTCTTGCTATTTACATCAAGTCAACGTGAATAATGAATTAAAAATATGGAGTGCAAAACATGTATAATGACAAAGAAAACAGCACAATTATGGACTTCAGAAGCTCCAGTTCATTCCATCTGCCTAAAGTTTTGTCACCACAAAAAAAAAACCAGGAGAAATCAAGCTTGCTTTGCTTTCTTTCCGCCTACCTCACTGATAACAGCTACCAAGATTCTTGTTTACCTACGATGAACTCAAGTGGTAAGCTCTCATACGCGCTACCAAGCCTATCCGCCAAGAATATAGGCGGACTGGCTACACTTATCTGATCGCCATCTTGATCTTGGTAGGGTAGGCGACCAGCTGACGCAATGAAATTTTTTAGTTGCAGGCAAAAGCAGAAGAAATTACGATTTACGACCCTCTGCATCCCCAGAAGAACGGCTGGTGGTTCGTGCAGAGCCTCATTGTTCCAAAAAAGATCAAATAGGCCCCCACACACATTAGAAGGGGCTTCCATATCGCTGGAAATGCCCTGTCATTTGTATTCTTCTGCAACTAGCGCGAGACGGCCGTTAGCAAAGAGAGAAGGGGGAAGGGAGAGAGGCGGACGTATGGAAGAGAATAATGGCTTGCTGCACTTCCATTTAAAGCCATGAAGCGCTAAGCAGGGGGTCCTCTGTAAATTACATTCGAAAACATTGCTATATACGATGAAAAGGAGATGGAATAATTAAATGAAAAAACTGTCTAAAAAAGGCAACATTAGTTAGAAACTTACATTATAAAAGGCCGTTGTATGCTACGATAAATAAAACATGGAGGATATCAAAAAATATTGCTTTTAAAATTAAACGAAACGTTACAAGATATTACCATGAATAATCTCAGGCCTCCCTAAGAGATAACAAGAAAATGCCTATTACGGCCAATAGATGTCGCGGCTGTATAACAAGCTGTCGTGACACTGGCTGTTCTAGAATTTAAAAATGCTGTTACCGTACAATCAATTCCTTACAGAAATACAATTATTAAGAATTCATATAGCAATCTGAGAATTCGCATTTTAATGCTGAAAATTTTACCAAAGATAATGACTGCATACAGATCTTGTTAAAACGCAACTAATACCTTCTCCACACTGTTCGCCAATGACGAAGTTCTGGTACATCTACTCCACTGAATACAATTTTGAAATTCCCTTGTTATTAAAAGCCCCCAAAAATGTTCACATTTCATTCGCGGAAGAAAATGTTATTACAAATACACTAACAATCATCCCACTCTCTGAAGCGTATTCCACATTGAGGAACCTTTTACAAGAGAACCTACAGGGTTTGCTTTCCAGATCTGGAACTCTGTGCTTATTCACCAGTTCAAAAAACCGCAGAAAATTTGCGACTTCTTATCGAAGATGTCCCAACAAGGATTACTCAACTCTGCCAAATTTAAGCTGCTAGACAAGCCCTCCCGGCGAGGGCAGTAGGTTCGAATTCCGTCAGTCAGTGAAGGACTTTTTCAAAGTGGCAACGTTAGTTGGTCTCAAGCAAGGGTTGATTTCCCCCTCTTGGGTACTCGGGTTTTCGTCCATCATAAAGGCAAATCGACCACAGAATACACCCAATTTACAGACAATATGGTAACGACTGCCTCAGCCCTAGTTTCTTTGGCTCTTAAACAGAAAAATAGCAGCTAGAAACCAGACAAACTATTCGGAACAAAACACTGAAGTTACGTTCACAGGAACGATTCATGAAGTTCAAGGACATTTTTTTTTGCTGTAAATAAGTGGGGGGGGGGAAGAAACAGTAGCAAATTCGAATCAGTTTGTTATAACCGTGGTACAGAATAAACACTAGTCAGTTGCGGAAGTTCTAACCTAGCGTGTGAAAACTATGGCTGTTTGAGATATGACACTAGCCACATGATCCTGGTGCCATGTAGGTCAAGTAACATTATCTTAATAGGTGCTTCAACAGCCTCGGGAACAGGGGCAGATACTTCAACTGTTGGAGAAACTGCATATATGTGGAATCCCTGAAATCCCAAAGTAGCAACTATGGGGAATTGCCAGTTCTGAATTTAAATTACTTAAGTCTAAAATCAATTACACCAGCATTACTCAAACTGGTCCAAGCACCACTGCAGATCCGCAATTTCTTATTTAAAAAGATGGAAGAATTTATAGCATGGAAACAATTTTGCCAACAATTTTCCATGGACCTCTAAACTTGAGTTTAGAGATCCATGGAAATCTTAAACTAAGAGGAGAGTCCTTGTATCGTTAAAGCTTGAAAACAGATGGATTACTTTAAATGTAATGATTCAACACCTCACATTTTATAAAGATTAATTTTAATTAGCGGAAAGGCTATCTAAACGTTAAGTCTGGCTTGTATTTCCCGAGATATAGAACAGGGAATGAATTACCCGGTGGGAGAAGTTCGATATGAATTCGGATGAGTTGTTCACTCCAGCACAAAAGCGTCCTTTATGGTTCTTTTAGTTCTGTATTTTCTCAATACAGTGCAGGTTATTAATGCAATTCGCCATAGTATCCATCATCCTTGCAATCAGCGCAGGCCAACAAAAAATATCCAGTGCTTCAGCTACTTATGGTATATGGTTGATCTATGATAGGTATGAAAGAAATTGCCAGTTTTCTATTAGCCCGGTTTCAATGAAATCGGGAATGGGTTGGCAGACTTTCTAAAAGAGAAATATAAAAATTTATGAAAAATACATCCAGAAGGATATTGTTTTATTACATGCGGACGGGCAGACAGACATGGAAGCCGATAGGCGCTTTACGCATACGCTAAATTTCCTAATAAGGCATGTAGCCTGGGGGAATCTAACTCTTCCATATTAATTCATGCAAACAGTGTCCAAAATAAGCACTTTCGGAACAATTATATCTTTGAATATATAGATAGAAAAGTTAAGACACTCAACACAAAATAACTGTTCATAAACAGGTGCCGCACTATAAAAATCGGCAAGCCATTTCATCGACTAGGTTGCCCAGAGGGTATATTCCAATCCCTGCCATATCTTTCTCCCCAGTGAAGTGTAAATAGAGCACCTAAAGTAGCGCTAACAAGGACGGGCGTAAAAAAGGACAGGGAGGTGGGGACGAGAGAAATGAAGTACAAGAGCGGGCCCCTCACACTGTACGCCGACAGCCTTCGAATGCGGCATTGAAGGCATTCTTGTAGCTTGTAACATTACGGGTTCACCAAAAACCAATCGCAGCAGAGCTTTTTTGCTCTTTCTTTTTTTACCTCTCTCTCTCTCTCTTCACCCTCCGCTTATTTTTTGTTGCCTACAGGGAAGATTTCACTCATTTTCCCCCAACTCACGTCCCGAGTCCTCTGCCTAGACTTCCCATCAATGCAGTAGTCCTTTTGGGTAAAATTATACGCACGAAATAAACTGAAAGGATCCTTCCATGGCTGGGGGCAGAAAACGCTATTCATTCTGTAACATGGCCCAATTCGATATATTTATTAGAGGTACTTTGAGCGAACAACTAACTTTTCGAATTACCTGCTATCTCTGAAAAGGCTGCGCCTTAACCCACTCCCATCATTCGCCCGGGTTCTTTGTAAAGCTGGGAGTGCGATTTATGCATTTTAATGTGCGAAAAATGCATCAAGTTTTATTGGCAGAGAAAACATACTTGGATGCCACCGAAGAATTTCCTCAACCGTGAAAACCCGTTAATCGCTTTTTTATTCTTTTCTAAAGATCTGTTAGGGATGCCTAAAACGAGAATTTAATATTTCGTGCCTCACATCATAAACGAAAGCAATCAGTACTTAAGCTGAACTGCGTTTTTTTTTTTTTTTGCTAAACGTATTTAAAATGTTACAGGGAAATGTCTTTTGTATTCTAATTGGTTAATTGTCTTATGATTGCTGAGGTGAAAAACATTAAATGAATATATCAAAGGTCAGATAGAGAGGTAGTTTACCATTTCATTAGTCCCGTTCGTAAACACGCAAGTTCATTAGCATATATCCGTCCGTCCGTCCGTCCACATGCAACTACTCCCAATGAACAGATTTATGAACCTTTCTGGTTTTCAGATAAAGTTTGAACAAAGCTGTAAATTTTAATTAAAATCTAAGAAAAATACGATTTTTATTTAAAAAATAAAAAGGGCCTAAAATGTAATGTGTACATTATTAGCTTGTTTATAATTATAAAATGTCTAAAGCTAAAGATTAAGTGGTTTTAAGGCCTAGAAATGTTTCTTATAAGATATTTCGTAACTAGTTTGAGATTGAAGGCCTCCGTAGCCGAGTGGGCAGGAGCGCAGTAGCACACACGCTCTTTGAGTATACCGGGGTTCAAGCCCCTGACTGCTGAATACGGTCGATCTGCCAACCCGCACTGGACCAGCGTGGCAGATTATGGTCCATTTCCCTCACCATGAATTGCTGAGGAGGCTTCCATCCTGCAGTGGGTTGATAATTGCTGCACTTTACTTTTTGAGATTGAAAATGAAAAAAACCACAGCCAAGTTCAAATGTTCGAGTACTATTCCAAAGAATCCCGAATACATTCCTCTTCGAAAGAGTTGATTCCCATGGGCAGAAAAGTTATCCAATACCGGGTTAATGAGACTACCAGAACTGTTATTTTAATTACACTTTACATAGTTGCCTAAATTTCGTTTAAAAAAAACTGGCAGAAAACAGACGTTTCGGAGGGCCTATAAAATTTTAGCGTTGTCAAGAAGCTTCATTTCTCCAAGGATGAATAGTACCATTAACTAATACGGATTAGTCATGTCTCAGAAACAAAATTATCACGAAACGTAACGCAAGCAATGTTTTTCACTTTTGTCAAATTCTCTCCCAGAAGCTTGAAACATAATGTCGCTAATTTTATGAAGATGCAAGAGGTCTTTTCCTTCACACCCACAGAACGATTTCCAGTTCAGAATAATGCTGGTCACGTGTACTGCTATCATCCAATTCATCTGATGACAACTAACCAAAGCGCCGATATGATGATTGATGGCTGGGGAGGTGACGAATGTTTCGTGTTCATCCCTGACCGCAACATGTCTGGGTTCCACGAGGCTATTTATTCTGGCTAGCTATCGGCTGGGGAGGATAATGCGCTCCCAATAGTTCCACTGATTCATCTGTCCCCGTTGATGAAAACGCCATCCAAAAATTCCACTGACAACACGCAAAAATAAGTTACTGCCACATCAACTTACAATATTCTTGGGATTGTTTCTGAATCAAAATATTAGGCTGTTATAAAACGCAAAAGTTAATTTTTTAATTTGAATGCAGATTTAAAAAAAAATGCATAAATTAATATTGAAAAGACAGCAAGATTGTTCCAACGATTGAACTAATATTTAAGTTTGCAAATAAAGTACCCGATATCAGACATACCTAAAAGGCGAGCACATTATTCATTTTCTACAATGACAGAGGTGTTGGGGTACTGCTCGACCCAAAACTATAGTAGAATGAACTGACATTTACTAATACTCAAAATACAAAAACTTTTCCTCTCAACGCTGGACGTTCTCACGTGATGTCCCTGCGGCCCTAAACACCAAAGCCTTTTCCTATGCTCTCAATTTATCATCTACAGACTGAAGTACCAGTCGATACTTTGTCAGGCTTTAAAACGTAATGGACGTCAAACAAAGTAATAAATATAACAAAAAATACGAAACATTACTAATGCATGACAATGTCTTCTGTGTCAGATTATCATTCAAATTAATGATTGCTGAACATGCCCAAACTGATATTTCCACACTAAAATCGACTTTAATGATGCATAATTATTCGGCTATTCAAACTAGGCGTTCGTTTTCAATGATACAAAAAAATGGTTTCTGTTAAAAACCTTCAAGAGCAGACGATAAATAAAACCAGTTTTTCTCGAACAGACGATTTTTAAGTTAGACATCGGTTATCAACAGAAGCATGTGATTGGAAGACAACTATGTACCGGTAAGTCCAATGAAACCTCTGAGCAGGTTAAAGGAGCAGAAAATCATTTGTTGCTTTGTTATAGTTCAGTAACATTGAAAAGTTCCTTTATTGTAAAAAATGGCTTTCAGTCGTACGCCATGCGTGCTTTGCCTTTCAGAAGTTTATTGGGCAATTCTTGTCGCCAAGCAATTTCACTAGTGACGTTCTTGAACTTTGTTTTAAAATTTGCACACTGGGACTAGTGATGGCATCCTTTCTGCCACTAAATCAAGTTGATTTTATTACAGATATCGCAGCATTTACCCACGTTAACCAAATAGGGTTCTGTCCATACCGAAGCTGCGCTTCTGGATCCCACAGAACGCGATAGCCAGAGGCCATCTATAATGAACGGTTGAGCTAATTAATGGAATAAAGTTCGATTACACAACGCAATGCCCGGTACTTGTTGAATAGCATAGTTTTATTCTACTGCAGGAAGAATTCAAACTCAGACAAAAGTCTTGTTAGCTAGCAATTGCACAATGATCAAACAATCTTGGACGCTAACGAGAATCAGCACATCAGCTATTTTTCTAAATAAGTGACGGTTGCACTTGGTCTTCCTGATGTTAATTGAAGTCAAAATTCTGGTTCGTCATTTAGCGTGCCCTGATGTGACTGCTACTTCCGCTATCCCCTCCCAACAGGGGGTCCACACTTCAGAGTTACTCCACCTACAATAGGACGATCAGATGCCGACAGACAACTAGCACAAAATGAGTAAGTCTAAAATCCAGGACAAAAAACAAATGGGAAGCCATATTTAGGTAATGTGAACTAAAAATGAAACAAACAAAAAAAAAGCTAATATCGTAAAATAATTACGGTAACATTTGAGCAACCAAAGATATTATTACGATGCTTAGAAGAGGAAAATATGCCCAATTGTGATCCATATTTTTTTTAGACTCAGCTCCTGGTTAACTTTTAGCGGATTAAGTGGTTTTAAGGCCTAGAAATGTTTCTTATAAGATATTTGGTAACCAGTTTGAGATTGAAAATGAATTGCTACAAATTGAAATAAGCTACTGGGTAAAATTTAATTTTGGAAAAATTTTAAAACCATGAATATCCTCAAAAAAGTTGAGTATCGGGACTTCTGGTCACCTTAGCCCAGGACAAATGCCCATTACCGTACAACTACAAATTGGTTGTCAATTTTTTTATGGACCTGAAAGTATGGACTTTCGTATCCAACTTGCACAATCAAAGTGCTAGGGCAAAAAAAAAAAAAAAAAAACTTTAAACCCTATATTTACATGACACAATGAAGACAGTTTGTGGTTATTCTCAGAAACGGCAATTAAAAAAAGAATAGGCTTAAAAAAGCCTATTCTTAGTAAATTCAAAGCAGGCTAATAAAAAGTTTAATCTTATGTTTATTGGGAGAACTTTTTGAAATTTGAGTTTATTGAAAGATATTGGAGAAATATTGGAGAATGCATTTCAACGTTAATTATGGGAGATATTCATTTAAACTATTCATGGTTTTCGTTTGTATTCCCCATATTATTTTTATTAGAAAAGTCAGATTAAGATAAAAGTTAAGACTAGTTGAAACGTAAATCGAACTTTCTGGAAAGAATGGTGGGGGGAAGAAACGAATTACACGCCTGCGGTTTCGAATGGGAAGTAGTAATTTCGGAATAAATTTATACGCGTTCGCCAGGTACTGTACTTGAAAACAATCGAAGAATCCCAAAAAAAGGGAGGCAAGTTGCTGTTGAAATATGGAAGGGGGAGTATGCAAAGTGTGATAAGCAGCTGATAAATGCTCAATGGCCAATCATATTAAGCAATTACTCTTTGAATAATAGCTGAAAGTTAAAAATCGTTACTAAATTTGTGGCAAGAGAAAATTAAATACGTTGATTTCTTGAAACTTAAATATACAACAGGTTTGGATTGGGATATTTTAAGCACCAAAGATGCTGAGGCGTTAGCAAACAGCCTGTGAATTACGTGTATCCTATAGTGGGGTGAAAAGCCACTTAAAATTCAGCCTAAGACCAACTAACGCTTGAGAGCTCTTTAGACAGTTTAATGCATGTTGTATGCATTAACATGAATATTCTTCAAAGAATATTTTCTCACATGCTTATGCAGACATGACTTGCAAAAGCCAAATTATTTTTTAAATCAGTTTTACCAAATCAAGTTTCCAAACACGTAAAAAAAACTTATTTTAAGAAAAAAAAAGGCTTTAACTGCCAGGTGTTCGATGTGGGAAAATTTCCACCGCCTGACAGCCAATCATTTATACCATACTTTTATATAGTTTTTTTTTTTTTTTTCACCGCTCTTGGCAAGGCCGACCTTTATACTGTGAAGGGCTCAAGGTTGACTAGAAGAGGCGAAGTAAATAAACATTTTGGCCTGCAGGATGAAAATTTTTATTAAATTATTAAAATAATCTAACGGGATAGTATGGTATCCATAAACACGTCAAAACAGGCACAATTGATGACTTGAATGGTGTGCAAGGTCTTCTATAATTGCAATTCCTTAAAAGTTCCTCCAGGTTCAAGGTCCCTTCGCGAGCCTAGCTAAAAAAACTGAACACGAATGCGGTACGCATACTTCGGACAACAGGTTCTCGTGTAGACTTTAGAAAAACAACCTCTAATTAAAAATATATTTACTGACTTCATTATACACAGAATCGCATTAAAACTTTTTCAGGAATTTTATTCTATATCGTATAATTACTAACATTAAGTTTTAAGAAAACCAACGACCTACGGGCAACAGCAAATGCGCTAGTTAGATCACCGATCCTTTGTTCGGAGGAGTAGCTACGTACCCATGATTATGCTATGCCTACTGGTCTCAACATGGCTTCATAACCTTGGCCCTCCTTGTCCTTCCCGTCCCTCTGCTCCCTTACCCTCCCTGTACATTCGGCAGTACTTTTCGAGAGTTCGCATCATGCCTGACGGCTCAATGGCCCGGGTGCACACGAGCGGACAATGCCCGGCCATTGGTAAAGCAACCAGACAGGTCTGAAGCTCACGTGGCCTGCTTTCTACCTGCACAGGTAGATCGCCAAGGTCACTTCCCACGCACAAAATGCTACCTGAGTATTACGACCCCCCTCACGATTAATTTGGTTCGTTCCAACGGATGTAACAATGGCGAAATGAAACCAATGCTCCCAGTCCACAAATTACTTCCTATTCAAAATTCAACCTCTAATTACTCGAATAATAAACAAACGGAGTTTATTATACCCGCGTATATTAAACTATTTATAAACTACGGTGCTCAGAAATCAAAATAGAATTAAAATGTGGAGGGTAAGTTACTCCTGAAGATCCGAATACAAGCTAAAAAAATTATCCCACAAACGCATATTTTTAATCTTTTCAAATCCCGCATGCGCATGGTGTAATATAAGTCGTTATCATAAACTGTTAGTGTTTATGAAACATATTTCAAGGGATATTCCTCATTCGATGCACTTCCCAACAAAGCGATCAATGGTATAATTTTTATCGAAGTGTGAAAAATAGCACACATCGGCAATATTCCGATAATGAGCTTACAAGTTGGTGGTTACGCTTCAAATGCAGCAAGGAAGGATCTCAATACGGCATTACTCAACCCTGAAAAGAAAGGGATGGGGGGAACTGCAGAAGTAGATGTGGTAATATATATACACGCGCACACAAAAAAGCAATGTTATGTCCAGTTGCAGTCCCATATAGGGATAGAAGTTACTTCAGTCCTATGTTCAATTTTCTTTTACTCTTATGATTAAAGCTCGACTCCCCGGAAAGCTGCTTTAACTTTTCACCATCCAGAAAATCTGGAGACCGCCCCAGGATGTAGCACCAAATGCATACAGTACATAAAAATGATACTTTTAAAGTTTGCAAACACTCCTAATCAATTTTTCTCTGGCATGCCCTAGATTAAAGAATTGAGATTCCAATCTAATCGAATTACATTTATGGATCTTCAAAATTGTGGCATCTATAATTTAACATTTTGCATCTGCGCTGTTTTATTTCGCTAGGGAATCGGCTCCTCCATATGATCTTACAAATTCTAGAAAATGGCCCTTAGACTACAAACTACATGAAAACAAATTCAAAACAAAACTCAGCTTAAAAAATTACTTTACTTATTTTCCCGTAAAGATGCATATCGCTCGTAAAACAGTTGCGCAATACATTCCTTTAGGTTGAGGCAAAATCTTGAAAACCGGCTATGCTTCTTTTACAATCAACAAAAACCCAACTTTCAAAATACAATTTAAAAATACGTCAGAATTCCAGCACTCCGCAACCTAATCCATATACTGGAATATATACAATTCTACATTACAACGAAGAGTTATGTACAAAGTTTGTGAATTTATCTGGCTAATTAATATTTAAAATTCTGGCCGCCATTTGTAAACGCAATCAATTGTGATTTACGTTTGGCAAATATTCATGGACAAATTCACTCCGACTAATTCGGATTTGCATATAAGAGTAAATTTAAAAAGAAATTCAAAACAATTCGTTTATTTTGCGGATTAATTATGCAATTTTAATTAAAACTGATTAAAAATGTTACGAATACAGTTGCTGTACCCAGTTAGTACAATATTTATAATAGCCATTTTCAAGCAACTAATTTCTATAAAAAATATTTTTAAACTAGCAGCTGAAATTAATGTATTGAAAAATTGGTTTTTAAATTGTCCAGAATACTTTAGAAAACCTTAACTGTTTACATTATGAATTTTATTTCGGATTTTATAGGGGTAAAAGAAAGAATCGTTACCATTATAATTTGAAATAAACTTTCATTTTCAAAAAAAAAAAAAAAAATTAAATTCCGGAATAGCTTGCAATAGAGAAAGCTATTCTGGAATGCAGTTACCATACCAAACAGCACAGTAAACGAATTACAGAATTACAAAAATATTTTCATAAAATTACTAAGCAAACTGGGGGCCATTATGAACTTCATTGTTTTAACTTGAACCCTCTGCGTAGCAATTTCACGCTATGCAAATACGCAGCGTATTTCATAGTTTCAATCACATTAAGCTCTGTTTTGGAGCTGCTGTCAAATTATGTGAAAGCAAGGAAAAGTTGGGCGCTCAAGTGGCGTTCACAATGCGCGAAGCTCACACAAAATCGCCCCGGAGCGTTGGTGAAACTATCCGCTTTAAATCCACGGCACTTTTTTTGCAACTAAACACGTTAATGGATGTACAATAAACAGCAATAATGATTCTTGGTCACAAAAACACAACTTCAATTAATAAAAGGGAAAAAGTAAATATACTGAGCTTCAAACACTTAGGCTCGAAACGTTAACGACAACGGGCCACTAAGAAGCACGACTTCTGCACCACATGAAGAAACTTCCACTTACCTGCTAACAATATGCTTAAAAGTATATTTATCCGTTTTTTCTCAGACATAACTGCTGCTGGCACCTAACTACGTAGTAAATATAAATCTTAATGTACGTAACAAGCTCCCACTTTCTCAGATACGTCCTTCTTAAGCCACAATCACCGAACAACTCTGCACTAATACTCCACAACCGCTCTTCTGTTGCCTTAGCTTAGAGCAGAGAGGCACTCGCCCAGACTTATCACACTAGTCATGTGTACCTCCGCGTCAACGCGGAGGTACACAACAGCTAGTTACTTTACCTTCTGAACAATATTTCCTTAATAAATAATGTTGCCGTAAAGCTTTCTTGTAAAATAGTAAACATTTTCTGTTTATATTTGTGTATAAATATTAGATTGAGCTTTATTTTTACTAATAAACTAATAAAATGAGGTCTAAATGTGTAAAAAAAGGGCGGAAGCAGACAACTACCTGCTGATGCTTGTACCTGAAATATGTAGGCACTTGTAGCTGGCGCGAAGATCTGGTTTGAGACTGGTATTTGGGGTTTGTAACGTTTAGATAATTTTATAAAAAAAATTATTTTTAAAAATTGGCCGACCTATTAATACTTATGTATCACAATCTAGTGTACAATGTACAAGTACTGGAAAATGCGCAATAAATTCGTTGAATGGCTCCTTTCAATGACTTAAGTCAGGTGGGTAGTTGGAAGTAAAAAGAAGCGTTCTTTCCGTCACTTAAGATAGCGGTTAGCAACGCTACCTTAGCGATAGAAGCGTGACTGCAGACGCTACCTCTCAAGACTCCTTTTATCTTCTCTTATAGGGATTTAGGGCAAGATATCTAACGCCAGATATTCAAGTCACTGTATTTTTTTTTTGTTTGTTTTGTTAATTCCTTTTAATTTTACAATGGCTTTTATATTGCACTTCAGAATATTATAAAAGAAATATTTGGAACGTTTGGAAGAACACGTTCAATTTTACGACTAACAAAAAATAGTTCTCAAACATTAGCTGAGTACCAAATACGAATGCTTCGATAAGAGGTTTCTCTGCGCACCTCATGCAAGAACGCGAAAAATACTTTGCCAAGAATATTCGTTACATTTATCTCAGGGGAACTTATGTCATTAATGCTGTAATCATTTTTCCATATGCCACCTGTTTAAAACATCGGTATCATGACATTCCCATGATTCGTCAAAGTAGACAAATACAGTATTTCTTTTTTTATTTTTTTTTTCTATGAGTTTATCAACTAGGAAATTACCAAGGTATTTTGGTTATTACCTCTTATCTTATCACAGCAATTACATCGGGACAGGAAAAGTATATATATGTGCTTATTTAGTGTGTTTTTATTTATTTATTTTCAGTATATATGTATGACTGTTCGTCCATGGACTATCCACTATCCCCTCCCCGATTGTTCTAATAGACTCGCCCGTCGCGCGCGCGTATATTGTATGAGAACACTTCATAGATAAAGTTTTATAAATATCATAATATAAATAGCCTTAGTGCATTTGCCAAAATAATTTGCGTTTTAAAACTGTGCTTCACCTAACTAACAAAACTACTATGTAGTTGCTCAAATGCCTTTATAGTAACTCTCGTTGAAATTCTAGAATTTTATGAAATAATCTACAGGAATAAAAAGTTTGGAATGTTTATTCAATTTAAATAAATAAAAATAATAATAATAATAAACGTAACAGTTCCGAAACTCCAAAATATTACATATTAGGTAGCTACTGATGTTACCATAACAACACAAAAAAGGGGGAGGGGAACGAACTAACCGAATTATTTTTTTTCTTATTATTATTCGTAACAGCAGCATTAGCAGAGGCATGTAATGCAAGACAGCAAGCTTATACAGCATCAGCCAAAAAAAAAAAAAAAATTCCCATTTCACCCATCCATTTGCTCCAAAAGTTTGTTCAGTTCTTCCTTTAATTTATTTAAGCCATCAACTTCCACAACGACAGATGGAAGTTTGTTCCAGCAATCCAACAGTTGTTACTATCTTCTGGCTAAAGGCAAATTTCTGCACATCTGTTCTACAACTTTCTTTCTTCAATTTGCGTTTATGCTCCCTCAGGTTTGTTATATGAAGAAGAACCCCATCAGCATTGAGCCTGCTCTAACCATTCAAGGCCTTATCAGATCACCTCGCAGGTGCCTAGTCTCCAGACGTTGCAATTTGCAGAAATTCAATTTATATCAGTAATTCAGTAAAATTTATATCAGTAGTTACCTGATATGTAATATTTTAGAGTTCCAGCACTATTACTTTCGTAATGGTTTAAAGAATGATTATTTTAATTATATTGTCTGTTTATTTGGATAAAGTAATTTTTTTTCTTTTCGTTCTTTATTTTTATTTTGTAACTTGCAGAAGGCGTGTCATCCCCATCCATTGATATGCAGACTATAGATTCACCTAACTGTTAAATGGGTACCAAAAAAATACCCACATGAATAAAAAATAAATAAAATACACATATAAACAAGATGTCGGTGAAACGATACCACTTACAGAGCTATGAAATTTAATGCACACAGTTGTTACTAAAAAAGGTGAATAAGTGAAAGCAGGACCGATCCGACGGTTCAGAGAACCAGGGTACAAGAATTAAAGTTTGGTCCATCTGCCTCTCCTTACTTGTATTAAGGAGTGCTTAGTTGGAATTTAGGACCTCTATTAATTAAGGACCATCCCTGAATGAGAGGATCAGTGGTCTCCCACTCATTCAGGGTTGGGACATCAGAGGATTTAAAAATATACGGATATTCTGCCATTTATAAGCGCAAAATTCAATTCTTGAGGAACTGAACTGGCCGGTCTACATAAATAAAACAATAAGTTGACAAAGTCTAGCAAATCAGTCAATTCTGAATGGTTACGGAGCCATAACTCTTTGAATTAATAAAAAACGGTTAGGAGTTTTTAAAATCAATAAGAATAAGCAGACACGTGCCTAGTAAACTTCATGCTAGATCTGATTATTCTTATAGCAGATTTATTCATTTACTTTTTGTTTTAATTATTTTTAGCATTAGGGCATGGCTTTTGCTCCGGAGTTATTTCGTGAAAGAACCTATCTGGTCATGCACTACCACATTTGTTCGTTGTAATGCTGGTACTGAAGCTACCAAGCAGGGAATTGTATTTATTTCTAGTCTGTAGTTATTTCTGGTACTCTTCCACGTGATCTGTAGCCATCAGCAGTTTTATTGTCTGTAATAAATTACGTATTTTTCAAAGATTCGTTATTATTTTTAAATAAAAAAGAGAAAAACGTGGAAGACGATATTCACTTGCGATAATAACTAAAAATTACATGCAGTTAATTACCGCAATCCATTTAAAATGGAAATATTAAATATTAGCAGTAAACCCTCCGTTACTGCCGAATTTTTCGAGACCGTTTTGTACCCCACATAACTGAATATTTCAAAGGTTTGTATATGTATATATTAGAAATACTGAAATAAAGTTAAACAGAAAAACAAACATTTATTTATCTTGATTTTATTGGTACATTGTTAATTAATAGGTAATTACTGTAGATGGTATCAGTCAAATTTTTTGTTAATGAAGGAAACTTAAGAGTTAAAAAAAAAATAATAATAATAATAAAATATATATATATTATATATAAGGTGTTCTATAGGGTTCAGATCAACACTCTGGGCTAGCTAATCCAACTTTTCCACACCCATTTCCTCAAACCACTCCGTAACGACCTGTTTCAATACTTGTATCAGGCCCATGCTGATACACGTATGGGCCTTCCCCGAAGTATTGCCATAATTTTGGAAGTGAATAATATTCCAGGCTGTCCTGGTATTATAAAAATAATAATAATAATAAAAAATATATATATATTATATTTTAATATATATATATATTAAAAAATAATAATAATAATAAAATATATATTATATATAAGGTGTTCTATAGGGTTCAGATCAACACTCTGGGCTAGCTAATCCAACTTTTCCACACCCATTTCCTCAAACCACTCCGTAACGACCTGTTTCAATACTTGTATCAGGCCCATGCTGATACACGTATGGGCCTTCCCCGAAGTATTGCCATAATTTTGGAAGTGCATAATTGTCCAGGCTGTCCTGGTATTATAAAAATAATAATAATAATAAAAAATATATATATATTATATTTTAATATATATATATATATTAAAAAATAATAATAATAAAAAATATATATATTATATATAAGGTGTTCTATAGGGTTCAGATCAACACTCTGGGCTAGCTAATCCAACTTTTCCACACCCATTTCCTCAAACCACTCTGTAACGACCTGTTTCAATACTTGTATCAGGCCCATGCTGATACACGTATGGGCCTTCCCCGAAGTATTGCCATAATTTTGGAAGTGCATAATTGTCCAGGCTGTCCTGGTATTACACAGCATTCATGGTTTTCACGATAACGACTAATGGGCCCAAGCCAAACCATGAAAGGAGCCCCATACCATGACACTGTCTCTACCAAACTTCGTTGTTGGGAGGATACAATTAGGAATGAACTGTTACCCTGTCATTCGCCACACCCAGGAACGGCCATCAGAGTTTTGGTTTTTTGTTGTTTTGGTTTTTTTTTTTTTAGGAGCATTAGCAACTAAGGCCATATTGCTCCGGGATATGCGGTGGTCATTCCCTGACCTTTCCACATCCTCCGTATTTGGTGGTGACGGGCTTGAACCCCGGTCTAATCAAGAAGTGTGTGCTATGCACTGCTGCTCCTTCCCACCTGGCTACGGAGGCGCCCCGGCCATCAGAGTAGACTGATAGAGTGCGAACCTCGACTCGTCTGTCCATATCACTGTTTTCCACTGCTCTACAGTCCGGGATTCGCTCTCCTTACACCATGTTAATCTGTGTCTATCATTTGTTGAGGTAATGAATTCTGTTGAAGTAATTCTGTTGAACGTGTCATCTTGCATGCCCACTTTTGCAATGGTCTGTTTGAAGCCCAGTGTGCATATTTATAGCAGGTTCTGTGACGTGTTGCATGCATAGGACCTGTTTCTCCATCCATGGAGGGGTGTCCGGATATTAATGGTAGGTAGTGTATATATATATATATATATATATATATATTTATTTATTATTATTATTATTATTATTTATTATTTTTTTGTAATGGAGATCTAAACAGTTCTGTTAGACTTGGTGGTCCGCGAGATATTTTTGAATTAAAATGATAGGTTTTATTAAAGTTTGAGTACAGTATCACTGGTATAATCCATCTATCAACTCACTGATGGAGCCTTCTTTATAATGAAACAAAGAATAGGAATTCTTTTATTTTGTGTGGGTCGTGAGTTCTTTCTTAGAGGGATTAAGCGTAGTCCTTCACCGTGGTAGTTATGCCCCGGGAAGTGCTTTTTATTTTCAGTAGTGCCATGTTAGCTGGACATGTTTTTCTATATGTAAATCTCAGTTTGCTTAGGAAAGAAAGGAAAACAAATGCAATTTTAACAGACTTTAAAACACACAAAATAAAACAATATTATTAATGGGACTTAAGAACTAGGCTACTAGAGGCACGATGTGACTGAGGCTCGAAGGTCCGTTTAGCGCATCATTCCTTAGTTTTCAGAATAATAATAACTAAAGACTTGCTTCCCAGATATCGGGAATAAATATAGAGCTCTCCGTCAGATATTTACAACTTTCTTTTCCGAAGTAAGACGGACTATTTCTTGTGACAAGAGAGCAATAGACTGAAATCACCAAGTACATATGCGCGGATACAGTAGTACATGCGTGTTTGACTGTGGTTCGAACTCACGTGACTGCTAAATACAGTGATTTTCTTATATCCTCTATCTTGTGAACACTTTGGCCTTTTGCAGTCTGCAGTATAAACAGAAATTTTATTTTAAACCAATAAGTAATAAGAAGTTTTTTCGGCAATGATATTTGATGTTAGATCCGAAATAACGTAATCTGAAACACCAATTTTGAATGTATTTACGATTTCCATTTGTTCATATTGTCTGCTTTCATATCTTTATAACGAAACAGGCCTTATTTCGCTTTCATTTTACCAGCGCACGCGCAGTCGAAATGTGCACCGTTTACTGTATTCATTCCGTTAGCTGAATTTATTCTTCCGCGAAGTCTGGCGTAGTCAGTTCACTGAGGTCAAATAGCACGATAGAGCATGAAGTCGAATCGGTCCGAAGTCGGAGGGAGGGAAAGAGAAATAGCAAACTCAAATGGTTTGTCCCCGACTGCCTTAAAGCCCACTCCCTCCAAAAGTCCGCGATAATAGTACTCCTGCTGCGAGGAGGTGCACGAAATGACACCCCTCCATTTCTGATGATGCTAACAAATTGCTTTTGGTCTCTAATGCTACAGCTTTAGCTTTGAGAAGCTTAGAGACGGTTTTGGTGACATCCATAGGCCTTGGTTCTGACTTCAGGATTTGGCAAGTTGCCAACAGTGAATTGAACCATTTTTACGGTCATGCAAAGTTTGTTGGTATTTGCATTAACAAATCCCATTAGCGCAATTTATTTTGTAGTCTACCAAAAGTCCTATAAGACAGATTAGCAGAGATAAATGTACTTCAATATGCATCCTCCATGCTCTAAACAGATCTTTATTAAAGGGATGGAATGGACTCACGTGCGGAAGAGCTGTAATATATAACTTGGTAAAGCGCTTGTTCATTGTGTTAAGTTGTTACGCTGCTTTGCTACTTAGCTAAATGGAATAAATTACTTTGCTTAACTTTCAGAAAAGAAAGATCGTTGTTATAGCTGACACTGTTTTCTTCAGTCTCTTTATATATATTTACCCTTGTTGTTGTTGTTTAACATTGGGAATTGATAAATATGTCGTAGTGCCATAACATATTTATCAATTCCACTGCCCAGTAATATTTATATGTAAAGCGCCTATTGTCTTCATCATGTCCGTCCGCGTGTAACAACTCGACTAGATGGAGTTTCATAAAATTTTATATTTGGCTCTTTCAGATAGATTTCTCGAGCCAAATTTACTGAAGTCGAACAAAATATAAATTTGGCCCGTCCGTCCGCATGTAATAACTCGATTCCCAGTGGATGGACGGTTCGGGCTTTCCGTCTATCTGCATGTTATAATTCAACTCTTACTTATTAACAAAGTAAGAGTCGAATGCGTGTTATATTTCGATTGTTATCCTGGATTTCAATTGAAATTCAGGGGAAAATTAAATAAAGTGCATTATCCAGGAAAAAAATAATAATAATAAGTAAAGTACATTACGAAAGTGTCGACAGTGTGCTACAATTGTTTAATCGTTGCGGATCAGATACACTTGGCAATGTTTAACGCTTACCCATATGGACAGGAGATCTTTCAAGATCACAGTGCAACCATCTATCGCGCCAAATGTGTGAAAGAGTTGATTGAGGAACACGAGGAAGACTTCAAATATCTGGCCTGGTTAGCTGAATTCCATGTAGCACCTGTTGAATGAAGTGGAAAGTCATGTCTTCACAATCCTCTGTCCACTTCACCGTAGGAATTGGAGCCAGTGTTTTGTTACTTACAAGAATAGTCCAATATTCCCAGCGTCACTACTCAACACCTTGTGGACTCTATGCAGGGGCGAGTCAGAGTAATGATTCGTGCCAAGAGTTGAACACGCTGTTGGCTCACAGTGTTATAGCGGAGAGAAATTATTTAGTAAAAAATTAGTAAACATTATTTAGAGAAATTATTAAATTCTTCGATTTTAATAATCGTATACCCTTCATATATCAACCAGTTCTTAGGATGAAGCATCAAGAAAGAAAAAAAAACCGGAATATTTTACTGTTTTTTCAGATTTAGGGAAAGGCTCAGAAGTCTTACACACTTCAGTAAATAACACACACGTGTGCGTTATTTCGTTCCATTTATCAAGAAAGCGTCTTAGAACCGATTTGGGAAATTCTCTCCTCTTAAGTATGATTCAATGACCATTTTTCCAGTTTGCGGCCTATGACTAATTCTCTGGGTTTTGCTTACATTGTCCTCTGTTCCACTTCAACCACTAAGATTGTGCACAAAGAAAACATTTAGCTTAGTAACTCTTAAATGGTGATTCACTTACTGTACCGAGCCTTGTAAGCATAATCTTTTTCTTGAAAGATCAAAGCCAACAAATGTAATAAAAAACAATGTAATGTAAAACGAATAGCTGAAGATAATGTTCATTTTGGAATCTTTAACTCGACACTAGTAAAATTATTTTCTTTCTTTTTTCTTTTTTTTTTTTTTTTTTTTTTTGTTAACGTAAACAATTTTTATCCTCCAAGCTAATGGTACACAATAAGTAAACCGAAAGCTGATCATTTGCTTTGATAAACTCATCAGTCATGACAAGAATCATTCATCAGAAGAAATACCTACAGGTTATCAAAAAAGCATTTTATTTTCTATTCCTTATAAATCATGAATTGTTGCTATTTGCTTGTTATATTTATCACAACAGAAAAAAACATTAAATACGTTTTATATTTCAATTATCATTGAAATCCAGGGGAAAAATAAGTAAAGTGCATTACAAAAGTGTCGACAGTGTACTACGATTGTTTAATCGTTGCGAATCAGGTACACTTGGCAATGTTGAACGCTTACCCACGTTCAACATTGCCAAGGGAACTTTCAAGATAGCAGTGCAAACATCTATCGCACCAAATGTGTGAAAGAGTGGAGTGGACTGAGATCCTCGTATGTCAGTATCATTTTGCATCTGTTAGATGAACTGAAAAGTCATGTCTTCATCACAGTCCTCTGCCCACTTCACCGTAGGATAGTCCAGTATCCCTAGTGTCACTGTTCAACATCTTATGGACTCCATGCCAGGTCGAGTCGGAGTAATGATTTGGGCCAACAACAGTTGATGAAATTCCTCATATTTAGTGAAGTGTAGGAGCTCGCATTACATTTACATGTTTCATTTTTCAAAATAGCTGCAATTTCATCTTTGAATTTTTCCACCAAACACAGATTAAAATCTGATTGGTGGCCATCAAACCCCAAATTGTCCAGGTCATCCATGATATTGTGGTCTTGTGCCATCTTATTTAAAAAAAAAAAAAAAAAAGTATAGTATTTCATTCCTTACTGGTGAACTAAATATGATGAATGCTTGTCTACCTAAAAGTCTTCGAAATAGACCAACAAAATTTTCACTGCTATTAACAGCCAAACAGAATTCAGAACATCAACAAACTCTTTCTCATGTCATAAATAAATTAAAGTATAGCCGTATTTATATCTGTATTAGACTAGTTAGTATTTCAAAAACACGCCACTCTTCTTAAAAGCGAATAAAGCACTTCAAATTTGGCTTTTGCTGACCGGAAGAAAAGACAGCTTCTCATTATTTTCTGTTTATACTCTGGGACGACCACACGGTCAGAGAGTTCACAAGATAGAGCGAATATAAGAAACAGCACCATATTCAGCATTCAAGGGCTTGAACACGGTCACTCAAAGCACGTGTACTTATGTGCCCTGGTGCCTGACCACTCGGTACAGCAGCCTTTGGCTGAAGTGAAATTTGATTTGCTGTTAAAATATTTTAACTAATATTCATATATGCATAGATAAGTTGGTGAATCTATCTGCCAGTTCATTGAATGGTTCGGATAATTTGTATTATGTCAAGTGTCTTGCATCTTAACCTTCTAACAAAGAATACTGTTTTAATCCACACATTATAATCTCGACTACAATTCTCACTACTCTTTTTTTAAAAATGATACTTTTTCCAAATGCCGGAATTCAGTTTATATTTGTAAAAAGTGGTAGGGCGAATTTTACCTCTAAGAAAGAAGTTGTTAGGCTTCATCCTAGCATCCATGACCTGGCTGTATTTAAGTGAACGCTTACGGTACACAAAGACCTTTATGAAAGGTCTATTGAGGATTTAAAACCAGTTTTTCTCAGGCTCAGAGAAAGAGCCTCACTGTCTTGGTTGACCTTCTTGATTGTGGCTGATTTTGTAAGGCGAAAGAAGAATACATCGATGTTTGCATGTTAGTGTTCACGACCAACAGAAGCGAGCATTGAGGCATTCATATCCAAGATTATAATAATTCAGTTCTTTTCCAAATTTTAGCATATTGCAGTTGTAAAGAATAATGATTTCATTTAAAACATTCTAAATAGTAATATTGTGGCTCAGTTTTCATATTTTATACATAAGTAAAACAAGTTTAATTCTAACAAACAGGATTATTATGAAAGTGAATGTACGTGTTTTTGATAATCGTTTAGCGCGCCCTCTACAGGAAAGTAAGACGATTCTGTGGTTGGAAAAAAAATAATTTTTCTTTTAAATCCAGAACAGAACGGACAAATTCAAAATAACGCAAGAAAAAAAGAGATAACAGGAAATAACACATATAGTGTTGGTTATTATAGTTTTAGGCGCAACAGAAACTTAGGCCATATTATGCTGTATATAATCTATATAATTAATTAAAGATCTATAGTATAATCTATATAAATAAAGAAATAGCTACTGTCAAGGGTAAAGGGAAAGGCTTTTGGTTTAGTAAATGTGACTATAGAGGTCTCAGGCAGGTTTTAAATTGTGTGCAGTGGGACCAACTGATGATTTTACCAATAGCAAATTCTAAATGGGAAGTACTCAGGAAAGTAATCAAGGTAGCTACTAGGCTTTTCATGCCGATAAAGATACTGTTCAAGGCTTAGACCTAAATGGATGTCAGATGAACTATTGAGACACGTGGCAGAGAAGAAAAGTGCATGGGATGCATATAAATTATCAGGGGATACAGAAGCGTATGGTAGACATAAATTAGTCTGTAATCAAGTCACAAAGGAGGTTAGGCAAGCAAGCAGATTATGAGAAGTCTCTAGCAAAGAATGCAAAAAAAAAAAAAAAAAAAACAGCAAAGACTTCTATGCTTATATTAACAGTAGAAGGAAGGAGTTGAATCATATGGAGCCACTTGATGTTTATGGGTTAATGTTGATGACGCTGCTCAGGTTGCGGACAAATTGAATTTTGTCCTCAACTAGATACAATATTTTGCATCTAGTTGCAATAGATGCCGTAGATGCAATATTTTGCATCTACATTCACACATGAGGAATTCTTTAGGGAACGGGGTGCCAGAAGTTTATAAAACTCTAATTTCGAAACTTCGATCTCATGCTTTTTCCACAGTGCGGCAGGACAACGATCGTAACTGCAGTGTTTTACCAGCGAGGGTCACATGGGATTTGCCTTATCATGGGTCTCACCGATAGCACATCGGGTGGAAAAGGCTTGTGTTCAAATCCTGTCAGTGACACGAGGAATTTTTATGGATTTTTTTCTCAACGTGGCTGAGTTAGTTGGTCTCAGACAAATATGGCAAGGATTTTCATCCCGGAAAATTCGGATTTTCGTCCAGAAAGCAAGCAAATCGAGCACAGAATACACGCCTTATACTGACGCCTTACAGCCTTAGTTGCTTTGGCACTTAACACACACATAACACCTAACCAAGCCTTATTGTATTATCACAGACATTTTTATTTGCTATCTTAGTCCTTGCGGTAGCACAGTAGTTATAATCGCTAGCCTCCTCACACCGGGTGGAAAAGACCCGATTTCGAATCCTCGATCATGCGAGGAACTTTTATAACTCTGTAGCTGGGTTAGTCTGTCTCAGGAGAAGATAGCAAGATTTTTTTCTCCCAGAAACTTGGGTTCTTCGTCCAGCAAAATAGGCAAACCAGCAAAAGACATGCGATTTATGGATATAACATACTCCTGGGAGGGTAAGGTTGTTCTCAAGTAAACCTAATACGACAGCTTTTATCTGTTTACCTTAGACAGTCATGGACGAATGTTTCGTGATTATTTTCTCTCAAAAACTCGTCCAACAAATAGACAACTCGACCTGGAATATGCACAGTTCACAGACAGAACACAGTGGCTTACTGCGCACCAACACAGTCTTAGTTACTTTAGTTTAAAATAAAACAAAAACTTTAATATTTAGTATCAATATTATTATTATTTTAATTAGAACTTCTAAATGATGCAAAGAAGAGGACATTTTGTGCATCCAGTTATTCAATTGAACTTTGGACTTTATCTCCTGGATCACTGTAGCAAGCAGTCTATTCCAAAGATCTGCAACGTACTGGCTGAAATAAACTTCATGAAATTTAGTCTTATATTTCAAAATTTTGTGTTTATGTCCCTTGAATTTTCTTTCTTCCACCAGTGAAAATATACCTCGCTCGTTCATTTTACTGGTTGAGGAATATAGGTTTGCACCTTCTAAGAATATGGACATCGATTAGCAAAGTCTATATGAATCGTAATCTCTAAGTCTTTTTCGTCCTGAACCACGTTTAACTCTACTCCGCCCTCGTAGTTAACACAACTGGTAGGATCGCTGTTCTCACATCGGGTGGAAAAGATCTGAGTTCGAGTCCCGTCAATGACGCAAGGAATTTTTATGGGCCTTTTTCAGAACATGGCTCAGGTAGTCGGTCTCAGGCCAGGGTGGCATGGTTTTTGTTCCCGGAAACTTCGGTTGTTCGTCCAAAAAACAGAAAATCGACCTCAGAACACACGCAACTTACAGCAACTTACAGTATACACGGAAAAATATGGTGGCTTTAGTCGCTGATGCTCCTAAAACCCTACAACAACAACAACAACAACTCCACTCCTCCTAGCTTTTATAAGCCTGGACTTTTGTTCTCTATGTACAAACCCTTAGCATTTTAAACTGTTTTTGAGGAGGGCTGCTTTTCCGCTCGAAAATCTATAAGAATATTTTCAATCATATGAAAATAAAAAAATTATTAGAATAACTTTCTTTTAAACATAAAGTTTCAGGAGAAAGAAGGCTAATAGATCGACAAAAAAATCTATCTGAAACAACCACATTTAAGCTTAAAACAAAACTGTTGTTGAGTGATCGGTGTCAAGAAGTTGCAATTTTGCAAAGTGCCAATTTTTCTTGCTGGTGAAGCAATTTTTCGACAAGCCCTGAGTGATTTTATGCCAAGTATAACTAAATTGCCATTAGTGTACAAAAACTCGTAAATGCAACTAACCATTAAACTTTTCATGCATTTGCTAATCAAGATGGCTAAATCTTGTTTATGGAAGTAATAAGAACGATCATTGACCTCTTCACAAACTACCTTTTTTCAGTGTTTGGTGTCTACGTAAGTTCTTATCATAGGTGTCAACGAAAACATTAATCGATCTTCACTTTGGAAAACATTAATTCATCACCATGTCATCGTGGCACCGTTTAAGGAATGAATTTACACGACTAACAAGAAAAGATAGTTCGTACATATTTTCCACAAGATTTAAGTATTTAATGATCTACGTACGTAAATTATATTATGGGGAGATTTTATGTGCATCTTAATGTTTGTAATCTGATAAAGCTGAAACTACAAGGTGGACAGTGAAATACCGAGACTAAGACAGTAACAGATGATGAAGTTAGTTTCTTATTGCTTTTCATGGTCTTAATTTTCAATAGTACACTCACTAGCCAAAAATGAGAAAACTTTATTCAATGTCTGGAAGGTGTAAGGTGTATTTAGTGTCAGAGGGCACCAGCGGTTTCCCCCATCTCCGTGTTACTTTCATTGCGGGTGTACCAGTTTGCTGGAAATGCCAGAGGTTTAAAAGTGTATGGATATTGTACATGTGTAGTGTCATGTACCGTTGTTCATCTGGTCGTTTAGCCGCTGGACCCCTGCTGAAGCCCAACGTTGCCCCACCTTCGCCCCGTGGAGGCAGACCAGGAACCCAGTAGTTTTAGTTTCACTCTGGCAGGTCCTGCCGCCTAATTTCCTGAGATTTCAGAAGCTAGGACCTAAAAAAAAAAAAGAAAAACGCGCGCGCTCTTTTATATGCACGTACGTACAGACAGGTACATATATCCATCATCGTCGGTTTGATGATCGTTAGGTGAGGGGGATAATGCTTGCATAATAAAGGCCGAAGAATGGGCGAACGAGAATTTTGACATAATTAAGTTTTTGTGTGTGGGACATTCGCTAGCATAAAGATAGAGTGGGTGGGAGACTGAAGGCTGGGGGGGTTAAGGCAGAAATATGGGGATGATAGAGTAGGCAACCCCAGAAGTCAGTGAGGCAGGCCCATGCCTCACCAGGAGAAAGTAGGGGGCGCCGGGGGGACCGTCCCACCACCGGCGCAGGGGATGGGGGTGGAAAGGCACCAGGGAAGGGAGCCTGGTACGATCGCCAACAAGCGTCTGCAGGAAAACTATACTATGACCCTGTTGGTGGTGTCCAATCTGGTGTCATGTCCGAGTTGTCATCCTTGGGACCTGGGTCCCGTCCATGTTAGTCCTTTACCTTAGTGTAGTTTATTTCCTAAGCCTTCCAGTTCTCAGGAGTGTGTCTTGTTCACATAGACCTAGCTGGTGGGATGTCTGGTAGAGTTTAGTAGTCATCTCCATTTGTCTTTCATGGGACATGTCTGGAAGGGTGAGCTGCTGTATTGTGGAAGGTGGAGAACTGCGACTAGTACACTAGCATTGTCACCGTCCTTCCCACACCGGGTTCTAATCCTGCCAATGACGCGAGGAACTTTAATGGGCTTTTTTCAATCCGTGGTTGAGTTAATCGGCCTAGAGAGTAGTAAAAAAAGATTTTTCTCTGGAAAAAAGATTCATCCAGAAAAACTGACAAATCGACCATAGAACACACGCAATTCACCAACGTAATACACTTGAGTAGATGAATTAATGTTCCAGGTGACTCCAGCGTGACATTTTTCTCCCCAACATATCCTGGACATTTTCAATTGCATTGAGGTCTAGAGAATGAATTATGTGGTCAGGATAGATGGAAATCTTGGGAATTTTCCCAGAACCATTCACATACAATTTTTTCACGGTGCATACTTCTGTTATCGTATTGAAATAATCCAATATGTCTTTTGACCCGAAAAGCAGCATTGATCCTTTATGGAAAATGCTTGATCAGTCGTTTCAAGTAAATTATGTTTATTAAAGAAATTGATAACTGGTGTGTCCCACCTTTGATTTCGATATCAGCCATGAAAGCAGTCAGAAAGTTTTTAATTCAGCGGAGGTGGGGAGTAGAAAGATTTATATTTTATGAAAGCCAGCGTCCTCCGTTCAACAATGTTGCAAAAGGTAATAATGTAAAAGTGATGTTGGCAATATAAACGGAAGGGTTTCCTCCAGCTCCTCTCTCAATTCCGACACCTATCACAGCGATGGTACTTCTGGTTCAACTATATTCCCAGTACGCTGTTTGTAAGATGTCATTTGGCAAAATCTACCGACAATACTACACAAAGAATCAGCATGTTCCTCGAGAAGTCGAACCATACATATGTCACCTTCCATAATGCAGCTGGACACCCCTGTTTTCATATTTGACCTTCCTGGATAAATCCTCGTGGGTAGCACAGTTGGGAGAATCGCTGTCCTCCGCCCACCGGGCGGAAAAGATGTGAGTTCGAGTCCCATCGATGACGTGAAGAATTTTTATGGGCCTTTTTCACTATGTGGCCAAGTTACTCTGTCTCAGATGAAGATATTATGGTTCCTTCTCCCGGAAACTCGGATTTCTCGTCCAGCAAACAGAAGCCCTACCACGGAATACATGCAGTTTGCAGACAGTATACACGGAGCAGTATGGCCCCTAAAACTGATGCCCCTAAAACTCTAGTTGTTGTTATTGTAGGCAATAACAACAACATAAGGAATATTAATGACAGTTAATTGTTTTCATCATGATAAGCATAGCCGTTGACTAATTTCGGTGTTTTGTAGGATGCACATTGGTAGTTGGTGGATTTGGGCAATTTTCACGTCCTGCATACTCCAGACTGGACCGTTGATAGTACAGTACCAGCATCATCCACACAACGCATGCAACGACCATTACAACTCACGTGACCAGAAGGAACTCGAAAGGGTGATACGACAATCTCGTCAGATATCCCAGCAATATATCAACCAAGAGTTTAAGGCATCAGCAGGGGTTGAGCTGTGTACGAACGCGCCACGCACAGAGCTGCATAGCCTCGGTTTGGTATGCCCCTGTACGTGGTTATGCAAACAGCATAAAAAGATATGGTCTATTATCAAAAGTACTGATAACATACTGTATTTCACCTATCTTCACTGTAATAAACATACGCTGTTCAGTCAAAAGATTATTACTATATATCCTGGTGTTTTAGCAACCAGTTCCTCACCGCCTGGTAACACATATATCGCAATGAGAACCAGTAAACGTGTACTGCAGATTAGTGGCATTCGGTCCATACGAAATACTTGATCGACACGGGCAAATGACTTGATCTGACGGACTTTGAAGAGGAATAATTGTCCGGTTCCATTTGAAGCTTGGCAGTATTACAAAAACTGTGAATATTGTGGACTGTCAGCAGAGTACTGTAATTAAGATGTTTTAATTGTGGACAGTGCAGCAGCCGCTGAGCCGGGCAAATCGACGGAGAACACATGTAATTTACACAAGGCATAAGAGTTAAATCTCGGATGACCCTAATATAATAGTTTTTTTGTTTTTTTAACTAAGGAGTTTAATTTAGAAGCGACCAGCGGTGTTTTCAAGACCATGATCCAACGAATCCTTCTCCATACGGGCCTATGGAGTAGGCACTCAGTCAAAATACCCATGCTTATGGCCACCAATCGCTAACGACGCCTAAAGTTGCATCTGAACGGCATCAGTGGACCAATGACAACGTTGGAAAAAACGTTGCTTTTTCCGATAAATCACGTTTCCTGCTATGCCCTGTGGCCGGACATGGAAGGCATGGCGAAAACTGTGGAGAGGAATCATTGCAATGTCCTGGTTCAACAGAAACAGGCAGGTGGCCGCAGTGTTTTGGTATGGGGGAATGTTTTCCTGGAATCGCTTAGTGCCTTCATATCCTCAGACTGCACTCATTCCTTGCAACATTTTTGTATTATAAATTTGGTAATATTTAGGTTATGGGCAAAAATATCTGGCTTGTGATCGAAAGTTGGTTGGTTGTTGTTGGGTTTCGGCGATTAAGGCCATGTTTCTCCCTGTATATTGTTTGTAAATTGCGTGTATTCTGGGATCAAGTTTCTATTTACTGTACAAAAAAACTAGTTTCCGAGAGAAAAAACCATCTACCCTCGCCTGAGACCGACTAACCCAGCCACGTTGTGAAAAATACCCATAATAATTTTTCTCGTCATCGACAAGATTCGAGCATTTTTCACCCTATGTTTGGAGGACCGCGATCCTACCGACTGTAATACCCATGAAGGCCTGATCGAAAGATAATGAGAACAGCAAGTACAAAAAATAAACGAATGAGAAAAACATGGTGCCCATCTGGGCTCTACGTACCAGGTACGAGTTTGACATAACATCATTTTCATCATTTTTGTTTCGGCGTTTATCCAGGAATCGCAAAATATGTTTATTTATTTTTATGCATTAATTTATCACGTATTAATGAATCAGATGTTTTTATATTAGCTGGGAGAATTTAGAAAGAAACTAATCATTCCTGCATCAGACAACGATATTAAACATAAAACTAAATTGAAAATAAAACAAAGATTGTAAAAGCAGAAACAATGGGTGTGCAGCTGATAAACTACCAAAATTACTACTGCGATTTATTAGATATTTTGAAAATTCACAAAGAAACCTGAATAAATCAGAAATATTTGATTAGAATATGAGAAACGTAAATGAGATATTCCTTTCAATGCTTTTTTTTAATATACAAAGACAAAAAAAAATCTAGTCGCTCGTGGCTCCCTAACTGGTTCGAATTCCGTTAATGAAAGGAGAAGGAAATTTTATGGAATTTTTCACATCGTGGCCGAATTAGTAGGTCTCAGGAGAAACGTGCACGGTTTCTTTTCATTGAAAAATTATGAAGGCATTATAAGAGAGAGAGAGAGAGAGAGAGAGAGAGAGAGAGAGAGCAGCCGTCCTAGAGCATTTTCACTCTTTTTCAACTTTCAAAACATCCCTTTTTTTTTTTTTTAATATTGGTACCATAACCTTGGCAGTGAAGAAATGACCATCTTGCACAAGCAATAGCTTTCGTTGCTCTGAATCTTCCAAACATTATTATTATTTTAACGGTCCCCTGGTGTTTCCATATCCACATGTGTATTGTGTCTACAGAAGTGTGTGTTTGCAGGCCAATTTGAACTCGGTGCTGGCTGAAAAGCCACAAATAACTCATGAGGAAAAAACCATACTTGCTTTGCTTGAGATGGATTTTAGAAATTTCTCTGTTCGTCGACTGGACTCGAAGACCTCTTCAAATGAGTGGCAAGTGGCCACTGCACTGTCACGGAGTGCTATTCCAAGTAGCGACAGAACTCCGACCAAAACAGAAACGAACCTAACCAGATGTGATTTAAATCGTTGGTCGGAGTTCTGTCTGTATAATTAGGAAGCCATAATTATGAAGACATTGTGAGAGAGAGACTACTTTTTTGTAGGGGCATGCCTTCGTAGTCCTTCTGATTTGGAAAACATCATATTAGATTTTGATTTTATAATAGCCACGGGCACGAAAGGTAATTGAACCCGATAGTAGAGAGTGAGCGTGAAATAACTTACCACGATGAATTTAAATTTTATAAAAGAATATTTATTTATTGCTGTTATGGGAATAAAGAATATCGCAAAACCTATTTCTTGGGCAAGCTATCTGTGTCCTCAGTTCAAATATTTGATATGACCATCTTTATTTTCAATTATTAAGGCTAGTCGAGAAATAAAATTACTCAGAGTTATTTAAGGGCGCTGGATCAATACTGAAATTTCTTTTCTAACTATACATCTTTCAATTCCATAAAATCGAAGGTTGTATTTTTGTAAGCACGACCTTCCAAGTATCTCTGTGCCCAAAAGTCTCTAGCTGGGGCCCTTGCTGGGAGTTTCCACTTACAATGGGCTTTCGAATACGTATTACCAGAAGAAAAATGTGTTCTAATAGCACATTATTTTTATTTGATACAAAATGTGTACAATTTTGGTTTTTTTTTTGGTTCTACAAGGCGATGGAGTATACTAGACCTAACATTTAAGAGACAATTTAGATGGTCAGCTAGTGCAAACGCTGTGTCTGCATTGAAAAGAGGGTATAAACTAACTCAATGAAGTTTAATTAATTATGCCCTCGTGGGTAGCTCAGTTGCTAGAATCGCTGTCCTTTCCTCACCGGTTGGAAAAGACCTGAATTCGAGCCCTCCCCCCCTTCGATGATGTGAGGAATTTTTATGGGCCTTTTTCACAACGTGGCTGGGTTAGTCGGACTCATGCGATGGTAGCATTGTTTTTTCTAACGGAAATTCGGTTTTTTATTCTGTTGGACTGAAACACAAAACCGACCTCAGAATACACGCAATTTACAGACAGCATATATGGAGCAATATGGCCTTAGTGAAAGTGAAAAACCTGTTTCCCGAAAGTTTGAAAGTTTGAAACTGGTCAATAATTTGATAATAATAAGGAGCAGAATATTCCAAATATTAAACGCAGCAAGAAAATCTCTTCAGGATTTTAAATAGATTTATTAGAAGGTAGTGATATTTTAAAATCATTAAATAAATATGTTGAGGTATAAGAAATGATTTTGAAATTATAGAAAATGAAACAAAGTTTTTAAAGGAGGAGTATTTATTTTTGAATTATAAGATTTCTATATGATGACGAACATATCATGAAACTACTTTACCCGGAAAGGAAATATTTATTGGTAATACTGTAAATAATATTTTTTACAAACTTATTGCTGAAATTAGTCATCGAACAGAAGTATACTGTGAAATACTAAATATATTTAATAAATTTTTAAAAATTAATTTAATGTGAATATTGAAATATTAATAAACACTTAAAAATGACATTGATGCCAATAAATTTAAAGATGAAGTTACACAGTTTTTAAAATTTCCTAAGGAGAAAAATATTTTAAATATGAAAGGTATGTATGTATGTACCTTGAAACTATTCTTAAAATATTTTTAGCAATGCCTATAACAAACGCAAGTTGGGGTGGTCATATAAAGCATGTGTACGTGAATTATTTTATGTTATCAATTATGATATCAAAAAGTTTTTCTTATATTGATTTTTTTAAAACCTAAAATATCCAAAACTACATGATGGCCCAAAGTGATAACCTCTAAAGGTTCGGCTTTGGCTGACACTGCCATGACATAAGCCTTAACCATTACGCTAGTTAGTCCGGATTGGAATGATTATCCGCCACAGGATCGTTGGATTCATTTTTTTTTCACAAAAACCATAACTTGTCAGCGGACAATGACATAGCTCATGAATTCCTGGAACACCACACCGAGGTGGAGCGTGTTAAACCGTGTTTATGGGGCTATGTCAAAGACAATGCCTACAACAATGCAGCTCTAGAGCCCTTCCTCGCATCCCAAACTGACTTCCAGTCATATGCTGATGACCTGAAACTTTATCACATCATCAGACCAAAATCAGGTTCTTAGGCACTACTCTGCAGGCCAGTAAAAAAATCGAGCAACTTGAACAATACCTGGCCTCAGTCGGACTACAGATTAACCAAGCAAAAAACAGCTCAAATGTCTTTCACCTGGAAGAAGTTACGAAATGATATAAATGTTACTACCAATGAATCACTCATTCAGTATGGGACGAGGGGTTGAAATTCCGGGCTCAACTCATGAACAGAAAAATCAAAAATATATTCCGTTATATTGGCAATTCGCCAAGAACTAAAAGGGATTTACGATGCTGAATTGATCCAGAAATCTGATGTCTTTATCCTATACCTCTTTATGCAGCAACTATATGGTCCCTTGCCCTTACAACGCATTTCAACAAGTTCCTCGAATACCGGCTCCTGAAATGGCTCAACTGGCGGACTAGCAACCAGCACACTATTTCTAGGGCACAACCTTACATCAATCTCGAAGTCGTCTCATGGAAACAACAGACTAGCAGTTAACCTTCTTGCACTGGCCAGACTAATCACGCGATGCCTAGACGCCCATGATATCACGGACCTGATTACAACTCCCCAAATTGCTGGAAGAAGCGAAATAGACCATACGCTCCCGCTGAGAAACAACCTCAAAGGCCGAAGACGCGAGAAATACAGTAGATTTGATGAACAATCTTGCCATTGAACTTGATAAATTCTGCCAGCAGAATGCATACAGATGCCAGAAACTAATGGAAGCATACACAAGTCTACCGTTATGACTTTCAAGAACACCACCGGAAGGAAAACAACATGGCAACGCTTCCCATAGTAGGATAAATGTAAAACAAAATAAAATAAAGCCGTTACTGATCTTCCCCCTTGGTATCTATGATATCAAAAGACGCCTGGCAGAGTATGCTGAGATGGACAGGAAAGAAAAGATACTACGGACAACAACCTGTGATGAACTGGTTCAACTAGAGAAACACTATATTATTGTACATATATTTTTGTAATTGTACAGTATATTTTTGATAAAATTAATATCTTTCTGAATTTGGGATGCTTCAGTATTCAACAAACTGGAATTTCAAGTTTTCACGTTCATGTTCCTAGCATTCTTTTACTTGAAGTTATTTTCACTTTCATGGGTTCTCATTTAAAATAATCACCATACATAACGCAATACAAAGAACAGAGTAGAGGAATCGCCATGAAAAGTTTGAAAATAAACAGAAAGTATAGTATTCATCTATGAACATAAAATTTTCGCTGGAGTTTTTACATATAAATAAGTACACGCATTCTATTACATTAAAGCAAACAGCAATGGAAGGCAAATAATTACAAACGTGAAGAGTAAGCACTGGGGATAGTGAAGCACCTTAAAACGAAACCCATATCGGATGCTTCACCTTAGAGAGATATTTCTGAAACAATGAAAACTGCAGGGAAAATAACACAAACAATCCCTCTACAGATATGGAAGCTGATCCAATAAAATTGAAGGTAATCAAAATGTAAATTAAACGACTCTGTAAAGTTAGAATAGACTAGCCAAAATGTTTCTTAACTTGTAAATCCTATTGTTACAATACGAAATGAAAGCAATCTTGAGAACCATCTTTACTAGTGAAAGTCATTCAGCTTCGATGCTGAGTTGTTAAAAATGTGATAATATAATATATACACTCACTAGCCAAAACATTATCACCACTCCTGTCTCCACGCCTGGACGCATCACACAGCACCTCGGAGTGACGTCACCAGCCGTCGCACTACGTATAATGAAGCCCGTGCAATGTGGAAAGCGAAGGACCTGACGGACTTCGAACTGGGGATGATTTGAGGCGCTAGGAAGGCACGTGTCAGCATTTCAGCAATCGCAGGCATTGCGAATATTAAAAGACCGCCGTAGTGAAGGTGTGTGTGGGGGAGGAGAAGGATGGTCCGAAGAGGGCCACAACTACCCAACGTGCTGAGTCGGGGAGATCGCCATCGTTGACAGTCTAGGTGAACGGCGGTTGGTACGTGCTGCCGGGACAAAAACGGCTCGCGATCCATCAGTTAATTGCAGACTACAACCAGGGTGCACAGAGTAACGTTTCCGAGCATACTATTCAGCAGACACTCTTGCGGATAGGCCTACGGAGTATGCGACCTGTTTAAGTTCCCATGTTGACTAACCGTCAACGATACCTCTGACCAGCACCGTTCGTGGATATTGTATGTCTGGAAAAGAGTTGCCTGGTCTGATGAATCAAGATTCGTTCCATCATGCGGATGGACGGGGCGAACAGGTGAACAGCTGCAACCAGACTGCACGGTTGGATGAAAACATGGCTTGGGGAGATATTTTCACCGACATCACTTGGTCACTTCATCCTCATTGAACACATTCTTATCTCGGCATTGTTTCGGACCAAGTTTACGCTACATGGTGACCATCTATCTAGATGGCACCAGAAACTTTTAACAAAGCAAAGCCCAGCGTTACAAGACTCGCATTGTGCAGGAACGCTTCGAGAATCATGTCACGAATTCCTTGTGCTCTTCTGGCAGCAAAATTACCTCGACATCAATCCCGAACATTTGTGGGATCCGATGGAAGCAACATTTTCCAGTCTACACCAGTTCCCTGCGCCGTTGCCGAACTCTAGAAGGTCCTTCTGTTCAGTTGGCCTAAGTTACTTGAGGGCACTTTCCACGGTCTTGTTTTTTTTTTTTTTTTTTTTTTTTGATTTGGTAGTTGTTGGCGCATCGGCTTCTGTGGCCATATTGCACCTCCCAAGGTTTTTGCAGTACTTTGATCCAAGCCCGAGGCGCGAATCGAACCCGCGACCTTTGGGTTGCCGGGCAGGTACTTTACCCACTCGGCTAGCCCGGTCGGCCCACGGTCTTGTGAAGTTGATGCCACGCTGAGTATAAGCGGTTATCACAGATAAAGGCGCCCCAACACTATTATTTAGGTGGTTATAATGTTTTGTATCATGAGTGTAAATATGTAATATATAATACATATATACAAAGGGTACTAGGAAAGTTTTGCAATACAGCTTTGTTTATTTAATTTTTTCAAAGTAATTTCCTTTACATTCAATACACCTCTCCATCCTCCGAAACCAATCTTTAAACCAGTTCTGCCAAGTTTCACTAGGGAGTAAAGCACACTCGTTGTCCCAGCCCGTAGAAGGTCCTCATCACTGGAAAACCGCCTTCCTTTTAGCTTCATTTTCACATGCGGGAACAGTGCAAAGTCGCAGGGAGCAAGGTCTGGCCTGTAGGGAGGGTGCTCGAGAAGTTTCAGTCCTGTCGTGGTCAAATATTCGGTGCAGGCTTTGGCGCGGTGAGCTGGAGCATTTTCGTGATGGAGGTACCAGGTGTCCATTCTTGACTTTGGCCGCAGGTTCTTCATAGATCCAATGACTTTAGGCAGGCATTGTTCAGTATACCACTTAGCTGTGACTGTCTTCTGCGTGTCCAGAACGACACGTTCCACAATTCCACTCGATTTGAAAAATACAGCTATCATTTTCTTCTTTACAGATCGGGATTTTCTGACAATTACGGGTGTGTCGTCATCATCAAAGACCCAAACTTTGTTTTGAGCCTTGGTCGGCAGATCGTAATAGTACAGCCAAGTCTCGTCACCTGTCACGATGTTGTTCACATACCGAGATTGTCCCTTATCAAACTTTTTTAACATCTCCCGACACCAAGTCACACGTCGTGTCATCTGCTCTTCAGTCAGTTGATGCGGCACCCAGAGAGAACAAAGTTTCTTCATGTGCAAATGATCTTGCAGAATCTAACAAATTGCTGGTGCATTTAGGCCCAAAGTATCCTCTATCTGTTGGTAGGTCACTCGCCTGTTTTCGTCAAGCATTTTCCTCATAGCAGTAACGTTTTCCTCCGTAACTGACGTTCGTGGCCTTCCCGGCCTTTCAGAATCCTCCAGAGTGAAATTTCCCCTTTGGAATTCTCTATACCACCTGAATATCGTTGTACGATGTGGACAATCATTATCTAGTGCAACAGTCATTTCTTCTAAGCACTGGTCTATGGGTAAACCACGCACGAAATTATACCGCAAAACTGTCCTTATCTCATTTCGTGACCACGATGCCATCGCAAGCACTTTACACTCTCACTACTAATGAATAACTGAGCCCATCGACTTGGCGCGGCGGCTACTATGCACGTATGAACATGTCTCAACATGCAGCAACAAGCAGCTTCCTGTGATTCATTGTTGCGTCATATTGCAAAACTTTCCTAGTACCCTTTGTATTATCGCATAATATATAACTACAGTATTTAATTTCACATTATTATAAATATTATAATTAACTTATTTATTGTTACTAATTATTATAATTTATTATATATAAAAATTATTAAAAAAGGCAAAATGACTTAAAATTGCAGTTTATTAATCTAATATCATAATATATTTAAAACATTAAAGGCTATAAAATTTACTGCTGCTCTTTATTTTTAAAAACTCGAATAACTTTTTAATATTTTTTATTTTATTTAATAATTTTAAATTAATAAATGCCACTAGGTGGCCATAAGAACAAGACGCCACCTACAAGTCTATTACAGTTCTATTTATAATTTTAACTATTGAGAGAAGTTTTTCAAAAGGTATGCAGTTTTTTTATAATAACTGCTAATTTAATGAATCAAAATGAATAAAATTAAGGAAGACAGCATTTTTTTCTCCCTAAAACAATTTCTACGATGTTACTCACTTCTAAACAACACATTCATTTTAAAAATGATAATTTTATTTCTTTAAATATTACTTTTGTTAATTTTAATAACGTGTATTGTAATATGCGAAAATCCCAGGGTTGTTCTGTCTGACTAAATTAAACTTGCCGTTCTTGTCGTTCGATAAATTTTGGAAACACGTGCATTTTCTAGACATAGGAGGGAATTAAATAAGAGTACTTAATGTTCCTAAGAATTCTAGAAGAGAAAGAATGCGGGGAAAACTAATAGTGCTTCTTAGACTACGATATAAATGAGGGCAATTGCTCCTTTAATGGAATAGAAATAAAATAAAGAATTTAAGATATATCGCGAAAACTAAGCGATTTCTTTTTTTATCTTCATCTTGCATTGGAACTTCTTTCAATTCTGGGCAATGTGACTTTTAATAACTATTGATTAAACGAAATTGAAAAGGATGACCATCGATACTTAATGAAATCACTAGATGTGACGGCTTTGTAGTACTTTTCTTCAGGTTCCGTGTTCAGTTTGAACGTTGGAGACCAACGTTTTCCAGCCATATTATCAAGACAGATCCCCTGTCCATTCTTTGATATTATCAAGCAATTTTTTGTTTGGTCTTCTTTTTGCTCTTTGCCTTTAATCTTCCCTTGCAGGATTAGTCTATGCAGGTCATATTGTGGGCCTCTTATAATATGCCCGAGGTAGGCAGTCTTTCTCTTTGCAATTGTTGCTAGTAGTGTCCTTGTGGTCCTTGCCGTCTTAAGGACCTGCTCATTGGTGACCTGATCTGTTCACGGAATTCTGATCATTCTTCTGAGAGTCCACATCTCGAAGGCTTCCAGTTTCCTGCCTTCTGCATGATCCAGGTCTCACATCCATATAGGAGAGTGCTCCATGTGTAGCATTTGCCCATTCGATATCTTTTGTAGTACTATGAGATCCAGTCAAAAAATACCTCTTCATTTCTGGCACATTGTGTCCTTACAAAACAAGAATAAGTTAGTTAATACCAGTGCGTTATATTTCAAGCGTCCAGCAAATACAAATACACTGTAATTCACGATTTTCTCGTGGGTAGCACAGTTGGTGGAATCGCCGTCCTTCCAACATTGGGTGGAAATAGGTTCGTCGAGTCTCGTCGATGATGGTAGAAATTTTTATGGGCCTTTTTTCCCAACCCGGCTGAGTTAGTCGGTCTGAGGGATGGTAGCGTGGCTTTTCTCCAGGAAACTCACGTTTATTGTCCATCAAACAGAAAAATGACCACAGAACACACTCAATTTGTAGACAGTATACACGAAGCAATATGGACTTAGTTGCTAATGCTCCTAAAACCTATTACACCAAACATAATACCCGTGTTTAAGTTGTAATGCGGACAGTCTGTATGATATATACGAAAAAAAATAATAATAAATAAAAATAAATAATGATTATCGGATTTCTATGGTCCGATTTTGATGAAATTTGAGAAGGCTCGAGAAATGATTGTAACAGAGCGAAATACTGTATAAATATGAAAATTCATTCATTGGGAGTCGAGTTATTACATGCGGACGGACGGAAAAAGAAATACGATTTCTATCGGCCTGGTGTTAATGAAATTTGGAATATCTGCACAAACCTTTCTAAAAAGTCCAAATAAAAAATTCCCCTCCCACCTGTATGAAATTTTTCTATGGTGGGGGTCGAGTTATTACAGGAGGGCGAAAAAATTCATAAATAATTACGGGATTTTTATTATTTCCATTTTAATCAAATTTGGGAAAACTTCTCAAAGACCCAAATATCAAACATCACGAAAATCCATCCACTGGTAATCCAGTTGTTTTATAGAAACCGATTTTAGGAGTAATTGGCTTATTATATTACATGCAAATAAATGAAAAATGGTATCTGGATAAATTTCTACTTTATTAATTAATAAATTAAAAAAAAGGGTTTAATAAATTGATTTTGGAATCTTAAATTTATTTTTATAATAATATTTATACAACGATTACATAATGGCAAGGGTTTAATAAATTGATTTTGGAATCTTAAATTTATTTTTATAATAATATTTATACAACGATTACATAATGGCAACAAAATTTTATTTATTTCACAATGAACACGTAAACTATAGCACCAAATCACGTGGTAGAGCAGTAACCATAAAAATTATCTATCGAAACAAGAACTGCTATAGCCCTTTTATGATATTCTGCTTAAATAGGCTTCTTTACTTTAAACTTTTAATCACTTTACTTCTGGAGGTAGTTTGTCATTTGATTTCTCTTTCTTGGATTAGTACGCTCTCTTCAAGGCTTTTGATATTGACTGTTCACTACTCATCTTTCCCATTCTGGCTTGTCCCCTGCTCCTTTCAACTAGTGTTCCCGACAGTTAATCAGTCAATGAGGTGATCTGACCGAGCTAGTTGTCAATGCCATCTCGCCTCTCTCTTTGCTCCTCTCTATCGATTCATTTCTTTCATTGAGCACCCTTCAAGAGTTCAATTCAGACAAGAGTCGTCTCTATATTTTGAGCATCCATATTATGATGGAATCTCTCTACCGCTTTCGCTTTTTTCTTTTCAATTGTACAAATCGCATGTTTCTTTAATTGGAATCTTGAACTCCATCTAAAATATTCAAAGGATGACCAACTAATCTAAATCTACCTCGAGAGTAAATTATTCATAGGAAAAACAAAATATCCAGCGGAGGAATTTCCTTGTTTATACAAGGAAACTACAACGCCACCTGATGCAGACATTACGAAAAAACTCTCATTGTGTAACCATTTGAATTATGCAATCAGGGTGAAGCACACAGCCTAAATCTTATATATCCCCAAAGAGAAAACAGTCTAGAAACGATCAGGTAGTCACGATCCTACACCGCACTCCTTCCTATTCCACCAATAGCAGCGCTGCAATCGAGCACATCAAACAAATCACAAACTTTCCCCGTATATATCTGCAGAATTATGGCTTTCCGAGATTTTAACCTCAGATAGGAACTTTAGGTTGTCCATTAATTCAATTTTTTTTTTGGTTTTTATATCCAGTAAATATTTATTCGCTGTATCCATTTAGGTAAACCATTATTAGATATTTTCGCCTACTATTTGGTATTTGCTGATTTTAACCGGGTTGATTTTGATGCCCATGATCTGTAAGGGTTAAAAGAGCAAAGCATTATTGGTAGGTAAAGCATTATTATCCAAATATCCTGGACAATAATGTTTTACCTACCTTGTGGCAGCACGTCGGGAAGGCTTATATCTATATCAGCAGAACAATACTCTTCCTGATACTGCTCGCGTTGTGACAAACTGTTTTGAGGATATGAATGTCAAAAAGTTAGAAATCCAGTGGATAGTATTTTATGGAGATTAGAGAGCTGGCATTAGTCAGCTTATGTTATTAGTTTTCCTTTCAATAAAGATAATTTGTAGATGTGCAGGTGTCCGGATATTAATGACAGGGCAGTATACACTCAGTGATCATTGAATTATGACCCTCCATTTGTAGTAGTAGTAGTAGTAGTGACATGTGATGCAAGAAAGCAGGGGTATGCAGCATCAGCCAAAAAAAAAAAAAAAATGAAAGTTTGTTCCAGCAATTAACCACCCGCTGGCTAAAGACAAATTTCCGCACGTCTATTCTACATCTGTCTTTTCTTAATTTGAATTTATGCTCCCTTAGGTTCGTAATCTGAACAAGTGGAAGGATCCCATCAGAATTCAGCGTGCTCAACCCATTCAAGGCCTTATACACCTCAATCAGATCACCGCGCAGGTGCTTAGTCTCCAGCCACTGCAATTTGCAGAACTTAAGCCTCCCTTGGTAAGAGGATCCCTTCACAGAGGGACAATAGAGGGACAATCACCTCCTTTTCCCTGATAGCAAAATTCCTATATATCATTGACAACACCCCATGACTTGCCCTGGCAGCCTGTCTGCATTGCTCAGAAAACTTCATATCTCACTGCACAATTACTCCCTGGTCTTTTTCATTTTATACCACCGTAAGTGTTAGTACACAGTTGGTACGTTTCTCTGGGGTTACGTCTACTCATATGCAGTACTTTGCATTTGTCAAGGTTAAACTTCAGTTGCCACTTCTTAGCCCATCTGCCCAAATTTTCTAGATCCTGTTGCAGTAGCACACTGCCATTACTGTCATTACCAACCCTGCCAACCTTTGTACCATCTGCAAACTTCGACACTAAGCCTGATATACCTTCATCAGTACCATTGATAAATATTCAAAACAACACAGGACCCAAGACCGAACCCTGTGGGACTCCACTGATAACATTAATCCACGAAGAGCAGCACTCATTAATTACCACCCTCTGTCTTCTCCCACTCAACCATCCTTTTATCCATTGTAGCAACTTACCCTTAATACCATTCTGCTCCAATTTGTACAAAAGTCTTCCATGCGCAACAGTGTCAAAAGCTTTCCTGAAATCCAAATATATGATATTAAAATTATTTTTTGCATCCAGTTCCTTTGTAACCACTTTGTAATTGACTATGTCGTCCAGCTCTCAAGTTATGAGACGTAGTAAAGATATCACGGAGTTTCAAAAGGGCATGATTGTGGAAGCTCATACCTCGGGTGCTTTCGTATCTGAAATGGCATGTCCTGTCGTTTGCGCACTGCCCACAGCAGTTAAGGTGTACAAAGAATGGTGTCGAACAGGTCAAACCACCTCAGAAAGAACTGCAATGGATTACGTTCGTGGCAAACAAAAGGTGCATCGCATTATACGGGCTCAATGGCAGATCATTGTGTGGCAACTGACATCGCAATACAATATGGCGAATGCAAGAACAAAATTCCAAATTACGGTGCGCCGCACAGTCAGACGTATTATTATTATTATTTCTTCCTGATTGCGGGATTCCACCCCTTTACGGGTATTGCTACCAAGTACACAGGGTGGTTGTTGTGTCTGGTGTTATTGTTGGTAGAGGAACTCTCTGACTATCCTAAACGTGTTCAGGATTGCGACTTTCTGGAGTTCCTTGTAGGTGTCCTCTTGGAGACCTATTGCCGCTAGGCTGTTATGTAGGGTCTTTGGCATCATACCGGTGGTTGACACGATGATCGGGACGGTCGTTACTTGTTGCATATACCATATCTCTTTGATCTCCTGTCTTAGGTTCGTGTACTTCCTGATTTTTTTTTTCATGGATTTTCTGGAGGTTGCCAGTGTTGGGCACCGTTTTGTAAATCAGATAGGCAACCTTTTCCTTCTCATCGAAAAGGGTTATGTTGTGCGGGATTGTCTTGTCCGTTATTATGGCGCGGTCCCAGTACAGCTTGTGGGTTGGGGTCTCTAGTACTGCCTGGGGTTCGTACTTGTAGTACGATACACTTTCTTTGATCAACTAGTATTTCCTTGCTAGCTTCTGATGTATTATCCTGGTTACCTGGTCGTGTCTACGAGTGTACTCAGTCTGGGTGATCACCTTACATTCCGCGGCGATGTGTTGGATCGTTTCTGAGGCCAGGTGGCATCACCGACATGTGTCATCTGACACTCCGCGTTCCTTGGCGATGTATTTTCTATAGTTTCTGGCGTTGATTGCCTGATCTTGGATGGATTGCACGAATTCTTCAGTCTCGGGGAACAGCGTCCCGCTCGTGAACCATGCATTGGAAGCCATTTTATCTATGTGATATTGATGGTGATTATTGCAGTGTCTGTCATGGAGTGTCGTCTTTGCCCATCTGTCTAGCTTTGTTTGTGCAGTCTGTGCAGGAAGGAACTCCTCACTTATGTTGAGTGGACTATGGTGGTTCCCAGAAATAATCTATCTCCACTTGTATAACTGTGCTAACATACAGAACTCCAAAAAGAGCCTGACGTGTGAATTAGGTGTGTTTATGAGGTGTTAGTGAATGTACTGTGATGTGTGTTGTTTATGTCAGGCTTCTTTGCCACCAGGGAGCAGCCATTGCCTGGACAACTGCTGTCCAATGTCCGTCCATGGCACAAGGAGTAGGGCCTGTGTCCAGTCTCAAACGGCATCCACTGGAGATAGTGCTAACCCAGTGGATGCCCCTTCCTTATGCACAGATTGCCCAGATCTGTGCAACAAACAAACAAACAAACAAACCCTTATGTAATTATAAAATAACCATGCCTTCCAGTGGCATGCTATTAACATTCCCGCAACATTGTAGGCACAATGGGACCCACCCCGTTGCCCGCACACACTGCTACGAGGTGGCCAGGCAGTCCATTATTCTCTGGCTTGTCTCCTGAGCTTCCTGGACGGAGACAAAAATAAATAATAAAAAAAATAATAATAATAAAAAAAGGAAAAAAAAAATAGAAGAGTCACTATCCATGGAGATGAATGTAGGGGTTAGGAGCTTGTAATGGTCAGTTCAGAATTGTCATATCCGGAGTTAGGTTTCAAAGACGTTTCCTTTTAGCGAATAGGTCCTGGGCAAACTGAGAGAAGGCACGATAATGCTGATCATCATTATCTAGGAGGTGTTCATAACCCCGCGGTATTTGCTGGATTCTGGTGAAGAAGACTGATCTTATGTCTTCGTAGAGCGAACAGTCATAGAAGAGGTGTTCCCAAGTTATTTATTATTATTCATTTTATTTTTTTATTATTATTATTTTTTTTTTTAATTTGGCCTCTGGCGAGCCTGGAAGAGACCAGCCAGAGTATAATGGGCAGCCTGGCTCACCTCCCAGTGGTGATGGCGGACAATGTAGGGTCCCACTAGAGGCCCTGCGGCCAAGCAGCCAGAGACATAGCAATAGAACAAAACACAATACTACATAAACTAAACATGATACTTTTTTCTGTCTTTTGCAGTCGTTCTGCATTCGGTCGCAGAGTATACGGCGCAGATGTGGGAAACCACCAGTGGCGCCTGACCCTAAATACTATGCCACTATGAGCCTGCAAAGGCAGAGAGGATCCTGTATTATTCCCATTGAGGCGAGTTTGTTGTTGATTGAACCATGGTCGTAATAAGGAATGTACCATACAGACCTGGACTAAATCATGGACGAGGTCTGGACAACATTGGGGAAGAAAGTTTTGGTAATGGGGCCTTTGGTTGTCTCTGTCCATCTGTTTTGCTAGATTTGGATTAGTTGGTTTGCTATTCTTTCTCGTTCCTGTTTGACATTTTTGGCTGGGTTAATGGTGATGTCCAGGATGGATGCAGGGATTCCTCTAGAGAGGCGGTAATGTAGACCCCATTTAATGACTTCCAGATCCAAGGGGAGAACGCCTGCCAGGACATGAATGGGAGGACTGCTAGTCGTGCAGCAAGCACGTGTAGTATGTAGGAGGATACTGCGCTGCATAGTGATTCTTTGCCAGAGTGGTTCGCGGATACCAGATTCCGGCACAGTACGTTAAGATGGGGTGAAAAAAATGGTCCTGTATAATAGAGCAAGGGTGCGACGTTTTAAGCCCCATTCAGTCCGCTAACCCTTACGACCATGGCTGTATACACTAAAAGAATATAATTCATGGAATACCTAGTTCCTGGGCAACACGATGCTGCCACTCCTCTCGCTAGTGGACGAACCCACCGCTTGGCAGGTGTATAAATACACTGCATTCACGTAGACGGTAATTCGATGTCAGTATGGATAAACGTCGTGAGTTAACCGGGTTTGAAAGAGTGATGATAGTGGGTGTTCGACTCATGGGTCACTCTATCGCGGAGATTGTACAGAATTGCACTATCCCCGTTCGACAGTACCAAGAGTGTATCGGGAATACGATATTTCCGGAATAACATCTCATCGTGGACAGCGCTGTGGCAGAAAGGTGGTGAATGAACGTGGCCGCCGACGTCCGTCTCGCATTGTCTCAACCAACCGGAGAGCGACAGTGGCACAAATCATCGCTGACTTTAATGAGGGAGGTGCCAGAAACGTCTCCACCAAGACCATCACGCGATCATTAGCCCCAATTGGTTATGGGAGCCGCCGACCCACAAGAGTCCCATTGCTAACACCTCGACACAGGACTCTATGTTTCAACTGGGCGAAAGAACATTGGCACTGGACCTTGGATGATTGGAGACGGGTCTCCTGGTCCGATGTGTTCCATTTCCAGTTATTTCGAGCAGACAGGAGGGTACGTATCTGGCAGAAACCGTACGAAGCTATGCACCTGTCATGTCAACAAGAAATGGATCAGGCAGGTGGTCAGGCGTATTCAACTGGCACACGTTGGGACTTCTGGTAAGTCTAGACCCATCTCTGAACAGTCCCGGTTACGTGTTCATCCTCGCAGACCATCTTCACCCCTTCATGGTCACCGTGCACTCGCAGAGCAATGGGCCTTCCCACAGAGCTGTGGTGACTAGAACATGGTTCGAAGAGTATTCCGCAGATTTTACCACCATGGAATGGCTCCCCGTTTACCGGACATGAACTGTGTGGAGCATCTTTGGGATGGTGTGCAGAGGTCTGTTCGAGCTTTGGATCTTCCTCCCAGGAATGTGACAGAATTATAGACAGCGGTGCAGCAAGCATGGAACTAGTGGACTCAAGGCCTTCTTGTGTGATTGCCTTTATCCGGGAGAAAGGTGAGCCTACCCGTTACTAGGTAGGTATCCGATGGTTTCTGTCCACTCAGTGTACTTTATTATTTTCTGATGGAGATATGCCAAATGGGGAAAGAATGTGCAGTGGTGTGAACAACACGCTGGTTGGAAACTGGAGGACTGGAAACGAGTGTGCTGGTCGGATGAGTCCAAATACCTGGTTCAACACACCAACAGACGCATTCGTTGTGTGGCTCAAGGAACACGGGTCCATGAACCCATCGTGCATAGCGTCCACTATCCAGGTAGGTGGCGGTGGTTGCTTAATATGGGATACTTTTGCTGGCAAGAACTAGCACCCTTGGTATTGACTTTTTACTTGGTATGGACGTTTTACTGGTGCGGTCTACCGGTATCTTTTAGTAGACCATGTGCATTCTGCCATGTTGCATTTTTTCGCGGGCAGAAACGGGGTCTTCCAACGCGATAATGCGCCGTGTAATCGGCCCGCACTATGCACTAGCGGTTCTAGGAACACAGTGAAGATATCACCCATCTTTATTGGCCTCCAAATTCGTCTGACCTTAATCCAATTGAACAGCTGTGGGATGGTTTGTAACGGGAAGTGAGGCGTATGGACGCGCAACCACCATATATTCCGACACTGTGGAAAGTCTTGCAGGCAGCATAGTTGCAGATCCCTATGGACCACTTCAGACATCTAGTGGAGTCAATGCCTCGGTGAATATCGGCTGTTATCCGTGCGAACAGTGGCCCAACAGGGTATTAGGTAGGTGGTCATAATTCAGTGATCACTCAGTGTATAACAGAGTCTTTGCTTATGTGAAGTGTCTGCATATAATGACTACCTGAATATAACCTAATTTGAACACAACCAACTGGCGAATTCAGAATTTCCTTTCTTTTTACTACAGCTGATCACTCTCTTTGTGACCAAGTTGCCAATTTTCTCTTAAAGATATCCATCCTACCCGTTCCTCAATGACCCTTTTTTATTATCTTTTTATGGATGTTATCAACTGGAATTTTTATTTATGCAGTTTCTCCTGAAAGGTATAACCAAACTCATGCTATCTCTTGCCTTCCATCTCTCTCGATTGGAATTTATTACACGGGTTTATTTTTCTCTCCACAATCAGTTCTATTTTCTGGGGTTTTTTTTATTACTCGTACTTGATCATTCAGCCTGGTTGTCTATAATATCGATTCTGTAAAGGCTAGAAGCAAATCATTTTCAAAAGATGCGCAAAAAACAATAAAATCAGAAAAAAAACCGCGCATGCTTTTGTGTTGTTGAAATTGAGACATTGAACACACACAAAAAATGGGTATGGAAACGCAATATTTTCTATCTATTTTAGAGACATTATTCTATTCTTTCAGTCAAGATTGCTATGAACAGCATTATGCTAAAATTATGCAGCGCCATGAAATTCTCGCTTTTTACTGTTTATTAAGAAGTTAGGATTTCCTTTTCGAAATCACGCTTATGTAAAAAAATCCTGGTAAATCTAAACTTCGTGTTTAAGTTTATTAAATGCATATATCAAATAATGCATTACCACTGCATTTTTTTGACAGGTCTCCTATAAGTGGAGCAGAAACGTGCTGGAGAAAAAAGAAACAAATGCATTACGTGATGCGGAAAAATATAACTTTGGATCCTCGGTATAATTAGATTGTATACTTTGATGTAGTATGTACTGTTGCCACAAGGCACCTGAGCAACAGGAAAAAAATGGACTCTTACAAATCCCTGATTGCACAACTGATAAGCTCGCTATGGGTTGTTTCCACGAGCCATATTAAAAACGGCTTCTTTTGATAGTACACTGTTGTGCAAAATTTAGGGACCAGTCAGGTTTTTACCTGTAGCTTCTCATAGGAGTGGCCTGGATATGGGAAAAGCATACCAAAGGAACCTCGTGAGGTACAGAAATGATGAAGGAAACAACAAAACGGTACAGAGGGACTTTATTCAAAAATGGCAACATAGCACTGGCTGCCATGATACAGATACATCACTGCCAAAGATGGAACAAAGGTGGTCCTCAGTAGGAGATATGGCCACCCCTAATGTCGATGCAGGCTTTGCACCGCCTGTCCATACTTAGAACAATGTTGTTGATAAGTTCTTGCGGTAACATCGTCCATTCCTCTGTCAGCGCCATCTTCAGCTGATGAACATTTTCTGGTGGGTGTGAACGTGCCTCTAAGCGTCTGCCCAGCGCGTCCCATATGTGTTCGATGGAATTTAGATCGGTGGAATGGGCAGGCCAATCCATACAAACAATGTCCTCACTTTCCAAAAGCATATCAACAGCTGCAGTGTGATGAGTATGGCGTTATCATCCATAAACACGAACTCGGGGCCAATGGCACCTCAGAACAGGCGCACATGGGGAAGAATTACCTCACTACAGTAGCGTGCACCGGTTACAGTACCGCCTTACAGTATCTGGAGTTGTGTACGTCCATCCAAGATAACGCCTCACCAGACGAGAATACCTCGACCGCCATATCGATCCCTTTCAGTGATGTTTGCGGGGTGATACCGTGTGCCAACCTCTCGCCAGAACAGCTGACGTCCAGAATCGCTGCTGAGATTGAATCTACTCTCATCAGTAAAGAATACCTTAAGTAAAGATTTTGTGGTTGGAAACTTTAGAAATAGTGTTGGTCCTTAAGTTTTGCACACCAGTGTAAGTTCATATTTAATTTATAAACAGAGAGAGAGAGAGAGAGATTTCTTTTTCAACCAATATGAGCTAGACTGTTTAGGTGGGCCCCAAGGCATCTCAGGTTATGGAGATTCACTGTATTATGTGTTTAAAGTACGCGCATTCGACATCAGGTTGGTTTGCTTATGGGAATGATAAAACCTAGGAAATTCTCCCCCTACCGACAGCTTTCGAATTTGAACCTTCTTAAATTATGAAAAATAATTTAAGAAGGAGAACAAAATCTTTAATGATTTTGTTCTCCTGACCTATATCAAATATTTGTGAGACAGAATTCAGTTGTCTCAGATCGGGCATTAATATTATCACCCGGGCGTAGCACAGTTTGTAGAATAGTCGCCCTTCCCAAACCGGATAGAAAAGACCTGCGTTCGAGTCTCGTCGATGACGTGAGGAGTTTTTATGGGGCTTTTTCACATGTGACTTAGTCGGTCTCAGGGAAGACCAGCATGGTTTTTTCTCCCGGAACTCGGGTTTTTCATCCAGTAAACAGAAAATAGACAACTGAGCACTCAATTTATAGACAGTATACAAGGAGCAATATGGCCTTAGTCTCTGATGCTCCTAGAACCACCCTACTATAACAACAACAATTTGATGTATGGCAATTTGGCAAAAGACAATTAGTGGCTATGACAATTTGGTGTATGTGCGACTATTGGGTGTATCTCGCACAGATACACCCGATGAGTTAGTCGGTCTCAGGCAAGGGTAGCATGGTTTTTTCTCCAGAAAATTCGGGTTTTCGTCTAGTAAACGGAAAATCGACCAAAGAAGACACGTGCTCCTAAAATCATATATATATATAAAAACCGTCGTTGAGAGTGAAAGAACTGTTATTTTCGGCAACCTGCCTTTTAATTTCTCCCCATACAAGCTCGATAGAATTTAAATCGGCATGATAGGAAGGAAATTGAAATACAGTATGAACATGCGTTTTGAAAATCGATTTTGTATTTGAGTTGTATCGCAGAAGCTTTGACCAATCACTGAACTCAATATCATTCTTCTGTCGCCAATGTTGTATATCTCTTTTTTAAAGTAGCCAAATTTAGATTTTTATTATATTGTACAGAATGGTAGTTGGTATTGTCCATTACTATGACGCAGTTGGGAGGTTGATTTGACAGTAGATTATTTTTGATCCAAATGCTGAAGTTTTCAAAGTTCATATCATTATGATATTCACGTCTTCTGCTGAGATTTAAAAATCAATCGTAAGTCTTTCCCGATTGCTGTAAACATACTATTTGCACTCTCCGATTGCCATCAACTTCCTATTGTGTGCGTGGAATGCAAATTTTTATTGAGATATATTATTTGTTTTCTATCAAACGTAGCTGTTATTGTTGGCTTTTAGGAGGATCAACAACTATATTGAGAAAAAACCATGCTATCCTCACCTGAGCTCGACTAATTCTGCCACGTTGGAAAAAAGGTCCATACAAATTCCTCACGTCATCGACAGGTCTTTTCCACCCGGTGTTGGAAGGTCCACGATCCTACCAACTGTGCTACCCACGAGAGATCTTCTTCTTCTTCAGATTCCGTGTTCAATTTGTACGTTGGAGACCAATATTTTTCAGCCAACTCGACCAAAGACTCACTTTCCATTCTTTGATCTTAAGAAGCCACTTTTTTCTTTTTTTTTCCTTTTACTCTTTCGCCTTTAATCTTCACTTGCAGGATTAGTCTCTGCAGGTCCGAGATGGGCAGTCTTTCTCTTTGCACGAGGGCTCAGATGTGTTTCTTGTCATTGATACCGCAAGGATGCTATTTCCGATTTCTCAATAATATTTTATTTCTAGACTGGCGCTTTTTCCACTTATAACTCATCTCTTTAATAGTTTTTCGAAGATGTTCCTTGCTGCAGGCCAAACTTATATCCTCCTTTACTGCAGGCAAAAGTTTATTTAAAAAAAACAAAGGTTTTTTAAGTATGAATCGTGGATTTTGCGACAAATAGCACTTTTGTAAAACCTATTGCTATTCTTTTAACGTGGTTATTCTTTTTACCAGTGGGAGTAGAAAACTTTATTATTTATTTATTTTTTGCCTTCGTGGGCAGCAAAGTTGGTTGGATCGCCGTCCTCCCCACACCGGGTGGAAAAGACCTGGGTTCGAGTCCAGTCGATCACAGGAGGAATTTTTATGGGCCTTTTTCACAACGTAACTTTGTTGGTCTCAGGGGAGGGTAGAATGGTTTTTTATCCCGGAAACCCGGGTTTTTCGTCCAGGAGTAATATGGCCTTAGTCGCTGATGCTCCTAAAACCGTACAACAACATTTGGTGTGTTATGGAGACGATTATTACCCATGAGGGCTGAAATGTGGTGTAAACTTACCTATCCTTTTTTTTTACCAAGCTATTTATGCATGTCATCTCTAGAATAAATGTGGAGAAGAAGGAGGCGTTTCCATCGAAAAATTGTTTTCTTGTTCCTGAAATAAACAGTTTCGAAACTGTACTCAATTCCTTATCTTTATCCCACCCGAATTTTCTTTCGAACCCTTTGAAAGAGGAACTAGAAAATCCATCTTCCAGCTGCTCGTTCTCCCTCAATCTCTCATCATCCATTTTCGGTCCTTTTACTGGTGTATTCACGTCATGTCACCCGTCAGCTGTTTCAGTAATTAGTCTTCTTGGCCCAAAACAGATGAGATGCCTTCCACTCTCGCTCTTCCCTTGTAATACTCAAATTATCCCACAGCCATAAGCTGCTTTAGTGCCCTGCATGAAGACGAATTGCAGCATGAACACACCAGCTATACTTGTAGTGGGCCTTGTAGTATGTCTAATGAATTATTAATTTTCTTAAAATCACTTTAAACTTCTCTTTACAAATTCATTTGAAGAAACAACCAGAATCTTTGTAAGTTAGCGCACAGCATAGAATCACTACAGGTAATATAAATTTATATTTCTATAAATAGGTACGTTATCCAAGAAATGTTTACTGGAATAATGAGAGACTTATTTTATTTTTTTTCTATCTTAAGGATATATCAAGAATACTTAGATATACACTGCCCTACCATTAATGTCCGAAAACCCCTCCATGGATGGGGAAACAGGTCCTAACATGTCACAGAACCTGCTATGAATATGCACACTGGCTTTCGACTTCGCGATGTATTTCCTGGTGTTGATTAAATGGCCTTGGATGGCGACCATCTTATCTAAGTAGTCTTGATGGAGGTCATTGTAGTGTCTGCCATGGAGTGTCTTCTTAGCCCATCTTTCTGTCTTTGTTTCTTCTGTCTTACGGTTGAGCGTGTGTGTCGTTTGTCTATCATCCTTATCGCTTGGGATATTAGAGCTGTGTTTTCCTGGAAGTAATCCCTCAAGTTCCTTCCTTCTTTCCGGGCTATGGTCAGTCTCTCTCGATGGTCGACTTCGGGTGGTGTTGCCCTCTTGGTCATCATTATCCTCCCCAGACTACTCAATCTCTGATAGTATTTCTCAGTCAGGCGGGCTTTGATATCCTTGTGTTCTGAATGTTGATCCTGCATCATCCTAGTCCCTCTGTCCTGGCATCCATTTCTCAACCGGTAGTGAGCTGGTAGTTTCGGCCGATGGATTTCCCTGATGCAATCCATGGGTTTTGCATTTGTGTAGACCAAATTGCATCCTGATGTCAGTGCCGAACTCTTTGGTGATCTGGAGTAACTGTTGGAGTTTATTCTCAATTGCTGGGTAGAGTTTGATGTCATCCATATGCAGCAGGTGAGAGAGAGTGTACAGGTTCTTCCTCCTTTCTTTTAGAGTATATTTAAAAGATTAAGAGGTTACTTCAATCTTTTGCATAGAATGCTTCCAGTCAATGCTCTCCAAATGTAAACGAATAAAATGATTTAAATGAATTCTTTCACTCATAGAGACATGACCGATTTGACGCACAACGGAATCGAAAGCCGAGGGCCCCAACCCGACCCCGAAACACATCAAACCAACTCAGGAAAAACCATGATTCCGAGAAGACATTGTGTCAGAATAATTAAAATAATTAAAGACAGAAAATCTTAAAATCAGGATTATAAAATTTGAATAAAACACATTGGACATACAAATTTAAAAAAATTATTGTATTTTCCTCCCTTAAGCAGCAACACTTTTCGACTTGTTCACATATTGGAAATAACACCAAGTGTGAGTGTGTGTTAAGGTCTTAAATGGAAAGATTATTTGTATTGGTGTATGCGTAAAAAAGACAAGAAATCAGAAATTAGGCAAAGACGGGGCACGTTTATAGAATTTGAGTGTAGCTTCATTTCAAGGGTTCAGCGATCAATAATTTTATGTAATTATGTTGTATGTTTAATTCCTATTTAATGAAGGTATATGGTCTTCATTAAATAGGAATACGTGACCTTCATTGACGGTATGAAATGCTAATTCCAATGTGGTTGCACGCGATGTGCGCACCGAAGCAGCGTGTTGTTTCACGCGTAAATCACGAGTACACTGAGTCGACCCTTGATATGATGAATCGCACTGACCACAAGAAATATTGTATACAAGATCATCCACTTGTACTGTGAGAGAAAGAAGAACACTGTGATTTCTCAATATATTATGGAGCTTCTGCATAGGTCTGGCTATAATTTTGAATTCTGTATCTTTAAAGAGTTTATAAATTTATTTATTGTATCTTTAAAGAGTTTATTGACTATACCATTGTTCGACGTACGAAATAGAAATAAAGTATTTTTTTATTGGTTTTATTAATAGGTATCGTATTTATTGACCTATTTTTAGCTTGTAATCTGATTTGATTAATAATGGAGAGTGGATAGCCTCTATTTAAAAACCTGTTGGTTAGTATACCAATTTCTAAGTCTAAGGTGGGTTCAAAAGTAGAATATTTGTGAGCGTTAAGGAACTGGTTAAATATCATGATATCATGAAAAGCATGTACATTATGAAATACTGCTAACGATTTTCTTTTCTTTGATTATTAAGAAGTGCAGTGAATTTGAAAATTTTCTCTATTATGGTATTTTTGGCGTCACGTGATTTTGATCATGATACGGTCTAATAATTTCTCCTTACGTTCTTTCTTCGGAACTTTTCTTCCAAATAAAAATTATTTTTATCTTATTTTTAGATCTCAACTTGACTATCACAACTAGGTTAATATATTATTATTATTTATTTATATATATTTTTTCCCTAATTCGATTTCTTTCTTAGACTTCTAAACTTCAAATATTCTCCGTATCAAAATACTCTTATGTGATTTCTCCTGTTTGCCACTATGACTTTTAGTCTTCTTGGAAATATTTCTTTTTTATTTTTCGTAATTGTCTTGTTTTCTGTTTCTCTTCCTACGACAGGTTGTTATGGGGAATATTTTTTTTACGAGGCGTAGTTTTTTTCCTTCTTTTAACGAGCGAAAGTTCATCTTATCTCAGCTGTTTCTTCACATACTATTCTTCCTCCCAGTAACTGGCGCTCAATTTTCAGTGCTTCTATTTTCACGCATTTTCAGCTTTTATTGTTTTTTTATATTCTACAATATTCTTGAATTTTTCTCAAGAAGGCTCTAGAAATCTTTCATCAGTAATGAAAAGCAAGATAATTTAAATATTTAAGGGTTTTGAAATATATTTAAATATATAGAACCTTTGTTTATTTAGCGTAGTGCAATACTCAGGGAACTCGTTGTGAAACTGTCTTAACGATTACCCCCACTCTCTTATAAAAAATTGGACATTAATGGAATCTTTATGCTGAAATAGTAAAGAAGAGGTGTCTTAATGAATTTACATTTTTGTCTATTAATTTCTTTAAATTGTAATATTAATTTAAATAAACACAATTTTAATTTTAGTTTACAAATTGTTATATAAAATTAATTTTACACTTATTTATTTGAAATAAAAAATTCGTTAAAATCATAATTTTATAAATCTTATTGAAATTGTTATTTTTTTTCTTAAATAATATGGTAAATACGATGCAAACTCCCCCCCCCCCCCCTTTTTTTTTCAATATCCGGGCTCCGTTCTAATAATTATATTACGTAATAATATTCAACCAATGGGAGAAGAGGGATGCGATTACGTGGTAATACGTAACAGAAGCTTATTTTACTGTGGTAAAACAAGCTTCTGTTTTAGCGTGGTCATGCTAGATAAACCTCGTGCACGCGCTTTGTTTATCCAGCATGACAACGCGGTACAATTCTTGATTTCCATATGTTATGTATTTATGTATTCATAGCTGAGGAAGAGACACACAGTGTCGAAAGCTTCTGTAAGTACTTTATTTTATTTTATCAAAAGAAGCGAGCGCAGCGAGCAGGGGACGAAGCTCCCTAGTAATCGTTATTATTATATTTCTATAATTACTGTAAATATGATATATGGTCTAAAATCAATATTGATTATATCCAATACGAGGAGATCTCACTGAGGGCTGTCTATGAGATTTCCATATTGTAATCATACCATTAACTTATATTTGCATACTGTACGTATGCAATTACCATCATTAATTAAAATGAATACACTGCCTGCTATTAAAATGCGGACACCTTTCTATTGAGAGCTGACCATGTACTACCCAAGCACCACGTGTTAGATACAACTATACACATGCGCAAATAATAATAGGGTGTCACATAAGTAAGCGATCTGTACATAATAGTACTGAAAATCGCTAGAGCGACGATTGGTCATGTGATCTTCAAATGAAAGAGATCCGTCCGACCCGGAACACCTCAAAAATAGACAAGAAAGCCCTGCGAATAATCATCCTCTCGGAACACAGTTTGACGTTGTCGCAGCACACACATAGGCGCCCTCAGTGAGACGATTGGAGCACCCCAGGGGCTCACATCCGGTGAGTATGGGCTTGGTACACCCAGGGTGCTGAGCTGGATATCAGCATTCTTCTTTTTCTTGGTGATTCCCTTGTACTTCTGACTCTTGTTCTCTCTCTCTCTCTCTCTCTCTCTCTCTCTCTCTCTCTCTCTCTCTCTCTCTCTCTCTCTCTCTCTCTCAGGGTAACTTAGAATTTTTTTTTTTTTGGTTGGTGCAGCAAAAGCCTCAGGCTTCCTTGTACTATATGGCTCATAATGATAATGTCACCACTAGTACAGTGTTCAGGACGCTATATGATATGGGTTACCACGGTAGTCCACAAGCTATGAATCACCATGGCTAATGCCAGATGCCATGTTCGTGTTAAGATCCACTGTAGTTGTACCTTAGGCCAATGGAAAACTGTGCAGTACATGGTTAATCTGTCTGATGGTTATACCTGGGTGTGGTGAATGCCTGTAGAATGCTACCTGCCGGACTGTATCATCACGACAACGAAGTTTGGCAGAGGCATGGTGATGGACTGGGGCTAATTTCTATAGTTTGGCCGTCTGCTCCAGTAGCCCAATGGCATCGTCATCGTCTTTCCCAGACTGGATCGAAACTTCTCGCGTTCGAATCCCGTCATTGACGCGAGGAACTTTTATGAGCCTTTTTTCACCTCGCGGCTGAGTTAATCAGTCTTAGGAATAGTTTTCAATGTTTTTTTTACCACGGAAACTCGGGTTTTTCATTCAGCAAACAGGCAAATCGACCAGGAACACACACACAATTCACGAACATTTGGGCAGATGAATGACTGTTCTATTTTTTTATTTATTTATTATTTTTTTGTATAAAAGGAGATAAAATTATATTTCAGTTTTAAAAACAATTAATTGTTAATTTTTAGATTATATTTAAGCAATTTAGACTTTAAACGCTTGGTATAATTTTGTTATTTCCAGAATTTAATAAACAACCTGTTATTATTATTATTTTTAAATTAATAACACTAACAACGAAACTTCCAAATAATTGTTTGAGAAATTCTGAATTAATTTTTAATCTGCTAATGGTGTCCCATGAGATGGAGCAAATGGAGTTCTACAAACAAGCTAGTAATTAAGCAAATACGTAAATGAAAGAGAAATAATATTTCCCTTTCTCATCCTTCCTTCGCAGGGGATAGCGGGGATAAAAAAAAAAAAAAAAAAAAAAATGGACACAAGTAAGCAGACGACTAAAGACAAGATTTCAACGGACATCCTGGTAATTGTTTAAGCAGCGTTCGTTTGGTGATTTTTTGTTTCGAGAGTGGGAAAAAAAAAGAAAAGAAAGTTATCTCGTATTTGTATAGTACTTAATCTTTGCACGTATGAATCATTACTTCGAAGTGAGATTACCTCTATCTTTATATTTTTTATGAAAACATTAATCATAAAAAAAAATAAAAAAAAAATGGTGGAGAATTGCAAATTTGTGTTCTGGCTCTGCTTGTTCAAATACTGACGTAGTGTTTGAGTGTTTCCTCTTTTCTACAGCGGATACAAGACAATAACGTCATTAAGAAGACCAAGACGTAGATAAGTAATCTGAGATAGGTGTAAAGTGCACTCTCTGATCATGCATCCTTGCAGTAAGATCTTACTTCCTGTTTGAAACGAAGAAATTATTATTTTTTAAAATTATCTCGCTAAATATTTGCATAACCAACTGCTGAAGAATCATTTAAAAAATAAAAGAATAAATAATAATCAAATATATATTTGGTTTTAGCAACAAAAGAAATTAAAATTAATTTTTACACTTAATATAAATTATTATACAAATTAGTTTATTTTAAAACAGCTTTTGTTCTTTATCATGTCTGTTCATCCGTCCGCATGTAACAACTCTACTACCACTGAATGAACTATCATAAAAATTTATATCTGGACCTTTTAAAAGATTTTTTGAGCCATTATTTCATTAAAATCTGACAAATAGAAATCCAGTAATTATTATTTATTTGTTTGTTCGTTCCATAACTGGATTCTCACAGATGGATTGTCATGAAATTTTATATTTCGTTTTCTTACAAGTTTTTTGCGCCTTCTCAAATTTCATTATAATGGGCCAATAGAAATCCGGCAATTACTACTTATTTATTATTATTATTATGTTTTTTTTTTCATACGTATCACATAGACTATATTTTTGTGCCATGTGCTAGTTGGAGGATTGAATGAGCAATATGGCGGATGCGCAGAAACGGAATTTTCTCGATTCGAGCAAAAAGTTGCTTTTTGCTTGTTTTTTTAATTATAAATCATGAATTTTGTTTGCTAATGTGCTTGGAATGTAACGCACTATGTACTAACTTGTTAGGCGCGTTTGCAAATATGCTTAACGCGCCTGTTTGTCCGGTCGCGTATAACAACTCGACTGACAGAGGAAAGATTTTCATGAAATTTTATACTTAGGTCTTTTAAAAAGATTTGTCGAATCATTCCAGCTTTCATTAAAATTGGACCAATTTTAATGAAATTAAATCTGGCAATTATTTTATTTTTTGTTTCGGTCTTCATGTAACAAATTGACTCCCAGTACAGTATACGGATTTTCGCGAAATTCCACACTTTTAAAGAGATTGTACAGTCTTCCCAAATTTTATTAAAATCTAACCAATAGAAAACTAGAATTATTATTTCTTATATATTATTTCGTCCGTCCGCATGTAATAACTTGACTTCCAGTGAATAGCTTTTCGTGAAAGTTTATATTTGACTCTTTCCTTTTTTTTTTTTTCATTCGTATCCATATCCTATTGCAGTTAAAGGATAGTAAAAATTTCCTCACAGAATAGATTTAATATTCCTCCCCCCCTTCAAATCTTGGGACAAAATGGCCTCAACTCTAAAGAATATGGAATATAAATATACCAGTCTGTATTTCTGGAAACAGAATAATAATTAAATAATAAATAAATTGATTTTGGCGTTGTTACCAAATCTCAAAAATAATCTGAAATTAATAGCTTGCTAATTACGTTTCGTTCAAACAAATGTGTAAAATAGTGCAGTACTAAGGCAACTCTTTGTTAAACCAGATTTCCTCTATTACCGTCTGCTAAAATGCATCACGCATGCGCTATCTATCATGTGACACGTCATTTACTGTGTAGTATATACTTATAAAATAAGAAAAAGGTGTTTAAACGAATTCCTATTAATTTATTAATTTTTTTAAAAATTAGCAATTAATTTCAAAAATAGAGATATAAATTTTATTATACAAATATTTTTATAAACATTATTATATAAAATGGGTGAAAAGTTTTTAAAATTTACAAATAAATACTCAATGACGTCATACAAACATGGTCATCCATCTAACTAACAATAGGTTTCAAATTCTACTCCAATTTTCTTGTCCGAAGAAAGATGCATTGAACTTTTAAGTAAAAGTTGAATGCAGTTTTCTTATTTCTGACTTATTTATCGATTTATCCAAACAAAATAGAAAAAGCTATCCGTTTTAGAAACACTAGGAACGATAATAACTAGGGCGACACCTATGTTTTTATTTATTTTTTTTATATATATTTTGCGCTTGGCTTACAATGCAAGTATCATTTTCCTTTCATAGGAGAATTTTTGTGAAGTTTTTACCATCATTTGTGATAGACTACCTTAAATCGGTGTAACCAAAATAACCTGTATAATTAGCTAAAAAAAGCAACAGACACAGCATTCAGAAAAGGAGAAAGAAATAAAAAAAAAGGCCGAATCTACTCCTGTATCATTATTGAAAAAGTAATTTGATTTGTTCTCTCCTAAATGACATTAGCCTTACCGACAGGTGAAATTAATTATGTGCCCACTTAATAACAGCACCGATATTTTTAGACTCCATTCTCTAGCTGTCCGGTCATTTATTGAAACTAGTTCCACGATATCACTGAGTGTGAATGGCTATAGCAAACAGAGGCAAGTCTAACGAAAAGATTTTTAGTAAAATCTAAAGCTTCCAGAGACTCCTACAAAACACACGTACATCAATCAATCATGACAGATGTAATCCCTATCGACACACTAAAAACCCAAATTACAAATTAACTTCAGTTTTCAGAAGATGATTGGAAGTAATAGAGTACAAATGGCGAATAGCACCTTGGGATTTAAAGAAACGAAAGAAAATTGTGTTAAGGAGAATGAGAACTCCTCTATTAATGAGAAGACTGCCAAGAAAGTGGTTCATTAACTCAATACGTGTCTGTGTTTCAACAGCCTCGTGTTTATTCCTGCATTTTCGAGAGTAATACAAGTGCTTAATGAGTTGTAATCTAATGCCATTCTTCAGGCTGAGAGCATGTGATTTTGCGAAATTGGGAACATGATCGAGCATTGGTTACGTGCTAATTATGCAATCAGCTCTGGAGCTTTTCCATTGTTAACGTAGTCCAAGGTACTTATCGAAGTGTCATTATGAAGCTTTGGATAGGCAAATTTCTGTCATTTTGTGGATGTAGAACTTCGTCAACAGAGTAATTCTCTGGTCGAAGATAAGCATATACCTAGTGTCTGCGTCTAAGATGTGAATCTATACTATTGTAGTAGCTGATGAGCAGAATGTTTAGAATGGAACAGAATAGGAGTACACTTTCGTACCTTTATTTCTATTCTAGCCTGGAAAAAAAAAGAAAAGCATTCTTTTGGTTTATCACTCTGTTTTCGTATTCTGCCCACCTTCTTTATATACCATAGTACGACCACGTAATGTTACTGAAGAATTGTTCCATTTCATCAAAAGGGCAGGTGTACAGATATTCGGTGACATCTAAAAGTTGTTCGTTGGTATCAAGGAGTCAAAAGTGGTCCACAAAAATACTCCTCACACCAGCTTGCATTTTTCACACCTGGCAGGATGGTTCCATGGACTCATGTTGTTTTCGCCCTATTTGGGTCCTCCTATCAGCCTGAAGCAACAAGAACCAGGATTCATCAGATTAGACAACTTTTTTCCCAATACGCCACTGTCCAATATTGATGTTCCTGACCCCACTGTAATCGTACCTTCTTGATTTCTAGGTGACAGGGATAGAATCAGGTTTGGTAGTCAGCTTCAATATCTCATCAGTGGCGAGGCTTCCAGACCTGTATGCATTACTGAAGATGCGACCGCACTATTTCTTCATACAACGTGATAATCACCTCCTTGTTCTTCCTGGCAAAAATTCATCATTCAAAAAGGTTAGTGTAGACAGATTTAAGCAGCCCATATGCACTGCTCAGAGAACTTCATGTCGGAGTGTAACGATTGACCACAGGTCTTTTTCCACTACTTTGCGTGCAGTACCACCTAATTTGTATATTATTCTGGGGTTACTGCTACTACAACAATATCATCATACTTTGATTTTCTTCTAACCACCCTACCATCCTTTGGGTCATCTGCAAACTTAGATATTAAGCCTGACGTGCCTTTATAAGTATCATTAAGAAATGTCGAAAACAACACGGGCCAGCATTGAACACTGGGCGACTACACTAATAACATTGTCCTCGTGGGTTTCACAGTTGGTAGATTCGCCGTCCTCCCCACACCGGATGGAAAAGACTTGAGTTTGAGTCCCGTCGATAATGTGAGGAATTTTTAAGGGCTTTTTTTTTTCATAACGTGGCTGAGTTAGTCGGTCTCAGGCGAGGGCGAGTGGGTTTTTCTCCCAGAAACTCTGGTTTTTCGTCCAGCAGAACAGAAAATCGACCACTGAACACACTCAATTTACAGACAGTATATATATAGAGCATTATGACCTTAGTCACTGATGCTCCTAAAACCCTACAACAGCAGCAACACCAACAACAACTGATAACATTAGTCCCAGAAGGGTAGTGCCCATATATAACCACTCTCTGTCTTTTGTCATTCAACCATCTCTTTATCCATAGCAGTAATTTGTTCTCATACTGGATCATAGTATCCATCAGACTGGCGGGACCGATCACCCTTTAACAAAATCTATGCTGAAGCTAAAGTATAACTGCACTCCTGTCTAAGTGATTCTGCAATACTTCTATGATCACTGACAACATTATTTTCCTTGGAAAGAAAACTTTACAGAAAAAATTCCAATAACCCAATCACTTATAGGCCAATTTTGACAACTGACTTCGAAATCATTGTGGATATCGTTTTAAACTCTAAAGAAACGAAAAATAAGGTGATTGTAAGAAATGGTTATCTAAAACGCTGTGAAATTTTTAAAATTAAAGAATTCGTGTGCATCATGAGAAAAAACAAGTTGTGAAAATATTCTATGACAAGGGCAAAAGGTGGCCGACGTAGGGCTACCTTTTTACAGAATTACATGTCGAGTAAGTCACAGCATGGATTCAAATAGATGTGTGAGGGAGTTTAGTTCCAAATTTGACCATTCTTCCATCAAGATATTTGTCAGCTGCTGTTAATTTCGGTCAGTAGAGAACTGCGACCAGTATTTTTCTGATGCTAAGGAACTTGAGATCATTTAGCATTAGTTGGGGCATATGATGCAAGAAAGCAAGCTTATACGGTATCAGCCAAAAAAAAAAAAAAAAAAAAAATCCCTTCCTATTTCACCCATCCAGTCACTCCAAATGTTTGTCTAGTTCAGCCTTAAATTTATTTAAGCTATCAACTTCCACAACAACAGATGAAAGTTTGTTCCAGCAATCAACCACCAGCTGGCTAAAGGCAAACTTCCGCACATCTATTCTACAACTGTCTTTCCTCTATTTGAATTTATGCCCTCTCAGGTTCTTAATCTGAGCAAGCGGAAGCATCCCGTCAGCATTGAGCCTACCTCAAAACATTCAAGGCTTTATACACCTCGATCAGATCACCTCGCAGGTGCCAGGTCTCCAGCTGCTGCAACTTGCAGAATTTAAGCCTTTCTTTGTAAGCGCACCCCTTTGTTCCTCTCACCAATCTTGTTGCCCTTCTCTGTACTCGTTCTAGCAACTTTACATCCTTCCTAAAATGAGGCCTCCAGTCCTGTATACAGTACTCAAGGTGTGGCCTGACCATTGCCTGATACAAAGGGATAACACCTTCTTGTCTCTGCTAGAAAAATTCTTATATATCATTGATAAAACTCCATGACCTTCTCTGGCAGCCCGTCTGCACTGCTCAGAGAACTTCATATATGACTGCACAATTACCCCCAGGTCTTTTTCATCCTCCACCTCCCTGAGTGTAATACCACACAGTTGGTACGTTTCTCTTGGGATACTGCTACCCATATACAGTACTTTACATTTGTCAATATTAAACTTCAGTTGCCACTTCTCAGCCCATCTGCCTAACTTTTCTAGATCCTGTTGCAGTAGCATACTGTCTTTACTGTCAGTAACAACCCTGCCAACCTTTGTATCATCTGCAAACTTGGACATCAAGCCTGATATACCTTCATCAATATTATTGATGAAGGTATATACAAAACAACAATGTGCCCAGCACCGAACCCTGGGGGACTACACTAATAACATTAGTCCATGTAGAGTAGTGTCCATTTATTACTACTATCTGCCGTCTCTCACTCAACCATCCCTTTATCTATTGCAGTAAGTTGCCCTTAATGCCATACAGCTCCAATTTGTACACCAGTCTTCCATGCACAACAGTATCAAAAGCCTTTCTAAGATCCAAATATATAATATCAAAGTTATTCCCTGCATCCAGTTCTTTTGTGACCACATCATAATAAACAATCAAATTTGTCAGACAAGACTCCCCCCTCCTTTTCAAACAAACCCATGCTGTGTCTGAATTATTGCTGCCATCTTGTCTAGATGATCCTGCAATGCTCTTTAACCAGTGATTCCATTAGTTTCCCCGGAACACGAGTTAAACTAACAGGTCTATAATTATTTGTGTCATCCTTTGATCCCCTTTGTGAATTGGGGATACATTTAAACATCTCCAGTCCATGGGGACCTCCCCTGACTCTAAGGATGCTCTCATAATTATGGCTAAGAGTTTGCTTACTTCCCTTGCTGCCTCCTTCATTCTAACTGGATAGATTCCATCTGCCCCAGGTGCCTTTTTTATGTTTAACTTCGACAATTTCTCCTCCACTTTTCTCTCAGTTATTTCAAAATCACTTATCTCTCTGTTAGAGTTTGGTAAACTTCTGGCATTCCCCTCCTTGAATAACTCCTCATGTGACATACTATGTGGCAACTTACTTATGCATACCGCACGTGTTATATACTGTTGACACCAAGACATATTGTTGACACCAATTGAATAACTTTTCTAATTTTTTAGCCAATGAGTCTAATACAAATTGTGGCGCTGAACCTTTCGTTTTTTTTAAGACTACCTGCTTATATTACAGACCAAACCAGTTCTAGTGCTTTTGGCAACGTAGTGTACGCTTCAATGACATTATTGCAAAAGGCAAATCCATTGAAAAAATTTGCTATAAAAACAGATTCCAGCGTCTCCTTCAAAAGGAAATCACACCAATCAATCATAACAGGTACGATCTCTCTCGACACATTAAATGGCATATAAATCCTGTTTTCTTGAAACTTCTGAATATCGGATTAGCAAGGTTCAAAAAATGGAATGGATACAATCTCCGAGAACAATCCAAGTAATAAAAGTTTAACTAAATTACCTATATTAAATGACACAGGATAGTTTTCTGTTCCCTGTATTGCCAATTATCTTCAAATTATTAACTTCCAAAGAGGGCAATCTTATTAGCAGGTATTGTAGACAGAATAAGTAATTCTGTATTTATACTTAAAGATACAAAAATAAATATTGCGTTTGTTTTTTTGTTTAAAAAAGGGACCTTTCCATTACAGTGAATTCATCAGTTTAATCCTTTTCCCAAGGCCCAGTTTGAGAAACACTGTCTATGCTATTCACCATATGCATACACTATCAGAAGCATTGGGACATTGCATCATAATCACATTAGTGTTCAGAGACGGTTGCCATGGTACCATGTTCCCAGACACTGGATACTGGAAAAGCGGAAATGCGTTCTCTTGCCTGAATGAATACAGTATGCGTTGTTTCCGTGTGATGGATAAACGTGAGAATCAGGGACAGCTAGGATAATGCTTCCATATGGATTGCAATGTCCCATCTGTGTGGTGTTGGAATGTTTTTCATGGCATGACATTGGACTGCTGATTTTTGTAGATGGCACAATGTTCAGGCCTATCTCAACTCAATCGAACATCTATGGGATAAACTAGAGCAGCGGGTGCGGAAATGACCACGGAACTCAACTTCACAAGCTGCCTTAAAAGATTTAAGTGAGGAACCGTGAAATTTTCCATCCATTTTAAATTGCATTCTGTATAAAGACCCAGATATTTGGCAAGAGCTATGGCAGCTTTTCACAGGACATTGACAAATAAGCTATTGTTCAACATTGTGTGCGACATTGAAAGTTGCTAAAAAATTGGTGGCATGTTTTCCGCATAGGCCCTTATGTTCAAGGACAATTATGATTTTTAGCCAATTATTTGTGTACAATATTGCACAATAAAGAACAATAGCCTATTTGTCAATGTCCTGTCACAAACTGCCATAGCTCTTTCTCGGTCTTTGTTCTGCAAATATTTCGGTCTTTATAAAGAGTGCAATTTAAAATGGATGGAAAATGCAGAAGATATAGACGCCTGAAGAAGAAGCCTGAATATATAGAAAGTCTGAAGAAGGTATATTCAACCAAAGACATCGCCCCCGTGGGTATCACAGATGGTAGGATCGCCATCTTCCCCACACCAGGTGGAAAAGACCTGAGTTCGAGTCTTGTCGTTGACGAGAAGGATTTTTATGGATCTTTTTCACAACGCGGCTGAGTTAGTTGGTCTCAGGCGAGGGTAGCATGGTTTTTTCTCCCGGAAACTCGGGTTTTTCGTCTAGAGAAACAGAAAAATCAAGCAAAATAGAACACATGCAATTTACAGACAATATACACTGTGCAATATGGCCTGATGCTCCTAAAACTCTACTACAACAACAACAAAAGACATCATTTCAAAAAACGTAAATAAAGTTTATGGAAACAGATCATATATCAATTTACAGTGACACAATGCACAGCCACTTTTCAGAATTAGACAAATTAGATCAGATATGTTTGTGGATATTAAATAAATATCAAAGCTATAGTGGAAGGAGAACTCACGTCATTAACTGACTTTCTAATGATTGTACAAGAAAATCAGATATTACCGAGAAGGATTAACACACACAGTAACGTCAGTAGCACTTCTGCTTGCGTGACTCATGATGATGATCCTTATTTTTATGTACACAAACATTGTATGCGTCACTGCTTATATCATTCAGAGTAATAGTGCATGAGGCATCCGTATTTTATTTTAATTACAATATGTATTACCGCGCTCAGCACTTTACTGATTATATATACTCACTGGCCAAAAAATTAGAAATTTTGCAATTGGCATAAATAGATAATTAAACGAGTAGTATGCCTAAAGTTGTCACATGGTATGATCGCAAATTCTTTGGTATCAGATTTGTTCTCTTGGTACGTACTTAGTCCATTCATACCCTTAAAGGATCCTGTTACCTCCAAAGAACATCTTTCTGTTGTTTAGGACCAAATTCACCCTGCAAAAACCCTGGCGCCTAATTTTCCATATCTGAATCCAATTGAGAATATCTGGGACATGCTGGAAGGGCAGTTTGTCTTCGCAGTTCTCTTCAGTAGTTAAAAAATCGATGCCAAGACATATACGTGTTGCAATTTGGACAAAAGGCCTACTAGATACTGAATAAAGTATTCTAATATTTTTGGCCAGTGAGTGCACTTAATTGAACAGAAACAGTTCAAACTAAAGCGTCTTTTTAAATGACCCTGTATATGGACAATAAGATGTGGATATTCTGATGCTTTATCTGTAACCCGAGTCAGTATAAAGTGCTCTACATTAATTACTTTCTATATGATGCATATCAGAGTTGATCAACCAGGTATGATAAGATTTAAACAAGGTCACTTCCTTGTTCATATTGAACAAGTTTAAGCATATCGTATAGCCAAACAAGTCACGTATTCAGGTCAATTGTATCTTGTAATCGCTCTGTATTGTACAGAACGATATGTTCTTTAAAAACTAAATCCTCTTATTTATTAGGCGTTCTATAACTTGTCTTATATGGGTTAAGGAAGATGGAACCTGACAGTGGGTTTAAAAACCCACTGTCAAGATCATAACTGTTTCTCCGTAGCTTTAGCTAAGGAGAAACAATTAAGTCTCATTAAAATTTCTCGCATCATTCATGGAATTCGAACTCAGACTTGTTCCACTCGGTGTGGGAGATGATGATTATAACTATCATTCTAACTGCAACGGCAAGAACATCAATAACGGCTCTCAGAGCAGTAAGGACAGCTTCTTTAAGTTGCTGTGTTGTTTCTTACATTAGAGTTCAGGCTTGTTCTTTAATAAATCCCGAAGATTTGTAATGTTAAAAGCTTACCAAGTGTTGGCAAAGTCCTCGTGTGGAGAGGGGGTGTGCTCCATCCCGATGGAACTGTAGCTATACGAGGCAACTATGTGAACGAACTGTTTATTGAGGTTCATAAATAGTTCTTATATCATAAATAGTCTATAAAAAATTCTGTGCATGACAGTTTTCTGTACGAGACAATTTGGTGAATGGCATTTTGTTATATGTGACAATTTGGTGGTCCTCGTGAGTAGCACAGTTGGTAGAATCGCTGTCCTCCCCACACCGGGTGGAAAAGACCTGTGTTCAAGTCCCGTCGATGACGCGAGGTATTTTTATGGGCCTTTTTCACAACGTGGCCAAGTTAGTCGGTCTCTGGAAACGGTAACATGGTTTTCTCTCCCGGAACTCTGGTTTTTCGTCCAGCAAACAGAAAATCGACCAAACAACACGGAATTTACAGACAGTATACACGAAGCAAAATAGCCTTAGTCGCTGATGCTCTTAAAACCTTACAACAACAACAACAACAACAACAACAATTTGGTGTATGACAATTTGGCGAAAGACAATTTGGTGCATGTGTGACAATTGAATTGGGTGTATCACGCAGAGATTAGAAAGTAACAAAATCAAAGAAATGAAAGGTTTAGGAACCAAGCGAAATATGGCGACTTAGAAAGGAGGAATGCAGATATTTCGAAAAAAGAATAATATTTTTTATCCATTTATTTTGTATAAAAGGATTCACACCAATTCTTCTCATAGGCAGCTTGGAAAGTGAGTACGTGCCTGTTTCACCATGACTCCATCCATATTGTAACACCTTTAACACAGATAAGATTATTTATTAATTTTTTTAGGCAGCGTTACCCTTGTTTTCTGTTTCTTTGGCTCACTCTCCTTCCCAGTGAGCTGCTGGACTGCTGCCCAAATCATCACACAGAGAGGACTATTTTCTATCTCCTCATGTAGGAGGGGTTTTCTTTATTCCAAAAGGCGACATTTCTTGGCTTGCCGTTTCTAAACTGAACATCATCGCTTAAGAAAAAATTTATGCACGAAAGCGTTCTTGCAATGTCCGAAGCAACTATCCATAATCCGTCCGGTCCATGTCTTCATCTGAGAGCTCGTTAATACACATAGGAAGTCGGGGACGCATCCTAACGCCTGCTTCATGTGGCGGTGCAATTCTCTAGAGCATTTCCGCATCGATTTCTTTGGCGATCGCTCAACAGATGCGCTGATGTCTTCACTTTTATCGTCTCGTGTTTGTGGTCTCCCCTTACGCAGAGTATCTTTTATGCCGCATGTCTGAAATACCTTCTACAAATCAAGAACTGTTGGCTTCGACCGAGTCGACTTATAGGCACGATCTGTAAACAGATCGTTCAAGGATTTCCTACTCCGTTAGCATTCCCATCTAAACACTCCTTATTAAACTGCAAAAGAACAATGGTTCTTCCTCATCTTCGAAAGAAAACTGAAGATAAAAAAAACTCAATTTTAACTGAAAACACCATATATTGAATTTAGAAAAGTGTGAAGTACTTAGTACATGCTTCTGTAAAAACCCGAAATCTGCTAAATTCTTGGATTTACCAGTTCACTTTGGTAAAAACCCGAAATTTGACTCTTACTGCTTTGGTATGGTAAATCCTAGAATGTACCTACCATCGAAAACTGTTAAATACTACACATACTGGCCAAAAAATTAGAAATGTTTTATAATCGGCCTCAACAGATAATTAAAACGCACGGTATGCAACTGTAAATTATCATATGGTATGATCACAAGTCCTTGGTATCAGATCCTGAGCGCTTTCCTGGGGCCTCTGAGTGAGCCCGTAATAGGGAGGGCAAGTGATCTTTCGGATTTTCAGAAAGGTTTTATGGTTGGAGCACGTTTAGCAAGAGCTACAACGAAGAAAACGAACGAAATCACTGGTGTGTCCAAAGCAACCATCTCAAAAGTATACAATGAGTGGAGGAAAAGGGGAATGCAAAGAGTCGGTATTCCAATAACGAGACCGAAGGAATTTAAAGCGAATTATGCTTTAAATTCAGGCAAAACAGAACCCATTTCCAGCCGAAGTGTGGGATGGAAGTTGAAGAATTTGAGATTTGGTAGTCGTGTGTTTATACAAGAACCACTTCTTTTACAAGTGTCTATCTACACCTTCTTCCATGAATGATAGGGTGACAGTGTGGTGTGAGCCTTGTGAAGCCCACCGCTCAAGCAGGTCGAAGTGGTATCATGGTATATGTCCTGTTTATAGGGACTGGGTCCGCTCGTATCGTTAGAAAGTAGTATTACCTCCAGTGAATAACTTTCTGTCGTATCAGACCAACTTCATCCTGTATTGCATCATTTTTACCGGATTGCGACGGATTCTTTGAAGATTAACCACACGTACCTAACCACAGTGCAAAAATTGTATGTGAATCGTTCGAGGAGCATTACCAAGATTTCCATCATCAACCCCAGCTTAATTCTCCAGATTTGAATGCAACTGAAAATGTCTGGGATGTGCTGGAACTGGCATTTCAGCTTTCCAATTCTGTACCGACCACAACACAGCAGCTGAGAATTATCGTGATGGAAGAATGGTCAGCTAGACATTAGAAGATAGGCACTCTTAGATTCTAGTGGAATCCATGCCAAGACATGTACAAATAGTAATTCGGACAAAAGATGGCCTTACTGGATATTGAATAAAGATTTCAAATTTTTTGGCAAGTGAGTATAGTATTTACTTATTATAAATATAGATACTTAACTATATTTATCTTGTATAACGAAGGAATTAGCAGATATATTCTTAGAATTAAATGAGCTTGCATTTAAAGTGGATGAAATTATACTTTTTACATTTATAAATTTATTCAATTTAATAGCTGTAGAAAAGAAATAATTTGAGCAATTAAGAATTTCAAAATTAGAACAATTCTGATTAGATTTTTCAAAATATTGGTTCCGCGAATACCATTGGAGTAAAACGAAAATGCTTCTTTGCTTGAGGGAGGTGTTTGTAAAGGGCCAAACCAACTAAGGGGTCAGTATATTGAGTAATTGCGAGTGATCTTTTGTCGGTTTGCTGGATGAAAACTTGTTTTTCATCCAGCAAATGAGAGCAGTATGTGGGCGGGTATTTTACAACTGGAAATTAGCTTTTGGGATGGATCCATTTCAACATATCATCATGTCGTCAACGTGCCATCAATAACGACCATCAATAGCGAACTGCTGTTGTAATTGACGATTCCCCATACTATGAATTCGAACGTTGATCAGGTATGCGCTCCTTTATGCAGTTGGATTGCCTCTATCTCCAGCGTCCCTCCAGATATGGTCGTTACTGGACACCAAACAGAAACGTGATTCGTAACTAAAGACAACAGAATACCATTCTTGACTGTTTGTACCACTGCAGACGTTGATGATGATGGAATGGCGTCAGAGACAGATGAGACAACGGACGACAAGGATGCAGCCCGGACACAGGCACACACACACACACACAAGGATAGCGTTATGATGTTGATGTTGGTCGAATATTTGATTAATGGACATCCTGGCATGCAGATTCCGAGTAGCCAACAGAAATCGATCTGCTATCTTACAGAGCAGCACATTATGCAAATTATTTATGCCAACACTCATTCCTGCCAACATCCTGCTATTGAGATGGCAGGCCGTGGGACGATTTGAACCCGGAAAGGCGGAGAAAAATGCGTAAACCTTAGCTCACCCCCTATAAATGTCCCTTATACCTGTTCGAAGTTTCTCGCTCTCTTCTCATTTCATCATGATGTCATGGTATATCACCACGCCAAATTTTGTCTCACTTTATCACAGGTTGCACGAGTTACACGACGTTCTCTACGTGTTCTCTTAATTTTGTCGAGCAGTGTATATCATACAAGATTAGAGACCACTGCAAAGTAAGTAATCTAAGAACATACTGAAAAAAATATATAATAATACTTTAAAATATCACTTGGATGCAGTAGAAACCGGAGAAGAGAAATTTCATTTTCTTTTTAGAAACGAATGAGACTAAAAGATGTCGTGAGAAAATAAAAATAGAAAAAAAAATAATTGTGTGGATAAACTTAAAAAAAAAGCGAAATCCGAGATTAGTTAATTTGCAGGACACACGTACAAAAAAAGAAAAATGGGGAGAGTAATCATCTACTGGAGGAAAAATCAAAAAAGAAAAAAAATAAGAACGTCATATAAGTAGACATTCACAACATAAGAGTGGACAAAAGATAATAAAAGATGGCAGAGAAGCACGTCAAAAACTAACACTAGAGAAACCGCCCCTGCAAGGAGAGGATGGATGTGATTTTTACTCAAAATGGTCGTAAACAAGTGATAATGTCTAGTAGAAGATACAAGGAAGATATATAGAAATGAGATTGCAGGACAACTCCGGTAATTTGGTCACAGAAGAACTCGAGAGGTCTCTAATAGAAGTTTTATGCCAGTGACAAAAAAAGAAAGATGAGTGATGGAGCGGATTCAAGAACAAAGCACATAAGAGGTTCTAAAATTGATGATAAAAGCAACGCAGAGTAGTTTCAGAAGTGAAGAAGTTATTTTAAGATTAAATTTCTTCACTTCGTTGAAAGTGTCGGATGTAACGTTTTTCTGGTTGGCTTTCCGAAGGGTCATTGCCAGACGCGTAATGCGAAATTCCACAGGGGCCCACCTCAATTTAATTATTTTCTCCCCGACGTTACATACACTCAGTGATCACTGAATTATGACCATCCCATCACTGTGCCACAGTTGGCATCGCAATACAATAAGAGGATGCAAGAACAATATCCAAAACGATGCGTTGCACGCTCACACGTGTGAGTTTCCACAGCCAACGACGAAGAGACCCTCTCTTCACCGCTGATCATCGTCAACAGCACGCTGGTTGCACACTGGAGGACTGGATACGAGTGTGCTGGCTGGATGAGTCCAAATATCTGGTGCAACATGCCGACGGACGCCTTCATGCGTAGCTCAAGCAACACGAGTCCATGAACTCATCGTGCATGGTGGCCACTGTCCAGACATGTGATGGTTGCTTATTATGAAGCATGTTTTGCTGGCAAGAACTAGGATGCCTGGTGCGTATGGACCAACGTTTCACTGGTGAGGTCTACCGGCAGCTCTTAGGAGCCTATAAGCATCATGCCATGTTCCATTTTTATCTAGACAGAAACGGGATATTCTAAGACATTAAGACATCCATCTTGATGCCCTGAGAAATCTACCTGAGGACATGACAAAGAAGTTTGGTGAGGCGGCGTTATGGTCTGGTGCTGCTTTTCATGGTTTGGTCTGTGACCATTAGTTATTTTGGACAAATCATGGATATTGAGGTCTATGTAGACGTTCTGGACAATAATCCTTTACCTTAATTGTTGAAACTCGTCCGGGAAGGCTGATAACGGTTTGAGGGCATGGATTTATAAGAAGCTCTGGGATGAATTGGATAGTCAGGTGCGTGTGAGAGACTGCCCAAAAAACAGATCTGAATCGTTTGTGGCTTTGAAGAAATTTTCGAATGACCTTTACAGAAACTGGTGAAGAGTATTCCACGGATACTTGCTGTTATAGAGCTTAAAGGTTTCAGCATTACTTTTCCTACAAATGAGAGTTATTTCTTGAGATGTAGAAGGTTATTTCTAGAGGTTATCACTAGAGATGTCAAATTAGACGTATTTAGTACGTATATTGAAAAGGAATTCCTCTAAATAGAGACCATAAATGTCCCGGTTTTCCGAAATTTTAAATTGAAAAGAAAATTTCAGAACAAATCCCGGAAAATTGGAAAGTCTGCTCACCCTAGATTTAGGAGAATTAATTATTTCCATTGAATTAGACAATATTATCCTATAGCTTTGTCTGAAGAAAAAAAAAGTTAAGGCTGCTTTTAGAAAACATCATCCACATTTTCTTACTTTTATTTATTTTTTTAAAGAATAGATAGTCTGTCAGACATTTTGTCTCCACTTGTTATTTACACCGAGAACACTTAAATAAAGAGAGAAAGAGGTAAAAGGCGGTCCACTACCGTCTGGAATGATGTGTGGAATTTGTTGGCGTCTCTAAAAGATAGATTACCAAAGACGAAGGCTGTCAAGAGCGAGCATTTTTCTTTTCGGTCAACGATCGTTACCCGTCATCCATCTATTTTTGCATTCATTAATGCAGTACATGGGACAGAACCTTATCATAACATTGGATGGGAGAATTAGTTGTGGGGCATGCAGTCAAAAGAAATGAATCTATATAAGCTCTGCAAAGAAAATTTAAAACGTTGTAGATGATTATAGCCCAAGAAAAACAATAACTAAGTAATTGGTAGCGTGGTTGGTTAATTGTTAGAAGAATCAATAACTTAGGCCATATATAATATGTTTGTAAACTGCATGTGTTCCGTGGTTGATTTGCAGTTTTGAGTTCCTAGGAGATAAAAAACCACGCTACTCTCGCCTGAGGCCGACTAACTCAGCTACGTTACCAAAAAGACCCATAAAAATTTCTCTTGTGACCAACAGGACTCGAACTAGGGTCTTTTTCACCCAGTGTGGAGAGGATGGTGATTCTACCAACTGTGCTACCCACTACGCGCAAATGAGTGGGCAGAATACATTTTGCAAATGGTACTGTTAATGGTGACTACTACGCAGGCATTTTAAATGCGATTCCTCTGCCCGTCACTAGAGACTTCTTCCAAGGAACAGAAAAGTTATTTTCCAACATGACTCTGCCCTTTCCACATTGCATGTAAGGTTAGTACAACATTACATGCCCTCATGGGAAGCACAGTTGCTATAATCACCATCCTTCTCACATCGGATGAAAAAGAACTGAGTTCATAACCAAGGAATTTTTATGGATCTTTTTCAAAACGTGGCTGGGTTAGTAGGTTATGCAGCAAATCGGCCACAGAACACAATGTTTAGACAATATTATATACGGTGCAATATGGCCTAAGTTGCAGTTGCGCCTAAAACCTACAACGACCAACTGCCTTCTTGGGTAGCACAGTTGGTTGGATCGCTGTCCTCCCCACATCGGGTGGAAAAGACCTGTGTTCAAGTCCCGTCGATGACGTGGGGTATTTTTATGGGCCTTTTTTCACAACGTGGCCAAGTTAGTCGGTCTCAGGAGACGGTAGCATGGTTTTCTCTCCCGGAACTCTGATTTTTCGTCCAGCAAACAGAAAATCGACCTCAGAACACGCGCAATTTACAGACAGTATACACGGAGTAATAAGGACTTAGTTGCTTATGCTTCTAAAACCCTATTACAACAACGACCAACCAACAACATTACATTAGGTTCAATTTTTAGTATGCTAATTTTAACTTGATTCAAGCACTGACTGTTTTTTCATTTTTTTTTTAAATCTTTAGCTAGAGAAGTTCATGAAAGACTGCAATATTCAATCCTTATCATGGCAATGACATAGTACCGATTTGAACCCGATTGAAAAATGGGTTCAAATCGGTGCAGATTGAAAACTGGGTTTAAACTGAAACAGGATGGTTGTTGGCATTTTTCATGGTATTCTCCACTCCGTGCTGAATTCAATGAAAATATTAAATGTCTTGACGAAGAACTAATTTTAAATTCAATTTAAAGAAATATGTCTGTACCCTTAATAAAGAAAACATATTAATCAAAAGATTTGCATAATTCGAAAGATGGTATGAGGTCAGAGGTAGTTAGGAATAAAGCAGGAATCTTTTATGAGATGCATTAATCAGATACTTTTCATCTTTCGATGGAATTTTCCCCTTCCCGGTTATGACAGCAGTACCTAAAGATATCATCAATCACACATCCCACGTTATTTCCTTCAATTTCCTCTTTTTCATACCTCCTATGAATGATAAAAATTCTCCTTAAAAAAAGCAATTGATATATATGAATCTTTTATCTACCTTTTTTTCTTTATTCCTTTAACTAATACCAATACGATCATTGAAAGCATCCTCCTGGTTGCAGAGTTTAATGCAATCTTTTCTTTACATTAATCTTGGACAAAAGTCTTAATGTTTAAATAAGGTAATTTTCATTACTTCCAAAGATGAATGAAGGACCGTATCGATCAGACTATAAGATGAGACGTATGGGGGAGTTGTTGGTGAATGAACCCTGATTACGCAAAAGCGTCCTTACTGTGGGGGTAAGGGGTAAGTAATCAAGCCGTATAGGTTCATTTCGAGCAGTGTAGTAGCTTCTATTAACTATGCGCTCCCTTCTTATGTATATAACAGCGCCCTCTGGCTAAACACATTTTGATTAAAATTAATGGGGCTGACTTATCGAATTTTATCGACCAAATTCCAAGACTGGAATTATATTAAAAAATATATTCACAGAGTTAAGGTGTTTAATTTAAAGAAAAGCTGTAGGTTCTGAGCAATATTTGGATTCTTCAAGCCAGGTGTGAATATTAAACTTGTTATATAACGTATAATATACACTGTGATGCCATTTTATTAGGTACATCCCTGCTGTGCACAAAAATGGTTTGTCCCACAACGTTGCAAGTCACATGACCCACAATTTTGGATATAAATGCAGCGGAACAACCTTTCTAGTATCAGTTCAGCGTACAAACCATAGCAAGAAATGGGGAAAGGAGTGATCTCACGGACTTCGAACGTGGCATGGTAGTAGGTGCAAAACCTGGACAAAGCATCTCTGAAACGGCAGTTCTCCTGAACTTTTCACGCACCACAGTTACAAGGGTGTATCGAGAATGGTGCAACGAACAGAAAACATCCTCTGAACGGCACTCCTGTGGAAGAAAATCGCTTGTTGATGAGAACGGTCAGAGGAGGATGACTAGAATTGTGCAAGCAAACAGACGGGCCACAATGTCGCACATCACGTCAGAATACAACCTTGGTACGCAGAACAAAATATCACAACGCACCACTAGTCGCACTTTGTAGCGAATGGGCTACAACAGCCGACGGCCACATCGCGTACCTTTGTTATCAATGAAGAACAAGAGAGTACGCCTCCAGCAACGTCAGCACTGAACTATCGAGGATTGGAAAACAGTTGCTTGGTCTGACGAGTGGAAGTTCCTGGTGCATCATGTTGATGGAAGGCTCAGAATTTGGCGAAAATAACATGAATCCATTGACCCGTCATGTCTGACGTCTGCTGCGCAAGGTGGTGGGAGCAGTGTTATGGTGTGAGGAATGTTTTCTTGGCACACGTTGAGTCCATTGATACCCACAGATTCACGTCTGAATGCCACATTGTACCTAAACATCGTTGCTGACCAATTGCATCCGTTCATGTTGACAGTTTATCCTCAGTCAGATGGTTACTTCCAGCAGGATAATGCGCAGGTGCACAAAGCCCGAATCACTATGGAATGGTTCCAGGAACATGAAAATGACTTTTCTTTGCTGCAGTGGCCCGCTTAGTCCCCTGAATCTCAATCCTATTGAACATCTTTGGGATGAGCTGGAAAGGGGTGTTCGCTGCAGGCCTACACTTCCATCGAATCTCAAGGAACTCCATGACACACTCATGCCTGCATGGTACTCCATTCCTACACAACGTTTTCAGAACCTTGTTCAATCCATGCCTAGACGAATTCTGGCTGTTTTGAAGGCTAAAGGAGGCTCAACACGCTACTAGGTAGATGTACCTAAAAAGTGGCAGCACAGTGTATAAATATACTGAGTTGGCTTGGCATTAACGACACCCTCTCGTGTAAGAATGGTCTAATTTATGACGCTGGTGAAGGCTCATAGTCGGAAACGGCTGATATACGGTTGCGGTTCACACAGGGGTGATCAGTTTTTGAGTGTCTGCAAAGAAATATGTGTCAGCATCGATATCTTTCTGACGTTGAACGCGGAATGATTATATGTTGTTGCGTAGGGTTTTAGGAGCATCGGCGACTAAGGTCATATTGATCCGTGTGTACTGTCTGTAAATTGCGTGTGTTCTGAGGTCGATTTTTTGTTTACTGGACGAAAAACACGAGTTTCCGTGAAAAAAACCACGAAACCTTCTCCTGAAACTGACTAACTCAGCCACGTTGTGAAAAAGGCCCATAAAAATTCTTCCCTCGAACTTTTCCACCCGGTGTGGGGAGAACAGCGATCCTACCACCTGCCACTACCCCACAAGAGCATGATTATGTGAGCAAGACGTGCAGATGGCGGTAGGCGTAGGTGTTGTAGTTTGGGGACTGTTCATGGCATTCCCTGGTTCCTCTGGTCACTGTTAATCAACGGCTCAATGGGAAAGGGCTATCTTTCTATCGTCTGCGACCAAGTACACCCCTTCATGGTGAGAGTGCATCCAGACAATTCGTGTCGATCAACAAGAGAACACTCCCTGCCACAAGGCCTGGCGGGTTGTTAACTGGTTTTAGGAACACGACAATGAATGCTTCATCCTGAATTCTCTCTCTGGTCCCTGAGCTTATCCGATCTCGACCCAACTGAGCAGGATTTGGACTGGAACATTACACATAGCATGTAGCACGAACTCCACTACCCTTCGCACGTAGTGGAGTCCGTGCTAAGACAGTTCTCGTGGGTTGCACAGTTGACCATTTGAGTTCCGGTTTTTGGTCTCTCCTCACACGTACCAACGATCCAATTCATCCCAGAGTTTCTTTATGGGACTGAGGTCATAGCTTTGGACTGGCCAGTCCAATTTTTCGGGCTGGCCAGTCCTATAGAGCATTGTCCAGGACATCTAGATAGTCTTCAGCCTTCATGATTCATTTTTTTGCAATAATTTTGCGCGTTCAGTGCAATCATATAAATCTTTTAAATTTGGCTTTTTCCACCAACAACAATCCCGATGTCTGATAACTTTGATGCATGGTTAGTTTTATTCTTTTCTTTCTTTCTGTTCGTTGTAGTGTATCAGAAATAACACATACTATCTACTTCCATCATTTCTTCTAATTCTCGATAGCAGCAATTTTCTGCCTTCTTTGTTTCTTTTCGCTTGAAACCACTGTAGCGTTTCGTGTACATGTCACCCAGTTTTCTTTAAGGACACTCAACGTGACACGAGGGCAACTGGTTAAACAGTGGTGGTACGTACAAGCAATGCACCAGTGCGCAAGTAATTTTTGCCTTATCTAGATTTCCATGGCGATTTGTAAATGGAAATACATTTGGAATTTCGAAGATTATGATGGCTTTTGACAAGAAGATTGAACACTTCTAAGAAGTCATAAACAAAAGATTCTTTTCTTTCGAAGAGGTTTGAATTTTAGCTGAAAATAAAAGCATACTTAGAAATAATTTTATTAAAATATTAACAAAATGCATTTTAAATTTGGTCTTTTCCATCACCAACTTGGGAGAGTATCAGAAATATCATTTCACCAAAGATTCATTCAAGGTTCATTTATTGAAATTATTTCTTAAAATTATAAATTTATCTCTTAAAGATATGCAATTATTTATGTAAATAGAACTCAAATTTACAGAACGTGACAGAAGAAGCCTGCAAAGAATTGTAGACTTGGAATACAGGTCGACGTTGTAGCAGCACGCACACAGGCATGCAGCAAGCCAGGGTGCATGTCAGTACCAGTAACAAGACACTGCATGATATGGTTATCATGTTGTACACTGGTGTGCAAAATTTAAGGACCAGTTAGGTTTTCACCTGTAGCTTCTCATAGGAGTGGCCTGGATATGGGAAAAGCATACCAAAGGAACCTCGTGAGGTACAGAAATGATGAAGGAAACAACAACGGAAACAAAACGGTACAGAGGGACTTTATTCAAAAATGGCAACATAGCAATGATACAGATGCATCACTGCCAAAGATGGAACAAAGGGAAGAGGTGGTCCTCAGTAGGAGATATGGCCACCCCCAATGTCGATGCAGGCTTTGCACCGCCTGTCCATACTTAGAACAATGTTGTTAATAAGTTCTTGCGGTAACATCGTCCATTCCTCTGTCAGCGCCATCTTCAGCTGATGAACATTTTCTGGGCTAGGCGTCTCCCCATATGTTCGATGGGATTTAGATCGCTGAAACGGGCAGGCCAATCCATACGAACAATGTCCTCACTTTCCAAAAGCATATCAACAGCCGCAGTGCGATGGGGTGTAAGGTGTAAGGTATATTGTTGTCATGTGGCACCAGGGGTTTCCCCCATCTCTGCGTTGCTTTCTTTGTGGGTGTACCAGTTTACTGGGAATGCCAGAGGTTTAAAAGTGTGTGGATATTGTTCCTGTGTAATGTCATCTACCGTTGTTAATCTGGTCATTTAGCCGCTCTACCCCTGCTGGAGTCCAGCGTTACCCCACCTTTTCCCTGTGGAGGCAGACCAGGTACCCAGTAGACTTAAGTTACTCTGGCTGGTCCTGCCGCGTAATTTCCTGAGATTTCGGTGGCTAGGACCTAAAAAAATAGGCCTAGACTGGGCGAAGATTATTTTTGGGCTAGATTAAATTTAGTGTGAAGGGCGTTCGCGTCGTGTATAGGTAGAGTGGGGGAAAGGGGAGACAGAAGATTGGGGAATAAAGGCGAAGTATGGAGGCGACAGAAGAGATTCCCCCAGGTGGTCAGTGAGGCATGCCCATGCGTCACCAGAAGGAAAGATGGGGTAAAAAAACCAAACTATTGTATTTAGGCCACCCGAATAATTAAATTCATCTGCCATGAATTTCTGGGGGAAAAAACCTTGCTATCTACGCCTGAGACAGACTAACTCAGCCACGGAGTGAAAAAAGCACATTAAAGTTCCTTGCATCATTGGCGGGATTCGAACCCGGGCCTTTTCCACCCGGTGTGGAAAGGTGGGGTAGCAGTGGGGCAAGGCGACTGGTCGTCTCCTCCCCCCGGCAGGAAGCGATATTAACGGCTCAGAACGGCTGCTATTCGTCCTTCATTCAGACTTTTTGTCTATTTTCATGGTTGCTCGGTAGGTCATCTTTGGTGTTGTGCACATTTTTGCTTCTAGCCATTATGTTGCTAGTGTGCGTTCATGTCCCGTCTTCTGTACAAGTCTTCAGCGAATTTGGAGAAGGCAATATATTCCTGCCTCCAGTCTAGGAGGTGATGTTCTCTATTTCTGGGCAAAAAAGTGATCTGCGTTATGAGCTGGCAGCGGAGGTCATCATAAAGCTGTCATTCATGCATGAAATGTTGCCAGCTTTCCAACTCTCCACAGCAGAAAGTAGATTCATCTGTAATGCCCAGGGCTGCAAGCTTAGCCTTAAAGGCACCATGTCCTGTTAGCAGGAAGGTCGCGTGGAGTCCCAGTTAACCATGCTGGAGCCATTGGGTAGAGTTTTCCAAAGTTGGGGAAGAACCGTTTGGGGACTTCTCCCTTTGGGGAATTCTCCCATCTGGTTTGCAAGGTCTGCAAACCAGATGGATTGCAGACCTATGATAGGTGACTTACAAATCACCTATAATAGGTGATTTGCAAGTCTCTTTTTCTCAGTGAAACGGTTTGAGATAGGATCTGCGTCGAAGCCGGGGAAGGTAGAGGTTCTTCCCTTGGAGAGTTCATATAATACTCCACATTTAGCCACTTCGAGGTCTAAAGGTAGGGTTCCTCCCAGCACCTGCAGCGCGTGGGTGCTAACAGTGCTGCAGGCCCGGGTTATAGCGAGCAGTATGGCTCTATGGATAGAGTCTAGGATTCTGCGATTTACAGCCATGGTAACTTTGGGGTACCATGCTCCGGAAGCATAGGTAGCTATCGGCAGGAAGGCGGCTTTGTAAAAAAGCTTTAGTGTCTTCTTTTTCAATTCCCAGTCCCTTTTTGCGATTCTGGTAACAAGGGCTGTATAGCCCCGTATCTTCTTACGTATGTATATTACGTGTGCCTGGAAGAAGAGAGTGGGGTCCAGTATTACTCCCAGGTATGTCAGTTCCTTGGAACGTCGTAGTGTGACACCATGAATCTTAATCTGTGGGGGTCTCCTATAATCTAGGGCATCCTTGAGGAAATGGAGTCCGTTTTGGTTGCAGAGATCACAAGGAAGTGGATATTGGTCCACTCTTGTAGGATTTTAAGGGCATGATTTGCATTTCTTTCCAGCTGGATTCTGCTGTTTGCCTCTATCATGAAGATGAGGTTGTCTGCAAAGGCTTGTGAAGCCACCTCTCCAATATCGGAATTTAGAAATTCATCCAAGACGATGTTCCATAACGTTGGTCCTAAAACGGATCCTTGTGGACAGCCTCTGTTGATTTTCCTCATGAGTATTTTATATGGAGCATTCACCATGATGAGTCTGCTGGAGAGGTAGCTTTGGATTACTCCATAGAGGTTGCCTGGCATCCCAGCCACCCGGAACCGGGCAGGGACGCTCGGCCACCAAAGGGTGTTGAACGCCCCAGCGAAGTCGATAGAGATAGTCAGGATGGGTTGGGACGTTATCATCCATAAACTCGGGGCCAATGGCACCCCGGAACAGATGCACATGGGGAAGGATTACCTACAGACGTCCAGAATCGCTGCTGAGACTGAATCTACTCTCATCAGTACCTTAAGTAAAGATTATAGTTGTAACCTTTAGAAATAGTGTTGGTCCTGAATTTTTGCACACCAGTGTACAACCATCCCCAAGCCTGTAATCACGTCGAATAATGTCATACACTGTCTAGGTTTGTGAAGACATGTCATTCTTGCCCCTTAAAGAAATGGAAAGCTGTGCTTTGGTGTAACCAGTCACGGTACATGGCCTACGAGTCTAATGGTCGTACCTGTGGTTGCGTATGTCTGGAGGAAGCTACCTGTCCGACTGTATCATCCCGACAATGGAGGTAGGAAGAGGCAGCGTGATGATCTGTGCTGTTTTTCATGGTTTGGCCTAGGACGATTGGTTGTTTTGGACAACGCCATGAATGCTGAGGACTATGTAGACGTCCTAGACAATAATCCGTTAGCTACTTTGTGACAGCACATCGGGGAAGACACATAACTGCATCAACAGGACAACTGCTCATGTCATACTGATTACATTGTGATGGACTGGTTTGATGACATAAGCGTCAAGAAGTTGGATTGGCAGAAAGACTAAAAGGTTTCAGCACACTTCATAAGTTTTCATGTAAATAAACGTTATCTGTAGATATGTTGATGTCCGGATATTAGTGGTAGTGCAGTATATACAAAATGAAATACATGAAATCTCTGTATACATTAAAAAAGTCTTCCTCCTAGTGATTTTTATTAGAGCCAATGGAGAAGAGGGCAAGGCAATTACGTCACTACAAATGCAATTAATTATTAACAACTGCCTCCATAACGTTTACCAACCTCGTTTACGTGCTTCACTGTCTAACATTTGATGTTCCATTGTAACGTTTTTTTGAGTATTAATGAATATTGTAATTTGTAAATATTGTGGTTTAGTATTTTGTAAATATTTTAAATATTTGTAAAGTTTGTAAATATTTCAATTAAATTGTACACTTTGTAAATATTTCAGTTAAATTTGAGGACCAGTTTTAGTGCTGCTCTTTCAGATGCAACAATATTCCTTATGCATTATGGAACCGAAGCAAAAGGGCTTTTCCTAAGTGACCTATGTAAAAGCAGGTGAATAATTACATAGTGGGCTAAAATCTATTATTTGAGTACTACTTGTGTCCGCGCAGTGGGCGTGATCATAGAACGGAGTGATTGTATGGTCGAGTTCTGTGATTGGGTAATTAGTGTGAATGCGTTTTGTTTCTGATTGTTTTGTGTCGTCGAGGAGAGAGGCTTGTTAGCTTAGGTAGGGTGTTTATCCCCCCATCCCGCTGTTTTAAAATCGGAAAACGAGTTCCCGATTTTAAAACAGCGGCAAGTGGGGGATAAACAACCTATGCATGTCAACCTAGGAGGAAAGGGGCGGGGCTAAACAGTGAGTGACACCTGCCAATCACTGCCTTCTTTCTGACGTTTAGTCAAAGTATGGAGTGGTACCCAAGATCTGAATTTTTACCAGGCCTTTTCCTAAGTGACTTATATAAACGCAGGTAAATAATTACATAGTGATATTTATTCGACCTTGAGAATGCCGCGCACTACAAATGTACAGGTAAATAATTACATAGGTCATTTCCTGATTAGATATCGATCAGTGCGTTTCGACAGGTGTGTCTTTTACATAGAAAAGATTTGATTTACTCCATCATACCTCTACATATTACGTAGAAAAGCGTGTGCGGGGGTTGGCATGCAAATCGAGCAGGGGGCGGAACCCCTAGTAATCATTAAAATATTTTTTTGCGTTTTGCATAAAAAAGTATTAATCTTAATTTATTCTTGAAATGAATTGATTTTAACTGAAAGATCCTTCCAAAAATAACTTGAAAATAAAAAAAAGAGATTAATAATTTTGGATAGTTTTTTAATTTTTATTCTGACTTAGAGATAACGTAGCCTTAAGGATATTTCCTAATTAGCTTATCAGTAATTATTCTATGGAAGCCTTCTCCCCTTTACATGATTAAGAGCAGAAGAGCGCGTGCAGACTATCCAAATTTATTTTTAGAAATATTCAGGGATTCTTTTAAAGCGCTGTATTCGACTTAGAAATAAGGCGTGTGTGCACTGTAACATAAAAGAAATTATTTACCCTTCATTTTGTGTAATTAACCTTAACTGAGCATATTTTTACTGGGTTTATTAAACTACGTTTATGAAAATCCATCTACATTCCAGCCTACACTTCATGAGATAATAATTTAAATTTATAGTTAATATTCATTTCTTAATTTTTAAATGCTTGCGCACCTGCATTTCAATTAATAATCCGAGTAGAAAGAAGTAATTATTAATGATAAGAGCGCATTTAATGGTAAAAATAAAGAGATTTGTTTTTGTTCTGTGGTAGAATCGCTGTCCTCCCCACATCGGATGGAAAAGACCTGAGTTCGAGTCGTGTCGATGGCATGGGAAATTTTTATGAGTCTTTTTTACAACGTAGCTGAGTTATTTAGTCTCAGGGTGGTATGATTTCTTCTCCCGGTTTTTCATCCAGCAAATAGAAACTCGACCACAGAACACACGCAATTTATAAAGAGTTCTGTTACTTCCAGTGAATCAAACTTCATCCTGAAATGCTTCATTTTTGCTCCTGATTGCGATGGATTCTTTCAACACAAGGCAACTATCCACCGTGCAAAAATTGTATCTGATTGGTTTGAGGAACATGCCCAAAATTTTCAACATCTACCCTGGTCGCTTAATTCTCCACATGTAAATTCAATTTATAATGTCTGGGACACGTTGGAAAGGGCTTCAGTTCTCTACAGACCCCAATAAAGCAGCTAAAATATCCTGATGGAAGAATGGTCAGATCTTTAGCACGTCTCCACCTAGTGGAATCCATGCCATTTTGGGCAAAAGGTAACCGTACTAGATTTCGAATAAAGGTTTCTAGTTTTTTGGCCTGTGAGTGTATATTTATTATGGAATTCTTTTTCTTGGTTGCTGAGTAACTGGAAATTTTATTAGTTACGTTAAAACAATTGACTTGAATCCAACTTATCTCATATGTTAGTATTTTTAAAGATTTTTTTTAGGTTAAATCAGAAAGGTGGGAAAACACACTTCTAGATAGCTTTGTAAAAGACGTTTGCCTATACTTCAATGGGCTGTATCTTATCTCTCCAAAAGGAGTGTCGATTTATTGAGAGGAAGTGACGCATGGGAGTTACACGCTGAAGAACAGTGTAATCAATATGAAAGAAAAGTGTAGGAGAGGTAAGGATAGGTCGGTCTTAGGGTTTAGATGAATAGGATCAATGTATTGGGTAAATATGGATACTCGTCCATAAGTGTACAACAGAATTCGTTCGGTATTTTCTAAGAGTGCTTCTGCCATTCTGGTAGTCTCTATCCATCTGAAAACGTCTAAGTTTGAATCCTTCTAATAAAGAAAGGACCTTATTCAATCTTTTAAAACTATAGAATGAACACAATTTAAACACACTGCGACACCTCATAACCTTAGTTTCTTTGACACAGAAGAAAAAAAATGAAATAAATATATTATAGAAATATATTATATTATAGAAAGAAATTATATTTTCTTTCTATGTTGTTTCGTTCTATACATGAAAGAAGTAGTCCGTCTGACATTGGGAAACAAAGTTGTAAATACTTGGAGAAGGAAACAATATCTTGAAAATTTATTGTTATTTTGAAATTCTAATGGAATGTTATATTAAAAAAAGAAGAGACTCTTTGACTTTTGTTGTGGAAAATACTTGATGGTATTCATTTCAAATCCTTTTTGAGATCATGAATACGAGGAGCATCAAAACGTTTTTCCCTGAGCATGTTTTACGTGTCTCAGGATGTTTAAATTTGAAACATACACTGCCCTACCATTAATATACGGACACCCCTCCATGGATGGGGAACCAGGTCCTATGCAGGCAACACGTCACATAACCTGCTATAAATATGCACACTGGGCTTCGAAGAGACAATTGTAAAAGTGGGCATGCAAGATGACACGTTCAACAGAATTAACAGACTTCCAACGTGGAATGATAGTAGGATGTTCCATAAGCAAGCGTTCTGTACGAGACATTGTAGTCACTCTCGGGATGCATAGATCAATGGTTAGTGACGTCATATGCAAATAACAAGAGAATTCTGCGAAGAACTGTGCGCAAAATTGTAATTTGCCATTGTCTCAAGTCACACAAACCCTCTGTGACAGTATTGGGATTAATGTCAACACTAGTACAATAAGAAGGACACTCCATGATATGGATTACAATAGTCGTGCAGCTGTTCACAAGCCATTGATCACCTCAACAAATGCTAGACATGGTGTAAGGAGCGCGAATCCTGGACTGTAGAGCAGTGGAAAACAGAGCTATGGGCTAATGAGTCAAGGTTCGCACTCTACCAGTCTGATGGCCATTTCTGGGTCTGCCAGGGGAACAGTTCCTTCCTGATTGTATCCTCCCAACAATGAAGTTTGGTGGAGGCAGTGTCATGGTATGGGGCTCCTTTCATGGTTTGGGTTGGGTCCATTAGTCGTTATTGACAAAACCATGAATGCTGTGCAATGCCAGGACCACCTTATATTGCACAGTTGCTGTAGTAATGTGCATTGATGGTGGTACTCTTCTCCAGGTAATCTGTAAGAATAAAACATCTCATCCTAGGAAACTGACAGGAACACCTTCTCTGAAGATGGTTGCACTCTGGTCTTTGTTGGGAGTTGGTGATGATGGATGTTTCCATTGTTTTGAAGCCTGTTTTGCTTCTCGGTGAAATTGATGTATCCTTTATCCCCAATCTGGGAAAAACAAGTCAGGATCGCTGTCAAACACGGGGATGAATTCAGTAGAGCAGGCCTGCCTTTCTTCTTTCGGAAAACATGTTAGCAAACGAGGAATCTATCGTCTTGAAACCTTACTCATATTCAAATCATTCTGAATTATGCTCTCCAATAATCCATAGCTTATTCCGGTATCAGCAAGTGTCTATTGAGCAGTCAATGAGGATCAGCCCTTCATTTTATTCACGAATTCAACAGTTGAGATGTTGATGACCCCCCAATTCTTTCCTCATCATTTACGCTCTCCCGGTCGCACTTGAACTGTCTCCACCAATGTTTTAGAATGTCATACGATGGACAGACACCCTCCTGGCACTTTGCCGTCCCGGGGTGGTTTCCTTATGGAAATAAACAGATAATAATAAAAAATAATAATAATATCCATCGTAGACATGTCATCATGGATAGTCCTTGGATGTTTGCCTTTAAAAAACAGGAATTTGATAATGGATCGATATGGAACTTTATCCATGATGACACTTTATCACACATCAGCTCTGTATCAAAAGAAACGTAAGAGATAGAGCAATGAAACTTCTGTCATATATTGCTAGATAAACATAATCTAGTAAAGTCAAAAACACCTAAAAGCGTCCAAAGAGGTGTCAGTGGAAATCTTCATATTTGGACATGCAAAGGATACAGTAGATATACTGTGACTATATTAAATATAATTAAATATTTATTGATTTAAAAGAAATAAAAACTACACAAGAAGGTTTTATAATGGTATGAGTTTTCTAAGTTGTTCTTGTTGCCTTGATGACCCAAGGGATCTGAGATGTTTTAATATTGTTTTCTTTCTGGTAGTGATATGCAGTCTTAGATTACAAGCATCCTTTACTGTTATTAACAACGCTGCCAAATGAACCCAGACTGCTCTATCTTTCATTTTATTATTTTATATTTTTCTTTTCGTTTTCTGTCTCGTGGGAGGGGTAAGGAAGCAGACACCGGAAATAAAGCTCATCGTTCAAGGTCAGTTGTGGTCTATTGCTATTGTATGTAAGGACAATCTGCAATTAGTGTCATTTGCAGTGTCTGTTTGGTGGTGGATGAAACTAATTGCGGCCAACTCTTCTTGTTTTGGAGAGTCACGAGACCTTTAGCGTTCTTTGATTACTTTTTTGTTTTTCTTTTTTCCGCTGAAGTAGTTTAAAGTATCCAGAGAAGATGAAACAAAACGTTTCAGTAATTTTATTTCCAAGAAATCGAAATTTCGTGTGGGGTCGTAGTATTAAAATAGTCAAGTTAGGGTTAATGAGTTATATAAATGCGTGTCTTCTCCAATTTCTTAAATCAATTTAATCCATTCACAACGTGGCTGAGTTAGTCAGTCTCAGGCGAGGGTAGCATGGTTCTTACTCCCGGAAACTCGGATTTTCATCCAGCAAACAGAAAATCGACCACAGAACCACAGAAATATTAGATCGATATCCAAACTTCTGCCAGTTTGTTTTGGAGAATACCATGGTCCATTTTTCGTAAACCTGTGTGATCCTTGTCTTTATCTCTTCTAATACTATAGGAAATGTAGGAATGTACCCATTGTCTTTAATGAACCCACGATATAAGAAGTGATTTCATCGAAGACTGCAGAACGTTTTATTTATTAGTGAGAAGTTCATCCAGGTACAACCTTCGTTATGGGACTGTGATGCTGAGGAAATGGAAGAAGTCCTGTCTTGTTGGCAAACCACATTTGAAATGTCTTCCAGCATCTGTGATACTAACAAACCCTGCTGCATATTGAGATAAACAATTCCTGTTATTTTCGGTTCTGCAACAAAGAACTGTCCATAAACTTAACCGTGGGACTGTCCCGTTCATGTTCAATTGAAGCATGGAGGTTTTCACTCCCAACATACGCAATTTATGGACATGTTACATACGGACAGATAAGGGGTCGCCCCTCATATGGCAGTTTTTTTGTTTTTTTTAACCTTGAGGAACTCTATCGAAGTATGCAAAGATTTTTTTTTATTGTTTCCTTCCACCAAATGCAGTATGTATATAAAAAAATGTCATATCGGGTCTGCTCAAGAACCAATTCATCTGCCCATGTGTGCCCATATGTCCCTAAATTACGATGTATCCTATGGTCGATTTGCCTGTTTCGCGGCAGAATAAACAACAGTTTTCGGATGGGAAAACATTGATATTCACGTCTGAGACCGACAAACTCAGTCATGGAGTGAAAAAACTCAAACTCCTAATAAGGAAAATGCAAGAGTAATATCCCAAATGATGATGCGACGCAGACTCATACGTATGGGATTCTACAGCAGACGACCCAAGAGACACCCGCCTCCTGTGGTGTCAACAACATGCTTGTTGAACACTGGAGGACTGGAAACGAGTATGCTATTCAGATGAGTCCAAATACCGGTGCAACACGCTAAAGGGCCCTTTCGTGTGTGGCGAAAGCAACACGAGTCCATGGATCCATCGTGCATGGTGCCCACTATCCAGGCAGGTGGCTGTCATTGCTTAATATGGGGTACGTTTTGCTGGCAAGGAGTAGGACTCCTGGTGCGTATGGACCAACGTTTCTCTGTTGAAGTCTACTGGCAGCTCTTAGGAGACCATGCATCTGCCATGTTCCATTTATTCCTGGAGATAAACGAGATCTTCCAAGATGATAATGCGCCGTGCCATCGGGCCCACGCTATGCACGAGTGGTTCGAGGAACACAGTGCAGATATCACCCATTTTGATTAGCCTCCACATTCGCCTGTCTTGAATCCAATTGAAAACCTGTGGGATGTTTTGGAGTGGGGAGTCAGGGGTATGGAATGCAACCATTGTTTATTCCATCACTGTGGAAAGCCTTGCAGCATAGCTGCAGAGATCTCTGCTGACGTCTTCAGGCATCTAATGAAGTCAATGCCTAGGCAAATAGCGGCTATTATCAATGCAAATGGTGGTCCAACACGGTAAGTAGATGGACATAATTCAGTGATCACTGAGTGAATAATACCAGCCATAGCCATGTTATAGACAAATTAAAACTTATGAAGGTGATTACTTATGATGCATATTCTTTATGAAGAAATTGTTTGTTTTGCTGTAGGGAGTTGACGTTGAAAAAATAAATAAAGTCAAAACTGTAATCAATTTGAAACGAAATCTTCGCGTGATTTAAAGGTAAGGAAAGTTGCCTTCTTGGCACCTACTTTATTTAACTTCTTCTGAATTTAGATATGATAATAATAATATCAGTTAATTGCCAAGGAGATTTGCCAAATACAGATTATCGTGCTTTCAAATGTCATGTTCTCTCTACAGTACTGTTTAATAAGAGTTAAGTTTTTAGTTCGTCTCAGGCAAAGATGCAAGGTTTCACCCGGTAACTCCGGTGTTTTGTTTAGCAAAATAGGCCACTCGACCAGAAAACACACGTAGTTTGAGGACATAATACACATGGGTGGATGAGATTGTTCTCGGATAATCCTAAATACAGTACGACAATTTTTTTTATTGAAAGTCTTGACGAATTAAACAGTTATGTAATAGGGTTTATAAATACTCTGCATGCTGAACTTCAAAATCAAAGCGTACTCATCAGAATAAAGAGGCCGTAGAATAACAACTGATAAACTCATTGGAGACGTACTGTGGCCTTCTCTCTACTTTTGCAAGTAGAGAGAAGGCCTCAATACATCTCCATAAGAGAGTGGTGGGACCACTTAGTCGTGCCATCATCTTTTCCATCTTGGTGACATCCAACTGCTGCAACTAACAGTACCACGGGTTAACAAGAAATCTTAGGGGTTTCAACGAAGCTTGAAAAGAACCGGAAATTCAAGGATAATCTATCTCCATGATATGTTATGATCCATCTCCATTCAAGGATGATCCATCTCCGAGGATGATATGCTATGATCCATCTCCATGGTGTTTATGTAACTGAGAAAGTATGTGTTCCCAGCTTTTTTGAAGAAGTTGGTGGGAGCTAATAAATTTTTGGCCATGCTATTTTTTTGGTGTTGTTGGTATTTTGTTTGCCAACCATCATTAAAGCTTTTGAAACCTCCAGGCAGTAATTTTAGGTGAATTACGTTAACCAAATAAATAAACAAAATCCTAGGAAAGAATAAAATATAGTTTTCACTGTATTTGACAGCAGATAAGTGTATAAATGAAAGCTGCTAATTACAAATGAATGTATATTTTCCAAACTTGGGTTAATCCGGTACTGAATACGCATAGTATGCTCGTGATTGAAAATTAATAGCAACTTAGAATGTAGCGAAGGTTACAAAAGACTATTCATTGGACAGTATTAAAATAGCAAGAGGTGTGAAAAATGACTCAGAATAACATATGCACACGAGCGGGTGCATGCCATCTACTTTAACCTCCGCGAATACTTTATTTAGCTTATCGATAAATAAAACATGCTTGCAAGATAAGTGAGGTTGCATTCCCAGAGCTACATTCTACCAGCACATATCAACGGAACCATTAACTGATGAGTCATTTGTCAACAGATAGCTATGGCCTTTGTAGTCACGCGAAATGTAAATAGAGGACAGTTCATTGCTTTAAATTTTCCATCACAGTCTCGTATTTTAATGCAAATATGGGTGTTTGGAGGATTCTCAGAATATTTGTGTTCTGACTCCTTTAACGCATCTCTGGAAAAAGATTCAAAGCGAAATTGTATGAAAATTGCTTAGATGATTCTTAAAAATGCAACAGTATTCATTCCTGGACTGAAGCAAGAGACTTGAGTTTGTAGTAGAACTTATCATATGTAAACGCCTATAAAAATATTTCATGTTTGCATTGTCTTCCATGATGTCTCCTGTTTGTCTTCCATGATGTCTCTTGTAATTAAGGCGAAGACATATGCAAAGTTAAGCATATTTATCAATATTTTATCACAGTTTATCTCTCTTGGAGATGAACACTTGAAGGTACACGAATTATTAAAAATAATAATCGTTTCTTTACAGAAAAAGAATTCTATAATGGTGTACAACAAACCTTTACTTTCTAAAAATGATTATGAGCTGAAAACTACACAGTGAAGAATGGAACGAATTATAATAGGAATCAGACTGTTGGATAAGAAGAGAAACACATGGATTAGGCAGAAAACACAAGTAAAGGACATTCTTTTCAAAGCTAAAGAACTAAAATGGATTTGGGCAGGACACATAGCTGGAAGGCGTGATGACAGATGGATTAAGAAAATAACAGAATGGTACCTAAGAGGAGCTAAAAGAAAACCCGGAAGACAATTCAAGAGTTCACGGACAGTAAATGGATGGCCATTGTACAAAACAGAAGAAACTGGAAAGTTGCTGGAGAGGCCTTCATCGTGCAGTGGATTAAAAATGGCTGATGATGATTGTTTTTTTTTTTTTGTTTTTTTTTTACTGTTTACTGTAAAAATGTATTTGGTAGTTGCTTCAAATAATACACAATTCATACAAGCAAATAATAAACCATCTTGCTCTTTATTGATATAAATTCAGTTTAGCTGTCGTATTTACTTTGCCTATCACATTAGTTCATTGCTTGTCCAAAGCATGAATACTGAATAAAAATAATCAGCTCTTGTTTTTTTTAAATCTCTCCTGTTTAGATAAACCTCGGTTACAGAACAATTTAATTCGGCAATAACATTAATTCGATTTTAGCTTAATGGAATTAAATTCTCCACCAGGTGTCCACTTCAATTGGTTGCCATGGTAGCAATGAACAAAGCTTTAGCGTAATGGCGGAAGTTTGGTTACATTAGTTGACTGGTAGAGCCTTCCTGTTTGTTATTCAGCAGGTTCCAGAAAGACGTGAGATGGACATAAGCCGACTGAACGACTCACGCGGTGTGGCAAATCTCCGACAATTCACGCTTTCTCTCCACACCTTATGAGGGATATTACAGTCCATTAAGCCATCGTTACAGACACTGCAGTGAGGAAGATTTAGAAATGCTTGCGTGGTAAGCGAAAACGAACCAACATGCTATCGTGTCTAGCGTGCTCATCCGTGCGTGTGGGTTTAGGAAACACTTGCCAGGGTTAAGAGATGTTGTCTGTCGTCCACTACTTCAAGAAAATCATTTCTCTTTTCAACAGAATTCTTAAAGTTGCTTCTTAGGAAGATAACTAAATTTTATTTCCTATTATAATCTCTAACAGCTTACTGAGTTTCATATTTTTAAATTTTATTCACTTATTGTACTGAGTAAATATGTGTGAGAGGCAAACGTGGTTGTTTATACACATTTTAAAGCATTTTAGAGTCTCTGTGCAAGCTTTCATGTGTGACCATGTAGACTGAACTTCCGGAATGGTAAATTGATCATCAGAGGAGCACGTATGTCTTTTATTATTATTTTTTTTTTACAACGGTTTACATAATTATAAAAAACAAACATTTGCATTCTTAAATTTAGTTAGGAATATTAAAATTAATATTTGGTTTTTAGAGTATTATAGTTATTAAATGAAATTTTATGGCGACACCATTTTTTTAATTTCTTTTTAACACTGTCCTGGAGCTCATTCTTAAAAATGATTTTTATCATCCATTTTAGGATGAAATAAATTCGAAAATGCTTTAAAATCTTTCCCATACTCTTGTACTCATATTGTTATAATTTGAGTGCTTTGAGAAGCAGAATAAGTGTGATGTATGTGTTACTAAGTGCAGAACCGGAAGTTGATTTAGAGGTATGAAGATAACTAAATTTTCTTTACGATTTTAATTTCTAACAGCTCATTGAATTTCATATTTTTAGCTTTTATTCACTTGTATTGTGCTTGGTAAATATGCGCAAGAAGTAAACTTTTCGCTTTCATTTTCATAACGTGTTTGTTTATGCATTTTAGAGTCTCTGTGCAAGCTTTCATGTGTTTATGACCATGTAGATACTTAACTTCCGGAATGGTAAATTGATCATCAGAGGAACAGTTACACTATTTATTATTTTTTTCATAAAATATACATAATTATGAAAAGAAAACATTTGCATTCTTAAATTTTGTTAGAAATATTAAAATAAATATTTGATTTTTAGATTATTATAGTTATTAAATGAAACTTTATAGCGACACCATTTTTTTTTTCATTTCTATTGTCACGGAGCGCATTCTTAAAAATGATTTTTTTCATTTATTTCAAGATGAAATAATTCGAAAATGCTTAAAAATCTTTCAGAATACTTTTGTACTCATATTGTTAGAACTGGAGTGCTTTGAGAAGCAGAGTAAGTGTTATGCAGGGGCTCACCACATCTGGTGAGTATGGGCTTGGCACACCCAGGGTCCTGAGCTGGATATCATCATTCTTCTCTTTCTGGATGATTCCCTTCTACTTTTTCTTTTTTTTTTTTTTTTTTTTTTTGGCTAGTGCAGCATAAGCCTCAGGCTGCTTCCTTGCATCATGTAGCTAATAATAATAATAATAAGTATGTGTCACTGAATGCAGAACTGGAAGTGGAATTAGCTGTATGAAGATACACTCTGCTGCCACTTTATTAGGTACACCTACCTATTAACGTGTTGAGCCTCCTTTAGCCTTCAAAACAGCCTCAATTCGTCTAGGCATGGATTGAACAAGATGCTCAAAACGTTGTGCAGGAATGGTGTACCATGCAGATATGAGTGTGTCATGGAGTTCCTTGAGATTCGACGGAGGTCCAGCTCATTCCAAAGATGTTCAATAGGATTGAGATCCAGGGACTGAGCGGGCCACTGCAGCAAAGAAAAGTCATTGTCATGTTCCTGGAACCATTCCATAGTGATTCGGGCTTTGTGCACCTGCGCATTATCCTGCTGGAAGTAACCATCTGACTGAGGATAATGGTACGATGTGGCATTCAGACGTGAATCTCAATGGGCGCAACGTGTGCCAAGAAAACATTCCCCACACCATAACACTGACCCACCAACTTGCACAGTAGTCGTCAGACATGATGGATCCATGGATTCATGTTGTTTTCGCCAAATCTGAGCCTTCCATCAACATGATGCACCAGGAACTTCGACTCGTCAGACCATGCAACTGTTTTTCAATCCTCGATAGTCCAGTGCTAGTGTTGCTGTGCCCACAGGAGGCGTGCTCTCGTGTTCTTTCATTATTTTGTATATTTTAAGAATGAAAATTAACTATACCAGAGCGCCAAGATTATAAAATAGCTAATACGATTCGGTCTTACTGAAAACAAAGAAGTTGAGAGGATTATTTTGTCCTTTCATGTGGATATCAGGATTTAAACTGGCTAATTAATGAAATAGTGATATTGTTTAGAGCAGCCCTTTGCCTTTGCAACCAGTTGCCCTGATATTGCACTATTTTGGCATCCATAAAAGATTAATTGGCATTAACAGCCTGTTTCAGAACTTACTGGTCCCTCATCACGCACCATAGTGCCTTATTTATTCTTTAATACTAAAGAGATTGTACTTGAAGAAATTAGACAACTGGAGGTGACTTTATAGCAGTTTTGCTAAGGATTTATCCGCATGGTGGCTTACAAAAGAATAAATATTTTTCAAAATTAAGTTTCTCAAAACTACTTTAGTGGTATTCCCCCAAGTTCCGTGTTTTTTCTTTCTTTTAAAATCTCTGTTTTTGAATTCCGTTTTAGCGTTTTCGTTTTCTGTCTTTTTGTAACCAAGTTTTCTAACAAATCCTTTATATAGCTGATAGTTGTATGCATAGAGAGAAAGAGAGAAACATTCACGGCCAAGAATGAATAATAAATTTGCAAGTGGGAGAGCACCATTCGTTTCCATTTATGAGAGAAAGATCCTGAGTGGTCTGTGACGTTCTTTCTGATGAATTGTAAATTGTGCCTTTTTGCCAACTTCGCTTACAGTAACACGAAACAGAGGTTTCATTTTGTTTCCTTCGCTCTTTCTCTTCAGTTCTTCCCTGCTTGACGATTTTTCACAGATGTCATTTCCTGCTCCTTACATTTTGGTGGTAACACATTCGCATACGCAAATACCACAACACGTGAACCAGTATATGAGTATTTTTTATTTTAAAATTAATCTTTTAAAAACCAGAAAATAAACGAATGTAGAAATTAAGGAAAAATATCGTGTATTTTCAGGCAAGTACTCTGGATTTACTAGGAACAAACAATAGCAAACCTAATGTTGGCACAGATATCCATCCTTCAGGTCTTTGAAACTAAATCCGAATTGTGTACCGATATTGAAGCAGCCTTGAACAGCCCTTCTCAGTCTTCAGCAATCCCTCTTCAGGATTAATGGCGATCTACTAGCTTTCTTCACCGCTATATTGAGGAATAGAAGTGTCCACCTCACAATAAAGAAGTCCCATTTTACCCAGAAAATCACCGCAGGAGTACCACAAGGTGGTGTCCTTTCTGGTCTCCTTTTTTCAGCCGTTCTTATTCCTTTTATGTGTCTCCATGACGATGCTTTAATACATGCCGATGGTATAAAGTTGCTTATCTTAATCTCACTGTCTGCAAACCCAAAGGCAATTGCATCTTCAATCACAGAGAGCTTGACCACTCTTTCAACTTACTTGCAGATTTTTGGGTTTTCTATTAGAAAAGGTAGTAAAAATCATTTACATAGCTGCATGGAAAATTTCATATCAGACTGAATCGTAAGGCCAAGTCATTTCTGCCTAGCTAAAATCGTTAACCATCTTTCCCACCTTCCAGTCTTCAGTAAACTTTAACAGCTTACCTTGGGATCCCTTCTCAATATCATTTATGAAAATTAGAAATAGGAGGGGGCCCGAAACAGGTATCAGAGAGATTTCACTCGCTACACTAGACCACTCTCGAGGATTGACCATTTATGGCAATCTGATGTCTCCTCCCTTTTAGCCACCAATAATCCAGATTGGGTTCCTACTTATGATCCTCAATTTGGTCTCAATCTTGGATATTCTTAATTCGTATTAAAATATTGTAATTATATCATAACAGCTTTACCCTATGTTATTGAACTTCCTAGTTTCCATAAATCCCTTTAATGGTCACAATTATTAAATAACTTATTACACTTGGTATTGCAAAGGCTGAGAAATACACAATACTACCATTAATACCCACGTACCCCTCCACTGATAGTTGGTCAAGTCCTACCCAAGAACTTTTTTTTTTTACCCAAGAACTCCCATGAACTCTACTTTGCTGAGGAATTAATTTGTTTTAAATCATTATGTGTTTTGTATGTATATGTATTGGCGGTATATGCACACATTAGGACGCGTATGTGTTTATATGTCTCTACCTTTTGCTCATGTCACTGTATATATTTTTATCCGCTATATTTGCTCACTTTAGATGTTATTTCGTTGGAAAAAGAAACTAATGTATATAATATTATATAGAAACTGTTTCTATAAAATAGAAATAATAATAATATGCGTAATTTATGTACGACTTCTATGTTTGCTGTCTAAGTTATAATGTACAAATGTATATAGGCACCCTCCTAGCTGAAGGCTGTTCAGGGGTGAAGCATATGGAATAAATTGAATATAATAACTACGTGTTAGACACAACTACAAATATGCTCTTAAGCCTTCGAGGAGACAGAAGGTAACAATCTTCTAGCATGAAATGATAATAGGGTGCCACATAAGCAGTTAGTCTGTATGTGACATTTCAAGAGCACTGAAGATTTCTAGGTCGACGATTGGTGATGTGATCTGCAAACGAAAGTGGACTGCTACTGAAACCGTTACAAAACAACCCAGAAAACTTAGGAAGATGGTGAAACGTGACAGAAGAGAGAGAGAGAGAGAGAGAGAGAGAGAGAGAGAGAGAGAGAGAGAGAGAGCACTGCAAAGAATCGTCCGCTCGGAACGGAGGTTGACGTTGTCGCAGCATACATAGGCCCTCGGTGAGATCATGAGGATACGTGTCAGCACCATTAAAGTGCGCAGGACAGTGCATACTATGAGGAATTTTTATGGGTCTTTTTCACAACATTGACTGATTAACTCAACTTTTTAATCGGTCACTGTTGTGAAAGAGACCCATAAAAATTCCTCATGTCATTAATGGGATTCGAACTCAGGTCTTTTCCACTGGTTCTTCTTGTTGGGTTTTAGGAGCATCAGCAATTAAGGCCATATTGCTGAGAAAAAACCATACTACCCTCGCCCGAGATCGACTAACTCAGCCACCTTGTGAAAAAGGTCCATAAAAATTCCTCACGTCATCGACGGGACTCGAACTCAGCTCTTTTCCACGCGGTGTGGCGAAGGCGGCGAATCTACCAACTCTGCTACCCACGAGGGCATTTCTTCTGTCTGTGACTGTCTTAATATAGAGGTTCCTATATTTTTGGCAAGTGTGTATACAATGTATTTTTTCTTGAATACAAAGACATTACATACATACAGAAAAACAGAAAAAAAAATTTAAATAAATAAATAAAAAAAAACGAAATAATTTTCTTTTGTAATTTTATTATTATTTTTTTAGTATGAGGTTTTTCTGTTATAAAAGATTTTTTTTTTTCTGTTGTTATCGATTGTCGGTATTTCTGTATGATGCAATCTAGTCACGTGACTGTGGCAATAAACGGTTGTGATCCACTTAGGACCCAACGACAGCACTTTAACCAGTCCTGACCCTTATCAGCCCACAATTACCGGTACATTACAGTACTATCGATAAGTGTTTGCTATTAATGCAGGAAATCAAATATATTTCGCGCGCGCGCGCGCGCACACACACACACACACACGGAGCCTTACTTGGCATGAAAGCAGAGCTTGGTTATCTGTAGGGTCATACGAACAGTGAACCACTTTGATATCAGTTGGCCCATAATGCCGCGGGTATGTTCCTCATTCTCATCCACCAATAGTGCATTTCATTTGTCCCCAAGATAAATAAAAAACAACTCTCTTCATTCTCTCCCCTCTCCTCTTCTCTCTATTTCATTCCGCTGTTTTTTCTTGTTTTTTTTTTTAACCACCCTCTGTGCCAAAAAGGCGCCATATGTATAGGCCATTGTCCGTATTTTTAGACAAAGAGACTCATATCTTATCTTTTTCTGTTAGAAACATTATGCAATTTGCACTTCCCTTTTCTAAGTGTTTTTGTTTCAAGTCGACTGCGCATAGAGCGCATTGGAAACGCTCCATCAGCTAGCAATGTGTGAGGAACGCTACCACTTAAGCATGCAAGATTGGCGTTGTATAAAATATCCCAGAGAGTGAAGTCCAGCTCATATGGAAGAAATGCAATCCGTCTAATTCCTCCCTTTCACTAACTTTTTCTTTTGAAATATTTTAAGTGTGAGAAATCGTTAATGAAAAAGAATTATCTCGACTCCCCTCCCAACACAAAAAGCCGAATTATGAGTCATATTTATAAATTTACAGACATTTCTCAAATTTTAATGAAATTTGAAAAAAATAAAGAAAATCCATTCACTGGGAATCGAGTTATTACATGTGGACGGACGGACGGACAAAGAAATAATATTTTTCATTTTTTTATCGGTCTGATATTAATGAAATTTTCTGAGAGGTCCAAATATTACATGAAATCTGATCAGTGGGAGTTATTACAAGAGGCTGGAAAAATATATATATAATTGCCGGATTTCTATTACTTCTATCTTAATGAAATTAAGAATGTCTCGAGAAATATTTATAAAAGGCCCAAATATAAAATTTGATGAAAATATGTCCACTGGGGGTCGAATTGCTGTCGAGTAACCTAATTTATCTCATGCGGACGGACAGACGGACGAAGTGAAGATAGGCTCATTATGCATCTATGCTAAATAATTTTTTTTTTTTTTTTTGCTATAGTATTTCTTCTAATATTGAATCTGAAGAAAAATTAATTAATTAATCCTCTACTCTCTTCTATCCTTCGAATCAAGTTTCTGTGATATCTCGCTTGGTATTTCCTCATCCACTTTTCTAATTATTCCCCGTAAATAATTAAATATTTTGCCTGTTTTCTATTATAATTCAGATGTTTCCAGAAGAAAACAAAAATAAGCAGTTGCGTGAATAGCTACCATAACTGTTTTCATAATGACACGCATGCGTTGCTGTATCCTTGTTTAGGGATTTGGAGCACCTGCCGTTACGCCAACCTTTCTCCACTTGGCACATGCAACGTTAATTAACATAACGACTTCCCCTCCATTCGATACGTCTTTGTTATTTACTGAACGTATAAATATGCGTAGCTTTGGTGACGGGATAGCGTTGTACACTTTTTCGAATTTTATGGCCCTAATTTTTCAGTTTTTTTTTTTTTTTTTTCATAATTTATCCCACTGGCACTCAGAGCGGGATATTTATTCTTGAAATTTAGCAGTTAAAATATAAACTATAAAGGTTCATATTCTGCCGGCCTTAATTTTAAATTACTGATCGGAAGGAAGGCAGATTTTGACATCCAGCATATGTCTGCTGCCTAAATTGCGTGGATAAATGTAGTCGTTTCTAAATAGCTTAAGCCTGAGCGCTGTCACCGACACTAGAGGGACAACAGCATCCCCAGACGGTTGACTCAAAAAAAAAAAAAAAAGCGCAGGTAAGCGTTATTTATGAGGTTATTTCTGTTTTTTTTTTTTTAAATTAAGATTACTGATCCATTCATAAAATGGCTGGGAAATTGATTTTCAGTTACCTGCATTGAAATTACTTTTTTTTCCCATTTTTTTACGTTCTGGTAATAGAATGAATAAATTAAACAAATAAATAAGTAACCTTTCATAAAATGACAGTGGGGAACCCTTTTCAACGTTAAAGTAGCATAGTGCAATGCTGAGGCAAAGCGGTTTAGAAGGTGGGACTGTATAAACCTTAGTTTAATTATATGAAGTTGTGCAATGCTGAGGCAACTCGTTTGGAAGGCGGTACCTCGGTTTAATTATATATCAAGTTGTGCAAAGCAACTCGTTTGGAAGGTCTGATTTGAATAAATGCTGATTTCATTATATGAAGTAATGCAGTACTGAGGCAACTCTTTTGGAAGGTGGGACCTGTATAAACCTTGGTTTGTTTATTTCAAGTTGTGCAGTACCGAGGCAACGCTTTTGAAAGGTGGGATCTGTATAAACCTCGGTTTGATTATATTAAGTTGTGCAATACCGAAGCGTTTTGAAGGTTGGATCTAAATAAACTTTGGTTTGATTATATGAAGTAGTGAAGTACTGAGGCAACTCTTTTGGAAAGTGGGACCTGTATAAACCTTGGTTTGATTATATCAAGTTGTTAAATATCGAGGCAGCTCATTTGGAAGGTAGGATATAAATAAAAGTAGGTTTCTCTATATGAAGTAGTGGAATACTGAGGCAACTCTTTTGGAAAGTGAGACATATTGATTATATCAAGTTGTTCAATGCCAAGGCAACTTTGGAAGGTGGGAACCTGGGTTGGTTTCATTATATGAAGTAATGCAGTACTGAGGAAACTCTTTTGAAAGTGGGACCTCGGTTTCATTCTGTCAAGTTGTGCAATACCGAGGCAACCCTTTTGGAAGGTGGGATCTGTATTAAGCTTGGTTTGATTATTGTAGGTTGTGCAATACCGATACAACTCATTGTGAAGTTGGCGCATTTCGTGTGACATTACAGAGAAACAAACCTTTATTTTGTTCCTAATACTGCATCTGTATGATTTTTTCTAATGACAATATAAAACTTTATTTGAAGTAGTTCAATGTCGAACCTAAATAACGTTGGTTTGATTATATGAAGTAGTGAAGTACTGAGGCAATTCTTTTGGAAAGTGAGACCTCAATCTTCATTGGCAAGTAAGGATAGAATGGATAACCATCTGATATGTACGAAAAAAATAAATAATAATTGTTGGATGGATTTCTAATGGTCCAATTGTAATAAAATTTGGGAAAGCTCGACATATCGTTCTTACAGAGTGAAATAAAAAATTTCATGAAAATCCATCCACTAAGATTTGTTTTTTGAGTTATTACATGCGGACGGATATGAAGGAGAAAATAGGAGCATTATGCATATTAAGCGTATATTGAAACATATTAATCACTACTTTCACCTAATTTAACTTCGATCTATAAGAAGTAGGGGAATTTTAGACAAATTTTCCAGTAAAAAAAGAGCGTATTATAGTTTGAAAAATACGGTACTTTTATTCTTAGTATTAAAAAATTAGCACAGATTCATTCAATTCTCAGCAAATAATGTTATTAATTTAGCTGTACAGATTAATATAACGGGGGGGGGGAGGGTTCATGCATTGTCTTTATGGTTCGTCCGTCTGTATGTCCGTCCGCATGTCATAACTGTGGAATAAATTTACTTAAAATTTTACATTTGGCTCTTTTAGAAAGATTTAAGTAGAAACCAATACCAGTGAAAATCCTGCAATTGTCATTTTTTTGTCCGTCCGTCTGTCTACCTGTAATAACTTTTAATAATATATTACGATTTTACTTTTTATTCTTAATTGGACAATTTATGTTGAATCAGATCATATCCATAGGAGAATATTTAGGGTTTTTCCTGTACTATCCCACTTATTTTAAATCTTAAAAATTAATAAAGGACGTTAGAAGTTGGTTCCATTATTTCGAATGTGAACGTGTAAATCTTGTTGGGAAAAGAGAGTAAAGCAATATCTCACCATACATCCCTGGAGTTGGAATGTTTGTGTTTTCGGGAAACTTTCGCGAGTTATTTTGCTCTTCGGAGAAGTTTCAGTAGCTAGTTGGGTTGTTTATGTTCCATTAATCACACCTTGCACCGTGATTATTTCAATGGGCCATGTGGTAGAAATAAATTTCCAACAAGTACCGTGTCAGCCAGCACCGGTCCTAACATACATCACTGCATCACTTAAGCAATATCTGCTGCTTAGGAGGGAGATGCAGAACTTAGTCTTTTTACAACTTCGCAGCGTGTCTGGAAGGATTTGTTGAATTTCAAATTGCGTGTGAAAGACGTCTATTAGTGACCTTCGACTCGACCGAGCAGAATCCAAAAAAATGAAATTATGTTAATTGAAAAGCTAGCTAGTAACTGAATACTTTTTATACATTCGTTTAATGTTTTCTTTATATACTACCTGGTCGAAATATTAGAAACCAAATCTCACTACCTTGTAGGGCTTACCCATGCCTGAATTACAGCTTGAATTCGATTTAGTAGGGATTGAGCTAAGGGCAAAGGTATCTGGTATATTTTAAGCCCTCGCTGTTGCAAACTATTGTTGTTGTAATGGAGTTTTTGAGATTATCAAAATATCTCTACAAAATTGCACGTGTTCTGTAGTTGATTTGTCAGTTTGCTGGATGAAAAACCCGAAGTTTTTATCCAGTAAACTGATTCGCCTAAAACCCTTCAACAGCTTAGGCTATATTGCGCCGAAAATATTGTTTGTAAACTGCTCGTGTTTCTGAACGATTTACTGTTTGCGGGATGGAAAAACCCGAGTTTCCGGGATAAAAAACCATGCTACCCTCGCCCGACTAAATCTGCTACGTTGTGCAAAAAAAACCATAAAAATTTCGCGCATCATTGATGGGATTCGAACTCGGTTCTTTTCCACCCAGTGTTGGGAGGACGGTGATTATATCAACTACAAGGGGATGGGGATGAACTTGAGACAGGATAAGTGAATTCGTCACTATGTTCTTTATCCTCTCACGAAAATATCTAACTTGATGGACAGTCACATTATCCTTTCAAAGCGCCTCCGTAGCCAGGTGGGAAGGAGCAGCAGTGCGTAGCACATGCTTCTTGATTAGACCGGGGTTCGAGCCCGTCACCACCAAATACGGAGTATGCGGAAAGGTCAAGGAATGACCACCGCATATCCCGGAGCAATATGGCCTTAGTTGCTAATGCTCCTAAAAACCAAAATAACAAATAACAACAAATCCTTTCTAAAGTGTAGTGTTCCCATCTTGGTATTGTCCAGTTTGGTGGAGATTGCTTTTTAAATCCTTCACAAAAACTCCCTATGGAACATCTGTCATAGTTTTTCTGTCTCGTGGTCTTTCATAACCCAATCTACTCCCTCCAAGCTCTTTTTCAATAGTACAGAGTGTCCATAAACGATCTTCGATATCAAGCCTATTTTCAACCTCCTGCAAAACGTTTTGGAGAACACCGTTGCCAATTTTTTCGCTTCTGTGTTATATCTTGACTCATCTAGTGTCGTCAGCAACGGAGGGACATTTCTTTGAGGACCATCCAAAATAAAAAAAAATCCAGTAGCTTTGTATGTGTGAATTTTGATGATCTCAGGGAACACTTCACATAGTTTTCAATGCCCATTATATATATTAGGAATGAGTTCATCTAAATCTGACATTACTCTGTTATGGACGTGTGGTGAGACCCTCTTTTCTTGGTAAATTAGCCCAACCTGAGCCCAACCCTACGACATTGGGTTGGGCTCAGGAGCAACTGCGTCTCCCTAAATATACGGCCTTGGTCATATCAGACACATTTCCCCTCTGGGCTTTAAGTTTTTTTGTTGTCAATGCTGTAGGTATTTAAGGAACAAGGTTGATACGTGACCATATCGTCTGATGGCCCGATTTGAATAAAGTTTTACAATTAGCCATATGGCGCAAGGAATCCCTGGACTTTTTCTGAACCGACCAAAAAATTTCACTGAGTTTTGAATTTCCCAAAGCTGTCAGCCTCAACTGCCCATGGAGGCAACTTATTCCAATAATTAACAACTCGCTAGCGAAAAGAAAACTTCTTGCAATCCAGCCTAAACCATCTTCCCCTGTATTGTGAATTTATGATCTCTAGTTCTGGAATCATTTAAACAGTGAAAATTTCACCATCATTTTACTTTCGTCTCCCAGAACCTTGCACACCTCAATCAAATCTCCTCTAAGGTGTCTAGTTTTCAAGGCTCTGTAGTCCACATATGGACTACAGAGCCTTGGAGGAAAGAGTATTCATACGAGGAAAGACTACCTCACATTCATATGAGGAAGTCTTTCCTCATATGAATACTCTTTTGCCGATTTCACCAGGCGCGTTTACCGTCTTTGGTCCAACCCTTTCAAGAAGCTGGATGGTTTTTTTTTCAGTGCAATCTCCATACCTGGACACAGTATTCCAAATGTGGTCTCGTGACTGCCTTATACAGTGATTAGTATTAGTAGTTGCAAATGATGCAATGAGCTCCTCCCTATCTCTACAAGCAAATGATCAATAGATTATTTATAGGACACCATGGGTCCCTCCATGGTGCCTGTCTCACTATTCGGAGAACTTCATGCCGATTGTATCGTAACTGCCAGATCTCTTTCTTCCTCTAAAAAATTAATTCAACCCCCAACTAGTGTTTAAGTCATTTTGGGGTTGCTATTCTCCAAATGTAAGACCTTGCATTTTTCTGCATTAAAACTTAGCCGCCACTTTTCTGACCATCTTTGAAATCATTCTAAGTAACCCCGAAAGAGCTATGCTTGAAGCTGACCATTAACTACTCTACTGATCTTGATACCATATGCAAATTTTGCCATCATGCCCTCTATGTCTTCGTCGATGTCATTGAAAAAAATCAGAAACAAGAGTGGTCACAATATGTCGATCGTTGGGGAACACACCTCTTACATTAGCCCAATCTGAAGATTAACCATTAATCACAACCATTTGAATCCTGTCCTCAGCCATTCTGCAATCCATCTAAGGATTATTCCTATGATTCCAATATTTCATTTTCACCGTGCGAATGTGCAAGTGGAAGAAGTTTCTTTTGTGGAGAGCCATCGTGGGAAGCACAGCTGGTAGAATCACCGTCATCACCATACCAGGTGGAAAAGACCTGAGCTCAAGTCCCGTCGATGATTAGAGGAATTTTCATGGGCCTTTTTCAGATCGTGTCTGAGTTAGTCGCTCTCTGGCAAAGGTGGTATGGTTTTTCTACAGAAAACTTGGGTTTTCCATCCAGCAAAACAAGAAAAAGACCACAGAAAACGTTCAATTTAAGACAGGATTCACACGGAGCAATATGGCCTTAGTTGCTAATGCTCCTAAAACCCAATAACAACCACAACTGATAATATCCTTCTTTAATATGAATTAATTCAACTTTTACACGAGGCTATAAAACGATAATAACGTTGAATTCTTCCCCGAATTAATAACCGTCTCTGTTAATCCGAACGTAAATTATTCTTTCATTCTTTCTTTCCGCGGTTATCTTGTTTGAATAGTTAGCTGCTCATTATTTCCTAGATGTACACAGAACTAGAAGGCTAATCATTAAAAAAATTCCTTTCTCCCGTAGACTTTTTAACAAGCAACGTACGTTGTTGAAAGTTTAATCTTTACAAGGGAGTAAACAAAAAACACATCAAATTACCAGAATGATGAAGATCCTTTTCTTCATGTTCTTTTGATAAAAACTTATAAATTATTCAAGAAATATTAAAAAGTTGGTTTCTGTCCTGAGGTGTTTCTTTCTAACAGAAAACAAGTGGCTCCTATCGATCTCCTGATGCCTTATCTTTGCTGCAGTGGTGGTGGTGGTGGAAGAGATGAGTGTGCAGAGAAAGAATAGAAAATGCTCTTTTTGACGTGGGTTTGTTTCACTTAGGATATTTAAGAAAGGAAGTGGTAATTGTTATTGTAGTAGGGTTTTAGGAACATCAGCCATATTGCTTCGTGTACTGTCTGTAAATTGCGAAGTCGATTTTCTGTTTGCTGGATGAAACCCCTCGCCTAAGATCGAGTAACTCAGGCACATTGTGAAAAAGATCCATAAAAATTCCTCACGTCATCGATGGGACTCGAACTCAGGTTTTTTCCACCTGGTGTGCGAAGGTCGGCGAGGCTACCAACTGTGCTACATACGAGGACAGAAGTGGGGAAATAAGACCATAAAAATACATTGGTATTATCCTTCTAAAGCTCAAATAGCTACACTGGTGTGCAAAATTTAAGGACCAGTCAGGTTTTTACATGCAGCTTCTCATAGGAGTGGCCTGGATATGGGAAAAGCATACCAAAGGAACCTCGTGAGGTACAGAAATGATGAAGGAAACGACCCCAACACAACAACGGAAACAAAACGGTACAATAAAGAGGGACTTTATTCAAAAATTGCAACATAGCACTGGCTGCCATAATACAGATGCATCACTGCCAAAGATGGAACAAAGGGAAGAGGTGGTCCTCAGTAGGAGATATGGCTACCCCTAATGTCGATGCAGGCTTTGCACCGCTTGTCCATACTTAGAACAATGTTGTTGATAAGTTCTTGCGGTATTCGTCCATTCCTCTGTCAGCGCCATCTTCAGCTGGTGAACATTTTCTGGTGGGTGTGGACTTGACGTTAAGCGTCTCCGCAGAACGTTCCATGTGTTCGATGGGATTTAGATCGTGGAATGGGCAGGCCAATCCATACGGACAATGTTCTCACTTTCTAAAAGCATATCAACAGCTGCAGTGCGATGGGGTGTGGCGTTATCATCCATAAACACGAACTCGGGGCCAATGGCACCTCGGAACAGACGCACGTGGGGAAGAATTACCTCAGTACAGTATGTGCACTGGTTACAGTACCGCCTTCCAGTATCTGTAGTCGTGTACGTCCATCCAAGATAACGCCTCCCCAGATGAGAACACCTCAACCGCCATATCATGGGTGTGGACTTGCCGTTAGGCGTCTCCCCAGAATGTTCCATGTGTTCGATGGGATTTAGATCGTGGAATGGGCAGGCCAATCCATACGGACAATGTTCTCACTTTCTAAAAGCATATCAACAGCTGCAGTGCGATGGGGTGTGGCGTTATCATCCATAAACACGAACTCGGGGCCAATGGCACCTCGGAACAGACGCACATGGGGAAGGATTACCTCAGTACAGTACGTGCACCGGTTACAGTACCGCCTTCCAGTATCTGGAGTTGTGTACGTCCATCCAAGATAACGCCTCCCCAGACGAGAACACCTAAACCGCCATATCGATCCCTTTTAGTGATGTTTGCGGGGTACGGTGTGCCAACCTCTCGCCAGACTAGTTGACGTCCAGAATCGCTGCTGAGACTGAATCTCCTCTCATCAGTAAAGAGTACCTTAAGTAAAGATTTTGTGGTTGCAACCTTTAGAAATAGTGTTGGTCCTTACGTTTTGCACACCAGTGTATTACTAACTAATAATTACTAAACAGTCTCTCAGTTTGCGGCCCTCGTGGATAGCACAGTTGGTAGAATCACGCATGGTTTTTCTCCCGGAAACTCTGGTTTTTTGTCCAGAAAACAGAAAATCGAGAATGGAGCAATCTGGCCTTAGTCGCCAATGCTCCAAAATCCCAAGAAGAAGAAGAAGAAGAACAGCAACAACTCAGTTTGTGCGATCTGTGATACAAAAAAAAAAAGCTATAGCCGGATACATTATTTTAATATTTCAGCATAATTCCTTCTAAGGGGAGAATTGATGATATCTTTTTTAATATATGCAATGAACAAAAAATATCATTTTTAGATTGTTTTCTGTGATGAATATTTCAGTGAGTTTTCAAGTTAGTCTGCCTGGCTTTGAATTTTTCAGTTTTATTATTATTATTTTTTGTGGAAATATTTTTCTCTTACCTTATCTTAGTGTTTTTACATCTAAGGCTTCATTATACACTTAGAATCATTCCAAGCCCACATCAGTTGGATTCCCTTGAGGTACAGTCACGGTGTAAAGAATTTCTCTAAAAGAGCTTATTAAGAACTAATTTCTTTTCGAGATAAGAGTAAGTTATGTAAAATATGTTATGTATTTTAGCAAGTTGTGTAAAATAACTCCAGTTTGTGTTGTTTCATTTTAAGTGAAATGAAGGACCATGGGGAATTTTAAATTCACATTATCAGAATTATGAATGTAATACATTTCACCTAAATGTACACTGAAAGGACAGAATTCATGGGATACCTGGTTACTTGGCAACGCGACGCTGTCATCCCTCTCGCTAGTGGACGAACTCACCGCTCGGCAGGTATATCGGTACACTGCAATCACGTAGGTGGTAATTCGATGTCAGTATGGATAAACCTCGTGAGTTAACCAACTTTGAAAGAGGGATGATAGTGGGTGCCCGACTCATGGTGGAGGTGGCACAAAAATTGCATTATCCCCGTTCGACGGTGTCAAGAGTCTATCGGGAACGCCATTTCCGGAATAACATCTCATCGTGGACAGCGCTGAGGGCGGAGAAAGGTGATGGATGAATGTGGCCGTCGACGTCTGTCTTGCATTGTTTCAGCCAACCGGAGAGGGACAGTGGCACAAATCACCCGGACTTGAACGAGGAAGGTGCCAGAAACGTCTCCACCAAAACCAGGCGATCATTAACTGCAGTCGGTTATGGGAACAGCCGACCCGCCACAGTTCCATTGTTAACATCACGACACAGGACTCTACTCCTGAACTGGGCGAAAGAACACCAGCATTGGACCTTGGATAATTGGAGACCGGTCTCCTGGTTTGATGAGTCCTGTTTCCATTTATTTCGAGCGGATGGGAGAGTGCGTATTTGGAGGAAACTGCACGAAGTTATGCACCCTGATATCAACAAGGAACTGTTCAGATGGGTGGATGGTAGGAAATGGTCTGGAGCGTGTTCAACTGGCACATGTTGGGACCTTTGGTACATCTAGACGCATCTCTGAACGGTGCCGGTTACGTGTCCATTTGGCAGACCATCTGCATCCCTTCATGGTCATCGTGCACCCACAGGGCAATAAACTCTTCCAGCAGGACAATGCGCCTCCCCACAGATCGTGGTGACTAGAACATGGCTCGAAGAACATTCCGCAGATTTTGCACAATTTGTGAAAATACATAACATAAATGAAGCTCTAAAAGGAAAAATGTGCAGCAGAAAGACCAAGTTCCAAGAACGAGAGCGCAGTAGTAAATGATTGAAAAATGGAATGTAGACAAAGAAAGATATATTTCCAACCAAACTGTGGTGGAAATTGATGAATCCAGAATTTGGTGGTCGTATATTCATAAAAAGCTACTTCTTTCTGTAAAAAATCAAAAGTGGTGCGAAATGGAGTGTCAAACGCAAAGGCTGGACTTTAATAATGAAAAAATATCGTGTGGACTGACCAGTCTCGATTTAGACTTTTCTGTACCAATAGTAGAGTGAAAGCGTGGCATGAACCTTCTCATGAAGCAGTGCATCCAGACTGTCGTGCTCATCATTCAAGCAGCTGGAAGTGGTATCATGGTATGGATATGTTCTGTTGGTATAGGCTGGTTTCGTTCCTACTTAGATATTCGTTGGAGGTAATACGACCTTCTTTCTGTCGTATCGGAACCAATTTTACCCCAATGTCTCATTTTTCCCGGATTGAGACGAATTCTTTCAAAACGACAACGAACTATTCATAAACAAAAGTTGCATCTGAATGGTTCGAGCAACATTCCTAAGATTTCCAACATCTGTACAGGCTGTCTAATTCTCTAGATCTTAATCCAATTAAGAATGTTTGGGATATGGTGGAAAGTGCAGTTAGGCTTCGCAGTTCCTACGACCACAGCTGACAAATATCCTGATGGAAGAATGGTCAAATCTGGAGCTAGACTCCCCCAGACACCTAGTGGAATCCATGCCACTACGTCTAAGGGCTGTAGGTGTAGTGAGTTGCAGACCAACGAACAGAAGGTGGAATGAAACGAAAAATTCTTACCCAATGATCATCAGAAGGAAGTAAAAATCATTGATGATTACGTGATTAACAATACATTTTATTTTAATGATCAAAATAATGTTTGTAATAAATGGAAAATATAATTTCCTGCTCATTGACACTCTTTTTAGTATTAATTGTTTTTAGGGATGCTATATGATAGGTTTAATTCCTTTTTATTACGTTTACCAGAAAAATTGTCCTTTGAACTAAACTTGAAACGTTCGAAACCAAAAATCCAAACAAAAAAACAGTTGCAAACGACAAAAGTCGTTATCAGAGATTCCACAAAATCTTAATGCAATTCTCTGAACTTGTTTCCAAGGATACTTTGCCAGGGTAGATACCACACGTGTAGGTTGAACTGGAAGAAAAAGAAAATAAAAAGAAGTCACGCACATCTATTGTTCGTCTGGTACTGGTGGGAGGTATTTTTAAAGGCGGCAGCAGCAGCCTCTGCAGGCTATCTAGGTCATCAGTTATGTGTCTTGCGATGGTCGAGGTGCAAAGGTTGATTATTTCGCCTTTATGAAGCACTCGCTATGTCTCTTACCCCTGATAGGGTCTCTGCAAAGGCAACAACCTCATCAAAAAATACGGGCAACTCGTATGACGTCACAATACTATTTTCCCTAGTTCCAAAAGCCACCAAGGCAACCGGATAATGAAGAGGTTTAACCAATAGACTTACTTTTGTCTGTTATCTGAGTTTGGCATTCTTTTCTCCTATTAAGTTTCGTATAAAGCCATTGGGGTAAGGGATTAGGATATTAAGAAACTCTGCTTTGGATAACGATAATGTTTCCCCTTTAGATAGTTTGTAAGACTTTTATGGCGTTTCCATCATTAAGGAGGGTTATTTAGCACCGTGAAGAATTTACTTATCTGCATATGTCTTATGGTTTTACTTCAAATTAACGAGATCATAAAATTGTCGCTTCCCTTTTAGGGGTCCCCTAACATCTGGACATTTAAACTTGATTAAGTTCAATCGTAAAAGCAAATCATACGTCAAAGGAAACATCCCACCAATTATATTTTATTTATTTTTTTTTAAATTTCTATTTTGTTTTAATTTTTTTCCACATTACATAATCCTATTTCGTATGAAATAGGATTATGGATATGAATAATGTACACTATATGGCCAAAAGTATATGGACATCCATCCTTTAATATGGCGTACTGTGTTAGATGTTCTCGCGCATACAAGGTGATTGCCAACGCCTACTACTGCGCATGTCAACAACATTCATATCGTGCTGTAGCTTGTTTTTTCCTCTGCAGAACCGTTTTTGTTTCGTTACAATCGGTTAAGTTTTGACTGAACTGTTCCTCTTTAAGTGAATCAGTGTTTTAACTCTTCGGTGGAAAAATGAGTGATCGTAATTTAGAGAAATGGATTGTTATTAAAACTCTAGACGATCTCACAGCTTCAAGCAGAAAATATCTATCAGGTCCAAATGGCCTTCAGCAATTCAACCATCCGTAGGCAGCTGCATATCCCTAGTTCAATGGTCGGGCAGTTGCACAAAAGCCAAATATCATTCCCAGTGTGAAGAGGAGTTTGGAGAAGTGTCGTTTCTATGGACTCTATAATAATTGCTGAAGGTACTATGCACTGACAAATTTCTCTACACAACTTTTCGTTGTTCCCATAGGTGAGTTGGGATTGCCTCAGAGCGCTTCCTGTGGGAGTACATCGTCTTGACCATAAAGTTTAGTGGGGGAGATTTGATGGTGTTGGACTGTTTCGACTTCATCCGTTGTTGGTACTGTCTGAAACCATGAAGTCCATGGCCTACTTGGACGCTTTAAACAATTATGCGTTACGTACAATGTGGTACGTAACGCATAATTATTTAAAGTGTTCAATGTGTGTTGGTATCAGCACGACAACCCTCCTTACCACACAGCCAGAGTCGCAGTGGACTCGTTGTGGACAGTGAGATCAAAACGTTGAGTGGTCGACTCAGAGTTCGGACCACAACTGCTTTGAACATCACTGAAACGAATTAGAACAGTGGATTAGGCTGTGGCTAAAGTGGCCTTCTTCCTGACCGGTTCTCGAAACTACTTTCCAAAAGGAATGGAAGCGAATTCCGGCCCACACCTACTGGAAGTTAATGGAAATATTAAGGCTGTCATAGATGACAAAGATCACCCTACTATATATTAGGCTTTTGAATTAAAATCCCTTTTTGTAATTGTAATGTGCTCTGAGCACACCATTCGACGGACGCTCTAGGGAATAGGCCTACGGAGTAGCTGACCTGCTCATGTGACCATGTTGACCGACATCTGCCCCAGCAGTGGGCACGGGAGCACCGTTCCAGCTTCGTCATGCCAATGGACAGGTGCGTATTCGACGGCAAGCAGAAGAACAGCTGTAACCAAACTGCACAGTTGGACGAAAATAGGTCTGTGGCTGTGGTATCATGGTTTGGGGAATGGTTTCATTTGGTTCCCTTCATCCCCATTGAACATATCCTCACCACCTGATCTTGCCTCGACATTGTTTGGGACCAAGTGTTGCCCAATATGGTGACCGTGTATTCAGGTCGCACTGAACTCTTTCAACAGAATAATGCTCCATGTCCCATTCGAGGATCATGTCCAAGTGTCTCGTGTGCTCTCCTCGCTGCTAAATTCTCCTAACATCAAACCCATCGCACTTTTGTGGAATGCGTTGGAACGCAGCATTCACCAATCCACGCCATTGTCCTGCTCAGTTGCCGAATTCCGGGACCTCTTTCTGTCCAGCTGGTCCAGGATACCTGAGAAAAACCTTCCGCTGTCTCGTGGAGTCAATGCCACGCCGGATGCAAGAAATTATCAATGCGAATGGCTGCCTAATACGCTATTAATTAGTGGTCATAATGTTTTGGCTGATGATTGCATGAGATAGAGGGATGTTTGTTTTTACAGACATCCTTAAAGTCAACGTAGTACGATTGCTAATGGAGTGTCATCCTATGGCAGAGGTATAGACTTAGTAGGACTCAGATTTCAGGGAGTGGACCGAAAAGAACAGCGAAAAATGAGAAAGTTACATTGCACCAGCACTCCAACTTCGTGATGAAAGGTCATTGATAAACCTTTGATGATTTTATTCTCACCTTGCTGCCCAATTCACAATATAAGCTTTGCTCAGTGAATGAACAGGTTTCATTCCTTCATGATAGCGAATTCAACTCATAGCGAGAAGATGGTTGAGGGCTTTGACTTTTTCATAAGGCATGCTGAAATTGATGAAATTTAGGTCGGACGAATTCTTTGGCCACTCCATTCTTTCAATATTTTGGTTTCCAGGTGCTCCTGCACCAACTAGCTCTAATTAAACAGGCAGTCTGTGTACAGGAAATTAGGGACAAAACAGTCGCATTAAGAGCTCAACACTCCTTTCTCTTCCAACTTCCCACAGGTAGACAAAGATCCATTGTTTATTTTATTTTCCAGTCCTTGGGCAGCCTTAGATGGACGCTACCTTTTGGGAACGTGCTGCAGGGTTAAATTTAAACTGGAATTAAAGTATGCAATGATCATCAACGTGTCTCTAAGTGAAATGATGGTACCCTCAATCGAGATAGACTTTGTGGTGAGTGGTGATATAAGAGACACACCACTGGCCTCCTGACATGAGAGATTGATTGCAATTCCTAGTGAAAAAGCTTGGTAGTCACATTAAACTAAAACACAAGCTAAAACAATTTAACAATAGAAAAAGTCTTGAACAAAATGACGTTGAGAGCAAAAATATTGCGATGCTTGTTAACAACCTGAAAAAAAAAAAAAAAAAAAAAGAGAAGAAGAAGAAGAAAGAGGGGGATTAGCTACTAAATAATTAGCGCAAAAAACAGGTAATAAGAAATAGGAATGATGTCTAACGTTAATGAGGTACTTTGAAAGGATTTTGATCGAGATGCACAGAAGGAAGGAATGTTGGAATTGATGGCGTTATAAAGAAAAGAAAGACCATATACACTTTCTTTTTTTCTAAAACAAAGGAGAAATTCTTATTTTAAACGATAACAGGGAAAATCGATGGTAGATGACGTAAAAGACATCTCAGAAACATAAAATCTAATGAATTTAATTTTAATACGCTCATATCTCTGTGAGAGATATATATTGAGTGGCCACATTATTAGATACGCCTCTCCTTTTCATGAGATGGATAGCTCTTTCTGTAATAGCATCACATGTTCGCAATATGCGATATCAATCAAGTAGGCAGATGGGTAGGGGATCTTTATGGGTGATTTCAGTGCAAGGTTAAAGATTCGAGTGACTTTGAACCTGTGGTTGATTTGCTGGATGAAAACCCGAATTACGGGAGAAAAAGCCATGCTATCATTGCCTGAGACCGAATAACTCAGCCACATTGTGAGAAAAACCCATAAAAATCCTCACGTCATTGACGGGACTCGATCTCAGGTCCTTTTTACCCAGTGGGGGTGGACAGCGATCCTACCAACTGTGCTACCCACGAGGGCCTCTGTGTTAGGTAGGCGTACCTAATAAAGTGGCCATTCAGTGCAATTACATGTGCAAACAAATCGTGTTTCAGTGGTCAAAAGTGTGAAGAAAATTTTAATTTTTTTTCTTGACAGATGAACAACTCTACAGTTACCTACCTACACTGCTCGACAAAACTAACAGAACACGTAGAAAACGTGGTGTATCTCGTGCAGCTTGCAATGAGGTCTGACAAAATTTGGTATGATGGTGGTGTACCACAGAATAACGATGAAATGAGAAGACAGCGAGAAACTTCGAACGGGTATAAGGGACATTTATAGGGGTTGTATAAGTATTACCAAAGAGGTCATATTAATGGTCACATGATATCAATTCGAGGTATAATTTCCTGCAACGGCTAAACAGGCCTGACACCGGTGAACCAAGCTCGATATTATGGCGTCTATAAGATTCTGTGGCAACAAATCCCATTAGTCCACCAGTACACACCTTAGCTCACCAATTGACCAAGGAGTTGGCAGTCGGCTTGCAATGCAAATCCCAAGGGCCCTCACAGATGTTCGATCGGATTTAAGTCTGTGATCGTGCTGGCCACGGCAGACGTTGGATATCTTCAGTTTCAAGATATTCCTCCACCACTTGAGCTCTGTGGAGGTTGTGGTGTATGAAAACAAAATTTGGGCCAACTGCACCCCTTAAAAGTCTCATATGATCTGTTACGGTACCCCTATCAAAAACATGAAGAGGGGTGTGGCTGTTGCTAAAACGGGACTCTCAGAGAACATCACGAATTACACCACATTTTCTACGTGTTCTGTTAATTTTGTCGAGCAGTGTATTTAAAAAATATCCCAACCAAGCATAAGAAAATATGTACAGGTCACATTTCTACGTTGTTTGCATTTAAAAAATAAATAAATAAAATATAATCGCAAAATTCACCCCCAAAGTATTACTCTTTCCCCTTTTTTATTTATGTGTTTCTAAATATAACACTTTTGGTTTAGTTTCGAATCTGATAGAAGAGAATATAAAATAAAAACTTCCTTTGTCTAACATGAACCTTGACGTGAGCAAAATATCAAAAATAATCTCCTCTCACAAAGATAAATTGAATTTAATAACGTTGAAGTAGAAATTCGAAAGAGAAGAAACAATTGGAAACATAAAACTTTTAAAGAACGTCAAGAAATTCGACTTGCAAGACTCCATATAAGTCACCATCAGCAGTGAAAGGAAATCTGGTCCAAATATAAATTTAATGCTCCAAAGTTAATGCAGTGAAATTTTCGAAAATCACTCGGTGGACCAATAGCATTGAAGCGACTTTTCTCCCCCTAACGGACAATTATGACAAACAATGGTCGATACGCAAAACAGCTTGGTATAGCATTTATTCATGAATTGGCCACGTATGTTTCGAAAGCCATGAAAAATCTTCGTATAAATGTGCGGTGAGGTTAGAGGGGAGGGAATAAATGTCACGAGCACACCAGGGTCTCTCATCACGTTCCACTTTTACTGTTCCGGAACGCAGATGGCATTCATAACATTTTCACCATTATTTGTTACCAACTACAAAGCGAAGAAAAATTTCTTTGTGACCGTCATCTTTGAATTTTCGCATTCTTCGAAATCCGGAAGCCAAAGGGTTTATTTATTTATTTCTTCTTCTTTAGTGTTCCACTGCTTTCCTTTGGGAACTGCGCAAGAAATGAAACGCTCCGTAGTTTCTGATCCTTAAGACAAGGTCATTGATGAAAAGCTTCGAGAAGACGACTCTGCTGGCAAAGATAGTTCGCTTTTTTTGTTGTTTCTTCGCTGTTAAAAGGCGTACAGCCAGAACTGGCCATTGTTTGAGTTGAATAGAGCTGTCATAGGGTCGCTATAAGACCCGAGGACGACTTCTGAGAGTTTTCTGTGTGAACAGCATCTCTATTCTGATGATAATCGAAATGTCCAGGCATGAAAATAAAGAAAAAAACTTTTCTCTTTCCCAGCCGGTGACTCCGTCTCTTTCTTTCTTTTTTCATTAACGCGAATGCAATTCAGAAAAACTATTGTTGGATATTTAGTATGATAATAGTTAGATGACACAAGGTAACGAACTTTCTCTGTATCTGCCAAAGATATACTCACTGATTCATATCTTCCCCGTCTCCCAGAAAAGTATCTGTCCAATTTCGCTTCGACCACTGTTGAAAGCATTTCATTCCAACAATCTACAACACAGTGTCCGAAAATAAACTTGATGAGATCTGGTTTTCTGTTTCGCCTTCCAGTGAAAATATATCTCCCTCGGTTCATTTTACTGATTCCCGTCTGAGCTTTATATACCTCAATCAGGTCCTCACTAAGATTTCTTCCCTCGGTTCATTTTACTGATTCCCGTCTGAGCTTTATATACCTCAATCAGGTCCTCACTAAGATTTCTACGTTTGCAATGCGCTCCCTCTAAGCTGTTCTATGGACATCGATTAGCATCCCTTACTAACTGGCTGTCCCTCTTTGAACCGTATTTGGAAGCTGTCTTTCTTGAAGCGTGGACTCCAGGGCTGAACATTTTAAATGCAATCTAACACACACATTTGAAATCCTTTTATCTACTTACGATTATCCTATAAATAATAGACAGGACACCACGCGCCTTCCTAGCTGCTTGTTCATACTGCATGGAAAATTTCATGTCTGAGTGAATCGGAATCCCTAAGTCTTTTTTTTTTCGTCTTGAACCACTTTTACCTCAATTCTTCTAGGTTGTAATCTCTATTTCTCTGTTTCCTAGGTGCAAAACTTTATATATATATATATATATTTACCATTTGTGCAACTGATCAAAGTCATTTTGATGCAAAAATGGCCTGGTTCTGGTCGTTAACTACCTGTCCTTCCTATCTTTAAATCATCAGCAAACTTTGTCAACTTCCCCTGCACTCCACCATGAATTCATAAAGGAAGATAGGAGGTTCAAGCCTGTGACTGCTAAACACTGTGCTGTTTCTCGTGTTCTCTGTATCTTGTGAACACTTCTAACCGTGTGGTTGTCCCGGAGTATAAACAGAAAATTTATATGTATCTCCGATATTGATCCCTGATGAATTCCACTTGCTACACTGAAAACGTTCATTTATGATAACTCTATATCATATCTTTTAGCTCTCCCACGAATCCAAATTTTAGCAGTCCATGAATTCCAATTTTAGCTGTTCATGAATCCCAATTTTAGTTGTCCCATGAATCCCAATTTTAGTTGTCCCATGAATCTCATCCAACGAAATGTGTTACCAGTAGTTCCAATTTTTTTCCAGTTTATACTCGTATATTCCCAATTTGCTTTTTGCATGGATCCTTAAGTCAATCAGAAAATCATTTAAGGATTAATACCACGATCTAGTACACTAACAAAATACACATTTATTAAAGGCAATTTGCATATTAAATACTAATATGTCAGAACGTGCACACTTTGGATGTCAAACACAACACATACTGAGACTAATTAAAAGATGGTGTTCGGTTTCATTACTTTTAGTGATTCGTGCTGCAACGTCGTGGACACGTTGGGTTGCTTTTTGGATTGCATGTGTTGAGCAACCGACCAGAATGCTCAGCAATGATCGAAATTTTAAGCTATACATCTTTACTAACATCGGATACAAAAGTAAAATACCTTGGGGACCCCCGTTATTTACTTCTTTACTGAATAATAGTACACTTATTGTTTTAAAGGAAGAAACTATGATCCCGAATGAAATTGTTGTTGGTACACAAAACACCAGCAACCAGCAGAACTTGATCGTAGTTTTAATTTTCGCCTTACAAAAACTATAAAAAATTCTAGTGATGATGGTATTGAAAATTAAAGACGAATCTCTTTCTCAGTAAACCAACATGATAAACCACCCTATTCAGAAAGGTTATTTTTTAAATTAATCTGGTCCCCATTGAAGATATTTCCCATTATCTCTTGTATTACTAGTAAGCGTACTTATCGAGATTTGAATTGAATTCTTTACCTTGGTCTTAGAGAGATTCAAGACTTGTCATCTCAATAAATTGGCAAGACGTTGTTCGGATTAATTTTCCACAAGATATTAAAATTTTCAACTCCATGAAATAAAAAGAACCATTGCTTCCCACCTGGTTTAAAAAAGGACTTCTACTACTCCCAAAAACAATCAACCTGGTAATGCCAAGTGACCATTCAACGTGAACCAGCTATTGTCTATGAATATTGTAATAAGTATAGATCACTCGTTTATCAGGCGATGGTGTTCGTGCGGTATAATAAGTAAAATGCAAATAGAACGAAGATCAGAGGAAAAGTGTTGCATTTTTCTTTAAACTATTAAAATTCAACAGTATTTATTTTTAATGTTCACACAAAAACGATCAAAAAATGCTTTTTCGTTGCTTTCAGTCGACCGCAGACTATTACAAGGTGCATTACTGAAGAAAAATCCTCTAGTACACCCAACAGCTACCATTTGTTGAAATCACAACTTCCGAATGTGTGAGTACACGAAAATCGATTTTTAAATACATTAAATCTGGATACAGTGGCAGTAAAATATCTTGGAGGGATGGTTAGAAAAGAATTTTATTTTTCCATGGATGGAAGGGTTTTAATTTTTAAACGCTTTTTATTATGTGCCATGAGGACATCAGTGTTGGAAGGAGACGAAATGGTCTTCGGGTTACCTTGTAAATTCCTTTATAGTAGTTCTAACAGCGCCTTTTAATAGTTTCCTCTCGAGCTTAAATGATGGAAGCACACATCATAAATTACAACAGATGGTGGAAGCACAGATGATTTTGGCTCGGCCGTACCACTACCACAGTCTGCGCGGGTAGCGCAGTAGTTATAATCAACTTTGACCCTACAACGGGTGGAAAAGACTCCAGTTCGAATCCCATCAGTGACACAGGGAACATTTATGGGCTTTTCTCCCTAAAAACAAGATACATTCCATGTTCTCACAGGATTCTGCTATATGGACAGCATGTCTGATTGGTATAGGTGGGTGTATCTTTCTGTTATGGAGTAGTACAGGAGCTTGGATTCGAATACTGTTCATAACGTAAGGAATTTTATGAGCTTTTTCTCAAAATGTGGCTGAGTTAGTCGATCTCAAAAGACGGTTGCATTGTTTTTCTCCAGAAACTTGAGTCTTTTGTGTAGCGAACAGCAAACCGACCGAAGAAAACATGAAATTAGAGACATAATATACTGGCGAGTCAGAATCTTAGTCACTTTGTCGCTTAATACATACATAGCACACCTTTTAGACTTAATTTCGAAGACTGGATGAAATGCTTCCATTCTTCGGATTTTTCTTTCAAGGGTCCATAAACTGTCTTCCAAGTTCAACCAGTCCATCAGTATCATTACAGTAGCAAAGCAATGTTCCAGCAAGATATGAAGAAAACTTTTTGTCGTTCACGAAATACAGATAATCAGAGATATGCCAGATGAGGCTCTGAAGGAGGACCTCGAGCGAGTTCCCTTGTTAAAAAAAATTTGTTTGATAAAAATTAACAGACTGTTTTAAACAGGGATGCCACTAAGCTGAAATTCTTCTGGAGCGAGTTCCTTGTTAACATGCTGGCAATGCCTCACTAGATGCAATCGTATCTTTTTGCAGTAAATTCCATTTCTCAGCATAGATTCCAAAAGCTCTGGCCTTAAACAGATTTAAATTAAGCAAAAGATCTTTTAATTCACTTTGAGTTATAAGATCAGATTTGTTTAGGTCTGGACATTCGATTCATAGCTCGTTTGGCCTATAGCCTATGGGAGTTTTTCCCCTATTGGGTCAACATTGTTTTCACCATCTAATCACCAAATTTTAGAATTTACAGGAACAAACTGATTAACCAGTCTCTGATTATTGTTTTTTATATCCATTTGATACGATAAGAGCAAGTGTATGTGGGGGAAAGGGGGCGGTACAATAATCTAGAAACAATTGGACATGAACCATTGCAGCAAGAGCTATTAAACCCCTGACTCCAGAACTTCTCAATCAGCAGTCCATCTAATATGAACAGACATCTAAGTAAAAAGAAATTATAATTGGATTACATCAATTATAATTTCTGATCAAACAAGAAAAGTTTATGTATTATAAATATTTAATTTGTATTTAATGTCAAATACTTTTGTATTTGACATTCACTGGAAGGCGAGTTATTATATGAGGACAGTTGACTAGACAATTTTTTCTAAAAGACAAATCTAGAATTTTATGAAATTTCATCCACTAGGAGTCCAGTTATTACATGCAGACGGACGGACATGGTGATGACAACATGCGATTTTACGCATTCATGCTAACACTTCTAAAACTACACTGTCCACTATATTTACATTGCAAAAATTTTCATTATTTTTCAACGTTATTTGTCAATAATAATATAGATTATTATTATTTAAAAATAATAATAATATAAATTATTATTATTATTAAATATTATTAATTAATAAGAGTAATAAAAAGGGCTCGATTAAAAAAAAGAAAAAAATCAGGAAAGTCGCTTCATTGGACTTCCTCCTTCGAAACAACAGCTGTGGTAGAGAAACAGTGCCATCTGGTGTCGCACTTGAATGGGCTATAATAATTATTAGAACTAAAGTGAATTGATTATAACAACAAATTTATTTAGAAATTATTTTTTATGGGGAAGATGAAATGATTAAAAAATCATCTACTGGGAATTTTAAAAAATGCTATTCCAAGTTTTGTATAAGCTCTAACCTGGGCTTGCTCGATAAAGCCATTTCACAAAAGATCCCAACAGTCGTATCTTTAGAAAAATCTGAAAATTCGACTGAATTTCAACTTCTTCTTCTCAGTAAAAGAGGGAGGTGAGGTGTGAAGTAACAACTTCCCTTCACGTGGCGTATCCTACAGTTACACCCCACTCTTCACTTCTGACTGACTTAAGTCTACAAAAAATGCGATCTGCCAACGAAAAGCATTCAGGGAACGCATTACATGACTCGAAACGAACGCACATTTGAAATTCTATAAAACCAGCCAGTTCCAATACGTGTAGGTGAGGAAGGTTTGGTAAATGATAAAAAAAAAAAAAAAAAAAATGGCAGCGTTGGGAATGATTGTTCGCCACGGAACTGAAAAAAAAAAAAAAAAAAACAGACAAAAAATCTATTCATAAGAGCATGAAATGCTCTTTTTCATTTCATAATGAATGAAAAATCTATTCTATTCATAATAAATAGATTTTTTCATGCTCTTATGAACAGAAATATAATCATAAGAGCATGGAATCTATTCATAAGCATGAAATGCTCTTATGAATATTTTATGCTCTTATGAATCATATTTCATGCTTTAAAAAATCTTATGGATTCGTAAGAGCATGAAATCGTAAAATGCAAACTATCTACATAGATGCAGGAATCTATATGGGAAAATAAAAAGTGTATGATTTATTTTTAGTTGTATTAAAAAAATATTTGAAAAATCAATTCAAATTTCATCTTATTCAAATAAACTTAAACAATTCAAAGATAGTTTATATAAATGGTGTAACATAAAGGAAGTATAAGCGATGCTGTACCTGCCCCCTTAGTAAAGGTCTAGCACCTTGCTTCCCTTTCTGTCCCTTTATCTTTTTGTATATGATTTTACGAAATATTTAATATCCAGTCATAATCTTCCATGAGTGGATAGTAAATATGTAATGAATATTTAAATATTTAGTATCTATAGATGCTGATGGAAAATACATATTAGAATTTTCTGTTGCCCTATTAATCATGCAGATGATTTTAAAATTAAGGACGCCTTAAATGTGGGTATGATTTATTTATTAAACAACAATGCAATGATTGTAAATATTGAACAAGTGAGTTACATTTCAGGTGCGTTCTATTTTTTCTTACAATTAATTATTATTTTTTTTCTTTTTCTGTGATTACCTGTAGCGAAAAGGAAATATGAGATATCTTCTTATCAATTAATTACTACTATTATAACTTTGGAACACTCAATAAAATTCTATAGTTTTAAGTTCTCGAAATTTAGCCATTCAGTTTAATTACAACTATATAATATTTATTACTCTTCTCCCTTATACTTTTTAAGTATCTTTTCCTTCTATATATATGCATCCGTTCACAAGCTACACTACGTTCACGATTCTTACATGACACGTAAAGACTGCCTTAAAGCTAACTGCATTAAAATTACATTTAATATATAAATTTTTTCCATAGAAATTGTATATAAAAATAAATAATAACTACCTGATTTCTATTTGTTCGGTTTTAATAAAATTAGGAATGACTCGACAAATCATCTTAAAGGTTTTTAAACAAATAAAAAAATTCATGAAAATCCACCCACTGGGGAGTCCTTTGTTACATGCGGACGAACGGACGGACACGGTGAAGATTATGCATATATGTAATTTTTTTTTTTTTAATTGTCTGAATAATGAAGAGAAGAAGTGTTTTCGATTGTGATTACAAGATTTATAATTTCTCCATGCAACGTTTATAGAAAATATGTAGAAACTATTTTAATAAATGAGTTTCAGAACTGATTAAAAAGTCTTTAAAAATTGAAATTTATGAGATGTTTTAAGTTTATCGTAAGATACATTTATATTAAAAACTTAAGAAATAGAATCTTCTAAGCTTTAATTAAACGAGCCTTTAACAGATTCATTTTATTAATTTTTTTTTTGAAATCTGAATATTAATATTCATTTCAATTTTCCAACATTTCAAAATTGAAATAAATTTAGAGAAAACGCTTCAGCATACAAGAGCTATTAAATATTAATGAGCATTGATAATTATACTACATTAATATTTATAATATTAATTAATAGAAAATATTAATGTGTAGAACAGGGTAAACTCCTTTACTACTTTTAAACTCGAAAGTCGCATAGAAAAACAGTTTTTTCACTGTAATTAGTATAAACGGGAATATTTTAAACCTTCTTGAATAGTTTTAAATTTGACCAACAGGAGAATTAACAGCTTATTTTGCATTTGATATAAAATGGAATGTCTCTTGGATTGGATAACTCGAGTGTTTGCTCTTCATAGTTTCATTCTTTATCAGAAAAATAAAAAATCTACGTTTAAATAAACTTCATTTACAAGAATGGTGATGTTATTGCAAGCCTTCGGAACGTATCAAAAACAAAACGTTTCGATGCCTCTTTGAGACTTATGTTCAAGAAGAATCTTGTTAAATACGCTAAGGCTAACTAACTTTTAAGTCCAGAAGTGATTATCCATTAGTATCACATGAAATGATTCAAAGAATTGATGAGTTGAAACAATAACAAGTCCAATCAAATTCGCTGAGATTATTTAATGCTCTCCATACATCTTCTTGTGACTGGTATTCCCGAGAGTATGGTACGCAAGGCCTTAAAAATAGACCTCCGCTTGCTTCTCTATAAAATAAAACATGTACATTGATGGAACCAGAAAACTATCAAAGATTTTGCCCAATGGATGATCAACAAGGTTGCTCAGGATCCAGGAATTTCCGCCACCAGTGGACGAAAACATTTCGAAATACTTTTTTTATTATCTAAAAAAAAAAAACAACAACAAAAAACTCCTCTCCTGTAATGAAGTGGCAGCCTTTATGGCATGGATTCCACTAGATGTCTAGGTCCAGATTTAACCATTCTTCCATCAGAATATTTGTTAGCTGCTGTATTCTAATCGGTAGGGAACTGCAAAACCAACTGCCATTTCCAACTTATTCCAGACATTCTCAACTGGATATTGATCTGGAGAATTACGTGGGCATGGTAGACATTGTAAATCTAGGGAACGTTCCTCGAACCACTCAGATAGTTTTTTTCCACAGTGGATGGTTACGTTGTTGCCTTGAAAGAATCCATCGCAATCCGGGTTATTGTTTTTGGAGTGGAGGTTTAATAGCACGAGGAATACTATGGCCAAATTGGGCCTGCAATCAGGGTAAAAATTGCATTGTGAAGTTGGACCGCTATGATAGAAAGATATTCATTGGGGTCAGCATGACCTTCTAACCGTATGAGCGGACACAGCCCTTACCAAAACGATATCCTCCATGCCATGATATCACCTCCAGCTGCTTGAGTGGTGAACAAGAGAGCTGGATGAATGGCTACATGAAGTTCGACTTTTTTACGCTACCACTCGTAAGCCCACACTTTCCCACTGTTCCAAAGTCTAGGCTTGGCGTTTGCAGCACTACTCCAGTCGAATCTTTCATTTTTTTTACAAAGAAGCAGGTTTCATATAGATACACGACTATCAACTCCTATATTCTTCAGCTTCAGCCGTATAGTTCGTGGGTATCGCAGTTAGTAGAATCGCCGCTCTTCCCACATCGGGTGGAAAAGACTTGGGTTCGAGTCCCGTCGATGACGATAGGAATTTTTATGGTCCTTTTTCCAACGTGGCTGAGTTGGTCTTGGCCGAGGGTACATGGTTTTTTCTCCTGGAAATTCGGGTTTTTCGTCCAGCAAAGGAGTGCGTACAGTTGTGATCATGCCAACTGATATTTGCATACCATACGTTTAATCATCTTTTGATGCCAATTGCAAAAAGTTGGCATTTAAAAAAGTGTTAATAAGAATTATTCAATCAGTGATGCAGCTACCTACCTGTTTTTTCTCACTTTAATAGGTGGAAACTCTCGGTGTGGTCTCTTAATCATTTACCGATGGAGAAAGCCAAAATGCTTCTCCTCGGGGGTTTAAGTATGTCAGAAGAGAAGAGAGAAAAGGGTCCCCTAGCAACGCTAACGAATTCGTACAAGAAAGAAAGCGGGAAAAGAATTTTATCTACGAATGTCATAACAGAAGGTCAGAAGTCTCTCCTCTTTGAACAGAACACGGCCATATTATGGTCGTCATGGTAAAAGTCTTTCCTTCCGACAGATCAAGAGCGTGTTGGACATATCAGCGAAGGACACGTGCAAAGCGCAGGATTAAGCGTGGATTACGGAAAGAATCAATTCTGTCACCGATGGCTTGCGCATTGTATATACAGAATGACCTTGTGCAACGTCTTTGATTGACGGGGATTTATTTTGTGAGGCTGACGCTAGGCTGGACTCCTGCCAAGTATTTTAATGAAAAAGAAACGAAATAACAAAACACGAAAAGTTCTTCGAAGGGATGAAACAAACACGGACCTTCCTGATGGATGATCATAAATACCAATTTTCTTTTCTTCCACTCGAATCTTAGAGGACAGGAGGTGATCATAAGAGGTTGTTATGTAATGTTTGCAACAGCTAACTAGGGCATTCAGGAAGTGATGGAATACAATTTAGACGTTTATTATGTTTAACCTTGGACGGACACACGAAGGCGGGCGGTCACATTCATTGTTTATCTATCACTTCACTTAAATGTTTTGATATTGAGATCAGTTTACACTTTCTGTTTTCAGATGCAACATTTCAGCCAACATGAGCAAAGAGTACATTAATGATATAAGAGTCCATTAAGTTGCTACAAGTGCATAAATTACCTCTTTTGACAGCCAGGTTATCCGACACCGAAATTAGTAAATGTCAACAAAGATGGCCGATTTCATTTGATGAAATGGAAACCAAGCTTGTCCTCACGTTTAGCATAACAATCACACTCCAGATTCTTATTTCATGTCCTGAACTCGTCGCTGTTTAGAGTTTAAAACGTTAAGTAGGATTTTGGATCACTCACTCAACATATAATGTTAATGGGATTGGGTCAATGGACTATCCTCAGATAGTTATGCATTCAAAACGAAACTTTATGTTTAGCAGTTAAAAAATTTAGCAGTTAAGGTCGAGGTGAGGCCCTGAAAACTGGTCTACCTTCGTTTACTGATTCTTAATTTATTACCGTTTTTAATTTTGATCGTTTTATCCGAGAAAAGCATTGACCAGTTTTATCAAATTTGAATCTTACAAGAAGTGCCGTGTCGAGTTCCTATAATCCATTCTAACCATGGGCACCTAATAAAATCCTAAATCTAAATAACTTTCATCTTATGGTTTTCCAACTGTTTTTTGTAATTGGTTATCCAGTTTTCTCTCTGATCGCTTACTGAGGGTGATGGTAGACGGCTCTCTGTCTTCTAACTTCTCCACTAAAGCTGGTGTTCCCCAAGGTTCAGTTGTTTCCCCCACTCTTTTCCTCTTGTATATTAATGATCTTCTTCTTCTTCCATTGACTGGAAATCCTATCCATAGTTTTGCTGACAGCACATTGCATTCAACCTTCCAGATTGAGAAACCTTGTGCTGCACAAACAGCTTCAACTTCCAGTGGGGCAAAGATAACTCAGTTGATTTCAATTCTTCTAAAACTCAGTCCAGTGTTGTATCTCGCAAAAAGGATTCTCCTGCTCCTATGCTTATCTTCGATGACTGCAATTTCTCGGCAAGATCATATATCTCTATTGCAGATTACCCTGACTTCAAATCTCTCTTAGTATAAGCACATTACAAATATTGCTACCTCTGCAAGAGAAAACTGAAATCGTCCATTTTTTCTTTTTTTCCTTCTCTTCGTAAGGTAAGGGACGCGGTCTCCGCAACACGAAGTAATGACGTAGACACTTTCTCCAACTACGGAAAGCAATCATTTATACGACGACACCAGGCGTGACCCCTTTCAACCAATCAATTACATTGAAAGAACTTAATCTCATCTGCCAGGTTCTTTTTTTGGACTGCTTTTCAAGCCCAAGTGTGTAACGGAAGCCTAAGGAAACACCCCCTCGTATGTTGGGGATACGAAAGATCCACAGCAGCGAGTGGATGACAAAACTGATTCAACTTCTCTTGAAGGTAGACAGAGACATCACGCAATTTTTAAATTTTAGAAATTCTTATCTTTCCTTCTTGGCCAGTACCAAGAAGGAAAGATAGGTTAATAAAAAATTAATGAGGGGACAGTGAACCATTAGGGCTTTTATTTATTTAAATACATTTTCTATGGTGGACTAATCCGGACTGGACAATATTATAGACTCATACTTTACTGGTATTAGTTTTAAATAAATTGCAGATTAACTTTTAGGGATGCCATTTGTTTAAAAGTAATGTAATACAAAGACAACTGATGAGCTGTCTTTGTATTTAATGAGTTCTATTAAATACAAAGACTTTAATGAGTTCCACGATATTTCTGAATACAAATAGTCAATTGGAGAAGATCTGAGCTGTCCTGTGGGGGAGTTAATTGTTCAAATTCATATTCGTGAATTTTAGCCTGAACAACTCGTGTTTTGTGCACGGGTGCATTGTCATTGAGAAGCAAAACCCGATGATTCAACATTCCTAGGCTTTTTTTACTTAACTCCAGCTTTTAACTTTGGCATAATTCTGCTATAATGTTCCCCTGTTACTGTGACTTTAGGTGCAAGGCAATCAATTCACAATAGTCCTTTTGTGTCCTAGATAATTGAGGCCAACACTTTTCCAGCTGATGGGTGGGTTCGAAACTTTTTCGTGGTTGAAGATTCCTTGGATCCAGGATTATAAAACTGCAGGCAAGTTTTATCAGTCACCAAATGGGATAAAAATCTACCTGGAGTTGCAAGAATTAATTTTAAATTCTCTCTTTCGATGACTCCACCCTCTGATGTTTGTCATGAATGGAAAGGATTTTGGGTAACCATCTTGCACGAACTTTGGACATTCACAAATGCTTGTGTTAAAATGCTTCCATGGGAAATATTAAGTACTTTTTCAGTTCAGGTACTTTAATTCTTCTGCTTTCTAATTTTTTTCCTTCAACGATGTCAGTTGTTTCAGATATCTGACCATAACTTGAATCATCCTCAACTGATTCCCGTCCTGTTTTGAACTCTGCAGGCCATCTTGCAACAGTACCATAATTAGATGATACTTCTCCAAACACTCTAATCATTCTGCCATGGGTTTCTTCAACATTTTTGCTCTCTTTAGTCAAAATTTGAATACCGAACGATGCTCGATTTCCTGGATTTATTCTTCTTCTTCCACCTACAAACATAAACATGAGGCCAACACTTTTATTTACAATAAAAGCTCGATTATCCGAAGGAAATTAAAAAGGGAAATGTAAAGAAAATATATCATATTTAATCAATTCATTTAAAGGCTGTCTAAAGTTGAAACGACTTTGAGAAGTTGCTCAATCAGTTATTGTTTTGATAACCGTCTGGGTTCGGATTTTCTAAAAAATGGTTTGTTTTTGGCCGAATTGTACATAGTTTGGTTATACCATGTGAGTTGCCTTAGCATTGCACTGTGAAAATTTACACGTAAATGAGGTTTTTTCTTTCCAAATCAGTTGAGCTTCGTAGTGCAACACCAAAGCAACTCATGGAAGGAACATACCAAAGATAATGCAGGAAAGTCAGCTAAAATAACTTTTTATTTTAGTTTGTACAATTTCGGTTAACCTGAGCTTGGAAAAAGGAAAATAATCAATCATTTTTATTAATTCCCTCAATTAATGTTTGCGTCATTGATCTGTCCTTCCTGTTCAAGGGTTGACCTGCTTAATTTGTTGAAATCGAGCCTTTTAACATCAATTGTCACGCGATTTGTAATTCTTTCGACAAAGTCAAGATTTCCTGTTTTGTAAATGTTTCTTGAAATTGTCTTGGCGTCATAAAACTTATTTCATTAATGGTATAGTAATCATATAAACTCGTGACAATGGATCTTGACTTTGCAATTTCAGTAAAGGCATTGATAATGTCATCAATTAGACAATCCCCAATTTAATCCAAAGGATTCAACGAGATCTTCTTATTAGATGACGTAATGCGTCACAAGAAAGCAGTTTCGAAGAAGTCCATTAAAGCATTTAAGGAAGAGACCCACCCACATTGTTTCTTATAGTCACTTCCTTTTAACTCTCCTGATAGATCACCCTAACTTTCTGTGTCATACAATTTGTGGTGTTTTGTATATCCGTTTACCTAATCAGGGCAAATTCCACCGCATTTTCCGAATGCTGAGTCATAAGCTGTACTAATATAATAATTATAACCAGTCAGTTGAACTCTGAAGAAATGGTTCTATGAATCATTTTGAAACGCCTTTACACAGAACTTTTTTTTTTTGGAGCGTCAGTCTTTATTAAAATATTTTAGAGACATTTTTGATCAAAGAAGATGACTTAATCTTTTCCAAGAAAAAAGAAGTACCGCCTGGCAGATCATAAAAAGAATGAATCGATTCTGACAAACCACAGAAGTGCATCGATTGTGGCAGATCAAAGAAGTGAATCGATTCTCGGAATCGAATAGTCTATTGTTGTAATGGCACCGGAGCTGTGGCTCATATTCGTAGGTATAATCCTCCCTAAAAGTTTAGGATTCATAGCATACGACAACAGTTTTCATTAATGTTTTGAAATTACAGCTTGAAATCATTAATATTAATAATTATCCTGATTTTTCATCCCAAATTTAACTTATTGGGTTTAAGTCAGGCGATTGGGGGCAGCTATACTATAATTTTCAATACCCTTTCCTGTTGTTTAGTTGCTAGAAAGTCCCTGCATAGCTTAGAGCTGTGTTTGGGCTAATTGTCTTGTTGTATTATAAAATGTCTTCAACAAAGGCGAAGTCCAGAGGATAATACATTATGTTCAAGAATGTTTTTATAGCCTTGTTTTCTTAGAATTTCTTCAATTCTGACGATGTCACCCACTCCTTTAAAACAGAAGTAACTGAAGATCATAATGGAACCACCACCATGCTTGACTAGACATCAAACAATGTGGTACAAATTTTCTTCAGTTGATCGTCTCATATAAACTCTACCCTTGGATCCAAAAATTTTAAATTTGGATTCATCCGTCCACAGTACGTTTTACCACTTTTCAATTGTCCAAGCCAACCGTTTCTTTCGATTTTCTGGTTTTAATGAGAGTTTCAGGTCGCTACACGACCATGAAGTCCGACTTCTTTAAGACGAAGTTTCATTGATGTGAACACGGGAAAGTCTCTGTTCCTATTGAACTCAGCTCCGATTTCACACAAACCTTACACCAAACACTCTTTCTGAATGACGGATGTTGGATTTTATAAGTTGTAGTTCTTAATCTTTAAGTTATATTATTGCAGAACACTAGAATCATCTACAATATTCCATAATATTGAAAGAATACTCCACTTTCTATACTATTCTAGAATCAACTACAACGTTATACCATATTTAGAAATCTTCTACACCTTTCTGCGAATATTTCTCGAATATTCTAGAAATTTCTTAAATATTATTTCGGTTTTTTGATTTTTATATATAATAAAAATATTTTAATAATAAAAATTGGTAAACAAGTTGGCCGCGTGTCACTGACGATCGTTTTGAAGCAAGTATCATGTCAGACATACAGATTGAACAGCGATATGTGATTCGTTATTGTGTCAGACGGGGCTTAAATGCATCGGAAACAGTTAAAGAGATGAATGAAGCGTCTGGTAATGAATGCTTTGGTAGGCGGGTCATATTCCGGTGTGAAGTGGTTTCTTCATCAAGGCAGTGGCAGACCCCTTACGACTAATATTGTGCAGGCAGTGATAACTGCCATAGGTTCCGAGGTTCTGCCACATGTGACTTCTTCCTGTTTCCACATCTGAAGCAAGCTCTGAAAGGCAAGCGTTTCGTTTCCGACAACGATTGTGGCAGAGGCACAAAGGAAGCACTTTGCAGTCTTTCGAAAATTTGTTTGCAGTCTTTCGAAAATTAAGATTAATAAAAACTTTGAAAATTAAGAATAATGAAACGTGATTTCAAACTCTTAGGAGGGTGCGTATATATTGTGTCTGTAGAAGTCTGTGTTCCAGATTGGTTAAATCTAGATCACAGACAATTATTACAAATTCCTTGACACAATATGTACACTGTGCTGCCACTTTATTAGGTACACCTACCTAGTAGCGTGTTGAGCCTCATTTAGCCTTCAAAACAGCCTGAATTCGTCATGGATTGAACAATATGCTGAAAACGTTGTGCAGGAATGGTGTACCATGCAGGCATGTGTGTGTCACGCAGTTCCTTGAGATTCAACGGAGGTGTAGACCTGCAGCGAACAGCACTTTCCAGCTCATCCCAAAGATGTTCAATAGGATTGAGATCCGCGGACTGAGCGAGCCATTGCAGCAAAGAAAAGTCATTGTCGTGTTCCTGGAACCATTCCATAGTGATTCGGGCTTTGTGCACCCGCACATTATTCTGCTGGAAGTAACCATCTGACTGAGGATAAACCGTTAACAACGACGTTCAGGTACGATGTGGCATTCAGACGTGAATCTATGGGTCTCAATGAACCCAACGTGTGCCAAGAAAACATTCCCCACATCATAACACTGCCCCACCACCTTGCACAGTAGTCGTCAGACATGATGGGTCCATGGATCACGTGGTTTTCGCCAAATTCTGAGCTTTCCATCAACATAAGATGCTCCAGGAACTTCGACTCGTCAGACCAAGCAACTGTTTTCCAATCCTTTATAGTCCAGTGCTGGTGTTGCTGTGCCCACAGGAGGCGTGCTCTCTTGTTCTTCATTGATAACAAAGGTACGTGATGTGGCCGTCGGCTGTTGTAGCTCATTCGCGACAAAGTGCTACCAGTGGTCCATTGTGATATTTTGTTATGCGTACCAAGGTTGTATTCTGACGTGATGTGCGACATTGTGGCCCGTCTGTTTGCTTGCACAATTCTAGCCATCCTCCTCTGACCTCTCTCATCAACAAGCGATTTTCTTCCACAGGAGTGCCATTGAGAGGATGTTTTCTGTTCGTTTCACCATTCTCGATACATCCTTAAAATCGTGGTGCGTGAAAAGTTCAGGAGAACTGCCGTTTCAGAGATGCTTTGTCCAGGTCTTGCACCTACTACCATGCCACGTTCGAAGTTCGTTAGATCACTCCTTTTCCCCATTCTTGCTACGGTTGTACGCCTAACTGATACTAGAAAGGCTGTTCTGCTGCATTTATATCCACAACTGCGGTCATGTGAGTTGCAACGTTGTGAGACAAACCATTTGTGTGCACAGCAGGGGTGTACTTAACAAAGTGGCAGCACAGTGTATATGTATATGGGCAGCATATGTGATGTGAATGGAAAAAATAAACAAATGTCCTATTTCGCTAAAATTCGTCCGATTCTAAAATTTAACGATTGGTTCGAGAAATCTCGAGAATTGACAACTGGTTCTACAAATATTTTTAAAAGGTCCAAATATAAAATTTTATGAAAATCTATCAATCAGGAGCCGATTTATTACATGCGGACAGACAGACATGGTGAAAACAATAGGCTCATTACCTAGTGTATGACAAAATCCCCCTAAAATACTTAAATTTTAAACCCTCTTTAAAAAGAGGTTTTTTTTAGAAATAGAAGAAAATAAATAAAATACTTAATTTTTTTTTCTATTTCTAAAGACCCCCTCTTTAAAATGTTTATAATGGTGTTCAGGTCTGAAAACAGAAAAAAAGTATAAAATTAGCTGAATATGAAATGTGTACTGTACCACTTTATTTTAATTGATTTTATTTGCTAATTTGCCAATACCTGGATAATATGAAAATGAATTCCTCTTTGACTGTCCTCATGAACAAAGAAGCTTAGCGATCTAAGCTGGTAATTTTAGATCTTCCTTCTCATTTAATGCTAAATCATTAAGGTATCATGTAAACTGAACCCTTTTAGTCGTTAGTTCGGTATGAGACCCAATAATTAGTACGAAAACGATGAGGAAATCTTCTCTTAATAACTGAATAAGGTCATCAATCTGTCACAAGCAAAGTCATCAAAAGGCTTTAATAAATTCACGAATAATTCGTCGCCATTAATTTCGATTTCATACAACACACTTTCAGACTTTCACTGTAATAAACAAAGAAAAAGGTGTATTAAAACCTTTACATATACATCTTCAATATCTAAAATAACTAAAAAATTAAAACTAAATAAAAGTTAACATTAAAGTTACAAATAATATTTATGAAAATATTTGTAGTATTTTAATAAAATAAAGTTAAATTAAAAAGCAACACTAAGACAACTTTCATTCCTAATGAGACTTCAAAAATATTAAACTTATTCAGTTTGAAGCTACCTTTTTTATTATTATTATTTTTTAAATAGCAATAATATATAATAATTTATTTTTGTTTATTTATTTTTTTGTGTGTAGATGATTTTGTATATTATAAAATGCGTTTCTATCACCTGGTAGCTAGGTTTTTACATTTTATATTGGACTAGTACGCATGCGCTGCCTAGATCAATTTCTTTGTAAGATAATAAATGTCAAAGTAACGTCACCGTGCACTATTTTCCTTCGGTGAGAAGGCATTTTGTTTTATGAGGGATGTCAGTAAATAACAGAAATAAATCATTGCTGGGAGTTCCAAAAAAAAAAAAAATTGTTTTATTAAAAGTCGTATACTTTATCGTCAGGTTATAAATGGAGAGACACGGCTGCCATTTTTACCAGAGAAAATAACAGAATGCTGTAATTTTTCATTCCTGCTCTATGAACAAATAGTTTTTGTTAATCGGCTCCCGATGTTCTGATATGGTTGCAGTGAAAAAAATGGACTTCAACAAACGTTTATAGCTAAGATCGTTAGAGATTTGTACTGCTCATTCCAAATTGAATTTCTTCTTATTCTGTATCGCTTAGTCCTTTCCTTCTTTTAACTACTGTATAAAATCTTGCTGCTTTTCTATTGGATGGGTGCAATCAGGTTTCTGACAGTTTGATTAATATAATATTAATGCAATGATCAGTGTTTCGTGTTCTAGTTTACTTGAAACTCCTCAGCAGGGAAATATCAATTTTCTTTAGCAAACTTTAGTATCTAATCAAATATAGACTGTTTTCATTCTTTTTTGGATGCATATATACTCAGTGGCCAAAAAATTAGAAACCTTTTCTTGTCACGTGGTATGATTACAAGTTCATTTGTATCAGATAAATACTGTAGCCTTTCCTGTGGGTTCTTAGTGAATCATGGGGAAGACAGGTTAGCTTTCTGATTTTCAGAAAGGCGTTATTGTTGGAGCACGGTTATAGGAGCCACAGTTGAGAAAACAAAGGATATTACTGGTGGGTCGAAAGTAATGTAGCTTTAAAAGGAAGAAATACGGCAGAAAGTGGATAGATACTCCAAGAACGAGACAATAGGAATTTAAAGTGATTTGTGATCAGAAGGTCCAGTAAGCAGCAAATGACTGAAATATTCATTTAGGCAAAGAAAGAATCTGGGATCTGGTAGTCATACATCTATAAGAAAGCCACTTCTCTGTAAAAAAATCAAAAGATTCGTCTCGAGTGGTACCACCAACGTCAAAACTGGACTGTGAAACAGTGGAAGAAGATTATTTAGCATTGGTATTAGTAGAGGCATATGATGCAAGAAAGCAAGCTTATACAGCATCAGCCAAAAAAAAAACAATCTTCCATCTGTCGTTGTGGAAGTTGGAAGCTTAAATAAACTCAAAGAAGAAGTGGACAAACGTTTGGAGGGAATGGAAAGTTTTTTGTTATTTTTTTGGCTGATGCTGTATAAACTTGCTTTTTTGCATCATATGCCTCTGCAATGCTAATAATAATAATTTCTAAGAATCTCTTTTGGTGTCCCTATATATTTGATAGCTGAATGTATTAATAAAAGAATGAAAAGCGGTTTTAGAACCTTAATTGTTATCTACTCTTTCGCAAATATTTTTTTGGCATCTGTGTCATGATATAAATGTCATCTGCAATTTCCTCTTCACACATGAATCCAAACCGAATAATCATAACACTGGCTGTCAGTCTCAGCTGTATTCCTGCTTTTCTTTGGATGCTCTTCGATAAATGCCCTTAGTTCTATACCTTAAAGTACTCCAGCCCGAAAGATATTACCTTTTCTTTATAGAGTGGCATTCATTAGAATACTACTTTTCCAATCATCTGGAATTGTCTTTTCTTCCATATTTTTCGGAAATCTTTCCCTCTCCATCTCATTCTTTTCAAATGCTTTTATCATCTCGATCACCACTTCTGATAGTCCCGCTGTGTTCTCATTTTTCACGTACTTTACAGCTTCTTATGTTTCTTCCTTTCTAATATACATGGTTCTTTCACACGCCCCTGCTTACTGCTGGAGTTTATCTTTTTTGACTTTCTACATTCAGAAATCCTTTTATGCGTTTATTAGTACAACAGCTTGCGAAAAACGAAACCTTTCAAAGTAAATTGTATGCTCCGAATTTGACACGATGGTTGTTATGCCCCAACAAGATTTTTCTACAAGATGGTTTCTTTGAAGTCAGCTAAACTATTCTAAATAATATCTTTAGGAGTATTGATATAGACGTATCTGTTGTGAACATTATTTCCTATCTTTATTTGCTTCCTTTCCCTCAGTTTCTTTTCCATATCGTTCCTTTCTTTCTTTCTTTTCTCCATTTTGATCCCTTTATACAGTGGGGTCCAAAATAAAGTAAGCGGGAAAATAAATACAAACTTTGGACCAGTTTATGGATTTAGTTGTTTGGAACTCCCTCTCTTGTGCCCAGTCTTGGTTTTAGAAACATCAAACACCAGACTCAAAAGCTATTGAGCAATGTGAACATATTTGGAGAGGAAAGTGAGAAACAGATTTCCTTTACCTTCATCACTCAATTATCTTGAAACGTTCCTCCATGAATAATGGTTCAAGGTTCCTCTTAAGACAGTTCAAGATTTATTTGAATCTATTCATGTAGAATACAATCAGTTTTAAAGGCAAATAGTTGCCTAACATCATATTTGTGCATACCTGTAACTCTTATCAGATGTGTTTCCAGTATTTTGTGCATCTCATGCGTATGAGGGAAAATATTATCGTCCTCAAATAGGAAATTTGGGCCACCAGTGCTCTTAAAAAGTCATCATCTCGAAGGATCCCATACATATCTTTGAACATTCGGAGAATTTCCATCAAAGAATGATTTTTCATTTAACAGACATTCATGATACGCCCAAGGTCATCGTGGGTGCATGTGATCATTCCGGGGTATAAATAGCAAATGTAGTTTACTTATTTATCTGACAGCATCCAGAGTCCTTTTTCAGACTGAATCAAGACTTATCTGAAAAGTGTAGTTGGTGATTATCTATCTTTTACAACTGATAAACTGGCAGCCAGTTGATAAAGGTCTCCAGTTCTCTTCTAATGGTGTCCATACCTCTTGAAATCGTCCTTTCTGAATTGGAGAGAGAGAGAACTCAGCCTGCTATTATCGTGCTTCATGTCTTCTCGCATATTTCCACCTATTAATACTTAATTACAGAGATCATATGGAAGATGAAATGCAGTACTAATTAAAAAAGTGGCATGGATAAAAAAAGACATGCTCGTAAGCTGAAGCTGTCTCTCAAATGTAAGTCATTGCTGTCCTGGTGCACAGATCTCAAACAAATTGCACATTACAACAGCTTCCACGCTAAACAGTTGGAGCATCAGATGAACTCACCTGGGTGCGGCATATGCCCGAAGCATAGTCTCATCCAGATTGTATTGCATCAGCAATGAAAATCGGTGGCAGCAGTATGATGGATGTTATCGGTCTGTGTTACAAGGTTTCTGCTTGGTCTACTGGTTATCATTGATAAAACCATGAATACAGCTTCTGTTGTGACAATTCTTTGGAAACGGACCCAATTGGTGGATATTATTGGTTATACAGTGTATATGTACTTTTTAAAGATATTTTAAGGAGAGTATAACTCCAGATTTGACCGTTCTTTTATTAGAATATTTATCAGCTTCTATATTGTGGTCTGTAGTTAACTGCGAAGCCAAACTGTCCTTTCCAGCATATCCCAGAGAGTTTCGATTGGATTCAGATCTGGAGAATTAGGCAGCCAGAGTAGATGTTGGAAATACTGGAAAAGTTCCTCGAACTACTCTCACAATTTTGAGAGGTGGATAGTTGCGTTGTAATCTTGAAAGAATCCATCGCAATCTGGATAATAATGAAGCATTGCAGGATGAAGTTGGCCCGATACGATAGAAAGATATTCATTGGAGATAACTTGACCTTCTAAAGGTATGAGTGGAACCAATCCGTACCAACAGAACATGCCCGATGCCGTGATACCATCTTCAGCCACTAAAGCACAAGTTCTGTGGTTTCTGTTCATTCATTACATCAGCCATCAATCCACTGATTAGTTAAAACAATCGCCTTGTGCTTAAATTTTCTTAATGAATCTCTGTAATGAAATTATAAAAGCAACGCAAATATTTGCTTCTTATTAGGAGACGAAGAAGGAAGGAACTCATCTGTGTTCATTTGTACTCTCGATAACTGTAAATGCTGTCGGCTGACATTTCCTCAGCGTACATAACAATTAAATTGTAATGAAGAATGATGTATGGGGGGGGGGTTCGTGTGAAGTCCGCTCCTTCGTTTTACCAGCGAGTCTTTCGAAGGCAGATCGATAATGCTTTTCATCGGATGTCAGTTATGGCTTATGTAATGTAGATATTTTCAGAACCTGTCACATTATGGTGACAGTCCTTATCGCAGGAGTGATTCTTTTAACAGGAAAACATCGGCATGAGGACATATCGCCTATTACAGGCAGTCGATGAGCGAGAATGGACGAGCAAGAGGCGAATTTTAATGGATCAAAGTGCAACTTAGGCTCTAATTGTTTCGCTGGATGAAAAACTTGAGCTTCTGGGGCCAAATATAATGCAACCTTCGTCCTAGAATTTTAAGGAAAAAAAAAATAGTTGAAGGTAAGGTTGTGTTCAGTCATCCTGCTGGTAAAGGAGTCATGCCAATTTGGCGTTACAGTTTGGCATATGTGACTTTTCAGTGCGTTATTACTTCGGATTAGTAATAACCCCTTGTATAGGAAAATAATGGACTGTAACACTGATGAAGGCTCAGAGTGGTGATGGTGGATATAGGATTGTACTTTGCAAACTTGGCGATCAGTTTTTGAGTGTCTGAGAGGAAGAATGGGTCGGCATCTAGATTTCAGACTCCGAACGTGGAATGACTGTGGGAGTAAGACGTGCAGGTGTTTGTACAAGAGCCAACATAGCCAAAGACTCGAGTTCTGTCGTTTCACGAGTCTACAGTTCATCAGCAGTCGGATAGCCAACCACATGTCACATGGACAGCCACGTGTATTCGATCCTCTTGGTGAGTATCGTTTGTCTCGTCTTGTAACAAAGCAGCGACTCAGCAGAGTGGCCTAGCTGCACATGAGTTACAAAGTAGGAAGAGCAAGACCAATATCCACATGGACTATGCCCAGGACATTGGCTTGTATAGGCTATGGCAGTCGACGCTATCGAGGGTACCCGTCATCCCTGGGAGACATAAGAAACTGCGCCTTGCATGGGAATGACAGAACCAAAACTGGACTATTGACATGTGGAAATCTATTACCTGGTGTGATGAAGATCGTTTCCGACCCTATTATGCTGAAGGGCGTAATACATTTGGAAAAGCAACATGAGGCCATGACACCTGGATGCAATATTGGTGTTCGGAAAGCTGGAGGAGGTGGTGTCATCATTTGGGAACTATTTTCAAGGCATGGTTGATTAATAATGATCAGAGGACTGATCACTGTTAATCAATGGCCCCATGGGTACGCTTACCTTTCTATCTTCGCCGACGAGCTACAGACAATGCACTATTCCACAATCAATTACACTAATCCACAACGCACCGTCCTGGCACTAGGCTCTCCCGGTGTGGTTCCTTTTGTGAAGTAAACAGATAATAATACAAGACTCGGCAGGTTGCTAACTGGTTTCAGGAACATGGTACCCTCGTGGGTTGCACATTTGGAAGAAACGGAGAGAATTTTAAGGGGCCTTTTTCATAACGTGGCTGAGTTAATCGGTCTCAGCGAGGGTAGCATGGTTTTTTCTCCCGGAAACTTGATTTTTTCATCCAACAAACAGATAATCGACCACAGAACACACGCAATTTACAGACAATATACATGAAGCAATATGTCCTTAGTAGCTGATGCTCCTAAAATCCCATTACAACAACAGGAACATGACAGTGAATTCTCCATCCTTCCATGGCCGCCCAACTCAGCTGATCTCAACCCAATTGTACATGTTTAGGACCTACTAGGAAAGGACATTCGATGCTTCGACCATCCACCTGACAATGCGTGGGCACTAGACACATTGTACAGCTCATGGGTAGCCCTACCACAGAAACCTTGCAACATCTTGTGGAGTCCATGCCAAGAAGTGTACGGGGTGCACTACAGGCGAAGGGTGGCCTCATGAGGTATCAAGTAGGTTTTGCTAATGGCAAGCCAAGTCAATGTACAGGTGATGCCCAGAATAATGGAAACACTTGAGCTCAGTTGGCATCTAAGACTCTGTGGGATTTTGTGTATTTGAGTGTATATTTCAGACTTTTTCCAGGATCCCAAGTTTGGGGGCCACTAGGCGCGTCTGTCCTAGTGCGCTTATCAGTAAACTTGTCACAATTGAATACTAGGCAGACCCAGAACGAGCTATTTCTGCGCAGAACGCAGTCGAGAAGTGTGCCTTCCTCCTCCCCGACTAAGTACACTCCCTAGTAAAAATATTAATGCACCCTCAGAAGTAGTGAACGGTGTGAACAAGACGAATGAAAAATAGGAGGGACGAAGAGAAAAGAAAACTGGATCGCTTTGAAATACAACAGTATGTGTTCATCAGGAGTAATAGTCTTAACTTTAAGTTAAGTCTTGCCAGTAGGATCTGCCTTATCAGAATCCTGTAAATCCATCGTTTAAAGATATCTCACGTCTTCGTACTATTAGGCCTGTGCTGGTATTTCGTTAAGGGCAATTCTTTCCCCAATATCAACGTTTTTTTCAGGAAAATTGAAGTTTCCAAATGCCATGGGGTTAAGGATCAACTAATTCTGGTAGTGCATGCACTTGTGCTTACAGACCGGGCTTAGAAACCGTTGTAACGAAGCAAGGTCATTTCGTGATTCGAGTACGATAAGAGGGCGCGAAAGGTCGACGCGTGCCAAATGTTCGCACGTGGCGGGGTTGCGTTTGTGGGGGGGAAATCAAGTGCGCGATGTTGTTGAGCGTCCTTAAAAGGCAGATCTAGTAAACAAGTCATTAGACTTTTCAACTTCGGGGAGCATTTTCTGTTTGTAGGTGCAGCGCATAGCGATCATGTGTCATCGGAAAAGAATTTGGTACGGTGCTTACGGCACGTTGTCCGCACGTCTGCAGGTCTCTTTATCAGCAGGAGATAGAGCTAATATTTGCCCTAAGAGACACATAAGGAAATATTCATTCGGCGAGTGGAGTTTCTTTTTTTTTTTTGCTGGTATTGAGAGAAAAGTTTTGATTGTGTGCCACACAGAAGACGGTTTCAAACAGCTAACAAATCTTTTGGGCAGGGAAATTAAAAAGAAATGAAAATACCTTTACAACGTCTTTCCTTTTTTCTTGTTTTATACCTCTGAAAATTTAGAAATTGTCAAATATAAATTTAACTATTTAAATGGGTAAGTTAAATAAAAGTGGCACTACTCATAATTTGGATACCTTATCCACTATAGCTGAAAAAACACAATTTATGAGACGTTGATTTCATACTGAATGAGCATGCAAACAATGAAATGAAACGCCAGTGAATTGAACGAGCATGCAAACAATGAAATGAAACGCCAGTGAATTGAACGAGCATGCAAACAATGAGATGAAACGCCATTCAATTGAACGAGCATGCAAACAATGAGATGAAACGCCATTCAATTGAACGAGCATGCAAACAATGAGATGAAACGCCATTCAATTGAACGAGCATGCAAACAATGAAATGAAACGCCATTCAATTGAACGAGCATGCAAACAATGAGATGAAACGCCAGTGAATTGAACGAGCATGCAAACAATGAGATGAAACGCCATTCAATTGAACGAGCATGCAAACAATGAACATACCAAGAATGGATTGAAACAATGATGAGAAATGGGCTGAAACAGAAACACTAACTGAATCAGCATACGAACAATGAACTGAACGAGCATGCCAACAATCGACCGACACAAACAATGACTTAAATAAGCATGAAAATAATGAGATAAAACATTGCACTAGCAGAGGTATATGATGCAAGAAAGTAAGCTTATACAGCATGAGCCCCCTCCCCAAAAAAAGAAACCCTTCCCGTTTCATCCATCCATTCACTCCAAACGTTTGTCAATTTCTTCCTTGAATTTATTTAAGCTGTCAACTCCACAACGACAGATGGAAGATTGTTCCAGCAATCAACTTGAGGCCTCTGTAGCTCAGTGTACAGTCGCGCGGGTGCATAAGTACACGTGCCTTGAGTGACCAGGGCCCGTGACTGCTAAATACGGTGCTATTTCTTGTATTCTGTCTATCTTGTCATATGCTGGAGGTTAGTGGGTAGTAAATGGATGGCCATTGCACAAAACAGAAGGAACTGGAAAGTTGCTGGAGAGGCCTTCATACTGCAGTGGATTGAAAATGGCTGATGATGATGTCTATCTTGTGAACTCTGGTCGTCCCGGAGTGTAAACAGACAATTTAAATTTATTTAACCACCCGCTGGCTAAAGACAAATTTCCGCTCATCCATTCTACAACTGTCTTTCCTTAATTTTAATCTATGCCCCTCAGGCGATTAATCTGAGCAAGAGGAAGAATCCCATCAGCATTGAGTCTGCTCAAACCAATCAAGGCCTTGTACACCTCAATCAGATCTCCTCGTAGGTGCCTAGTCTCCAGACGCTCCAATTTGCAAGACTTAAGCCTTTCTTGTTCCCCCCACACCTTCACCAATCTCGTTGCCCATCTCTGTACTCGTTCCAGCAGCTCTTCATCCTTCCTAAAATGAGGTCTCCAGATCTGTACGCAGTACTCAAGGTGTGACCTGACCATTGTCTTATATAAAGTATAATCACCTCCTTATCCCTGTTAGCAAAATAGATGAACTAAATGTGCACACAGCCAACGAAGACAAAGATGCAAACAATGAACTGGAATAAACGATGAACTAAACGATCATGCAGACAATGGAGAGAAACAAACAAAAAATTAAACAATGAAATACTCAGCTCATTACTAAATCTTAACCAGCATTCAAGCAATGGACTGAGTGGTATGCTAGAGTGGTCATCAAAAGGTGCAAAGTTTGTGTGGACTGTGGTTCAACCCCATGACTGCTAATTACGCTTAACGATTGTATTCATGATTTATTGTGTACACCTGTGGTCGTGCTGGTGTATGAATAAGATCTTTTTTTTATAATTGAACGAACAACTGAAGCAGTATTCAATCAATAATTACCATAAGAGAGCGCATGCAAACAATGAATAATTTAACCGAGATGACATTCGAATAATGAATGCTACCTGCTGTCTGTGGTTTTGGTACATAACGGGTACGCATCTTTCCAGGACAAATTACAGCAATACACAGCCATAAAAATTTGTGGATAATTGTTAACTATGGTGTTGGTTTATTAGTTATCATTAATAGTTTATGCTGTAGTTGTAACCTCCTTTGATCCCTCTGGACAGATTGAAAGCTATATAAAATTAGTAATGGAAACAAACTTGAGAGAGGCATTGATACACTGATCATTGAAATATAAAGATCATGGAAATATAACGAAATATAAAGATCATGGAAGCAATAAAAGTAACAAAATATAAAGATCATGGAAGCAGTAAAAGTAACAAAATATAAAGATCATGCAAATAATGTGCTGAAACTTGAAACATCATGAAAACAAGTATCAAAACTTGGGAAAAAAAGCATAAAACGAGCGCCGAAATTTGAAAGATCACGCAAACAGTGAGTATCGAAACTTGATTGAAACAAAATCATGGAAACAATGACTATCAAAACTTGACTGAAACAAGATCATGAAAACAACTGATACCAAAAACGTTATTAAAGGTCATTAAACGAATGCATACCGAAATATTTAAAAAATATCAGGCAAACAATTATTGTCAAACTTGAATGAAATGCAAATAATGAATACCAAAATTTGATTGACAATATGCAAAAAAAAAAAAAAAAGTACAGAAACTGATCGAAAAAAAATATGATGCAAACAGTGAGCACAGAAACTTCATTTAAACAAAATTATGAAAACAATGAATACAGAAACTTGATTGAAACAAAATCATGCAAGCATTGAATAGAGAAACTTGACTGAGATGAAATTATTCAAAGAATGAGTAAAGAAACGTGATTTAAACAAAATCATGAAACAGGAGCACAGAAAATTGATTCAAAATTATTCAAACAATGCACATGGAAACTTGATCGAGACAAAATCATGCAAACAATAAATATATAAACTTTACGGAGACAAAAACATCCAAACAACGAGTAAAGAAACTTGATTTAAAGAAAATCATGCAAACGATGAGCTCAGAAAGTTAATTTGAACGGATCATGCAAACAGTAAATGCAGAAAGTGGATTTAAAACATATCATGCAAACGATGAGCACAAAACCTTGATTTAAGCAAAATTATGAAAACAATGAATACAGAAACTTGAGTGAAACAAAATCATGCAAGCATTGAATAGAGAAACTTGACTGAGACGAAATGATTCAAATAATGAGTAAAGAAGTGTAATTTAAATAAAATGGAAAATGATGAGCACAGAAAGTTAATTTGAACGGATCATGCAAACAGTAAATGCAGAAAGTGGATTTAAAACATATCATGCAAACGATGAGCACAAAACCTTGATTTAAGCAAAATTATGAAAACAATGAATACAGAAACTTGAGTGAAACAAAATCATGCAAGCATTGAATAGAGAAACTTGACTGAGACGAAATGATTCAAATAATGAGTAAAGAAGTGTAATTTAAATAAAATGGAAAATGATGAGCACAGAAAGTTAATTTGAACGGATCATGCAAACAGTAAATGCAGAAAGTGGATTTAAAACATATCATGCAAACGATGAGCACAAAACCTTGATTTAAGCAAAATTATGAAAACAATGAATACAGAAACTTGAGTGAAACAAAATCATGCAAGCATTGAATAGAGAAACTTGACTGAGACGAAATGATTCAAATAATGAGTAAAGAAGTGTAATTTAAATAAAATGGAAAATGATGAGCACAGAAAGTTAATTTGAACGGATTATGCAAACAATAAGTACAGAAACTGGATTTAAAAAATATCATGCAAACGATGAGCACGGAAACTTGGTTTAAACAAAATCGTGCAAACAATGAACAGAGAAACGTGATTTAAACAAAATCATGCAAACAGTGAATAGAGAAATATAATTTTAACAAATCATGCAAACAATGAATACACAAACTTGGTTTAAACAAAATCATGCAAACAATGAATACAGAATCTTGGTTTAAACAAGTTATTAATGTGTTTGTTAATATCGTGGCCGTCTAGGGGCTTTGTACTTCACTTTACTATACCTTTGGAAATAAAAGATTTTATTTTTCATGAAACAATGAATGCAGAGACTTGGTGAGGGCGTGTAATGTACGAGAAACTTTGAAAGAGCGAAAACAGGCGTTTCATCATACAGATTGTGTTCAGGCTTTTTATTTATTTCTTCTGTTTTTTTTTTTTAACTTCACAAATACAGAATTGCGTCGAACTATATATGTAAATACTGTACTGGAAGAGCAGAAAGGGGAAGCGCGATGTTACGTTTAAAGTTGAATAATTCTTCATATTCAGCAGCACTCTCAAACGCTGTTTAACTTATATGTGCGTTTAAAAAAAGCGAATACCTCGCCGGGTAACGCCACATTTACCAGATTCGAGTTAAAAATCCCCTAGGCATGTATAGACCTCAAAAGGGGGATCTGACTATTTCCCAGACAGATCGCTTGTTTCATGAAGGATTAAAGGTTGCAGCAAGGTACACCAGAAACGGGACTTATGTGGAATTTGGAGAAGCAATACAGATAACGCAGCTGGGGGGAAGAGGGAGAGGAGGAAAGGAAAGAGGGTACGCGAACTGAAATCCGTAAAAACTGTTGCTTACAGCTGGCAGTAGAAGGGAAACTAAACTTCTTATAAGGCCGGACGATAATCCCATTAGAAGAAAAGCCTGCAGGCAAACAAGAACGGCGCATTGGTGTGGTGTCAGGAAAACTGACGACCGGAACATCTGATGTGTGTGATGGATGCTGCCGCTATTTCTTGTCGGCCAAAGTTGGCTTATACATATATCGGTTTGCCGTAAGTCAACAGCGCAGTGCTGGGGGCGCCAACGCGAAGGTTACTTTCTTTACAGAGCGGCGACACTCTTGAGAGTTTATAGGGCACGAACTGCTCTCCGAACAACGATAACTTCCAGTGGGCTGTTTCCAAAAGAACTGTTCGTTTTAGTGTCACGCGTTCATTTTAAACGAGATGGTGTCGTTACACCGTATCGCGCATTTTCGCAAAAACCTCCGGGATCTCCGGATTTTCTCTGTTATAATTACAACGTATCCAATTACTAAAATGGTTAAAAAAAACAAGTCTAATTTCTGATGCTAGAAGAAATAAGTCTTTTAATCTCCTACAAAGAAGAAGTGGAGATATTAAGATGGCGATATATTAGTATTTGTGGGCCACTATAATATCTGGCTTATTGCAGCGAACGAAAACAGGGTTGTTCGCTGCCAAAACAATTTTTATCGGCTTTCAGGGGCGGCAAATTAATCCCGATGTTTGGTTCTCTTGACGAAGTCAACACCTGCCGATCTCGCTTTGTTTCTCGCATTAAGGGATTAGCCGTCGTGTGTGTTGTGCGTTAGCAGAGGTTTAACGGGTTCGTTCATTTACGGAGGCGTAAACAGACTACGAAAAAAGGTTTGTTTTCTCTATTCCATTAGTGCGAGGGAAGGAGTAGTCCCTTGTGGGCTGACCTCAAAGTACTCTGCAGGTGAACCTGTTTACTGCGTGACCTCCTAATTTTTATCCTTTTAAAATATCAAGGTAGAAAAGGCTTTATATCGTCAATTCTCCTTCAGGTTATACGAGTTTAAATATACTACAACGTTAGAAATTGCACTTAGAGGTTTTTATTCACTCATTTTATTATTCAGCATCTGGCAAAACATATTAAGACAGAAAATAGACTGAAACTGAAACTGACATAACATTAGCATTAGCATTAGCATTAGCAGAGGCATTTGATGCAAGAAAGAAAGCTTATGCAGCATCAGCCAAAAAAAAAAAAAAAAAACCCACTTCCACTTCACCCCTCTGTTCGTTCAAAATACCTGTCCAGCTGAGCCTTAAACTTATTTAGGCTATCAACCTCCACTACAAGGGATGGAAGTCTGTTCCACCAACCAACCACCCGCTGGCTAAAGGCAAATTTCCACACGTCTATCCTACATCTGTCTTTCCTCAATTTGAATTTATGCCCTCTCAGGTGATTATTCTGAGGGAGAGGAAGAATCCCATCAGCATTGAGCATGCTCAAACCATTCAAGGCTTTATACACGTCTATCAGATCACCTCGCTGGTGCCTAGTCACCAGACACTGTAATTCGCAAAACTTAAGCCTTTCTTCGTAAGAGCACCCCTTTGTTCCATTCACTAATCTTGTTGCCCTTCTCTGTACTCGTTCCAGCAGCTCTACATCCTTCTTGAAATGAGGCCTCCAGACCTGTATACAGTACTCTAGGTGTGGCCTGACCATTGCCTTATACAAGGGAATAATCACCTCCTTATCCCTGCTGGAAAAATTCCTGTATATCATTGACAATACTCCATGAGCTACTCTTGCAGCCCGTCTGCACTGCTCAGAGAACTTCATATCTGCCTGCACAACCACCCCCAAGTCCCTTTCATTCTCTACCACTGTCAGTGTAGTACCACAGAGTTGATACGTTGCTCTGGGGTTGCTGTTTCCCATGTGTAGTACTTTACATTTGTCAATGTTAAACTTCATTTGCCACCTCTCAGCCCATCTGCTCAACCTTTCCAGATCCTGTTGCAGCAGCACAGTGTCAGTAGTGTCCTTGACAACCCTGCCTACCTTTGTATCGTCTGCAAACTTGGACATTAAACTTGATATACCATCATCAATATCATTTATAAATACAGAAAACAATAATGGACCCAACACTGAGCCCTGAGGGACTCCACTAATAACATTAGACTACGATGAGCAGTGTCCATTGATTACCACTCTCTGTCTTCTCCCCCTCAACCACCCCTTTATCCATAGCAGCAATTTGCCTCCAATGTCACACTGCTCCAATTTGTGTAGCAGTCTTCCATGTGCAACAGTATCAAAAGCCTTTCTAAGATCCAAGTATATAATATCAAAGCTATTCCCTGCATCCAGTTCTTTTGTGACTGCATCATAGTATCCAATCAAATTGGTCAGGCAAGACTTTCCCTTAACAAAACCATGCTGTGTCCGAGCTATAACTGAAATCTTGTCTAAATGATCCTGCAGTGCTTCTTTAACCAGTGCCTCCATTAATTTTCCTGGAACAGAAGTTAAGCTCACAGGTCTATAATTACTTGTGTCAGCCTTTGATCCTCCTTTGTGAATTGGGGTCACATTTGCACATTTCCAGTCTATGGGTACCTCCCCTGAGTCCAAGGAAGCTCTCATAATTATGGCTAAGGGTTTGCTTACTTCCTTTGCTGCCTCCTTTAATATAACTGGATAGATCCCATCCACCCCGGGTGCCTTTCTTGTGTTTATCTTCAACAGTTTCTCCTCCACTTTACTCCCAGTTATTTCAAGATTCTGTAGCTTACTGCTAGAGTTGAATACACCTCTGGCATTCCCCTCGCTGAATAACTCCTCATGTGTGAATGTCGATGCAAAATAATCATTTAGTTTGTTAGCTACCTGAGCAGGATCATCAACAGTTGACCCATCAATATCAAGTGGACCAATCTGATTCATCCCCTTCCTTCTAGAGTTTACATAAGTAAAGAACTCTTTGCTGTTTTTCTTTGCATCCCTTGCCAAGGATTTCTCGTAATCTGCCTTCGCCTGCCTAACCTCCTTTGTAACTTGGTTGCATATCAACTTGTATCTATCATAGGCTTCTGTGTCATGTGTTAATTTTTAAGTATCCCATTCATTTTTCTTCTCTGCCATATGCCTCATTAGTTCATCTGACATCCATTTTGGCCTAAACCTTGAACAATATTTCTTAGTTGGTATGTAAAGCCTAGTAGCTTCCAAGATAAGTTCTTTGAATGCTTCCCATTTTGAATTTGCTGTTGGTAACATCATCAGTTGGTCCCACTGTATAGAATTTAAATACTGTCTCAGTCCATCGTAGCCGCCTTTACGAAAGCAATAACCCTTCCCTTTTCCCCTGATGGTAGTTACCTCTTTGAGTAAATCCCACTTCAGCACACTGTGATCACTGCCACCTAGTGGTTCATTTATCTGCAGATTCTTAATGCATGAAGAATCACTGCTGATAATCAACAGTGCTGCTCACTGCTGATAATCAACAACTGACATGACACGAAATAGACTGAAACTGACATAAAACGACACGAGATTGACTGAAAGTGACATAAAATGACACGAAATAGATTGAAAGTGACATAACATGACAAGAAATAGACCGAAACTGACATAACATGACACGAAATAGACTGAAACTGACATAAAATGCACGAAATAGACTGAAACTGACATAACATGACACGAGATAGACTGAAACTGACATAACATGACACGAGATAGACCGAAACTGACATAACATGTTACGAAATAGACCGAAACTGACATAAAATGACACGAAATAGACTGAAACTGATATAAAACGACACAAAATAGACTGAAACTAGACTATAATAGACTGAAAATAGACTGAAACATAAAACGACACGAGATAGACTGAAACGTACATAACATGACACGAAATAGACTGAAAGTGACATAAAATGACACGAAATAGACTGAAACTGATATAACATGACACGAAATAGACTGAAAGTGACATAACATGACACGAAATAGACTGAAACTGACATAACATGACACGAAATAGACTGAAACTGACATAACATGACACGAAATAGACTGAAACTGACATAAAACGACACGAAATAGGCTGAAACTGACATAACATGACACGAAATAGACTGAAACTGACATAACATGACACGAAATAGACTGAAACTGACATAAAACGACACGAAATAGGCTGAAACTGACATAAAACGACACGAGATAGACCGAAAGTGACATAACATGGCATGAAATAGACGGAACCCCATATGATATCGATGGGAAATGGCATGTTATGACTTTATATATTTTGAATTGACCTGTTCCGATATGAAATACACCTGTTACCTTAAATACAACTGACCTGTTTGATATTAAATATGCCTGTTACTTGTAACGTTACTGACCTGTTACGATGTGAAATATGCAGTACCTGTTACTTGTAATATAACTGACCTGTTACGATATGAATTATACCTGTTACCTGAAATACAACTGACCTGTTAGGATATGAAATATGCCTGTTACTTGTAACATAACTGACCTGTTACGATATGAATTATGCCTGTTACCTGAAATGCAACTGACGTGTTACGATGTGAAATACACCTGTTACTTGTAACATAACTGACCTGTTACGATATGAAATATACCTGTTACTTGTAACATAACTGACCTGTTACGATATGAATTATACTTGTTACTTAAAATACAACTGACCTGTTACGATATGAATTATACCCGTTACTTGTAACATAACTGACCTGTTACGATATGAATTATGCCTGTTACTTTTAACATAACTGACCTGTTACGATATGAATTATACCTGTTACCTGAAATACAACTGACCTGTTAGGATATGAAATATGCCTGTTACTTGTAACATAACTGACCTGTTACGATATAAATTATGCCTGTTACTTGAAATACAACTGACCTGTTACGATATGAATTATACCTGTTACTTGAAATACAACTGACCTGTTACGATGTGAAATATACCTGACGTCATATGATGATATAGATTGAACTGACATGTTCTGATATGAAATACACTTGTTACTTGAAATATAACTGACTTGTTACGATATGAAATTCCCCTGTTGAAATATAACTACCTTGTTACTTGAAATATACTTGTTACCTGAAATATAATTGACCCCTTACGATGTGGAATATAACTGACATATTACGATATGAAATACACCTGTTACGTGTAACATAACTGACCTGTTACGATATGAAATATACCTGACATGATATCACGATATACGTACATGGAAATTAGAATGTTATTACATTATATAGATTGAAATGGCCTGTTACGATACGAAATATCGTAGCGATACAGTTACATGAACTATCAGTTATTATAGTGTGTACGATATGAAAAATCGTAACAGGTCAGTTCATATCGTAACTGACCTGTTACGATATACTTCATATTTCATATCGTGACATGTTTCTTTTATATTTCATTTCGTAACATTTCATACTGTGACCTGTTATGATATTTCATATCGTAACAGGTCACAGTATGTTATGATATTTCACAACAGACTATATTCTGTTACAATATTCCATTTCTGTTATGATATGAAATATCGTTATATGAAATAAAACGGTCAGTACATAATTGACACGACATGAAACAGACGAAACTGACCTGATATGCTATGAAATACTCTGAAACTGACATGATATGACAAAAAATAAATGGAAATTGACATTTTATAGACTGAAATTGTTATGATATGTCAGTTTTAGTCTATTACATATCATAACATAATATGTAATAGACAAAGACTGACAGAGGATGACATGAAACAGGCGAATCTGACAGGATATAACGTGAAATAGACCGAACTGACATGACACGACATGACATGAAATATGCGAAAACGAACATATTGTGATATGAAATAAACTGAAATTGACATGATATGATATGAGGCAGAAAAAAACGGGTACTGACTTGTTACGATATGAAGGAGTAGTTTCTTGCGCGGACTCATGTTAATGGAATATCGACGAAATGGACATGTCATGAAAAGATATAAGGAGAATCTGACTTATGACATGAAATAGACTGGAACTGACATAATATGACACAAAATAAATGGAAATTGACATGTTATAGACTGACTGTATTTCAGTCTAATACATGTCATGTTATGACATGTAATAGACTAAAATTGACATAAGATGACATGAAACAGACGAATCTGACAGGATTTAGCGTGAAATAGACTGAAACTGATGTGATATGACATGAAATAGGCGGGAATCGACATATTATGATATGATATATGAAATAGATTGAATTTGACATGACATGAAGGAGACGATACAGGTACTGACTTGTTCCGATATGAAGGAGTGGTAGGAAGAAAGGGCTCACCTTGAAGGAAATATATACGGAAACGGACATGTCATGAAAAGATATGGGAGGAGTCCCCTCCTCCCATATCTTTATATGACTTATTATGACATGAAATAGATTGGAACTGACATTATATGACACAAAATAAGTGGAAATTGACATGTTATTGACTAAAATTGTCATGTGATAGACTAAACCTGACATGAAACAGACGAACTGTAATAGACTAAACCTGACATGAAACAGACGAACTGTAATAGACTAAACCTGGCATGAAACAGACGAACTGTAATAGACTAAAACTGACATGAAACAGACGAACTGACATGATATAAAGTGAAATTGAGTGAAACTGACATGATATGGGAGAACGGGAGAACAGGCTTATTACGACATGAAATAGATTGGAACTGACATTATATGACACAAATAAGTGGAAATTGACATGTTATTGACTGAAATTGTCATGCGATAGACTAAACTTGACATGAAACAGACGAACTGTAATAGACTAAAGAACTGACATGATATAAAGTGAAATTAAGTGAAACTGACATGATATGTGAGGAGCGGAGAACAGACTTATTATGATATGATATAGATTGGAACTGACATTATATGACACAAATAAGTGGATATTTACATGTTATTGACTGAAATTGTCATGCGATAGACTAAACTTGACATGAAACAGACGAAGTGTAATAGACTAAACCTGACATGAAACAGACGAACTGTAATAGA